>NW_022145615.1:26143027-27516420 GCF_000002235.5 Strongylocentrotus purpuratus | reverse complement strand
CCCCCCCCCCCCCCCCCCCCCCCCCCCCCCCCCCCCCCCCCCCCCCCCCCCCCCCCCCACCCCCCCCCCCCCCCCCCCTCTCAACAACAACACTTCTCCTAATGGTGATATCACTGTATGAAAAGATCAAGAATAAAACAAAGGTGGACTGAAATCATTTCCCTCTTTCTAGACAGTCCTTGAATTTATTAGAGTAATATGAACAGATCACAAATTACAGGAACAGTTCAGGAAAATGTTGTCATGACTACTGTATAAGTGGTGTAAGATGTTGAAATCCTTTCTTTTTGTTATTTATTTTTTCTTCTTTTTTTAATACTAAAATTGCAATATAGATGATCATGATAACAGAAAATGTGCTGTAAAAAAAAATAAGATGTGATAAAGAGGTTTAATGGCAGGAAATTAGAAAAATTCAGACAAAGAGAGTGAAGGAAAACCTACCAGTGAATTTTGAATAAATTGCACAGCTTTATCTTTGTTGATTCCACTCCAGTCTTGTAACATGTAACTGATGCAGCAGGCACAGTACACAAATCGCATGTCATTCTCGCTGCCATTCTCCAGAGCTGAGAAACGGGATAAAGAAGATATGGTCTGAAAATTATCTTGAAGTCACAAAATTATCTTCTCTTCTCTTCTTTTTTCTTCTTCTCTCTCTCTCTCTCTCTCTCTCTCTCTCTTGCTATATTGGGCTTTTCCTACTTTCTTTTTTCTCAAGCTCTGTCTTTAATATTTCTTTTTTATGCTCTCTGTGTCTTCCTTCTATTTAATTACTCTTTCCTTTCCCCTCCATTCTTATCAGCCTTTACCACCTGCCACAATTTGATGCAAAATTCTTAAGAATAATATCACAATTTTCCTACACTGATTGTTTACAGATGCTTGTAAAAGATTCATGTACAGCTCAACCACCAGGTTTGGTAAAGATAATTATATTAATAATTAAACGTTTTTATAAAGCGCATTACACATATGCATAAATTGCATGTCTCTCTATGTGTTTCACAGAACAGAATACAGGAGTGGACGTGGTGAATAATCCTATAATGCTTTTAAAGCCACACTGCACTACTTACAGCTACTTGCTCCCTCCATATAACAAACAATGCATAATCGGTGACCATTGGTCCCCCATGATCCTCTTTTTCTTATGTTAATTGAGAGCTGAGTTGATGAAATAGCCACCTGTCAGTGACCACGCTGGGTGGTCTAATTCCTCCTGGCCTAACTAGTACAAACAGGCTTTAAAGCAACTTACCTTCCATCCTCAAGCTGGAGAGCCTTGAGACCTGCAACGATGGCTGGCATGTTCACTCTAGATAGATCATCCCCTAAGATAAGAAGTGATGCCAGACCTGTGTATGTCATCGCAACATGGCCCCAGTCATAGGGATGGAAGGTGGCAGTGTCTTTCTATATATGGAAAATAAAACAAATCAAAGGCATTTGGATTTACAACTAACCGTTACTATTTGGCTATTCCCCATATATGCAGGTGAAGGGGAAAAATGTTATGTTAATGAATAAAATATGGTTCACTGGTAGAGCAGTGGTCTAAGAACTGGGAGGTTCTAGGTTTTAAACCAAGTTGACACGCTAGTTCACTATCTCATGGCATTTATGCTAATTATCAAGTCCCTCAGCTTTCGGCCCCCTGGTTGCTTACTGACAAGCATACACATGATTTCTTAGCAGTCAGATAAAACAAACCAAAAAATGGGAAGCCTTTTTTTTTAATGACTTGTTTATAAAAGCAGGTTTACGGCAACAAAATGAATTCATCTATTATGTACAGCAGTATCTCTGGATAGAAAAGCCTCGGACAATCTGGCATCTTTAAGAATGTGTATCAATGATCAATCACATATATTTAATGGTCTGCTGCAACAAAATTACTCATGTGATCTAACATTTTTCCATGTCAGTGTAAGTTAGTATTAGTCTCTTTTATACACCTATCTTACTATTCAAATTCAATACTCTTTCTTGGGAGTACATAAAAACTCAAGTATTATCATGTCTTTTATCTATATTACAACAAGTTAACATGGGCACAAAAAACAAATACATGTATACGACTCAGCATAATTACTTCAAAATATAAATTAAAAGATAGTACTCAGAGGAATTCTGAACTATGACTTATGTTAAATAAAGAGACTAGAGTTATTCTGCTTTAGTTCATGATTGGATTCCATTAAATTCTTACCTCTGATGGATTAAAAGTTAAGCCAATAGTAGAAGAACCTCTGAAACCACATCTTGATAATGACTCATCTGTATGATAGGAAACAATAATAAATCAACAATTCAAAGGTTATTTTAGACATTGCCTATTACACAGAAACTACATGTATTGTTCTCAAGAAAGACAAATACACATGTAATTTCTCTCTTTCTCTTTCTCTCTCTCTCTCTCTCACTAAAATAAAAAAAAAAAAAAAAAAAAAGTTGTGGGAGAGGGCATTGGTAAGGATGGTCTTGGGTTAAACAATCATCTATGGTTTGTTTTACCATACCTTGCAAAAGCTCTACAACAAATTTTGATTGACACCTAGAATTCACATGCAAGAGGTGCCGCGGTCGAGTGGTTAAGTCGCTGGACTGTCGAACACAAGGTCCGCGGTTCGAGACCGCCGCGGCATTAATGTCCTTTGGAAAGACATTGATCTACACTTGCCACACTCAACCCAGGTGATGTAAATGGGTACCTGGCAGGAATTAATCTTTGAAATGCTAGAGCGCCATAATGGCAGCACAGCTAAAGCCGGGGTAATAATCTCCAAGTTTGGAAGCGCTTAGTGATTGTAATAAGCGCTATATAAAAACTGAGTACCGGTATTATTATTATTATTAATAAAGATATTTGCTCACCTGTATTCTCAGGGTCTGGTAACACTTGAAGAGAATATATCCAGTTGATGATATCTTGTTTCTCAGACTCAATAACATCAAGAGAATTGAGGACATCCAAACCAGATAGCGCAAAGAAAGCAACGGTGAGTCTGTAAACATCAAAGTATTATGTATTCATTTTATACGTTAATCATTAAAAATTATGAAAATATATTTAAGCCTTCAAGTCTCTTCAAAGTTCACGTTCATGCAACTTCAGGTTTACTCCAGATCTACAATTTTTGTTATTTTTCCTTGTATCATTCAGGAAATGAGTCAGAGTGGACCTCTCAGTCTCACGCTGATGACACATCAGCAGGTGTGGAAACTTTTCCTGTTTGATCAATTAGTCTACAAACAATGCTGGATCTATTAAAGGGAAATCCAATCCAAAACCTAATAGAAAATTACTCTAAAAGAAAGCAGAAAATTCAGAGAAGCACACTGGTGAAACTTTAGAGAAAAAATAGGGAGAACAAAATCAAATTGTCAATTCTTTTTTTTGTGAAATGCATGACTCAGGATGGTATTTTTGTTTAAGAGGATCTATAATATCATGCTAAGGAAGGGCCTTAGGAGAAAACACAAATTATTGATATTTTTGTAAACGAAAAATAGAAGAGTTGTCTGATCCATTCTATTGATTGACCAAACTGCCAATTTGAAATTCACATAAATTACTGTCTAGTCTATAAAGAGTTCTAGATTATTTGTTTCAAAATCAAACATCCATAACTTTCTTGAGCGGGCTACCCCAATCGACAGTCCAAGCCCCATTTATTAACAGCTTGAAATCTGAACTTGAAAAGCATTGGCATCACCATTCTCTCAAATATACCCCTTGGCCTTATCAACGTAAATAGTGCTGCGATTGTCAAGATTGGCTCATAAGCTGATGATTCAAGCCTCTACAACCAAGTAAACAAAGTAAGTAAGTAAAAATAATAATTATAATTGGTATCGCCTTTTGCCTTTGGTCCGATAATCATTTATTAATTACAAATATTTAAATCCATTTCAAACTTTCGCCATTCTTCCGTTTATCTATTTTTCTGCTTTCACGGAATCACGCAAATACATTTTTCTCAAAGGTTAGATTCTAAGATAGCCTCTATTTCTTTAATTTATCATTCCTTCAAATTTCAATTTGAGTTTTGACTTTGTTTCCTTTCCTCTCACTTTCTCATATCATTATCTTTTTTCTTCTTCTTTTCTCCAGCTAAAATAGTTCACCTCGGCAGTTCGTTACACATTACCGAGAACACTCATACTTAGATCTAGTAAGTCTAAGTGAGGAACGCATTGTGTGAGAAACTGGCCCATCAGTAGAGTGGTTCAGATATCATTATGCATTCCCACTCACCCAGAAAAATGGCCATTGTCGAAATCATGACTGGTGCTTTTTATTTTAACGACATGAAATTCATGACAACACAAATCTCAATATGTGGGCACAATACCTGCTTGTATCAAGAGATGAATACGACGAAGGCAGAGCTTGAAGACACATCCTGAAAAATCTCACATGACGCTTGATTGAAAGGGTTGAATTACTATACTCTCCGACGTTGGAATCTGCATAATCTTCCATTTTTAGTCACTTTTAATGGTCATTTCTGATGCCGAATCTTAGGGTGGATTCACAATTAACAGCGCCCTCAACGGCTTGCCGCGACAGTTCAACTCGCAGTTCTAGTGCAGTGGGCGACGACAAAATGTTGGTTACCCAAAATGTTATGCCATTAAATGTCAGTATCCTTTGATTGATAAGGTCAGTATTGAGCGTTCTATACCTATGGCTCATCTTGTATTGATCAATTGAATGCTAAGTCCACTCCAAAAATAATTTGCTTTTTAACTGATGCAGAAAAAAAAAGAGAAACAGAGCCAAACAAATTGAGTAAATCCGGATAACTAATATGGAAGTTATGAATTCTTGTATAAGTATGAAAAACTATGGAACTTAGAAAATCTTGTTAGTTATCAGATTTTGCCCCGTTTTTTATTGGTTTGTCTTATTCGTTTCTGCTTCTATTGAAACTTATTTTTGGAGTGGACTTGCCCTGCAAGATCAATCATAACTCATGATAATACACGGCCCCAGGCGCGGATCCAGGATTTCGTAGGGGAGGGGGCCCAACTTTTTTTTTTTTTTGCTCCCGAAAATTTGAAAAACGCGCCGGCCAAAAATTCGCTCAGGGGGGGGGGGGGGGGGGGGGGGGGGGGGGGGGGGGGGGGGGGGGGGGGGGGGGTAGTGAGCACATTTTTTTTTTTTTTGATCCTCAAAAAAATTTCAATTTGCACCCCCCCCTTGAGCGCCAGGGGGGGGGCCCAACTCCCAAAAATCGTAAAAAATCACGTGATTTTACATGATTTTTTTCTCAAGGGGGGGGGGGCCCGGGCCCCCCGGGCCCCCCCCCCCCCTGGATCCGCCACTGCACGGCCCAGTGCAGATCGAATTAAATTAACTGAAATAACTTCAAAGAGATTGATATTTGCGCACTTTTTATATAAAATTTGTATGTCAAAAACCACCCATCAATTTTGATTTCGATTAAAAAATTTGGCCTGATTTTGGCAAAAAAGTGACAGAAAATATAATTGATGTTAATGCATGGGGTCAATTCAAACCCGTTTTCTAGCATCGTTGCACATTTTCACATAGATTATAGTCCCATCAAATCTCTTTTGCTGATAATAACGGAAAAAATTACCCCTGACCGCCAAAATGACCAAAATGTCGTGAGAAGGGTCACTGACTCACTATACATGAGACTAATATTCTTGGAATTAGCGCAATTTGTTTTACCCCGGATAGTATTCAAACCTTCCCCACAAAATTTTGATTAAATCTTCTAGGGAAGCTCACATATATTTCGATATGTTTTTTCTTCTTCTTGCAACAACTTTATATGCAGATAATGCAGGCATATCCGATCAGTCTTGTATTTACAGTATGGACTCTACAATAGTAAAAGTTAATATTTTATGCTTTTTCGTATACCAACCCTTTACGATCTACCTTTGTCTCAACTTCTTATATCATTGTAGTTGGTCTTCACATAGACCTAATCGAAGTATGCTATCTATATTAGGCTCATGCATTATACTGCCTGCCACGAAGCTACCAAGTTCTTAATTTATTCATTTTCATTTCTTCCACTTTTTGTGAGGAGGTACGTTGAAATGGCATGCATATAGGCCTATCACTCAGTCATGATTGATTGAAACATTGGACATTTTTTGGAGACAAAAATAGTCAGTTGAAGCTAGGCCCCGCTCCCAAAGATGATTCTTCCATCATGAACTTTTGAAAGGCGACATCCCCCCCCCCGCATCCCCCCAGGGGCGGATCTAGCTTTTTGCTAAGGGGGGGGTTTGACCAAAATAATGACGATGCAGAGCATCGTCCACGAGCCGCGTAGCGGCGAGCCGACTTTTTTGGGGGTGTTTATTTGAACCCCGTAAGTGATGTTTTCCTGGCATCTATTAACACAATGGAGACCATAAAAAGCAGTGCATGATAACGTCTTTTTAAATCAAGTAACAGCTTAATACACAGTTATATCCAGCCTTTTATCATGTGTTTGGTTAAGTTACCAGATGAGTTGAATATCTTCTCACAATATTTGCACTTGAAAGGGTTTCTCTCCAGCGTGCGTTCTTTTTTCTTTCTTTTTTTCTTTTTTTTTTTTTTTTTTTTTTTTTTTTGGGCCGCCCAAGGGGGGGGGGGGGTTTGAACCCCTTAAACCCCCCCCCCGTAGATCCGCGCCTGCCCCCCCCCATAACAGTTAAAAGGTGACTAGGAGCCTATTCCTCAAAGCCGGAGCGAAAGCACGGAGTAGACGTGCATGTTCCGCCTACAGTCATTCCATGGCAAATCAATATCTATCATGAGATCAATAATAATGATATCGTACGACACGTTAATTAACACAATTCTTTTGTTGATAACAAAGGCTGAATTTTGTTTGACCATATATTTTGTTTTACCTCAAACCGGAAATGAACTAGGATCAATCTCCAATTTTAAACCCTGAGACAGTAATAAGCTTAATTTTTTTTAAAAACCCAGATGCAGATCTAGACATATCAGAAAAAAATATGAAGGGGCCATTTTTGCAGGCCCTTTGATAGTGGCCGTGGATCCCGATTTCAATCGCCCTTATAAAACCTATTCGCTCGTGAGTCGTGAGGATGAAACGGATGGTAGTTTATTTTATGTTCCATCTTTTTTCTTTCTTCTGGTTCCCATGGGAGACTAGCTGCACTATGCAAGTGCAGCTGAAAATGTCCATCTAGCCTTTTGATTCTCTGTTTTTTTTTTCTTATTTCGTTGTACCCTTTTTTTCCCCTCCAATGTAAGGTCGTGTGGTTTCTTGTTTATGTAAACAATACTATGTAAGTTTATACAGTTTGCGATTCTTTTTTTCTTTCCATTGTATATTTTCTTTATAATTATGACGGAAATAAAAACAACTTACAAACAAACATGATAAGAAGAGAAGGAATATAGAGAGAGAGAGATAGATAGAGAGAAAGAGAGAGAGAGAGAGAGGGAGAGAGAGAGAGAGAGAGAGAGAGAGAGAGAGAGCGGAGGGAGAGAGGACGGGAGGGAGGCATGAAGAGAGAGAGAGAGAGAGAGAGAGAGAGCGGAGGGAGAGAGGACGGGAGGGAGGCACGAAGAGAGAGAGAGAGAGAGAGAGAGAGAGAGAGAGAAGGGGGGGGGGGGGGGGGGAGAGAAGGCAGTGAGCTTATTTCTTGATCTTATATGAGTGAATATATAAAGATGATACATTATCCCCTATGCCTACATAATTATTGTCCTTTAATTATTGTCCTTTAGTAGACAAGTCTCGATAGCTAAAACACACAGAGGGCCAGGAGCTTCTTTTTGTATGTGTGTGTGTTGGGGGGGGGGGGGGGTCCGCATCATCACCACTCTTACATGTTACATGCAGGCCCCGTGGACCGGTTTTCAAAGTAGGGGGGGGGGCTAAAATATTTAAATCAGGTAGAAACTTTTTTTTTTCCTCTCTCTCTCCAGTCTCTTTGGACTCCTGGGGCCCGTTCCTACAAACCGTCATAAGTCTAACTTCTCGACTAAATCAGCGTTAGTGAGCAACTTGTCCGCTACGTGTTTCACCAAGCCCTCTTTGCCAAGATCAACGACAACACCCTGACTAAGGAGTTATGACGCCTCTGACACCGTCGTATCTCTGTCATAACTATTTAGTCGATGGGCAGCGCCATCACATGTCATTTATTGGGTAGACTATGGCTGGCAAAAAAGGACAATAAATCCTACAACTATGATTTATCAACACATTCACTTAAACAGGAAGTTATCATTTTTTACATTAGAAAATCTGTTGAAAATATGCCATGTTTATATTTTAGGTTTTTTCCACTTAAATAAACTGATAATACGCGTTTCTTTTCACATTGTAAAATCGTCGAAAGGATAGCTATTTTGCCACAGCATGCAAGCCATAGTTTGAAGTGTATTCTTTAGTTTTCAGACCCATATTGCTTTTTTTTCTTCAAATGTGTAAAATGCACAGTTTAAAACATGTGTTTTAACCTTTGGAATGTTGAAGTTTTGTCATTTGATTATTCAACTGATACCTAAAACATTGGACATAAAGTTCATTACATCGTATTTTTCTAAAAATAATATATTGGTGTATTTTTATAAACTATCAAACTAAAATATCCGGGGGGTACCCATCTCAAGAACCAAACTGATTCACCGGTCATATAATGAAATACTCACAATTATATGTTAAAAGTACTTCTATTGTACAATCTACATACATTTGGAAGTACATTGCATCTCTTATTTCTTGGTATCATTTTCAATCTTTTTTATTACTAATTCATTTAAATAATTGCATTTTCCCTAATATTAATTTTGTAATAATCCGGTGGTATTGCGACTAAGGCTAAGTTTTGGCTCCTCTTCTCGCCGATAGTATCGATCTCACGAGATACTAGCTAGTAAGCTCTTCGTGAAACGGTTTAGGAAGATCAGAGACATCTCCGTAGTTGGCGGATAAAGTTATGACTGTCTTGTCGTTGGTTTCTAGGAACGAGCCCCAGGGGGCCGTTTCTCGAAACCAACTCCATGACAGTCATATCTTTGTCGGCGACCTACGGAGATGTCATGAAGCGGATAAACCGTTTCATAAAGCCATGACAGACATGATATCGATATATCGCGATACTAGCAGCTCAAGAACATAGTCTTTGTCACGATCCATTTGATTTATCAAGAATAACCCAAAACAAGTTTTGGGGCTAAAATTGTTCAAAAAGAAATATATACATATAAATTCTCCTAAAATAAATAATAAATAGTGTCATTATCAAATGTAGATCACCAAACGATTTGCATATTTCTGTAAAGATTCTTAAATTGAAGAAAAACCGGTGAGTGTTTTTTTTCGACAGTCGAATGAAAAGTTAGTTGAAGGATACCGTAATGTGATAGTTTATCAATACACCAGTTTACAGTTGTATCAGTGCGCATGCGCAGACAGTTGATCTCGGGTCACTGGCCCCGGAAGCGGGGTCAGTGGCCCCGGAAGCGGGGCCAATAACTTTTGACCAGTGGTATTTATGCGTAAATTAAGATTGCGCCCATGTAAATGATGATGTGCGCGCACAACGCAGCGCGTAGGGCAGTGATATCATCAAAATTTGCATGGGCGCAATCCTAATTTACGCATAAATACATGACCTCTAGGTCATTGGCTTTGTTTAAAATGGCGCACACAACTGTTAACTGGTGTATACGTACTTTTTGTTTATTGTGACGAGGAATTTTAGGCAAAATGTCTTTTTTCAGCCAGTTTTTATTCTAGAGTCTCATAAATACTTGTTATATAATTGATTTGACATTGAAAATATAATTTGGAAGAAGTAATTAGAGAGGGAATAATAATGCACATAGGCTCCAAGGTATCACGGTATCCTAAGAAAAGACTATGGATCGACTACGGAAAACGGTGTGTAATATTCTTATCTATCTTATTTATATGTTATAGTTTAATGATTTGTGATTTAATGTTTATATTTAGCTTTTTAAAGTTTCTGTATAATTTGTATTCTCACTTTTGTACATTTGCATTTCGCATCCCAGAGAATTACGTACCGAACTCGTCTATATTTTTCTCAAAATGATAGTGAAACTAATCGTACATTTCGCGGCCCATGGAATGGCAACAAACTGACTTGTGATGGCGCTTTACAGCAATTAAAAAGATATGACGGGTTCGGAGCATCGAAATCCAAGTAAGTAGAAGGATTTTCCGAGACCGCTGAATACACCAGTTTACAGTTGTGTGCGCCATTTTAAACAAAGCCAATGACCTAGAGGTCATGTATTTATGCGTAAATTAAGATTGCACCCATGCAAATTATGATGATATCACTGCCTGCGCGCTGCATTGTGCGCGCATATCATCATTTGCATGGGCGCAATCTTAATTTACGCATAAATACCAGAGGTCAGAGGTTATTGGCCCCAATTTTGGGGCCAATAACCTCTGACCTCTGTCTGCTCATGCGCACTGGTACAACTGTAAACTGGTGTATTGCACCGCCGTGCGCCATCTTGGATAGAACGAGCGTTGTGAAAGCGAACTGCGACTACGTGCTATGTGTATGCTCAACTTTCGTCTGCAAAATGCCATATTGTGCAGCTTTCAACTGCACCAATCGCCTTAAAAGAGGCTCTGGAATAACCTTTCATAGTTAAGTGATCACTTCATTAAAAACATGGCAAAAATAAACAGTTTTGCATGATAATCCGAACGCAGAAAGCCACAGACTAAAGCGTGTATTTGTACATCGGTCCCATCTATTCGTTTCCATGTTTGTGAACTGTTTTCGCTCGAGTTCAATGACATCGGCTATGAACTATCAAAAATATTGAATTCCACAGAGCTGCAAAGTATTATAAACCGATAATATCGAATACATGATATCCAGAGAATACTGTACTGTTTTTTTGTTGTTGTTGTTTTTTTTTTTGGGGGGGGGGGGGGGGGAATCATTGGGGCATAAGCAGTTCACTTTCTTTGTTTGACTTGGTGAAACTTGGTTCAAGTTACTTTGAAGATTAACTTGAACTTATGAACATGTTGCATCGCGGCGCTGGTATTAATAGTGACACAATTTCCCGTGAGTCGTCAGACTTTCAAGCATTATTGTACGAAATTTACAGGAATTTACTCAAAATTTACACCTTAATTTTGGACATTTAAATTGTTGTAAAACACAAGAAATGTTACTCATCAAAGTTGGTCATTGTGAAAGTTACGACCTGTCAGTCATGGCAGTTAAAGAAGCTACCTGCATGAACCTTCCTACGTCCTCTAAAACTTGCTCCTCAGATGAATATGTGTAGATTATGTATTGATTTCATATGGTCTTGTAAAGCACAGCACTTGAAATACAAATCAAGACAAAAAAAACACCAGGCAATATTTTGCGAAGCTCCCATTATTCTGGTACATGTATATCTTTAAAGACATATACATTTTGAAATATTTGGGGATTTCTGCTGTAAAAGGGTAAAAAATTGGTCAATCTTATTTATGTGTATTTTTTTACATAATATTTCACCATTGATGAAATAAATATACTAATTCAAACAGACTATTTCATCTTCTCCTTCCCACTGAAATGACAGAATGTGCACTACAGGGATATTATATACGATATTTATTACGATGTTTGCCCTATTGGTCTATTTTGTGTTTTATACATCTAGGCTTACCCAGAGAGAAAGGAATTGTGTGATTCTATTATTGACACTAGCCTGTCTTCTGTCTGACAGGTTTAGGTATAGTTTGAATCTGATTGCATAAGATTTGAGATTAGAATTTGCGAAAGAGGCATCAAAGAAATTTAAAAAAAAACTGGATTATTGTCAACGTGTTTCAGGGAAAGGGATTTTCTTTAAATTTTGTATTTTTAACTTTACTCTGATCACTTATGGTTCCCAAAGCTATTTACAAATTATTGTGCGTATGTTTCTTGATAATGGATAATGTATTCGGTGATGGCATAGTGCCACATACATGTGTGTACAAACAAATTGTTTCGTCAAATTAGATAAGGAAGTCACTCATTATGTTGTATGAAAATCTGTATACAGAGGTTTACGGTGTATGCAAACGATCCCTGTTTTGTTATAAAATATTGTCCAATGATTTTATTGTTCAATATGCAGTTTCATCTATTCTACACTATTGAATTCAAACTGTAGTTGCAATGGTTGTATCCATGTTTACCAACTGAAAGAGCTTGAGCTAAATGAAAGTTGCAACTTTCATCTAGAGTAAAAATCTGTTTTAAAAGTTTTCACTGAAATCAGATGAATCCATACATTGCTTCATGAACAAACCAAAGAGAGGGAAATACTGATTCATATGTATTATATCTTGGTGATGTCTAGTTTTTAATGAAGTATGTTCAAGTTTTGAGTGCTAAAAGGGAGAAAATCTTGCCTTTTGTACATTGTAGTCAGTCAAATGCAAATGTACATGTGATTATTTCTCTGTGTGTTAAAATGAATAAGAAATGTGCCGGTATAAACATAATGTGCCATGATTGCTTGCTTGAGGAACGTTTTTTTCCACACCATTGAGGATTTTTTTTTTCTTCATATCCACCATTGCAATAGTTCATGGATGTTTTGATATGTACTATATATAATGTGGGGTTGTTTAGCTGTATGGTATAGAGAAACATCAGAGTGAAGTTGCAATCCAGCATGACTGGTTATATTGTGTATAGAAGAGCCCATACACCACAGTGTACATTAACTGTGTGTATGTGTGTATAGCATGTAGCATTGAGTCAATGTATAAGATCACATATTACATCCCCCTTACAGAAAAATAAACTGAGTCCATAATGTCCAAACTTGAAGTATCCAAAGATGAAGTCCTATCAATAAGTCAGTTTTACTGGCTTCTTGATTACCCGGCCACTGCGGGTGGTCTGCTGGTGGTTGGGGATTGGGACAGGGTTTGGGCCAGGGTTTGGGGCAGGGGTTGGGGCAGGAGAACCTCTGATGTCGGGCGTTGGATCAAGCGTCATCTCTTCGCGTGTATGAGGATCGGGTGTCTTGGTTACCTCCTCATCATGATGGATACGCCTGGGCTCAATATCAGCGAGGTGTTGCCGGTTTCTGCGTAGCACTCTTCCATTAGGCGTCTCGACGAGATATGACCTAGGCTCATGGCATTGCTCACGAACAGTAGCTGTTATCCAGTGACGTGATGTCTGGTCTTGGACTCTCACAAGCTGCCCAGGTGAGAGTGGTGCTAGGTCATGGGCTGATTTGTCGTGATGATACTTCTGGCTCTGCTGTCGAAGCTGCATACGATGGTTAACATCATCTCGACCAGGGGAGTTGTTGCGGATTCGAGTTGGTAAGTTGTCCTTCATCTTCCTCCCGTAAAGAAGCTCAGCTGGGCTTGGAATGCGGCTGTCAATTGGAGTGGCACGGATACATAGTAGAGCCATGTTGGGGTCGATACCACTCACTTTAGCTTTCTTGAGCGTATTCTTGACAGTTTGAATCATTCGCTCAATGAAGCCATTTGACCTGGGGTAGTGGGGAGAGGATGTAACATGGCTGAATCCCCACTGTGTAGCAAAATCTCTGTATGTTGAGGAGTCAAAATGTCTTCCGTTGTCGCTAACGATTCTTTCTGGAACTCCTTGTTCTGCGAACACCTGACGGGTCGCATTGACTACTGCAGCACTGGTACACTCTTGAGGCATTTTCCGGATGAAAGGGAACTTTGAGAAGTAATCTGCAATGATGAGATAATTGTTCCCTTCAAAGTGAAATAAGTCTGTACCTAAGACTTGCCAGGATCGTGTGGGTATCTCGTGCTGGAGAAGAGTCTCATGGGGCTGCGAGGGCTTGTACTCTTGGCAGACTGAGCAGCCTTTCACCAGGACCTCAATATCGTCATTGATTGATTCCCAGTACACAGAAGCCTTAGCCCGAAGTCGTGTCTTCTCGATACCTTGATGACCTTCGTGGAGCTTGCTCAGTATGTACTCCCTCATGGAGTGTGGAATAAGGATTCGTTCACCATTCAGGATCAGTCCATCCTCAACTGCAAGTTGATCTCGAAAGGCCCAGTATCTCTGCAGCTGCCGTGGTAGCTCACGTCTCTTCTCTGGCCACCCTTTCACAATCACCGTCTGTAGTGCTGCAAACTCTGCATTCTTGGCTGTTTCCTCCTTCAACTGACTCAAACGGTCTGGAGCAAACTGTACAAAGTTGATTTGCAGGTCAAGGTGGATGTGTTCTGGAGGACCAAGAGGACGTCTGGATAGGCAGTCAGCTACTGGTACATCCTTACCAGGCTTGTAGACAATTGTCAGCTTGTATGGCTGTAGACGAAGGAGCATACGCTGGAGTCTAGGTGGAGCCGCTGCCAGGTGCTTATGCTGGATCATCTCCAGGGGCTTGTGGTCCGTCTCAACTATGAAACTTTTCCCGTACAGGAAGATGTGGAATCGTTCACAGCCGAAGACCACTGCAAGCAGCTCTCGCTCTATGTTGGCGTACCTCGTCTCTGCATCACTGAGGGCCTTTGATGCAAACGCGATACCCTTTCCATCCTGCAGTAGAGTCGCTCCCAAGCCCTGCAGAGAAGCATCTACCTGCAGTACCGTAGGCTTGTTAACATCGAAATACGCCGAGTTGCATCATGACATACCTTGTCACGTAAATCATTGAAGGCAGACTGGTGCGTTGGAGTCCATTGGAATTCAGCGTCCTGCTTCAAAAGACCACGTAGGCTTGCAGTCTGGGCTGAAAGATTTGGTATGAATGGGCTAAGGTAGGTTATCATACCAAGGAACTCACGAAGCTGGCTCTTGTTCTCAGGTGGAGACATTGACTTGATTGCCTCGACCTTGTGAGGATCCGGATGGACGCCATCTGCATCGTAGATCATACCGAAGAAGGAAATCTGGTGACCTTTATGCTGCACTTGCCACTGTTGAACTGCAGACCGTACTTCACAGCTTTGGACATGAGGTGGTGCAGATTCTGATCGTGCTCTGCTTCACTCTTGCCGAACACAACAATATCGTCAGCAATCCCTATTGTGCCGGGGCAACCTTCGAGGATTTCGTCCATTCGCTGCTGGAATACATCCTGAGACATTGCTAGACCGAAAGGCATCCTGAGATATCTGTACCGTCCAAAGGGACTGTTGAAGGTAGTCAGAAGTGAACTGTCATGGTCGAGCTTGATAGACCAATAACCGTTCTTGGCATCGAGTTTGCTGAAGTGTCGAGCACCTGATAGCTTGTGTATCACCTCATCTGTCGTGATAGTGCGATAATGGCAACGTCGAATAGCACGGTTGAGATCCTTGGGATCCAAGCAGACCCGGAGTTTGCCATTCGACTTCCTTGAAACGCGATGCTGCTGACCCATGCTGAAGGCTCAATGACTTTAGTGATCACGCCATTACCTTCCATGTCATCAAACTCACGCTTCAGTTCATCTCGTAGGTGGATTGGGCACCGTCTAGGAGCATGGACAACAGGCTGAACGTCTGGATCAAGAACAATACGATATTCTCCTGGGAAGTTGCCAATTTTGTCAAACTGGTCTGGATACTGCCTTACTAGGTCATCAGTAGAGCTTATCTGTGCTGAATGCTTGATCTCGTTGATGCGTGTGTGTAGAGTAAGCAGCTTCAGTTTCAAGCCTGTGTCACATCCGATAATCGCTGGACCCCTGGACTCAACGATGTAGAATGTAGCATAAAGCCAAGTTGAGTTGTTGAAACGACAGGGCAGCCGAACCGAACCGAAGTGCATCACTGGTGTTTCGTTGTAAGCGAACAACCGTGCACTTGAATTATGCACTGATTGAGGGTGAGGAACCCCATCCTTAGTGAGATGGCCAGGATACATCCCACGAAACATCCGAAGAGGAAGTGTGTTGCCCTCCGCACCGGAGTCAACCTTCGAACGCAGTTTCATTCATGATTCATTCATTCATGATTGTAATACATAGCGCAATGCCAAGGTTAAAAAAAAACTTAATAAAGATGAAAGTATTCACAATTATGTGGAAAGACATGTGAATAGTTGCCACAATGTGTCATTACTTAACACTTCTTAGACAAATCTTTAATATGCCTATATGGGATGAAAATAATATCTGGCAGCTAAATGGTAGCCTCCCAAGGGAAAGAAAAGAAATAATATTAATATTCAGTGGGCCTACTTCTGCAGTGCCAAGAATCAATGGGATAGAGAAAGAGAGAGGGGAGAGAGACAAAAAGAGAGAGGGGGAGAGTGAAAGAAAAAGGGGGAGAGAAAAAGAGAAGGGGATAGAGAGAAAGAGAGAAAGAAAGGGAGAGTGAAAGAAAAAGAGAGGGAGAGAGAGAAGGGGATAGAGAGAAAGAGAGAGGGAGTAGAGAAAGGGGTAGAGAGAAAGAAGGGGAGAGGGGGAGTGTGAAAGAAAAAGAGAGGGAGGGAGAGAAGGGGATAGAGAGAGGGGGAGTGGGAAGAGAAACACAAAGACTGAGAATTTACGAGTGTGTGTAAAGAGAAAGTGGGAGTGATTTATATAGATAGAGCCTAAATAATTTGATATATTCTTTCTATCACAGAAAGAGACAAAACTAGCCTAATACCACAAATGATATAGTCTAGCTCTAGTCTTTATGCAAAAAAAACCCCTAAAATTTCAACTCCCCTACTGTCCAAGCTGCCGCTCTTATTCCAATATTCAAGTCATCAAACATCTGTATGGGACTTGGAAAAGGGTAATAAACAATATATGTAAAGATATTTTTCACCAAAACTAACAATAAAACCCTGGTTTCTGGACGTCCCTTCCTCCAATTGCAATAGGAGCTTGTACACAATACGTATGCGCAGGCGATTTCTTGTACTACGCAAAATGGCGGCGGGCGCACTCGAGCGGTGCCATTGCGCTGCGTGAAACGTGAACGGACACAATCCTTCTACTTGGTTTGAGTTCGTTGGTTCGGAGCAGTGACAACTCGCTTGTCGCGGAAGTTGTCGCTCATCTTGGCAAAGACGGCTTCGTGAAACACTTAGCTGACAAGTTGCGTGACAGTGGCGAGATGTCGTTGATCTTGTAGTTATGACGGTTTCGAGAAACGGCCCCCAGAATTTTTTAAAGGGTTTATAAAATATCTGGAATATCATATAGATAGGAGGGTAGCCTACATTGAGCAGTTGGGGGGGGGGGGGGGGGGGTAGTGGTGGACTTGTTTCAGGAAACCGTTCAAGTTCGCTGACAATCCATTGAAAGGTGTGTATTAATTTTAGAAAGTGTTTCAAACTTTCAATGGGATGTATTGTTGGCGAACGTGTAGGCTACTCGATCTTTTTAAAAATCATTTATTTATTTTTGGTATTTTTATGATGGTTTCCTGAAACAACGCCCTGACAGTCAAATATATCCTTGTATTATAGGTTATAGTTGAAACTGCTTTACTTTTGATATGTATCCAATTTTATCAATGTTATGGGCTGAATTTGTTCATTCATATTCTATTTTCCCTCTAATTCTACATTCCATCTCGATTCTATTATTTCTCGTTTCATTTATTATTGTTTGACCATCGACTTGAAGACACCGTTACAGAAAAGTTATCTGAAAAACTGACTCACATGATGGTTTTCTTAACGAGATTTCTGTTAGTTTCCAACAAGATCAAGGGGAGATTTCAGGTAAGTATCTTTTATATTGAACACAAATTTGCAAATGTTTAAGCATGTCTTGATTTCGGGGTCCGAAACCGTCCGATTGTCCATATTCTAGTACTAGCCAGTTCAGCTCAGTCTCAGTCGTAGTCCCATACGTTAATAATTTTGTGAGCAATGCAAGGATGGTATGGATTGGGCTGCTCATCGCGTCATCTATCCAAGGAGTCGAGGGAGATATGACATCTCCCCTTGTCTATCCACTTCAGATCCAGCAAATCATAGAGAGTAAATGCTAATGCATATCATGCATATTGAGTATCGAGTATCGAACCATTCAACGACAAGGTGATCAATCATCTGCTCAATCCAGAAACGATGAATGAAGAAAATAAAGCGAGGATGATCAGGATGAAATAGTCTATATTGATAATGAAAGAAAAGAGGAAAAAAAAGAAAATGTTATTAATAATCCAATTCGTGAATATTCAATTTATTCAATACATTTCTGTACTAATTATTATAGATCTAGCCTGCTGGACTAGATTTATTCATATTCATATTCATCATAGAGGCTCTATTATTATTAAAATTATTATTATTATTTATTATCACTATTGTTATTATTGTTATCGTCTTCATTGTCATTGTCATCATCATCATCATCATCTTCATTATCAGATTAATTAGTATTAGCATCATCATCATCATCATCATCATCATCATCACCATCATCATCATCGTCATCAATAATATAACTTTGGGAGTTAGATTAAAGAGGCATCTTTTCATATTTATGCTCATTTAAAAAGAGGAATTCCTATGTTTTTACAGCTTTCTTTGCATATCTTGTAGCAACTGTTGTACATTTTAATCTATATCAACAATTATTTTGGCCGATGTCTACTTTTTAAATTAAAAAAAAAAAGGTTTTGACTCTCCAAGAATTCATTTTTCATCATAACCAGAACTCAAGACTGCAATCAATCAAAACATATGTAAACCACATAAAAGCCAGTCCTTGTGTTTAATATTAATTTCACAGTTTATGGATTCTGGATTTTTTTCTTCTCAATGACAGGCTGGAAAAAACCGACACAGGTTCATTGATCAAGTCCGCATCTATGCCAGGGGAGGAGGTGGAGGGCAAGGCCATCCCAAGTTTGGTGGAATCGGAGGGAGTGGTGGTGACGTATATGTCCAGGCTTTGCCTGATGAAACGCTGAAAAATGTGAAGTCTTCCAAAAGGGAACAGCGTTATATTGCCGGGCCAGGAGACAACAGCAAGTAAGCCTTTATAGTTTATATCCTGCCCTTGTCTTCAATATGACTTTCCATTTCCCAATTTCATTTTAAACATACACCTGAACATTATCTGTTGCAATATATACCAGGGAAATGTCTCCCTAATTATACCAATGATAATAATGATTATATTGATGTACTGGCATGAGATGAACCAATGTGCATCTCTCATTTGAAATATGTAGTTTGGGCCTCTTCCAACCTTAAAACTCAGAAGCATAGCTTTCATTTCAACTTGTTGACTTTCTCAAGCCTAGCAATTCTTCACAGAGATTTTGAGTGTCTCTCGAGCCAAGTGATTCTTCACACAGAAACTGTGAAGAATGACTTGGCTCAAGAAATCTACAGGAGTAGAAGAAAGATTGCCTAATATAATAACTTTGAGGTTGCGACTTCAGAAGCCTAAACTACATTTAATGATTACCCCGACCAATGGAAGTATTATTATTAGTTTTTGTATGACACCTAGATTTATTTCAGTAAATTAATTCTGATGTCTGTTCATTTCAACTTTTAGAGCCCGGATTCTTCAAGGTGTAAAAGGAAGAGATTTGATCATCAAGGTGCCCCCTGGGGTGTGTGTTACAGATGATAACAATCGGTTACTGGGTAAGAGTATTTATGATTGTTGGCAAAGCTGTCACAGTATCAAGGCCATTTACCTGTCAGGGATGTAGCCATACCAGGCCGGTAATCCTTGTCTGAGTTTTTGTATTTCTTGCTCTTGGTCTCAATCCTAACTTCTATTGCTAAATTAATGTTCTTAATGTTCTTAATGTTTTCCTCCTTAGTTCTGTGTCAGGACCCAATATCTTGCCTAAAACACTGCTCTTTTAGAAAACGTATGGTATATGATCTATAAATGTGTGTTGTATGTTCTATAACAAGGCCTTAATTGTTTTGTTGTTGACTGATTACTAGTAATCACTGAACACTAGCGTTAAATATTTTCTCTTTCTGCAGGAGATTTGAACAAAGTTGGAGACAAGGTCTTAGTTGCTAGAGGTGGGGAAGGTGGGAAGCAAAAGAATGAATGGAGTGGAACTAAGGGAACCAAAGGCAGTTTTAAACTCATTTTGAAACTGATCGCTGATGTTGGATTTGTTGGGTAAGTATGTGAATTGAATGCAAACCATGAATGGCATTATAATATTTAAATATTGGCGGAATGTAACAATTTAACATAGAATGGATACTCCTTACAGCCATTGAATGTATACATATATAAGTTCTTTATTCTGTCCTCTTCCCTGTAGGGTTCATGATATAGGCCCATAGTCAACAACATGACCACAAAAAAAAAGAAATATTGGCAGTAAATGTATCACATTATTAAACTATTCTTTCGTTATAGCTTCCCTAATGCTGGCAAATCAACTCTTTTGAAAGCTGTTTCGAGAACTGAGCCAAAGATAGCTGACTATCCATGTAAGATTGTTATCATTTATTGTTGTACTTTACTCAATTGAAGTAGAGGATGAAATAATTTTCTATTTTTTTAATGTTATCCAATTATTAATGATCTAATGAATAAAAATACACAAAGCGTTTTAATTGTCGTGATGCAAATTTTGCTCTATAATCAGCGTACTTTCAAGGTATTTTCCTTGTTCCATATTACTCTTGTATTTACATGTATGGATTTTGTCACATGTGTTTTGCATATTTCAGTAAAACATAAGTATCCTTGACAGAGATTTCTTTCATGAAAAAAATCCTAGATATTTCTTTTGTGTGTTGTATCAGTTTATCTTAATTCTTTGTTGTTGGTGAAAATCAAATACCTTGAATTTATGATAATGTTAACAGCGTTTTTGCCTTATCCCTCTACCATGCAGTCACTACCATACGACCACAGGTTGGAATTGTGGAATACGATGATAAACGGCAGGTAATTTGTCTTTGAATTGTTTTGTTCAACTTTCCAGAATATGTGTAGTTTGATTCTCCCATACTTTGTAGCAATTACTATAAGCTTCTCATTTAGGCAAAACTAGTGCTATTCTTGCACAAATCTTAAAAAATATGCACCATACTTGTGTCTTCTTCTGGAGAATAACATTGGAAATATTTTACTTTTTTCACTTTTTTCAGTTCATATTTTGTCAAATTTGTGTTCTATTTTAAGTCTGTTGTCCTGTAACATCTTTACTCACAATTCTGAATGTCCTCTATTACTTTATGCATGTCTCCCTAGATCAGTATGGCTGACCTTCCCGGTCTGATAGAGGGCTCCCATCAGAATATGGGAATGGGACACCGATTTCTACGCCATGTTGAACGCACCAAACTCCTTCTCTTTGTCGTTGACGTCCATGGCTTTCAACTGTCACCCAGACATGCTTATAGGAATGCTTTTGAGACAATAAACATCCTGAACAAGGTAATATATTTTTCATTGTAAACATTCTCTTACCAAGAGCCAGAAGGGAGTTACTCACACATACATACTTTTATGCATTTAACACATTCTGCCCCCCCCCCCTTTCTGGCTCTCAGCGGATGATATGTTGTTTGTGTTATATGTGCCAATTATTTCAAAGCATTCTTATTTCTTGCACATCCATACAATCATTTATGATCCTCAAATTGCCTAAAGGCTTATATTCCTGGAAGTATTTATAGCTACTGTAAGTTAAAGAATAAACTGGGAAATTTTCGAAAATGATATGCACATTCTGTGGAGTAAGGTGGTCTATGGTACGCTAATGTGTTTTGGATATTTATTGAAATATTTTGTTTTCACAAACAGAAATTGAACTCTAAATAAATCATGAATTTTGTAGTATTCTTACTATTTCAATGATAACTTACTTATTTTGCATGCAGGAATTGGAGCTGTACAAGTCCGAACTAGTAGAAAAGCCAGCGATCCTAGCACTGAATAAACTAGACATGGAAGGAGCAGATGAGTTACTCCAGGAAACATTAGAAGCCATCCAGAACAGTAAGTGTAATTTCTATTCCACATCTGATAACAGGAGCATGGGGGTGTTTCACAAAGATCTAAGTTGAACTTATCTTTAAGTTGGACTTAACAATTATGGAAAGGCGTTCGCATCTTTGAAAATATTTTGTAAAAAGTTGTTTTAAAAGGCACAAAATGTTGATTAAAATCATTCATATTTTCTATTATCAAGAAGATTTTATGTTCTTGATGTGAAATTCATAAAAAGTTTTAAATACTTGATTTTTAGATTTTTAATATATTTGTTTTTAAGGCTACAAATGGCTCTCCATAATTTTTAAGTCCAACTTAGAGTTAAGTTTGACTTTGTATCTTTGTGAAACCCCCCCCCCCCCCAGATCTTAAAGACAATAGCAGAAGCAGTGCTACACTTACTCTTCACATATATCCATTATTACTACGGTAGTACCTACCGGTATTTGTTATATCTATACACAGAGGGCTTTCAAAATTGTCACCAAAGAAATGTGAGATAATTGTAATAAAATGTGATCTTGAGTGCACTCACTGATTGGGAATAGTCCTCCTCTTATGCTTTTGCTACATACCCTGAGAAATACAGTTTACAGGAATATGTGAAGTCCTGTAAACCATATAATCGCAGAGTAATCTAACAGTTATTCACAGAATGCACATTTCATCTGTGTCTGGTTTAAAAAAAAATATGAATAAGAATGTCATTCAAGGACATTACTAAGTCTTTTAATTGTCTTGCAAGCCAGTGATGCTGTGGTTTGGGCATGTAACTAGATAGCTTGGCAAAACTATCTTGCAAGGAGGAACAAGGAGGATAGATACTGATTATCATGCACTTAAACAATTTCTCACCTATTTCCATCTCATTCTTTACCAGACACCGAAACATCGCACAGTCATCCTGATATGGTAGAAGGCACCACTGAGGAGAATGGAGAAGTCAGAAAGCCAATTTCTTTTGAAGATGTCATCCCCATCTCTGCCAAAGACGGAGAAGGACTAGATAGATTAAAGAGCAGAGTTCGGGAAGTGATTGATGAACATTATGAAAAAGAGAGAACTGTTGAAGAAGAGTCGGAGGGTGATGTTGGAAGGAGAGCAACTACAGGAGTGTTATGAGGCAGGTCATCCAATCTTTTCATTGGTCTACCGGTAGGCATCGGGGAATTGGTGCCTGTACCACCCCGTGCCCAGAGATGGCGACATATGACAACCCAGGTCCCGTACAGATCGTACTGGCCTATGTTCTAATACAGGATCTCTGTGCAATGTTCAATTCAATTCCCAAAGAATAAGAAATATGAAAAATATAAAGAGGACGATGATTTTGATGAGAATCAGTTTATCCAAATATGCAATATGTCAAAACTTTTGCTATTGACTGGCTCAGTTGGCTGGCTGTCACATCGTGTCTGGAGACAAGTCTGTACTGGTCCAGGAGGGCCAGGTGAAGCACCAACCGTGGGAGGGCAGAGATTATAAAATGTGTGACACAAGGGTTCTCTAAAAGGAATGATACCCTTGGTGCTAGGCTAGTGCTAATACCAAGTGTGGGGACTTCAGAAAACTCTTCCACAACACTTTCAACTTTCTTTTTTTTAATCACTACCCCCTAGGATGCAACAAGGACATGTTTTTAGGTGGTGGTATTTTACCTGACTGCTAAGAAATCATAAATGCTTGTAAGTAAGCAACCAGACAGTCGACGGCTTTAGGTCCTGTCCGAGGGACCTGGTAATGAGGATTAATGCCTTACCAAAGGGCACAAGCGCATCGCCTTGGTTTCAAACCCTGGTCACCGGATTACGAGACCACTGCTCTACCGACTAAGCTATCGCGCCTGTTTCCATTAATTCAGACCATTTCCTGAATAGACATGCATCAGAGGACTGAATAACAATGAAATTGATCGATGAATCTGCTAATCATTTCTCTGTGTTGGATAATTAACATACAACTGTACTAGAAGATACTCAAGTACCATGTTTCTTGGGGAACAGACACTGTTTGTGAAATTACAGCAGTAACTCTCTTCGATTGTGGTTTTTATTCTAGGGCAACTAAATAAGAGAACTGCTTGTATATTGATTTGCAATCTATTTCTCTGTGTCTGTGAGAATGCAACATACTCCAATATGCTCTTTAAGCAATTATATTTCATAATACTTCTGCTATATGTATAACATCTGACTAATTTTTACCACGTTTCCACTTTCCTCTATGTGAAAGATATATGCCTTCTTTCAACAATTATGGAATTTTAAATTAGCCCCCCCCCCCACCCTAACAAAATAAAATAAAAACAATAATGCATCAATGTATCAAATTTAGCATTGAGTCAGATTATGAATATTAAAATGTCTTTATGAATAAAAGTTGAGTTTTAATATTGCCATTTCAAACATGAAAAAATTACATAAGGAAAAGGAAGTACATATGTCAATCAACTTTGTATACTTGTGTCAAAACTTGAAATGTATGAATTAAATATATTATATGCTTTGAAAATAAACTTTGCAATGCTGATGCTATGCATTTGTTGTGTGTCTATACTTCTAGAAGCCTTACATACATAACTGTATGGTCACCAGTAAATGAGGATCTCTGCTTATGCTCTATTATCTAATGGCAACCTTTGCTGCCATATTTGAGCAACCAAAGTTGTGCAATAACCACATTTTTAGCTTTTTATGATGATCACTTGTGCAAATGATGAATAAAAAAAAATATCTACACAGCATGTAGAACATAGCGAGGGGACTAGGTACTTTCTAGGGAAACGTTAAACAAAACAACAACAAAAAAATTAAATTTGACTGTTGAACAAAAAGGAAGTAAAATTAAACAAAGTCTGTATGAGACGATGTTATGGGAGGACGAAAATTGACTGAGCACGTATGAATGTTTCCCCCATTTTTTAAAGTTGTGAATTGTAAACCGGATATAAGGGGTGCAAAATAAAAAATAAGATCCTGAACAAAAGTGAAATGTGAGAAAAGAAGGTGCCGAGTAGGGAAATAATAATTCGGATGGAGGAGGGAGCTACGTGTATTTTGCCGCAGAAAATGCGAGTATACCGCCGCGGCATGAGTTTTATAAAACGGGGAACCCCCAAGGTGTGTTCTTATAATTTTATATCCGATTTAACTTGAATGGTATCATTGGCTGTCTGCTTGAGTCAAGTGAAGATCAAAATTAACAATGAGTTCTGAAATGCTTCGAGCAGGAGGGCTTATTATATTTAGAAGACTCCAAATAGGAATTGAATACTTACTGCTCCAAACATCATATGGAAAACATCACTGGACACCACCCAAAGGTAATGGTAACTAGATAATTCTCGAAAGCAGTAAACAAATTTTTACACTTCAGTCCCATGTATTTATTTCAGTGTACGTTCCAATGTGCACATTTTAATTTTTTAAAATTTTAATTAAACAAAAGAAAAGGAAAAAAAGATTGCTCATCATTAATTTGAATGACTACTTGTTTTTTGAGGCTATGTCTGACCTAGCAACAATGCAGGCCTTTAATACCACTTACTGTTTTTACTAGGCCTGAGTCAAACCGTTTAACCGACGGTTATCCGACCGCATTCATCAAAACCGTTTAGCATTTCTCGCTCCGGTTAACCGTTATTTGCATACATTTTGGAATGTGCTAATAGCCGATGATAAAGATAATCAAAGAAACCGCTGTGTAATATTACACCCTGGCCGCTGCGCGCCAGCTTTCTGGCAGCAGTAATCCCCATGAATGAATTTGTAAACAATAAAACAACCAGCCCCCTTCTCTCTTTTCTCACCCTCTTTATTCCCTTCTCTCTGCAATGTGTTCATCGCTCATGTACCTTTTCTTATTACTGCACTCTCAGCTCACAACTTTCTAAATGTTTACACATTCGATGGTCAGTTCCTCTCACATCCCTTCTCCCCCGAGTCTCTCTCTCTCTCTCTCTCTCAATATTAATATCCATCCCTTGCCGACTCGCCCCCTAAAATAATGTTCATATATAAATAAAATACAAAAATATTGATAACAATAATAATTGAAGTTTTAGAAATATCAATCAACAAAGTCTTGGATATTATTTGTGAGTAATTTAAGTTTTTGATCATTCTTCAATTCAGCCGATTAACACAGCCACCCTTTCTTACTTCGATCTTCACTCATGTCCCTGCCTCGTCCATGCAGGGACATGCAGGACATGCTAGCCCATATGCTCTCTCAGTCACACACACATGTACACACAAACCTCCGGCGCCCAAATACACTGTACATACACACAGATGGAGAGGTCATGCTTGTCACATGCACACATGTGGGCGTGGCTTCTTGACCTCCCACTGAACTGGGTACGGTGAAAGCACGCGCGGTCACCAACCTGTAATTTATGCTGGTATCAAACTCCACCCACATAGCTAGAGAACCTTCCTGATTGGTCACTAACTTGGATCAGCTCATTGCAGGGTGTGTCTTGGGTGTGTGTGATACACACTTCATCATAATTTCATATGGCAATGATACATGCAGGGAGCTCTCTCCCTGACCATGTGCAAACATTGCATTGCAAAGGCATATATAAACACGTCACAGATCAACTAACTTCACTGAGTAACTTTGCAAGGTTAATCATCATATCAAATTCAGATGAGGAATAATAAGACATGTTTTATGTTGTTTATTACTGGTCTCTGTTTATCAGGATGACCCAATTTGTGCCATAGTCCGGGGCTGGGAATGCTCAGCCCGACAGTCTGAAGACCAGCAGGGTTCCGAGCTACAGCACTATTAAAAATACTGTATTTTCACTTTTTCAGATTATTATTAAACGGTTAAACGAAACCGCCCGTATACTTTTAACGGTTAACCGTTTAGCACAAAAACCGTAATGACTCAGGCTTAGTTTTTACTTAGTTTTCAAAGTCTAAGACGGTGACAAGAAATTTGTCTGAAATTATCACAATTTACGCGTACTCTTGGACTAGATCTGAAACATTTTTTTAGTCTCGGAGCAATAAACATCTGTGAATTAACTACATAAGAATGTATTTCCAATTCTGGTATATTTTCAGGGTTTTTTTTTTACTCTTTGTTTTTGTTATTGTTTTTTGTAAATGGGAGAAAAGCCCAATATTTATAAATTACCATCAATATCCTTAATCAATTCCTTATTTCCATTGTTCAGGCCATCTGGACCCAGGAGAGGATTACCGTATCGCAGCTTTGAGAGAGACGGAGGAAGAAGCGGGCTATACCAGTGATCAACTCACAGTTACAGACTTCAAGAGCACTCTCAATTATGTTGTGAGGAATAGACCAAAGGAGGTTGTCTATTGGCTAGCTGAGCTGAAGGATCCAAATGCAGGGGTGAAATTGTCCAATGAGCATCAGGATTTCAAGTGGTGCGACTTGGAGGAAGCTATTCGGCTGTCAGGATACAGCGATATGGAAAAGGTGTTACGTGATGCACATAAACATTTACAAAGCTGATGTGCATACCAGCCAAGCCAGATATGGTCTTGAAATTAAAGAAAATTTATCTTTGGACATCATGGAGGTTTACAAATTGAGTGGATATCCATACCATAAATTGTATATTGATCACTGTAATGTTATGATTGGCAGGCCTGCTTCCGTCATGTGGTTTCCACTGAAAGTGTTCAAAATGTATGCACTGGGAGTAGGAGGGAAGTTTTTTTTAAAGTATATGGTTCTTCCAAACTAGAAGACCATAACTGGTCTTTATCCCATATTTCAAGTGTCTAGGGTGCCAAGTTCATCTATTGCACATGACTCATGTGTTTCAGGTGCAGTTGAGAAAAAAGAAGAACAAATAAATAATTTTTAAAATGTGATATATAATGTTTGTATAAACTGGTTGGGGATGCATTAAACTTGTCAAAGTAATGGGGGTGTGTCTTTTTCTAATGATATATTAGGTAAATAATATTACATTGTATAGCGCTAGTGCTTACTTTAGGCTTAGCTCTTGGAGTAGTGAAAGTCAAGTGGGGGTTTCAATTTTAAACGACGAGTTTTCGTCATGTGAGTCAAAAGGGTGTAAACTGGTATACCTCAACACAAAGTTAATTCTCTTCAGGCTCAATTCAGATGACTTTTCTGGAAAATATAGAAGGTACCGGTACCCCTTTTTTTTTTATAATTCACTCAATTATGCTCTTATTTTTGTAAAGAATATTTAATTGGGCATGTATTTTTTTCCGCAGTTTTTGACTAAATGGTTTTATCTCTTACGGTACTTTTATGTACATGTATGAACATGATTCTTTAGATAGTACAGACTCTATTTTGCAACTTTTAAAAATAAATGCTCCTTTCCCTTTTAACCCATCGACTACTGAGTTCTATAATTCCCATAGGCTTTAAAGGCACCTATTTCCAGTAGGCAATCATTTAATCTTTGTTTCCAAAGAAATGTGCGGTCAGTTGCCCCACACTTGTGGAATAAACCTACTGTAATGAAAAGGGAAGAAAACAATCCTTCAACCATTTTGAAAATAATGAAAATTAGCTGGTGAATGGAAGTGTCTCGGAAATGTATTGTATTTGAATGGAAATTCAATTTGTTTCAGCCCTGTATGAATGTTTTTTTTTTAATAATAAACCATATTGTTTAAAATCAAATCAAATCAATTGTATATTAAGGAACTTCTTTTGTATTTCACCTAAATAGCTCAGACACAACACATGTAAGTGTAAAACATGTAGGTTTTGTTTGCACACCTTACATTGACGTGGATTGGATTTTTGTCTTCTGTCAGTGGAGCAGTGAGTACAGAGGTGTAGAGATAGAGGGAGGGGAGGGAGGGAGGGAGAGAGAGAGAGAAAGAGAGAGGCCTGAGAGAGAGAGAGAGAGAGAGAGAGGGAGAGAGGGAGAGAGAGAGAGAGAGAGGAGGAGGAGGAGACAAAGAGTGGTAGGATAGACAGTTTAAAGGAGGAAGTAGAGAGGGATGGATGGATTGGTCATTAATGAAGGCTGCTTGTTCAAAATTTCATGTGTATTTTCAGTGAGATGGTATAACACAAACATAACAAAAATAAACAATGAAAAACAATGAAAAGAGCATATGAGATTTGTCCAATTTTCTACCCTTTAATCATGTACATTAACCAACCTATAGTACCATCATTTACAGTAAAAAGAGAGAAAAATAAAAATGGGAAAGAGGAAGATTAAACAAAATAAAAAATACATAATTTAGGGTGTTGTTTTTATGATGATGGTGCTGACAAGGACTGATGAGAATCGTTAGTTCTGGATAAATTAAACGAACAAGGGGATGACTTCATCGCAATTTTTCTTGATTTGTCTGATCAAAATGAACATAAATGTGCCACGAGCTGGCGCTCGACTATTTCGAGATTGCGGGAATCTGACGGCGCCGCGGTAAATGCAAGATCATGAGCTGAGACGAATACCAAACAGTTTCAAAGAAAATTAGGGTAAGAAAAACAATGATCTTTTAAATGATGATTTCAAAGAAAAGGCTAGAGAGCCGGTTGTTAGACTGAATGGAACAGAGATTAATAAAATTCCGTCAGAGCTGCGTTGAGTTAAAGTCACTGCACAATTACTTGCAGTTGCACATATTACTGCACAGTCCCAGCTGTTTTAATTAATGTGTTGTTGTTTTGAATGTTGTGTTGTGGAGGGTAAATTTAAAGGGTCGATCGTAATCATCGTGAAGCCCTTGCTATTTTGCTTACCCCAGACCCCTCCCCCAACTTAACAGGAGTTATATTGAACAGAGGTTGCGTTGGACGATATGGTTAGACAATGAAGTAGGCCTATACAAATAAATAGAGAGAGAGAGAGAGAGCAGAAATGCAGTATTCATAAAATTGAATGAAAGGAAACCTGTCGCATAAACATTTTATTATGATTGCTTCTGACTAAAATGACAAGTTCATCAATCACTGTAACAAAAATAACTTAATTATATAGGTCTAAGAGATCGAAAGAGACTATAGATCATTGGATGTGTAATGCAAACTTCTTCTCCTATACATTGGGCCTGCTGTATGTATTCCGTAATAGATACCAGTACTGTCGGTATAGGCCTACAGAGTGTTTTCCCATGAAATTCTTCATTTACTCTTTTGTTTTGGCGTTATAATAATCTTAATCATTGAACTGGTTCATTGTGTTGTTTTTGTTTCTTTTCTTTTGTTCGAAAATGTTGTAACTGAATTCATTTTGTTTTGATTTAGATTGTTTACATCAATATGTTTGTAAATTTTGTATTTATGATGTAGGGCCTCCGCAGAAAACAGTATTTAACTACGTCTACTTTACTTTACTTACTTTAATCCATCGATGCTTGTAGGGCAATGCCTGTTCATCGATCATTGGGTTAAAAACATTTCCATCTCTCTTCGGGCGTAAGTCTTATCAAGTGAACATTTGTCTTTCATACATACATGTATGTTTAAACTGGATAGTGATGTGTGTGCATGGAGCAGAATCAGTTCTCAATTTGAATTTCTCTCTCCTTCGGGGTCAAAGACGGTAGGTAGATTCTTCCAATGTTTGTCTAGTCTGTTTTTGAAGGAGTTTACTGAAGGAGCTGAAACTACCTCTTCTGATGGAGCCACCCTACTAAAAAAGACTAATAAATAAATAAATGAACCTGAACCTGAACCAGCATCAAAGACAGGCGGGAAGCTTGGGCATGCTTATAAATATTTAATAATAATAATTGTTTCCCATCACGTTGACCAATCGGGGGGGGGGGGGGGGGGGGGGTGACAATTAGTGCTTTGGTCAAACGTTTAACCGTCCAGTATCCGACCGCCCATGGCACTATCCATTTTCGATTGGACGGTTTCGTTTCCCCTTTTTTAAAATTTTTAAAAATGTTATTACCAGTAATTTTTTAGAATTTAAAAAAAAAATTAAAAAATTAATAATTTAACAAAAAAATTATTTTATTGGAAAATGCAAAATGTACATAATTAGAAACATAATCACTGAACAAAAACGGAGCCTTTACTGGGTTTCACTTTGTTTATGAAGCTAATAAATCAAGTTTGCCAACATTATAGTCATCATCAAAGTAAGCCCTAAATGTTGAATTGCAGAGCAGCAATCTACACGATAACAATCAATTGCAAGATTGTAGATTGAGAAGTTGACCTGTAAAACTAAGTTTCCAGCCTTGAAATACATGCACAATACTTCACTGATACCATTTATTTAAAAATAAAAAAATTATTAAAAATTAAAATTTTAAAAATTGTTTAACCAAAAACCGTCCGGTTTTGACTAGCGGTTAAACGGAATCAGAAATATCTGTGATGTTACAACACTAGTGACAATCATTTTCGTCTGCTCAGAGTGGGACTTGAACCAATGCGTGCCCAGGACCAAAATCCAGTTGAAACCAATTGGAGCAAAACCAATTGAAACCAGTTGCCAACTGGTTTCAATAGGGAAATTGGAACAACTGGTTCCAATTGAAACCAGTTGAAACCAATTGCCAACTGGTTCCAGTTGCCTAATTGGTTTCAATTTGTTCCAATTTCCCTATTGAAACCAGTTGGCTTCAATTGGTTTCAATTGGTTTCAACTGGTTTCAATTGGTTTCAACTGGTTTCAATTGGTTTCAATTGGATCCAATTGAAACTTACAGTTGGCATAAACTTAATTAGTTATAAGTTAATTAGCTCTTGCACTGATTATCGCTCATGTCAACACAGAAGCATTGTTATATGTGTCTACATTAAGTACAATGTAAAGGGCATTATAATATGCAGACCATATAATATACTTAACAAGGAAGGCATTGCCATTATATATGTTTGTATTTGATGTATTTTGTACATGGTTAGTGTTTTACTAATCAACTTTTAATCTGTGTAATTACAAAAATATGTTACTAATGAACATGCTTATCATTGCTAATTAATCTTTATATTTATCTAAAACAAATGCATTACTTGCAAATGAAAATTAATTAATAAGTACATTGTAAATCAAAATAAATTACATAAAACATTGATCTGCACACAAGCAGATAATATGCAAATTAACTGGTTTCAATTGGATCCAGTTGGGTAACTGGAAATATTTCCAATTGGAACCAATTGTGTAACTGGAAATTAATTTCTAACTGGAACCAGTAAGCTAACTGGAAATTACTTCTAACTAGAAATGAATGCTAACTGGAACCAATTGGGTAACTGGAAATGAATTCTAACTGGAACCAGTTGGGTAACTGGAAATTACTTCTAACTGGAAATGAATACTAACTGGAACCAGTTGGGTAACTGGAAATGAATTCTAACTGGAACCAGTTGGGTAACTGGAAATGACTTCTAACTGGAACCAGTTGGGTAACTGGAAATGACTTCTAAATGGAAATGAATTCTAACTGGAACCAGGGTAACTGGAAATGACTTCTAACTGGAAATGAATGCTGACTGGAACCAGTTGGGTAACTGGAAATGACTTCTAACTGGAACCAATTGGGTAATTGGAAATGAATTCTAACTGGAACCAGTTGGGTAACTGGAAATGAATCTAACTGGAAATGAATGCTAACTGGAACCAGTTGGGTAACTGGAAATGAATTCTAACTGGAACCAATAGAGTATCAGGAAAATCATCTTACTGTTTCCAGTTGAACTTCTAACTGGAACCAGTTGGGTAACTGGAAATGACTTCTAACTGGAACCAATTGAGTAACTGGAAAAATTACCTTACTGGTTCCAGTTGCACTTCTTATTGGTTTGAACTGGAAATGAGTACCCATAACAATATTTTCCAGTTCGGCAATTGGTTTCAACTGGAAATTTTCTATTCCAATTGAAACCAATTGAAACCAATTGAAACCAGTTGAAACCAATTGAAACCAGTTGGAGATTTCAACTGGTTTCAATTGGATTTTGGTCCTGGGACATGATTGAAGCCATATGCAGAGTCAGACAAAGATCAAGAAGGAAGGTATTCTATTTTTGTCTCTTTCTCTCTCTCATAATTCAGTGCAGAAAACTTGATGAAAAATGGCAAGTTCTGTGCAACAGGATGGAGTGGCTCATCCTGTGCTAGAAGACTTGAAGGAGGCTATCAGCCAACTCAGTAGCATGCAAGTGTAAGTTTATAGTATACCCAGACATTGTTTGTCCATACAGGTTGTGTATCCGGACTGTTGCTTTAAGCCCATCTGCACTAGTTTGGCCAGGAGGGATTAGACCTCCCTGCATGGTCACTGACAGGTGGTTATCTCATCAACTCAGCTCTCAATTAACATAAGAAAAAGAGGATCATTGGGGATCAACGGACACTGCTTAAGCATTGTTTTCTGTGTAGAGGGAGCAAATAGTTACAAGAAGTGCAGTGGGGCTTAAAACAGCAATTTGGAGTCTAGTTTACAAGCAATATTTCTTACATTTTCTAAGATTATGTTGGGCAATATTACAAAGGATAAATAATCTTGACGGTTAAGTGCTATATGCAAAAGAGAAGGCTTTCTTTTTGTTAAGTGTCCGGACACCCAATCTCCATCAATACATGTATATTTGGGTAGACAGGACTCCACATTAATACCTGCCCTAACTGCTGGTCCACATAGTCTTCCAAATGATGACTAATCCCCCCCCTCCCCCACCCCATTTAATATTCTAGTCTTTTATTGGTGGGGGGGGGGGGGGGGGAGGGGCATTTACACAGGCCGTAAAATTACAACGTGCATTGTAGTAGAAATGTTAGTGTGTAGCCCTGGTTTAGATGTTGAAATCACCTGGATATATTTAAATTCGCCATTTTCATTCTAGTGTGATGCATTATTCGTCTCCGTTCATTATATGTTTGGTTCCGTATGTGTAATGATAATCAGATTTTGTTAAAGTCAAGAAATATGTGCGTACCGGTATCCTGACTTTAAAATGAATCATACAAATGGTGTATAATCAAACAGCGAGACTATTACACTTATGTGTTACAGTTTGTTGATAACCATTAGTCCACTATACCCCTGCCCCAGTTTGCTAGTAGTATCCAAGCCATAACATTCAAGCCAAAGTAAACATACTCCATTGAAAACTATCTATATCATGTATGGTCATGAGCATTATTGCCCTTTTTATTAATTTCTCACAGATAGTATTAATGATGCTGGTATGTAATCATTTTACCCAACAGCTCCTCATCCCAGCAGCAGTACAGGCTGATCAAGATTTATAGAAAGACCATTTGCCGAATCACCTCTGATTTTCTTTCCAATCTTGATGAAGGTAAATATTTGAATGGATGAGGAGCATTTGAGTCTCTCCTTTTTATTCTTTTATCGATTTACAGGCAGTGAAAATCTTTGACAAGATTCTTTGGTGTACATGATTGAACAACTACATACAAGTTTTATCAGTGTACATAATGTATAAGTTGATAGATAAATTACAAGTAACTTTTTATCAGTGTCTTGCACAATGTACACAGGAAAGCTTAGTTTAAACGCAAAATACAAAGTAGTTAGTAAATAATAAAAGAAACCAGAAATAAGCTTGAATAGGCTTATGGGGGGGGGGGATACTTTCTCATATACATATAACAAAACAAACATTAAATAACAGAAGCAAACTTGCAAAGACATACATAGAAATTTTAATGCTTTTCTCCCGATTCTTCCGTTCCTTGTATTAGTATGCAATGAACTAGCTGGGGATTCATCAGGCAGCTCAAGTCAGCATTGTGAAGTGGCGTTGAACTTCATTCAGTACTGCGTGAATGAGAAGCCCCTGATCTTTGTCGGCTCTGACCCTCCACAAGACTCTCAAGCCACCCACAGCTCTGGCAGCAAGGAGTCCACTAGGAGTGGGCACTCTGACTTCTATGTAGCTGAAAGTAAGTTAAATCCTGATGAAAAGAAAGGAAGTAGCAGTGTAGTTGATTGAACATAAAATTTAATGTAACACTTCATTATCCAATGATGACTTTGTAACAAAATATATATTTAATTCAAAGCATACCGGTATATTAGAAATACATGTCATGAATGAATTTTAATTGATCTGGTACCTCTTATACACGTGATGAGTGACCTACATGTTTCACATACGGTAGTAAAATGTATGTAATTGATGTACCGGTATTATGAAATGTATTGAAAACTGATAAGAATACTTCATTGAGATTTGAAAATAAGGAATTTTCTTAATACAGGAACTTACAAATTGCAATTCACTTTCTATTTTCTTTAAAATTTGTGTTATTTTCTTCCGGAATTTATGATTAATCTTATTATGTTAATGTGCAGAACTTGGGGGACTTATAATTGAGAATGAATGCTGTACATAAGAGCTTTAGTGCACAAACTTGTTTTTGATCTAGGAACCTCTCAGTTACAAGACAACAACCGTCTTACAAAGAGTTGCGATTGATCCAAATCAATCGCGAGTCCTCCAATCAATTGCAAGTTTGCAGTCTCCTATCTCTTATGTACATAGTTGCGATTGATATCAATCGCAAATAAGTTGCAATTGATATCAATTTTTTGTAAGACAGGGCCCTGGGTACCACTTAAAAGCATTTGCTCAGAGTGCCTTTTCACAACCCTCACTTTTATGATAAGTGACATTAGCTTTACGCACCTGTTTTATCATTTTCATCTCTAAAGCTTTGAACAGGTGGCTCCTATGTCATCTTCTTCAGTTGCTGGGTGAGCATGCCTGTCATACCATCCATCAGCAGACATCACAGATCATCATCTCATTGCTTCATCTTATCAAGTTCAAGGAAATCAACAGCTTCTATCGCTTCTTCAATGATCTAGCAAGGCTTCTAGCAGGTAAGTTTTTTTGGAACAGACATTTTTACTCTGCAAGATTTGGAGCTGTCTTGGTCTTACTTAAACCGCAGGATATGATTTGTTTTTCGGTAAAATGCACATTTCCATAAACTCTAACCTTAGTTCTTGATGTTACTGATTTGCTCTCAATGATAATGTAATAGGTACATCGAATCTCTTTGACCAACAGAAAGTCAAACTCATAAATGTTTCGGCTGTAATTAACACATTTTTGGTACACCCTTCAATTGCATATGTGTATGTCACCATACTCCTGCCACAGATGTGGACATGAAATATGTATGCTTTCTGTGTCCTCATAGAAAAATTAATTGATATTAACCTTGCTAGATTTAGTGATCCTAATGTAAATTGTACTACCTTTTAGTTATCCTTTTATGAATGTTTTTCCTTTCTAGAATTAATGCAAATCAATCATGAAAAGTTTACTAATGAAGACGATGACTGCCCTGATCCACCCCTTCAAGTCCAACACTTTGCTGTGGAGGTCAGGAGCTCAGATAATCCAGAGGTCAGTCAGTCCCCATTGTTTATTTGAGAGCGAATGATTGTGAATAAGTTGAATGGTTATTATTGATAAGTATGCTGTGATATTCTTGTTACCACCCTGTCAGCAGTCTTCTAGTCTGTAAGTAGCTGTAGGCTCTTCAGTGTAAAAGATATTAGTGTAGTGAGAGATTCATGTAAGGTGTCTTTTGCAGTAAAAGTTTTTTTGATAAACTTTGTACAGTCATAACAAAACATGCAAAGAAATCTAAAACAAATTCAACGCGGACCTGTCGATATATAGAGTTGTTAAGTGTGACGTCTTCAAAAAAAAAACTTTATACAGTCATACCAAAACATGCAAAGAAATCTAAAACAAATTCAACGCGGACCTGTCGTTATATAGAGTTGTCAAGTGTGACGTCTTCAAAAAAAACTATTTTTTAGAATTTCTCAATTTGAACTTCATTTTCCGAAAGAGCATTAAAAATAATGTCCGCATGTCGAAAACCAATTGAATATGTTAAGTATTGGCTGAGTTATGACAATCCAAATTTCAATATGAAATCACTGTTGTTTTGCTCTGGTAATGTTATGAACCAGAGCAAAATAACAGTGATTTCCTAGCCAATAATTAACATATTCAATTGGTTTTCGACATGTGGACATTATTTTTGATGCTCTTTTTGAAAATGAAGTTCAAATTGAGAAATTCTAAAAATAGATTTGTATGACATCACAGCTTCGGTAGTCTTTTGTAATGGGAGAACAGTCATTTCCATTGCAGGTGACACTCACTTTGCCTTATCAATCATTTTCCAGGAGCATCCTGAGTTCAAGACCATCGCTTCTCATCCCAGGCAAATAGAGATTGGTCATGTCAGTAATTGCTACCTCCTCCAAGTAGCTATCTGGTAAGTCACAATGCCAAACAGACTAGAATAGTTCATGGACCATCATCATAATAGAGTACCAAAGTGTGATGTCATACTGGCCATGTTGTCATGGGTGCTGGTTCCAAACATTCGTGCTTAACAAAATTCATGTTTTGTTATATATATATATATATATATATATATATATATATATATATACATAGGATATCAATTTGTAATTAGTCCTCTACACCCGATTCTTATTGCCATTGTATAAGGTGTGTGATGTAATTAATAATTTAAAAAAAAAATAAAAATAATAATAATAATATTTAATTTTTATATAGCGCTTAATACAAATGTCTCTAAGCGCTTTACAAATATACTATTACCCCGGTCATTGGATTCAGTGCTTGCCCGCACACACTGTGTGCACAACCTCCACTCCCTGGGGAGCATTCCAGCCGGGCGTTACTTGCCGCTCACAAGCTGTTTAAACAAATAATTAATTTGCTTTATTTAGTGACATCCTGTGTGAGATGGCTACTGATGTGGAACCATTCCTATCAAACAACATGCTCCTACTCTGGACTACATTAGCATGGCAACTTGAAACAGGACAGCTAGAAATCAAACAGGTATGATCTTCATTTTAATAAGACAGCAGACATTCATCCTTTTGTGTCCATTTTGTTATGGGGATCTTTCTTAAATTGTTGACAAGAGGTAAAGCTTTTTTTATGTACTCAAAAATTTGACCTCATGATAAATTTCATTTGGGAGGTCAATAATTAAGTAATATTGACTGCCTTCTGGGCAATACGACATATATCGCCCGAACCGAAGGTGAGGGTGATATATGACAAGTCGTATTGCCCTGAATTAGGCAGTCAATATTACTATTATTAACCACATCAGACATCTAGAGCAAACAAGAAACTCTTACTATCTTATACTCTTAAATTATGTAGGCTACACAGGGTTTCCTAGCATTAGAAGTTGCAAAAACATTGTCAAACCAGCACTGTTCATCCAGTGTTTGACAGATTTTCGATACACTGCAAACAGTTTGCCTAGGGTGTGATTGTTACGTCACAATGGAGTTCGCGCAAAGTGCGCATTTTCTAATACACGATGCGCGATGTAAATTACAATAGCTGATGCGCGATGTAAATTACAACTGGCACTACATTATTGCGCACTAGTTTAACACGCATTTTGCCATTGACTTTTCAGAGCGGGCTAAAATATTTGTCCATTGACTTACTGTATAACCTATATTGCCCGCCAAATTACACACAAATCCCATTGACTCTTCTGAGCGGGGTAAAATATTTGCGCATTGGTTTTCTATATAACCTATATTGCCCGCCAAATTACACACAAAATCCCATTGACTTTTCTGCGCGGACTAACTTATTGTAATTTTGGTGACTTATCCATCAAAACCTTGAGGGCAATACCATTTAAAAATTGCCCTGCTCAGATGTCTGATACGGTTAATAATTTGTTATGTAATTATTCTTGTTCACATTCAACTGATCATCTCACATGCCACGTTACATTTGTTGTGAATAGACTTATGATTTTGAGAATATTTTTATATAACTTTTCACTCATACTTCATCTCCCCCTCCTCTTCAATTGGATACTGTCTTCCTGTTTTGTTGCTTGTTCACATTTTCTTTCCCAATCATACCTTGCTCTCCCATGATATGTTTTTCTTTACTCCTTATTGTTTCCTTTATATTTTCTTGAAACAGGCCTCCTTAAAAACCTTTGCAATGTTGATCCACCATGTAGATTCACCTCCTCTACAGTCTATAGACCATATACATGTAGTGGATCTCATGTTCACCACTCTCACCTGTTTGCAATCAGGGCATGATCTGTTCAGAGATTACAAGTAAGTCAAAGAAAGACTATACAAAACAAAAATTAATCCTCATATTTAGGGTATCTACCAACTTTCATTAAAAATAAGAAGAATAGTTTGTTTATTTATTAGAGAGATCATAAAATGCTTGTAAATGACAGCTCTTTAAATTTATATGTTAGACAAGTTAATTGTAGCCTCAAATAAATATGCTCAAAATGTGCAAGATGCAGGTTATGAATTTGATTTGATTGGTCCTATTTTGATCTAGGGCTAGTCTTTTAGCCTTAAGAAATTAAATTGGGGTTCATTCTGAATTCTAGTTTGAAATCAATTGCAACACCTTATATTTATAACAATATAGGCCATATGCGTATGCCTTTTTTGTAGACAATTCATAAATTTACATTATGAAAAATTTGTGAGATAACGTAGTAAGACTGTGTACACAAAATATATTTATTATCCTTTTCAGTGTTATGTGGGATATGTGAATTCTAAGATATTGCTTCATTGTTTTAATACAATTTTCCAGAGATGTAGATCAGCTAGAAGAGAATCTGTCAGCTTGTATCCAGGAGCTCTTTGCAGAGAGTGGAGGAAAACCCAGATACTCACTACCACCCTCAGTCATAGAGATCATCATGGAAACACTGTCTGAAAACATTCCTAAATATGGACTACATAGTATCAAATCAGGTGAGATCTCCTTAGTCATCTTGATATTCATTCAATTTGTAGATTCATTGACCAATGCATATGACTGCAGTGTGATGAATTAGCTAATATTCTTCCTCCATTGATTCACTGTTTGATGTCAACAGATGATATGATAATTAACCCTTGGTGTGATGAACATCCACAAAACACATTTCCTGGTTGTAAAAAAAAAAATTCTTCCTGTATGTAGGAACTGTCAGAGGCATTGATCCGCATAACAGTCTGTGTTTTTTAAAAGAATACAACTTTTGTCAGTAAAATACAACTTTTGGGATTAAAGAATACAGTTTTTGAACTCCAGAGTTTGGCAGGTCTGCCACCTGTCAGTGACCTTGCAGGGAGGTCTAATTCCCCCCTGGCCAAACTAGTATGGACAGGCTTTAATATATACTTTTGTGATTATTTCATGTATAGTCTACATATTTGAATTACCAGTCTCTTCATTAACATCTTTCATCCATCATTGCTTCTCTTTTAGAATCACTGAAATCATCTCTCTGTCACCTGGTAGTCTACATCCAACGTCATATTCCTCCTGGGTACGAGTCTCTGGAGTCTGTGAGAGAGACTAGAATGAAGACTATCAATCAAGCCTTTATCCAGCAGCTACACATGCTACAGTCTGGACAGGTATGTGCAATTCTGTCCCTCGGATAGGACTTTAAATGGAGGCCCCATGTAGAGGAGAGTCAGCACCTTTGCACGTTAAGAACCCACTGCACTATTCGTATAAGAGTAGGGGGAAACCCCGATGTAGTGGTCCACCTGCACACCCCAGTACATACATCTGCAAGAATCTTCAGCATTGAAGGAGGCAGTTTATCCAAAAGAAGAAGAAGAAGAAGAAGAATTCAATGGAGAGTCACTAGACTCTGTACTTTGGGGGTTTTGCTTATTCATTTGGGCTAGACATTTTACTCAGTATGTTTGCATAAGTTTTAGCTTGTTTTTGGAGTTTGGATGAGCAGTGCTTTGGTCAAGACTAAAACAACATCTTAACCCATTCATTGACTACTGAGTTCTCTCTTATCCATAGACTTAATACAGGGACCATAATAATAATCTTAGGAGTATAACATGGGGTATGGGCAATATGATAGAACTTGAGTCAAAATTGCTTTTTCATCCTTCTAAAAATCATCCTTATATCCTAATCTGTAGTCTAATATAATGTTAGTTTCCTTGAAAGATATTTGACAAAGTCCCTTCTTCCAGGTAAAACAAGATCAAAAGCAAAGTGAAGGCTGTATGGATTATTTGTTGGGTATTTGTAGCAAAGTACAGGCAGGGGATTACCTCTGTGTCTTTTCTCTACTTCTCACTGTTGCTAACAATTCCTGTTTTGCCATTTAAAGTAACGCACTGGCCTTGGAGCAAATCTTTAGGAATCTCCTAAAAAAGCTTCCTGAATCCCTGCAGTTTTTAGAAGTCACTCTTTTATTGTATACTTTAAATCACTCATCTACAAGTTATATTTATTTTGATCTGTGTATTTTTGTGATATTCCAGTGTGTAGTTCTACCCCTGGAGCTGGCCATCCGTTCAGAGCTGCAGGCATCACTGCCAAAGGGTTCTCCCACCCAGCAGCCAGATTCTTCTGAGCACAACATTAGAAGTAACCATGGTGGTACCACTGAAGACATTGTGATTGACCTTACTGATACCAGCAGTGGGGAAGAAGTACCGGAGTTGGTGAAAAGGAATAAGCTTTCCAGGAGAAAGTCTTCCATTGGACATACAACCATTAGGTAATGGCTCACAGATTTGCTTCTTTTTCTTCTTCAATGGTTCTCCTTTGTCTCTTATTCCTTTTCAGACTTCATTTTTTGTTGTTCAAAGTTTGATTTGTGGTTATTTAATTGTTGGGATTATTTGTGATAAATGTGCATTCTGAACAAAACTCTAAAAGCTCTAGAGCGCTGGGGGGGGGGGGGGGGGATGTACATGCTTTTCTTCATCTGCATGTAACTATACCATGTAAATAACACTAATTTCCATTGAAACTGTATGGAAATTCAACCTTTTGAATGTCATCTCATTAGCCTTGTGATGAGTGCCGTATGAAAAGCCAAGGAATTATCCTGATTTCGTTATCTTGTTTCTCCGCTTAAATTGATAAAACCCACACAGAGATCCTAACGATGATGCTGTTGAAGGTGATACATGTAGTCCTATGTTTGAGAAGTCTTGCACCCTTCAAGATGTTCTGTACAAATTGGATTCACTCTGTCAGATACAAACCACTGATAACAAGGTAGTAAAGTTTATTTCTTAAACTGCTATTTTTTTCTTTCCTTCATTCATAATTTTAAAACATTTTCTTTGAGAGCCAAAAGAAAATGTTTACTCAAGATAATTAATAGTATCTATATTTGCTACAATGATGTATCTGTTTTATATAATTCAGTTTAATAATGCTTTACAACAATGATTTAATGTGATGTATATTCTTTCATTTAGACCATTTTGATATGTATATTTGAATTGTACATTCAAAGCAAAGGTAACTCCTGATTAATTAGTATGCTGTATATCTTAGTTAAATTCTATAGGTAAGTATAATTACTGTCATGAGCGTGCTGAGGTATTGAGAAACTGAAATGCAGTAAAGTCATTCAAATTCTACCCATGTGCTCTGCAGAGCTTGTACCATGTCCTGGAGGCTACCAGAAGCCTCATGGAAGTCATTACGAGAAGCTGCTGCAGATTTGGTGAGGACTTCGGAAACCTCACCAACATCAAGGACAGCAGCACCACCAGCCCCAAGACCCACTCTTTGAGGAAAGCACCCAGAGGAGGAGAACGAAGGAGTGATGGAGAAAGAGGAGGAGGAATAGGAGATGGAGTCTCTTCCAGGAATACCTTGTCGATGTGGATTAGTTCGGAGCAGTTGGAGAAGATGTGTGATCTGTGGTTGAGGACCTTGCAGCTTTTGGCTGGGGCGGGGCAAGCTGGTGCTGGTGGGAAGAAGATGGGAGGAGATGGTGATGGGAAGGATGAGGGTGATGCGGTCAATCGTCTAGTCCAGTCTTCCTACCAGTGTATCTGTTGCAGTATCGCTGCTGTGCTTTCTCTGACTGGTAAGAAGCGTCATCAGCATTCTGTACTTGTTTTGTTTTTCATTCATGTTAAAAGTATGATAGCCCTCTATGGAAAAAGGCTTCTGAAGTTGCAAAAATTATGCAGTTCAAATAGAAATCTCCTTGAATTTAAACTTTGATGCGCTGAGCGAGAATTCTGCTGTAATTGGGTTTCATAAAAGACCATTGAACATAAGATTGATTTGCATGATTATTCTATGACTAAGAGTTTTGTAGTTGTGATAATTAAAACCATGCAGGATTCTCTATCTCCTAGTAAAACCAGAACAAACAAGTATATGGTATGTGTTTTATTATTAGCAGCTTTGATGAATACAGAATAGAAATCTTTTACTATAATTTACCCTACTGTTTTTTTTTCTTCCGTAGGTGACGTGAAACTACCACAAGATTTCCTTCACTCCGTTACATGGATTCTGTGTTTACCTTGGCTGCCTGTAAGTACAATTTGCCACTTTGCTGTGCTTTCAAAATTTGGACTGCCAGTGCATTAATTATGCAAGTAATGTTTTATACACATACTTATTATACGAGTAGCAGCGAAACAATGAATATGCTATAGCCTCAAAATATATCCTTTTGTCACCAGATGTGTGAGAGATGTCTTCCCATCCTGCTTTTCAAAACATTTCAAAATGTGAGATTGATTGTGAACCTCAAAGTGTTAGACTGACTTGTACGACACTTACTATACACTCTTGATTTGATCACGTGCATTGATTTGACCTCTGTTTAATTTGATGTAGATGGAAGCCAACTGGCTGGATCTCAAGATGTTTGGCAAATCTACCATGAAGGAAGTAGGAGGTCTCAGAAATAGACTGGCAGAAAAGCTAGGTATCAGCATTATTTATACTTTATAATTTTTTTTCATGAATTTCACTGGAAAATCTATGAAACACATCTTTTTACCTGGGAAATCCATGTATGAAAATCCAAGTATTAGGAATTTAAAAAAACAGAAATCAAAAAACAAAAATCAAAAAACAAAAACAAAAAACAAAACAAAACAATTAATAATTTATTCGTAAAAATTTGATCTGTTGCTAAAAGCCAACTAAAGTGTAGACATTGGGGGGGGGGGGGGGAGGGTGGTTGTATTGATAGATTTATGTGCAAGTGGTAAAGTGAATCATTTGTCATGCAGGGGTGTAGAATGATGGGACAAGGTGCAGTCTTAAAAATAAAATAAATGCATTATTTCAAGGCATCTAGAATTGTTAATTTTTGTATGATTATTTTACCCCTTTGATATTAAGAATATTAAGCATTTGAAATATATTTTGATTATTACATAATTTTCTTTTTTTAGATGAGTCCTCAATGCAGCAGTGTCTTAATCTTGTTGCTATGCTGTCAAAGGATGTTGCACCAAAATGGAGGATTCATATCTTCAAGGATGCCATGGTATATTCAGGCCTTAAATTTCGTCATTTTTAGGGCAAGGCCAGTTTGGCCTCGAGTACCTCATATTTTTAAGGGCACCAAGGCCAAAATATTTTTACAAAAAGGGCATCGAGGCCAAAATATTTTACAAAAAGGGCATCGAGTATGAGGCCAAAAAAATTGATTCTATTTTTGTTAGATGTCATGTGTATTTTATGAAACTTGTGCAGGATCAATTTCCCATGACTTTTAGCACCAGCTTCTTCACAGAATGTATAGAGGTCTACGGTACATACAAACAAGCAGGCGCGTAGCCACGGGGGGGGGGGGGGGGGGGGGGGGGGGGGGGGGGGGGGGGGGGGGGGGCACGGGGGGCACATGCCCCCCCCCCTAAAATTTCCAGGATCGGTTGAAATTTTGTAGACCCCTTTTTTTGACCTCGATCGATTACATGTATGTGCCCCCCCCCCCAAACACCAAACTCTGGCTACGCGCCTGCAAACAAGGCGGCGGCCCGCAAGCCTTAGATTTAGCAGCCAGGAGCAAGGGGCAATTTTTTTTTTAAGTTGCCCTTTGCCACGGGAATTTACCAGAGCAAGGGGCAATTTTCCAAAAACAGATAGGCCGCTTATCTAATCATAAGTTCAAAGAGAGTCTACAAATGTTAATTTCATAATGTGAATAGATCGAACGATCAATTTACTTTTTAATCTTAACAATATGAACAGGAAAGATTGATTAAGAACATCAAACTTGCACATTAAACAGTATTTTAAAGTAACTAAAAATATTGATGAGCAAATGAATAAATAAATTGTCAATTTCACAAACATCGAAAGTCAGAAGGACTTAATTGGCAAGTTTACCGGGCCGGGTATTCCAAATCAAAATCGCACCTCACACACAAACCTTCCGCCACTCTATCGGTAGTAGGAGCAAATTTGAAGAAATTATCTTTTTAACTGTTGTATAGAAAGGTCTACATAGATCTAGGCCTAACTAATGAAATAAGATGTAAAAATGTCCTTATAGACATTCGACAGCTGAAAGTGACACGCTCAGCTCAGTTGCGTAACGTGCATTCACGAAACCAAAATCGTTCCTCGCACACACACTCTCGCCACTTTTGGTGGGAAGCTGTCGGGCTGGAAGTTTGCCAGCGAAACCGATGCACCCTCGGAATTTTACCGGGACTCGAAACGTTCGTCTTGGGAAGCTGGCGGGGTAGCTTTTTGAAGCGAGGTCGGCTGGTGGCAAAATGAGAGTAACTACGATCGAGAACATCGTAGGTGTTCTTAACTTATTAATAAGATAATTCTAAATTCTATTTGAGATAAAATAATAAACTAGATTCTCTAGGCCTACAAACAAACCTCGACAGATCTCTAATGACTATTTGAATGCTTGTTTATTTCTCCATTTGACGATTTGTTTTCTTGATCCTGGCCTTCGATTTGTACGTACGTGCGTGCGTCAACAGCATGCACCATATGCATATCATGCGATCGCATAATATGAACGTACGTACGTACGTACGTGCGCTAGCGCATTGCCTATATAATAACAAAGGGCGCATTTTCACGGCACTTGCGCCTTATTAAAGCACTAAATACGAAGCTAGAAGAGAGCTCGTGGGCGGCAAACTGTTCGTGATTCGTGTATTTTTACTGTTCTAATAATTTATGGGCGCATTTTCACGGAAAACACTTGCGCCTTGCCGTCTAGTTTTAGATGATTATGGGCGCAATTGGTGGTTTTATGTGCGCAAATTTAAAATAAAAAGGGCACGTCCAGTTGGAAAAAAAGGCACGTCGGCCAGTTTGAAAAAAAGGGCACGGCCTTTTTGGCCGTGAATATATCTTTTTTTGGGAGGGCACCGCGGCCAGTCATAGGGGCATCGACGGCCTGGCCGTCGATGGCCGTCGATTAATTTAAGGCCTGTATATTCATTCACTTTAGATTTTTCTTTGCTATTCAAACCTTTCTAAATTGAAAAAGTATTAGTAGTAAAACTTAAAATTAACCCTTTGGAAGAGATGGACTATTTAATTCAAATGGGATGGTAAGCTTAGTCAAATAATTTATAACAGTGTAAACAAGAAAAAGTGCTAGATATGAAATTGACCCATCATTGATGATACGATGCTTGTAACAGAGCAGAGACAAACAGAACTTTCATCTACATCAATTTTAGTATATGATTATCAAGATAATCAGATTTGAAGAGATTGATTACTTGACTGTATGCTTCATTGTATAAGAATTATTTCTTTTAAAGTTATGTCGTCATATATTACTCTGACTAATGTGTGGATATTGTAGTATCGTAAGTCTACAAGTGGAATATATATTATGACCATTAGTTTTAACAGATAGATTGGTGTTTGAAATCAGGGTCATCTGCTTGACCTAGATCATCCCATATGTTTTGATCTGAAGCAATATGGAGGTCAAGCTTTTGTTATCCATCCATCAACAAATCCAATTAACATTCCTGCAATAAACAGCCCATTGTCTCTTGAGATACCACACTTGTTGATTACATTGTGTATTTCTAGTGCCATCCTGTAATTTACATCACTGTAATGCAGAATTTACCAGCCTTTCTTGTTGATTACATGTTTGTGAAGTTCCCTTCCTGTAATGTACATCTATAGAATGCAGGTCATTGATATCTTGCTTGTTTGTTGAATGATTGACAAGTTATAGAACTAGGGCATCATTTTGACCTCTTTTCATCTCAGATTTCTTTCAGTAAAGTCAATATGATTTCATCTTATTTTTGTTTTTTGTTTGCAAAGTAATTTTTCACCATCATCTAGATATCTTGAAAAGTGGTTCACTCATTGACATTATGAAAGCTCCTAAACTGACTTGAAATTGAGATTTAAAAAAAAAATTGCCTGCAATACTAAATTAGCAATGAAGAGATATTTTAATAAAACCATGGTATTTTTCATATTTTCTCCTCACACTTGGAAAAGATGAAGGAAGTATTAAAAAAAAAAAAAAATAAACATTTGAAATAAAAGTGCCCTTTGAAACTAGATCTAGCCTCATGTTGAAGAGAAGGGGGATAGATAATTGTGTTAATTTCATTTTTTTTAAATCTTGAATTTACCTTAACTTTTCAGACCAGCAGTAAGGAGAGTATCCAGATAGCAGCTATTCAAGCACTTCCGCTACTTCTCTTCAACTTGACACCCAGCTACTATACACTTATTCAAGAACACCTGCAGTAAGTACCCTTCTTTTCAAACATCTGAGTATGTTGGCTAGTTGCTTGAGATTACAATTATAGTTTGGATAGAGTATGGGCGATATTCATGCTGCAAATATATTCTTGTTCTTTTATCAGTCGGTCAAAGGAGGTGCACACCATCTTATTCCTTGTTTGTTTTATCTTATGTTTGATCTCATTTTTATTGTATTATTATATATGCATGATTTACTGAATAAAGAACAGATTTATAATTTGTGTGTTTATTATAAGTTTTGGTTGGTAATTTGCAGTCAGACAATGGTGCGCTTAGAAACAACTGTATTAAGCGCCTAATAAATGTTGTGTATTATTATGATTATTATTATCAGTCTCAAATTGAATAAGGGTGCAAATCCTTCTGAATTTATTGTTCTATTGCTTAGAGGAAAAGTGATGTATCTCAATTCTCAAAAGTTTAACCTTTTATAGGATTATCTCTTCTAGCCTTTAGAGGAAAGAGTCACTTTAAATATTTCAAAATTTTGAGCTTAATTCATTGATTTTTGCATCATATTCTGTATGCATGTTTGCTTTCTATCCAAAGCCCCCTATGCAGATCTGAATCTGAGTCTGTTACTAGCTGCTTGGCTGAGATAATGGGAGAGCTATGTTGTGTGCTAGCTACTGGATGTACACTCCACAGGTAAGAGGATTTGCAATTAGGCCTTAAAAAAAAAATGTTGTATTGCCCTTTAGGTGCCAAAATATGGGTCGGTCGGTCGGAAATCTTTTTTTTATAACTTTTTTTCTTTTTTTTCTCCCTCTTTGGGCTGATATTTCTCAGTTTTGAATGCTTTAATTTTGTTTTCCTCTTAAAAACAGTAATTTTTTTTTTTGTTCTAAAAGCCGACCATAGATTTCAAGATTTTTAGGTTTGGTTGCAAAGGGCAATACAATATATATATTTTTTAGGCCTTATGATTCATCTGTTGAGAGCCAGAAGGGCATTAATGCTGTGGTAAAGGTTATGATTGAACACCCTTTTGCCTCTCAGCAGACAAATTATTATCATACATGACAGACAAGGAAGAATACTTTATAATGAATTTTCATAAACATTGTGACTACTCCAGTAATTGATTTATATTTTTACAGTTATGCTTGTTTATATTTCTGAATGAAAGTGAAGTTCACAGTGGCATGGAAGTATTTTTTACATCAACACAAGTAATGTACAATAATATAAGAGAGAGTATTCGAGTTTGATAATAACATTGGATCTCTTTTTTTACTGAGTTACGACAGTAAAGAAAGCATTAAAATGTATGTACTTTAGTTTTGAATACATGTATATTTATATCTCTCTATATTTTTAATTTGTTTGAAAATTGAACATTTTCAGCCTGCAAGCTGCTTGTTTGATGTGATTTTGCAATAAACCAAACCAATTCAATTCAATTCATAAAAAAAGTGTTTCTCTTATAAGATATTTCAAATAAGTAATCAGGACATACTTTTCTGAGCAGAGAGCTAGACAGGGAGCAAACACCACTACACCGAGCGGTGCTACTCAGGTGTACCACCTGTACCCCAGGCCAAAGCACAGAGGGAACCTCAGCAGACAAGATGCACCATTCAGCGGAACCAACCATTCTAGATGCTTCAATCATCTCTCCATTCGTGGTGCTGTTGCAGAAAGGAGTCAAAACCAAACTAGGTAATTGTTGCTCATTTGAGTATTGATTAATATTTGTGACATAAAAATACAAGTAAAAAAATGTATACATGTATTACTCCATCCCAATCAAACCAGAAACTTATATATCAAAAGCTTTCGCAAAATTGCCAAAATTATTGATGTGATTCAGTTAGTTAATGTCACAGAACTTTCACAACTCTTGACCACTCATAAATGTGCAAAAGTTTATTGTTTGATAGTAAATGTATATCAGATATCTTTATCAGAATTGCGGATTATTCTTTCATTTCAATTCTGTGATTTACAAATGTTTGCCTTCTTATTGTTCATTGTCGGTCTTTAAAATTCCCACATGCAGTAGCCAAAATATATACTTTCCATCATTTTAGGTATGATACACAGTCTGAGGCAGGTGTTATCACATTTGGATCTGAAATTCACCAATTCTGCTGTGACTGGGGTACTCAATGCCTATTTAACCCTAGCTGTTGATGATGATCATCTAGTCAGACAAGTATTCAGGTACAACAATTTGCTTTGTTTGTTCTTTTAAATTTTTGTGAACAGTGACACTTCTTGGTTGATATTATAACTATAATTATGCATTTGTACTAAAAAATAAGCACCATTTTAACTTGAGATTATTGATGTTAGTGCTAGCTAGTTCTCTCTGACTACTCTATACACCCTTTATTATCTAAGCTGTACTGTATAAAAGCGAAGTCCTTGGTCTTTTCCATCCTTATATTCCACTTATAATGATGTAATCCACAATTATATCTCCCATCTTACACCCAGTCGTAACATCAAGTATCTGGTTGGTAACGGTGACCAGTGCAGTGACCTGAACATCCAAGCAGTATTATCTAAGCTGTACTGTATAAAAGCGGAGTCCTTGGTCTTTTCCATCCTTATATTCCAGTTATAATGATGTAATCCACAATTATATCTCACATCTTACTCCCAGTCGTAACATCAAGTATCTGGTTGGTAACGGTGACCAGTGCAGTGACCTGAATATCCAAGCAGTGGTCACCCAGCTCAAGTCAGCCTTCCTATCCGGCAAGTCTTCAGGGAATGGACGTCTGCAGGAGACAGTGGTCAGTTCTATAGGAGAGCTGGGCAAGTAAGTGACCAATGTCCCTTTGGGTCAATATTGTTTGTAGACCAGTGTTGCAATTATTCCAAATCAATTGCACCTTAAATATATTTTTTCTTTCTGTTGATGCCCACAACGAAGGAGTTGATTATTATGGCACATCTGCAATTATATACATATATGTGATAAATGTTCATTTGTGATATAGGACTTGGGCATTGATTCTGACACTTGTGTTGAGCTTTTAGAAGAAAATATTGTTATCTTTTACCTCTACAATTTATCATGATAAACAATAGTTTATTGGGATATTTTTTTTACAATTATAGGGAACACATTTAACACTTCTTTATAAGAAGAATTGTTATCCAAGACACATAAATAGTGCATTATCAGCCAACTGATGTATTGCTCACTTACTTCCCTTGATGAACACTAACAGAGTCATTTGTATTGATCATTTTTTTAGGGTTGCAGAGGGAGAGTTACTAATGGTAGCCATCATTTGTCTGTTGGAAAGCTTGCTGTCTACAGTCACGATGGTTAACTCCATTGCTTATATTGAGGTAATGCAATGCATGAATTTCACTCGGGTCTTTGAAATGATATACTTTTATCTCCTTTGAACTAAAGAATCATGTGTGCACAGTGAAATGTGCAGGAGATGGAGAGAGAGAGAGAGAGAGAGAGAGAGAGAGAGAGAGAGAGAGAGAGAGAGAGAGAGAGCATGTGAATGTTACAGAAAGACACTGCAGTAAAGGTGAGTATGGATTTGACCAAAGTTAGGATTTATATTTTCATTTCAGTTTTAGGAAATCAGTTGGATATAAGAAGAATATTCCCTATCTCTAAATTTACGGTGACACATCTAGATGGAATCCAAAACTTTGGATGAATGTCTTAAATAGGAAGATGTTTGTATTTTTTACTCAAATAGTAATTTAGAGTTAATAAAGAGTGGGACACTAAAAAGGGTCCAATGCAAATGGGCCTTCTAAATTCAACTCCGGTCCCCAAATTTTGAAATTTATATGAGCTCAATGCCGGGCAAACCCTAGAAATAAAAATAGTTAAAATACAGACCCCCTGTGAAGGATTATTTATGAGAACAATTTCTTCCATCTTTCACAGCTCCACGCTATAGCTGAAGCCAAGGGTCAGACCATGGCGGCCATCTTGTCTCAGTTCAAGCAGCCTGTGTGTAAGTTCCTGGTAGAGGCCATGCACGATGCGGTCCAGTCCTGGTCTCAGAACCAGTCCGAGACCCAGGACCAGGACAAGGACCCGTGCCTGGAAACCATCACAAAGGTTTCAAATGCATTCGGATTCAAGGATTTGGAGACATTCTATGAGGTGAGTTAAAGGAAGAAATGCAAGAATCACTTGCAAAAGTGAAAAATTGTTCTGCTTGACATTAATAATGCTTTTTTTAAATACTGAAAATCCTTTATATTTAAAGACAGGGCATCTTACTGACATCGCTACACCACTATAATGTATTCTCAATTGCAAAATCTTTTGGCATCATCACGCACGCATCATGCAGTTGGTGATGCATTGTGAAACGTGGATGTCGACACATCGGGACATTGTGAGCAGGAGATGAAAGTTTACGTAAATCTGAATTAGTTTCAGTAGAATACCCTGCCTTTAATATTGTTCATGTACAGTATACTACCTTGACTAATTCCATTACAAATTTCAATGTATGAATAATGAATAAAATGCTGATAAAATCTACATTGGTTAGGAGAATTGTTTCTTTTATTGAATATCATCTATTTTGACGGTACATGTATTTTGGTAGTGTTTGTGGTGGGGTGACGATCGCTCAAGGTGGTGTTCTGCCCAACATTACGGTTATTTCAATAAAGGAAAATATTAGGTTTTACTTATTGAAGATTATTTCTCACCTTAATCAGTGACATACAACAAACACACAATGTGAGAAATTAACCAAGCATATACACTGTAGAGTATTCTGTCAATTAAGTATTTCTTATCGAGTAACTTATCCCTCTTTCATTCACAATCAAACAGCGTACATTGGAGTTCCTGTTACCTCACATTGTCAGTAAAGCCAGCGCTGAGGCTAGTGTTCTACTCAAAGCCCTGGCAAGGACATTGAAAATAGTAAGTACACCTAGGAAAGCAGAATAGTGATAACCTACATATAAATGAAACATTCTGCATTTGTCTCTTGTAAAATAAGCACAGGCCTGCAAATCGAAATTAGGATATTTATATATAAACATTGTAAAATTATTGTTTTGGTAATTGACGGAATATTAAAGGGAATCTGTGAATGCTTTCTTGGCATCGGAATTCCATATTGTGTTCCGTATTCTGTGTATGTTTTATGATTATAATTATGAAATGTCTTGAATCTCTCTCTCTTTCTTGAAATAAGTGTGTCGTGTATTTCATCCTCTTTATGATACAAGTTTATACAAATGAATATGGAATTTTTGTTTCACAGGAAAGGTTGATTTTTTTGTTTTGTTTTTTTTGTTTTTTGTACAGAGTCACAGAGAGATGTTGGTTGAGAATTTTAAGTTCATTTTCTCTTACTTGGTGAGAACCCAAGGCAAGACTGAGCTGGAAAAGGCTTTGCACTACATTCAGGTAGATACGATCTTCAAGTATTGTCATTCAATTCTTTTCTTTTAGAAAATTGAAAGGTTGTTTTAAAATTATTTGTGATGATTTTTCAATATTAAACTTGTGAATGATGAAATGGAAATTCCATTTATGTTTGAATGCTACCAAAATATATGTTTATTTATTTCTTTCCGAAACAGCTAAAAAAAAAATTGAAGGAAATTCCATGAGTATACCCAGAAGTTATTTTTTGGAGGGTGTCACTTTCAAAATCTGTTTCTGTCCGTTTGCAAAGTTAATAATTTTATTTTGTCAGTACTTTTCTTCACAATTACATATACATCTGAAAAACAATACTTTAATTCTTTACTCTCATTATAAATACATTTACCTTGATAAACTTTAGTATGTAATCAGTGAATAAAAAGATATATTGTAAAACCAGTTTTTGGTAATTGTCATTGTTTAACTTATGCTTGTTTTAATGCTTCTATTTTAAATTGTTTGATGTATAGAGTGAGACTGAGATTGAATTAGGACGGCTTCTCAGGATGGATTATCAGAGTCTTCATAATGAACTTCTCTTGCATCTCAGCCATAACTACTCGCAGGTGAGATTTGGAGTGATGTCACTTTGTTTCACAAAAAAAAAAACCTGGCACTTTGGAAGTACTGAAAATCATATTATGTCTTGAGGGGGATTTTGACAAATTCATGATAACAGAAACCCTTGAATTTTTACCTACAAATCTGTGACATGTGCAATATTTTGTATTTTGCATGTTTTTAAACTTGAGTGTGGATAATAAAAATGAAATGAAGTGTCTTTTATTTCATCAATAATACTTCAATTTTGTCAAGGCAGAATTAGATTTGGAATTGGCATTGGCTCAAACAGGAAAAGATGAAACATCTTGAGGTTAAATTTGAATAGATATAGGTATGAATTCCAGTGTGAGTAGACATTTACATAGTAGCAAGTGTTTCTACTGGTGTTATTACTTGTGTGAGTTTCCCAAGAGAGAGGTTAACATCTACCTCCACAAGTACATAATGTCTTTCCACATTTGAAATGTTAAGGCCATTACTCAATCATTGGTTATTCCTATTCACAAATTTCAAATGGTTGTAACAAACCGCGTGCTTTCTGTTGTAGGTGTTCAGCGGCCTTGCAATGCTAGCATCCCGTGATGATGCCTACAAGGGACCTCGTCCAATCACACACCCAGCAGACATGGCTGACTTCCTACAGCCCAGACTCCTGGGAATCTTAGCCTTCTTTGACTCTCAGCTCCTCAACAGTAGGATACCCATTCAAGACAAGAAACTGGTGAGAAAAGTTGGAAGAGAAAATCGTTTTTGGTACATCTATCAGGAATGCCAGTTTTCAGGCAAAAGCCTAAATTCAGGCCCTAGCGATTTATTTTCAGGCCATAGTTTAGGTCTTTTTGTGTACAAAATAGCAAATTTTAGGTGATTTTTCAGGCCCTCTGATCAATTCTAACTGGCATCACTGATCTATACTCTGGGGCGTTACTTACTGGATTACAATGAAAGTATTTTCTGTTTTCATAGGCATTACTCTTTTCTGGAGTGTACTGCATTGAAGTGTTACTTAGTTTTTGGTGTGCCAAAGTATTGAAATGGATATAGCAGGAAGAAGAATCTGCTCCAATTACAAGATAGACTGACTTTAAAGGTTGGTTAAGAAATTTGGAGAAGGGTGACAAAAAGGTGGGAGATACAGGCTAATGCACAGGTATGACACAAATTGTACATTTACATGGGGTTTGAAAGGCTACACCAACACGTAACTTGACACATATCGAGAAATATAAATGACATTAGAATGTGTAATATTTGTATTTCTAGGCATTAGAGAGTCTAGTATGCATCATGAAGCTGATGGGACCTAGGCACATCACAGGGGTGAGAGTCAAGGTCATGACTACACTGAAGATTGGTCTCCGCTACAAGGAACATGGATTCCCTGCACTCTCCTGCAAGGCATGGGACTGCTTCGTGCACAGGTTAGTCAACATTCTGTCCTCACGTACTAGCATCAAGATTGTGGAATGGTCTTCCCCAAATCCTTCACTCTTGTCACCAGTTATCCACTTTCAGAACTCAACTAAAGACATACATGTACCTATTTTAGATTGCTTACAATTAGTCACTGCTTTTTTTTCTTTCCCAGTTAGATTCATAAACAGACATTTTTGGTAGTTGTTCAGTCTCATCAGCGCCTTTGATTAGGCAACTAGATATTGGTGCTTTATAAATACCTGGATTGGATTGGATTGGATATTCCAGATCAAATAAAGGATAATGAGTTCATGAAAGACTGCCAACAGAGGATAACTACATGTACAAGGGGTACATTTCAACTATAATCGGGAACATCTAGGATTGATCAGAATTGTTTTCGGATCAGTTTTGGATGCAATTGCTTCATCTGTTCAAGAGGAGGCTGATCTTATGTGTGTTCTTGATCTCAACAGATTTACTTTACTGATCGTGTCCATTTTATTACTTTTGCTGAGTAGGAATAAACCCGTCACCTATAACTATTGAATTCCCTTGTTCCCAATAATTTGAACCTATTGACTACTGAATTCTCGCAGTCCCATAGGCTTTAAACAGGAGCTACCAGTTTCTGTATAATGGCAATGGGTTTATACAGGAAACACTAATTCAGTGTCAATGAGTTAAATGATGTTAAACCAAATTTTAAAAAATTCTCTGTTTGTTTGTGTTTATTTTCTTTAATATTTGTCTACTTTTATTCAATTACATTTTTATATTAACTATTAATTGTCAATACTCTCCTGCATGATGAGCCTTCATAATACCTTAATAAATGCTGGATAATTTCTTTGTTGACAGTGTTGATGCCTCCTCCCTTGGTCCGATGTTGAGTCAGGTCATCGTGACCCTCCTCCCACTCCTCAACCAGCTACCTCAACAAGTCAGTACTATCATACACACTCTCATCATTGACAATAGGTAAGTCGCAATCATTTTTGAAAAGAAAATGGGGTCTCTAATAGAGAGCTCATTTTCTTTGTGAGTTTTTTTGTTCATCAACTTTGTTGTACTTTGGCGTCAATGTAGCATGTAAATGAAGACCATTTCGCCATGCCCACCTCACCATGCTCCTATTGCTTTTAATATTGTATAAACTTGTATTTTGTTTATTTTTTAGTCCATTGCATATGTATAGCAATTTGTTTCATATTATAACAGGCCTGATAAAAACCCGATTTAAATCAGTTTCCCGATTTTTTTAAATTTTTCCCGATTTTTTCCCGATTTTTTTTTCTTCACTATTTTATCCTGATTTTCCCGATTTCCCTCTTATTGTCTCTATTCTTCCCTATTTTGCCCTGTTTTTTCCAAATTTTGTCCCAATTTTCTTACTCGAAAGGGGGGAATGTTGTTAGATACCATTTTTTCCCTGCGAATCCTCTTCTTTTTTTTTTTTACTCAAAGGGGGCGTGGTTGAGGGGAAAACAAAAAACCCATTTTTGTTTTTAGTGCTCACTATCACCCCTGTATAAGCACGCTAATTTAGCAGCTCTCATTATGTGCTACATCAAGATGAATAATCCAGAGAATGTGGATTGGTAAATGTATGATGTTCAACTGTGCAGCGTTTCACGAAACCATCATAAGTACAAGTTTGCCGACAACCCTTTGGAACGTGTGTATGCAATATAGGACGATATTCAATTGGATGCCAGTGAACTTGTATACCGGTATATGACAATTTCATGAAATGATGCCCTGCTTGTGGAGATGTTGTACTGCAGTTGGAAACTACAATGAAAGTGCACTTTACTCAGTACCTAAGGAATAGGATTAGACTATTTGGCTTCAATGTTCATTTATGATTTTTCTCATTTGATGATTCATCTCAGAGATGCATTTAGTGACCGATTCAATGAGATCTACTTCCTCCCGGACATTCCCGAGCTACAAGAGGTCAACGCACTATTGAAGGAGCACAGGGAAGACCCATCCAGCCAACCTGACCTTCGAACCCTGCTGAAGAGGTCACTTAAAGGGGTCAGTCATGAGAGTGTGGATGTCAGAATCCATGCTCTCTCCAATCTCAGGGACCTGCTTCAAACAAACCAGGTAATCACCCTCACATGCATCCTTTATTTGAGTTTGTATTACAAAAAAGGTACATGGTTGATGATATGAATGCCCATTATTGTTATTGTTTATGATGTGTAATAATTTTATTGAAGCACATTGTTATTCACATATTTATGAATCAGAATAAGCAGTTTCTTTGACTTTGTGTACATTATTTCTACCATTGTTTTCTATCTGTTTGTATTTTTATTTCTCTATAAAATCCAACCTCCAGTTTTGGTTGCAATAAAGAAATGATAATTAAAACAAAAAACAAAAACAGTAGACTTGATTATATGCTTGCAGAATAAGTGGAAAGAGGGGGGGGGGGGGTCTTATTATCAAGCATTTTGTATTATCCACAAGAGGAATGTACAAATAAATATGTTTTGAAAAAGGTTAGGAGATAGTATTTCAAATTATTACAGTAATAGGAATTCATTACGTGATTTAAGATGTACCAGGAGATATACATGTAAGGGTGCAGGGTAAACTTTGAAGATTCATTTTTTATTCTCTTTTCAGAGTTGTCTTCATGAGTATGTAATGGGCAGTGAGACAGTGGCACCAGTCATAAATGAGCTCGTTTCAGTGGTAAGTTGAACTATCATTCAGTGATTTTATTTGCATATGATAATGCATACTCGTAGTACATTTTACATTCAGCACATTGTCAAAGAAAAGTACCGGTAGGCCTATTTCGGTTGCAAATTCTAAATGGGGATGTATGTTAACAGAAAAATCAGTATTCCTTGGTTATTTGTTCTTTGCTATTAAAGAAGACAAACCTAATCAAATAATAACATTGTGCTATTTGACTGAAGTGATATTCAATGTTTTCAGAGGAAATTATCTACACTTTTAGAGAACCCTTATTAGAACCTGTTGGTGAATGCCTGGGTGTGCCATTAGCTACCTGTAATAACTGTCTGAAAGACTTATCTGTAGTATCATATATTCTTGCGACCCCCATCTGGCCATTCAGTATACCATTGATTCCTTCCTGTAGCTCCTATCTGGATGTCATGATTCTGATCATAAAGCCAAGAACCTGTTTGGTGTATGCCTGGGTGTGCTGGGAGCAATAGACCCTGGCAGGCTAGATTTGAGCACCACGTCTAAGAAAGCTGAAATGTCCAAGTTTCATGTAAGTACATCAGTTGCTTGTCAGATTTATTTCAGGGATTAGCAATGTTACAGCTGCAGATAGCAAACAAAAAAAAGAAACTGGGGAAAGGGAAACTTAGGAGGAATGAAATACAATTAATGGGATAAGAGAAGAAAACAACAGTCTTTGTTGTAAAAAAAAATTAAAGCATTGAAACTATAAGCTATATTGTTTTCACACACAGAGAAAGACAGTAATCCTGGGTTTGCATGATGCTGAATCTTGTGCTTCATTATGTGGTTTGTTCAGAATAAATGTCTAGCTTTAAAAAAAAAAGTCATACTCTAACTTCTGAGCTGACATTTTCATGGTTTTGTGCTTTGTACCCTCTCCACCCCCTCCCCCTCCCCCCCCTCTCCCCCCCCCTTCTCTCTCTCTGTCTCTCACTCTCTCTCTGTCTCTCTCCGACATACAGGCTAGTGTTGAGGACATGCACTTTGCATTTGACCTGATCAATGACCTTGTCAGAGCATTCCTAGCTGCAGCTGATCCCAGGTCACAGGACTGCTCTGCATATGCCATTCAGGAAATGCTCCAGATATTTGAGTGCAGGGGTGTCAGCAAAGATGGGTTAGTCTTTCATTTTTTCTTTTTGTCTCTAGTGAAATGAGTTTTAGGAAAATTAAATGATTATTTTGTTGGTGCATGATCAGTGAAGTTACCTATTAGATGAGCTTTTGCTTCTCTGAGACATCTTTCAGACTAGCGTGGGTGCTAAATGACAGATGCTACTGTGTTGACATATAGTCACAGTTGATGCTGTGACAGCATGGCAGGGGGCAGTAGCTCATGTTTGTTGACTGATTCTGTATAGTTCTATAACTTTTTCTGGCCACACCGATAAATTCGATAATCTTTTAGTGGTTTTGAGGTTCTTTTGATTCTAAAGTGTTTTTTTATTCAGTCGGTGATCAAGGATTAGCCCAATAGATAGATGTGCATTGTATTGCTCTGCACAGTGTTGTAGCAAACATGTACATGGACATATTTGCCAAGGTTCAATCAACGTCACTATAATATAAAGAACAAGCATGGTCACCAGCCACTTTTGTGCAGAAGAACCTCATAGAGGGTCTTGATAAGCTTTGCGTTACAGCTTTTCAGATAAGAAGGAATGATCAATTCCACCCTTGAGCAATTAGATGCAGCGCCATCTGTTGGAGCCTTCCGTAATCGACTGCAGACGGTTGGTGACAGTGGCTAGCCTTCCTCCATCCTGTACATGAGCTTGTAAATATTTGTAAATAAACTGTATTCTAACGTAAATAGCACTTGATGGACGTAAATTGCGGTTAACACAACAGAATCTTCAGTAAATTGAAGGAGGCAGACTTAATCAGAAGGAGAAGACTTATAAATTTATTAGGACGGCTCGATGATGACCCTAATGACCAAACAACCCAGTTATCAAGAAGAAACTGTTAACATTTATCTTTTTCTCTAGACCTGGCCGGCAACTCTGGCAGCGATTCCCTGAACACATCCAGGAGATCTTATCCCCCCTCCAAAACACCAAGTACATTCCTTCTGCAGCTTCAGCTATCAGCAAAGTGACTGTTCATCCTATCTACCGCAGTAAGAAGGCTAAGACCTTCAAAGACTGGGTCTGTACCTGGACCAGTTACTTAGTCACAAAGGTAAAAGAAACATGGTTTGATTATTGAAGGATAAAGCTCTGATGAATTTGCCTGGTTATTGAAATTCTTTGGTATTTTGTTATTCTTTGATAATGGTAGATGATTGAGTTCAAATGTGTCAGGAGCATATTTGCTTACATTTTAAAAAATTCTCAAGAACAGTACATACAATTTTTAAAAACCTTTTGGTGAGTCAGAAACTATCACTTTCTTTTAAACCATCTATCATTTCAAATGTATACACAACGTAAATATGTCCTTTAACGTTTAAGAAATTTTCTGAGTGTCTTTTATGAAAAGAAAGAACTAAATGTTATGACATTTGATACTGTAGAGATTAATATTCTGTACTAATAATTTAACAATGTTATTATGTATACTATTTTGGCACAGCTATCAATCTCTAATGTTTAAGAGTTTTTACGATTGTAGAAAATATTTTAAAGTTAGAATTCAGTCACACTGCCAAGCAACTCTAAACCATCCAACTTTTGGCCATTCAGTGTAATGCCATATATTTGTCGGCCAGATGTTGGGCTTGTCAATGTAACCATTCCTCTGAATTTCAAGAAATGTTGTTTTTCCTGTTTATGTCCCAAGGTTAAAGCCAGCAAACCTGGTCGTATCTTCCGAGCATGCAGTATGATCATCAAGCATGACATCCATACAGCTATGTTCCTACTTCCCTACACACTACTCTATGCACTACTCGACTCAAATGATGATGACAAGCAAGAGGTTTGAAACTCATAGTGTTTCTACAGTAATTTTTGCATCCGTTTGAAGCATTCATTGGTCAAACATCTACTTGTAGATCGTATTCATAATTTAACATTTTATCTATTACTTTTACAGTCAGCCATTAGCCTTTCGACTGTTGAATTCTCTTCTTCACAGTCCTCTGGCTCCTGTAGCCAATGGGTCAGTTAAATATATATCAAATTTTTTGACATGATTTATTTGTTGCTTCAGTGAATGATATGCACATTTGTCTGACCCTGCGTATTTGATCTTCGATTGTATCTTCCTGTCCTGTATGAAACTATGGTTATGCAGAGCAATTGAGATGAAATCATATAAGCATATACTTTACTTTAGGTAGAGCTGGGACAATATATGAAGATTATACATGACTTGACATGACAATACAAATTTATATTAAGTACTATACATTGTTATTGTTAAGAGGACTTTGCCTGTAACAGTGAACTGAAACATCAGCATCAAATCTCTTGAATTCCAGATTCAGAATGAGATTTTAGCTGTACTGACCCACGCAGAGAAAGTAGAAGACCAGCGATCCAGTGAAGATCGCCCCATGAGCGCTCAGACGGTCTTCTCCGTTCTAGATCACCTGACTAACTGGAAGAGACAACGCATGCAGATCCTACAGGCTGCAAAGAGTAGGCGTGGGGCAAGCAACTCGAGTAAGCCTTCCTTATCAATTCACCCATGGAAAGGGTCTCAAGTAACGATATGTAAATAATCATAACAATAATATTCTGTGTTTATATAGCGCTCAATACAATACGATGTGCCTTAGCGCTTTACAGATATATTATTACCCCGGCTTTCACAAGATTTTTTTTGTAGAAATATTTTGATAAGTGTTCTTTCAGTATTAAGATTTTTCCCAAAAATGATTCAGAAAATCTAAGTCCCTGAATCAGTAGAACCAAATATAAATCTCTGCTGCTTAATTGTTAATTCCAGCAATATATCAAATCCATATCTATGCTTTTCTGCTGTTTTTAATGGCATATATCCATTTTCCCTACTGTTTTGTATGGCAAATATTATTTAACATATAAATACAATGGTCTTTGATTTTCCTTACACATTGTAGGTGAATTAGCCTCTGTAGAGAGATACCTTGAGTGTGTGAAGGTTTTCCTTCAAGAGATTCCGCAGGACATCCTAGCGAGAGCCTCCTTTAACTGCCGAGCCTATGCCAGATCTCTCATGCACTTTGAGTCGTACATAACGTCAAACAATCAAGATGTGCAGAACCATCTGGGTTTCCTGCAGGTATGCATTACCCCCTCCCCCCCCCTCCCTCTGAGGATTCAACTGCTAATAGCGAGTCATTTGATTGAGTTGAGATATGAATTACAGACTATTGTTCATTTAGTTATCCGACTGAATACCAAGCCAGAGAATATTCAGAGTACAAATTCATGTGTCATACCAAAATCAAATTCAGTGGGTTAAGTATATGTGCTTCAAAAACTTCGATATTTTCTAAGATAAATGTATTATACATGTATGTTATCAAGCTTGAACTAGTGTGACATACATGTGACCTTCATCAGTTGCTTCCTCTCTTTATCAAAAAAAAAAAAAAATTAAAATAAAAGCAGTGTATTCTACTGCAGAGATGCCAACCCTCCCGATTTTATCGGGAGGCTCCCGATAATTCACCCCAACTCCCGACCTTACGATCACCATCCTTATCCTCCCGATTTATTAAAAAAAAAAAAAAAAAAAAAATGATTTTTTTTTTTTTTTTTTTTTTTTTTTTTTTTTTTTTTTTTTATTATGATTTTTTTTGGAGGGCGCTTATCAGTATATATATCTGTGAATTGAAAGAGAAATATCATCTGCTAACTTAAGCATGTAATAATTCCACTATGTTAAAAGACAAATTAAGAGTAGCGAAAGATTGTTTCAGCATATGGATCGCCGTAACCAATGCGTGGATATTGCCACAGAATCCAAATGGCGGAAAATCAGCAAAATAAGACCAGGAAATGGTCTCGGAAGTATAAGACCGAATACAGTATCAAGTACCTGTGTAATCGGAAGTCTGAAAGTAATTCATCATGCATTTTGTACAATTTTTATGTTATTTAAAAAAAAAGGGGGAATTATTTAACTAAATACACATGTAAAATGCTCCAAAATAAGGCTCAGATTGCACCAGAGAGCATCTAGAACCCCAGAGCTTCCAGGGCCCTAAGGCGGGCCCTGGACCCCGGCCGCATGTGTCGGGCGCTACGCGCTCGAGATGTGCGCTACGCGCTCGAGATGTGCGCTACGCGCACATTAATTGGTGTCGATTACAAATCCTCCCTATTTCTGATTTCCAAAAGTTGGCATCTCTGCTACTGACACTACTCCAGATTTATGTATACTATGACCTGCTCCTCACAATGTACTGATGTGTCGACAGCCATGTCCCACAACGCATCACCAACTGGATTACGCGCTTGTGATGATATCCTGGGTACAGGAACTATAAAATTGCTCTATGTACACTTTCACCAATAGATGCCACAAATATGTCAATTGAAAATACATTACAGCAGTGGTAGCGATGTCTGTTAAATACCAAGCCTTTCAGATAGACTTTCAACATTTTTCTGCAGACTGAAGAAGAATAAATGCCAGCTTTTGGTGTCAATGTCTGTATTTAGGGTTTTTGTAGATAGTTACTGATAAAAATGGAAGATTCTAACTGTCCTATTTGATGTTACTCCTTCATCTAGAAACTGTACATAGCCATGGATGAGCCTGATGGTGTGTTAGGGGTGTCTGCTATCAGACTACAAGAACCTAGCTTCAGGGAACAGATCCATGATCATGAAAGCACAGGTATGGTTTTATCAGGCTGCACATTCAAAATTCATTCAAGTCGTGTGATGGTGATGCATCTGAAATATCAAGAGATACATGTATACTCTTAAAATGGCTTACCGTTCTTAACTATGGTTTCTTGATAACAGCATTAATTAGTTCAATGTCACAATGTGACAAGTGTTTTGCTCTATATGGCAGTCCAGAGGTTTATTTCTTTGTGAACTACATTATAAGATTAAACAGAAAAATCATCTGTGTGTCTATATTTCAGTCTTATTGCCACGTTTTTTTAGATTATTCAGATTCAACTTACAAAAAATTAACGATGTTATGATTTTTTTTTAGATTAAAAAATAATCAGAGGCATAAAATCATGAAAGTAGTGAAGTCAATCATGTCTATTAAGGTCATCCAAGGGAAACAGAAAAAGACACCACTGTGGAGATGGCCTTTCTAGACAAGTTCAACAAAACACACATTTCTTCTCAAGGTTGACAAATTACATGGCCACTATAGACGGGTGGCCTATGTAGAGAGGTGGCCACTAAGACAGGTTAGACTGGTGTATTTAACTTGATGAATTCCTTCAAATCATTGATCCATCTTAATATTCAGGTAACCTCCAGGATGCAGTGGCTTGCTATGAGAGAGCCACTCAGCTAGAGACAGGAGAGATGGGTCATCATAAAGGACTGGTCAGATGTCTGCTGGACCTTGGTCAGCTCAACACAGGATTGGTTCATGTCAATGGGGTACTCTCTCAAAGGTATGAGTGACGGTCACATTAATAATGATGTCAGAGGGAATACATTGTGTAGATAATTAAAAAAATTCTGAATTATCAAGCTTGCATGAGGTGAAGAGAAATTGAAAGGATGTAAGGAAGAAAGGACTTGAAAAAAAGAGGGTGACCTAGGAACGGGAACGTGTCATTCATGTTTCCTCTAGAAAATAGCTTACTCAAGAGGTTGTGTTCTGATAATGTAATAGACCATGATTGCCTCTTTATCAAAATACCAACAAGTTCAGAAATTGCGGTTGGTGACTGGCTTTTACAATCAATATTTCTTCATAATTAAACAAAAAAAACATTGTTTGACGTAATGATATATATTTATAGGGATACAATATTCTACGATACTAATCCTAATTTAGAACATGAAATCTTGTTTTTCCCTCTATTTATTAAAGTAGTTCTGGAAACTCAATGTTGGTATAGAGAAGAATATTTACAGACATTCTGTTCATCCCTCTCTACTGCAGATCAGACTGGTCAAGCCAACTGAATTCCTATCGAGTAGAAGCATGCTGGAAGCTCGCTAAATGGGATGATCTAGAATCCAACCTTAAACATGAAGGACATAACAGTGATTGGAACATCCTCCTCGGCAAGACATTGCTTGCTGTAAGAGAAGGGGTATGTAACCATTTCTTACAGTGTCCAACTAATTCACCTTATTGCCTACATGAACAGAGTGATTAAGTATTATGCCAGTGAAAATGAGAGAGTTTACCTGTCAAAAATTTAAAGAAAGTTTGATAACATTTTAAATAAAAATATATTGTAATTTTTTTAGTCTGCCATGTTAAAAGAAATTTCATTTTCTTATACATCTGGTGTCACAGACGAGAATCTCCGGCCGTGTCAGATCTCCAGCATATTCACATGTAGTCTCATTCCCCAGACTCACTTCAGATTTTCTTTTTTGATCATTTCTAAAAATAAAAAAGACAAGAGGATACAGTGTAAAACAAAAATGATTCAACGATCTGATGTTATGACACTCAAACATATATTCATGTTTTTATTTGGACATCTGACGCAGCCAGAGATTTTTGCTTGTGACACCGGATTGATTTGTAACTTATGGAACTGGTACAACTTTTATATACATGTACCTACAGGTATCATTTGTTATGCATTGTAATCAGTGTGCTGGATATTTTATTGATATATTTGACTTACTCAGAACCAGGACGAGTTTCAAACTCAGTTGCAGTTAGCCAGAAGTGCTCAGATGGGACCACTCTCAGCTGCAAGCATGGAGAAAGGCTCTTATCAAAGAGCCTATGAATACATAGCAAGGTAGGATCTGTATGAAAACCCCTTTCTCCAAAGATATATATCTTAATCATTCTATAATTTTCATATTAATGTTCATATTTAGATTCTGCAACTTATGTCCTTATTGCTCAGAAATGATCATTGTTTGATCTGCTGAGGCTTGTAGGACACATGCTCCAGCAAAAAATTGCTATGCAGTTGAATTTTTTTACACTTCCCTACCCAACCCATATACCAAAATTAGACTAACCTTTATCCTAACCTTAAACCTGAGCCAATACCCAATGGAGACTCTAACCCTAACCATATATCTTGATGCAAGTAGCAATTGCTCCTAGAGCAAATGCAGACCCTTTTTCAGAGAGCCGGAAGGGTGTTCAACTCAAGTACCTTGACATAAATTTTAAGCTCCTTCTGGCTTTTGACAGACAATCTTTTAGAAGGGTGTGAGGATGGGAGATAAAACCCAATAGAAGCTCAAACCCTAACCATATATCTTTGATGCAAGTGGCAATTGCTCTTTGAGCAAATACAGACCCTTTTGCAGAGAGCCAGAAGTATAAGCTCCTTCTGGCTTTTAACAGACAATCTTTTAGAAGGGTGTGAGGATGGAGTTAGTTGAACATAGATGTAGCAACCCTTCCATAATAATCCCCTCTTTATTGTATGCCTCATGTTGCAGACTGCACATGCTCTGTGACCTGGATCTAGGGGTCACCAACCTCCTAGGTTTCTCTGCTGGGGGTGACAGTAAGAACCAATCACAAGCCGAGTTGATGGAGTGGTGGGATGCTAGGCAAACCATGGCTCAATCCTCATTCAGAACACAAGAACCAATGCTGTGTCTACGAAGGAGTATACTGGGTCTCAACAACAAGTAAGACACATTCTTACAAAATGCATCTGTGTAAATTTAGAAAAACTATTGTTTGTCTCAATATTTCATGCAGAACAAAGTTTAAAAATCAGCTGAGATGATGTTTAAAAAAAATAGTTGTGTCAAATATTTTAATAATGTTTGAAATATCAAATAGAAACTGATGTGTAGTTCTAAGATGCCTATGCTTATTATGAAGCTAGTGGAATTTCCCTATTGAAATTAAAAGTATAAGTATTGAAGGTAAATATTTTGATGCAATGAGTAATATTTGTTTGTGTTTTTATCTTTGCTACTGCATGAATTAGAAGTCAAATGCAGACAATCAAAAGCTTATAGAAAGGTAGTATAGCTTGAATTTTTAGGCCCTGTCTTTTAAAGAGATGCGATCGATCTATATCAATTACAAGTTTGCATTTCTCTATCTCTTATGTACATATTTGCGATTGATATTAATCACAAATAAGTTGCGGTTAGTCGCAACTGTTTATAAGACAGGGCCCTTGAAACACTAAACCATCGCTGCCAGTGAGTTCGAATTTGAAATAAATGTAATGGTTTCTTTCAGTCCTATCAACTCCGAGGGAACAGGGCTCAACAAGGACATTGGTTACTGCTGGCTGAAGAGTGCCAAAGTTGCAAGAAAGTGAGTTTTATGAGTAGTTTATTTGATAATTTCTTTTTCTAATAATTGATGTGTACCGTACTACAGTTTGTTTAGTTATCAGTGTAAATGTTCATCTACTTTAGCTTTTTCATTGTAAATATATGTATAAATAGGTACATTCACTTATTAGTTCATTTGTTTGTCTGATTTAAAATGAATAGTTTCCATGCAGACATACATGTAGATGTATATTTGAAATAAACTAATATGAAATTGTATTTCAGAAATATTATTACCGCCATTACATGTCAATGCACTTACTTAATTTCATTGAAAGTTGTCCAGGTAAGAAGCTAAGGAAGTGATAAATGGATTCAATGGATATAAATGCATGACTCTACTTTATGAAAATAAATTTGTTAATTTTTTCTTCACAGGGCTGGCCATCTTCAGGGTGCCTATAGCTCTCTACTCAATGCTGGTCTCTACTCCTTACCAGATCTCTGCATCGAGAAAGCAAAATGGCTCTGGGGGAAGGTAAATAATATCTTGTTTTCTTCCACCGTTGATCAGATATTAGTTTTTTTAAAAACTTTAAAAAAAGGAGGGATTATACCACCCTGCATGGTCACTGACGGGTGGTTATCTAATCAAATCAGCTCTCAATTAACGTCAGAAAAAGGGGATCATGGGGAACCAACGGATACTGAGGCATTGTTTGCTATACAGAGGGCGCTAGTAGATACAAGTAGTGCAGTCCTGCTGTAATGGGTTAACTTGTCACTGTTGTCATGACTTACCTTGTCACCAGTTTTAATATATATCATTATGCAACTCAGCGGTTTCTGTAATATGTAAAACATCTCTTTCTGTACAGGGTGATTGTCATCAAGCATTGATCGACTTGCAGAAGGGCGTGGCCAAACACTTCTCCAAGGGCAACCGTCTACAGAATGACAAGTCCGCCGAGGCAAAAGCACAGAGACTAGCCCATGCAAAGGTAATTAGTATGTTTTGTGTTAATTAATTTTATTTGAATAGTAGATATATAGTAAATCTTTACGGAACCTCAAGATTGAATATATTGATTGTGTATGATCTATTCTCATTTGTTTTGAAATGATTTTATAACACCATAGAATGATTGCTGCTGTTGAGGTAATGAAATTAAGGTAATTCAAAGGCTTCAGGAATTGATGAAATATGTAGGGGGAAAGGGAAATAATGGCATATTACATGTATGTCATTAAAATCCCTCACTTTAATTAATATCCAACCAGATAGCACAAGTTAAATTGATTTTTTTAAACAACAAAAAGCAGACAGTATAATCAAGAGGAGCTACAATAAGCAGTTGTTTTCATTACACCCCTTTTGATGGAAATTGAATGTGAAAGTTTTGTTAATTACATGTTTTCCTACTATCATTTTTGATTTATTTCAATTTTGTCTTTTGTTTTAAGGCCTTGCTTCTTGTAGGACGTTTCATGGAGGACACAGCCAAGTTTGAGAGTAACTCTGTGATGAAACAATACATGTCGGTCACTGAGGTCAACTCAGAATGGGAGGATGGTCACTTCTATCTGGCCAAGTACTATGACCGGCTCATGCTCAGCTTTGCTGATAGACCAGAGAAGGCTGGGTAGGTCTCATAAGATTGTTTGCGACTGTGGAAATAGTCAGTCGGTTTTAAGCTTACCTTGTGTTCTTAGAGAGGAAGTACATGTATATAAGTGAACTCACAATTCCCTAAAGATTTTTTTCATGAAAGATGTAGGATAAGGATTCGGGAGTGATTTTGTTTTAGGTTTGGATTAAGGTTTAGGTATAGTCACGGATCCAGGGTTAGGGTTAAGGTCATGGAATTTGCAAATAAGACATAAATAATTGAAGTAGATGACAGTGCAACTGTTGCAGGAGCATGTATCAGACAATCTGATGGTGTAGCAGCTTTCCATTTTTGTTTAAACATGCCACTTCCCAGAAGTTTGATTAATTTCCCCACATTTCCCTCGCTTCAACTTTCAGAGAGTTTGTAGTACACGTCCTGAAAAACTTTGGTCAGTCTTTGATGTGTGTTAACCAGTACATCTATATTATTAGTTTTTGCCATGCCTACTCATTCCCATTGTGGTTTTTATTTTAAAATAATTTTTTCTTCTTTTTTCTATAATATGATTTTTCATATTTTCCCTCAACTTTCAGAGAGTTTGTTGTACACGTCGTGAAGAACTTTGGTCAATCTCTGATGTATGGTAACCAGTACATCTACCAGTCTATGCCACGCCTACTCACTCTCTGGTTAGACTACGGTGCTCACGTCTCAGACCTAGAGAAAGGCAACAAGGTCAACAAGGCTGCACAGGTCATGGCTAAGCTCCATAAGGTAAGTGCAGTCAAACCTGTCTATAGCAACCACCCAAGGGAAACACAAAAAGATATCTTTGTAGACAGGTTCCTTTAGTTCACGTTTTAATGAGAAACCGTTTTCAAGGGAAACAAATTAATGTGGTCTTTGTAGACAGGTGGTCACTAAAGCAGGTTTGACTGTATTATGTTGTCATCGAAGAATAGATGATGATAATAATAATATTCTGGTTTCATATAGCACTTAATACTTAGATGATGTCTCTAAACGCTATCAAATTTATATTAACTAACCCTCATCATCGGATTCAGGCTTACCCACAGGCAGTGTATGCACATTCTCCACTCCCTGGGAAGCATTCCAGCCATACGCCATTTAACAGACACTCACATTGCTGAGCAAGCTACAGTGACTTTTGCATCCTACCGGGTACCCATCTGGCACCTGGGTGGAGAGTGGCAAGTACGGATTAATGTCTTGCCAAAGGACATTAGTACTGAGCTGGGATGCAAACCCTTAACCCTTGGACTCGAACCACTATACCACAATACCTCCTGAATGTGTCATGTATCCGGGAGAAAGATACAAATTGATTCATGTTTTCACATGCCTTGACTACATCTGCATGTACATCTTCATCAACACACTTCAGTTCCTACTGACATCCTTCTCTCAACTTGTCTTTCATATTATCTTCTTTGCAGATCATCGCTGAGTTCACAGATAAACTAGCCCCATACCAGTTTCTGACATCCTTTTCTCAACTTGTCTTTCATATTATTTTCTTTGCAGATCATTGCTGAATTCACAGATAAGCTAGCCCCATACCAGTTTCTGACATCCTTCTCTCAACTCATCTCCAGGATCTGTCACTCACACAAAGAAGTTTCCCTTCAGCTACAGGTAAGGCGATGTAGTCTGGTTAGGTAGAAAATATTGGCTTGTCTGCACTTATATGTACAACACTGCCCGTACATATTTACATAGACTATTACGTTGGGGATTTACTATTAAGATGTATACAGTTAAATGTGATAATTGTTGTTTTCACAGATGTCTATCAGCCATAAATTTGTTTGTATGGCATGTCCATTGTTCAACTTTATTTGACAAATTGGACACAGTTTAGGATAAGTAGGCTCTTATATGAGAATTATGTTAAATGTACTGAATTATCACTGTTTCACCCATTTTCTTTTTTTGTGGGGGGGGGGGGGGGGGTATTAATGTCAATCTATACCTAATATATTGTATTCTTCATGCAACATGAATGATTGGATTAGACTGGAGGGAGTGTTGTCTTTAAATTGTTTTATACATGTTCATGTATGGTTTGTTGTGAATTAAATCTTTGTTACAGGAGATCATCGCTAGGGTTCTTGTGGCATTCCCACAGCAAGCTGTGTGGATGTCAATGGCTGTCTCTAAGGTAATCATAGTCTACTTCTCAAACTTAAGTTCAAGTTAGGGAGAGAAAGTGATAGTGTATCTCATGTTACTTAAAAATCGGTTGATATTTCATAAAAATTTATATCTGGGTTTAGTATTGAGCACTGATTCTCAAGAAAGTAAGTCAATTCTCGGTCACTTGCCACTGCTCCTGTTTGTAAATGTTTGTTTTACTTCACGGTCATTACTAACATAATTAAAAGCTTAGATTACTTAGTTATTGGATGAGCATGGTAATCTACATTGATCGCAGTTTGTTTCAAATTTTGATAATTATTCTAAGGTTTTACTTGAGATTAAAAAGCTAACATTTTGTATTTGGCAAGTGAATTTTTTGAAATTCCTGTTTGTTATTTGCAGAGTTCATATCAAATGAGGCAAAGAAGATGTGCTGAAATCTTCAGTCGGGCAAAGGCGCTGGATAAGAAGCTGCAAAAATTCATCCATGTAAGTAAAGTTGTTATTCTATTATGAAATATATCCCCCAAAATAGGTTGGTTTTCAGCAGTAGAACGTAGAGGTAATGTTCACAACAGTGATGATTAGGTCGATTTCAATGTGATTTATTTTGTCCATATTATGTTTTCAGCTCATCATAAATAAGTTAACAAAATAAATATTTGTAAAAGTACACTATATTTTCTTTGCCATTGAGATTGTTGAAAAGACGACCATTTACGTGTACATACATATTTGATTGCTTTGCATGAAACAAGCCATTCATATGACAAATGAAACATCATAAATGTGTTGAAGTTGTTCTACTTGTTGAAATTCTATAATGTGTAGGTATAAAATGTTTGCAAATTTTGGCAAGAGATACACAAATGTCTAATGGAAAGTACTACTGAAGAAACATGGTTGAGAATGTCTGTTCTCTTCTTTTTTCAAGGTAAGCAACAAAAAATTATTGTAAAAGATGAATTGTCACAAAAGATTTTGTAGGTACTTTCAGTTTCTCTTAATCATTTCTCCCTTTCTTGCATTTTTAAAATCCTGATCACCTACTGTAGGATGCTATCAAGCTGACCGATAGACTACTAGATCTGTGTAACAGACAGGTGGATTCAGGATGTCAGAGACTCAGTATCAACAGCGATTTCAGATCACTCAAGAGACTCCTTGCTGATAGGTAAGTTATACCTGATTCTTATTTATATTTGCTCATTTTGGTAAACATGTACTATGTCATGAAAAGCTTTGTTACTGATTAAATATTCCTGCCTCTGTAATTTGAAGGCAAAATTAAGATCTCTGCTCAAGAAGGGAGTCAAAACATTCTTTGTCGACTTCACAGATTAATTTTTTTTGCAAAATGCATGGTGTAGCAATAACAAAATTATTGATCCCTTTAGTACTCTCATAACCTGTTGACTACTGAGTTCTTTCATTCCCATAAGCTTAATACAGGAGCCAACTGGTTCCATTGGGCCAGGGGTTTAAGGTGTATGTTGTAACTTGTAAATGCTAATAAAGGCGCCAAACTCTTTACCACTTTAATAGGAATAACTAATGAAGCTACAGCCAAACCTTTCTTAGGGGCCACCTCTCTATAAGAGCCACCTGTCTATATTGATCACCCATATTGCCTCCCTCTAGAACTAAATGTGTGATGAAGAACCTTTCTATAATGACCATCTGTCTACAGTGGCCACCTTTGGTGTTTCCCATGGGTGGCCCTGAGGTTTGACTGTTCACAAAAATTGTTTTTAATTGTTAGGAATATTATCTTATTGCAGCAACTTCAGCAAGATTATTGTCCCTCTGCAGTCGGCCATGACGGTCACCCTACCAAGCAGTCAGTCAGTTCACCATACCCATGACCCCTTCCCACTGACTGAGGTCTATATCATTGGCTTTGATGATACGGTAAGTTTTTAAAACTGCTCAGATATGATTTTCTTCTCTTTCATGGGGCTCTCTGTGACAAGGTTTTTACAACTGATGATCCAACCCTGTTAGAGTGAAATGAATGATTAACGATACACACTACATGTATTTACACAATATATAATGTTCTTATAATTTAATCAGCAAGGGCTTATGCAAGAATCATTGTTCATCTTCTCTTGCATAATGCTTTAAAGCCCGTCTGTACTAGTTTGCCAGGAGGGATTAGACCACATAGTGTGGTCACTGACAGGTGGCTATCTCATCAACTCAGCTCTCAATTAACATAAGAAAAAGAAGATTATTGGGGACCAACAAGCACCGCTTAGGCATTGTATTCTATATAGAGGGAGCAAGTAGCTACAAGTAGTACAGTAGGGCTTTAATACTGTATGCCGTATAAAGACAAGGCTGTTTTTTGCTCTTTACTCTCTTTATCCAGGAGCCACAATTGGGTAGCTCTTAAAAAGATATTCCTTGAACGCTTTTTGATGGCAGCTGTTATTAAAAAAATCATGGTCTAAAGGGTGTAAATCCAATTGCTTTAATGTCCACAAAATGTAAAGGTAAGTTGTCTTATCAGGTGATGGTATCTGATTGTACAATTGATGTGTATCTCTTCACAATGCAGGTTGAAGTGCTGCCATCTCTACAGAGACCCAAGAAGATTGGTATACAGGGCAGTGATGGCAGACTCTATGTCATGATGTGTAAACCCAAGGTAATGTTAATAGGGTGAAAGCTTGTAGGCATTGATCTAAAATCATGAATGGGGAGAGGTACATAGTTGCACATGGCGGAGGAAGGATGGGGAGAAGTGGGGATGGGAACTACCGATACCAAAGACGATGGCCAGGGTAGGGATGGTAGGCTCAATGTTATGATGTTTAAACGAAAGGTAAGGTTTATAGTGAAGAGAGTTTTAAGGGTTAAAATGAGGGAGGGGTAAGGGTAGGGGACTACAGATATCAAAGAAAGGGAAGGATAGGAAGGGATAGGGAAATATCCTCACTACCATTTTGTGTTACTATGTCATCATGTATGAACAAATTTACAAATAGTTTACACGAGAATGAAGCAATATACATATAGACAGTGTTTACAAACATACTTGGCTTTCACATGTCTGTCACGTTTTGCATTTACCCTGTTGCTTGTGGTCCATTGAACTTTTCATTGCATATTAAGAGGACATACCTGTATTATGGATTCCTCTGTGTATTCCCAAACTGTTATCTTAAATGTGAGCACCATACAACCTTTGCAGGATGATCTAAGGAAAGACAATCGTCTGATGGAGTTCAATGGTATCATCAACAAGTGCCTCAGAAAGAATGTGGAGTCTAGGAGGAGAGAGCTCTATATCAGAACATACGTAAGTTTGTATTTCTTTGCCTATTATCATTGAGTTTGTATAAGTGCTTCTTAATGAGCCTGAGCAATCTCAAGCTTGAGAAAATTAGATCAACACTTCTGGGTAGATTTTAAAGTTTGTGAACGATGGTTTAATATTTCTACTCCCAAGAGTTTGCATGAAAGGCAATGACAGCCTTCATTAATACTTCTCTGTTCTCTCTTTCTCTCTCTCTTTTTGGGAGAGGGAAGGAGGGGGCAGGGGTTCAGTGGCAAGGGCAGATGAATGTAGTCTGAATAATTGAAGTACTGCTGTTTGTTTTCAGATCAGAATCTGCTAATTAAGAGTATGCTCATTCCTGACTATTTCAGTCACAAGACCTATCACATAACCTATTATACAATGTTATACACCTAACTTAAGAAATCCAGCCATCTGATTGTTCGAAATCGCATTCATAAACTTTAACTATTCCTGTAAAATTCCAGGTAAAATTCCAAACCCATGTAATAGTTTTAAAAAATAGTTCTAAAATCCCAGTAACCATGGTTACCCATAGGTTTACATGTTAAAAATGGTTCGAGCGATCGAGGATACCGTACGTGTGCGAAGAACTTATCGGTCGGTATTTTCATACAAGACAAGACAATTCCAAACAAGACAAAAATGGCTAAAGAAACTCTCCCAAGATTTCAACTTATCAAATGCAAGACTCGCTGACAGCAAGAACAACAAAAAGGGTACGTGAAATTATCCATAAACATGTTCGTTTAGTTGCTGAAAAAGCATAGACGTAGACGAAAATAGATCTGATCACGCACCCGATGTTGTGTGTTAAAATTCTTCCCATAGAGATTGCACGCAATGCAGTCTCTGTGCAGTCTACGTGCATTGCGCGACCATGCAAAAAAAGTCTTTTTTTCAATTCGAGATTCAAACCTTTATCTGTTGTGATCCTGAAGGTGATACCCAATAAGTGAGGTGTCATATGAAAGCGCAGGTTCTTCTCCATATTACCCACAGGGCGGGCCCACCCCCAAAATTGTAAAAATATCTTGCTTAGACTAGTAGAATCTAGATCTAGTCTACTCTCAAAGATACACTCATAAAAAACAACCATGTAGATAAACTAGAGAAAGGCCAAGGTGGTGTCATTAGTTGACTCTTTTGTTTTCGGCATATAAAAGTATTAATGACTGCTTTAATTTTTGAGAAATAGTTGTTTTTATACGCTCAAGGGAAGGTTAGAATTGTGCTATTGCCAGAGGCAGCAGTCATTAATACTATAATATTTCACAAGACCTGTCACCCAATGATATGTCACAAGACCTTTGATGATGATATGTAAATGTATTTGTTATTTCAGACTGTGATCCCACTGAACGAGGAATGCGGTTTGATTGAATGGGTCTCAAACACTGCTGGACTCAGACCAATACTACACAAAATATACAGGTAACATCCCCTTATACCTACTGAGTGTTCTCTTCTGTAATTACTTGTTATCCATTCTGGGCATAATCAAAGGACAATTCCCTTATTCAAATAGCCACTAAGGCTTCTTGCGTTATCGTTTATTATCGATTAGATCTGTTATGATAGGAGAGGGGGGGGGGGGGGGGGGGCTAGAATGATGTGAGACAGGTTGATTTAAATTTCCAAAGATGTTAAAGAAAGGAGACATCCTCTCAGCTTCTGATGATAAATGCACTGACATGTTTGATTGTTTCATTTATTCCTAGGGAGAAAGGCTTGTATACCTCCGGCAGTGAACTCAAAGCTATGATCCCAAGTCTCTCAGCTCCTATTGAGTAAGTACTCTACATTACTGATATCATGCAATCATATGTCGTTCTGTGTTTGATGTTTTCAAACCTCTACCACTATGGGTGAGGAGGAGACAGTGCACTTTAGGTCATCCTCCCAATCATCATTTTTTGTTTTGTCCTACATGTACACCCTGTAGTAGTGTTTAGCTATTTTTTTAAAACACTTCAAGACTTTTATTTTCTGAGGTTTTGATGTATTATGAAGTTGATGAGTCATTGAACTTGACTCATTAGCGTTTCAGCATTCTATGCCCAACGTACATAGATATCAACAGGTGTAGAAATATACTTTGCTGATGTATGAAATAATTAAAAACAGAATAATAATAATGATAAATGACAATATATATTAATATCTCTCTCTCCAGTGAGAAGCTGAATATCTTTAAGAACAAACTGGTGCCTCGCTACCAACAGAATAATAATAATTAATAATAATATATATTTATATCACTCTCTCCAGTGAGAAGCTGAACATCTTTGAGAACAAACTGATGCCTCGCTATCCACCAGTCTTTGGAGAATGGTTCCAGAAGACATTTACAGATCCTACATCATGGTAAGGGTTCTCATCACATCCTCCATACTCTGTGTAATGTTCTCTTAATCAAAAGGCAATAGAGAGATTGAAATGTGAGAAGATGGAGACTTGAGATCTACTTTGTTGTAATAATGTTTAAAGGTAAAGCCAGTTTTAGAAACGCCCCTCTCTCAAAAAAAATGAAATAGAAGCTCTTATTACCAATCATGCGAAAGAATACGTTTTGACTAATACAAATTTTGCTCGGAAACCGCCTACTAATTGATATTTTTTGGTGAATTATTATATCTATCCGGACTGGATAGATATAGGGTAGTCCCATATACATCTTTCTGTGTACAGTGCTTGTAACTTTACCATGACTGGGCCAAATTTCTTATCATTTTAATGATTTTAGAACCTTGCAGTACACACCAATACTTCTATGCTAGATGATCAACCTTTTCCGATTGATTCCACAACATTTCTTTCACAATGCAATCGCATGACCAGAACTGGTCTATACCTTTAAGGAATGTTTTTAACCTGTCTACCTAGGTATCTAAGTCGCCTTGCTTACGCTCGTACCATGGCTGTGATGTCCATGGTTGGTTACATCCTTGGTCTTGGTGATCGTCATGGAGAGAACATCCTCTTTGATTCCACCAACGGAGACTGTGTTCATGTCGACTTCAACTGTCTCTTCAACAAGGTATGAATCACTTCGTTGTTCAGAGAAATTATGATGCCGCCATTACCACCACTGCCACCACCAACATCACAACCAAACAACACTACCAACACCAGTACACACTCCCTTTCCTTCTACAAGGGTCTATAGAGAGAGGCATCTTTAGGTGATTGTCTCAGAGGCATAATCACAGGGCCAGGAATCGAACCATTGAACTTTTTATTCAAGTCCATGAAACACTTTGGATTACTGCTTCAAGATGTAATGGGGTGATAACCTTGATTCTGCATCACATAGACCTGACACAAAGAGAGGGGCATTATGTAACTGTCATAGAGGCTTAAATGTGAAATTTATAATTAAGATATTGGATTGATGCTTTTCCTTACTACAGGGTGAGACTTTCGACTGGCCTGAAAGGGTACCATTCCGTCTAACTCACAACATGGTGTGTGCTATGGGACCGATGGGGTATGAAGGGGTGTTCAGACGCGCCTGTGAGGGTACCATGAAAGTCATGAGGGACCAGAGAGACCCTCTCATGAGGTAAGTTTACCATTCTAATGGTGTGTGTTGTGGGACCCATGGGGTATGAAGGGGTGGTCAGACATTTCTGTGAGGGGACCATGAAAGTCATGAGGGACCAGAGAGACCCTCTCATGAGGTAAGTTTACCATTCTAATGGTGTGTGTTGTGGGACCCATGGGGTATGAAGGGGTGGTCAGACATTTCTGTGAGGGGACCATGAAAGTCATGAGGGACCAGAGAGACCCTCTCATGAGGTAAGTCTACCATTCTAATGGTGTGTGTTGTGGGACCCATGGGGTATGAAGGGGTGGTCAGACATTTCTGTGAGGGGACCATGAAAGTCATGAGGGACCAGAGAGACCCTCTCATGAGGTAAGTTTACCATTCTAATGGTGTGTGTTGTGGGACCCATGGGGTATGAAGGGGTGGTCAGACATTTCTGTGAGGGGACCATGAAAGTCATGAGGGACCAGAGAGACCCTCTCATGAGGTAAGTCTACCATTCTAATGGTGTGTGTTGTGGGACCCATGGAGTATGAAGGGGTGGTCAGACATTTCTGTGAGGGGACCATGAAAGTCATGAGGGACCAGAGAGACCCCCTCATGAGGTAAGTTTACCATTCTAGGGTGTGGTGTTGTGGGACCCATGGGGTATGAAGGGGTGGTCAGACATTTCTGTGAGGGGACCATGAAAGTCATGAGGGACCAGAGAGACCCCCTCATGAGGTAAGTTTACCATTCTAATGGTGTGTGTTGTGGGACCCATGGAGTATGAAGGGGTGGTCAGACATTTCTGTGAGGGGACCATGAAAGTCATGAGGGACCAGAGAGACCCCCTCATGAGGTAAGTCTACCATTCTAATGGTGTGTGTTGTGGGACCCATGGGGTATGAAGTGGTGGTCAGATCTGCACTTTTCTTAAAGGTAATACAAAGTTTTGGGAAATTTTGAAATTGGGTGGATAGTGATTCTTTACAATTTTGATTTAATTGGATACCCCTGTGGATGTATTATAAGCACTAGAAAATTAAGCCCCTAAAACACTTTTGCTTTCGAGAAAAATTGAATATCAAAATTTATCGGTGCTCCAGGTAAATTTTGATAAATTTCAAATGGGGCCTACGGCCGTACAATGGTAGCTGCGACCATGAAAATCTCAGAATATGTAGTTGTGATATATCATTTCCAAACGGGAATAGCTAATTGGTCGATTTTAGTCAAGACATATTGTTTTATAGCTTAATTAATATGTTGACCTTGAGAGGGAGCTATACAGCATAAAGAGTTTATTATTTACAATTTCATAACTTTCGACTCGATTTCAACCGCGACAATGATCATTGAATATTGTAGGATCCCATATGCTTCCAATATGTTCATTTGAACCAAATTCATGACCCCATACCCAAACTTTGTATTACCTTTAATAGATATGGGCTAGACAAAATTAGAGTCAAGTTCTGAAGAGAGGTTTCAGATTTCACCCTGTTGCTGCATGATTTATGAGCACCATGTCAACAGATTGTACACACATGTAAAGGATTCATAAATCACATACTTAATACATCTTGCTTTTTAAATCCTGTGTGAAACATTGTGAACTATGTTTAGATACAGTTGTATTTTATTAGTTTTCATTAACAAATCCTGTATTCTTTCAAATGAAGCTCTCAATCTCTTTAGACTCTTACACTGATAGAAATCTCTATACAGCAAATTTAGAGTATTGGCTTTGTTGATTTATATCAATTTCCAATTTCTTTACATGCACATGAGAATTATGCTTGATGAATATCCTACATGTGTTTGATACAGTGTCCTGAAGACATTCATCTATGATCCTTTGGTGGAGTGGAGCAAACCGTCCAGGGGAAGAAGCAATGCTCTCAGTGAATCGGGAGAAATCAACAATGAAAAGGCAAGTTTGAACCATTTGAAGTACAGTGTAGGCTTTTATACTTTTAAAGCAAAACCATGTACATGTACTTTCCCTAACATGCAGTAAAGCATTTCCAAATCAAATATTTTCTTACAGTTTTTATGGTGTTTAACAAAAGCACCAGGCTTGAAAGGTGCATGAGGGTGATGTTAACGAAGATGATGGTTATAGTGATGATGACAATTATGATGATGACAATTATGATGATGGTGATGACGATGAAGAAGAGGAGGAATGATGATGATGATTATGATGATGCTGGTGTTTTCTCTTTACTATATGTATGATGACATAAATGCTACCTTTAAATTCAGTCAGCCCTTAAAAGTTACTACGATCTGAAGCATCTCTGGTAACATTTACTCCTGGTTTATCTTTCTCCTTGTCCAGGCGTTGGTCCATGTACGTGACATAGAGCAGAGACTGCAGGGCATCTTGAAGATCAAGAACAAATCACGGACTCTGCCCCTGTCCATCGAGGGCCATGTTGATCACTTGATCAGAGAAGCTACGGACAAGAAGAACCTGTGTTTGATGTACATCGGATGGGCTGCATACATGTAAAGACACCTACTCTACGTCTGTCACTCCACATAGCTCAGTTGATCTAGGATTGGATGGGCTGCGTACATGTAAAGACACCTACCCTACCTCTGTCACTCCACATAGATCAGTTGATCTAGGATCCTACAAGATCACTTGATCAGAGAAGCTACGGACAAGAAGAACCTGTGCCTGATGTACATCGGATGGGCTGCTTACATGTAAAGACACCTACCCTACCTCTGTCACTCCACATAGATCAGGGGGCGTTTCTCAAAACTTGTCATCAGTGACAAATGACAGTTTTTGTTATAAGCTACTGAAATCCTTGCTTCTAATTGGTTAACAACAGATTTGTCACTGTTTTTTGTCATTTGTAATTGAAAAAAAGGCTTTGTGAAACGGGTCCCAGTTGATCTAGGATTCTACAGGATATTAAGATGTGTGAGGAAAGCCACGGGATGGCCTGTTTACATGCAAGGGCAAGGATGCCACCACTGGCTCATTATGTGTCTTATATCAGCTTTTCTGAAATTTTGCCGACAGAATGGGCAGGATCGACTGCGTACTTGTAAAAGACATGTGGTCAACCACTGTACTTGAAGATATTGTTCATCACCTAATCAGAGATGTCAGAGACCTAGGCCCTGTTTCACAAAACTTGTCATCAGTGACACATGACAGTTTTTGTTATAAGCTACTGAAATCCTTGCTTCTGATTGGTTAACAGCAGATTTGTCACTGAATTTTGTCATTTTTCATTAAAAAAGGCTTTGTGAAACGGGTCCCAGTTGATCTAGGATCCTACAGGACTTGAACTAGTGTGAGGAAAGCTGCAGGGTGGCCTGTTTACATGCAAGGACAATGATGCCACCCCTGGCTCATTGGGTGTCTTATATCAGCTATTCTGAAATATCGCAGACAGAATGTCCAGGATTGGCTGCAAACATGTCAAAGACATGCAGTCAACCACTGTACTTTAAGGTATTGTTCATCACCTAATTAGAGATGCCAGAGACCTAGGCCTGTTTCACAAAACTTGTCATCAGTCACAATTGACAGTTTTTGTTATAAGCTACTGAAATTTTGCTTCTGATTGGTTAACAGCAGATTTGTCACTGGATTTTGTCATTTGTCATTACAAAAAAAGGCTTTGTGAAAGGGGTCCCAGAAAAACGTATGGCAAATGCACAGTGTATGTGTTTTGTTGATCACCTATTCAGAGAGGCTAGAAACATGAGGCTCGTACCGGATAGGAATTTGATGGGCTGCTCGTATGCAAGGACAAAGACCATACCTCCTTCTACTTTTATTAATTGGAATGGTGATCATTAGATTAAAGAGAACTTCAAGATTGTTTGTCTGGTGTACATATGATAAACAGCCTATATTATGTGAAGCAGTATTAAATTCAGGAAATACCTTAATGCAGGAGATACAAGAGAATACAGTTTATTTGCTCTGATTAGGCAAAAGCATAAAACTGGCCTTGTGCAAATTACAAATCATTTAAGTGCCTAATATATGAGAGATAATATGACATATATGGATATACTTTTGGAAATTAAAATTCTGCAAGTGCCTCACAAAATGCATCTCTCCATCACATGTATTTTGTTTTGAATGAGGAAGTAGGTCTGGATTTCTTTGTCTTTGAAATACAGAATTGTGATATGTACATTTTTAGTGCCTTGTTTCCTCTTGGAAAAGCACACGTGCACTAATAGACTTTAATGTAATTGGCACCATATTGCAACAAGACAAGGGATAAACAAAAGCTGAATAAGAAAAGGCAAACCCACTGAAATCCTTCTCGGTGCAGTCAAGTTTTGTTTCAAATACACAAGGGAAGAAATTTGTTTGTAAATTCTGTTAGGGACCTTATGTTACATTTCTAAGAAGAATCAAGGCTGACCCGACTAGCTAATGCTGGAAAAAGTTATGAGAATCCTAAATGCAGAATTTCAGTAATGCATATCTGTATTATGTTTGCAATCTTGGGTGTATCATGATATACATGTACTCTTTTCCACATTATGTGCCTGTTCATACCGTTTATCCTGGTTGACAATTTTTATGTAACATTGGATGGCTTTGAGTGTGATACAAGAATATATTGTCATAGCGAGAGCAATATATTCTTGTATCACATGAAAACAAAGCCATATCATATTATTATTATTATCTATATCAGGCTGACTAGCGAAATAACAAAATTTGACTTACCCTGATACATATGGCTTTGTTTTCATGTGATATCGATATCGATAGTTGAAGTTCCCCAATGACTGAGCAATACGAATACAATATTGATCAGTCATCCGGGTACTGTGCTAAAGATATTGAATACACTGATTTATTGTATCACTTTAATAGAAGCCTTAATAATAAATAAATAATAATGCCAAATTTTGCACATTCTGTCTTAAAACCAGCATTAATAGAAGAGAATTGAATAAAGGGTTAAGAGTGTAAATATATTTTTGTAGAATATAACTAAGTTTTTACACACTAGACACGTTATGCCACTTTGCACACCAAAGAATGTACATATATGTGTGTTATCTGTGTTAAAGAAGTTTGAGTGTCATTTTTTCATGGTAGAGAAGAAATGCTCAAAGCAAATTTCCCTTAATTTCATGAGGAAGGTTTATTACAAAATCACAACAGCTTCAGGTGTATGTCCAAAATATATACAGTGAAAACATTTTCGCTTTCTTAGGATTAATGTGCTTTTCCTAAGGATTGCATTACATGACTGCAATAATAATGCATCAAATTCCATAAGGGGAACAATGGAGCATACATTACATTGTAAGTAAACTGAAACTGCAAATTGATAGCACCTGCAGCACAAATTTATATTGAATGTTTTCCCATCTAAAATGTGTGCCTCAAAATATTATGTCTCTTCATTTGCACTGACTTTACTTTTCATTGTTAAAATGATATTGTAACTGCACATTCACTAATAAGAAGTACCGTTTGTGGATGATTACTAAAAGATGTTTAGGTCAAACTTTATTTATATCTGAAACATTGAAGGAAAATCATGCAGGTGGACTTTTGTGAAACCATTTCTTGGTATGAAAGATATTTCAGTGTTTTTAATGGAAAATATCAGGAAAAGATGCGGACAACAAAATAATCAAGATCCCTGACTCTTATTCCGATATTATCTTTAATTTTTTTTTCAGGCAAAATACACAATTAAAAGTTGTTGGTTTTTAAATTTAAAAAAAAAATACTAATGACTGTATGACAAGATTTGGTCAGTTTAGTACGAGCTACGTTCATGTGATATTGATCTGGTTCAATTGTTTTCTATTTCTTTCATTTGTCATATGAACACATAGTACTTTTTGTAAATAATAACCAAGTTTTTCTTTTCATGTAAAACATGTACTTGAAACCTCCTAATATTGCCTATCTTGTCATGTTAAACATGGATAAAAGTCAAAAGTAAATAAAATATCTTGCTTTTCAGAAATCTCAAGACAATTTTTGAATCATTTTTATGGGTGTAAATACATGGATAAATGTCCATGTACATTATGTAAGTATTTTGTGGGTATATTCAAATATTATCTATATAAGGCTTGCTAGTGGTTCACTAAATCAGTGTATATAATATCTTTAGCGCAGTACTCGGATGACTGACAAATATTGTTTTCATATTGCTCAGTCATCCGGGAACTTCAATTATCGATATCGATATCACACAAAAAACAAAGGCCTATTTACCGAGGTAAATTAAATTTTGTTATTTCGATAGTCAGCCTGATATAGATAATAATAATAATATGATATGGCTTTGTTTTCTTGTGATACAAGAATAGATTGCTCTCGCTATGACAATATTGGACTCGTCTCCGACTCGTTAAAAATAAATAATGGTAAAATATTCCGCTTATATAGTGCTTAATACAATGTCTCGAAGCGCTTTATATTGTCATAACTTGAGCAATATATTCTTGTATCATACTCAAAGCCATCCAATATTATATAAACACTTTGTCAAAATGCATCTCTGAAATAGAAAATAGTCTTTGTAACATTATATAAGTTTCAATGATTTTAATGTAAGTTTTGAATTATCAAGCTTTAAAACTAGATTTGGGGGGTTGTGTTGTTCCATTTCAAAACAAAATTTCAAATTTTTCCACTAAACTGCTTCTTTTTCAAACTAGGGAAATAAACAACATGACCTAACATGCCTAGGAAAACCAAATCACATAAGCTCATGTACATAAATATATATATAAATATATACAGCATAGTAAGACAGTTTGTTGCATAGCAAATACACTTCTTCACATGAATTTGACTAAAGACTAACAAGAAAAATTTACATGTAATAAGAACATATCTATGGGTCAGTGACACAAAGACGTAACTCCATATTGGCCATTTTTAGAAAAAGTGGTTTATGTGTCACTGAGCACTTAGGCCTTAAGGAGTTAAGTCTGTGCTTCACTAGCCATTGACTTCAAATGGGTGTTGGGTGGAGTCAAGTCTTTGTGTTTCCTGGAAAGCCCACATTTTTCTGAACATATTGATATCAAATATTCATTTTGGCAAAATATAGAGTTACGTCTTTGTGTCACTGGACCCTCGATACACAGTTTGTAAAATATCAAACAATGCAGTAATAATAATTCAATCTAATTAAATCAAAGTCAAGATAGGAAACAAGTGAGATTGTGATACAGTGCAAGGTATAAGACTTCAAGTTTAACAGATGTAAACTATGTACATATCTACGTTTTATTTACATAAGTTATAGCACCTCAACAGAAAATATATATTTACATGGCTCCTTTCTAGCTACAAGAAATAGTATTCCAAATGTATCAAGGACCATGATACGTTTTCCCCCACATGCAAGGGTTAGATTGTACTAAAATCATCTTATACAATCTTACATAAGTTGAGTGGTATTTCTGTTGTATCAATTTTAATTGAAATGGAGACAATTTTGAAATCACGTACCTGTACAACCCCTCTTAAATTGTTGATAGTCTATAAGAGACAGCGCCTTGTATCCTTTGTAAAAGGCGCTATATAAATCCAATTATTATTAGTTTTATTATTAGTATTATCACTTGAATATACATGTACTCCCTTTCTGCCAAAGAAGTGTACACAAAACACAAGATAATTGTACATTACAACATTTATTCTTTGAATACGGATGTTAATAACTGCATAAATCTACCAAACTGTTCAATTTAAAGGACTATGATCATGTTCTTTAATTGCAGTTTTAAGTTAAATCTTAACTTAGTTATTCAATATTTGTATCATTTCTAGAAAAAAGTTACAAGAGATGTTTGTAGAGGTGTTGTAGTCGAGTGGTTTAAGTTCTTGACTCGAAATGGAATGGTCGTGGGTTCAATCCCCGATATGGCACTTAAGTCCTTTGGCATGGCATTAGTTTGCATGTGCTACTGCATACCCAGGAGAGGTGTAAGATGACGAAAGCCTTTGTGTTAGTAATTGCCATATACCCTCAATGTGACCATATGGTAGGAATACTCCCCAGGGAGTGGAGATGGTGCACATTGTGCGTGAATGAATCTGATGACTAGGGTAATCATATCTGTAAAGCGCTGAGAAAAGGTTTTTCGTATTAAGTGCTATGTAAATCCAGATTATACTACATTATCTTTATTTCAACTATTTACATATTCACAATGCCGAACAAAATGATATTTTAATCGTCTGTATATTCCTTGATGGCGACATCATAAGTCAGAAGTTTTCCTTTATCCCATCCATAGAGGAGTCTATCCCGAGGATTATATGAGAGCATCACAGTTTTACGATGTCTGTTTTGAATATTCATACTTATATCCTCCAATACAACCTCTCTAAACAAGTCAAAAGCAAAATCGACCCTCGATGGTCGGCTATGCGGTCCTTTGGTCGTGTACAAGACTCCACAGACAATGAACGCATTGGCCGTTGACTCGAAGTTATGATCCGTCGTGATAGTTGTGATGATTTCCAGTGATTCAGGGTCGAGTTTGGATACGGTGAGTTTTCCGACCGATCCAGGGCGAGTGACTGGGTATATGATCCACAGACCGTTTTCATCCACGGCGAAATCGACGTTGGTGTATCCGGATGATAGTTGGAACAAGTCGTCGCTGGCATAACCTAGAGATGGAACATGTGCCTTTTGAAGAAAATAACAAACAACAAGTGATAATAAACAATTTTTTACACTATATCAAGGAGAATTATCTAGACTGTATATCTTTGTATGTGTGTGTACGTGGGGGGGGGGGGGGGGTAGAGGGTAGAGTTGACGAGTGAATACAACCCCCGTCCGCCTTTAATATTTAAATCGGCCAGGTTTTCTTGAGCCTTGTAAACAAATAGTTTTATTTGTTGGTCAAGTACCCTCCCCTCCCCGTTAAAAACCACCCAATGATGCCATTGAATTGCCATTCCAAAAATGATTCTACTTTGTAAAACATTTACCACGATAACTACAACCATTAGCACATTTCAATAAGTGATGTACAAGGCAATTAAAGTTGCCCTAGTTTGATTTTCGACTCTTTACGACTGATGTGATAAGTTAGAACACTTAAAACTTATTAACAAACTTACGCGCTCAATAATGGATCCTGTAGTCAAGTCATATCGAATGATATAATCTTTGTTGAGATGATGATAGTAGAACGATCCATTGTATACAACGTGACCGGCACCATCCCACTGGAAAGGCAATGCGAAGGTTGCTGAGAGGCGACGCCTTTTCATTTCATCAAGATTCTTGTACTCTGTGGAAAGAGACGTAACATGAAGAGAAGGATTTGTAATTTGGAGGGGTGATATGCTTGTTATTTATTGTTTCATGGAGAAGCGCAAGAAGAGTCATCCAGTCAGTGAAACTGTATTGACAAATTGTCAAGGTAGGTCTGTTCCTTTTCCTTTCTCCTAGTACTTACTACGTTTGCAAAAATGTAGGCAAAGTTTGACATGCCTTTTCACAATGTTTTAACCTCTCGTCTAGACCATAGTCTGTCTTCGAACCCTCAGTTTAATCCTCCTTTTTGTAATTTTGAAGTACATTGAAATTTATGTTAAAGTTTTCTTTTTACAACCTTAAACCCCCGTCCCTCTCTCTCCTATAAAACGTAGGCTATATAACTGAAACACCGATAAATGTCAAATTTTCGGCTACCAATACGAAACGGTGTTTGTCAGATTTATTAAATTTTCGAACGTAAATCAATTTCAATGATTTACCGACAGTCTATAAACATTTAGATGTTGCGCTCCAGCACGTGTACTATGAATGAGTAACACAAAATGATTCTTACCTATGAGTATTGCACCACGGTGATGCATAGTAACCCATATCATATCAGGATGTCTGCTATCCATAGAGGTGTCTTTCATCCAGGCTCCGTATGATCTTGTCATAGCGTGTATCTCACGTGGAGAAGAAATATTCGTCAAACGGCACTCTAAGATATAAAAATACAGATACCAATAATGTTATCATGCCCACTGCAAAAACAAACTGAGAAAGGGCGGGGCGAAAGGACCACCCAAAATGAGAATAAAACACAGTGTAAAAGAATGCTCTTAGGCCCAAAAATGCTATAATCCGGAAGCAAATTTTCAGAATTTCGCAGGATAAAAAATAGTCAAGTCAACAAATTTGTTAAGTCTAGAAAGAAATTAAAAACGGAAGACATTGTCATGTATTTCCTCCCGATTAGATTTGGACGAGAAGACAAGTTAAAACTAAAAAATCTCATTTTCTTTTTGTCTACTAATCTGAGAGAAGTGTATCGCCATGCCAGTGGCGTATCCATACAAAGATATAGATGGTGTGTGTGTGTGTAGGGGAGGGGGAGGGGGTCCTTGGCGGACTGGGGTAAGGGGCGGAATGTATTCAGCACCCCCGTGTCATAAACCAGGGGCAGCAGATTAATTATAAGGACATTTAGTGTAAAGGATCTGTGACAAGAGAAAAATAAAGTCATTTTTTGAGGAGCCATTACGCATACACCCACTTATTTTATCTATTTCTGGGCCGTCAAACCGAGGACAGAGAGGGAAGGGGTTACACCTTATCCCGTCCCATCCTTGGAACACTTCCGTTTTCCTTCTTATCATTATGTAGTCATGAAAAGATGGCGGTGTGCCATCTGGGCCCCGTCTTATAAAGAGTTGCGATTGATCCGAATCAATCGCAAGCCCTCTAACCAATCGCAAGTTTGCACTCTTCAATATATAATGTACATAGTTGCGGTTGATACTGTTACGAATATGCAAATGAGATGTTGATTGATATGCTAATTCCAAGATGCGGCTCGAGTTGAGAGCAATAAACGGATCAAAGGTAACCAAATCATCTTGATTGTTCTTTATTTATCTAAATAATTCTGAGTTGTGGAAGGGCCAATATGAGTAGATTGCCCCGACCCAACAGATGTATGTTATTGAGAATAGTTTTCTTTTGATCAAAAGAGAACAATTATTGTTTATACGCAGCACTGTTAGCTATGCTATGCAAAGCTTGATGCATTTTCCATTTTATACAACAACAAAATAATTATGATAATAATTTGAATAAAAGGCAAGTGTTATGTTTGTGATTTAACTTGATAAGTCTTGCTTATTTGTTTGTATTTAAACAAGTTTCAATTTATAACTTGCAGCAGTAACTCAAAAGATTATGTTACTCATGTAATATGTACACAAAATATGTACATGTATGTACCCTTATTCTTGCATTTAATGTCAGAAATATTTCAAATCGAGCTGTGCACAGTTATGTGGATCATTATAACATATTGTTTTTGTTGACCGACATATTTAATGAGACTCTGCGTGCATTCCGACATAGTAATGAGGTGTCGTCATAGCAACGCGTCATGTGACTACGTTGTGCGCGTTCATTATATGAATATGCAATCACCTGTTATTGTAGTTGTGTGCATTTAGGATATCGGCGCCTGTGCTGAATATTCAGTGTTTCATTTGTAGCGCGTGCTTATTACGCTCATATATTCATGTATTCATATATTCATTATGTGTGATGTGTAGAGACGTGTTTCGTCCACCACAGTTTGTGGTTCTTTACAAAACACAGGCAAGGTGTCTGATTATGTCCTGGTACTTACTTCCAGGATTCAGGAAGAGAACATACATGTATAATGTTATCTATCGAAGTTGTTTTCATTTTTCTGCAGTTTGTGTTTTGTTATTGAATGTTGAAATGAAAGGACTAATCGGTCTGTCTTTGATATTAGAAAAATGATGTTCATATGCTAGCTTGTTATACCTTTTGTGTGGTTAATTTCTCGCCTTTACATCTTACATTGTTCAGAAGAAAGTTCTAACTACTGATAGAAACTTTCTTTTATGGGGGGAGATATGTTACGAATATGCAAATGAGATGTTGATTGATATGCTAATTCCAAGATGCGGCTCGAGTTGAGAGCAATAAACGGATCAAAGGTAACCAAATCATCTTGATTGTTCTTTATTTATCTAAATAATTCTGAGTTGTGGAAGGGCCAATATGAGTAGATTGCCCCGACCCAACAATACCAATCGCAAATAAGCTGCGATTAATCGCAACTGTTTTTTTTTAATCAGTCCCAGGTATCCCCAATTACATCCTATCTGATAACCAAACACAATGATGAGACTTACGTGATTTCACGATTGGTTCGTAGATTTTGAACATCTTTTCGGGTTCGATGTTAGCTGGCTTGGTTGTTGGGTTCGAGTCCGATGGGGTGAGAGAAGAATATTCTGTAGGCGACACATTACCATCTGATGTAAAAAAAAAATGACATGATTATTGTAAAAAAAGTTCACTTGAACATTTTGTTCTGTGTACCATCATTATATTACTTGTACCATGTACCTTTGTACATGGTACAAGTATTATTTATTTATTTCGTCCCAGTCATCCGGTTAGTAAAAGACTGACATTTGGTATAAACAATCCGATTGCATTTTTGTTCAGGAATATATTATGTTGTGGTGGTGTAATTGAAATGATAATAGAAGGATATTGAAAATAATATATCCGTAGCTACGATAGTCAATATAACACTTATCATGGCCGACTGTGCAATAATGATAACATATTCTACTAAACATCTTCGAACCTGGGAGCACATAAATATGCCTTTCTCCTTTTTGCCCTTTCATTCCGTCACGGCCTGGTGTTCCGGGCACTCCTGGCGGACCAGATGAACCCGTAAGACCGGGGTAGCCTATCTCGCCTCTCTTGCCTGCATGGTGTAGAAATTGGGATTCATGAATATTGTCTCACAAATGTCATCTTAAAATACATGTATCTAAATTTCGGCTGTTGACGATACATAGAAACGCTTGATTATTTATTATTTAAAATGGTGTGCGTATAGGCAAAGAGGTGGGGAAATTTTAAGTAATCTTCCTCCTCAATTGGGTACCCCATTGAAATTCAAATCTTTTATATGCGAATAGCTAATGCATTTAAAAGAGTATTTATATTGAAATGATTGCATTTCAACAGTTGCATCACGTACACTTGTTGTTGAAAGTTAGTTGTAAATAGCTCATGATCATTTTTTTGGAGGGGGGGGGGGGGGGGGAATCTGGCTCAACGCAAAAAAAAAAAATTCTTTCCGATGCCTTTCGTATCTGATGGCGTCTTACTTAATATCCAAAGAGGAATCAATTACAAAATTTATTTTGAGAAGGAAAGCAATACAACGTAGTGCCCAGAATGTTTCCATTATTCAATTACCCTGATCTCCTTTGATTCCTTTCGGTCCAAACGGTCCTGTTGATCCAGGAACACCTCTGTGTCCCATGATACCCGTTTCTCCCTTGCGACCCTTCTGACCATCGTACCCAATCTGGCCCCTGGTTCCCATCGGACCCATATCCCCTTTGGAACCCTTCATTCCCATCGGTCCAGGATCCCCCACTTCACCCAGAATACCACGAGGACCAGCTTCTCCTTTAAACCCAGGTAGACCCATTATCCCATCAACACCGTCAAGCCCTGGATCCCCCTTAGGACCTCTTGAACCAGAAATGCCTTGGTCTCCTTTAGGTCCGGGTGGACCATGCAATATGTGTCCTTCACCGTCTATCAGAGACCCACGCTCGCCCTTATCCCCGGTAGATCCTGTAAGGCCGACCAAACCCCTATCCCCTTTTGGCCCAACCTCTCCCTGGGGACCCACGGGGCCTGGTGGTCCGGGGCACCCACAGGTAACCGTTTTTGCGATAGACATCTGCACAAAGTTCAAGAGAGACGTCTTGTTAGCTGTGAGCTCGTTGAGGCGCTGGAGAAGAGCTGATATATTCATTACTGCAGGTTAAAACATAAAAAATAAAATGCAATAAGTTTTTGTTAAAGATCTATCAAGTTGACTGAACTGGAATTTGGTCACATTTACGAGTAAAAAGACTAACACAGCGGAAATATTGGATTACAAATATAAAAACGCATATTTCATCAATAGTAGTCGTCCATACACACATTTCTGTTCATCTATCCCCATCCTTGTCACTTCTCCCTCAGCGGTGCTTCCCTGCGTTGTCATCTGCTGCAGGTTAGGATCGGATGTCATCTTTGAAGGTTCGGTGACCATCCCTTCCTGGTCGTCAACAAGGTTTATGCTGTTCGCCCCATTACGGCCAGTGAGGAACGCTGATTCTTCTGCTTCATTATCTGAAAAGGGCGGACCACTTCCCTCTGAGGTCTCCTGTGCGTTCAAGACCATAGTCCTGCTTTCTGTACTCAGTGCATGCGCTGGTAACAATGTTGGCACGTCTGTTTTTGTCGCTGCAGTGTCCATAATAGTGCCTTCGGCAATGCGATCATTTCCAGCTCGTAGGCGAGTATTTTCCGATTGCTTCAACGTCCTGTCCTGATCAAGAGCCTGTGGTTGGCGAGCATCATGGTTATCACTTCCAAGATCAACCTCGGAATCTTGCGCAGCATACGCGTCATCAGTGACGTCATTCTGCACACCTGTCGACTCGCCAGATGACGTTGCCAGGGGCGTGGAAGAGCTGCGCTTAACGGATTTAAAACTGCTAATGGTGAGTTCTGCTGTATCTGAAGTATCATTGGCGATCGTGACAACCCCAGAGATCGATGACTGGAGAAGAATTCTGCGCATCTTGTTTTCCAGCTCTTGAAGGGGAATACTTTCAACACCGTGAGTATCAGCTGTCGATCTACGAGTGCCTAGATATAAAAATTGAGTCGAAAACATAATTGTAGTTAGAAACAGTCATGATCAGACAGATAAACAAAAAAGGGTGTCAATGTTTTTGATTGATGTTAATCGTTTTCAGGGTTAATTGAAAGTCTAGCAAATTACGGCATCAATGTCACTTTTCATCTTTGATTCCAAAAATAATTGGAAAGTTGTGCATCACATCGAATGCCCGTCGGGAAATGCCTTTAAACATGTAAAGGTAATATGTTAAAGTGTTGTAGTGACAAATTTTATAATCAATCTAGACCAATACTTTTGTTTCTTCCAATCTTCAGGCGATCAACTATCCATGTCAGGCTCAAAATGCTGCGATGTTATTATTACATCTATGACGCGCCTCTTCACTGGCGTACTGATGGGGGGGGGGGGGGGGGCAGTCCCCCCCCCCCCCCCACCAATAAAATTTAAACGTGGTTTATTTCTAATTCGATACCAAAGATGTACAATTGTTGATAAAATGACATGATCATCCGGGTTTTTTCTCAATTTTGTGTAAATTATACTTTAAAAGGATAAATTCCCAAATTCATAGTCAAGCAACAACAAAAAAATGCTTATTTAGTAGTGCCATGTTCACAGACTTAATCTTGCTCTGCAGCAGAGTATCTCGAGCAACTGTGAAATACGCAATTGCCTTGGTGTTATACAGTCGCTGTACAATTTCATTGAAGGAAGTTGCAAGAATCATGAAGTATTGGGGAAGATTCAGAGGGATGGCTGTCAGAAAGCTTAAGGTAGATGACCACCAGGCATTGTGAACCATGTGTTCTTTCTATGAGATGGATCAGGGGCTGCTCAAAGCTAAACGAAGAATCCTCTCTGCAGCATTTAAATTGAACTGCCGAAAGGCTGCACGGCGCTTGTTTCTTGGCTGTATGAGAAAGGGTTCAACGCCATCCTACCCACGTATTCAAGGTTGGCCGTCATTCTAGCCACAATCCCCGCTACATCTTGTTCCGTGGAGCGATCACTGAGCACATTGAAAGAATTGAAGGCCTACAGTGTACCTCAGGAACACGATGTGACAAGAAAGGCTCCGTTCCTTGGCCATTATGTGTGCCGTAGAGCGAGATACAGTCAACCAAGTTCTCGCGGATGATCTTGATATCATCATTGATAGATACACAGAAGGTGGAAGCGATCGTAAGAAGTACCTTGTCTACCTGTTTTCGTGGACGATGATATCGATATTGTCATTAAGACATTGTAAGGATATCCTTAAAGCATCTATTTTAAACATGGCACAGAACACACTCTGTGATTGATATCAGTCGGCTCTTTGGGGCTATTCGGGAGACTTTGAGCTGACCGAGATATGTCGAGATCAGATGGAATGGCTTGCTGGTTCATATAGTGTTTTCTTACGTTTTTGTACACTTTCATCAATGTGATAATGGGTGGAATGTTGACTTATCATCTCATTGCTCAAAGTGTGAAGAACATTAATGTAAGCAATCAACTAGTGACATTGGTTAGATGCCTCATGAATCAACATAACCTAAAAAAAACAATATGCAAAAGCTAAAACGTACTTTGAAGGCCCATATCTTGACCGTTATCGTCAATATCCGCATCCCCCCTTTAAAAACAATTGCCCATTTTGCCACCTGATGGGGATGCGAATATTTCTCCCCCCCCCCCCATTTTCTTTTTTTTGGTTGCTTATTACGCCACTGTGCCTCTTAATCACCACAAGAGAAACGTTTACATCGGGTTCTGTTTGCGACGTCTCCCAAGCTAAACACGAGTTCACCAGGAGTATCTTTCGAACAGTTGAATAGTATTTACCCAGGCATGAACAGTTGTCAATCTGAGTCCCTTGAATACCAGGAGGTCCTTGTGGTCCAGATAAACCCATGTCTCCTGAAAAAAAGAAAAGGAAGATGGTAAAAAAAAGTTGGCATATTTTCAAATTGTTTTGTTAGCAACATATTTTGAACCCACAAGGGATCCTAAAACAGGCTCCTGGACACTGTCCGTAAATATAGAAGTGCTTTCCAAGACAACGCTTTGCTGTATGAAATCGTCCTAAAAAGAGAGTGGGCGTTTCTCTCGCTCAATACGGCTAAATGGGGGTTTCTGAATTGCTAAACCTCGAGAACGTATGAGGGCTCCATCCCACCCCCCCCCCCGACAGGGGCCTTAAGGCAAGCTCCTGGGCCCCACCCATAAGGGCCCGGGCTTACGAGCTTCACGCACACGTTGGCTTCAGCCCCCACTCCTTTTGGAATATCCTGGATCCTGATATTTACCAATTTTTAAACCATGCAGAGAGCGCTGGAAATCCGAAAATCCCCCCTTTTTTATTGACTACCAGGTCTTTTCCATACCCTAGAAAATGTCTATTTGAATTCTCATCTTGTTTCTACAATGAAATAACGATAGAAGGCAAGAGACCTATTCCATCATTTTACTTTTTAGTATCCACTCAAGTCGTGAAAATTAAAATGAATTGGTGACCATGGATACTCCATGTAGCTAGGCCTAATATCCCCAAAGCGAGAGAGATTATTTATCAGTGTTTCATCTTTTAGGTGTCCCCCACACATTACCATCAAACAGTGATGTCATTCCCCTTCCCGCCTTTTTCCTATGTTTCAATGTATAAAACAGTGTATACTGTCTGCACCGCCGATTTTGAATGTCTCTTCTGATAATGGGGTCAGACGTCGAACATTAGAGACGAACTTACGGAGACTTTCTTCTCCCGGACGGTCTGAACCGTCTGCGCTTTGAATTTGATTTATGGTACATGACAAAACTGACGGGTTATTTGTAGATTACTGTCACTAGAGATTTGCTTGTTTCTTCAGGAACTGTTCATTTTTCAAATCATCTACACACTTTCGGTTTCGATATTTTGTTCGTGACTGGTATAATTCTTTTATTAAAATGAATTATTATTATTATTAGAGATTGTGTATCCAGAGAACGATATGTTCACTTCGTTTATGAATGTGTAACGAGTACTGTACCCGGAATCCAAAATGACCCCAAATTTGTGGAAAATGACATTAAAAATAATGGACCTCTATTCATGCAAAAAGGAAGATTTCGATTGCAAACACATCTTCAATTGGATTTTGAAAGTTTTATAGGAGACTTTAGGGTCTGTTTTCTCAAGACGACTCCTAATACACACCGACAAAATCACCTAATTTATTGTTTTGATATCGCGAATATTATCACATATAAACACCCTTCATCCTTTTATCTTGTAGTTTGCATGTGAATTAGCTGCACATACGGTGTACAATTTTTATGTCGATATTTTTGTTAATTATATAGATTCTCTTGATAAAATTGCCAAGCGTTATTCGTTTTTGCAAAGCTCTACATGTCTTTAAGCACGTCTAATTTCACAATAGCTGGAATATCATTTTAAAACTCTATTCCAATCTTGAAATTTGGGTCAACGTTGAACCAAAACGAGACCTGGAAACTGTTTTCTATTCTTTCAATTCGTGCTCCTCCCTGCAGGCTAGCCTTTATCCCAGGCTCCTATAGAAACGTCACTTATCGCAACAGGTGACCCTCTGTAAAGGTAAACATTTGGGAGTTGGAAAACCTCACAGCTTAGCTGGGTGTTAGCAAAACATTTCCATGGCAAATGCACTTAACACGTGTAGGTGTGTGGAACAGGCTCCATCAGATTTCCTGTCCCAGGACAGATTGGTCAATTTCTGCATCTCGTTTTTTCTCTTGACCCATACCTCTCTTTTCATTTGAAAGACGGTCATCCCTGTAATTCGCGTGTCTATTATGATAGAAGAGCTACTCATACAAAGTGTAAAGCTTACACGGTGGAAGCTTAAAGAACGGTATTCCTTCTACCTACGTCAAAGAAGATGTTTCTTTTCCGTAGACTCCGTTCTTCACTTTTGTCTTTAAAAATCACCCCCGTTAACATGATCAACGACTCTCTTAATCAAAATATGAATTGACACCATTTTCATTGCAAAAATTAATGAAGCACTATCCTTATAACTGTCCGTAATCACACTTGTGTTTCATAAGCAGGATTTTCTTTATTTCTCACAGCACATGTTCGACCACAAACTTTAAGAAAATTTGTCATTAACATATCCTATGGTTATGTCAAAGTCTCATTTTCTTAAATACAAAAATAGCTGAGAAAGTAAACAGATCTTGTGTACTAAACGTTATTTTCTGTTGGTATATCAATATGATTAACATTTTGTTTAATGATTGCAATATACTTCATATGCAATAGATGTTTCAAAACGTTTAGATAAATTCGTTGATGAATAATGCATCCGGTAATGCATACACCATTTTGTCTCCAATAGTATTTGGTGACATTCCCTTTCGGTCGTTTACCTCTCCATATACTTCAGCTTAATTTCATAGCATTTTCATCAAGTTTTAAATGAAATACAAGCGATATGACACCTCGCTTTATTCTCAACTCGGCGCCTATACTTATATCAATATTAAAATAAAAAATGTATTTGCAGTAGTTTTACAAATTCTTTCTGAAGGTCTTTTGATTGAAGGCAAAGTAATAGAAAGTGCAAATAACGTCGTGGGATTTGACCAGGAATTATTTCTTCAAAGCTTCACGCAAATCGGGTTTTCATGGTAGCGCATGACGCTAAAATTTCTCATACAATATTCCTTTATATTTTCCGAGTTCCCTTTCTTTCCAGCTTTGATTTCTATAAATATTATTTTAGGACTAGGCCACAATAGGAGCGTGTGGCTCTGGTGAAGGATTTAGACTACCGGGTCTGCATGCCTTAATGGAGCAAAAAAACAGTACCCGACAAACTAAAGGAAAACCCCGCTCGAATACTGTAAAGCTTATCCTTGGATGAATAGTTTGATTTTAAGCTTCCGATCAATGAATTATTCATCCTGTTACGATGTTTATTTAACTGTGTTCTTTATAGTGACTGAAAGCATATTTTAAGAGCGGTATATGAAGAAAATTCTAACTTTGTAAGGTACTCTTAAACATTGGGTCGTCCATACCTCATGCTGATTTCTGAGCAGCATACAATATCACAATTTTCTTGCATATATCCCCATTGTAGCATATTAAAAGAACAATTCATATCAACACATACCATACGGAACTGATACTATATAATGTTCCTGAAATGCCACATGCCGCAATAACATTCTACTTCTCGTCATTTGTGAAAAAGCGTTACAAAACCCACATAACTGTAGCTTGGGAGAACATTACAAAAGGCTAGGCTAATTTGTGATACATTGCACGAAGTTACATTATCTAAAATAAAACCCGACAACACATTCTTAAATTTCAACTTAAGTAGCTTACAATGTTACTAAATCTTACACTTTCTGACCCGTCACCGAATGTGCACGCTCCCAAACAAACTTCGGTTTCTTTGGAGTAAGAATTGAAACATGAATAAATCTTTAAACAAACCCTGCAGGCGTATAATAACAAAAACACTGTAACATTGGTTCTTTTCCCGTTCTTTGACGAAAGATCCATAGTGACCCTCACCTTTTTCACCACGAGCCCCTCGATCTCCATTTTCTCCCGCTTGGCCCTTGGGTCCTGGAGAGAGAAAGAGAGGGAAAGAGAGAAGGGGAGGGGGAGAAAGAGAGATGAGAGAGAGAAATAGGGAAGGAGAGACAGATATAGGAGAGAAAGTGGGAGGGAGAGTAGGAGAGAGAGAGAGAGAGAGAGAGAAGGGGGAAAGAAGGGGAAGAGAAAAAGCAAGATATAATCAGGGAAAGGGAGAGTATAAAATAATAAGTACAAGAAGAAATTAGTTCAAAATTAAACGAAAATAGGGTCAAATAACGATGCGTAAAATTAACATGAAAGAGTTTATTAAAGAGAGCAACAAATTTCAAAGCGTGTCAAGCGTGCAGGAATCAACATGGAAATTGAACACAATGAAATACGCCAACTGGCTATAAAATCGGATTGATACTGCTGAATAATTGAAAATATCTTATCAATATGTAATCTTTCTTTTTTTCAGACGACAAGTAATCCGATTATAAAACAAACTACTTTCCAATGATTTACATATAGTAAGTCCATTCAAATGACAGTTAATTGTCAGAGGGAGAATCGTAGGGAGCTTTCGGTTTACCTCGATCTCCTCGCTTCCCTCTAACACCCGGCTCTCCTGCATGGATTAGAAAAAGTCATCCAAGAAAAAAGTGAGAGTATCGTTATTAGTTAGCTGAATCGGAAAAGATATGCAAGAGATTATTCATTGAATAATTTGTATTTGAGTTGTTGATTTAAGTTAGAAGAAGATGTATGAATTGAAATTACGAAAGCTCTTAATAATAATAATAATAATACTCAGCTTTTATATAACGCTTATTACTATCACTAAACGCTTCCAAACTTGGAGATTATTACCCCGGCTTTAGCTGTGCTGCCATTTTGGCGCTCTAGCATACTTCAAAGTATTGACCACTGACTATTATTAACTGTATACAAATAATCAAGACAATTATTTGATCAACAAAAATGACTATGAATCTAGAGATCGGAAACGTGTACAATACAACAAAGCTGCAGTGCCTAATATTGCCTAGGAATTTTTTTTTCTGGCTAAAATAATACAAAATATTAAAAAAAAACTAAAAAATATGCTTTTTACAACAATTGGTTGTTGTTTTTTTCTTACATGTTTTTTTTAATAGTTTTAACAAAACCTTACCTCTTGGTCCAGGAAGACCCCTCTGACCGATTTGACCAGTCAATCCTACAGGACCAGGGTTTCCTTTTGGACCTGTGAGGATAGACCATATAGAATAGTTATCAGACCTTTATCTTCATATGCAGTGACGTAGCTTCGGGGGGGGGGGGGGGGCACGGGGTCAAGTGCCCCGTTCGAATGGCGGGGGAAAAATAAGGTAAATAATGAAGAAAAAGGAAAATCGGTTAGGAACCGGCAAGGGAAATTCTCCCTCCAATGTCCCCTAACAAATAGCCTTACTAAATTGCATCTCATTTACTAAGTATAATAAATGGATTCATTCCCAACTCCACCCCCATCCCCTCTCCATGATACCGGTGCCCCCCCCCCCCCATGTCTGCACCTACTCTACGTCACTGTCATAATAAAAAGCTTGTTATATGATACAGAACTCAATCTCTACTTTGTGCGTGTATACCCTCTTTCCCAAGCTCGTTTCTGAATCATGTTTATTGGCGGGAAACTTTATTCATAATAGTGCCTATTCTTCGTGGATGGAAATGTATTTGAATAACCCAGGTGACATGCTAATTATTAAAAAAAAGATAATCTGCCACAAAGCGGCAAAATTATATATATCTAGCGTGTATTATTTTTATATTTACAATATGAGGGCATCTAAGTCAAATATGCATCTAAGGATCATACCCATCCCTATATTTTATGAGCAGAAGTGTGAGAATATTGCGAAAGTATATAGAAAAGATACAGGGAAATTGCCACACGTCATCGTTATCACTATTGTAATGCCTGCCCTCGAAGATGCAAGTGGATAGAATGTTTACCCAAAGACAAGATCATGATATAAATCACGACAGTTGGAATGCAATCCTTTTCACTTCTTGATATCTGTCAAAGTTCACCCTCTCAAACTGGTGTCATACTTATTTCAACAGGCTGTATAATTCTCAAAATGTTTTTGAGTTGTCATCTCTTCGTCAACGAAACTTGTTTCCCGCTATCTATTCAAGGGTCACTGGTAACCGTGAGGTACATAATAACTTGTAGCTGACGTTTGCTGGTGCTTGAAGTGAGAAGCGAAATACGGGGTCGACTTATTTGGATATTTACATATCTGGGATGAAAATTGGCTAGTATATGGAAATCATTCCTGCAGCTATATGTTTAGCGACTGTTCTTATTTTTGGCTTGTTGATGATGATTCGTAATTACTTAGTGTTGAAAGATTGAACAGACTTTGGCAGTTTCTTCTTCTTTCTTTTTTTCTTCACACAGAAAGCAATTCTGGCTATGAACTATTTTCCGGGGGATTTGATCTCTTTTTCTTTTTTTGCCTTTGGTGACGTGCCTTGCGTGCAGCTTCAACTTCTCATTTGGATTATTAGTAGAAAGAAAAAAAGAAGTTTATAGCCTGCTTTTTTGTAAAATAATGTCTCGTTGAGAGAATCATAAAAGTTATAGCATTTCAGCTTCGTTACCAAAGTAAGTGTAATAGAACTGATAAATCGAATATCAAAATAGGTATCATCGTTTCTGTTTTGGATTATAAATCAGATTTCAGCACTTGAGGGTTTAAATATTGATTTCGCTATTTTAAAGAATATGTTAACAAATCTTTTCAATACCTTAGAATGTATGATGGTATTATTCACGCATCTTTCTTTTCTATTTCTTTCATCAGGAATGTATTGCTAATGAGTAATGAGCACTCGCCTCGGGCGTATAGTGTGGTATCTGATTGTATCAAATTGCCTGGCATTCAGGCATAGTGATTGCTAAACCGCCCTGGAAATCATCCCTCTAATTGCAAGTCACATGAAATCTCCATCAGCCTGAAACATGCTCGCGACAAAGCCATCAAACATCCCTGACCAACATGATTCCTCAATGTCTTATCTTGCTTATCTTCTCCTGGTCTGATAATTGAAGTAAGGGATACAGGGAAAACTGTCATTGCTTACGTGTGGCAGTATGAAAACTGGAAGGGCTTGCGTGTGCATTCCATAATATCATGTCGTATGTACAGGTGATTAGTTTAAAGCCCTTTAAACTAATCATGTTTATAGAATTTTAGCTGTGTGTGAAAAGGCTGCATGATTAATAATATAATTCTTCCCTCTGCTTTCCCTACTCAATTAAACTCTTACCCTTCTTCTCTCTCTCTCTCTCTCTCTCCCTCTAATTATAGATATAAATATATATATGAAATTGTATATATATATATCTCCACCCTCTCGTTCTCTCTCTCTCTGACGCTCTCTCTCTCTCTCTCTCTCTGTCTGTCTCTTTCTCTCTCTGTCTGTCTCTTCATCTCTCTCGTTTCTTCTCCTTCTCCCCGACCCTTACCCCTCTTGTCCTCTCTATCCCCTTTTCCTCTCTATTTATATATCTTTTGTGTCTAATTTTAGTAACGGTAGATGAGGGACAGCGTAAATCAGACTGAGTGGGAAAGACAAATAAAGAAGACAAAAGCGATATAGAAGAGAATATTTAAAAGACGTATTAAAACCAAAAGAGGGAGATGGTTGTGATACGCGAGGGAGAGAGTGTGAGGGGGAGACAGAAAGCGAAACAAAAGAAGACAAGAAAGCGTTCTATTACTGAAAACAGTCAAATACGAGGATTTACTCCTCCTCCGAGATGAAAAGAACAAAACTAAGCAGACGAGCAATGCCAAGACCCATCAAAGAGACAAAAGACAAACCTTTTTAGCAAACAAAACATTCATTCCGAATAGAGCTCCCTGTATTCAAGAGAAGTACAACTGTAAAAGTATACCCTAAGGAGACTTTGACGGTGACAAAACCAGGCACACGAAGGTCTTATACCATCTCCCTGCTTATACTTAATGGCTTCATTTAAAAAGGAAAACGTTGAATGAAGTTGTGACCGCAATTCATACAAATCGCTTTTATTACTAACAAGGGATGTGGATAAAGAGAGAAAGCGCGCGATGGCCATCTAGTTGTAACAGTGCCTTTTCAATATTGAGCACAAGGCAAGACAAATATAATTTTGATCTTTAACAATGTTTTGAGTGCTTTATAGGGGTGGGGGAATTTTGTAATTTGCCTATGGTATTAATCATTGTTACTGTACCAATATGACTGCTGATTAAACTGACAACGGTAATGCTGTTTATTTCGTAAAATGAGCCACCGCAAGTTTGTTAAATTGTGCCTAGGCCTTAACATGGAACGGAGGGTGCATACGTCTCCTCCGGGTACGCCATTGGATGGGCAAGGAAGAAAAACGTTCCTCACAAATACTATTTCTCAAGATCATCTAGAAATCAAAGATACCAAGATCGCTTCGTGAGAATCAACACGACAATCTCGACCCAATGGGTGGAAAACAAACCCTGGCACTTCTCAGGTTTCAGTTTGTCCACTCATTAATTCCCGAGTATGATGGTTTTCTGCTCCCACCAAAATTTGTTTTTTGACGTTAAAATGTTTGCTCAGATGAAAATGAGAATTTCTAAGTCGTTTTCAGAGCCATAGGGGTCCATTATCTCGCTTTCCACTTATTCATCAAGAGAGTAAACACACGATTGGGAGTTTGTGGGACAAAATATGTACGCGTGTGTAGTGTAAATTTGACATTGACCTGTGCGTATGTATTGTAGGCGTGCCACTGGGAACTTACACTACACCAATCACTTCTATTACCTAGATTCAAGTTCATATGTTGATCTAGAATGTATCTTTCTATGTATCAACAGAACACCCACGCAGTCATATCACACTTATGATACAGCTGTCCCTTGGTGGGATGTTTATAGTCAACAGGTGTTAGGAAACGACTTGACAATCCCCATAATCCTTTCTACACTCTTAGAGATATGACAAAATACAAAAGGAAGGAATATCCGGGAAAAATATGAATAAATTACCCTCATGCAAAAGTGTTCCATACAAAGAATAATGCATTGGCTGGGCGGGTTACCATCTAAAATATATTATGGGATCTATCACAAGGAACTTATCATTGTCATCAAAGTGAGTCCAATTTTAGAAACAGCATTCAAGTTTGTCATCTCTGTTAGAGCTTCATTCATTTATTCATATTTGTCATTTTGGTTATATCTTTGATTGATCGTTCAATCTTCAACTAGCTTTATTCAAAGTCATTCTGGCCACACACTGTCAAATGGATGGGTGTAAGATGAGAGGCTAAGGTTTGGTATAAATCATACCACTTTCTCAAAAGTAAAGACGTTTCCTATCTATTAACTTTATTCGACTGTAATTGTTTCAAGAAAAGTCTCTGAATTTCGTGCGATTAAAGAACTTATTAAAATCCAAAGAGTAACTTTCGTCAATCTGACATTTGGCGCTTCACAGCCAAACAAATATAAAACCAATCATGTACTACACCAATAACAAAATCATAACATCACCATACATATATATCATTAGTATAGCACTTTTGCCTCTTACTCGTATTTAGATTGCCATTAAAATCCCTAATGGTTGAAAAAGAATTACACATTGCTAAGTTTGTCAAGAATGGAATGTGTATATATTGACAGACCAAAAGGTGATCTAAAGTAAATGTCATTTGCCTATTAGATAAACAATTGAAATTATGACATCGAGAGTTCTCGTGATCAAGCATTGGCCAAATGTGCTCTGAATATGAGTGTGTGTGTGTGTGTGTGTGTGTGTGCGTGTGCGGGTGTGTGTGTGTCTTCTCCACCGTGAGCCTGTTAAAAGCGTAACTCTATTTTGCGGCCTGGATAACTTATTTAGTATATTTTTCTTGAGTTGAGAATGTTGGCAGACATCCACTGAGTGAGTACTGTGTGTGTGTGTGTGGGGGGGGGGGGGGTGGGTGGGTGGGTGTGTGAGTATGTGTGTGGGTGGGTGAGTATGTTTGTGTGATAGAGGGTGAGTATGTTTGTGTGATGGAAGGGGCAGGGAGGGGGCAGGATTGTTTCAGTAAAATTACCTCCAGATTTGTTTAAGTTTTTTTTTGTAATATATAAGTAAATAACATTTACAATTGACATATTATGTTTAGGTACTTATACGTTTACTTTGTTGCTAAGTTATATTACACTGCAAATAAGTTTGTGTTTAATTATGTTTATGTAAAAGCATCAATATTGAACACGTTTATTTTATTCAATTGTATGTCATGGTTTGTATTACACATCTGGAGAAATAAAACAAAATTGTTAAAAAAAAAAAATAATTAAAAAGTATGTGAGGGTGCGCGTGTGTTTGTGTGTGAGAAAGAGAGAGAGATATATATATATAGAGAGAGAGAGAGAGACGAGAGAGAGAGAGAGAGAGAGAGAGAGAGAGAGGAGGGGATGGGTGGTTTCTTTTTCCTTGAAGTAATTAAAACAACTTTGACATTTCTTAATAGAGTTCGTATTTTCGTTCCCTAGTTATTAAGTGTCGCGACAGCCTTAAAGTTATATCGAAATTATCTGGTCCTCTGCCAAAAGAAGAGAGACATTTTCTCATTAACTGACAAGAGGAAGGGTCACAAATACATTAACATATAGAGTGACAAATACATATAATTTAAATACAAATACAGGAACACTAAACAAACAAGCAAAAGAAAAAATCACAACAAAGCTGAAGAATTGAGAATAAGAACAATATCATGTAATAATTGAAATAATACAATTATACAGTTATATAATTATTTACGTTTCGTCAATATCATTTATTAAGTTTATTTATATTTCCAAACAAATCATAAGTCTGATACGTTCATTATTGAAAAGAATATCCGTTTGGTGAAAACTGTGCAGATATAAAATTATACAGCTATTTACAGCAGTTTGGGTTCATCTGAAAACATTCATTTTTACATTACAATATCTCTTGCAAAATTATTCAGATCTTAAAACTGTTTTGCTATCTACAAACAGCAACTGATACCCATGCAGTTTCATGGAGCCAATATAATACCAAGTATTTCTGATACTTATTCCCGTACTTATTGCATAATCTGTCTCATAAAATTGTCCATATGATTACCGATTTGCAATCCATTTTCCTACGTACGTACTACTATTTTTTTGTCATCTATCATTCTGTCATCTGTTTATTAAAATTTGTATCTAGGGCTCTAATGGGCTTTGTGAAATTCCCTATAAAAGTTATCTATACTTTATTCTAGTCCTCTCCTCATAATATGCACACTCAGTAATACCGTTTCCTCTTCTGTCAATAGGGATTTGAAAAGTACTAAGGAAGCTTTTGACCGTTAATCAGCTGCAATCAAAGAGTCAAGGTCACCATATCAATCTAGTGTTGAATACACATTAGCAAGTTATAAAATATTCCCGAAGCGGATTCGAGATTTGAATGATGTATAGGCGATAAGTAAAACAAAATATATTTGACAATCAGTCATTATGTCCATATCTCCTCTTCTTTTACGCATTTTAACCCAGCTCATTATGAACCTGCTTAAATGGATAATGCGTATTGCATTCTGTTGCAAGTTTGGCAATTTCCCACTGGTGTGTTAGAAAATAATACTTGTAAGTATATGGTGATCAAGACATCAACTTTCTCCAGCTGGTCCTTGAATAAATTGTATATAATATTTGGCTGTACTGAAAGACCTCGTCTAGGCACATCTTTTTTATATACATTTTTAGCCAAATGCCCCCGTAGTTTTCTATTATCCGGCTATGCTGAAAACCATGTAATAAGTCTACATCTACGATAGATAATAGCATTATGAATACAGCAGTGTGGAAGCGAAGAGGATGAACAAAACGAGGTACAAAAAGGTAAAGAGATGTAGGATTTAGGGATTCCGCTGTACTCAACTAGATGATGTTAGCACTTATTATCGTGCAATCAAATTCATCCACGAAATTTGGGAAGCTAATTGCATAGTAAATTAAAATTTGTATTTAATAAATTTAGCTATCATTTATGAAGAAAACAAGTACATCAGCGTTTTTAATATACGTTTTAATGTTAAATACAGCGGAAAAGTAAAAATGCTACACCGTTTCTCGGAATACATTGTCCACGACGTCTTAATTTTGACCAATTAGAAAAACATAAAGCCCCCCCCCTCATGTTTTTGTCATCTGTGATTGGTGATTGAATTAGGGAACGCCATGCTTCCTATAATTAAGCGTTTAATTGAGTGAAATTGTCAGTTTGAGTGTGAAGAAATGCAGGGGTCACGGTGGTTAAGATAGTCGCAAGATTGACGGATGATTAGTAAACGTAGTACATGATATAACCAAGAGATCGTATTGCCTGATAATAAGGGACGCCATAAGCTGCATAAACGAAGCAGGGATATACAGACTTTAGTCCGAATATAATAGAGGTAAGAAGTATCCCGGTCTCTGGAGTAAAATTGTAAGGTATATCAAAACATGGATATGTTTTTTTTTAATCGTCACTGAACATGGAGATGGGCTGAGCTAGTTGTTTAAGTGTCAATCAAAAAGAAATATGGTCGCCCCCAAAATTGATTATAATGATAATAAAAAATAACTAACACCTCTACAATCTACATTCACTACTTGCTAATATATTGTAACATCAAAATACTTATACATGTATATTTTTGTCAGTTTAAGATCAAACGGGCGTAGACACAACGTTTTTGATTGTTTTTGGCCCCCTTTTGCAGGATAAAAAGGTACCAATAATTAAAGGGTCAATCTATTGATCTTCTTTATGAAGCTACAAGTAAATCATTTAAAGGGACTTTGTAACATTGTTCAGATAAGAAATATACAGGTTTGAGTTTGAGTGAAAACAGACCATTATTAATGATAAAAATTGGGGGAAAATTATTTGATCGATTTCTTAATTCTCCCAACTATTATTATTATACTAAGATTAAAATGTAGCTGAATGTGAATCTTTACAATGCAATGAATTTTCTCTATATACCATTCCACGTATTTCAATCTTGAAAGATTTGTTAAAGCCTGTTTTATGTGTTATTTTCATGGAAAAAACGGTTGGGAAAATTCAAAAATTGGTTGGGAAAGTGAAATATTAGAGGTGTTGCACAGTAAAGCCTTAAAAAAGAACATAATTATCTCTGTGGTTTGAGAATTGTTTTCAGGTTTTGTTTTCATGTTAGAGGGTTAATACAGTAAAAATATAATAAGTAACATATCATACAGAAATTACGCAGTTTTTTCATCAACCTACAACAACGTTACCAGTTCACTTTAAAGATAAACTTTAGTACTGGTAATGCGATTGCATTGTGAAAGAAAAGGTGTGGAAAGGATCAGAAACAGTTGATCATGTAGCATGTAAGTATTGGTGTGCACTGCAAGGTTCTGGAGTCATCAAAATCATAATAAATTTGACCGAGTCTTGGTAAAGTAACAAGCACTCACATAGAAAGCTATATATGGGACAACACACATGGTGTCGGGGCTAGTACTATCTTGATTCCTTGTCTTTCTATGCTTATTACTCAGCCAGTATACATTTTCTTCCAAAATTGTTTGGCACATGTCATTTATTTGTAATCTTGAACATTCAGTGTAAGTTTCGTTTGATTCTGTGAGAATTTTTTTTTTTTTTTACCAGTACTGGAGTTTATCTTTAAGCTTTCAAACTTCTTATTTTACCGTCATGATGCCTAATAACAACACGATATGAAGCTGGCAAATGTAATCCGCCAGGGAAAAACCCTGGGCAACAGCGACTGCTTGTTCGCCACGTTTATATTGCGCCATATCGAGTGATTCTCGAAATGTAATCTCAAGCTGGAATTCACTAGTGAATGGAAGAGGTGTTTGATATGGCCGACTCCTACTCGATTGTGTGACATGATAACATCTAACTGGTATTATCGACATCAAAAAGAACCCGGCCGCTCTACTTAAGTTCCTCTAGAGATGCGCTCCATTGAGATACCTTTGCTACAGGTTTCCTAGCATGCATGCCTAAGTTAGTTTAAAGGTACTGGGTAACATTCTTGGTAATAATGAAATAAAAGTCGATGGTTTTTGCATGAAACCTTTTAGAATGTTTCAAGCACGGAAAAGGGGATGACATAATCTAATATCAATCAATATGATCAAGCATACGTTTCGTACTTGTTGTCTATGATCATTTACCAGAACCAAAATGTACCTTCATTCGAAGTTTACAAATAAATGTACCATTTTCTAAGGATCATTGAACTTCGTGTGCATGTCTCTGTTTGTTTGTATATGAGCATGCGTGGGTATGTGTGTGCTTGTGTATCAAACTGCTTCCAATTTAACCGTGTCTTGTAATTCGTAGTGTGTTACAGCACCTTCCAACTAATTAAGAGGACATCTTCACTTTGCAGTTGCAGTAAATATGTAAGTGTAGATAGTGGCGTATAGATTGTGTATAGAGTAATTTTGTGTCGTGTCATTCTCAGTGTAATTCTCAATCTTATACACAACCTTAGGTGTACACGGATCAGCTCTTTTTGCAGATGTAGTATACATTAGAAATGATAGAGAGGTATTGGCCAGTAGATTGTGTTCAGTGCATTTTGTCATGTCACCTTCAATTTTATATTAAATCTTTAAACAGCACCTTAAAGGAACCACTATGAAGGATCTACTTCCCAGCTTTGCAACTATACTGATGTAAAGCGAGTGTTACCTTTTTAAGGCACGGTTAACCGTATCTCCACAAGATCGTTATTCGAGACATGAACGTGAGGAACATATAAGCTTCCTGGAAGATCACTGTATCTCTAAAAGGAAGAGGAGTGGCGGATAGATTGTGACTGAAGAGCGACTTAAATTGAGTTTGAAGAGGTCTGTTCTTTACCCTCAAATGATAAGAATCAGTAACTAAGCGAGCCTAGTCCCCCGGTAGATGGAATACACTGATAAAAGCCATCCTAGATTTTCTGGCTGGCTTTCTAGGATCAGGTGACACCGGGAAGAGCTATGAGAGAGTTCGTTAGGGTTTATATTATCAGTTGTGCACAGAAGTATTACCAAGACAGTTAAAGCTTGGTGATACATTAGCGTCTATAGATCACAAGGTACGGGGTTCAAATCCCAGCCCGTTTTAACGTCCTTTGGCAAGAGGCTAATCTACATTTGCAACTCAGGTGTAAATGTGTTGAAGTGGTGAGGTGTAAACGCTAGTTACTTTATATTGGTGGCTCGGCTATATAACCAGGTTAATAATGTCTAAGCGCCATGAGCCTCACCACCTGGCAGATATGAGCGCTATATTATTGGTCATTATTAAAATAAAAATCAGTAAATCGTTCCATATTACAATAATTTATAGGTTAATGCAGCTTGTTATCAGAATAATTCTTCAGCAAAATCATTATTTAATGTTGGGGGATCAGATTTTTAAAAAGATATGCGATAGTCTCAAACATAAATTACTATGAGAAGGGGTTTAATATCGTGGGAGAATAAATAATTTCCGAAATGCTTTCATCCAGGATATTCAAGGTTGAGAGATCTCAGCTCTTTACCATTTCCCGATATTCTCAAATAAACCCTATTTGTCATTGATATATTTACAAAAGTATATACTTCAAGAACAAATTTCCTTTTCCCACATGCCAAACAAAGAAAGTTAATACCATAACTATAATCATGATAATAGTAATGTTACCTGTTGGGCATTCTCCGTTTGTCCAGTTGCATACGTTTGCTATTGAAGAAAGCTGGAGAAAGAAAAGGAAGAGATAATTTTTTTAATTAAATTCTTCCTGATTGAAAACATATTAAACCAGTTTCTCAAATTTTTAACAATGAATTTTCAACGTATTTTCACTTTCAGACGGTTCAATGTATTGCACTTATTCTTGTCACCTGAAAGCTAAACAGCGCAAGAAAGAAATAAAGTGTTAAACTTCTTTCAAAAGATGTATATTTCATATCAAATCACCTTACAAGTCTCAAGAATGATTTTTTTTCCTGAAATATTCCCAACTTTTGGAGAGTTCAATGTATTGCAATCATCTTTGTCACCTGAATGATATTTATGTTTGTTGACACCAAAAGGTGAAAGTTTAATGCACGTCATACGTTACTGGAATTTCATCACGAGACAGAGGAAAAACGTTGGCAGAAATTTTGTTATTTTCTGTACAGGAAGATTGTTCTTAAAACTAGAAGGATCCTCCAACCTCACCGTAATACTTCCGTCACACCACCAAACTAGCTCTCAACCGATTCTAGAACGATTGGACGTTTGGCCATTCGATTTAATATAATGTTTTGATCGGTTTGATGTCGGTGAAGTGTCGTTGTCGTCGGTGTTATTGGGTACAGCCATGGAGGTGGGAGGGACCTCCCTGGTAAAACCTGTGGGTGTATTCAATGTATGTTTTCTGCCCATCGCTCGCTATGAGCTATCTCCTTCCTGCTTTCTAACATGCCCCATCCATCAAAGGACTTAGTTCTAAATGAAAATGTAGTTCACATGATCTTGTTCCTAAACCCTGGGTCACCCTGCTCAGCACTGATGTTTAGTTCTTTTTGCGCAGTCAGAGCTTTGTCTGCATTCTTCCATGGGCTGATCGCGGCCATCTTCAGTTACTTACTTGCAAAGTCCCACTACACTAAACATTGATATATTATGCCTTTCAAAGTTTGAAGCATTCATCAGCCAGTAATGTCACCGCTGGGACCGTGGAATATGAAATACAGCATCTGCACATTGGTGCTAAGGGCAAGGCTGTGGGACACAATAGTCCATAATGTATGATAGAGGTGTAAACGATGTAAATGTTTTAGTAAAATCCGTTACCCAGTTAAACCTTCCTAATCGTGAAATGTATTTAGATTGGGTTTCTTGGCTTTGATCGACTACTAGAGGGGTCATTGCTACAGCATATCAATTTCATATTCAATATAATATAGGTTACACAATATTTTTATTCAATATGATGAATGGGTTATTATTACTTAAGAGACCCTTATACCATGGAGCTATCAAGAGATGCTTATACTTTGTGGAGCCCATTGTACAGTGGTTTAGGAAAAGTCGCAATTTCCGTGTGCTCTATGTATGGGAAGAAAATGTAATGCACGAATAACAATTAATTTGTTATATGAAAACCATACACCTTACTAATTAATCAACACTGTGTATTATAGCCTATTCACAATATGACACCAAATTATATATGCAAGAGTAGTTTTTGAGTTGTTTTGCAGTCGATTTGGCGGTGTGACTGAAGTACAAGAAACATATGATGGATCACTGAAGAGGTAGGGAATATGACAAAGGCCAATGTTGGAACCTTGAACGTTGAGTTGAACATACTAATGCGACATAATGTCATATCATGTGGGAAGAGTGGGGCGTGTGTGTTTGGGTGCGCGCGTGTGGGGGTGAGTGTGGGTGTACGTGTTTGAGTGCGGGAGGGGTGGTATCAGTGAATATGTGCCGGAATGCAATAAAACATGAGGTTGCTTTCCCTGAAGTCTTTTGAAGTGCAAGTGATGACGGCTACATGACAGCGATATTTTGGCAAATTTCCATGCGAGTTGGAGGACAATATTGTACTCTATATGATTATAATGTTTTTATTCATAAGACAGATGGTATCATAATATGAAGTTAAACGATAGCCAGGGAATTCCCTACGGTGGAGCCCTTCATGCATGTTATCCGATATACCATACAAACTACATCATTTGGACGGACATGTTGAAGTATATGATTTAATAAGGGTTGTTTGTGCCACAATCATCCTCTCTGAGCAGTTTAGTTTTCCGCTCCACGTGCGCAGCCTAACCTCCTAAACCTCCAAGCACATGCCAGTACTCCAATATCCAGATGAAAACTTCATCGCGTTGCTATAGCAACAGGTGAAGATCATGTTGTTAGCATTCATGCTCGACTGCTACCGGTAAGTGGACGTCGCCTAACGCCTCTCCGTCTCACCGCCGGGGATTAGGGGAAACTATGCCAAGGTACTTCGTTTACTTGACCTCTGTACGTGCAGGATGATTACGGGAAAGTCCTAAAGATTTGTTTAGTTATTGACGAAACGGCGATAAGAGTGGATGATGGGAAGGATGATGTTATACGAATCGAGAGAGTAAGATTTCAGCTACTTGCGGACAAAACCATGTTTTTTGTTGCGAATATTCTTCAAAAAACAGTTTGAGAGATAATTTCAAGTAGATGATATACTGTACTGTACCCTTCAGGAAAAAAGATCTGGTTCTTGTGTATTGCCGAAAAGAAACATTTCAGAGGCCTTGAATGTTAGACAATAGTGTGCGTGTGTGTGTGTGTGTGTGTGTGTGAGTGTGGGTGTGTTTGTGTGTGTAGTGGTGGTTATTTTACCTGACTGCTCAGAAAGCGTACCCCCATATTATGGTGGTACACACGGAATCCATTATTATCTCATAAACATGATAAACCCTAAATCACAATACATGCCCCCTGGATTTATTAAACAAAAACAACAAATCGACATATCCGTAAACGCACAAGCCGATTCCATTCCTGAAACTTCATCCCTCAATATACATGATTTTTTTAAATATGACCAGCCCATGTCATTCGCCCTCACTCCACAACTTTTAGAACGAGAAAAATCCCATTAGCCCGATTTGGTGTTGGTGTTACAAAGCTACAAAAGCTACCATAAAAGGCCGACTTGAATGTTAATTGGATCCACTGTAAGAAAGGCAGGATTTTGCCAAGAATCTGTTCGTTTGTTCACCTTTCGACACCAACAACAATCATTGACTTACATGATTTACAGATGGTAGGTATTGTGAACTCCGAATGAGGTCGAGTTCGACAGGCTCTGTTCCTCATTCTCCGTTTTGTCTGTCTTACTTCTCTTTCTTTCTTCCTTCTTTCCTTCCATTCTTCCTTCATTCTTTCCCTGTCTCTCTCATTCAATCACACTTAAAATGAAGTGTTGTAAATCATCTTGTGACGCTAATAGCAATTCGTCCATACCTAATTTTCTTCGAACAATAGCTTGTGTAACTATTGCTATTTATCTCAGGGATCCCCTAAACGGCGCAGTTTTTCTGGTTATGTATTACTCCGACAAGGGGCATGAAACTGCCTTAATCAATCAGGCTCATTCTAACAATGTTCCAATAAGCGCGATTGTTACCCCTTGCGGTATTGATGCATTCTTTTCTAAGGGGGATATATCATTCGATTCCAAATACGAATTAAAATTATACAGCACAAATATCAAAATAACAGCTTTACAGAAAAACTTGTGAAAATCAAACTTGGATTATTCCTATGTAAAGAAAATATAATAAACCGTCAAACAGAGGAGCAAGAATACAGATACATGAAGACGAGTTCACCCCCCCCCCTTCCCCCTTATAGTTGGGATGATAGCATCAAGCACAAACACATCATAGCTGTTAGGGAAATAGAATACAAAGATCACCTTATGACCTTCGGGAGGACACCAGAGTGTGATTTACCCATAAGGAATTGACCGATCATCCCGCCTTCGGAGATGGCGGGGGTTATTGGAATGAGCTTCAGATCAATACACACTTCTCTATGAAACCCTATAGGCTACAAACGGATACAAGCTATCTACCTAACTTGAGCCGTTCATAGCCGGGAGAGGACTACAACATACAAAGATTTATCACTCAAAGGGATGGAAACCCTGTCGCCAGGGGCATACATCAGGGATGTTTACTGTATCTAACATTGCTAATAAAAATATCATCTTCACAAATATTGATTGGCCCCTATACATCAGATAGTTAAACCCGACGTTGGCTTATACATACTAAGTTATCGTATAAAAAAGGGTTTTAACAAGGGAAGTAAGTGTGACTTGTTAAACCTATGTAGTGTTGGGTTTAACTGAATCATTGGAATACAGACCATGGGTTTGACAGGGGTTACATCTTTTATAACAAGCATAACTAGGGGGGGGGGATATATATCTAAGTTCCTATTTTGTTAAAATAAATTTCATTCACTCCAAAAAATATTCCAGAAAAACACTCTTACATAATCATAAGCATAAGTTTATAGTTCAGTCAGGGATTCTATGGCAGTCAGTGAGGATTCAAGTTCTCGAAATGCAACCCAAAATATAACTATGAAGATGTTAAAGTTACTATGCGTTGGGAAGCAATATTTACACCCGATTGTACATACACGTGCATGTACCCACAATCACACGCACACCCAAGAATAGGTTCAAATAACACTATTTACCTTTCCTTTGTATCTAGTGTCACATCTCTCCACTATAATTGGGCATTATCTCACTGCATTTATATGTCATCATGATCACTGTGATCGACCCTAACCGCTGATGACCAACAATTTCAACATTCAGAAACTGTTTTGGGTCTCTGATTTTGATTGTGCAAATAACCACGTGCATTCGATTTTCTGTTGGAATTTTAAGCAGGTCAAAGTGACGGAAAAAATATGAACGAATTCCGTCTGACACAATTTCAAGTTCCTCCCTTCTTCTTTCATTGGAAATAATGTTCCTGGAGCGTTCCTGCATGGTTGTACTGTAGACAACAATAAATTGTAGAACGACGTAAAGCAAGTTTCTTTCCCAAAACCAACTCGCGTGGAATAAGAGGCTTGGCCCGAGACTTCCATTGATCCCAAGTTTATGGGAGCGTGCACGAAAGTTGTGTTTATTCTACAAATATTTCTGGCGATATTCAACTTGATAAAGTCCATTTCACGTGCTGGGTGGCTAGTGGATTTTGTTTAGACACAAGTGATATCCCTAGTGACCTGACTAGACTGATTGCAACGATACTGTCTCTCTGTGAGAAGAATTTGGCCTACAGTATATGGCAACTATCCAGTGTTTCATAAGAACTATGAAGCCAGGTTTTTCCAAGATGACTGTACAGAATGATCATAATTATGAATAGAGAGGAGAAGGTGGGGGAGACGGGGAGTATGATGTAGAGCGGGAGCAGTAGTAGGAGGAAAGGGGAGATTAAAAATAAATAAAAAGGAGCACGGGCATCCCTACTCCACCCCCCCCCCCCCCCACCTCAAAAAAGGAGAATTAAGTGAATGAAGTATCATATGATTTTATTTCCATTTTTTAACAACAAAAAATGAAGAATAAATAGCGTTTTACCCTTTATTCTCGCAGTAAATCAGTGTCCCCTTTCTCACTTACATTCACATAATCGTAAACAGTTTAAATAACACCTTGTTAATTAAATATCTGTTGGTTAATCTGCAACTCGCACGCCTACTGATCCAGGCAGTCGTTACGTATGTATACTGCAGAGTGTATTACGAAATTGTCATCGTGATAATTGGAGGACGCAGTGATGTTCACTGAAATTAAGAATAGTTTATGACAACGTGCCTGGATGCTCAAATCCAACAATTGAAGAGGCAAATGTCGAAACTGCCGTCTTGAAAAAAACTATGCAACTTTAATACAAATAGAAGATGGTTGAATCTACGCAAAAATAATGAATGTTTTCCTGATTGAGATTAGGTATCAGGTCCGTTTCTTCAGGCACGATACCCAACCATCAGATGGTATAACTATATGTTTGTTCCTTGCCAGAGGTTCATGAACGTATCTATGTCACGGACGTCCTACTACTAACATAAAAAACATCCAATCTGGCAGGAAAACGTATCCATGAACATTTCTCTAGGCGATTGTCTTGTCATGATGGAGATGCATCTCTTTGACATTTTGGTGAGTACATGATGAATGGAAAGGGTGTAAATTACTTAGCCAAAAGTGAGGAAAGTGGAGGATGAGGAGGAAAGGGGGGGGGGGGGGGGGTAATTGGCATTGAAAACCCGTGGTGATGGTGACAAATGGTTTATAGAGGTGGTCAAATCCATTATGACCATGGCATTAATATGGAAACGAAAGTTATTTTTTGATCTTATCAAATAACGATATTGAATAAGACATACCCACGCCCCAATGTAATATATACAAATATATTTAGGTGTATTCTTACATCAAACAGCTAGGGGCAGTGGCGGATCCAGGATTTTGCAATGGGGGGGGGGGCAGAAATGTACGAATCGCGCAGACCGTGGGCCACCCCCCCCTCCCACGGTCTGCACTAAAAATAAAATCTTTTCTTCTTTTTTTTTCTTTACTCAACATCCCCCCCCAAAAAACATGATAAAGGTAAATTTGTGGTTACCATCTTTTTTTAAACTGCTTTTTTGGGTCAGGCCCCTCCCCCCCCCCCCCCCATCTACGTGGATCCGCGCCTGACTAAGGGGAGAGGTGCCATAGGTATACCCTCATAAGAGAGGTCCTTGCTCAGTGCTGATATCCTTGGACAATGTGTTTCCACTCGATTCGTCTCTTTCGACCCAGGTGCATTTAATTAACGGGTATACCTGGCAGTGCTGGGGTAATGGTAGCTGCATGCAGTTCACTTCGATAATGATTATAATATCGCAGGTCAATAATACCAAATTATTATCATGACCCGTAAAAGATTTCATATCACTCCCCACCTTCAAACCTCATACCATGTAGCTATTAACAGGAAACATACATTTATTTTACATGTAAAGTCACAATCGCATTAATTCTGGCAGATATATATTACGGCACCACCAGTCCCTTCCGCTGTTCAAGAATACCTTCAATGCATGAAGTGGGAGTCATGCAGGTCAATGTTTGTAGACGTCAAAAGCTTGTCATCATTTTCAATATTTCACTCACTACGACCCACTGTGCAAGTGTATAAGAAGTACATTCATCCGTCAATGGCAGATCAGCGTTTCACTCAACAGAAGGAGGGAAGTAAAATATGATTAATATTTTTTTTAAAGGCCTACAGGCTTTCTTTTTTTCGGGGTGGTTTAGTAAAACCAGGACATCCTAAAAAGAAAATTCATAATGTCTGCAATACCTTGTTTACAGTTGATAACGTGTATGAAGTAGAAACTGAGACAACAATGTTTCTAGATCAGAACTATTTTGAAGACAATCATTATTAGCCCGGGCCTAAGTGGTATAGACGTAAAAGTGGGACTCCGTCAAATACTGCTGTGTTTATTATATGCGTTCTTATTATAGGAAGAAAGTATTTAGTAAAAGTGGTGAATACGTCTAACATATTTTGATCACCACCCCCTTCTAATTTTGACAACAATTTGGTGTTTTCTTCTGCACAACTCATTAGAGGATGAGCGTAAGAAGTAAAAGTTCTGGAGACAAGCGCCGAAAGTCGTTTACAGCTGTGTAGTGATAATGGATTGTATTGTTGCTGCCCACAGAACTTTCTTATATATTCAGCAGAGTGAGCGATTGTTTCTGAGTCAAAGGTTAAAGCTTAATAGTAATATTTATCGGATGAACGTAGCAACTTGGTTGCCCCCTTGAATTCAGAACCGGATACAAACCGTCATTTTGATGTTGTCCCTATTGAGTTTCGATGCAAGGAGAATGAGTAAACAATTTGCAAAATGTATTTATGTCAGATCAACATTCAGCAAAATAAACATTTTCTGACAAGTAGAAACAAATTGTGAATAGTAATAATAAACCAGACTTCATCACCGTATCTGACGACACAAGAACAACCTTCTATAGTTACCAATGGTTCAGTCACTCACTTGCTTTTTTCAAAAGGTTGGGGTGTCAACCATGCTAAGTTGATTTTCCCCAAACAAGGAATTTTCATCTAGATACCATTTTTACAAAAATAGATCTCTTACTCCAGAGGTAACAAATTTGTGTCTGAAAACGGAATTGATTTTTGAATTCTTCAATCGCTGTAATGGAAGCCGAGAATGGAGCGTTGCTGTGGGAGACGAAAAAAATTATCATGATAGTGCAAGAAGACATTAACATTTTCTTTTAATCTGGTATGAGTGTCATTGGTGTCAGATGGGTGTAAAAACTGAAGTCGTTTACTTTAAAAGGCCCTCTCATAAATCGCCCTCAATGCCACTTCTCCCCTCCTTCTCTTTCTCTTTACTTGTAACAGTCTTTAGCTCCTCTCTCTATTAATTTCTCTGCATTTTTCTCATTTCTCCCCTTTCTCTGTCACGACCTTTATTTTTTATTTTATCGAGAGTGACGAGGAGGAGTTTTTGTTCTGTGTTCTTTTTCGTTTCGTCGTGTATCTCCACACTTTTATGGCGGGGTATCGCCGCTCACACACTTGGATTACATGTCCGATTTAATACACAAAATTTAATTCGTATGAAGAAGATCTACGACACCCGCTATTATCATTATATTATTTTAAGTCAGAGAGAGTGAGTGAGTGAGAGAGAGAGTGAGAGGGAGAGAGAGAGAGAGAGAACAAAAAAGCTGTAAACTACTCCAGACTAGGACAAAAGGTGAAGAGGTGAACCTGATGATGGGGGCTCTACCATCTGATACCCGTTCCCTATTCCTCTCCAAGTCGGGAGCCACAAGCAGAATGATGGTGAGCAGCAGACTATTCACATATGTACGCGCTCCTATTTATTCTTGTTAATATTTATTTTCTACCAGGGTGACTTTTTCACGAAAGATCTGTAAATTACAAATTCGGTATGAACAGTATATGATACAACAAAACATGATCAAACAATTAGCCGCAACTAAAAAAAATATATGAGCCAAAAATATAAGCCAAATGATAACACAGTGCGTATAGGATTATGTGAGTAAAGTTCCTCAATGTGACATATTCAAAATTATGGTTAGAAAGGGGATTAATATACATACGGGAATAGATATGGGCACTGTTGCTAATACTTGAAGCCTTCTACCATTCACTCCATTCACATTCCTTCTAGCTCGCCGAGAAATATCCCCATCTTCCTTTCTGATTGCGCTCAAGTTCCTAGTTTTCTCACTGTAAATCCCATTTTCTCCTGTTTCCGCACCATGCTTTCTGCCTTTCTCAGCTTCCAAATCATTTCCATCTTCGAAAATTTGATGAAAATTGTCATTTAAAGTGTTAGCATTTGGGTGGCCTCCCGTTCCAGCAAACTCACGGTGCGAGCGATCGCTTTGAGAAATGGTAGCGGTTCCTCGAACGTAGGGTTCCCCTGAAGCTTCGGGGAGGCAGAGCCTGGTTTCTCGCAATTGCGATACGTAGCAGAATGTTAGCACAAACATCGAAATTGTGAGAAAACAGAGAATTGAAAAAGCAAAGTAGAGGATTCTGATATGGAAGGAACATGAGCATTCATTTTGTTTATCCGTGGCCATTTTGTCAGGTTGATCTCAATGAAGCCACATCATCAAATATATATGATGCTCCTAACACTCTCCTTCGCATGATCATCCCGAGGAGCTAACCATCTATCACCGATGAGGAATCGTAACTGGCGCTTTTATTCGCCAGGAGTCCCTTTATTAGTCCCGAATGAGAAATGGGGGGGGGGGGGGGTGATCTGAAGGAAATAAGAGGGTGCTCTTTCACTTTAAAAGCAAACTATGATAAGGGAAGGGGTGGATATTTTGTATCGAAAGATCAGATGAATGTAAATACTGTATAATATGGCTTCGATATGCGGCTCATTAAACAAACAGTCATGTTGGATGAAAAAGAGAAAAGTGGATTTTCTTCCAATCAATGTAGATCCCAATTGGTTTGACTTGTATCTTTGAGTACATCCATTGCTTTTCATTAATCAGTCAAAGATATAATAATAGTGAGACATGATATAACACACTCAGGTTAATAATAGTTTGAGTTAGGAGGTGAGTTGGCTCAGTCGGTAAAACGTCTACCTGTCAAGCCAAATACAGTGGGTTGGAACTTGGAATCCAACCAAGGGAGATCACTATCCCCTGTTTCTTAGACGCATGCTACGTTATCGTGGAGAACACTCTTTATTCGGATAGGACGTTGAATGGGAGCCCCATTTAGAGGAGAGTCACCACCTTTGTTCATTAAGAACCCACTGCATTATTAGTAATAAGTGTATTATATATAGATCCCGGTGTACGTGGTCCATACGGCCTAACAACCCCAATCAGTTATTCCAAAGTTATTCAGTTAACTTTTCCCCTCCCAGTCACAGACAGACAGACAAAGCCAAATACTTAATACTACTACTACTACTACTACTACTACTACTTTTTGTTAACGATTAAACATTGTAATTACATGAAGCCGTGGCATAGCCAGTGCTTACTGAAATATCCTTTCTCTTGAAAGAAAAGTATGCAGAGTGGGATGTGTATGTGACCGTGTGTGTGTGCGTGTGTGTGTGTGTGTGGGCGTTTGGGTGGGGTGTCAGAGAGGGGAGCATAGGTAGCGAGGGAGAGGGAGATTGGTATGGAGAAGATGAGAGGGAGAAACATACGTAGGGATATAGAAAAAGAGATAAGAGTATGTAAGAGAGAGAGAGAGAGAGAGAGAAAGAAAGAAAGAAAGAGAGAGAGAGAGAGAAGGGGGAGTGAGTATAGGTGGCGCTCTTTCACTTTTCATCTTATTGGTATTGACTTGTACGTGACGAGGTGACCTCTATAATCATACAATGGTGTAAGTTATAAGTTTTTATAGTTTTATAGTTATTAAAAGACCTATAAAAGGAGGTCGAACCCAACTAATTTTGACAAGACGTTAATTTATATTTGTCAGAGTCGACCAAGTTGTAGTAAATTATTATATATATTTTTAATTCTGAGCGTCTTCATATATTGCAATTGCATATTATTGTAGTTTCTGTGTGCCAATATTTGTAGGCCTACATTACAATGCCCTCTCTCTCCATCATCCCTCCCATTTTTCAATCTCTCTCTCTCTCTCTCTCTCTCTCTCTCTCTCTCTCTCTCTCTCTATGTGACTCACTCGCTCACTCACCAACTCTCCCAACATTGACACGTATGAAAGTGTCACCTCATTTCACGTACAGTTCCATGTCTCAAAATTATCGGCAAGATTTCGAAAATCTGATATTACCAATTGAAAGAGGAACGTCCGTTCAAAAAAATATGAACTTATCGTTTAGGGTCTGGAGATCTTGATTTTGAGAGTAAATGGCATCAACATTATTAGTAAATAGTGATACCAATTGATTGTATGATATTTAACCTTCCAATTCATGTAATCATCTTATCATTGGTTGATCGCTCTTTCGGATAAATCACCTGTGAACTTTCATGCGCGAATTAAGGTGTTATGACCTTTTCTTCACTTGCTACGCAAGCCAATCCAACATCGAATTTGGAGATCGCGATATCGCTGGAATCCTTTTGACGATAAATATTCTAGTTGCACTATTTGTAGTCAAGAATTTTTGCTGATCATTAGGTAGTAATTGATCAAAACAAATTTGTGTATGATATGAAATATCATGGACCAAATATTACATACCAAAATTTGTTTTAAATATTTACGTGAACTTTGGACACCCCACCAAATGATATTAATGTTAACAACATGAGCAACAATGCTAATCTGAAAAGGGTTTAAAGTACGAAGCGATTGTAATCGACAATTCATTATTTTATCATGATTATTTATTGCTTGAAGTGTCTGTACTGAACTGTCTGTATTGGAACCATGCCCAAGTATAGACTGCATGGGATGAGTATTGTAATGATTCGACTGTTGACACAATGGTCTAGCCTTCTACCTGATGGTGTCAATGTAAAAGTGTTGTAGAGTTGTGATTCATGTAAGTACCGTTACAATACCACTTTCTCATATCTGATTTCTGCTGAAAGAGAGAAGGAGAGAGAGAGAGAGAGAGAGAGACATAACATAGATGGACATCATGATTTATTGGAATCATGACCTGAATAGTTTAGAGAGAAATAGGGACTCTTGATTTTGTTTAATGATTGTGTAGATGACTGTGGAATCTTTTTCTTCATAATTATAGTATCTGTTTTGACTAAATCGATACAATTAGGTTCCCCCACAGGAGGGCGTTTTATTGAATAATAGTGCAGTATATACATTTGTCTGCATAACAACAGCCGTTGAGTGATCATAACAATGAATGGATGCAACATTGAACATGTAATAATATGACACATACTAGGTAATATACATGTATGCCACTGACAGTAAACTCACATCATTGAAAAGATTGAAAGAGGACATTGTTATGTATATATAACAAAATAATATACATGCCAGCTGCAATGCATACCAATGTAATGCACATGCCAATGTAATATACATGCCAATATAATATACATACCAGCCAGTGACAATAGGACAATAGCTGGATAACTGAAGCATACCATTACCACTATAGGAAGAATGTCACTGCTTTGAACTTCCAAGCCACTTCACTACTAGCAGCCTAGTAGAAAGGACAATCCCCTAGCTCTCAGGTAAAGCACACATGTTATAGTGTATCAGAGATACAACAGACCTCAGGTAAGATGCCAATACTATTTTAACCATGAAAATCAATGTATCATCTACTCTTTATTTTAATAACCATTTATATTACAGTACCGCTTTTATCCGATTAATAGAAGGTTTATACTCAAATCGTCTTCTGTATCTACAACAGCAAGAACAACATCAAGAACAACAATTACTACTACTACTACTACTACTACTACTACTACTACTACTCCTACTACTACTAGAAGTAATACTCCTACTACTACTACTTTCTTTTATATCTTCACCTCTATCTTTTATTTTATTTGTTCAGGTGGAAAAGTTGATGACACGATCTGCTTATTGTTTTTCATAAATCTTCTTGAAGGTGCATCATCATCAGCGTAATCTTGCAGCATGACTATCACAGAAATGTAAGCATAAAGATTAAAAATAAAGTATTCTTGTAATTTTTTAAAGTGGTTTGGACGGCCAATGGTTGAGTTGCAGTAATCATATTAGATCCTATTGTACCACTCGAACATGTCAAATAAAGGTCGAATTGAATGTAGCGTTCAAGGAACGTAAGTGGCGCTCAAACACTCACGAAGAAGATTGTTTATAGCCGTTTGGCCTACAACTAGTTGATATTTATATATAGTCTAATAATCATTTAATCATATATGATAATAATCATTAAATGATTATTAGACTAAATGAAAAGTTGCGACTGTAAAATCTGTTGTCCTTTCCTTGAATACCTACTCGACCTTATACGACTATTTTAGAGTATTGGACAATGAACAAGGGAAATAATATACAAACAGATATTTCCTCTTCCTTAAATTCACTCAGGTTTGTTACTGATGATCAGCTTGACGAGCTTTCAAGCTCGTTCCTATCATCTAAATACTGCATTCTTTGTAACTCGCTCGGCCTACTCTGCAATCAAGGGGCCATGATCTTAGCATTGCAAGGCGGAAACTACCAGAAAGCCCTCGGGGTGGTTCTGCGACTGTGGAAGGAGAGAACTGGTGGTAGCCGAGCACGTCTTCATGCAGCTCTGCGGGATGCTGGAGCGGGAGAACTCATCCGGGAATAAGATATAGAAATTACTTTACTGATTATTACAATTGTGATGATACATGCACAATAATTTTCATCGGATAATTGCATAATTGATTTTCACGGTTTTTCACATTGCCTCAAAATAAGCAGGCAAACGTATTTTTAATTATTAAAGAATCCGAAATAGAGACATTTAGCATTGGCAATTTATATCGCACTAGGAATTTCACATTTTAAGTTACACTTTATATGTAAATAAATGAATTTAATAAACAAATTGTTTAGTTTCTGAATGAGGGAAACAAATCCGACGGAATATCGAGTGGGATTTGAATAACACGTTCTGTGTATTTATGCTCGGTTAATGACGAGTTTCTCCGCTTTACAAATCCAACTTATCTAATGTCATTTCAATGAGAAACTAAATAAATAGATATACATTGTTGGTCTACACATATTAAAATTGTACCAATAAGTTCTAACGCACTGTACATTTAATAGAAACTCAAATTCTTATAAAAGACTTTATTTCGTCCACATTGGCTCCACTGTTATAATATCATCGCTTCCATTTTAACTATGGGAGTGAAAAAGGAAATCAATAAATACATCGTGATAGGAATTTGATATTTTTATCACGTAACTGACCATACCTTCGTATTAAATTCTTACTTTTTTCTTCAATCCATTCGTAGTATTGATAATGCACCTCATCATTATACAAAGCTAACCTTCTTCCGATGAAACAATAGAAGAATTGAATACCCTACATAAATTGTATTAATTTTTACAAGGTTACACATTTGATATATAAGGATTACCGACGTGGTTGCAAAGCACATAAGACGGTAAAAAAATTGGTGAGAACTCTGATAATGTATTTGAATATAAATTTCGTCTCTATTGATCTGTCATCCCTTGCTTTTCATTCGTTCATTCATTCTTTCGTTCAATGAACATTCATGCATCCGTTATTCATTCCTTCAAAAATCAATATATCACTGCCATTACATGGTCTCATATCACCAATTAAGACATCAAGACAGTTGCTATAGCATAACAAAAATTAAACGGATAGAGTACATTAGCATTTCAATAAACCTTGAATAAATATCTACGTGATCTTCAATTGGTAAAAATAGTAGCAATATTGATATATTACTATACATTCATCGTTTTCATCGCAGTTCAGATGGTAACTAGAGAATATTTGCGCTAATAAAATCAAGTTTTAAAGAAATACAACCGTCGTAGTAATTCATATGGTAATGTAAAGGTATATTACCCGCATCTTTATCGTGTTTAGATTGTTTAGATTGTTCTCAAGCTTCTCCAGTTTCCTACCAACGGTAACTATGCTGTATTTCATCGTATTTTAATATGTTTGTCCCTACTTGATTGAATGGAATTGCGTGTAATTGAAATAAATCATAGAACCCTATAAAGAATAGTGATTTATTTTGGATTTTTAAATTTTTAGTATTTGTTATTGTGTCGCATGTATAGTAACATATCAATTAAAATGATAGCACTAAGAACGAAATAAATGTTTCTCGGTGGGTTTTTAGGCTAAAAGTTCAAACAGGAAGAGTACTCATGCACATACAAAACCGTGTACACACACAAGCACAAATCATTCGCATTGAGGATCCGTCTCGGGTGAGAGAGAGGGAGAGAGGAGGGGAGAGGGGAGAGAAAGAGAGAGGAGGGAAAGAGAGAGAGAGAAATAAAGAACTAGATAAATACAGAATTAGGGGATATATAGATAATACGAGAGAGGAAAAGAGAGAGAGAGAGAGAGAGATTCACACGTATTAAGAGTAGGGGATATATATTAAATGGTGGGGAGAGAGAGAGAGAGAGAGTTAAAAAAGATCAAAAATGAGGCGATAGGAGATGATAAGAGACAGGGAAAAAACAACAACCACCAAATCAAATAGAGGATCACGTTGGGATAGTCCAGCAGAGCATGATGAAAGTATTTTGGAATAATGCTAAAAATACTAGTCTATAGAACATCGAGGCAGCCACACGATAATCCAAATACACCCACACATATAGCTATAGCTAACATTCATAACCAAATGACCTATTTGATCGGATTCAGCAAGTTCTGCTACCATTTCCTGCCTTCCTGTAGTATGGGTCATTTCTCCTGCTGTGGAGTCTCTCTATTATAAGGATTGTTCAAATAGCGGTGAGTAAACAAGTACCGAATTACATTGTTCCAATAGTTGCTAACCGATTTCTATTCTTTAACAAATCTAAGGGAAATAACTACGAGAAACTCACGTAGACGATTCAAGAACCATGTCATGGCGGAGTAATTATTGTATTGAAATATTGAACTTCCATTCTTTTGCTTATCATACTGACTGGGGAACACAAAGAGGTACATTCATTTCAACAGTACGTTATACTACTTTGCTGACACTACTCAACTGACTTAATTTGACATCAAATGATTATCAAGTTGACTCTAATTCACAGCATATGCAGTAAATGAAAACGTTTCTATACCTAGATATACATTATACTTTCCCAAACCATAATAATGTTTATCATGCTGTTTAGAATCTTAAGCTTATACGAATTATATCAATGGAAATGATATCGCAATTAGGCTGTGTGGTAGTCTTACCCCCGCAATATTATACTCCCTTAATCGACCAAAACATGTATAGTTTCGTTAAAATTTCCCTCTACTCGTGTCCACTCTTTTCGTATTCGTCAATGGCGACCCGACATTCGCTCTTTGTCAAATATTATAGGTTTAGGTTTAAGGCTGTCATTGGGTATTAAGCTAGGTCTAGAGTTAGAGTTAGTGCTAGGTATAGTGTTTGGTGCAGGGTTGAAGTCAAGGGTGTCGATTTGTATCCGTAGTTGGGGGGATGATAGGTGCCAAAATATTTTCGGCAATGGATCAAAGCAACCAAGGGGTAGAAGCATGTGGCAACCCCTCTCCAAGCGCGTATAGCCAGGATTTCATTATAGGGGGAGCGGTAGTGAGCACGCGAAGCATGCGAATCACTTACAGTGCTCGCGAAGCGCGCTCCCTAGAGGGTTGGGTGAAGGAGTGAGGAATTTCCCCCCTCCCACACGAACGCGGAAGCTTTGACATTTCATTAAATTATTAGAGAAAGAAGACGATTCAATGGACCGTTCTCGACTCTTAATTCTTGTTTGAATCAAGTTCCCCTTCCTCCATGCGTAGCGCGGAAGCTCTGATGTTTCATTAGATTATTACAGAAAGAAAACGATTCGATGTACCATTCTCGACTCTTAATCCTTGTTTGAATTGAGTTCCCCTTCCTCCGCGCGTAGCGCGGAAGCTCTGTCGTTTCATTAGATTATTAAAGAAAGAAGACGACTCGATGTACCATTCTCGACTCTTAATCCTTAATGTTTAAATCAAGTTCCCCTTCCTCCGCGCGTAGCGCAAAAGCTCTGACGTTTCTTTGGATTATTAAAGAAAGAAGACGATTCGATGTACCATTCTCGACTCTTAATATTTGTCTGAATTCAGTCCCCCCCCCCCACACCTTTCCGCGCGAAGCTTTGACGATTCAATAAATTATTACTCTTAATCCTTGTCTGAATTCATTTTCGCCCATCCCGCGCTAAGCGCGAAAGCTTTCACGTTTCATTAAATTATTAGAGAAGGAATACGATTTGTTACATGTATCGTGTCCTTGTCTGAATTCAGTTTCCCCCCCCCGCGCGGAGCGCGGAAGCTTTGACGTTTCATTGATTATTACTCTTAATCCACGTCTGAAATCAATTTCGCCCATCCCGCGTAGCCCGGAAGCTTTCACGTTTCATTAAATTATTAGAAAAAGAAGACGATTCATTGTATCGTGTACTTTGACGTTTCATTTAAATAACTCTTAACCCTAGTCTGAATTTAGTTGCCCCCTCCCGCGCAAAACGCGGAAGCCTTGCCGTTTCACTTAATTATTAGAGAAAGAAGACGATTCGCTGTACTGTTCTCTATATTAATCCTTGTTTGAATTCAGTTGTGACATAATAATCTTTCTCCAAAAATGAAAAATGTTTTAGGAAACATCAGGAAATAAAATGAGTGAAAAAATAAAAAATAAAGATACAATGACGTGAATTTTAAAAATGGTGAACGGAGACAACATAACAACTAGTGAACTATCTTATAAGTCATACTTATGTCCGAAAATCTTGTCTCCGATCTCATCACGAATCCGTCACAGAGTTCATTTATGTTAACACTGTCCAGGATTGTCCGATGTGCATTGCAGATTGCTACTTTTGCGCTTCGCGCTTAACATTTAGCTCGTTGCTTTTTGACGCTACGTCTTTGCATTTGGCGCACTGCATTTATATGATGCTGTTAATTGAACAAATTGAATAAATTCATCAATTCCTGATTAAGCCGTATGAGCGAAAATTCAATTTATTCTTGTCTCATATACGGTTGTCTCATTTACTTCGTATATATGTATGTATTATGAAAATGAGATAGCAAAATGCGTATATTGATGGTCATCGTGCGAGTAATTAACATTAACTACTCTCATCGGGCTCTCATCTTTACTTTTTCTCTTCATTAAAAAAAACATAATTATGGTGAATTATTGGGGGGGATGATTGTACAGGCCATCCCCCACCTGAAATATATGGGGGGGGGGGATATATCCCCCCCCCCCCGGGATCGACACCCATGGTTGAGTTACTTATTCAGTTAGTATAAATAATTTGCCATGGAGAAGTTGTCGCCCGAGCAAGCGCCGTAGAACCTCCTCATGTTTATCATCAAACATCCCGTTTAGTTGCTGAATAAAAATTGAATCAACAATCCAATATCCCGATGTTGAACTTTCACCTTGCACCGAATTTGATATTGATGCCTAGTCTCATCAATGAGACTGAGAAGAGACCGAACAAACTTTACTTTCTAACTGTACAGTAATCCACCGTCTAATGAGTAATAATTAAGATGGATCACTTCGTTTAGGAGTAGAAATCCATGCTCAAAGTAGCGAATTTCCTCTCAAATAGTAAGTCAGACTAATACATTTGGATTGGAATCGACTATAATATTTGGAGGTGATGCAAGTGATCCCTATTGTGACTCCTAAAATAGTAGCCTTTCACATTACACATAACTAGCCAATTAAGACTCGGGTCGGAGTAGGTAATCCAACCTTTGTAATAAATTAATTTGAATAAAAGCAGAATAACAATAATAATGATGATAGTGGGTTCTTGTATAGCGCCCATGTATGTCAGACAGAGAAACAGAATGGCGAAAGTTTGAAATAAATCTGTCCCACAATAAGAAAATTACGTATGTTTGAAATATGAAATCACTACAGCTATGCGAATCTCAAATTGACAATATTGTCAGTGGATTGTGACATAGTGACTGATATCTCTCCCGTTTGGGTTCGTCGTGTACAAAATATCACTAATTGCTGTGCCTTCACCCTTGGGGCACTACTCAAAATAAATTACGGATAATATATTTTTACCATCCCGAGTCATACATTTTTTTTTTAACTTTAAATTTCAGTCATTTTGTGCGTTGGAACGGATGAAAAAGTTGTCCACCACTACATCACAGAGACATTACCGGTTCAGCCAATTTAAAGAGGCCTTACATAATATAGCGATTGCAAGTTTTAACCCCAAAATCATAACTTTCTAATTTTTGTCTGAATTCATTCAAGCTTTCACCAGTAAGCTTCTCTATTTTGTTTGATTTCTTCTAAAGTAGTTTGCTATATGTCCCTTTTGCAGCTAATATCAAATTCTGTAGAACTTTGCAGGAATTATGAATATTTCATGTAGGTCTATGTCCTATCTATGAAATTTAAACATTATCAGTGTCCTAATATTCAAATTATGCAAGGAAACCCGTTTACCTTCTAGATTTCACTGCCAGACACTATTGAGTGACTGTCATCTTTTTTCTTTGGTAATAACATACATAAAATGAAACAGGTACATGAAAGTATTGCCTAAATCAATTACCCACTACTCATAATGGCCAAAAATAAACTGAGAGAATCTTTAAGTGCAGCACAAAACGTACACACATTCGGTAAAAGGGTCTGGAATTCAGACTTTCATTGCAATCACTATTAAAAGTAGATGCGATAACTAACGGTCGTCATGTTGCCACTAAAAGCCATTTTCAAGCCTTTTCGTTTTGAGGGAAGTTCTAAATTAGTATACGGTCTTTCAAATGCCGTTGGAATTTAACCTTTTCATTTTTTTGGCCTGCACATGGGACATAGTACCTTTAAGGCGTGACTAAGGCTGGGAATGACACTACTTACAATATAGCAAGCCCTACCTGGTACCCTGAATACCAGTAACAAGAACAAACGCGTTGGTTCTTGTTACTGGTATTTAGGGTATTCTGGTATTCGTTGCAACGTAAGCGCGTGAAGAACAACACCAAAAATAACCAAACCACATTCTTTTATTCGGTCTAAAAGAACTGCTGGCTTCTGAGTCTGTAAATGGTTAACACAAATCTTTATTCCTGCTGTACGCGGGATCATTCATTCGTGAAGTAATACAATAGCCTTTTAGTTGCATTAAAGTAATGTGACTTCTTGCAGGGACAGAGCAGACGGGTTTATACAGGTATCAAATTGTGTATAATCGTGTACAGTTGAGAGAATAACAATATAAAGAACACTGCACTGCACATACTATACTGACCCTAAGACGATCACGGTCTACATGTACATCTCGAAGGATTTCAGATGCCCTACAACAAGCAGCTCAGGTCATCTATTACTGTGATTCTGCTATCTTGCAGGTGAGAAAGGCTTCATTATTATACCTATTAAGACATGCAATTACAGCCGTTCTTTATGATTTTAGTGTTTTTCGGGTGACTAAAAGTCTCACGAAGCGTAAGTGAAGGTATTATTGTCTAATAAAGGCCAGGATAAAACCCCACATAGCTGCATTACTATCCTGGCTGTGTATTAAAAACTGTTCTGTTGATTCTGAACATTTCAAACACCACTGTACATAACTCAACTGAGTTCACTCAAAATCGGTACTTTAGTGACAATTGATGACACCTAAATAACAGTAAAATACAATCTTTTCAACTTACCGATGTTAGAAAGAATATTTGGAAAATTCATATCGTGAGCTGACTGTCGAACTTGCCGATCAGCCACATCATATTTATTGTGTGCATTAGAGTACAATTGTGTGCAGTGTGTGTATTGTGTGTAATTGCTGCCTCTCAGCAAGTATACAGCGCTAAAGGTCAATACGCATTATCATTTACTCTATGCTTTGCTGGAGTGGATAAAACAGAACACGAAGAAGAAAAAGACCATGTAACATCCAACGCAGTGTCAGTTCTGACAATTAGTTTTAAAACAACCAATATATTATTGGTATGCTGTCGTGTAGGCCTATTATTATTTTCCAAGTAGGAACGTGATGTTATTTTCACTTTAAAGTATTACAAATCTAGGTGTTACATGTTAAGAGGATCTTTTGGAATTCACTTAAGGACAGGCTATATACTAAGGAATATTACGTTTTATCGGGGGATATATCAGTAGTGCTATTCATGTAGATATCCCTGCGTTTGGATTATATTGAACTACGTGACATGAAATTTTAAGACGAAATCAAGTGTTCAACAGTGCATATATCGTAACGTACTATTGGTCAAATACAGTAGACTCGAGGTCATTAACTACCTGCAAATGCACTATATATACATATATATATATATATATATATATATATATATATACTAGCTGTATATGCTTGCCCATTGATCATTGTGATTGCGATTAGGGACAATCTTTTATTTTGTTTAAGGATTTTTGTTTCAGAAGAAATACATAGACTTACACAGTTTTACAAACAGAATGATAACAGAAACAGCAAACAGAATATATAGTTTCAAGGTCAATTAGAGTTTTTGATCTTTTCGATGAGTTTGGCTGTTTATATGAAATTTCATAATTGTTTCTAATAACATGATTAAATTATATCACATTTCACAGATTCATTGGATTGTCAATCTTTGTTCGAAATTTTGATATCAGCAGGTGTTTCGCAATTTCTAAACACACGGCCACTGAAGTCTTTCATTCCGAAAAATTACAATTGATTCACGGAAACTGCTTTTTCCTTTTCGAAACTCTTATCGACTTTTTTTTAGTAGTGGGTTGCAAGCGAGTGGCTATGTAATCCCTTAATTACAATTTGTGTTGTCTTCTCGTCATTGTGGCCGGCAATTGAAGGGTTCAGTCATTTTAATAGCGACAAACTCCATGATAAACATACCTATAATCACTTTGAAAAGTGAAAACCTAAGTTGGTAGATGGGTTATGTGGAAGTGTGACTTTCAAATACACGAAGAAAATTCTACATGTAGACATTGTCAGGTGCCTTTTTGGTTCCGGGGCCACAATCGAAGGGCACTGTTATTTTAGGAGCACCGCCCCCTCCCCCTTTTACTCGTTATTCAAGATTGTTGGTTGTAAATGGAGACGTTTAAGTCACCGACCTTGTGTCTACCGTGCAAAAATTACTTTACCCTGAATGGCTAAGAATCGGTCGGACGGGTGTGAAGTCGGTTTGGCTGTGTGACTGACGTATTAGATGAAAACTTCCATTGTCACTCTTTAAACCTCTTTTTATGTGTTCTTTCCACAGGATCATGCATCGTATAGAATGAATGGTTTCTTCCAACAGTCATTCATCAGACTGCACACAGATAACACCCTGTTGGTGTACTTGACAAGAAACTGCCAGACTGACTATGCACGCCGTACGAGACATTAAATATGATGATTTAGGAGTACAAAGACATTTTCATGACGTCAAAGATAAGATCACGACTCAGCTCGAATCATAGAAACCCGTGCAAGGAATACAACATGGATGGGATGTATATTGCTTCCTGAAAACCTCATGTATCTTACTTTTCAACTATTTTTGCAAATACAAATTGTTCGCTCGCGACAAATACAACATGGATAGGAAATATGTTGCCTCTATCGCTTTTCTCCAGCTTGTGATTTTTCTAGCTGTCAGGTTGACAGCTTCGGATCAAACATTCAATGGAATTGCAGAATTGGTCATCGAATCGTCCAATTTTTCGCTTTCGGACGACTTCTTTCTTAACCTGGAAACTTCTTTGGAAAGCATGGTGTCAGGAGATGTTGATAATGTAGTAGTTCCTCAAAATAGAAGTACTGAAGCTGACCGAATTATGATTTCCTTTCGAGGACTTTTTGACGACTTTGAACCAGTTTGTCTACGAAACAATACGTTTTATTACGAAAATGGGGTTGCAAATCTAAGCTATTCCATTGCTTCTGTATCAATGCAGAACTTTCCAAATGATTTTGAAAAAGAATGCACCGATAATGAAAAGAACGTTGCGTATGTTGGATACTTTGAAGAGGACTGTCAATTCAGGACGCTGGATTGTGAAGTAAATCTTGATTTAAAACGGCTGTATAGATATGAGATTCATGATTCTTGGTCAGTTTTATATAGCTTCTTCTGCATTTCTGTCAATCCTGATGAGGAGTCTGAAACTGGGTTGTGTACCGATGCCGGTGATTGGTTGAGACTCCGATGGGAACAGCAGAATGATTCAATTTGCACAATCGATGAGGATATATTTGGTGCGTTTAAACCAGAATTACTATTCATTGATGATACAGGCATTGAAGAAATCGCCCCTGTTTATACTTTGCCATATTCGCTTAACTGCCTAACGACCATTGCTGCACCGCCCATTATTCCTCTACGTGGCGATCAGACGTGGGACAAACTTCCAGATTGGTTGAAGGTGTGTCTTCAAATTCTCAACGGCGTTTCTTTGGCTGCACTTCTCTTCTGCCTGTTCACATTCGTCATGTTCAAAGAACTCCGTAACACCTATGGTAAGAATGTCATGAGCCTGGTAGTTGCAGGGTTGCTGTCTCTCTGTTACACATCAGGGTACATCCCACTTGAAACTGATAATCCTCAACTCTGTGTTTTCATAGCTACTCTCATCTACTACTTTGTACTTGTACCAAACTACTGGTGGACGGCTGTTGCCATTTTCCTGGCGTGGACACTTGGCAGGAAAGGTATTCATCGCATGGATGACGTTTCTGGAAGCCGCTTCTTTCTTCTCCTTTCCCTCTTTGGGTGGGGTCTTCCTCTAATATTCTCTCTTCTTGCCGTCTTTCTGCACATTGGAGGCATCAAAATCTATGACATCGACGAATACTGCTGGATTATCGATGGCTGGCCGACCTATCTTATCACCACACAAAGTTTCATTCCGTTCCTTGTCGACTGTGTCCTGTTTGTCCTGGTGGTTTACAGATTAAGGGCAACACGACTCGATGTGGCATCGATGGACTCGGGTGGAAATAATAGACGAAGGAATGAACGTCAATTAACGATAAAGGTAAAATCAATTTTTTATAGTAACATGAAATGTCATAGCTCTTCAGTTCCTAAGAGATCAATTAAAAAAAATCATACCAGTGCAATCATCTAATATCTATGCTGGCCAACATGTAGCCTATCCGATATGCGTCGGGCTTTACAAGTATACCCGACGCATATCGGATAGGCTAGCCAACACGGTGCTGACCGCTAATAAAATTATCCTACAATATTATTGATGATCAGAATCTAAGTGTTCAAGAGTTCTTATCTTCCTCCTGTCGTCTTCGAATGCTCACACATAATTTAATTACAATTGCATAAAGATTGTTTAGTGAGCTATAAAAACGTAAATATTTGTGTAAAAAGGATGGAAGTTCTTTTGAATAATCAAATAATTTTTATTTTAGAAAGAGGGAAGAATTGGGATGATTAGAATTGTTTTTAGCAAGTTTCCAAACTTGTTAACGGTAACTCACATTAGAAAGACAAAAATCAGTTGAAGCAAATATAGTCCTACCATCCACTTCCATTTTTAGGGAGATATAACCCTCCGAGCTACCCAGTAGCGTTTAATTAATATCGTACAATTTTTCTCCTTTAATTTACAAGATGGCGGCAATCTTTGGTGTTCTCTGGCTTCCATCTTGGATCTTCTACGTGGCTTTCCTGTTCAGACCCATCACTAGTCTAGCCATCATCGCTCAGCTTTTGAACCAACTCTCGACCTTCATCCTACCAATCGTATTATGTTGTAACAAACGAGTGGCTACCCTCTGGAAGGCCAAATTCGCGCCATTAAGGGATCATCTCAGCAGCTTAACACATAGTACAAGTCTCACTGATTCCCATAACACTCAAACACATTCAGTGAAAGATAAAGCCTTTAATCACAGCGACGAGCCTCCAGTAGACGGCAATGACATACAGCTTCGTGATATAAAGAATTAGTAAAAGAAATTATATACCTCTCTTTAGAAATCTAGCCTTCTGATTGGTCGAAATCGGAGTCGTGATCTTAGCCATGCTCGCCTACCGGACAATATATATTTTTTAAAGATGCCCGTTGGCCCGGCTAACGTACGGGCCGCATGAATAAATTTTGCTGAGATCCCCATTGGTTTACGTCTAAAAAGTTTCTTTGTAGGAGCGCGGATACCATACAGTGCTTTTTGTCTGCGATTCCCAAATAATCGTAACATTCAGGCAACTTTCTAGCGAAGATTTACAGACAGTGTCTCAGATTTTCTGTGATGTTTTAACCAGTCTTTACTCAAGAAGAGGATACGGTAGGAATTCCTTGTAGATGTGTTTGCTAATTCGGTATATATAATATTTATCTAAGCGTAGCTGTATCTATACTGGCTCTCGGGCGCATTTGGGTCATATCTCAATGTAATGTCCCCTTGAGCCTATAGAAACAGCGATGCCTCTCATAGCAGTCAATTTATTTGTATTAATACCAAATGGACCTACTTTAAATTATAATACATAAAGTTTCAGGCAAACATTTTATCGTTTTAATGTCGTATTTATAAAAGAAATGTTATCATTGAGTTTCTTGCCTATTTAGGGCGTATTCCATCGTTTCCCTAACACACTTTCAGTTTGAATTAAGTTTGTTCAAAACGTGATTTAATCAGGGGTTATGGTAATGATTGCTAGCAAACATGACTAACTATATTCTCGAACTCGAATCGTAAAGCCCTCAACTTCCGAGTTTATACCTGATCGAATGTTTTGAGATTGCTACATAAAGGTGCTCAGCTAGCTGTTAAACCATAGTTTTCTAGCCACTCTGGTTGAAAATTGATACCACAAACTCCGAGATTCCAAGTATAAAACATTATTATCGCCGAGTTGTAACATTTCGACTTACTGAAATTTTGGATAAACTCATCAGGAGATATGTCATATTCAATTTCTCTATTTCAAGTGAAAATGTGTATTAAAACTGAAGATGTTTATCGTCAATATGAAGTGGACTGAGCGTTTTGTAGACATTAATGATAAATGGAATGTAACCATACTAAAAAACCGGGATGGTAAATGAACTGTTACCTTGTATATTTTTCTGAGATTTTCATGGTTATCATAATATCAATATCCAGATGCACTATGAATATGACGGACAAAGAAAGAGGAGAAAATATACAGTCCCTCATTCTACCCTCAACAATTGCTGTGGTATATAGACAAAGGAACATCCCTTTACTGCTATTATGTAAATATGTGTAGAACAGGTGAATATGCATGTGACACCTGTTCTACACATTTTTACATAATAGCAGTGAAAGGATGTTCCTTTATTTACCACAGCCATTGTTGAGGGTAAAATGAGGAACTGTATATTTTGTCCTCTTTCTTTGTCCGCCATGTTCATAGTGATGGTTAATTATTACTCACTTACATCCATTTTATTTGTAGTTTATATAATTTTGTATACAGTTTCATTTTTACAAATTATAACCATGACTTACATGTTTCCTTTTTTTTGTTTTGTGTTAGACAATGTCACAATGGATAGACACTCAATATTTGACAAAAGTGTTGAAAAAAATATCTTTAAATATACCTAAACAGTGTATCAAAACGTTATGTTAGCGATAATGAATAAAAAGACAGGTACATTTAGTAACTAACTTTAAACTTAACTGTTGTAATCAAGATAATCCATGGAATCATTTCACATAATAATTACAATATTAAAGCTTAAGATAGCAAATGTGTCTCCGAGTCTTTCCAATAGTAATATACAAATAATACACATCAGTGAGGGCATTAGTAACAATACCCACACGAGGTACCCTTGGAACAGTCTAACACGCCCGAGGCGATATCCGAGGGTGTTTGGACTGTTTTGAAGGTACAGAGTGTGGGTAATTTTGCAAATACCCGAACAAAATGATGTGTAATAATTTTTTTATAACACTATGTTTTATTTGTTTCATAAAAAAATATATTTTATAACATATTTTGATAATGACCGGTCATTATCCAAATTACGCTTTAGGCAAAATAAATTCCTGGTCACGTGTACGCTTTCAACCGATCATTTGATTAGGATCCACATCATCATCTCATAAGATATCCCCCTTTCAGGAGAAAAAAATACATTGGAATCTAAACGATGGTTTTCAGTCAAAAATGGCTGGAAATTAAAGGTAAAGACTAGTTTTGGAAACGGCCTCTCAAAAAATGAAATGAAAGCTCTTTTTACCAATCGTGTGAAAGAATGTGTTTTCACTAATACGTGATCATACAAATTTTCTTGAGAAACCGCCTACTAATTCATATATTTGGTAAATTATTATATCTATTTGGACCTGATAGATATAACGAAGGGTCGCGCACGTATGGGGTAGTCCTATATACATCTTTCTGTGTACCGTGCTTGTAACTTTATCAAGACTGGGCCAAATTTCTTATAATTTTGGTGATTCCAGAACCTTGCAGTACACACCAATACTTATATGCTAGATGATCAACCTTTTTTTGATCGATTCCACAACGTTTCTTTCACAATGCAATCGCATGACCATAACTGGTCTTTATCTTAATGAGTTTGAAAATTCAATTTTCTTTCAACTTCTGAGAGGGCCATATCCCTCCTCAGACACTCCCATATGTTACTCCATTGTGTCCCCCCCCCCCCACATTAAAAAAAAAAGGATTGACGCCCCTGTGAGTAGTGAGATGTTTAGGCCAGAGGCATTGTTTCGGTGTAAATGGATAACTTGCTAAAGCTTTTAAACGCAACATTTGACGTATATTTTAAGAAATTCTCCCGGTAGGAAGAAATTCCTTTTATACTCGAGCGTTATTTCATGGTAGCTCGGCTAAGGCCGGGGTAATAGTATGATTGCCGGGCCCTCAGGGAGAACAGTTATAATACTGATGAGGATACCCTGTGTAAATGAAACATATTATCATTGTTATCATTGCCATTATTAAACAGATAGTTAGACATATACTTATCAAATTTAAACATGTACTTTACTTAATATGTCTGGTCTTTTAATCATCCCAACACCATCTGCTTGAAATTTATTTCTTTGAAAATGGCAAGGTACCTTATAACACGATCGCAACTATAATGAGAAAAAAAAAATAAAGAGAAATTTCAATACCCTGTTGAACACTACATAAAAATTGTGTTCGGATTGCTTAAAACCTCGTTGTCATGGATGCAAATTTCAAAAGATGACGTACAAGGCTATTGCAATTGACTTAATTTGATTTTTAGGAATGAGTTGCAATCGTGTTTTATGTACTACAAAACCGACCCCATTCGAGGTAATGCAATACATTCGTTTGCCGGTCTGGGCCAATATTCATGAAACTTTACTAATAGCCCCTACACGTCCTTACGGATCGCACAAATTCACGGGTCTTTCACGGATCCTTGCGATTTGGCCACTTTCATGATTAATTTAAAAGTTGTTACGAGTTACGGTGTATTACGGATTATTACGAGTCATTACGATGTATTTACGGCAAAAATCCACGATCTGTTACGAGTTGTCACGGATAACTATGAGCAACTAACATATTAGTTACGACCTGTTTACGTGTTGTTACGAATAGTTATGAGTTAGTTACGAGTATTTACGAGTCCTTACGATTTTCAGCCCAAAAAATAACAACTGAAAATGAAGTGTTCGAATCTGCGGATTTTATACCTTACCCAAATCGTAAACAGTTCGTAAGAATACGTAAGTATACGTATATATATCTAAAGTGGTCGTAATAACCCGTAACAATCCGTAAAGCCATCGTAACACGACCCAAATGAAATCTTAAACAACACGTAAGCACTCGTAATAATCCGTAAACAAATTGTAAACTAACTGCAACAAATCGTTTACAAAAATTAGTTACGAGCCATTTACGGATTCTTGCGAGCAGTTTACGGATGGTTACGTGTAGTGGTGAGCGGTTTACGAAACTTACGGATCGTTACGAGCTATTTACGAGCTATTTACGGGAAAATCAATCGGTGGACAATCGTAAGAAGATTTTTTTTTAAAGGTTTTTTTTTTAAATGCCTCTCCTATCACGAATCCTTAAGAGTGTCTACGAGTTGTTGCGAGTTGTTTCGAGTTGTGACGAGTTATTTACGGATATCAGCGAGTTATTTACGAATGCTTGCAATTGACTACGAGTTGGCGATCCGTAAGGACTTTAACAAAAATTCGTGTATGTGACGGGGGTAAAAGCTATAAGTTGTCAACTAATAACATAGGACAATGTAAATACATGTAATTGACATCTAGGCCTAGGAATGTTTCGTTGAAATGGACCCTGGTGTCGTTCTCGTTGCTATGATTGGGCTAAAAGACAGATTTGTGTGCCGCATTTCAAAATTTCTCTTTTTCCATACTATTCATTTCACAGGATCTGGTTCTACTATTCTTCACTGAATGATATGATGATCAGCACAGTCTCCTTCCGTGATTAATCTGTTCAACTTTCATCACAATCCATATTTGTGATAAAACCTGAGAGCTAAAAAGATTTAAACTTGATATCAAGGACATTTATTGTGATACTTCAACGACTACCAGTAAAAAATGTCAGGATTAATTTCAACTTGAATAGCTATACAATTGCATCGACTTTACACCAAATTCTCTGCTTGCATTAACCATGTCACGTATGGAAGGTTAGGACAGAAAATTCTCTCTTATAAGGATATGAACAGGCTGCAAAAAGAATACACTACCGTCAACACCTAGCTCACACTTCATGAGACAAACTTTGATACGAGTTAGAAGCAACAAACGCAACATGGGTAAGATTCCAGGCTACTTTGTCCTTCTTTACCTGGTGATTCTCCAAGCAGCTTGGTTTGCATCGTCTGTTCAGATGTTCACAGGGATAGCAGAAGTAATGACTGAAGAATCCAATCATTCTGTCACAGATAACTTTGTTCAAAATATTGGCACTTCTTTAGAAAGCGTCCTATCTGGAGATGTTGACAACGTAAGGCTTTGGCAGAAAGGGATGGCTGACTATGGCTATGATGGCCAAGTAACGATCTCCTTTACAGGATATTTTGACGAGTTTGAAACAGTTCCCGTTTGCCTAGGAAATAATACATTTTACTACGGGGATCAGACTTCAAATCTAAGCTATTCCATTATTTCTGTATCCATGCAAAATTTTCGAAAAGATTTTGATAAACAGTGCACAGATAACAACAATTACATTGCATATGTTGAATACTTTGCAGAGGACTGTCAATATAAGATGCTGGAGTGTGAGTCGAATCATGCTTTACATCAATTGTTTAGATTTGACCTCTTTGGACGTGGGTCAATTCTATACAGTTTTTACTGCATTTATGCAGATGCTAATAACAGGATGGATAACTCGTGCCCTTCTTCTAGCGATTGGTTGGCACTGGAATGGGAGCAGGAGGAAGATGGTAACTGTAGTATAAAAAGAACAATAGTCACTGATTTTTTACCTCCCTTTGCTTTTATCGCTAATGATGATTTTGACGATCCAGTCCGTATCGACACCTTGTCGTTCATCTTATACTGCCCAACGGTATTTTTTGGACCACCAATTATCCTCTTGTATGGCGATCAGACGTGGGACAAGATTCCAGAGTGGTTGCAGATGTGTCTTCGAGTCCTCAACGGTGTTTCTTTAGCTGCACTTCTCTGCTGCCTGCTCACGTTTGTCATGTTCAAAGAGCTCCGTAACACCCATGGTAAGAATGTCCTGAGCCTTGTAGTTGCAGGGTTGCTGTCTCTCTTTTACACATCAGGGTACATCCCACTTGAAACTGATAATCCTCAACTCTGTGTTTTCTTAGCTACTCTCATTTACTACTTTGTACTTGTACCAAACTACTGGTGGACGGCTGTTGCTATTTTCCTGGCGTGGACACTTGGCAGGAAAGGTATTCATCGCGTCGATGAAGATTCTGAAAGCCGCTTATTCCTTCTCCTCTCTCTCTTTGGATGGTGCGTACCATTGCTGTTTTCTCTCCTAGCCGTCTTTCTGCACATTGGAGGCATCAAGATCTATGACATCGACGAATACTGCTGGATTGTAGATGGATGGCCTAATTATCTTTTAGCGGTACAAACTGCAGTACCCTTCCTCGTGGACTGTTTCTTGTTTGTTTTGGTGCTTTACAGATTGAGAGCCACACGACAAGAGTTAGCATCACTTAACTCGAGAGGAAAGTCAGATTGGAGGAATGACCGTCAGATAACAATAAAGGTATGGTATAATCTCAGCACTGTCGTTTGGGTAATTTTAAAGATGATATTTGCCACGACAGATTCATATTCCCTTAGGGAAAACAAATCCGCCTTGTCTCTACACCATTCTTTGTTCTGATTAATTTCGTGGACTAGGCCTACAAAAAAACAGTCGTATGCTTTTCGGATATCGCAGATAGTGTCAAAAGAGTCCCCGTAATTCTGTAGTGGCATAGATGGCCCTTAAAGTACACTTTTAGATATCATATTTCGATGTTAAGGGAATACTCCGGAGTGGTGCTCTTTAAAAAAAAAGGGAAAAAAAGCTAAGTTTCATGATTATTATTAAACAACGATGAAAGAAAAACAATACACCAAGTATTGGAATAATAACAGTACGACAATATACCTGACGGTGGCCTGTACTGCCACTGCAGAAGATAATAGTGCCAGCTATATGTCCTCTAAAATGAAAATAATTACTCTCCTGAGTCATCCGTTTTAAAATGTTAACAATTTCACTTTATCACTTTATGTCACTTTAGTCACTTTATGCGTTGGAACAAATGGAAACTTTGTCCGCTAGTACATCACAGATAAATTACCGGTTCAGCCAAATTTAAAGAGAAGGTTGAGTTCTGGGAAGAGGTAAAAAATAATTTGTGAGCGTTATCATTGTAATTATGCAAGGGTGGAAGAAATTAAGATTAAACATGTTCCCTGAAAAGCATGCCTCTTCAAATGCCTACATATTCTAAATATGACATGAAACATCGTGAAAATCGGGGGGTAGGTTTTTTTTCGCCATGTGCTCGTGTAGTCCCATATACATCATTCTGTGTACAGTGCTTGTAACTTTGCCAAGATTTGGCCAAATTTCTTATGATTTTGATGATTCCAGAACCTTGCAATACACACGAATACTTATATACTAGATGATCAACCTTTTCTGATAGGTTCCACACCGTTTCTTTCACTATGCAATCACATGACCAGAACTCAACTTTATCTTTAAGAGCCCATTCTTTTGAAAAAAAATCATAATTTTCTTAATTTCTGTTCAATTTAATTCAATCTTCACCAGTCTTCTTCTCTAATTTTCTGTTTTCCTTAAGACTACTTTTGAATCAAGGTTGGGTGTCCCTTTAAACAAAGAATGCTTAATAACGAGTTGAACATTAGATCTCTCTTGACATCAGTAGAAGGCTAGGACTTATTTACATGCTCAGGCATGCACGACTTGAGTTCTTTACTACATTATATTCCGGTATCGATGTTCGGTTAATTACAATAACTGTCATTATTATTATTCCATACGATGCGTCGATAGCTGGCGCTATCATTCATGCCACCACAAACCACTGCCGTTTACATTTATTTCTATTTTACACCTTTTATGTTTTATGAACACATAAAGATAGCGGGAATATTTGGTGTCTTCTGGCTTCCGTCTTGGATCATCTACGTGGCTTTCCTGTTCAAACCCATCACTAGTCTAGCCATCATCGCTCAGCTTCTGAACCAACTCTCGGCCTTCATCCTACCAATCGTGCTGTGTTGTAACAAACGAGTGGGTGGCCTCTGGAAGACCAAATTGGCGCCATTTAGGGATCTTCTCATCACTTCATTTTCACCAAGTAGCAGCGATTCTCACAACAATCAATCAGACCCAATGCAGGGTAAACCTTGCGTTCATAAGAATGGGGCTCTAATAGACAGCAAGGGAATACTGCTCCATGAAATAGACGCAAAGAAGTAGTTGGAAAATCTATGAGTGACTTTTTTTTTTTTTTTACCATACTCGTTTTCCCAGTGGCGGATCCAGCCGGCGGGAAGAAAATATTAGTTCCGACTTAGTCAGCCGGTGAATAATCGGGGGGTGGGGGGGGGGGGGGTGAGACCACTATTTTTGTTTTTTTCTCCTTATTCGTGAGAGAAGGGGGCGCTTTTGTTTTTGTTTTTATAAAGGTTAACTTTACGTTATTATCCTATTTTTTTTTATCGTTTTGGGGGGCTGGGGGGGGGGCGGGCCGGAATAATCGCTACGTCGATCCGCCCCTGCGTTTCCCCAATAGACTGTAATGTTATGAAAACCGTTAGGAAAACGCAAAATTTTGTATCGATTTCCAATTATAAATATCTTCATAATCAAACGGGCGATCGGCTTGTAAAAGTCATGGGGTTCCTGATTGACAAAAAGATTTATAATTATCATTACAGCATGAGCTAAATCTATAGGTTCTTGTTTCAGAATCTGAGACAAAGTGACCGGATCCCTTTAAAGAAAAGTTAATCTTTTTTATATTAGTAGAACAATTGAGAAGGTCCTAAAATATCTTTATTTTTTGTTGTTATTCTAACACGATATTATTCGCATGTTTTTAACGAGAATGTAAGCGATAAGCGATGGTGATCCTATGGTGTGTAGGGTCCAGGTAGTAATTAAGGGCAGCATGTAGTACCCCTCACAATCGGGTAATCTGGCGCCCCATGGCCGATCCTCTCTAACATGTCTACAAGAAGTTATTTCAATATATGGATTAAGTCGAGTACTTGCAATTACTTTGTGAAAGCAACTGTGTGAAACACTTGTGAAAAGTGGATTATGCAGTGCATGAGGAATTGGGGATTGATGTTTATCAAAATATAAATATTTTGAATGATCAGAATGAAAAGAAACTGACTCAGTCTTGCAAAAGATCATAATGCACTGCACATGGAAATTGGGGAACCGGACTGCAGAAAAATGTTTGGTTCAAATTTTTCAATTACATCTAATCCTATATCCTGGTCACTTTAAGAACAATCTTCTTCAGGTGACATTTCTTCTTCGAGTTTTCTTACAAACTTAATCTCAAAATGACCCCTTTTATGTATATACTATATACTATGTCATTATCATACGTCTAAAGTTATAAGATTGTAAATGTAAATACGTTGATATCTATGCAATACATACACATAACAATTTTAAAAAATCAAATCAAACTGAAATACAGAAAATTAAAAGCTCACAAAACATTCTCCACATTTTCCAGAACTCGAACAACTCATTATAGAAAGAAGTGTATGTGCATTGCTCTCGTATGCTAAATAAAAAGACAAACTATTGGACACTTGCATTTGATGAGCCTTTATCGTTTTATTTCTTCTGTTATGTTACGTGGAAATGTTATCCTTTACGTACATGTAATTTGGCACCAAAGTTGGGTATCTCTCATAGTCGATGTTCATATACTTGCCACATATTCACGGAGATAGGGAAACGCGATTATACAAAGACATTACCGATTCAGCCACTTTGATAAGCCTTAAATATAGGGAAATATAGTGATTGCTATTTTTTAAAATCATAACTTTCACCATTAAGATTCTCTGATTTTGTTTTCTTTCTTCTAGACTAGTTTGCTATCAAGGTTAGATTCCCGTTATGGCGTGATTGAGGCTGGGAATGCACTACTAAGCAATATTAAATTATTTGCTTTAGTCTTTATTCTATTTTTCTTTTGTTCTCAAAGTCACTCTCCTTGTCTCCAGAATATTATACTATACTACTTCGTGTTCGCCTCTTATAGTACCTTTTAAATTCAGATCTACTATATTGTGTTACTCAGTATGGGAGCCTATTTACATACAAGCTATGCTTTTTATTTAGGCTCCCCATGTATTACATTGTTTTACCTTGCCTGTCATATCTATACATTTTGAAACTTAGTACCCATTTTCCGTACATTATATTTGATTTGAAATCTTTAACTTATAACTTATACGCTTGTATAACAAAATCAAAAAAATAAAATAATTTTTTGATGTAAATGTGGAACAAATAAACCTCAAACTTCAAACTTCAAACTTCAATATACCAAGCTCCACCTTGTTTCCTGGATGCCTCTTATTTTTTTCGTACCAAAGCGAGCCTGGATACCAGTAACAAGAACCAACGTACGTAGGCGCGTGAAGAATACCAAAGCGCATTCTTTTATTCTAACACAAATAGCCCCTGTTAAAAAGAACTGCCGGCCTCTGAATCTTTCAATAGTAAACATCTATATTCCTGCTGGACACGGGATCATTCATTCGTGAAGTAATACAATAGACTTTTATTTGCATAGAAGTAGCCTCTTCTTTTTGGGGTTGTCTGCCTGTTAACAGTTGAAGATTCTTGCAGACCGATGAGTGGGTGTGTGCTTACGAGAACCAGGTGCATGGTGCAATGCTATTTGCATGGTGCAAGTAAAACTACTTGCAGGGACAGAGCAACGGGTTTCTAAGTATTAGTCAAAGTTAATAAACATGTGCCATATTTAAATTCTAGGTATTAAATCGTGTATAAACGTGTCCAGTTGAGGGAATAATTAAAAAAAACACTGCACTGTCTGCATTCTGTACTGACCCCAAAACGATCAGAGTCTACTTCTCGTAGAATTCATGATGCCTACAACAAGCGGCTCAGGTCATTTACTACTGTGACTCCGATATCTTGCAGGTAAGAAAGCTCCTTATAATGAGACATTCCTCTAAGATTGATGATTCTGGATGTTTTTTTTTTCACTATCTAGCAGTCTGACGAATCGTAAGTGAAGGTTGTATGGCCAAATTCTAAAAGGCCAGAATAAAACAGGAAACTTAGAAGGAAAAAGCCAAGCAACATCAAACGCAGTTCAGTTCTGACAAGTAGTTTTAAAAAAACTAATATATCGTTGGTATATATCGTGTATGTTTATATGATTAAATTATGACTCCTTAACCCCTTTTACACTTAGATTTTGATCTTGTAATCATTATTTTCCAAGTAATGTTATTTTCCGTATCTGGACACCTTCCCCCAGGCAGGGGCGTACGCAGGATTTTTTCAAGGGGGGGGGGGGGTTTAAAAATATTTTGCTCCCGAAAATTTGAAAATCGCGCCGGCCGAAAAGTCGCTCAGTGGGGGGGGGGGGGGGGGGGGGGGTAAGCGGACACTTTTTTTTTTTTTTTGGAGGCCAAAAAAAATCGCAACGACTCAGCCAGCCGAAAAGTCGCTCAGGGGGGGGTAAGCGGACACTTTTTTTTTTTTGGTCTCGAAATTTCAAAATTTGACATTTTTCTTCGTTGAGGGGGGGGGGGGGGGGGGTAAGGTCACCTGATTTAGGTTAGCAGTGGGTATAATTTTTTTTTTTTTTTTAAATAATAAAAAAAACAAAAAACAAAAAACAAAGGGGGGGGGGGGGGTTTTAGGTTTTTTTAGGGGGGTTTAAATACATAAAAATACCAAGGGGGGGGGGGGTTTGAACCCCCAACCCCCCCCCTGCGTACGCCCCTGCCCCCAGGACATCCACCCCCCATATGATCACCCCAGTCAACTACCCCCTAGGGCAATCACCCTCTAGGGCGACTACCCCCCGGGACAACTACCCCCGGACAACTACCCCCAGACAACTACCTCCCGGACAACTATCCCCTAGGATAGTTTTCCGGGGGTAGTTGTCCTAATGGGTAGTTTTCCTAGAGGGTGGTTGCCGTAGGAGGGTAGTTGTCCTAGGAGGTAGTTGTCCTAGGGGGTGTTGACTGGGGCTGGATGTCCAGGGGGTATACGCTATTTTGTAGTTACGAGACAGCACATTGAAGTCACAAAATGGACCCAATTTACCTAATTCTGCAAGCGGGGAGTGGTGGAAGCGTAAAGCTATGGTCACAATCCCCCAAAGTAGCCTGCTCGGTGGCCGGGCGGCGAGATTTTAGCCCATTTCGCCCGGGCACCGCTTGTTTTTAGAATTAACACGTTCTAAAATTAACACGTTCTCTTGTTTATAATTTCCCTTGAATCAAAATTGTTGCAGAATGATTCATAAAATGAACGCATTTCTTCCGGAAGTCTATGAAGATTCGCCATAATTCTGATCTAGCTAATTAGCGCGCGAACGCAAAAATATGCATGACAGACGTCACTGAGCGAGCGTCGTCGTGTGAAATCGAAGAGGTAACGAACAGTCAACCCGACCGCAGTCCACAAGCGAACGTGCAAATCGAAAAGTCCCCTTATCACTCTTAAGCCTCTGTTTATGTGTTTATTTTCCACAGGATCCTGCATCGTATAATGAATGAATTCTTCCAACAGCTGCACACAGATAACCCCCTATTGGTGGACTTGACAAGGAATTACCAGGCTGACTCTGCACGTACGGTACATTTACATCATTAAGGAGTTCAATGACATTTCCATGTCGTCAAAGTTATGATCACGACTCAGCTCGAATCATAAAACCCCGTGCAAGGAATACAACATGGATTGGATATATATCGCTTCCTGAAAACCTCCTATATCTTGCTTTTCAACTATTTTGTATACAATTCTTCAGGATCATGAACGGTTCTTACGATAGTCCTTTATCAGACCTCTCATAGATTACTCTCTGTTAGACGAAGATCAATTAGAATTTAACTGCAAATGCTCTCCGAAATGATTTAATGACTACTGTACATGTAGTTTCAGATTTCTATCGCATTACTTGAACATTCAACTCCGGAAAACAGAAGCATAGACAAATTGTTCACTCGCGACATACAACATGGATAGGAAAAATGTTGTCTCTATTGTGTGTGTGTGTGTATTGGGTTTTTACAGACGTGTATCAATCAGATATGATTATTTACGTCTGGGACCGACCTTTAAACGTCACCATCCGAAAGACGTGACTCAGTTTCGAACCTGCGTCCTGGGCTGAATCAGTTTGTAACTTCCACTTTTTAGCTGGATTACAGGCGCACGCCACAACGCCTAGGTTGTCTCTATTGCTTTTCTCCAGCTTGTGGTTTTTCTAGCAGTGAGGTTGGCAGCTTCGGTTCAAACATTCAATGGAATTGCAGAATTGGTCATCGAATCGTCCAATTTTTCGCTTTCGGACGACTTCCTTCTAAATCTGGAAACTTCTTTGGAAAGCATGGTGTCAGGAGATGTTGATAATGTAGCAGTTTCTCAAAATAGAAGTACTGAAGCTGACCGAATTATGATTTCCTTTCGAGGACTTTTTGACGACTTTGAACCAGTTCTTGTTTGTCTACGAAGCAATACGTTTTATTACAAGAATGGGGTTGCAAATGTAAGCTATTCCATTGCTTCTGTATCAATGCAGAACTTTCCAAATGATTTTGAAAACGTTTGCACTGGTAATGAAAAGAACGTTGCTTATTTTGAATACTTTGAAGAGGACTGTCGATTCAGGACGCTGGAGTGTGAATTAAATCTTGATTGAAAACGGCTGTATAGATATGAGATTCATGAGTCTGGGTCAGTTTTATATAGCTTCTTCTGCATCTCTGTCAATCCTGATGAGGAATATGAAACTGGGTTGTGTACCGATGCCGGTGATTGGTTGAAACTAGAATGGGAAAAGCAGAATGATTCAATTTGCACGATCAATGAAACATTATTCGTTGCGTTGAAACCAGAATTTCTATTCATTGATGATACAGGCATGGAAGAAATTGCCCCCATCGATACATTCCCATATTCGCTTAACTGCACAATATATTTTTTTGCACTGCCCACGGCCGATGCACCCCCCATTATTCCCCTACGCGGCGATCAGACGTGGGACAAACTTCCAAAATGGTTGAAGATGTGTCTTCGAATCCTCAACGGATTATCTTCAGCTGCACTTCTATTCTGCCTGCTCACATTCGTCATGTTCAAAGAGCTCCGTAACACCCATGGTAAGAATGTCCTGAGCCTTGTAGTTGCAGGGTTGCTGTTTCTCTTTTACACATCAGGGTACATCCCACTTGAAACTGATAATCCTCAACTCTGTGTTTTCATAGCTACTCTCATCTACTACTTTGTACTTGTACCAAACTACTGGTGGACGGCTGTTGCTATTTTCATGGCGTGGACTCTTGGCAGGAAAGGTATTCATCGCATGGATGAGGTTTCTGGAAGCCGCTTCTTTCTTCTCCTTTCCCTCTTTGGGTGGGGTCTTCCTCTAATATTCTCTCTTCTTGCCGTCTTTCTGCACATTGGAGGCATCAAGATCTATGACATCGACGAATACTGCTGGCTTATCGATGGCTGGCCGACCTATCTCATAACAACACAAATTTTTATACCGTTCTTTGTAGGCTGTGTTCTTTTTGTCTTGGTGGTTCAGAGATTAAGGGAAACACGACTCGAGTTGGCATCGATGGACTCGGGTGGAAAGAATAGACGGAGGAATGAACGTCAATTAACGATAAAGGTAAATTGTCAATTTTGTATAGTAACTTCTAAACCTTCTATATATTACAAGCTAATGGAAAGTCATTGCTCTTCAGTTTTAAGAGATCAATTGAAAAAATGCATTTCGGTACAATCATCTAATCATCTATGCTGGTTCCCACACGGTGCTGGCCGCTTAACTATAACTCTCCTACAATTGATAATCAGAATCTAAGTTTTCAAGGGTTCTAAATCTTCCTCCTTTCTTCTTCGAATTCTTACACATAAGTCAATTACAATTGCCTAAAGATTGTTTACTTGTATTGTATTTTGTATATTTTTACAAAGTAAATGTTTGTGTAGAAAGGATGCGAATTGTTTTAAATAATTAAATAATTATTATTGTATTCCAAAGGTTTGGAAGGAGGGAAGGTTGGGGATGATTAAAACTTTTTAAATTTACATTATAAGTTCATTCTTACAATAATATTCTAATCTAATTGCAAAGTTTAAACTAAACTGGTTTACGGTTATTCAAATTAGAAATACAAAATCAGTTGAATCAAATATAGTGCTGACCATCCATTGCCATTTATAGGGAGATATAACCCTCCAAGCTACCAGTAGCGATTTATTTATATCATCCCATTTTCCTCCCTTAATTTACAAGATGGCGGCAATCTTTGGTGTTCTCTGGCTTCCATCTTGGATCTTCTACGTGGCTTTCCTGTTCAAACCCATCTCTAGTCTTGCCATCATCGCTCAGCTTCTGAACCAACTCTCGACCTTCATCCTACCAATCGTGTTATATTTTAACAAACGAGTGGCTGCTCTCTGGAAGGCCAGGTTGGCGCCATTGAGGGATCGTCTCAGCAGTTTAACACATAGTACGAGTCTCGCTGATTCCCATAACACTCAAACATATTCAGTGAATAATAAAGCCTTTATTCACAACGACGAGCCTCCAGTAGACGGCAATGGTGTACAGCTTCGTGATATAGATAATTAGTGAAACTAACTAATTTATACTATATGGACCCACTTTTACATGATAATTCATAAAGTTTCAGGCAAACATTGTATCGTTTTAATGTTGCATTTATAAGAGAATTTTATCATTGAGCTTCTTGTGAGAGAAATTTGCCTAGTGCGTATTCCATCGTTTCCCTAGCACAACACATAAAAGAAAGTTCGAAAATATACGAAAATTTCCTCATAAATATATGACGTTGTTGCCTGCGTATAGTAAGCTGTTTAGAGGGAAAGGGCATTGTTTTTGGTGTAGATATATTAGTTGCTAATGCTTTTACACATATGTTTGACGTGTATTTCAAGAAATACATTTTTCTTTTTAACTCTCTCAATGGCCGCTATCTAATTGAATTAGTAAATCATGGACCAATAAGTTCTACAGTCGTCAACCGTACAACATGAAAAGTTCAGTTCCTTTCAAGTTGTAACATTTTTGTAGCCAAGTTTGATCTTGAATGTTAATCATTTAATCTGAGAAGATTGGCCATACATGAGAATGATAAAGTAAATATATGTGAAGATGAAGTAATAGATTATTCGTTCAGTAGAAAGGGGTCGAGGTCTAGTAGACGTCACCGGACTGTGGATCACATGGTTCGCCATTCGATTCCTGCCGGCCGGGCCCTAATGTCTTTTGGCAAGACAAATCTACATTTGCCACACTCGACACAGGTGAGGTTAATGGTACCCGGCATGAAGAAAGTCGAGCGCCTTTTCATGGTAGCTCGGCTAAAGCCGGGGTATAGGGACCTTTAGATTTGCGTGGACTGATACGTGTGACGTCTATTCAAGGTAGTGCATTAAAAGGACGTCGATCGTAGTAATCCCCATTGTCTTTGTGCCAATCTAAAAGTCCCTATTAATATGATTGCAGGGCCCTCAGGAAGAACGGTAATAATATTGATGAGGATTTCCTTGGTAGACAAGACATATTATCATTGTTTTTATAACTCATAAAGGTAGTTAGACATATTATTATTGAATATTAACACGCAATTTACTTATGGCTGGGTTTTAATCAAAACAACAATATCTGCTTGAATATTATTTCTTTGAAAATGGCAAGATTCCTTAATATAACACGATCACAACTATCTCAGAAAAATCAATTATAAAAGGAAAATGTCAATAGGGCCTACCCTGTTGAACACCCCAGAACAATTGTCGCCCACTGCACTACTTGTAGCTACTTGCGCCCTCTCTATATTAAACAATGCCTAATCGGTGACCATTGGTCCCCCATGATCCTCTTTTACTTATGTTAACTGAGAGCTGAGTTGATGAGATAACCACCTGTCCAGTGATCTTGCAGGGCGGTCTAATCCCTCCTGTAAACTAGTACTGATGAGCATTAAAACCTCGGTGTCATGTTTGCAAATGTCAATAGGTGACGCACAAAGCTATTGAAATTTACTTGAGTTGATTTCTAGAAATGAGTTGCATTCGTGTTTTATGTACTATTATTTTTGACAAATTAAAAATTGTGTGCATTTTATTTATTCCTACAAACCACCTTCAAATAAAGCTTTTTAGAAATATTGAATTAAACATTGCATTGCTCTTCTTTTGTCAGCTGGCCTCTAATGGATTACATGTTGGGCCTCCTGTCTACGCGTTCTTAGGGACATGTTTCTCACACAAAATACACCCACACTAGCGCGCGCACCCACACACATACATGCAAGCTACACTGTGAAGTTATATGGTGGGTTACTTTTTGGAATGGCAATGTATGAAAATAATGTCATTATTATGATTATTATTATAATCGTTTCATTGCAATATTTAGTATATTACCATTACTATCATCATTATCATTACTAAAATTAAACACTGGTCGGTCAGTTTCATACAAATAATCTCAATTAGGGTTTCAATATGCGAATAAATAAAAGTATGATAATTAGCTTGCATTCCTGCATGGTCAACTTCAATGTACATTGATGCATAGGGCATTAGTTAATGCCGACCTCTTTCAATTCAACGTCATACACTTACATTGCCTACTGTAATTGACGAGATAGAAAATATATTGTGCCTCAGACACAATGCCAAACTGACTGTAAACCGATTCAAAACGACCGACTTATTAAAAGGCAATTTAGGGTAATAGAAAGCTGTTAAAGAAACAACCTTTTTGATTGGTCCACAGCTTGTCATGTGATATCGATTGCGATGATTGTAATTATATATTTCACTCCCAGACATTTTCCGATGTTGGTTATTATACCTCAGTCAAACCACCGAAACCGACCCCATTAAGGGTAACATAATCTATTCGTTTTGTTGCCGGTCTGATCCGATATTCATTTAACCTTATTAAGCTATAGCTTTCAAATAATTACACTGTTGGTCATAATGGTGGAATAATTATTTTTACCCCAATGTATGGAATGATTTTGACAATGATTTAACCCTAATAGATCTAGATAATAGTATACATTTTCAGATTTTATTGAATAGTACTGTAACTTGTAAGTGTTTGTTTTGCGTAAAAAAAATCCTCTATGTGGGCATGCCTTAAACCATAATGCATGGCCCTACAGAGGAATTGTTTGATGTTGGGGGTAGGGGCAAAATGCAATGAGTTATTGATAATTTATTGCATTTTCTTTGTTTTTCTGTTTTGTGGGGGCGGCGACGTACCCTAACCCCCCATGCGTACAGTCATGATTCATTGGCTAAGCAACAGCCTCGTTACTGTGAGCCCCCAGGATCAAAACCGTGTCGATGTGCTATATTAGTGCCCTTTTATGAGGCATTAATCCTCAATACTGTCAATTATGGCTTAAGGACGTAGGTCCCCTAGTTGATCAGCATAGTAGCACACACATGCTTTAGCAGTCACGCAAAACAAACACTCACAAATTATTGTTCAATAAAATCTGAGAATGTATTATCTTGATCTATTAGGAAAAATCATTGTCACAATCATTCCATAAATTGGGGTAAAAAACATTATTAGACCATTATGACCAACGGTGAACATAGGATATAGTACATAGTTGACTAACAGGCTTAGTAAGATTTCATTGATATGGACCCTGGCAGACCGATTTTTGTGCCGCATTTCTAAATCTCTCTTCTACATGCATATTCATTTCACAGGGATTGGTTCTACTATTCTTCACTAAATAATTTGATGAGTAGCAAACAGTCTGCTTCCTTGATTAATCTGTCCAACCTTCATCAACATCCGTACTTGTGATGAACCTGAGACCTTTTAATGTTTAAACTTGATACCAAGGAGAATGAATGTGATACTTCAATGACTACCAGTAAAAATGTCGGATTGATTTTGATTTGATTTCCTATACAATAAATTGTATCTAGCTTACACTAAATTCTCTGCTTGCATTAACCATTTCATGTATGGAAGGTAAGGACAGAAAAATCTCTCTTGTAAGGATATGAACAGGTTGCAAAAAAGAATTCACTACTTTCGACACCTAGCCCAAGACTGAGAAAAACTTCGACACGAGTTAGCAGCAACAAATGCAACATGGGTAAGATTCCTGGCTACTTTGTCCTTCTTTACCTGGCGACTTTACATGCAGCTTGGTTTGCATCGTCTGTTCATATTTTCACAGGGATAGCAGAAGGAATGACTGAAGAATTCAATCATTCTGTCACAGATAACTTTGTTCGAAATCTTGGCACTTCTTTAGAAAGCGTCCTATCTGGAGATGTTGAAGACGTAAGGCTTTGGCAGAAAGGGATGGCTGACTATGGCTATGATGGCCAAGTAACGATCTCCTTTACAGGATATTTTGACGAGTTTGAAACAGTTCCCGTTTGCCTAAGAAATAATACATTTTACTACGGGGATCAGACTTCAAATCTAAGCTATTCCATTATTTCTGTATCCATGCAAAATTTTCAAAAAGATTTTGATAAACAGTGCACAGATAACAACAATAACATTGCATATGTTGAATACTTTGCAGAGGACTGTCAATATAAGATGCTGGAGTGTGAGTCGAATCATGTTTTAAATCGATTGTTTAGATTTGACCTCTATACAGTTTTTACTGTATTTATGCAGATGCTAATAATAGGATGGATAACTCGTGCCCCTCTTCTAGCGATTGGTTGGCACTGGAATGGGAGCAGGAGGAAGGTGGTAACTGTAGTATAAAAAGAACAATAGTCACTGGGTTTCCACCTCCCTTTGTGTTTATCGCTAATGATGATTTTGAAGATCTAGTCCGTACCTTGTCGTTCATCTTATACTGCCCAACGGTACGTATTGGACCACCAATTATCCTCTTGGATGGCGATCAGACGTGGGACAAGATTCCAGAGTGGTTGAAGATGTGTCTTCGAGTCCTCAACGGATTATCTTCAGCTGCACTTCTCTGCTGCCTGCTCACGTTCGTCATGTTCAAAGAGCTCCGTAACACCCATGGTAAGAATGTCCTGAGCCTTGTAGTTGCAGGGTTGCTGTCTCTCTGTTACACATCAGGGTACATCCCACTTGGAACTGATAATCCTCAACTCTGTGTTTTCTTAGCTCCTCTCATCTACTACTTTGTACTTGTACCAAACTACTGGTGGACGGCTGTTGCTATTTTCCTGGCATGGACACTTGGCAGGAAAGGTATTCATCGCGTCGATGAAGATTCTGAAAGCCGTTTCTTCCTTCTCCTCTCTCTCTTTGGATGGTGCGTACCATTGCTTTTTTCTCTCCTAGCCGTCTTTTTGCACATTGGAGGCATCAAAATCTATGACATCGACGAATACTGCTGGATTGTTGATGGCTGGCCTAATTATCTTTTAGCGATACAAACTGCAGTACCCTTCCTTGTGGACTGTTTCTTGTTTGTTTTGGTGCTTTACAGATTGAGAGCCACACGACAAGAGTTAGCATCACTGGACTCGAGAGGAAAGTCAGATTGGAGGAATGGCCGTCAGATAACAATAAAGGTATGGTATAATCTTAGCAGTCGCTTGGGTATTTTTAAAGATGAAATGTACCACTACAAATTAATAATCCCTTAGTGAAAACAAATCAGCCTCTCTCTCTCTCTCTCTCTCTACACCATTGTTTGTTTTAATTGTGTGATAGAGGCCATGCTTTCCCCACTGCAATACGCCACTGATCTCAATGAGTTCTGACAATTAGTCTTAAAACTGTTCAACACATTGTAGGCCATTTACCTCTTCTTGTAAAATTTAGTTTCACTCTCAGAAATCTAAAAAGTAAAACTAATGACCTTTTCAGGATTTCAAATTGACTCCATACTGAATTCAAAACAAGACTTCCATGTTAAACATTTCAAATGAGGATCATTTCAAGGAATCTCATTTTTGACATTATCAGGGAGGCTCCTAAGTTTTGATTTCGTGACAAAAAACAGTCCAATGTTTTTCGGATATCATAGATAGTGTCAGAAGAGTCCCCATAATTCTGTAGTATCATAGATGGCCTAAAAAGTACACTTTTAGATGTCATATTCCGGTGTTAAGGGAATACTCCGGAGTGGTGCTCTTTTAAAAAAAATAGCTGATTTTCATAATTATTATTAATCAACGATGAATGAAAAACAATACACCAAGTGTTGTAGAATTCTGTAAAGGAAATATTGGAATGACACCTGGCACCATAATGATTTTTTTTTTTAAGGGAATCCAACCCTTGTAATAAATTTCATTTATATGAAGAAAAAAAAAAGGCGAAAATATATTATCATTTTTTTGGTTGTTTTTCTCCTAAGTGCTTTCTCCGTTCGATTACTACTCTGATATTATTGATAGCATATATTATAGTTCCTAATGAAAATAATTACTCTCCTGAGTCGTACGATTTGAAAAGTTGACAATTTACTCACTTTGTGCGTTGGACCAAATGGAACTTTGTCCGCTACTACATCACTCATAAATTACCAGTTCAGCCAATTCTAAGAGCCCATTCTTTTGAAAAATCATAATTTTCTCACTTTCTGTTCGATTTCAATCCATTTGTCACCAGTCTACTTCTCTAATTTTCTGTTTTCCTCTAGAGTACTTTGAAATCAAGTACTGGGTGTCCCTTTAAACAAAGGAGGCGTAATAACGAGTTGAAAATTAGTTCTTTCTTTACATCAGAAGAAGGTTACGACTTATTTACATGCTCAGGCATGCACGACTTGCGTTCTTTACTACATTATATTCCGGTATCGATGTTCTGATAATTACCATAACTGTTATCATTATTATACCATACGAAGCGTCGATAGCTGGCGCTATCATTCATACCATTACAAACCACTGCCATTGACATTTATTTCTGTTTTACACCTTTTATTTTTTATGAACACATAAAGATAGCAGCAATCTTTGGTGTCTTCTGGGTTCCATCATGGATCATCTACGTGGCTTTCCTGTTTAAACCCATCCCTAGTCTAGCCATCTTCGCACATCTTCTGAACCAACTCTCGACCTTGATCCTACCAATCGTGTTGTGTTGTAACAAACGAGTAAGCGCCCTCTGGAAGGCCAAGTTGGCGCCATTTAGGGATCTTCTCATCACTTCATTTTCGCCGCGTAACATTCAAAGCGATTCTCACAACAATCAATCAGACCCGATTCAGGGTAATCCTTGCGTTCATAAGAATGGGGCTCTAATTGACGACAAGGAAATACAGCTCCATGAAATAGACGCAAAGCAATAGTTGTAAAATAGGGAAACTTAAAGAAAATTTGACCTTCTAATATAAGTAAAACAATTGAGAAGGTCCTAAAAATATCTTTATTTTTCTTTGCTATCCTAACAAGACATCACGTGCAAGTTTTTTAACGAGAATGTAAGCGATAATCACGGTACTTACCTCCTTGTGATCCTATGGTGTATAGGACCCAGGTAGTAAGGGGCAGCATGTATAGTACCCCTAGCTCTCAATGGGGTAATCCGGCTCCACATGCCCAATCCTCTTTACCATGTCTACAATAACTTATTTTTGTATACATGGACTAAGTCGAGTACTGGTAATCATTGTGTGAAAGGTTGATTATGTAGTGCATTAGGAATTGAGGATTGATGTTTAATCTGAGGTTTTTGAATGATTACAATGAAAAGAAACGGACTCAGTCTTGCAAAAGAACATATGCACTGCACAAGGAAATTGGAGACTTGGACTGCAGAAAGATATTTGGTCCAAAATTTTCAGTTATGTCTAATCATATTTCGAATGATCTGGTCATTTTAAGAGCAATCTTCTGCAGGCAACATTTCTTCCAAACACCACTTCAAGCTTAAGCTTAAGACGAACCCTTTATATATATACACCATGTCATTAAAATTATAAGATTGTAAATGCAAATACTTTACGTTGATGTGTATGGAATAAATAAACACAATATTAAAAGAATAAAATGAAACTGACATACTTAGAATGAGAAAGCTCACCAAATATTTTCTACATTTTTCCAGAACTTACTCTTTATTGAAAGAAGCGCATGTAGTTTGTTTAGTGGCATTGCTTTCGTATAGGCTAAATAAAAAGACAAACTATGGAACACTCGAATTTGATTTACCCTTGTCGTTTTATTTCTTCGGTGATGTTACGTAAACATTTTACTCTCTACGTATTAACTTAGTTTGGCATTAAATTCGGTTATCTCTCATAGTCGACGTGCACATTCTTGCCAAATATTCACGGAGATAGGGAAACGCGAAACCCTGTCTATTCAAGAATATACCCATCTGAAGCGATTTTCTAAAAACGAGAAGGTTGACGCCTTTTGTTATAAGTTATTCACACGCGACTCTCCCCAGGTACGCACATTTTCGAATGAGGGGGGTTATTGTTGCAAGAAATATCATATTTTGAATATAAATCTCGGAACACTTTGTCACCCATCAAACCTTTTAGTGATTGTCGACGAACATTCATGCGCCAATAATCGTGCTCTCGGTTTGCTTCATTCCATCAGGACTCTTTGTGGTAAGTGTTGTAGTTTGCATCATGTAGCTTTTGAATATGATATAGAGAACCGGTGGTGTATCCATATTGTAGACATTTTGACAATTGTAATTTAACTTGACTTGAAACCAAACAAATTGATGACATAACTTGTAACAAATAAACCAAAGTCGTTTAGCGTTTTTCACATTTGAAATTTGAAAATCAACAGGGGAATATCACACAGTTTCAAGATGCATTGAAATCAATGAGATATATCGAGGTCTGTTCTAGGACAAATACGCACTGACAAGGGAATCAAGACCCAAGTTTGTTTTAAATGTCCAAAGGAAAAATTTCTTATTTGGTAGAGAAACGTAGATATTTTTATTGTTATTCATAGAAGAAAAAAATGCCTCTAGCTTAATGGGTTTGCTTTATAGGAGTTTGTTTGGAGGACTATTTTGTCTTGATTTTTTAAATCATTGATGTTATTACTCCTCTTCATATTTCTGACTTGCATTTAGAATAAGGTAAAGCTATTTTTCACAACCTTGTCATTGCAATGCTGTAATTGAATTTCAGAGTCGTTGTTTAGTTTCAAAAGCTACAAAAAGTTACAGGTATTTTGTATCATAAAGTAGCCGATTTTTTTTAATTACATATATTATTTCTCAACAGATCTTACGAGAGAGATCTATTTAAATTTTGGGTAGCTGTGGCGATGCTAGGTTTTCAACTTCATACAAAAGAAATTACTCGTATCTTTAAATGCATCAAATCGGTGGGTTATCTCCTCCTTTGATTTGGAAAATACCGTTTATGAACGGGAACTTTATAGTCAGATGAAATTATATTGCGTAAGGAACAAATTTCATTACTGATCTCAATATAGAAGTTCTTTTTTTTCATTGTTACATTCCAGGTTAACCACATTCAATATGGATTCGGAGAGATTTGTAAATGTCGGACGGAAGCTAGTGGCAGGCATCTGTTTCATTCTTTTTGTATGCGTGTTGCTGCTAGGGTGCCGATACCGACGCGTGTCTCACGACCTTGCTGAACCAGCCCGACAACGTCGTTCTTCGGCGGAAAACGCCATGTTTTCCACCTTAAACTGCACTCAGCAACTGTTTCCAATGAATGAAACAGTCGAGGTCATAGTTGATAAGCTCAGTGATGTAACAGACGACTACGTCAGTCTTGTCCGGCTCAACATCAACAACGGAAAAACACCCGAACAGAATGACCGTGTAACTTGGCACTGGGGACTTGGGGCTAGAGGTAGAACCATGATGTATTTTCCATACGACAACCACTCTTTGTCCCTGACAACCTTGAGCTACGGATTGCATTCAGTCTCGATTTCTTTGAATGGTGGTCAATTACAAAATGAATCGGTCTCTGATATTTGCTTAGCATACTCCTTGTCGAAACTGGTGCAGCAAGTGAGATTGAGGGTCATCAATTCCGGTGGCTTCTCAGATAATGTCGAAGACGACATCATCTGCAAAGAATGGTTTTCGGATTCATGTTTTGCAGCCACAAAAATCCCTGGCTATAGTATATTTGAATTACAAGCAAGCACATACCATGAATGTTGGAATGTCAATATGACGTGTGTCCAAGGAAATTGTAATATAAACCCTTCGTTTCGGATTGATTGTACTTTCTTAAGAGCAGCATTCGGCAGTACATACGTATTGCTGCTCTTAGTCCTCATCGGTGGGCTGTACCATATCTTCTCGAAAGCTTATAACTTCCGGGACGGAGTTTTAGGAGACAGCGTCAACATCTTACAAATCAACTTGATTCCACCGGCATATTTGATGTTTGTTCCGGAATGCTCGAAATGCTCTAGTGATGATAAACATCGTAACACATATCTGTACATGGGATACTGGATCTTTCTTTACAGTATCCCTTTCGTCTTTTATCTAGGTGCTTTTCTGTGGTATGTCACCCGAGATGAATACGCGTATCGGAGTGACAAACGTGGAAATGTTTACAAAAGTGTATTCGTATGGGGTCTTGATTTCGGACTGGCAAATATCCTTTACATAATTGGAGCCTGTATTGCCTTGGCTTTTATTTACAAGTATCGCCTTATGAATCAAGAAATAGATTCAGAGACACCCAACAATTTTTATTCAAAGAAGTTGAAGATTGCTTATTGCAGTGGAGCGTTTTTACTTTGTTTCTTCCGGTTCTCTGCTGCGGTTATGCTTCTTGTTGAAATCTTAATTCTGGCTGTGATTGGTTTAGCTATTAATATCAAATATGGAAGCCCTATTTGGATCAATTGGATAGTTGGTGTGTTAGTCTGTATTGCAAACGTAATTATGTTCTTTGACAGCTATCAACACTTGTTTAACATGATTTATTCTGTTGGAGCAAAAGTGGACGGGGAGGCCCGCGGGGAGGGTCGCGGGGAGGGTCGCGGGGAGGGTCGCGGGGAGGGTCGCGGGGAGGCCGCGAAAAAAAAAAAAAAATCTTCGAATCAACCGATGATGGATCAATGCAATTCAAGATTACATCTGAACTCCTCCGAAAAGTCATCAGAAAATGGCTCCCTTTTTGGAATCACATTTTCAAGACCTTTGCTTATATATTCGTAGGGACTGTGTTGCTCGTCGGTTTGGCCTTTCTAATTATATTCATCGATCGAATAGCGAATGTCTCTTCCCTCGTCGAATACTTTATCACCGCCTTCCCATTGGTCATCACAGCAGCAGTGAAATTCAAAGGTATACCCCTCACGGCTGGTGGGAAGGCGAAGAACCGTATGCAGGATAAGCTGTTGCAACTCGAAGAGGATTTAAGGAAGTTTGCAAATGACGGTAATTGTTGTATTGTATTGTATTTATTTTCCGTCATTTAAAAAACATCAACAAATATATATTTACAATCATAAAGACACACTTATTACAAAAAAAGGAAGACGGATGGATGACCCTACTCAGCGTTGTTAGCATAACAATGCTGGTTTACAGAGGGGTCCCTATAGACATAGAAAACATGAAAATGGATAGTACGGAAAAACTTTCAGCAAAATAAGTACTTACAATAATGATAGGAGCAAATTGGAGTAAAACAAGAAACAGAAGAGAAATATTTACGATATATACAAAAGAGAAAGCTAGACAAGTAAATTTATTAAACAAATTATTTAAAAAAAATATATATATATATATATACCTAAACAGCCACAGGAAGTCTGGAATAATATTGTTTAAATACTTTTTGAATGTCTGAACAGTTTGAAGTAATTTAGTATTAGGAAGAAGAGTATTATTGACTTGAGCTTCTATATTGGGTAGTTTTGCGACAATATTCAGTTCTAGGTTTAGGGAGAACAAAGTTGCGGAGGGAATAAATACGAGAAGGGGGTTGAAACATTTCATTCATACTGGAAGATAACTGATTAATAGACAAATACATTTAAATTTTTCTTACGCCTGTTACTTTAGAGTGAAAGCAAACTTCAGTATAGTTCATCAGGATATATTTGGGTAACCATGAACAAATAAAATCAATAATACTTCTGAACCAGACATTGCACCAAAATGCAATCTGAATGATTTCTGGTAATCCTGTACAAACTATCGCTATAACAGCAATAGGTCATTATGTCTGTTCTTATTACTATATTGTTATTATCAATTGGGATTGTTGTTACAAGTAAAGCGGCTGTTCCTTTCATTATTTGTACTAGTAGACGCAGCAACACCAGAAGTAGTAGTAGTAAGAGCAGTATCATTAGAAGTAGTGGTAGTAGTAATAGTAGTAGAAGTAGAAGTAGTAGTAGTAGTAGTAGAAGTAGTAGTAGTAGTGGTCATAGTAGTAGTGGTAGTACGGGTAACACTAGCAGTGGTCGTAGTAGTAGTAGTAGTAGTAGTAGTAGTAGTAGTACTAGTTTGAAGTAGCAGTCGTAGCAGCAGCAGCAGCAGTAGAAGTGGTTGTTATTGCTGTGGTGGTGGTGGGGGTTTCAGCAATAATGTTTAGGTCTTTCATTCATTGATGAATCTTAAGATGTTCACAGTATTTGAAGGTTTACATCATTTGATTTGTTCATGAACACGGATGGTTTTCCATCACCCGAGTCTACAACATGGCCATGTTTTGCTCGGTGTGCGCCATGGTGTCTCTGCTGTGCTAGCGACACTGTTAAAACAAGTATTACAATTTTTAATCAAGTTGGTTAAAATTTTAATCAACCATGGATTACCAGGTGAATCACACAATCGTTGGTTAAACTTTAACCAACAGCCTGTTGATTAAAATTTAACCTGTGGTTGATTAAAAATTTTAATCAATTATTGGTTTAAAAAATTTGCTCAATGCTGGTTAAAAATGGTGTTGATCAAATTTTAACCATTTGTTGATTAAAACTTTCATCTTTTGTTGGTTAATTATGCTTTGTTCGGGGCTGATTCACATGATGTTAGTTAAACTTACATGGGTCGTTGGTTAAAATTGTAACCATTGTAGGTTAATTCTTTTTTGATTCACACGATGTTGGTTAAACTTTAGTGGGTTGTTGGTTACAGTTTTTAACCACTGTTGGTTAAACTTAAGGCCCGGTCACACGGAGGGGACGCATGGGGAACGCACGGCCAGCGCATTGGAAATTTACACATTTGGCCAGTGCGTTGTCGTGCGCCCAACTTTTGTCGTAGCTACAGCGAGCTGACACCAAATGCATAGCGTGTTGCTAGCGCGCTGAGCGCATACAGGGCGCATATAGTGCGCATACAGACCGTACCCAGAGCGCACATGATAACAACTTCCACGCATGCACCGCGTTCTACGACGCACGGCCAGCGCATTGGAAATCGGACGTGTGCCTAACTTTTGTCATGATTTTGGAAAAGCTAGCGAGCTGACACAAAATGCACAGCGTGTAGCTAGCGCGCTGTGCGTATACAGGGCGTGTGCTCCGCGTATGTCTGGCGCTGGTCTAGCGCGCTCAACGCACGTCTGGCGTGCCTTTGGCGTGTACATTCATGCGTGGAGCTCTGCGCACACTTTTGAGCATGCTCAAAAGATCCCGACGCACACAGCGAATGACGACGAATGCATAGCGTGGGTCCAGCGCGCTCGACGAACGAGTAACAAGTGATGACGCACGCCTAGCAAACGACAACGCACTGGCCAAAATTCAAATTTTCCATGCGCCGGCCGTGCGTTCCCCATGCGTCCCCTCTGTGTGACCGGGCCTTAACGGGGGTTTGGAGGTCTTATCCTCGCGTTTGCAGGTAAGAAATTGTTTAATATGATTATCATCAATGCTAAGATTGTAAGGAAGAAGTGAAATAAGGTTCTTGCTCAAATTTAAAACACTTTGTGTCCCGGCCCGTAGGTTGTCACGGTAGCTCAGCCAGTAAGTGTAACGGATGACCTACCCAAATTGCATGCATAAAGACGTTTCACTTTATGATGACATCTTATTTTATATTTAATTGTTTTAAACAATTAGATACAATTAGATTTTAAAAAAATAAGATTATTATTCATGCATGCAATTTGGGTAGGTGATCCGTAATAGGCCTACACTTCTCCTTCTTTAATTGGGTCTGCCTCCTTCACAGTTGAAGATTGTTGCAGACTGATACGTGTGTGTGTGTGCTTACGAGAGCCAGGTGCACGGTGCAAGTAAAATGTTACTTATTGGTTGAGCTACGTACAGCCTAGGGGACACAAATCGTTTTTGATTTGAGCAAGAACCTTATTTCACTTCTTACTTACAATCTTAGAATTGATGATGATAATATTAAAATAATTTCTTACCTGAAAACACGAAGATAAGACCGTCCAAACCCCTATTTCTCAGCTCCTCACGACAACCTCCATTGTTAATTTTGTCGCACGCGTAAACTGCATGTACTTTGCTTGTACTTTATTTGTATGTCGAGCGATCGCTAGCTACGCGCTTCGATATCGTTCCGTTGGGTCACGTGACCAGTACTTTAATCAACATTGATTAAGCTTTAACCGGAAGGGGGCTATCATTACTGTCGGAATGTTGTTTTTAATCCATGCTGGGCTACAATTTTTGCCAACGACTTAGACTTAACAAACATAGGTTAAAAGGAATAATTTTGATCAACACTGTTTTTAACCAACGCAAGATTAAAAGTAAATTTTAATCAACACTACATTTTCAACCATGGTTGAGCGTTTTTTAATCAACAATTTTTTAACCCGCAGTTTTTTAATACTTGTTTTAAGGAGTCCAAGTGAAGCCACCCGATAAGGATGCAGCAGCCACCGATACCCAACTGGGTAAATCCCAGTCACTAACGGGGGTTTCGTCTGACCAAGCACCCGACGGAGGATCGAGCTCTGTGTCTGTACCAATGTCAGCACCCTCACCACCTGCACCTTCTTCTTCGCCAGCAAACAATGCGTCCGTCAGAATATCATCGTGAGGTATCATTAGATGAAGGAGAAGGTTAAATTATGTAGGCCCGAATGGGGAAAATGATTTGTCAGCTTCCCCCTGCTTTTTCTTCCAGTTGAGAAGAATATTATGGCAATGTCCCATGGAAAGGATTGGTCTTGGCGTGAACCCATATAGATACAGATGTCGATAATGTACCGATTTAACCAGAATCTGAAGGAGGGTATCTGTATAGTCCCATTTATCCATAACATTTTCCAGTACTCTTTGTGGTTTCCTGCAAGATTGACTCAACATGCTGTAAATTTGATAATTTCGAACACTATAATACACGACTGTTTCTACTTAAACGTCGTAATCAACCATTCAAAAATATGGTTAGTTTCTTTTAAAATGCAATTGCATTACCAGTTTTCAATATCGTCACATATTGTCATTCTGATAACTTAGAGGATCCACTGTACATATACATGGAGCTTGATAAGAGTGATTATTGTATTATGTGTGTTTTTCTTTTTCGTCTTCTCTTTCTTGGTAGTGAATGGAAGCCTAAATAATATTATTGTATAGATGTATTATAATTTGTAGAAGAATCCTTAACAGTTGGTTTTAAGATGTGGACTACGTTTGTTGGGTATTGAGGCTGGCAGCCTCTACTTATACGCTTGAATGGTCCAATTGAATAATTAATGGTTCGGTTGAATTTGATGGTATGTTTAATGATTAAAGTATATTTTCATCGTAAAAGGTTGGGGGAGAATTTTGATGAATGTTCATGGTGATGGAAATGTGTTCCAATCTTTTTGAAAATATGGAAAATCGAACTCCTGTGTATCACTTCTTTGTACCTGGGTATTTTGGGAGGAACTTGTGTGTAAATCGTTTAATTAAATAACATTTTGTCAAATCCAGGCGTGTCTGGATGTTTGACCATAGTATCGAAAGCTTTTATCAGTTTATGTAAGCTTGAATATCATCGGAGCCATTGAGTTGTTTAAAAACACCTCACGATCGTGATAACATTTCATTTATCAAAATAATCTTGTGCTCCACTGCTGGTGAATTCATATTTGAAATACGTGCCTGTGTTTTTTATTTATTTATTTCCACATGTGGGGTGGATTGCCCTTTCAACTTAAGTTGATTTTCAAAGGGGTCCACACACATTTAAAAACGGTTACAAATCATATCAACAAACAAGCAAAGAAATAAACAATTAGATACATGAAATATACAAAAAAATAAGCGAATAAACAATTACATTAATTAAATACATGAGATATACAAAAAAAAAAAAAAAAAAAAAAAAAAAAAAAAAAATCAGTATCGGTACATTTGGGTAAAAATATGTTTCCAGTCAAGGGAGATAATGTACTTCTTAAATTGTTGAGCTGTGAGTGTGTATACAGATGATGATTTCCCGATTATATTCCATAATTTGGATCCCCTATATCTAAAACATCTTTTTCCATAATTTGTTTTTATGCGAGGTATGGAAAAATGCACATCACCAACCCTGAGACTGTAATTAAATGTCTGAGTTATAAATTGCATATAAATGTAACTAGGCAACTCTTTTTTGACAACTTTAAACATTAGATGAGCAAGGTGTTTACAAAATCGAACATCTAATTTATCGAATTTAAGTGAATCATAGATTAATTGGCTAGAATACATATAACCAACACGTAGTACAACACGGAGTGACCTATTTTGTAATAACTGTAATGTCTGCATGTTAGTCTTGCCAGTGTTACACCATACAAGAGAACAATAGTCAAAATGGCTTTGTATGTTACTTCTATAAAATAATAAAGCCACATCCTTTGAAATAAATGGCCTTATCCGTTTCAACAGATAAAGGTTATTCAGTGTTTTCTTTTTAACGTATCCGATGTGTGCATTCCAGTTAAGATGTTCATCAAGTATAACACCTAAGTATTTACAAGTTTGAACCCTTTTTATTTGGCTACCACCGATCATAACTCTAAAAGGTATATTATCATTCAATACTTTCAGTTTTCTACTAGTGCCCATTAATAAAAGTTCACATTTTTCAAGATTCAATATCAGTTTATTGGATTGTAACCATCTATATAATTGCCCTAAATCTTCATTAAGACTTTGTTGAATTTCTTCAGGTTTTTTTGAGGAATAATAGATGCATGTATCATCTGCATACAATGAAATTTTACATTTATTTATTACAAGTGAAAGGTCATTAATATATAAGGAGAAAAGTACCGGCCCCAATAACGAGCCTTGTGGAACTCCAGTAGTAATATATTTGTAATTGGAGTGAGCACCATTTATATTCGTAGACTGTTTCCTTTCACTCAAATAACTTTCAAACCAACAGACTGTCTGTTCATCAAGACCATGGGCACTCAGCTTATCAATAAGTGTTTTATGGTGGATGGTATCAAATGCTTTCCGTAAATCTATCATTACGGCACCAACAATTGCACCGTTATCAATGGCATTCATCCATTCTTCAGATACATTCAACAATGCCGTCTGGGTAGAGTGTTTAGCTCTGAAACCAGACTGTGTTTGACATAACAAGTCATTTGTATCAAGATAGTAGTATAACTGATCATAAATAATCTTTTCCATGACCTTAGCAAGTACAGAAATAATAGAAATTGGTCTATAATTATTGGTACTCATTTTATCACCCTGCTTGAACACAGGTGTCACCCTAGCAATCTTCCATTTTGATGGTACAATCCCCTCAATGATTGATCTATTGATGATGTGTGTTAATGGTTTAACGATACTTGTGGCAATAATTTTCAGCAATTTAGCCGGTATCTGATCCGGTCCCGTTGCCTTATTTGGTGAGAGGGATTGCAGAACTTTCAAAACATGACTTTCTTCAATTGTCTTCAGAGAGAAAGTACACCCAGCGGAGTAGACGATTCGAGGAACATCATCGGATTCTGATTCGTTATTTATACTATCATGCAAATCTTTACCAATGTTAACGAAATAATCATTGAAGTGATTTGCAATATCATCATTCTTATCATATTCCTTTCCGTCAATCACTAACTTAGGTACATGACCATCACGTGATTTACTTGGTGCAAGGTATCGAAGAGACTTCCAAATTTCTTTAGTGTTTTTATTACTAGATTCAATCTTTTGGGAAATGAAGTCATGCTTGGCTTTTCTGATCATATATGTTACATTATTTCTTAGTCTTTTATATTTACCCCATTCATCACTATTCCTTGTATTTCTAGCTTTGATTTTCTGGTTATTTCTTTCTTTAATCTTTTGTAGGATATTTTGTGTCATCCACGGTGAGTCTTTATTCTTCACCCTTTTTTCACGTAATGGTGCATGCTTATTTATAACATTAACCAATTTAGTTATTAGGATGTCACAGGCTTGGTCGGGATTTAGTTCGCTGTGAACTGCATCCCAGTTTATATCCTGAACATCTTCCTTAAAATGTGTTTCATCAAACCTCTTGAAATTTCTACCAACATGATATTTATGATATACATTATGTGGTCGATCATTTCCAAATTCACAGAAAATTAAGTAATGGTCACTAATGGTTATTTCAAGAACACCCGAATGTCTTATCTTTAATGGAGTATTAGTAAGAATCAGGTCTACAGCAGTGGAAGTAGTTTGAGTAACTCGAGTTGGTGCAGTAATTAATTGACTATAATTATATAATTCAGAGATGTCAGTCAGCCTATTAGTTTGCCAAGACTTAGGTAGGGGTAACACATCACAATTTAGGTCTCCCATAATAATGCATTCTTTATTTAAGTCATCTATAGCTTGCAGGATATTTGCAAACATATCAAAACATTCAGCCTTTGCATTTGGCGGTCTGTACCAATCAATCACATAAAATGATTTGTACCTTCCAAATTTAACTTCAAGAGTAATAATTTCAAGATAATTGTTAGGCACAATATCATCTATCTGTGTATATGTGATGCCATGCTTTATATAAGCTGCCACACCACCTCCTGATCTATTGCGATCCCTTCTTATGATGTCATATCCAGTAATTTGAATCTCACCGTTACTAATGTATTCGCTCAAATGAGTTTCGCTCAAGGTAAGTATAGCAAAGTTACATTCTTTTAGCATACATTTTATTTCGTCTAGATGCTTGGTTAGAGATGTGCAGTTTAAGTGTGCAATTTTGAGTCCCTTTAGTAATTGAATACTTATTATTTGATCTTTTAAGTTAACATTGCTCATGGAATATACATTAAAAAGCTAAGATTAAAAACTGTATTCCCTCTGAGTTTTAGAGATACTTGAGATCATCCAGACTCTTGATTAATTTCTTGATGGTATTGCCACCTGTAGCTTTCGTGAGAGCTATTATTCGACCGTCAGAGCTCCATGCAGCAACAACTTTGTTGTGATTCCTAGTTTTGAGAAGGATCTCTTGGTTTGTCCTAGTAAGATCCTCTTCGATTCCCATTTTCGATTGCTTGAGCTTGCGGCGTTGTGAGATGACGGCTCGCCTGGCGCGGTAAGAGGCGAACTTCACAATTATTGGACGATGGCGTGTTTTGGTCTCCTTACCGGATAGTGTGGTTGCTTCCCTTTGTGGTCCCACCGGTCCATTGAGCTGCTCCGGTTCGTTAGGCTGTTCCGGTTTCCGTGGTCCGACTCTGTGTGAGCGGTCAATATCTCCGATCTTCAGTGACACACCTAGCTTTTTTGTTGCTAGCTCACAGACAATCTCGTCCGTATTTTCTCCTTTTTTCTCAGACACACCAAAGATTCTCAAACAATTTCGTCTGGAGTACTGCTCCTGATCATTAGTAACATTCTTAAGTGCCTTTATTATGTTGGCTTGCTCTTCAACATGTTTGGAGAGTTGGACAACCTCAGCTTTTTTAATCTTCAAAGACACTTCCAGATCCATTATCTTAGATTCATTCATTTCTAGACGTTGAAGAATAGAGCACATTTCTCTATTCACAGATGTTTGAATAGCCCCTTGAATGATGCTGTTATAGGTTTCGCTTTGCAAAGCTTTCTGAAAGGCTTCCATTGTCACGCATCATTCACAATACTTCAGTCTCAGAACCCGCCCCAGGGTTTTCCCACCATAGGACCCATAAATGTACACATGCATGACTGCCAACCTATTCAGTCGAGTTTACCCCTGCTGCGTCTCCATTAAAAAAGCCTGATTTTTTGTTAAGGTCGATATCAATCCATAACCAATAATTGTGCATCATTTTGTTGGAAGTACTATGGGTAAACACAAAAATAACAAAACAGTAAGTCCCCCAGCAAACGGTTAACGTTCATATGACGTTCGAAAAACGTCCAAGAGCGTTCAAACTTTTGTAGAACGCCTTTTTGCGTTCCGAGAGAGTCTTACGTTCAATAGTTCTTCATATGGAAAGAATTTTCATATACCTTTTGATATTTTTTCTTAAAATCTCAAGGGCAATCTTGCTTTTGTAATAAGTTTATTTGTACCGAAGTAGAAAAATAATAGAAACAAAATAGCGAATTTTGACATAAATCGGACTAATAATTTAAGAGTTATAAATGTTTGTACAATGAGATAAGTAAATCTATGCGAATTTCAAATTGGCAATTCGATCAGTAGATTGTGACGTAGTCACGGACAACTTTAACCTTGTGCTGTCATAGTAGTGTATAATTTGATTTAAAATTGTTGTGCTTTGCATACATATCATATTGTGTTTCTATGTGTTTTTCGGCTGTTACATTTTTACACAAACGTGTGTATGATACTGATTTTTAATGATGATCTTAGAATATCAAAATTGTACTTATATGGAATTGTATACTTCCTTTTATTGTGTGTAAATGTTTTCTGTCTGTATACATACCAAATGTATTTCCATGTTATTGATTTTTTGACAAGGAATATACTTGCACGCATAGGTTGGAGTTGTGACTCGATCAAACTCCGGCCATTTAGATTATTTCCTATCCATGTCTATCTCTATTTTGATGTTCTATCTTTAAACATTCCCAAACTTACGGTATAAGGATGATTTTAAGTAGGCCTATATCAATTTTGTATACGTCAGTAGTCACAGGCTTAACTTTCAATTAGCGATGTACTTTAAGTATCGTTCAGTAGTTTTATTAATTAATTTAGTATGCATTGTTATCTCTACCTGTTTCTGATGAATCTTCATTATTGTTTTTCTTTCGACTATTTTAAAGATTGAAATTCAATATTCAAGGTGAAGAGTGGGATGCCTGTATTCGTTTTTCTTTTATTAGATTGTAATTGTAGTCTTGAGTATGCTGTACATGAAAATAATACTTTCAGAGATTTAATTTATTCATTTTGAATAGTACATTTTCTTTGTGAAATGTGTGTCCTTTGACCCCAAGAATGTGATTCAATATCTTTGTCACAGTTTGTTAGTTAATCGCAAAATAAGACTGAACAAGCTCATTAAAGTTTACATGGACTGTGGACACCTTACATGAATCTATGTTTATACATTTTTGTCCAGAGTTCAACAAAGATAGCCAATGACAATCTAGATGTCAAAACTTGAAACAAAGATAGAAATGAAATGACAAGTGATTGACGAAAACCCATGATACCAATGAGTAATAGGCATGCAAAATCCAATCGTGTTTTCGATTCTTTAGAACTTTTCACACTGGCAGTTATATGAACTTGGGGAGTGATTCGGTTGAATTTATTTTCAAGGTACAGCTTTGATGATTAATACAGCTTTCAGTGTACAGATGTGATCTACATTGTACATTCTGGTATAGGGGGAATAATCCTACAATGATAATAAATGTTTCTATTAATTTCTATGGAGAGTATTGCCTACATAGTGCTTACATGTATGTTTAAGATACTGTGTAGGCATTGATATACACCTGTATACACATGTATCTACATGTACATATACTGTACTTATCAATGTCTTCTCTGGTATACATGTACATGATGTAGGCCTACACAAATGTACTGGGATGTACTTGAATGATGCAAGGAATTACTTTATGGATGATATTTATCCAGTGTAGATGAATATTTGTCCTAGTGCACCCGAATATAACACATTTGTACTGGTACATGTATGTACAAGTAATTGGACCCATTAACAGTTCTAAATGTACAGTTCAGGTGTACAATGTATTGTAATCCTATCATCATGCCATATTATTGATACACCCCATTATTGTTTATGTTAAATGTCCCCTTACCTCTCCCCTGCTCTCAAGTGAAAAAGATATTAATGCATATCTGCTTGGCGGATCCTGTACTTTAATCACTCACAAATTGTCATTCTGATAAATTAGAGGATCCATTGTGCATGTACATATGAGAGTAGTTTTTGTATAATCTGCGGGGTTTTTCTTCTTCCTTTTCTTGGTTCTGAATGGAAGCCTACATAATATTATTGTATAGATTTATAAATAATGAAGAATCCTTAACAGTCTAGATGTGGACTGTTAGTTGGGTATCGAGACTGCATGGCAGCCTATGAGTATACGCTTGAAATATTTAATGTAATTATTAATGGTTCGGTTTGGTTTGATGGTTTGTTTAATGAAAAATGTATATTTTCATCGTAAAAGGTTGGGGATTAACATGAATGAATGTTTATGGTGATAGGAATGTCTTTCAATCTTGAAATAAATAGGGAAATCAAATCGAACTACGGTATAAGGATGATTTTAAGTAGGCCTATATCAATTTTGTATACGTCAGTAGTCACAGGCTTAAACATCAATTAGCGATGTACTTTAAGTATCGTTCAGTAGTTTTATTAATTAATTTAGTATGCATTGTTATCTCTACCTGTTTCTGATGAATCTTCATTATTGTTTTTCTGTCGACCATTTTAAAGATTGAAATTCAATATTCAAGGTGAAGAGTGGGATGTCTGTATTCTTTTTTCTTTTATTAGATTGTAATTGTAGTCTTGAGTATGATGTGCATGAAAACAATACTTTTAGATGGCAAAGCTGTCAATTCTGTGGTAAATAAAAGTATAAATGAACTTTAACATGTAATTCCCTATACATTAGAAGATGTTATATGAAGTTACTCGACAGTGCACTTTTGCCAAGATTTAATTTATTCATTTTGAATAGTACATTTTCTTTGTGAAATATGTGTCCTTTGACCCCAAGAATGTGATTCAATATCTTTGTCACAGTTTGTTAGTTAATCGCAAAATAAGACTGAACAAGCTCATTAAAGCTTACATGGACTGTGGACACGTTACATAAATCTATGTTTATACATTTTTGTCAAGAGTTCAACAAAGATAGCCAATGACAATTTAGATTTCAAAACTTGAAACAAAGATAGAAATGAAATGACAAGTAATTGATAAAAACCCATGATACCGATGAGTAATAGGCATGTCAAATCCAATCGTGTTTTTTTCTCGATTCTACAACTTAACATTGATGAAGAATTACAACTAAAAGTAAAAGATATAAATGCATATCTGCTTGGCGGATCCTGTACTTTAATCACTCACAAATTGTCATTCTGATAACTTCGAGAATCCATTGTGCATGTACATATGAGAGTAGTTTTTGTATTATCTGCGGTTTTTTTTTTCTTCTTCTTTTCCTTGCTTCAGCCCACATAATATTGTAAAGATGTATAATTAATGAAGAATCCTTAACAGTCGATGTGGACTGTTAGTTGGGCATCGAGACTGCATGGCAGCCTATGAGTATACGCTTGAATTATCTAATGGAATTATTAATGGTTCGGTTTGCTTAATGAATAAAGTGTACTTTCATCATAAAAGGTTGGGGATTAACTTTGATGAATGTTTATGGTGATGGGAATGTCTTTCAATCTTGAAATAAATAGGGAAAACAAATCGAACTCCAGTGTATGTCTATTTTGTACCTAGGTATTTTGGGGGACTTGTGTGTGAATCGTTTAATGAAAGGACACTTTGTAAAAATCCAGGCACGTCTTGATTTATGACGATAGTATCGAACCCTTTTATCAGTTCGTGTAAGCTGGAATATCATTGGAGCCATTGGTTTGAATAAAAATACTTCACGGTTGTGCTAATATTTCATTAATCAAAACTTGTGCTCCATTGCTGGTGAATTCATATTCTAAAAGTCTTAGAACCCGCCCGAGATTTTTCCCACCATTGCGATGTACTTTAAATATCGTTCAGTAGTTTTATTAATTAATTTAGTATGCATTGTTATCTCTACCTGTTTCTGATGAATCTTCATTATTGTTTTTCTTTCGTCTATTTTAAAGACTGAAATTTAATATTCAAGGTGAAGAGTGGGATGCTTCTATTCATTTTTCTTTTATTAGATTGTGATTGTAGTCTTGAGTATGCTGTACATGAAAATAATACTTTCAGATTGCAAAGCTGTCAATTCTGTGGTAAATATAAGTATATATGGACTTTAACATGTAATTCCCTCTACCTAAGCAGATGTTAAATGAAGTTACTCTACAGTTCACTTTTGCCAAGATTTAATTTATTCATTTTGAATAGTACATTTTCTTTGTGAAATGTGTGTCCTTTGACCCCAAAAATGTGATTCAATATCTTTGTCACAGTTTGTTAGTTAATCGCAAAATAAGACTGAACAAGCTCATTAAAGCTTACATGGACTGTGGACACCTTACATAAATCTATGTTTATACATTTTTGTCATGAGTTCAACAAAGATAGCCAATGACAATCTAGATTTCAAAACTTGAAACAAAGATAGAAATGAAATGACAAGTGATTGACGAAAACCCATGATACCGATGAGTAATAGGCATGTCAAATCCAATCGTGTTTTTCGATTCTTTAGAACTTAACATTAATGAAGAACTACAACTACAAGTAAAAGATATAAATGCATATCTGCTTGGCGTATCCTGTACTTTAATCACTCACAAATTGTCATTCTGGTAACTTAGAGTTTCCATTGTGCATGTACATAGAGCTTGATGAGAGTAGTTTTTGTATCATCTGCGGGGTTTTTCTTCTTCCTTTTCTTGGTTCTGAATGGAAGCCTACATAATATTATTGCATAGATGTATAATTAATGAAGAATCCTAACAGTCTAGATGTGGACTGTTAGTTGGGTATCGAGACTGCATGGCAGCCTATAAGTATACGCTTGAATTATCTAATTGAATTATTAATGGTTCGGTTTGCTTAATGAATAAAGTGTACTTTCATCATAAAAGGTTGGGGATTAACTTTGATGAATTTTTATGGTGATGGGAATGCGTTTCAATCTTGAAATAAATAGGACAAATCGAACTCCGGTGTATGTCTATTTTGTACCTGGGTATTTTGGGGGCTTATGTGTGAATCGTTTAATGAAAGGACACTTTGTAAAAATCCAGGCATGTCTTGAATACAATAGTATAGAACCCTTTTATCTGTTCATGTAAGCTTGAATATCATTGGAGCCACTGATTTTAATAAAAACACTTCACGGTCGTGCTTACATTTCATTAATCAAATCTTGCGCTCCATTGCTGGTGAATTCATATTCTACAAGTCTCACAACCCGCCCCCGGGTTTTCCCATCATTGGTCCCATAATGTATCCACGAATGACTGTCAAACTATTCATAACGGTCGATTTTACCCCCTGCTGAGTCCCCGTTAAAGGGAGTGGGTATTTTTGTCTCAGATTCTAAACAAAATCCTGGATTTAGCTCATTCTGCAATCATAATTATAATCATACAGGTCAGTCAGGAATCCCATGATGTTTACAAGCCGATCGCCCGTCTGATTATCAAGATATTTATGATTGGAGTTCGAAATTTCAAAAGCCTTTTTTTCCAAAGTTTTGTATAACACTACTAACAGTCTATTGGGAAAATGAGTATGGTAAAACCGGTCAGTCAAAGGTTGTTTACTTTTTTGATCATTTTGAAGCGCAATTTTTTCAGGGCTTCAATATTAAATACACCAAATCAAAGACGCTGATAACACGTAGGGCCATGCACAGTGGCGGATCCAGGGGGGGGGGGGGCCGGGGGGCCCGGCCCCCCCCCCCCCTTGAGAAAAAAATCATGTAAAATCACGTGATTTTTACCTTTTTTGGGGGTTGGGCCCCCCCCCCCCCTGGCGCTCAAGGGGGGGGGGGGGTGCAAATTGAAATTTTTTTGAGGATAAAAAAAAAAGCTCACTACCCCCCCCCCCCCCGACAAATAATTAGAGAGTTATGAATGTTTAGATTATGAGATAACTAAATCTATGCGAATCTCAAATTAGCCATGGACAACTCTGACGGTTGTCGTGTTTAAATATATCATCATTTTCTGTGTTTCTCCTAATAAGTGCCCTCTACGTTGGAATACTGATAGCATATTATTATTATAGGTCCTATAAAATGCAAAGACTCTCGTGAGTCATAAATTTTGAAATGTTGACTGTTATGTACTCTTAATTAAAAGGTACACAGATGAATACTCGAGACTGATAATTAGCACACATTGATACTCTTGGTATAAGATTCCAAATCAAGTTTATTTTGCGTAGCGCATGCGCAGCTTTAATTCAATTGTGAATTTTTGTAAGACATCGTCAATATATAACATCTCTCTCGCTTTTAGTTTCCGACATAGTGATTGTATGAAAGTATTTTATAATATGTTAGGTAATCCAAATTATGAGTAAAATTGAATACCAGCATTATATCCATATATCATAAAAAGTTTCAAATCTACTTTTCAACAAATTTAGTGTATTTTATCTGTACATTAACTTTAGAAGAAATTACTTCCTTAGACTTTTTAGTAATAAAATAACTAACATGAATGTTAAATTAACACTAATGATATTCAGTGAGCCAGCGATTTCCTACATTGACTAGTACACATATTAAAAGAGTGAGATGTCGTTTAATTACCTCATATTAAATCAACAATTTGCTTTAGTCATTTTGTGTGTTGAACAAATGAGGAAATTGTGAGGCACTATAAACGTCACAGCACTGCTAAAGCCAGGGTAATTACGCTGCATTATTGTAAAGCGCTGAGAGACTCAGATCCTATTTACACAGTGTAATTCTGTTTTACTCTGATAATCAGAGTACTTAGTACCTGGTAATTAGACATTTCTCAATAAAATTACTCAGTGAAATTGTGATGGTTTGTTAAAAAAGGGAGGATAGATCCTTGTCTTCTCCCAAAGATTACCTGGATATTAAACCTGCATCAATTATGTGCTCATTTTAATCTTCATTTGTCAGTCCCACCGACCAGACCGACACAAGAGCGACTACAGACCGAACAAAAATTAAATTACACCGCATGGGCAAGAGAAGGTCGGTCTGTAGTCGATCTGGAGTCGGCCTGGAGTCGGTCGGGAGTCAGTGTGGGGACGGTCCGGAGTCAGCCCGGATTCGGTCGGGAGTCAGTGTGGGGACGGTCCGGAGTCAGCCCGGATTCGGCCTGGAGTCGATCTGTAGTCGGTCTGGAGTAGGTCTGGAGTCGGTGAGGGTACGGTCTGGAGTCAGCCCGGAGTCGGTCTGGAGTCGGCCTGAAGTCGGCCTGGAGTCAGACTGGAGTCGGCCTGGAGTCGGCCCGGAGTCAGTCCGGAGTCGGTCTGAAGTCGGTTTGGCAGAGTGACTGACGTAATATGAGCAGATCGGTACTTGGTATTCCATAGATAGTGAACTAAATTTACCCATTAATAGGTCGGTGTATAAAACTCTACAAAACCACAAAGCATAGAGGATATCTAGGTTTCATCATTCGACTGACTGTAATACTTTGATGTATTCATGCCAATCATTTAAATCATGGTATCCAAATTACTACACATATTTTAAAGTGTAAATTTACACACTTCGCATCAGAAGATCGGATCCTCAAAAGGCATTATATTTTGAAGATTTTGCATTTCAAGTTTAAAGACACGATTGGTGTTTTTTCAAAATAAACTTTTTAGAATTATATAAAAGAGGCATAACCATTTTTTTCCCTTCAAGCTGTAAGCTCTTTTGAACACCCACGCATCAGTTGTTAGAATAGTCTAGACCTAAAATTTACTTTAGGAGACGTATTTCATATGCCAGAGATCTCGACTTTGATCCCCAATACACACCTCGGTGTACTAGACCATGCACGGAGTTTTGTTAAATAATTTATGGTACCAAGCTGGGAGTGTACCAATCGTCATAATTCCATTCACTTCTATAAAGCTTTCGGTTCAGACTGTTTAAGCAAAATGATCCAAACTGCGTGTACAGACAAATCTGTATCCTGAATAATCCAATAAACATGTAACATGTCAACTTGAACGTTAGTTATACTAACGTGGGACTATTTAGTGGATAATAGTCATGTGGATGACGATAATGATAACAGCAACATCAATAAAGAGAACGGCAACAACAGTATTGATGTTAATAACAGTTGATAATAAAGTTGATAATAATAATAATAATAATAATAATAATAATAATAATAATAAAAAATAATGATACAAGAATAATATATCATACATTATAGTGATGATGATGATGATGATGATTCAATTTATATGAGTTTAAGAAGAAGGGGACAAACAAGAAGAACAAGCACAAAACGAGGAAATCTCATTCAAATTCGCATATTATTATTGATGGTGTACCTATGCGCTTTATGCATAATATAGATATAGTGTGTAATCATTAAAGAGAACAATAAACCTGTTGATTCATCTCAAAGATTTTCAAACAAAAATCAACGTTATACGTCATTGTAATTTTTCCCATATTTGCAATGGCTGTTGAACAGAGCTATTAGAACTACCGTATGTTGATTTATCGAAGGTCTTTGTGATAGTATTCAACTGACATTGTAAAATGGATGAAAGTTAAAACCAGGGATGAAACAAGGCAGCGAGTTTTCCTTGTTCTTAGACAATAACAATTTGATGATCTGTGCGATATGTTGGACCACCTTGTACATATGTATAGGGCAAACACAAGCTACGTCATTTATAGAGCAATAACAATAACATCGAAATATGAATGCTTTTTTGGGGGGGATGCATGATTGCACTTGGCAAATAATACAAAGAGATGTGCAAATTCACCATCGTTCCTATTTCCATAACGCGGGCAGAATGGTGGACTATGTACGCAAAGGAACAAACATGGCGTTGGGATGTATAACAAGAGCCTCATGGTTTCATCTGTTTTCCTGGGTTCTACTACTTAATATGATGGCAACAGGTATGTGTTAATAATGCTCCACATCATTTTGAAATGAAAAATACTTAAAGTTTGTGAATTGACCGGCCAATATCACGTAACTATGAACAAATCGTGTATGAGGAAGTGTCAATTTTAAAACACATACATGTATTTAGCCATTAACAGCAACCCTCACGACGTGTTAGAAATACCTATCGTAACAGGATGAATTTACATTGATACCATGTATTTGTGTGATACGAATGTCGGTGTGAGAATTGATAATGCAAAATTAATATACTTGATAATTGATAGTAGTCATATACAGTACATGTCCAATAGTACTGCATTGTAAATAATAATGACGGTGGTGGTGATGGTGTTGGTGGCGATGGTGGTGATGATGTTGATGATTGCAATGATGATGATGAGGATGATGTTGGTGGTGGTGATGATGACGGCGCTGATGACATGAAGGTAGTGACGGTGGTGATAAAAGATAATGATGATCATCTCGCTTATTATGATCACTACCATGTACCTAAATGTACTTGCGATTTGAATTCCCAGTATCATATATTTTATTTATCGAAATGTGTATGTTTATGCATACTTAGAATATTGATTTGATTTGCATGGGTCTTAACTTTTAAATTTGTTCTATGTTTGATAAGTGTGTAGATAAGCTATGAAACAAAGGAGAATAGTTTTCAGAATGTAGAAACTCCATCGCTATACACCTATTATGACTTAACTTTTTAAAACTTAATGGGACAGCGGCCCTAAAATTATGTCAAGAAATCGTTACAGGACCTAATGTCTAGAAAATACTTTAAAATTTAATCCCCCCTCCTCCTTTTATGGCCCATTAGAAATATCAAAACAAATTAAAGCAAGTAAAGAACGCGTAATTGCAGTAATGGTAGTAGAAGTAGTAGTAGTAGTAGTAGTAGCAGCAGTCGCATTAGTATTATAGTAGTATGGTACTAGTACTTGTAGTAGTATTAATATTATTGTTATTATTATTATTATTAGAGGTAGTAGTAGTAGTATTAGCAACATCAATAGTAGAAGCAGAATAAGTAGAACTAGTAGTACAAGTAGTGGTAGAATTAGTAGTGGTAGTAGTAGTAGTAGTAGTAGTAGTAGTAGTAGTAGTAGTGGTAGTAGTAGAACTGGTATAGTTGCAGTATAGCTGTAGTGGTAGTAGTAATAGTAGTAGTATTAGTAGTAGTAGAAGTAGTAGTATAAATAGTAGTAGTAGTAGTAGGAGTAGTAGTAGTAGTAGTAGCAACATCAGTGGTAGAAGTAGAATAAGTAGTACTAGTAGTAGACGTAGTAGTAATAGAAGTAATAGTATTAGTAGTAGCAGTAGTAGTAGTAGTAGTAGTAGTAGTAGTAGTAATAGTAGCAGTAGTAGTAGTAATAATAGTAGTAGTAGTAGTAGTAGTAGTAGTAGTAGTAGTAGTAGTAGTAGTAGTTTTAGTAGTAGTCGTAGTAGTAGTAGTAGTGATAGTGATAGTGGTGGTGGTGCTGGTGGTGGTGATGGTAATAATAGATGTAATAAGCGTTGTGGTTATTGTAGTGATTAGAATAATATTAGAAAGACAATAATATGCTGCACTTTTAGAAAATAAACGAAATAACAAATAGATGAATTTGTATATATTTATGGTGGTAGGAATAGCGCCCAATTAATATGTTTTGAAACGACTTCCTCAAGTCAATTAGTAGAATATTTTAATCGATTAAAAAAAACATGACGTCCAAATTTACTTCTTTTTTTTCTTCTTTGCTTTAATAGGCACGAAGGTAATTAAATACCCAAATATTTTTGTCATTGTTATTGCTGTCATTTGTTTTTGTTTATCTATTGTACATTTTGTTTGTTTTGTTTTCACTTAATCTTCTTTAACTGTGATAATCACAGATTTGTTCAGATTATCATTGTAAACAGCAACAACAGAATGTTCATACTTGAATTATGTCACTGTCTCAATGATTAGGTTCGGGTGTATCAAATTGGAAAATTCGACTGGCAGGCTCACTGCTATCCACTGAGGGGCGAGTAGAGGTGTTTATAGATGGACGATTTGGTACCATCACGGATTTTGACACGTGGGGCCACAATGAAGCTCGAGCAGTCTGCAATCAGCTTGGTTTCCCTGATGATAATGTCGCATCTCTAGGAGGAGGTTACTACGGTCAGGGGAGCGGGCCGGTCTACTTTTTAAGTGTGAAATGCCCTGAAGGAGCCAGCGTCTTGGACAATTGTACTTATGTCCGAGAGAACACGGAAAACAATCATGAGTTCGACGCAGCGGTTACATGCAGTGAGTATACAGACCTGGGGGTGTTTCACAAAGATCCTAAGTTGAACTTATCTCTAAGTTGGACTTAACCCTAATAAGGCCGGGCTATTTGAAGTCTTAGTAGGGCCGGGGGGGGGGGGCCATTATGGCCCCCCCTCAAGATCTCGGCCGCAAAGCGGCCGATCGCCTCGAAAATTTGCACGCATGTCAAGTGAAGTGTAAAGAATAATATGATAATTTCAATTTTTTGAAAAATTCACTCATTTGCATATTTATGGTAATTTATGCAAATAAAGTCATAAAAATCACATTTTTACCAATAAATCATATATTATTCATATTTAAGCATTCTTTTTCACTAGATATATTCATTAGACCATTCTGAATAATAATACGAAAAAAAAATTGGGAAAGCCAGCTTATTTCTTATGTTATCCCTTGTTTTGATAATTTCTTATGTATTTCATTGTTTTTTTAACTTATGTATTTCATTGTTTATGTTGTTTTATTTCATCTTTTACTACAATTCAACTATTTTGACTCCCAAAACAACCACCTAAACTTTAAACAAGACCCAATAACCCATGTTTGATCTGTTTTTAGGAAAAATGACTTTGCCATACGTTTTGTACACAAATCACGAAAATGAACGATTTTCAGGCTGACATGCGAAGACAAAAGGTCACGTGACCTTGTAACCGTAGGTCCGATTTTCGAATTTTTTTTTTTAGAAGTTGCGCAAGACTCGAAAAAAAAAAAAAGTCAGCGAGCGGCGGGGCGCCATCCATATGCGTTCCCGAGCAATCGGAAAAATTGTGGAGGGGGGGGGGGGCATAATGCCCCCCCCCCGGCCTTATTAGGGTTAACAAGTATAGAAAGCCGTTAGCATCTATGAAAATATTTTGTAAAAGTAATTTTAAAAGGCATAAGATGTTGATCCAAATCATTCATATTTTCTATTATCAAGGAGATTTCATGTTCTTGATGTGGAATTTATAAAAAGTCTAAAATACTTGATTTTTCGTATTTGAATATATTTATTTTAAGGCTACATAAGGCTCTCCATAATTTTAAAGTCCAACTTAGAGTTAAACTCGACTTAGGAACTTTGTGAAACACCCCCCCCCCCCCCAGATTAATCGCTGCAAGCCTTTACCGTTTACATTAAATAATGATTTCATAATCGAAGATTACAATTCCTTCCGTTCTCGTTTTGCAGAGGTGCATCACAGAAATTATTTTCCCCAAGTGGGTATACGAAAAAACCCTACATCACATCACAATAATATCATCTCATGATCATAAAATAATTGAAATCCATGTCGCCTAACACATAGAGAATTTAATATGAATCCAAATTCTGATCTCCAGTTGTTTCAACTTGCTGAACAACGTACCCCCCCCCCCCCCCCAGAGAATAGAGATTTTAGAATGAGAAAAATTAAACGATTTATAATAGCGGAACTACCGTTTTCCCTTGATTCTATTTAGTACGTGCTTTTATAATGTGTCATTAATTTTCAAAAGAAAAGGTTTCATCATGGTTATTTAAAAGTTCAGGCCAGGATATCAGTAAATACCAAACTTTGGTGATCTAACTCAAGGTGATATGGTAATCAACGTCATACATGTACATTCATATGATACCGCAAAATGAATACGACAGGCTAGCAATATCCACTGGAAGTTGTATCATTTTAAGCAACATACACATATTAAATGATCTATCACTGAATGCCAGAGCGGATTATGGCTCTGTTTTCTAATTAAATATATAATTATTGTATTCATTCAGAAGCGCCTATTCGCCTGCATGGAAGCACGAGTAGTGGACGTTCAATGAGAGGAATTATTCAACTATATAATGAGAAGTGGCTCGATTTGTGCACAACCATATGGACAGAGGCCGAATCAGAGGTTTGTAGGTTTATATATTATATGTTATCTTTTTTCCTTCTGATATATACAAGGTAGCACATTGTCACCAATATTGGTGGTCTTCCACGAGGCACTGTGTGGTAACAACAACTTGCCATAACAAATAATTAATTTAAACTCATTTTTTCAACAATATACTGTCACAAAGTAATGTATGTTTATCATATTACATTTACAGACAGTAAGCTATTTTTTAAATCAGGTGAAATAAATTGTATACTTTTTTAATTATAGAAAACAGCCTTATACAGTTTATGAGTTAGGCTCGTAAACAGAGTAGAAAGACGATCTCGGCTCAACATAGGGCCACCTTGTGTATACATATACAGGGTAGCCCTAAAAACTGGATACGTCCAATAATGCGGAGATAATTCACCAGTACTAGAATATGATTATTCATTTCAAAATACAAATGATACCAAATTTGCCAAAATCAACTGACAGTGCACCTTGCATAAAATAAGATATCGTTGTGGAGTTCCAGAAATGCTGTTATGACTGGACTTTAGGCAATCAGTAATGAACCTCAGATTGAACCGAAACATAACATTCAAGTACACTTTTTTTTTCAAAGGCGTTTTGGATCTTCTGTTAAAACAAACATGAAATCATACAAATTGTTTACCAATGCAGTGTCATTGATACTGAACGAATTTGAACTCCTACCTTGCGTGACAAAAATGCTTCTTAAACCGAAAACCCTACCGAATTTGTCAATCTTGGTATGATTATTCTTTTGAAGGGATATTCATTCTGATGAAACCGGTGAACTTAACCTTAAATTATTGGAAACATGGTAGTCCCTTTATATATATGTATACAATTCGTGCATGATGTGTTCATTATGTAAGATATTAGGGTTTCATTCACTAAACTTCAAAACACGAGATCGAAGTCCAAAGGTGCTTTATGTCAACGATGGTTTACCAAAGAGAACGACCACATTGAGGGGGGCAGCGGAGGGGTTGGGGTGAGGTCAGCGGATCGAGGGGCTGGTTACTGCCCTCCATCCGAATATTAAAGTAAATCTGCCATATCTTTCATAGATTCCAGAATACAAATATGAACCCCCCCCCCCAAAAAAAAAAAAAAAAAAAAAAAAAAAAAACAGGCTTGACAATTTCTCAGTCTTTTTATTCGAAGAAAAAGAAGATAATAAGCAAATATTGAGAATATCATGGCATCACGTATGAACTCAAAATAAATCAAAGATTTTATGTACAAAATGGTAAAACGTAGTCAAAATAAACTCATTATGGACCTTTCAATCATTGCAGGTGGCATGCAGACAACTTGGTTACTCGACAGGGAGTGCCGTTAGGATAAATAATCACGATACAAACCTACAATTCTACCAGCGGGACTACAGATGCATTGGCGATGAAGAGGAGTTGGAACAATGCCCCAGTCATCGTAACAATCTAAGAGACTGTCCCTCGCATATCTGGTTTCTAACTTGCAGCACGGAGGAGACAGCTACCACTCCTCAGAGTGAGTCTAAGGCATCACTAGATCATTCTGTCGGGGGGGGGGCTGGATCAAGCTTTAGTTATAGGCAAAAGTAGACCAGGTCCTTGTTAGAAAATAATTTATATGACACCCAAATATTCACAGATCTTTTAAATATGAAGAGGTCCCACTTCATCATGTGCATGCATGCTATCTGCACTCACATAGTGATCTTGTTTCTAGCTTTAAAATAATAATTAGTAATGGTAAGAATATAAAGTCACCTTAGTGGGTTGTGCAATTTGGTAATATTACCTCTATCGGCTCATGTGCAAATGGTATTTCAAAATGGGTTTTATTCCAATATGCAAAACAGGGTAATGGGTCGCTTGAGTATTTGATATATCTCCACCATGCGGGAATAGTAATCATTGGTATAGATATTTTGATGAAGTATGGCCCAGTGGTCATGGCAATTTTCATTAGGTTTCTGGGTTGGATTTGAAATCTGTGCGCTAATGCCTTTGGGTAAGATGTTAAGCCTAAATTTCTTGGTCGCTTTTCATACACAATCTGGAGGTGACTTGGCATGATAATAGAATTGTCCATGTCATCCCATAACGGTGATTTAAATTATAACACCACGATGCATTTATGTTGCCTTATTTGAAGCACTTTATGTTTCACTCTTTCAAACACTTGCATTTATATTCCTTATTTCAAGAAAGTCCTGATTTATAATCAAACTATGAAGTATGCATAAAATATTAATATTTTTTGTATTTCTTTGCCTTTGAAGACGAGTCTACTTTTACACTGTCCACGATCTCGGGTTCCTTGGTCTTCCTCGTCCTTGTCATCATGGTCCTTCTCGGTTACCTCTTCAGCATAAGGAAAAGAGCTTCCAGACATCGGCGATGGATCACATTATCCCGTGGACGGGAGGGGAATCAACCAAGTGAGAGGGAGAGGAGAAGGAGGAGGACGAGGAGAGTGAGAGGAAGAAGCCAGGGACGTTCAGCACCTAATGTCAACTCTATCAGCAACGGACAGCAGGGGAACGACGGCGACTTACCACCTTACTCGCGCCTTGAAGAAGAAGACACACCCCCGCCGTACACGCAGCTGCCAGTACCGCGGATTGAGATGCCGGTGGTAGGTAGAGAAGAACGTTACGAGGCGCAGCCACCGCGGTGCACCGAAACCGACGCTATCGATTTCTTCCGAGAGCTTGATGCTGAGCAGCTGCGGTTGCAGTACGAAAACGCCGCGGCTGAACGGTCTCCATCGCGCTGCGGTCAACAACCGCCACCGGACTATTTCACCGCGACTCAACTCCCGCAGGAGACACCTTGCTCTGTTAATCATCAGACTGATATAGACAATGCTTCATTAGCTGGTTCATTATGTTCTGATGATGAAGGAGATGACATCTCCCTATCCAGCTGCCGTAGTCCAATCCCCGTGATCCCCAAACACACAGTCAATTTAGACTCAACTGTGACGTCAGTAGAAGTGTAGTCATGACAAGGAGAGCTAGATAAAGCTAGAAATATTATGAGAAAGAAATCAGTTCATGACAACAATTATATTTCGTCTTAAACAACTAATAAAAATCTATACAAAGCGCTATTAAAATGTTATTTGCATATCAATATATAGCCGGACAATTATACTGTGAAATGTGTTCCCAATGTAAACATATTATAACTGAGATACATGTAGTATAATAAAATGCCTTGAGTGATTAATGCCTTGAATTATTGACATGAACATGCTTCCAATTCTTCTCAGAATCATTGAATATTCATCGCGATTGTCTAAACATGTGTAATTGATTAATCAACAACGTCATCTGTAATATGGCGGTAAAAGGTTTGTTCGTCTTTGAAGTTATTCACTTAAATTTGAAAATACAAGGAAAAAATGACTTAACAGTTTCAGAACAATGTGATATGTAGAATGTTTGTATCATTAGACTATTTTGCTGGACGTGAATATGATTTGGTTACACATTTTTTATTTCGATCCATGTACACGCAAAATGAAATATCCCTCAAATCCATAACCGAATTTAATCAAAAAGCAGAAAGCCTTCAATAAATGGATAAATGCCACCACCTCCCTACCAGAAACCAAAATAATCACTTAAGAAGCAGTTTTTCAAATATTATGGAGGTGTGTTTGTGTCTAATACCTATGATTTTTACACTGAAATATTGTTTTTAAGTTGACCATGCACTTATGCATGATAAATACCATTTCTTTAGAACAAGGGCCCTTTTTTCATTAATACCTTGTTTGTATGCGATTGTGTTTATCTAAATTATATATTATTCTTGTGTGTGTTATCGAAATAGTCAAATGGTAAGGAGGAAAAAATATTTATGTTATAATTCTAGAATGTTTGTACGAAATTCCACTGCAGGCCTAATACCACAGCATAACATACAAGGCGTATCATACGCTGTTGAAAGACCCTGTTGCACAATGATTATAGATAAATATCCTCGGTCAAGCGTTACAACCAATAGGGATTCATATTTTCTGTCACGTGATATCTTGATCCTGATTGGTTTAAGCTAAAGAGATGCGATTGATCACAGTCATTTGCAATTGGTATTAGTATGCGATTTGTCGTAACACGCGGTTAGTCGTTTGTGTAAAATGGTCCCACAGACTGTGTTATTAATTTCCAGTTAGAAAGTACTTTGTTTAAAGATAAAGAGAAAAATCTTGTCTGTAAGTGGACTCGAATCTTATATTAAGCTATCTTTGGTGGTATTGCATCTTACCTGTAACATACTGAAATAATTAATTTGTTTTGAAGTACAATATATTTGTTGTATTAGTACAATATTCTATGCAACAAAATCAGTACTACTGGGTTAACATGTTATGCTTGTGTTTGTTCTTGAATTTTACACAAAAAGCATTTGTTATTGTATATTTTAAAAGTTTTTTACTGAGCATGAAAATGTAAAATAATCATAATCATATGAAATGTCTTCGAAATTTATCTTTTGTTAATTCAGAAAAATAAAAAAATGAATATATCCAAACAAAATGATTAAGTAAATTTCTTGGCGTCGAATACGTGCACATCATAGCGTAACTGAGAAAAGATGTGTGATGAAGATTTGATCAGTTAGATATGAGAGTGAGACCGAAAGAAGGAAAAGAGAGGGGAAGAGTTGGTAAGATGTGTACAGCTAGAGAGACAGAAAGATAGAAAGAAGTTTCATAACAGATGGAAAAAATACATATTTATATATGCATATTATATTACAGATAGGAAAGAGAGAGAGAGAGAGAGAGAGCGAGAAGGAAAAAAGACTAAGGGGTATTAATATGTGTTTACATTGTATGTATGTAGTAAGACAGAAGAGAAAGCAGAAAGGTTAAACAAATCAACCATACCAAATCAAACCAAACCATTTTTTTAAATATGTAGCAGTACTATTTTCAATGAAGAATTATTGATTGAAAGAGTCGTTACTTGATAATGCCTGGCGTGCATTTCATGAAGAGCGCCACCACATCACTCGTCGGTGAAAGGCGTTGGCAGGGTTGACGGGTAGAAATGCATGTCTAATAAGAACTCGACGAAAATAAATGAGAAAATGAGAAGGCAATGAAGAGGGCGTCAATGCAATGAGAACCAAATCTCAAACGGGCTTGATAAGAACTTTGCTTTCATATCTATATTATGCAAACAATGATATTAAACCATTGTATTCTATAAAAAAAAATATATTAAAAAAAGGAATTGGAAACTGAAAATAGCAACAAAATATGCTTTGTTAAAGGTAATACAAAGTTTTGGTATGGGGTCATGAATTTGGTTCAAATGAACATATTGGAAGCATATGTGATCCTACAATATTCACTGATCGTTGTCGCCGTCGAAATCGAGTCTAAAGTGATGAAATTGTAAATAATAAACTCTTTATGTTGTATAGCGCCCTCTCAAGGTCAAGCTACCATCGTATGCCGTAGGCGCTATTTGAAATTTATCAAAATTTACCGGGAGCACCGGTAAATTTTTATTTTCAATTTTTCTCGAAAGCAGAAGTGTTTTAGGGGCTAATTTTTTTAGAGCTTATAATACATCCATAGGGGCATCCAAAAATATCAAAATTGTAAAGAATCACTATCCAGCCAATTTTCAAAATTTACCAAAACTTTGTAATACCTTTAAAGAATTATTTTAAGAATATCTACGTATCGTTAATGATCTCCAATTTTCCTTCACAAATCGCCAGGTATTGATTCGATATCATTTCTCGAACATTTCTCGATACTTCTGAAAGCCACAAGGGTCATTCTATGCAAAGTGGAGAAGACTCTACAAACAACATCAACCACTGTTATGTTTCCACCAACCTCATTGTACAATTGTTTACACAAACTGTGTAACTAATATATTAAGTATAATGTTTGCATTTTCATTACAATGGTTATGATCTCGTAAATGCGCGCTCAAATGCAAAACGAAGTCCACAACTCTCCCGCTACAAATGTTACATTCGCATCAAGCACGTGGTTCCGAGGGAAGACTTCAAGGCCAAGCTCCCCCTTGCATCCCCGAATAAAGATGTTCAAGCCCCCACCCCTTCCTGATAGATTTGTTTGATTTTGAAAATAGAGAAATAGTGTTTCTGTCATTAATGTATAGCACACAATTTATAAAGGGGGAATTGAGTTTTGTTGCAGAGGGCGCTCCACAAATAATTTTTTTGTGAGATAATGAAAAACTGAGTGTTAAATTTGAAGAGAAAATCATACAATTTAAATGACAAAATCATCTTTGTTTTAAAATCGGTTTAATTCTATGTTCTTTCAAATTTGAATAGGCTATTTGTACCTTTGCCCAATAATGTATAATCTTCCAACTTGTATTTGTGTGATTAATTGCAAATTGATTACAAAACAAAGTTGTGGATTCTATTTCAAAAAATTGATTAGAACTTATTTATATTTACATGTAGTTTGTATATTCCGGATTCTGCATTGTCTGTGTAAAGGGGGGGGGGGGGGGGGCAATCTCGCACAAAAACTGTACCGTGTATGAACATGAAATCGCGCCGTGCTAAAATTGAAAAATCTCCCGACAGTGCACCAAGCACCTCCCATCCCAGGAGCATTGATACAGGGACCCCCCCCCCCCCAACATCAAAATAAGTCACAGCGTTGCCCGCCCGCCCCCCCCCCCCCAAAAAAGGTCGTAAGTATAACAAGTTATAAGGATATATCGATTTTTGTAGACTCTGAACCGAAGTTCCCATCGGTGTAAAATTTTCACTCTTCCAAAGTAGAAAAATTTCTCTCTCAGACTTATTTGTTTGTTTACGAGAACTATAGAATGCACGCTTGGAACTGGGTCTCTACAGGTGTATATGGTCGATGAGTCAAGGGGCAGGAAAATGGAGACGTCCACACATTGCCCCGATATGTTAATGAACCCTATTAAAAAGGCAATTTTTTTAAAAAGATGCCTGACTCCACTGGGAGAAAAGAGGGATACCTAAATATGCGAGCTTTGTTTCTCAGCCAAAACATTTTCTTCGGGAGGTGGAATCAACCATCTTTTCTTCTCGGTCGCTACACTTGCTCGAAAGTCGCATCCACCACCGGTCATAACAAGACATCGCCACCTCAGCCCCTCCCACACCCTTCCCTACCATTCGCTCCGATCCCTCGCAGATGAAGCCCTAGTCCCCCCCCCCCCCCCCCCCATATACCTTCTGGAACAGCGTCTAATTCTCAAATACGGAACCTCATCACCTTTTGTGTATGTTAAAGAACCCCCCCCCCCCTTCCTTCGCGCGCGCGCTCTCTCTCTCTCTCCACCCCCCCTCTCTCTCTCTCTCTCTCTCCCCCCCTCTCTCTCTCTCACTTTCTCCACATTCTTTAGTCCCCCTCTCTCCCTTGTCTATATTCTTCTCTTCTCTTCTCTCTATTCTATCTGATGTACACAGTCTCATATTCTCCTGTTTGTCTATAATACCAATGTGGATACCGTAACCCCATTTCATTCTACTTTCTTGCCTTCCATAACTTCTAATTTTCTTGCAATCTTTAAATCTTACCAATTATATATTTCTTTTTGTATTTGTGTTTGTTTTGTTTATTCTTTTCATCTTTCACCCTCTTCCGACCTCTTGAGTTATATTTGCTTTTGTTTCACTTCTTCCTAATTGTTTGTTTCCCTTCATGCAGGTTTTTGCGAAATTTAGTACATTTTACAAAGCATGTATTTGAGACTTTGTTAGTCCCTCTTTTATCTCTCTCGCCTTTTCCATCCAAATTTGCTCTTCTTATACGAAAATCTATCAAATACTTGCACAGACCAAATTCAAGTGATTGAAAAAGCGAACTTTCAGTTTTCCTAATCGAGGGTAAAGTACTACAGAACAGCTAAACATCTTTATCAAGTACATTACCTATCTATCAGACTAGTTTGAAGATATTACGATGAATTGGTTTGAAGTATCAACAAACGTATACGAAAAGTAGCTTTTATAACTTTGGCGCCGGTCTAATGATTTATGACATTTCGGAAAAATGTTCTTTGCTGTTCTGTGTGATATCATGATCAAATATTGATATATATATTGCAATAAACGTAACGAAGTAAATATATTACATTCAGTATATTCCCGAATAGTAATTATTGTATCTCAGGACATTTTTAAAAACACATTAGCAGAAGTTTTATTTTTCTCATGAGGTAGGATAATTGTATGATAAGGTCACATGCTTCTTCTGGAAGTCAAGGTAGCTACGTTAGTAGAGGAGAAAACGGAAAACAGATAAAAAGCAAAAACAAAAGAAAAGGATAATATAAAAAGTCGTATCCTAAATAAACACTTGAAGTGTATGTTCCTTAAAACAATTAAAAGAGGGAAGAGGGTGAGACAAATATTACCAATTAATGACAGGATATATAATTATCGTGAAAGGTAAAGCGACATTAGGAGCAAGAGAAAATGATAGATATAAATAGGCAGGAAATACAATTGAAAATGGAGAGCTAGAGCAAAACAGAGAGAGACAGAGAGAGACAGAGAGAGATAGAGAGAGATAGAGATAGATAAGAAAGATTACGTGTAAATAGAGAGGGACAGAGAGAGTGAGCGGAGGGGTGGGGTCATACACGACAATGCGCTTACAAGCGTAGATAGCAACAGGTGCATGTAAAAAGTCATCTTGGGTTGACACCGTGAAATCATAGACATGACAGAATGGTAACATATATTCAGGACACAGTGGAAGTGACCAATAATGGAGGATTGGACAGCAAACTGAGAGAGAGGAAGGTTTGACTTCTTAACGTCATTTCAAAGCCTCCCAGTCACCTTTTTTGTTACATTTCTCTCTTTTGTAAACAACTCTTTGTGCTCTATAAAGCAAACGCTAACGCTCTAATAACGCCAAATCTTATTGCCAGCTACACAAATGTTTGTTGAGCGTTTACATTATAAAAGGGAATGGACATACAGGAGTCGTTGTTGTCTTAATTATTGTCGCAGCACACCGTAATATCGCCACAAAAGAGGCTGATACCTCTTTTATATTTTCCACTTCCATCCGGCGAAGGAGCTAAGGGGAATGACGGACAATGGCCCTGGGGCTGCTCCGGCCGACCAGACTTACACACATTGACTGACACGGTTATTTATGCATGAAGCCAATTTCCTGAGAAGACGGGGTGACAATAGAATGCAAGCAACAGGTATCAATAGCGACGTTAACGCAAGCCGATTCTACGCTTGAATACAAATGTAATTAAGATTCGTCAAGAATAGAACTCGCGTTCCATGTACCCGGTCCTCTTTTTCATGTTTTATCCCTCTCTCTCCCTCACCCTCTCTCTTCCTCTTTCCCCTTTCTCTCCCCCTTTCTCTTTCTCTCCCTCTCTCTCTCTCTCTCCTCTTTCTCTCCCCCTTTCCCTCTCTTTCTCCTTCTCTCTCTCTCTCTCTTTCTTTCCATCTGTATCTCTCTTTAAGCTGGGCTATTGTAATCAACGTGGGTTATGTTGATCTTCGTGTATTCAAGCAATTTCCTTTCGGGGCTTTTGCCCGTGTAGTCAACTGCCGCTTACAGCTAGTTGACTCCGGTTAATTTCCGCTATGAAAATCGATAGATATTTCCATATGAAAATATCAAGCCGTGAAAAGAAAAGATACAGTCAACGCAACTTGTTTAATAATCACAGCTTTCCATGAACCTTAGCATTTTCTATTGTCTGAGATTTCGCTCCAGGCTTTGGCTCTCTGAGCGCCCTAGTTTTGTTAAGATATTACGTGTTAAGAAAATATTGGCGAGAACAAATAAACTCAAATAAAAACTAATTAATAGCTATCTATGAGAAGAAAGAGTGTTGATGTCATAATGAAACGGCGGGAGTCGTAAAGGATGTTATGGCAGTGATTTATCGCATGATAATTGTCATGGAGTTTGCCTCATTAATGTAAGACTGGGGAGAAGGTGGTAAGTTTAGTCTATTTGTGAAAATTCACTATAAGAATAGAAAGAAAGAATTCATACTTATTAAATGACAATGGCTTTCCTCCAGCTTTTCAAATCTGGGAAACGTATGGACAAAAATATAAAGGAATTGTTTACATATATAATTATCAGCTATTTGTTTCCCTTCTAAAATTTGAATAAAAATAAACGATAATTTATCTTACTAGTGAAGGGGTATTTCTTTTGAGATGCGGTAAACTTAATCATATTCAAAAAGGAAAATTGGAATTAAATTGGAAGACGAATTAAAACACGAATTAGTCTACTATAATGCTAAATGTTTATCGAAGTGACGTAGGAGATTAAAAGTAAAAACAAAAATACAACAATACTCTTACTGTAGAAATTAGATGTTAAGCTAATGGCAAAGCAAAAAAAATCTGCCATCCTTCTCCGGCATGTGTATAGAGAAGCTAAGCGACTCTTCCTATTCCCAGCATATTTTTAATACAAGTAATTGAGGTGATTGCATATTACATTATAACTGTGATGAGTATTCAGCCAGAATCTACATTTCGATTGTGCAAGCAATTAGTTTCCCGCCAAAACACGATCATTTTGAGCGGCCCGATAATAGAGCAAGTCTGATTACGTCTTATGAATTGCATTTAGCAATGGTTTACGTTAGAAATTAGGTCTAAATCAGGGATATACGAATAGGGTCAATACAGTTAGCTATTTGACACCCACTATGAGTAATCGTGCTGGAAATTATAATGACGGGTAGAGAGTAGGGATTTTCTTACACTCCAACCAGGCTGACATAGTTTGGGTCATTAGTCTTTTGTTAATGAAGTATAAGTCTGCAGGGAATTATGCATATAATATAACACGACAAAAGAAGAACATATTAATGTTATGATGCTTTGATATATTCTATCACTATGGTAAAAATGAGTTTAAAAAAAAACTAAAGGGACAGTTTTTGTTCTTTCGTGGATGTTCTGTAATAAATTTGAACACTTATGAATGATAGATCAAAATATTATATACATGTTTCCTCAGACATGTCACCTCGGGACAATTATGAATTTTTAATTATGTATTTTTAAATCACGGTCAAAATATTAGGTGATGTAACGATAAACGAACCTATATTTGGCGAATTATGTAATAATTATTGTTCGAGGAGTCTGCCGAAATGGCTTATTTGTGTTAATACGTGCTTTTGTACATGATATGCATAGACTTAGAGCACTTTTCTTTATCATCCAATTAACCCATTGCTAACTGGAACCTGGTGGTCTCTGTGTTAAGTCTATGGGAATTAGATAATTTAGTAGCCAACGGGTTAATAGTGGTCTTGGGATGTAGTGATAGTGCCCCCCATAATGAATAAATATAGGCCTATATATATATATATATATTATAATAATTCTAAATTTAATTATTCTAAAACAATAAAGATAAAATGATAAACGTCTTTCCATGAAATCGTTTTTTCCCAAATAAAAGTGTTTTTTATTGATTTACATTATATCAACTCATTCATTTTGGTATTTACTATTTATTTATTTATTCATTTGTATCTTAAATACATTCAAAGATTATTCAGTTACAAGTACGCCCTTTTATCAGAATAAAATGTAAAGCGTTGTGACATGAATTCAAGTTAGTTTGTTTAACTTTAGTTTAATAACTTTTAATATGAAATTAGCGGAGGCATGTAGAATTTCCGCTTGATTAGGAATAAAAATTTGAATTTTCTTGAATATTTCAGCCGGTTTTTGTTTTACTCATGCATAACGCGAGACTGATTTCGCATGAAAACATGATCATCGTAATTGCTGAAGTGCCTGCAGTATGTAGAGTTCATCTTTTTATGAAATCTAAACTACAGAACAGCGCCTTGTTTTCTCTAGAAAAGGCGCTTTATTTGATTCGATTTATCTCCCAACATTAATACTTTTCGTACAATAATTTTACATAAACAAGAAGATAAACTACTGGTTGGTAAAAGGGACCAGATAATAGCACATGTGCTAGTGAATCCCATGACTAAATTCTCCTTTTAGTCACAAATGCTTTACATTCAGAAAATATGAATTGTTTTTGGTAAATTTCATAAACCTACACACATACATACATATTGGTATTTATTTAGCGCCTTTACATGAACATGCTCAAGGCGCTTTACATTTTAAAATACAAACATAACCTCCCCCCCCCCCCCCGAACAAAAACAAAAACAAAAAAATGCACAATATTTGTTGAAATATGAATTCATATTCAGAGTACTATGGTCGGAAGTTTGGTGTTATCAATTTTATTTAAATAACGATGCTAATACACGTGATAGAGTAATTCGGTATGAACAAGCCAAAAGAAAGAGGAATTAGAATAACATAGAAAACGGGAAGAAGAATTATAGGTCAAAAATAATGACTGAATAGTCATGTGCAAGTCGCTAGGAATGAATTTGTCGATACTCAGCCAAGCTAGCGTGCATGCATTTGTACGGGACATAAGACAAGCAGATGCAAGTTTCTCTCAGGACTAAGATGGTGTATACACATGTTACAGACCAGGCTAGCAAGTGTTTTAATCAGATAGTCGGGGGTAATGAGAAGGATAATTGTGCTCACGTGAAGCCCGTTGGTCATATCGTAGCATTAAAATACAGCTACCAATTCTAATGTTGGTGATATATGTTACTAACAGTAGCGGTAGCAGAGGAGGGGTAGGAACGAAAAGGAAGAAGAAACAAAAAGAATCGCATGAGAGTGTAACTGATACACGCATTAGGCGTTAACAAAAAAAAATGTTGTATTGCCCTTAGCGACCGACCCCAAGATTAGCGGTCGGCTTTTTAGTAACAAAAACATTTTAAACCGTTTATTAGAAGAAAAAAATGTTTAATGCGCAAACAAAAATATGTATTTGTTTGTTTAAATGGGATATAGGCCTAAATGCATAAAAGCATCAAAATTATTTCCAAATTATCACTTGTCTTCTGCCCTAGCTTCGAAATCCTGCTAGCGTAACCAAATAGTTTTTTTTAGAAATAAAATGTTTGATGAATAAAAAAAATATGTATTTTGTTTGTTAAAATGGGATATAAATGCATAAAATCATCAAATTGTGCCCAAATTCTCACTCGTCTTCTGCCCTAGTTTCGAAATCATGCTAGAGTAAACAAGTAGTTTGGACCCCGTCCTCGTGTACGTGCATATAACATGCTCTGCACCAGATAGAAACCAGCGAGATTTGGGCGACGTTCCCGGTTTTGGGTTTTTAGGCGACGGTCGGTGTTTTAACAAGGGGAAAAGAAAGAAAGAAGAAATCCGACTGACCGACCCAAGGTTGAAGGTTCTGGCACCTAAAGGACACCTCTTTTTTCAAGGCTTTATGTTAATTTCCTTATCTTACGTAAGTTCATCAACTCCAATTTTAAGCACACCAAGTGATAATGTTATGTTCTCAAACCATTTTAATGGTTTCACATTATTGCACAAAGATGTATGCACACACTAAATCTTTAGATTGGCAACACATTGAGAGATTCAAAATTTGCCATTTTTATCCCTTCAAATTTTCGCTAACATTCTCACCCATTTGTATTGTTTTCAGAGACATTACATTTTATTTCAACATTGTATCCATCAAAGAGATATCATTTTCGCTAATTGAAGAACAATATGTGATCAATTTTAGACCTAAAAATAAATCATTCAGCTCATGCAAGATTGCAACTCTATGATAAAACCAGGGAAGTGACGGATGAAATAAGTTAGATGAGGGTTAATATGAAGAGAGAGTAATACACAAAGACTGCCACGAAGCGTGTAGATGTTCAACTTATGTGATGTTACCGCTTGCAAACTTTCTCGCAACTTTTCATCTCGGCGAAATAACAAAAGGAAACAGAGCGGTATATACATATAACATTTTTATTATTAGCGGGTAGTACACTCTATCTGCACTCTAGCTCTGTCACTATGTAAACTCTTAATTCCAGTTCAGATCCGGGGAGGAGCGGACACCAGGGTAGTGGGTGAAAAAAAAAGAAACAAAAATGAAACCATGAAAAAAGTACGGAACTGTAATTTGCCTTGATCTATTTTGATCTACATCACCCATCTCCCGCAGCCATTGAGACATTGAGAATTCGGCTAGGTATGAGAGGAGTGTAGATGAAGAGAGCGGATGAAGTTCGAGAGAGATGGAGAGAGAAAAGAGAAGGGGAAACATAAAGAGAGCGAAACAGCGGAAAATTTCGGCGCACTATATATTTTCGTCATTACAGTTAGTTTTTACATATCTGGCGACATTGCCGGGTCTCAATTAGGAACTGCCTGCTTTTTTCCCTCATTTCTCTCTCACTCACTCACTCTCGTTCAGTTTGGGGAGTGCTTGAAAGCGAAGGCAGCCAGCTTTATTTAACTCCGCCAATATAGGAGAGATTAGATCTAATTGCGCGGGCTTTTTCTCGTCTGCGCTTCACCACTAGGATCTCCCGCCAAAAAAAAGGAAGAAAAAATCAAAGCGGTGAAGCTTTATTCTTTCCCCTTCTCCCTCTTTCTATTCCCCCCATCTCCGTTCCTGCTCCCTTTCCTATCCTTCCTTGAAAATAGATTTGTGGAAATGGCAAAACCTATGCCTGGGGCGTCTGAAAATTGAAAGCTTACAACTCGAAACATTTCTGCATTTCTAACGCCCATCACTTCACTTTGTTTTTTCTGGTCGACCGTGTATGGGGGAGCTTCAATAATTGCATCAGAATTGAGATGCGCGCAAGGGCTTAAAATTCAAAAACAATTATATCTCCTCTCGTTTATCTGTCTATCTCCTCCTCCCTTTCATTCTCTCTGTATCTCTCATTCCGGTGCTTTTCTTCCTTCCTAACTGTATGCTTGCTACTCAAGATGAGGGGATGAGCTAGATGATCTTTTGGCCAACTGAAAAAAGTGCGTTGTCTAAACTGATATCAAATGTGAGTGCAAATTGCAATTTTTGTTAGGAAGCTTACTCGGTGTATACGAGAGTGACAGTGATAAAGGCAGAAGGGGAAAAGAGAGGGAGAGAAAGAGAGGGAGAGGGAGAAACAGAGAGAATAAACAAGGGGAGAAAAGTTGAGAGTGTATAGGAGAAGGCAGAGAGAGAAAAGAGAAAAAAGAGAAAGGGAAATATGACAGCAAAGAGGAAAAGGCATGGGCAGACTTCAGAAGCGCTTTTATAACATGGGCTTCAATTAAGGGCTTAGTAAGGCGTTTTCGAGCTTTAGGCCGGCTTTCATTAGCTCCGCCAATTTTCAATAATGGCGGTTATTATCAAACTTGTTAATAATACCCCAGCATTAATGGAATATTGCATTAGGGTTCAGGTAAACCTCGCACTTTTTCTCACAGTTCAACCATCATCAGAAAGTTTGTATTCGAATGACCTACTTTTCTTGCTACTAAACTTTAAAGTTCACTGACAAACATGGCACATATCACAAACAATACGTCATTCTAAAATGAGCTTACATTTTATTTTTTGGAGATTTTGCAGTTTCGTAATATTTTGGAAACGCTTGCATTCTTTAGTTAAAATAGATTTTGATGGTTTCCAATTAAATTGCAAACATACATGAGAAGTGAACACATGACTTGAAGAACTTTTTTTTTTCATTTTAAAAAATGAGGCTTGCAAACAACCTGAGGAAAAAAGTACTTATCGGTATGAGTGCGATGAATTCAAGAATTAAGAAAGAAAATAAAGAAAATATATTGAGAATAGAGAATGTTGGGAATAGAGCAGGGAATAGAAGAATGAGAGATAAAGGAGAGAAATTTATAAACAGGCGGATATGATGAGGGGGAGAGAGAGTGAGATTGGGAGAGAGGAGAGAGAGGAGAGAAAGAGCGAGGAGAAAGAGAGAGAGAGAGGGGAGAAAGATATATATATAATTATAGAGAGAGAGAGAGAGAGAGAGAGAGAGGGGGAGGGAGGAGAGAGAGAGAGACAGAGAGACAGAGAGGGGGAAGAGAGAAAATACGGGTTAAGTATAAACAAAAATAGAGAGGGGGAAAGAATTGTATAGAAATACGTATCGGGAAAAAAAATCAACTTTGTTCCACTTTCCCTTCCACCTGTTAGGATTAATGTCGTATGAAAAAAGATGAAAACGATTCAAAGAGTCTGTGTTTAATATGCCTGATATTTTCTGGAAAATATTTCTCTGACTCAGTGTTTCCTTATTTTTCATCTTTTCCTTATCTTTTAATAAGATAAGGTGTACGCGAGATCCAACATAACACAATCAACCATTCACCCAATTAATAATTCATTCAATCAATTAATCAATTATTCAATCAATCATTCAATCAATTAAACAACAGCTATTCACGCTTCATTGAACCATCATCAACCATCGAGCATTACCTCACAATCAACATTTACATTATTAATAGCGTACTCATACTAATTAAAATACAGGACATATACACGTTTCCTATTTAGATTTTCCTCACTCTTTTAATAAATAATAAACCATCATTAATCACTTAATACATAATACAATATATATAAATTGCACATCATCGGGAGCCTCGCTTCTGGACTGGCAAGTCAAAACTTCATTAGTTATGTACAGATGGTCAAACCAATATACGGTGGGGGCAGACGTTAATTCACCAAACATATATTATTCAAATGTTTAAACAAAAACTATTTTGCGCATCAGGATGCGAATAGAATGCGGGAGAACGATTCCTATGAAATATGTGAATGAAAGAAAGTACCAAATCACAATAAGACGAACATTTTTTGTTACGCTCCAGAGTGATTAAAGTGTAAAAGAATGATACAACAATACAATAACACAGTGTAAGATCTAGGTCAAGTATCTTAGAAGAAAGAAGATACTGGATTTATCATGTGTAGGACTTTGTTGCGTTTAAAATCATAAAAAATGATACACAGATAATCAGAGACAACGTCGATCAGAATCGTTTAACGTAGCATCGTAATGAACACATGTCGACGCACGAACCAACATGTAAAATGAAAGTTTGTAAATTGTTGGAAAAATCCAATGATTTTAAAAATATATAAGAAACAAGCAATACAAAACAAAAACGGAGGTAAATGGCATTAAGATATAAAGATGTAACGTATGAAGTATCGTGTTATGGATTACTATGTAAGTAATCTAGAAATTATATTGAGATGAACCCATATTTAAAGCTTGTATTTTAATTTCACATTCATGAACCATCAGTGTCAATTTGCTTTTCCTTCCTCACGTTATCTGAACATATGCCAACATTCATCCAACATTGATATAATTAAACGAAAAGGAAAGTAGACCGTCCCGACAAGCTAACGTGTTAAGATGTCATTATCCAGCAAGCGTGAACGTAATGACAGAAATGGCCATTATGCATCAACCAAATTGTGATAATACGTGTACTTCACAAGGAAACTATACCTCTAACCTCTGGCTTAAACGTGTATTTCTATTTTAAATAAAATAATCGTAGTTGGGCGTAGAATACGAAACCTCGGAGCAACTTAAACTTTGATGATAAATTAAATATTCCACAAGCTTCATATATATAAAAAAAAAAAAAAAAAAAAAACACAACCAGTCTCCATTTCCACCGATTTATTTTCATCTTATCTGTACATTCATCTTCATAAAAGTTATGTGCACATTTCAAAACCGGCCATTGGTATGGGCACTGTTTTTCTCAATAAACATTTCAACTGTAAATCCATTTATATACATACATGAAGTCAGTAATGATGAATTGATCTAATCCATCAATAACACCCGTACAGGGAAAAACAACAAGCATACTCTTTCTCCCTTTTTTTTTTCTTCTTCAAAAGGTAAATCTCGAGTATGTGGACTATACATATACATTACGACATAGCTCAGAGAACTTGAAAACTACGGGCAGTGTTTTGAAGTTAAAAGCAAATGAAAAATTCAGAAACCATAAGCAGTTACTTCTCAAGGTTGGTCTTTGAAGATTAGATTTGGAGGAAATGTGCAATTCACATTGAATAGCATCATTATATATTTATTTTGATCTCTTGACTGTAGTTATTCTTCTCTCATACTGATACGAAGATCATTATTTTATCGCATCATTTCTTATAAATAACAACCACACTTTTTGAAGTTTGTGACGATTATTGAGCCTCAGACATATCTGTATTCTACTTAATAATTTACATGGACGCATTGTGAATGTGATGATTGTTTACTCTCAGTATTATACCCCTTTACTACGGGAGAAGGAAGCCATCCCAAGCGAAGGATATGATTCAGCGTAGCGGCTGGTAAAATAAACCTGACCACCATATCCCTTTTAGGAACAATTCTATACATTTTACATAGGGTTTAAATAGACAAATTTGTAGTAATGAATGACAAAGGGCGCATCGAATGTAGTATTTTGTTCTGAATTCCAGTTATTTATATTTTGTTTTCTCTTTGTATTAAGTAAGATAATCCATATGCTGCCAAATTTAGATATTGTCATAACAGTTTGGAACCGACATGAAAACTTTGAGCAATGATTGTGTAGAAGGAGTAGGTATTGAGCAGTGTCAGACCGTGTTTTTTCACCGCGTCTCTATTTTTGTTCGTAACACAAACATGACACACCCACATAATGTATATCACACACCGATCTGGATGAGTATACCAGTGTTACGAGCTGGCATCCATATCTCTGTGATTCTACCGAGTGATGAAATATGGCCATGACATGAAAACAAGCTCACCCATTAAGCGGCAACATAATTTACGAGGTTTTTCGCGGCGAGAATTTATGCCCCATTTTTACCGCCTTTTTTGTGTGAGGGAAGTTCTTTCAGCACATTTGTGAATGCGCCTGTGAATAAAATCGTCCCCTTGGGCTCCTTGAATGCTCCATGTTTCATGCGATTCCCGCCATATTAAGCAATCTGACAATAACAATATTTTAGCTTGATTTATCCCCTTATCTAAGAGGAGTAAATTGCCTGAGTGGCAACGGCGAGGAGAAACATAAAGTGAATATGGACTCTGTCCCATCATGTGGTACTCATGTGTAATGGGTATGATCGGTAATAATATCATTTTCTTGTGAAGAGTGGTATAAATATTTATACAGTCAGAAAGGATACTTATATTTCGAAATTACCCTTCCTTTCTGAATACGCTCATACCCTGTCCAAATGTACTCTAAAAAGATCCGAGGGAAAATGTTTCAAATAAAAGGTTACCTTTTTAAAAAGTATGTTCAAAGAGTTATATTCTAGAGACGAATCTGCTTTAAACATAAACTGAAGATGTTTATGAGGATGTTACATTATTCTAATTCATTTTTACCTGTCAATGCTAAGCAGAAATGAGCCATGTAACATAATTCACACAATCAATGTCGCTCCAATTCAGCAGAAATGCATTTCTTTTGAGTCCTTTCTCAGCTGAAGGGTGAATTGGACGACATTCTATTTCTTTCTAATCTGATATCATACATAGTCACTGCAGAATGTAATAAATAACGATAAGAAATTTGTACAGCCTCTTTTTGCCAAAGCATACGTTGAAACGCATGTGACGGATGAACTTAAATTTTTAATTTTTCGCGGTAAGAAAATCATCTAAAGATTCCATTGAGGGAGGCGGCGTGCTCGAGAGCTTTCCTGCGTAATGATGCTATGCTTGTACCCCTCCACATATCACCAGCATCTGAAACACTGCATGAGAGATCGGTCGAGCCGTCGGTCACGGGGAGATTGGGCGGGGACGGACTGGACAAGCCGCTGGACATGCTTCCCGTGGTCATTCCTTGCAGCGAAGGTTGATACATCGACGTCATCGACCCCATGGAACCGTTGGCCCCCATCGAGAGCGTATTGAGACCGGTGGTCTGACCCATGGAACAGTTGACGCTCTGCTGCTGCATGCTCTGGCCTAAACCTTGGCGCGGTAAGGACGGGGGCAGAGCCAGCGACGTCCCTGGTCCTCCACCCATCTGGGACATTTGATGCGAGGGCATATGCGTGGTCATATGCGGTGCCATGTGCGTGGTCATACCCGACATCGCCGGCCAGCCCCGTGTGTCCTGGCCGTGGAAATTGCAGAAGGAGTCGTTCATCGGTGAGGGAAACTGGGCGAGTCCGTGGTGAGACGGTAGGAGAGCCCCTGGGGTACGGAACACGTTCGTGGTCTTCTTGCGCTTCTTCCACTTGGCTCTGCGGTTCTGAAACCAGACCTGTAGGGTGGAGAGAAAGAGAGAGAAAGAGAGGGAGAGGGATATGTTAGATTGATCACTAGCTCGAACAACGATTTTAAAGTCCTTTAATTATTATACACGCACGCAAACAGTGGGTTATAGAATGTTTGACACCGTTCGCTATTATAAGAAATTACTATAGGTTAAACACGAACGTTTTTAAATTATTATTCTTAACGACAAATTATTTCGAGATATATGTATGTATGTTTTGTGGATTTTCATAACATTCCTAATGCCAGGTCAAATGAATTAATACAACTACATCTGATAACGAAAAAATATCAAACTAAGGGGAATTAAATGAAATTTTAAGGGGAAAAAAATTATTTAAATCGGTGAAAGCCTGACGAGCAATTTCAAAAGTCTTCAATGATTTTGTTATGGGTCAAATAGATTGTCTATCGATTGATATAACCAAAATTACACGTAGAGTCGGGAGATGCACATCATGTCCATATAACTCCATCATGCATATGGAATATTCGAACTTCGAGAATGCCGAAAACGGAATTACTGAGAGAATTGGGCACATTTTAATTTGATGAAGAAGCTTTAAAATTTTTAATATTACAGTCATCGAAGCAACCGGGAGATTGTTTCTGTTGTATATGAGCAAGTGCTCTAAAAGAATAAGATTGTAATACACAGGTTAAATAAACTTGTTAATAAGAACATTTGGGTAAGAATCGGGGTAATACTCAATAAAGCACTGGACAAACTTCACAATAACCCTGACAGCTTCTGCTATGTACTTTGCGCGTATAGGCCAGTACATAGCAGAATGTAAAATGTATGGGAAGATTTTCATTTTAAATTGACTCGGTAACATTGCCTCAGATTCTATAACAAAATCTTGGATTCAGCTCATGCTGCAATCATAGTTATAAACCTTTAGGTCAGTCATGGGTAAGACATGAATCCCATGACTTTTACAAGCCGATCGCCTGTCTCATTATCAAGATATTTATGATTGAAAATCGAAATTTCATTTTTCGTTTTCCTAACGGTGTTTATAACACTACAGTCTATTGGGGAAAATGAGTATGGTAAAACTGGTCACTCAAAGATTTTTTTACTTTTGGGAGGCACTTGATGATCATTTTGAAGCGCAATTATTACACCATATCACAGACACTGATCACAAGTCACAGGGCCATGCATCTCAGATTTAACATTGTTAAACGATGCCTTTAATGAGTGTGGTTTCCGACCTTGGTCACATACTAACATGATGAACTCTACTTCTATAGTCAGATGGCAATATAAGAAAAACAATGCCCTTCTCCACGGCATAAGGTGCAAATGTTGTCCTTACTTATGTTCAGTTTGAACTTCTACATTCGCTCTAAATGTAAGAAATCGTGCATAATCGCTCTTTTCCCCCACTCCTACCTGGAAGGCTTAAGCTGAAATTTATAGACCCTCGTTCTCTCAACACTTCCCTGCACGGTTAAATGATCGCACTTTGGCGGATGCAAATAAGAAGCTGACAAGCACATTTACGAAATAAATTGGGCCAGGGGAGAAGCGCGCTAATGCATTGTTTACATCTTAATGCTACTTGTATTTGTGTCTCCAAGACGTGTGCGATATAAACTATCGCGTGTGCTATAGGGGTATCCATTTCGGGCGGTCGTGTGCTTGCCATACTGTTCCGGTCAGAATTGATATAATGGGGAGATATTCATTTCCTGACCTGAACATGGGAGTTATGATTTTATATTAGATATAGAGCGACGATGACGTCCAATCTTACACCAAATCTCTTTACATTCTTTGCTCATCTATCAGTTGACGTGCGTCCCCTCTTTTTCGTTTCATCACTTGCCTGATTCATGCTCTAGCAACATTCACTTCGCGCTGGCCAATTTCCTAAAATATAGTTGCACTTCTTTGACCTCGGTAAGCCAGAACTATAGGCCTACCTATGACTCTAACCCTAAAACTAACCTAAACATAAAGTAGCGACTTCAATCCTGATGCTTTATCTTCGACGGAACAAGGCCCGGAAAAATGTTGCCCGTACAAAATTAGGGTTGATCATCACGAAATCAAAATATTAAAAGTGGCTTTTAAAACGGATTTAATGAAAAAAGCGAAAGTGGTAAAGCAATGCTGCATGTCCTCAAAAGAATGGAATGAAATTAAATTTAGGAAGTATCCGGTTTGTGAGCAAATTAAAATGCCATTACCCTGGGCATATATCATACATGATTTGAAATAGACTGACTCTTCTTTCTAATTTGATTATTGCATCGTCTTGAAGATCCTCGTCATTGCGATTCGTATTACTTTGGTTATCATGGTGATTGTAAAATTTGAAAAAGAAAATATAGAGTTACCTTTTAGTCATAAAATATAAACAATGTTATTTTGGAAATGAAGTGATCGGTGAAAAATAAATATTTTCGACAATTTGATTTTAAATCACCAGTTATCCCGTTGCAATGGTATTTAGATTTAAAAAACAAGGAATAATCAATAAAGAACAACGACAACAAGAAATAGGATATCAGATAAAATATTAGACTCGTAAAAATCTAGTGATGGTGTGCGTGTTCACATTCACACGAATCTATGAGAGGCAATAATTCTATCGGTAATAAAACTCTACAGTAACATTTCCCTGTTAGATCTAATTTTATATCAAAACCTTTTTTTCCCCTCTCTTTCCTTCCTGCTTCCAAATATCGCTTAGAGAAATAAACACGCATTAAACAGTGAAGCTATGATGACTATGTCTGGCTTTTATAGCCCTACCCATCTCGACCACTAATGGATGCCGTCCATCACGGCGAAGCGGCACGAGCGAGAAGGCGGCAAGCCCCTGACGCGACTTGCCTCACGTGTCACCATGTCCGGAGGAAAATAATAGGGGGAAGAAGAGAAGAGTTGGAGGAAAAAGTGGTAACATTAGCCGTGTGAGAGTGCCCCGGAGCGTCCCGGCCCGTCACTCTGGGTTAAACTCGCTAGCTCCTTCTCCCCCACTCGGGAGTTTTCGGCTAGCGGAGATGGACTTATCCTTGTTTTCTCTTTTAAAACATTTTTTATGATAAAATAAGACGCTCTTTGGGGGTTGTCGAGGAGCTATTATTTCTTGAATGCCATTCATCCGCAACCTATTTCCGTCATAGAAAACGAGACTTCCTTGCAAAGCATGATAAAAAGAAAATCTCTGTCCAACACATTTGTATAATTCAAGATGTCCCTTCTCCTCCTCCTTCACTCTCTCTCTTTCTCTCTCTCTCTCTCTATGTGTCTATGTATCTCTGTCTCTCTGTCTTTCTCTCTCTTCTCCCACCTCTCTCTCTCTCTCTCTCTCTCTCTCTTACACATTTTTCCTGATACATTTTGCATTACCCTTTAAACAAAAGGGATAATATTTCAATAGCTTATCCCACACATCAAATGCATTTTAATCAGGTTTATAATATTTCGATCTCGGTTGTAAGACGTTGCAGAGTTTTACTCTTTTTTTTCTCTCTCATCATTATTCGTCTTCATTCACCTTTGTAAGTTACACGTATAAGTAAAAACAAAAGTATTCTCATCTTTTGCTGGACCCATGAATGAAAGACCTGCTCTTTTCATAAAATAATGTGTAAATTTAATTTCTTATGTTAATTTTCGCATATCTTAGTATTTGATATGTTCTGCTTTCTTTTTCTTCAAATTTTGTTATTATCTTAATTATTAATTCCAGTCATTAATGTGGTCCAAACTTTTTAACCCATCATTGTAAATCTGGATGCTCAAATCCCTCTTGGAAAGACTCTACTCTTTTACATTATCAGTTTTTCTCTTCGCAAAACAATACTCTTATAAAATTATAAAAACAGAGCTCTTCTTTCCCAACAGCGCTTTCTGCTTTTCTCGTCATAAATATTCCTCGTAAATTCGCTCTCTCTTCCTCTCCCATAATCTCCTCCAGTATTTATCCCTCTCCCGTCTCTATCATGTAAGATAAACGCCCATATTTTTTTCTCGAGTCTTGTGTCAATCTTATTTCCCCCATGGGGAAATAGACGAGACATCTTAGACCCTCTGGTAGACCGAAGGGAGAGTGAGAAAGCACTCCGACCCGGGCTAAACACTATTAATCTCGTGTTTTTGTTTCTGATGCCTACCTCTCTAGAGAAAGGTGTCATTTCCATTGCTTACCATTTCTCTCTCATAGCACGGGCCCCCCTTTATTCGCATGCACAATTCGTCCGTCATATTGCAATTCGATTTTGGTTATTGTTAAGCAGACACAGAGCGCATGAAGAAATGCAAGATGAAAATGAGGCAGTGTGAACGGTCGTTAAGAAGGGTTATAAATCTCGTCTGCTTTGGACGTAGAATTCTCGGCTGGCGCGTGCTAAGTGAGTGTTAATGGAGTAACTATCAGCATCGGAAAAACATTGCATGTCTCGGGCGACTCGCGACGGAAAAGCGTGCCACATTTTCCTTACGTATATTGACGAAATACCGTATCAGGTGTAGCCGTTAGGAAGCGGGGCCTAAGGGGTACCTCACGCCGTTTAAACGTTCCCAAAACGACTCCACTGCCGAGAGAGAAGAACTTGAGAAAGTGAATGTCCCACAGGGGATTCGGGTGATAATTTCTCAAACAGGATAATGATTTAAGATGAGGATTTCAGGATGGGAATTACTGAGGGAACAACTTGCTGGGATAAGGGGTTGGGTTACATCAAACGGAAGACCGTAAGCTAGAAAGCATGTAAACTGTTTGTGTTGGGTCTCACTTCGTTCTTAAGAGCTTGACATTTGGGCCTGCACTTGATACCCAAGTGACAGGGGAAATACGTCCTCGAAATATCACGGAAAATATTGCCATACTTAAGTGCTTGAACACCAAGGGGTAAATGTTGTGAGAAAGAGAGTCATAGAGCGCAATGAAAACACGGATGATTATTTTTCTTAAAGATGGTGTAAACAAAAATAAGGAACTGCCATGGCCGATTTTTAAATCAATTTCGAAATTCTCATTTTACTTTTTTTTCTGAATTATTTGTGAAGTAAAAATAGTATTCAAAACTAACTGTACATGAAGAGTGAAGTGTAATTCGATAAAAAAAATAATATAATTGCTATATCAATATAGAACAAACTCAATCCTAGATAGGCAATCTACGGTAGATTGTGAAGCATTATATTAAAAAAAACTCGGGAAAGCTAAACAGAGATGTACAGGAACTTCGATTTCAAATATGTAATCTCTAAAAGACTATTATTTTGTTGATGGGGTTGGCGTTATCACTTCTATATAAGTTTTTTGGTACATACAAGAGACCTTTGAAAGATATGTTATCTACAGTAGATTGAGATGTACTTCGAGAATAAGAACCGGTAAGGAGTTAATTTGACGTTGCAGTTATTTTATAGTATTGAAATTGTTTCTTTTTTCTCTCCGCTTTAATTGGCATTAATAGTCCTCTTCATTATGTATCCCCGCCCCAACCAAATATATAATCAGAAGATACTCGATCTTCAGTAGATGGAGAAGTATTATACAATTATTTGGAAATCATTGACATTTTTGAAATTTTGCCCATCCATGCGATATTGTAATTAACAAGGAAGCAAAAGTCAACCGTATCTAATAAAGTCATATATATATATATAATCATAACGATATTTATGTCCATATCGCCCTTTCACATCGGTAGGATACCAGAGGATATTTCAATCAGTACACTAATATGAATGTCTAGGTATATACTCATTTAAACACATTCATCTCAAAACGGTTATTATCTTGCTCACTATATTATTAATATATAAGGTAGATTGTGAAGTACTGTCCGTTTCATGTTGAGTGAAACGTTCTGTTCACTTATATTAATTGTGCATTAAGTGTATGATGTTTTCTGGGTGACTATATAATGATAAAGATAAACAAAACGAAAATTTAAATGGTATAGGGATGGAGGGGGACAAATATTATGAATATCGAGGCTGTATTCATGCCCCACACATTTTATGAGTAAATAGGACCATGCTCACTCATGTAATCCGATCAACGCGTAAATATCAAAGGTAAAGAAAAGAAAATGAGTATTCAAAGTAAGGTGGTAGAGTGATGGATGCGCGAATAATAATAAATCGGATACGTCAAGCATTTTAAGGACTGTTACATTTGGATGTTTCATTGTTCTCTTATATGAAGTGCTTTTGCTGACCAAAAAGATGGAGAAATACAAATCATTTCTTTTCATCACTGCGCGCTTTAGCATATTGTGTTTATAGTTAGGCAAAACATCTATCTCCACTTATATTGCCAACCATTCCACGACTCTTGAGATATATTAATGTGGCCACAACTGATTCGTATTGCTTTTATTCTGGTATTTATTTACGGCTCTGTGTCCTTTTATTGCAGCGCGCTCTTCCCGTTTCCCTTCCCTATAGCCTCCGATCGCTGCGGCACACTCCCGCCCGAGAATGGCTCCCATATTTCCAATCATAGCGGAATTGATTTCTGGAAGCTAGTGAATACATCATCCCTCGCCTTCCATAAGGCATCCGTTTATCTTTTGATCAGGATATTGATCTGACAAAGGGAGGTTTTATGATAACAATACAGACCTGTTTGTGCTGATTACACGCTCATTAAAATCTAATTTAAGACCACGTGTTCACACTTGAATACGTCTATTATCCATACTCAATTTTCTGACACAGTTTTCTGTTCCTTTCAGAGCTCCGCAATAACAGTGTCACAGAACGGTGGTATTTTTAAGGCCTCTTATTATATAAAAAAATGGACTCACCTTTTCAAAAAGGTTGTCCTTTACAATATGTAACAAAATATCGCGGCATCGAGTTATCACCATTTAAATGGATGTGCTTCAGAATGTTCTTATGAACTCAATAACAAATCTACATTATTCGTATTGTGCATAAGTAATGCATTTACGAATCAGTTTTCTGGGGGGGGGGTTGTACTCTAAATGATATTTGTTTGGTATTATATCAAACGATAATAAAAAAAAATTAAAAATAAGCATGATACATGTATGATTCAAAGCGTGTAGCTCATTTCAGCTGTATGTCAACTGTTCTTCCACAGGATTTCTGTTTTTAAAATCACCGACAGTAGCCGGAGGCAACATTACACATTGAATTAAATGTTTATTTTCACACTTTAATCTGTATCACTCTTTCTTGAACCGAGACTCATTTGTTATCGACGACAAAAGTCTTCGCATTTTTTTTTATTACTCCATGTGTATAATAGGCCTTTCTGTTTTCCGCCTAGTGTGCTAAGCATGACTGAGGTGTTTGGTATTTCTAATATTATTTCTAAGGGGGATAAGGGATGACTGAGTTTTAAATTCAGACGAAAATAATCTCTCTTATTGTGAGAAAGTAGCTTGTAATAAAGAAGCCGAAATTATCCCCCAGCTTTTTGTTCCGGATCTAGCGACCTCAATGCCGCTATTGACAAGGACGTCGATACAACGCCAATGCAAACACACTACTTCCTATTAAAAAAGAACGCTTTCTACCAAGACTCACATGGCGTCTTTATCCTTTCTCTCGTTCATATATGTCATGTGTGAAAATAAACACCTGAGAAATAGGTTTTGTTTTGTTTTGCGAGACACACAATGCTGACGATATTGATTTTCGCAAGTATAGAGTCGCTCGCAACTTTTGCTCGACGTTGGAATTCTTCGAGGGGTGCCATTGCTCTTATAAACAGGTTGAAAAGAAGAGGGAAAAGAAAATGACGAGGAAAGCAAATTGGAAGACCAAGATGTTTAAAGATAGGGAGCACTAGTACAAAGCAAATAGAAGGCTAGATGGATTAAGTGCAAACAACTACATGTATTACATCAAAAAGGTATCTCAAATAAAGGTAAAGATCAGGCTTTTGGATGATTTTAAGGGGGACAGCTAAAGCGTATATATTTATTGAATTATCGAACTTTTTTGTAAAGACGTTAGTATTAAGATGAAGGGCTAAATAATTCTGAAACCCTAAGAAGGAATTTCATTTGAAAAAAAACTAAAACTATATGGACGTTGTTTTTAGTCGAGCCTATTAAGAACACAGCACCTGTAAAGAGTTGAACAACGCAACACGCATACGAATTAAGCAAACTCATTCTCCTCAAACAAGGAGTGTCTAGGAATGAACAAACTCTATGATAATCGTTTGATAAAAATGCTCTTGAGTTAATTCAGTTATTCAGATCTATGGATCCACGTCCACCAACTCTTTTATTTGAGGACTGTCAAGTTTAGTTTGTGATATGAACATGATAGAACGGATTTCAGCCAGACCAAAACGATTGGTTAGACAGAGTTATATTTAACAAATATCCGAAGCAGGACGGAGAAAGGTCAAGAATAAAGTGCTAACGAGATTTAATGGCAAGGCCATGGAGAGAGATATCATATTATTGCCTTCTGGGCCGACAGGGACATTGTTTCCTCTTCATCGACGTGCCTCATGGTCATTTTGATTTATCGGAAACATTTTTCGACAGCAATTCAGAGATCCGCTATAATATTATTTCTTAGATATCTCTTTTCAGGGATCATGATTTGTGTGTTTGTAGGGTTTTGATGTCTACCGGTGTTCATTGATATATTTACAACCTTCTGAAATCGAGAAAGTAACGGTCATTCCTGCTGCGAATAACAATGCAATAAATATTTTTCATTTCTGCTTTTACTCTATTCATGGAATTGAAATAACACTCTTATCAATGTTAACCTTAATGGAAATGACAAAATTGATTTGACAACGTTTTGTAGAAACTAACTGATGAGGGATATAAGGTTCTAATATCAAACGTTTTCTTAAAACAGACAACGCTTATTTCTTTTATGTTTACATTTGATGAATGATGATTATCATTTATAAAAGCAGGAGTCGTATCAATATGTTATAGGTGAACGAAATCTCAACGAGATGGCATGTTCACATCTCAACATGAACCTGATGAAGTTCAACAGTGCACCCTCTTTCCTCACACCTTATTCATTCAAACAAAATGCAACTCCTAACTTAATTCACTGATATCTACTTTACTTTTTAATTTAATTTTCAAATAAAATATCAATGAAATATTTCAAAATAATCCGTGAATTTACAGAGGACAATAATTATTTGAAGGATACAAAAATCGAAAATAAAGAATTACTCTATACTGCATGGATACGTAAAATTTACTATACAATTATTTCAGGCATCTATTTTGAATGCCTTTATGTCCATATTGCAAGCGTGACTCTATGGAAACATGTGTTCCCTCCCTCTTACATTTTTCTTGTTCTAAACCACCCATCCCTTATCCCATCAATATCGATATAGAACTCGAGAAGGAGATCTATCTTCTGCTATATCGTCCCTACGTATTTGCTCTGCAACGTTGATTTATGAAATGCGTGTCACAAACGCTCTGTATTCTCTCTGTATGTGTGTGGTGTATGGTATAGAAGAGAAGAATTATTAGTCTCTAGGATTCTAGAGTGATGGAAACACACATGACAAGTTAATTTGATTTCAGGACTTATCCTGTCTACGACGGAATCAACTTGGTTTTCTTCTTTATCATTATTCATTTTGCTCGTTGTTTTTCATCGCCGCGACGGTATTTTTTTTTCAGCCGGGGAATCAGAAATGGAGGATTTTCAAATAAAATATGATTTGTGTTCTATCTCTTTATGAATGCATCTCTAGGCAGCACTCAGTATTACTAAAAGTCTCTACTTTTCCCATTTCGTTATTTCTAATATTTGGTGTACCTACAAAGAGTGACAGCCTGATCATGTAAATGATTTAGTTGAATTCGTCTGAATATCTGTATAATTTAGGACAGTATCAAAAGAAGAAACAAGACGGGAAATTAAAAACAGTAGCTGTAAGGAAAGGTTCGTTTTGTCGTCTATCATATTCTTAAGTGATAATTATTTAGTACTTATTCGGGTTCCTCTGTTGAAAATATCTCCTGTTAGAGGGGAGTTTGCACGGTATGCGGAATAGCATTTAACTCCGGTGAACGGATTACTACAATATGAATTAAATATCATTGCTACTGTAGTGATTTACCTTCATAGTAGATAGTTAGATCTTATAGTAGATAGTTGGAAGCTGAACTTTAAAAAAGCTATAAATCTAAAAATTATTCCAGGCAAATAAACATAAATCATCCCAAAGGAAAACAAAAAAACATTTTAAATGCAAATGATTTGTATAATACATTGCGTCAAAACAAACATCAAACAAACATAAAAACAAACCCTATATTTTACCTATAAGAATGATGCACCAAAGACTAGAAGTCTGCTGTTAACAGATAAGTATATGTAATTACTACATTGTATTCACTTCGAACTGTATAATGAATGGGTAGGTTGACCATTATTTTGGACGTCGCATTCCGATCCAGGACATTCTCTTTATATCTATGAGCCGATACTCATGTTGTTGTTGCTTTTAATTGGCACCTGGACAAAGTCCTGTCTGCCAGTTGCTGTAAGGATCCAAAAGTCATAAGTGTGGTCAAGGGAGCAGTAACGGAAAAATAATTAAATGTAGTATTAAATTCTCTTGATAAGAGTGACACTAGAGAAAGTAGGGATTCCTGCTTTGTATTATAATCATGATAAGAATCTATGGATATATAGGATTAGGAATTTATATTTATATAGCATGATCTGATTCTTCTGTCTGATTAGCAACGTATTTAAAGTCATGCAACTCGAAGAGCTCGCATCAACCTTATTACCATTCCGCCCTTGCGTTAGGGAGCCTGGCATGAATAATGCTTGTTTTTAGACGGCTTCTACGAATTCATTCAAAAACGTAAACTCTTAACCATCCCCCGATCCATCCAACTTGATCAAATCCGACAAGGTAAGAGATGGCCGTACTCATAGAATGCGTGCGTGTTTCACCGGAGTCTATGTCAGATAGAAAAAAGAGGGGGAAAGACTCTACCTTCTCCAAAGCATGCCCTGGAATAATATCACTATTCATGTGCTGCATGCCCGGGCATAGAAAGGAAATACACCTATATATACTGCATTTTAATGCGTGGACAAACGTGTCGGGGTCCCATTATAATATTATCAATATGGTTTTAACAACCCGTGTTGTTGCTGTTGTTGGTTGTGTGACACACATAACAGTTGGCATTTCCCAAACTAGCAATCCATTTCGCTGCATGGGGTGAAATTATATAAGATAACAAAAACATTATATTAACAGATAACTTTAAAACTAGAACTTTTAATTGAAAACAACTCATTTCATTGCTAAAACATAGAAAATATAATAATATTGCTTGAAAATTTAAAAGTTGTATAGATTTCTTTTATTTTCTCTATATAAGTAAGTATATTCAAGTACAAAATTGTATAACTTTGTCTTTTTTAAATGAAAATATAAACAGTTTATACAATCTAAAACGGTGGATTTTCTTACATACAAAATATGACTCCCCCAAAAAGAAATCGAAATTCGCAAGTTGTCAATATTTAATTAATAATATAAATACACTTATTATATACAAAATACAAAACAATTATAGAGAGTCACGTTTACTCTATGCACGTGTAATATTGGATTTAAATAGCACTCTCATGATATGCTATTACACAAATGTAAATATGACTTCTGTCTGAGCGCTCTTTCGATACAATGTTTGGACGGGGAAAGTAGTCTGTGGTAAAGGAGCTCGCTTATGACCATACAGCGGAAGGATCTTTTAATTCAAGTTCCGAAGAAGCGCAGACTCGCGTGGCAGATAATGTCAATATTTCTGGCCATCCATCTTATTTCATTCGTCATGACAATGGACCATGAAAACGAGAGAGAAAAGTAAGAGTGGAGGTGGTGGAGGAGAGCAAGACGAGAGGGAGTTCCTACCGTAGTAGAAGGAGAGGAGGAGGCGGGGAGAGATAATGCTCCAATGCGTGCTTCGGTGTCCATCCGTATCATACTGATTGCCCAAACCTGGCTTTAATTTGTGACATGCCACCATCGAATTATCTTCTTTTTTTCCCTCCCCTCTCTCTCTTTTTTCAATCCTTTCAGTTAGAACCCCTCTCGTGATGAACTACGCGCATGACTTCGTCATAGTACACACACATCTCGGCAGACACGCACATACACACGCGAAAACCAAATATCACCGTCAATTTTAGCATGATAAAAGAGCGCCTAATTGTGCATCCGAAATTTCATTAAAATCACATTAAATTCAGTAATCAAAATGGACTCCGTGTAGCACAGTGCTTTATGTCATCTATCAACCTTCTCCGGCCATCCTACGTTTGTATCTCTCTTTCAGTCTCCTCTTCCTCTTTTTATTTTCCTCCTCTCCGCCGCCACTTTCCCGGCCGAGTCGGTTCTCGGTACTTTTTTTTCTTCTTCTATACCGCATCGTATAAAGCAGCGCCTGCAGGCCGCTGTCTTTTAATCGAGGTTGAAACTATTATAGTATTTTTCTGCCTTAGCGTCTGATGCTCGTTATTTTGAACTGGATTCCAAGCTTTTATTATCTAAGCTTTAAAACCTTTACCTCCGGGAATAATAGAAAACGCAAATTGTATCAAACAAACGCCGACAAGCATAAAGTTAAAACGAAACTATCCATTTTCAAATTTGGTATTCGTTGTTACAATTTTTCAATAATCTATAAGCCCCCTCGGGGTGTTTTTCTTTAATATGTTTATGACATATTAATGAAATAAATATTGGAATGATTAAACATGATATTATGAGGTTATGGACATAGACATATGACGTAAAATGATGAAGTTTGGGGAAACATATTGCATGCCTATACTTTGTCAACGATTCTCTTTTGATTTTAATAGACTAATGTCATGGTCAAAATTATGTCAAGAACCTTAAACAAACCTTAACATGTTATTTACTAATTTACAAAGAAGGTGAAAACACTCTGCAAGATAATTTATACAATCTTTATATTTCGCGTGCATCTAGTTTGCTTTCTTATTTTCTGTTTTACTTGAAGACCTTTTTTCTCGATACCTGAAAGTGTTGTTACATTAATCTTGAAATATCTTCTCCTGAAGTTTGCGCCAACACTTTCTGTCAACATCATTCGGATATAGGATCTTGAAATATTTTTTCCTTCTTTATGTCTAAGAGTCAATACCCCTAAATCATTCAGATATTCTAATTGAAAGAAATATTTCCCCCATTTATTATTACAACTACAACATTGGATGAAATAAACATTAGCCCCTATAACCATTTACATATTTCAAGATGAAAGATAAAGTATGAAAAGGGGAAAGAACATTGTAAGGAGTCTAGAAAATGAGAATGGGGAGTAGGCCTATAATGATATGTAGCTGCTACACACTTTCTAAATAAATTAAGTAATTTTTTCTTTTTTTCCAGATTATTTTCTGAGGATGCTAGAGTTGTTTTTAAGTTGAATTATTCAGACAAACCCAACATCCAATCTGTGTTTCTTTAATTCAACTCTTTCACTCAATCACCTTGAAACAGATTGCAACTTGGTTATCTTTTTGATAAAAGACACATACATTCACTTCTGATAGAGGAATATAAAGCTCTCTAATAACTTTTGAAATTAGTTATAATCACATTTGAATAAACCAATTGTTTTCCTCAGGAGGCGGGACCAGATAAAGTCATTACGAAGAAGTCTACAGAGATGCAAGCGAGAGTATCGAGCGATTACGTAGAGATTATTTAAAACAAAAACGCTTGCGAGTATTCCGATCAGGGAGAACGTAGCGAGCTACCTTTACTGACCAAACAAGTTATTAAGTTTTGGTCAAACTAAATAATTTAAAATCTTTACTAGAAAGTGATCCATTGAGTTTTGTGTACATACTATGTGGTAGTACTAAAATATAAAAATGGGTCTCCTTTTAGCTGCCGTTCTCATATTTTTATCTGCAGCATTAATATTATACATGATATAAGATATACTAGAATAGTCGTATGTGGGTCTGTTGTTAATAGGACTTCAAGTTTAATTTAAGACATTGACAAAGAGAACGGATTCGTTTTCCACGGTCTTACAATCTCAACATTGGGGACAAATTTGGAGGAGACAAATTTTCAGCTTCAACAATCTTTAGCCAATATACTTTAACTACCATCATTTAGCTGCCAATGTCAATTCTTACGTTACGATAGTTTTATTGTTTTTCAGAACTGTATATTCACGGGGCCAGCTCGCGTGAATAGTATATTCAAGCTGCTTTGACATTTTAATGGAGTTCCGCATAATTCATCGCCCTAAAACACACGATTTTACCCACAATGGGTTAAGAAAATCCCACTCTAATCTTTGCGTGACGTATTTAGTCTCAATGGCGTATAACCGAGATCACCCTTGAAAGCCGACTTAAGTCTCTCGATGCACGCTTATAGAAAATAAAAGCGTCTAATTATAAATCACGGGACAAGGCAAGCAGAGAAACAAAATGGCAACCACTGAAGTCAGGTAGGTTTAATTTAAAGTACGTGTTTCAATACCACGATTCGCTTTTAATTAAACGCAAATTAATTTCCGGTCTTTTGGGGGAGCGAGGAGATAAAGAGCATGAAGAGTGAATCTCTCTCTCTCTCTCTCTCTCTCTCTCTCTCTCTCTCTCTCTTGTTTTTTTTTTCTATCCCGGGACACCAGGGTACCGTCTAATCAGACACGGTAAGGCTGAAAACAAAAGGAAGATGAACAATATACCGTAATAGCAGATTCTTTGTTAGCTCATAGGTTAAAGGCGCACCCCTCCCTCCCCCCCCCCCCCTCTCGCTCTCACTCTCTCTCTCTCTCTTAAATTTGGTGCTGTTGATGCGTGGTAGTCTTAAAATACTAACATTCGTGGCTATAAAGAAATTAAGTATGCGGTAAAGATGTCCGAGCTTTCTGTGTATGAATACTTTAAAATTTGTTAAATTTCTTCAGTTTTTACGTAAACTCGACCATAACGATTGATGAAAACCCGTAGGCTACCTTCCTGCTCATAAATCAGATTCCTCTACATCATGCATGTGGTAATGTCTTTCATAATACATAGGTTTTTTACATACTCCCATATACAAAAGTGATATGGTATAGGCCTACTTTATTATATATAATTATTATACTGATATATATATATATGTTAAAAGAAGTATCGTTTCCGCGGACAGCTATAACCTTTAAAAAAATATCTTAGAAGGAAATTAATCTTTATTTTAGTTGATACATATTTAGAATATGATGTTTAAGATGCAGTCTAGTTTGCTTTACATTGTTAGATCATGGTTATGAAAGACATGTTTATATTTATAATTATGAACTTTTCAACGTTGCGTTTTTCCCATTCCGTCCAAGCCTGCATGCAATGATATATGGCCTACACATAGTAAATGTCTTGGAACAATATAGCCCACAATAGATAGAGAACAGATAATCACCCCCGCTGGCTTTCTAAGATGACTCATCAATGTCATTTAAAACTATTGTACGAGCATTTCCATTCTGGATTTACTACTACAAATTTAATCAATTCATTACGCAGATTTACTCAGTAATTTACTCGTTAGTTATAATTCAATAGTTCCTTGGCGGAATAAAGTCGCTCGGCCGTACTAATTTTGAATATGATCTTCCCCATATCGGAATTCATTCATAAAAAGACCAGCTGCCTTCGACTGGAAATTGTTCTTTTTTTTTTTTTATTAAAGGGGAATGCCCTGGCGAAAGACCATCCCATCAAAGACCGTCCAATCAATTTCACCATTTTCTTCCTCTTCCTTCATTCTTTACTTTGGAAGAGCCGTGAGCAAGATTTCATTTCACAAATAAAATATCCATGAAAAATTATTCTGGCGTCTTACAAAATCAGATTTTGACCAAATATAGATTCCGACCTGGAAAAAAAATAGAGGTCGAACAATTTCGTTAAAAATTCTATTGTTGGAATATGATGATTTGTTTGTATCCATTCATATATATTTCTATGGTCCTTTCTCCATCAATAATGTCTCAGACATTTGCAAAATTGAAATGGAGATCACTAAGAGTTCTAATAGAAGTAAAACATGAGAGGTATAGAAATAGCTATTGCAAGACCGTATACCAAGGTTCAAACACATCATTTGTTAAAGAAAAATGATCACTAGATGACATAAAATCGTAATTTCAAATATGATAAGAATCTAGTTACTATCTATAAAGATGTTCCAACCAAACAATTTTACTTTGATACTATTCCTTAAAAATGTGTAATGTGTATATAATACCCGTATCTTATATCTACTCTTTTGTGTTATATTATGATATATTTCATTGATATCAAGTCTTTTTGATGGATTATATCTAGGAATAATTTCATTTTAGTCATGATACTAAAGTAAAGTGTTAATTAAATAATATGGGAGTGATTTTCTCCACTATAAAAACCTTTGAAGACGTTTCGAGCAAAGATGTTGATACTCGATCTTTTTTTATCATTTTTTTGTAATAAATAGTTTTGAAATTTTAGCACGAAAAAAACATTAGTGAGTTAATGAAATGTAATGAAATATATAATCCCGTCTACGGCACATATCGCAGATTAGCATACAATACTCTTATTATGTACCCGCTACAGACGAAGCCTGCATCATTTTCAGTCCCCGCGATGAAAAAAAAATATTGTCGAGGGAAAACAAACAGATCAAATTTAGAGTACAAATATGTTTCGGCTATCATTCTAATCTCGAGATCGCATCTCAAGAAGCTAATGATGTATTCATTCCACACGATTTTTGACAATCTTGATTTCCCATCTTAGGGAGGAGGAGGGGGAAACTAAACACTATAATAGCTGTAAGCCTGTTCAACAGACCATTGCAAGCGGATCCCCTCCATTGCTCTCGGGGGGATTGGGGGCAGTGGTTGCTGATGATGACTGGCGCACCTCGTGCGGCCTGCTGCTGAGGCGGGAGGAAATTGAGCGTATAGTTGAGCTCTATTTCTTGCTCTGTTGCTTACGCAGCTGCCGTAGGAGCTATATGATAGCTTCACTAGACAGGTTATTAATATAGATATCACACGAATGTAATCATCCAGATTTACGACCCTTGTTTTTCACATGTTGCTTTTCACGTATCTTTTCTCCTATTTTTTTTTTTTAAATTGTGTGTGTTTATCTTGACCGTAACTGCTTAACAAGACTAATTCCTTATAAATCTATGAATTCGGGGAAAGCGTTTTATACAGATTAAATAATCTCCCTAACTTGGAGTAGATTTAATAAACCTATTAACCGAGATGTAATTTGAATTTAAAAATCATTATTTTGGTTAATTGTGAATGAGTCTTTGTTCACAAATCGTCAACCCTCAACTACTCAACGGAGGTATGTTTTTAACTTGGCGCTAAAAATAACATAGAGGAGATTTGAAGAAACGTTCAAACTAAAATAAAAATAAGAAAAGGAGAAATTGCTTCATGAAGATACTAAAAAATAAATGACCAGTTATATTTCAAATAGAGGAGTAAAGAGGAAGAGCAAGAGACAGTTTGAGCATTGATACATTAAAACCTGGCACAAACGACCATAAAGGAACAAGAGAAGTAAAAAGATGACATAATGGTATTATAGTCGGCGTAATTTAATTTCAGGAATACTATTTACCTGAATACTATTTACCTGAACTCGAGATTCAGTAAGTCCGACCCGCATCGCAATCTCCTCCCGCATGAAGATATCAGGATAGTGTGTCTTGGCAAAGTTTCTCTCCAGTTCGTTCAGTTGGGCCGGTGTGAATCGAGTACGATGGCGTTTCTGCTTGGCCGGTTTATCGTCATCGTTTCCGCTGCCCGAAGACCCAACGGAATGGCCGGTCCCGTCTCCGACCATGCCACCTCCACCGCCACCACCACCGCCGCCGATTCCGATGCCGTTGCCTTCTCTGCCGTCGCCGCCTGCCGACACTGGCGGCGTGGAACCATCCGGTGCCCCGCTGGTTCCGTAGGAAACCTTCTCACTGTGTTGACTGATCATTGTACCGTCATCATCTGCAAAGAAAAACGTAGGAGAATGATATATTATGGGAAAACAAAACTATTGATAAAAGCATATCGTATTGTGATTGGTTATCATGTTACACTTCACAGACTACATAGTGATACAATGGAAACTACGCCATTGTGTTATTGTCACAAAGCAGCCCTTCTCTGCTCGTATGGAATAGGTATACTAAAGCAGTCATTGTTTAAATCGGAAATTATAAAAATCATGACAAAATTACATAAATTTAACAGCATTGAATCCACGATCGTTTGGCCGAGTTGACACTAAAATCTCCATTAGTCAAAATAGTCTTCTATAATATAAATTTAAGTTATGAATTATGCACCAAGAGAAATCTAAAAAAGAATACACCGCTCCTATGACACCAGAAACGCCAAATGAATAGCTTCACTTCAAGTGATTTCACAGCAGGGTAGCAAAGGATTACAATGATACAAATTATTAAATCGTTAATCGTATTTGTAGAGATTAAGTTACACACATAATTATGAATAAAAAAATAATACCAATGAACACAAAACTTTGGATAAGCATGTGAGATGGTCGAAGATTGGTATGCTTCAGAACATGTGCCCCCCCCCCCCTGTACCCCAATATTTGTTTTGATATACTTTTCTCGTATATGAAGTTTAGTGAATCGGTTGGTCCTCAATCATTATTTGACAGGTCGGATATTAGAAATCGCCGTCTCCATGCAAACCGTTGGATTTGGTGGCTAACTCAAATCAGTCAGTATCCTGGATATTTGATTCTAGACGAAATTATATTCGGGGTAATAAAAGGGGAAATAGAATAGAAGAGATAAAGCTAAGTTTAAACACTGTAGTTTGTAGACAAAGAAAGGAGAAGACAGAGACAGACAGACAGAAGAGACAAAGATAGAGAGAAAGAGAGAGACATACAGTACAGGGAGATAGAGACACCAAGACAGAGAGAGAGACGTAGATATAGAAAAAAGGGGACAGCGTGATACATTGATAAAGAGTTAGAGAGAGAGAGAGAGAGAGAAAGAGAGAAGGACAACAATAGACACATAGCTGTAATGAAATAAAGAAAATAAAGATTTAAAGAAAAGGGAAAGATGAAAGTTTATATAATTCTTTCTGTTAAACTAAAAAGACGATTAATTGTAAAAAGAGTGAATAGTAACGGGAGATATTGGTGCTTGAGAAGGGAAATTAGAAAGTACAGCTACAAAGAGAACAAGAGAGACAGAAAAGAGAGAGAGGGTGGAAAACAGAGAAGGGATCAAAGGATAAAACAGGAGAAGGGAAACATGACAAAGGGAAGTGCCCTTATCCTATAACTGAATATTTTATTATTTTTTTATAGCAATGATATAGAGGGAAAAGGAGGAAGCTGTGATATTCGAATATATAGACGATTATTTAAAGATGAAACTCAAGTAGAAACTTCTAAACTACACTGTATATCGACCGTCACAATACTTTTAATATGATACACAGGCACGCACCTTAAAATAAGAATACAACTTATTTTTACTTTCTTATTCTTCTAGTCTGTCTTGGTTTCCATTGCATCGATAGCTTTACAAAAAATATTCTGGACCACGATAAGTCACATGGTACGAGGCATTTACAAAGCCCCCCCCCCCCCCCCTCCCTAAATATGCACGTGTAGTAGCGAAGGATACACCAATCATTTCATATCAAGTTTAAATCAACAGACCGTAAATCCGATCAATCCGAATAAATTATTCATGTCGGATCCAAATCACATTAGCCATCTTTCTTTCTTTTCGGTCACAACTGGTATGCATGTAGAGTGAACGTTCGGATATACCATAGCCGGTCCAATGGGATTTCATTTGACAAAGGACAATTTTTGCCCTTTATTACGTCATAAAAAGCTGGGTGTATTCTAAAGTCTTTTCTTAAAAGCGAGGTTCTTTGAGACAAGACAATAATTTTGTTTAATTGACCTGGTGAGACCGTTTGAGAGATGAGCATGATGAGAAGCGGTCCAGAACAAAAACAAATCAGGAAAGAAGGAGATAGTTTGATATGCAAGAAATATCCTCTTGACATCAATATCTTAAATCACGTAATGTAGACAATACAATAATAAAGTTATGTGGCGGCATTATTAATTAATTACGAGTGCAATTAAGGTAAATCTTCTAATCGACCATTAGTGGACGTTCACGTAACATGTAAAGGACGCAATCATTGTTAAGTGTTTGCTTTGTAATAATACGAAAGCAACGAATGCATTGATATTCCGAAAGAAAACAATCGAGGCTCTGTCATTAAGGTATTTTACCTGCTTGAAAGGGGCAGTAATTGATAGCCAATTTGTTTAGGTGTCGTGTATACGATTAAACATAATTCGGCCTAGAGAGGGCTATCTATATATTAGAGACATATACCTTTTATGTATGTATTTACATAAAACCATAACGGGTTTATGCATGTGTGATTTTATAGAATCGATAAGAACTTTCCTGAAGAAACCTATTTGTAAAAAGGACAGGGTTGATAACATGCTGATCTCATAACGGCTCAATACTTCATTTACAACTATTGTCAATTAAAAAAAAAAGTTATAACAAATACTACCAACCAATTTTCGTCAATAATTCTCTAAAAGTAACAATAGAACAGTAACAATTTTAAGGGTAAAAGTAATTGGATGCCCCAATGTTATTTGCTATTTAACTCCGTCATTTAATCTTAAGATAAACATAAATTATTATAGATAATTGCCAACGCAAATAACCATGGATTAGCACTAATAATTATGCTAAGTACAAATCAGCCTGGGAAGTCTTTATTAAGCCTTCTTTATATTCAAAGAAGGTTTCAAGACTTCAAGACGGCCTATAATGACTCTTTGTTACACAATGCTCTTTCTTTCTCACAATATTCCGTCCTTCTAAAGTTTGGCTGGATATTTCAAACTCAATTCTTTTTATGCTTTATTCACTTGAGATGCCCTTATGCCCTTTTGATCTAATTAACATGATTAAAACAAACTATGACTTCGGTGTGATATCAGAATTGTTAAACATATGACAACTAATACTATTGTGTTAAGGTTATGGGGTAGATAAAAAGCAGTCTGAGGTGCTAAATCTTTAGGACATGTCTAGAAGTTTATTTTCTGTTTCATCACACAAGAAATGATAATATTTAATGCAGAGGGAGCATTACTTTCGAGACTCAAGAAGGGGGCATACAACTTTTCAATAAAATGCTATTTCAGTCAATAATCAATACAAGTGTACGTAACTTATTTGCCCTACCTAGCATCAAATAATGAATGTAATTCGCATTCTGACTATTGATATACAGCTATTCGTAAGAGGTTGAATTCAAGAATTCGAACCGAGGCACTTCACAAAGACGTATGCATAACACTGCGAAAATGGCACATTTTCATAATTGTTAAAAAAGGATAGCATTCAGAAGATAGCTTTACACTGCTGTCTTAACAAGCTAAGAACTCGGTGCTATTCAAAAATATATAATGGCAAATTGTAATGTGCATATAGGATTGCTTCTTTGAAATCATGTCGAAAAAAGTACCACTGTTATGTAGGGCGGTTAAATGATCGTACTATTTAAGTCAGTTTACTTCCCTACAAAATACACCATGATGCATTATTAACTATCAGCACAACATCAGACGATCGATTACAGTAAATCTGTTGTTTTAATCACTTCGTGACCCTCGTCAACTCACACAGAAAAGGAGAATAATGAGCAATGTAAATGCATATTTATAACAACATTGAAACGTTGCAGAGACCAAGATAGCAAAAATGTGTCAAGGTCATGTCTATCATTAACATTTAATTTCATTGGGTATGAAATCATGAATACATCTTGAATACCAATAGTTATTTGAATACCAGTTCACATTTGTATAGTAAAAATCACTTCAACATGCTTGCTTTAGGCCTATTTTGAAACCGTAATGATGCAACAATAGACTTTCATACCATGCAGATTTGACGAGTCTCAGAAATAATTCACAGATATAGAAAATTAACTCTGTTTTCAAGCTCTCAAATGTATGATTTCTATGTGAATAGATGATTACCTTTAGAGGCTCTCAATACGAGCATTACTTGATTAATGAAAGTCTATTTTCCCTATCCAATACTCACTCCTGACTGCTGATGATGTGATCATCTTGTTCGTATTATCCAATCCACCGGTGACAAGCAGAGCTTCTGTGGATAGCTCCATGGAAGGAACATGGGCTAGAGTTCGCTCCATCCTGTCAAATATACCTGGAGACAACTCCTGGGGATAGTGGCCCGATGGAGCGTGATGGTACCTCGCCACAAACGCCACCGTTAACAATTATCTTTCCCTTTACGGCCGTACAACAAATATTCATACGAGTGAAACAACTCGACCATAACACGATGAAGAAAAATGTGTCGTACCCGAAAACCGTAGCCGTCTGGCCGTCGTCTGTCAATATTTCTCTGTCATATGAACAACCTGACTAGTTTCTGGATGTCGGAATGAATCAGACGTTGGTTTGGAATTGACGGAGAAGATGGGGGAGAGAGGAGGACTTGCGAAACCCCGGTGGAGTTTTGTTCGGTCGACTAACGAGATCCCGGCGTGGTGGCGTCCTGTTATACAGGTGGTTCGCGTGGCGCCGCGCGAATTATCGCCAGCGCTGATTGGTTGAATGAGTGCAGGACAGCGTTCGGAGAGCCGGACTACGTCATTGTCTGATCGCCCAATAGCGCGCCTCGAATTGTGGATGCTCGCGCTTGAAGACACAAGTGGAGCGAACGATGGAAAGAAAGACTCAACAGATAGAGAGAATAAAGAGGGAGAGGAGAACAATAGAGAGGAGAGAGAGGTAGCGAATCATGCCTTGTTTTGCGGTTGATTTCAATCATAAGGTAGTGAAAAATATTTTAAAAGTGTGTTTGTGTATTGTGTTTTGCTTTTAAAATTAACGGATACAAACCACAATGATATTGGTTCTGCAAAAAGTATATTCATTACATACAATTTCATTAGTTCAGAGGTCTTTCTCTTGAATTAGGTTAGTACGGCTAGAATTCAATATAATAGGGATATTATTTGTTTTTGTTTGTTTTGTTCTCTCTCTCTCTCTCTCTCTCTCTCTCTCTCTCTCTCTCTCTCTCTCTCTCTCTCTCTCTCCTGTATGTCACTATCTCCCTGCCAACACAGGTCCTCTTTCCTTGCGTTTGTCTATCTTCGTTTCCACTGTTGTGAATTCAGTTTGTTGTATAAAAATCCTTTGATTGTCAATGTTTTTTAATTTTTTGCAGTGACAATTACGCTGACAATTATCTACCGGACAACTACCACAAGGACAAACCCCCTCTTCCTCAACCCCCTCCCCCCTCCCCCAACGCAATAACTTCTAAATGAATTGTCTGTCCCCGTAACCACATTTAATCTCGGAAAGCTAAGTAGGTGTTGATACACCTGTTAAGTAAATTAGGCATACTTTTTGAAGAAAAGATTCTCCTTATATAAAGTCAAAAGCTTGACAGAGCCTTGCTGGACATAGCAATAGTTAATATATGCAAAGTGGATTCCAACTATATACTACAGAGATGCCATTATGTATAGTAGGTGAATAATTTATTGAACAGGGGTTTTGGGAGAAAAATGCTTTGATTTAAAACATTAGTAAACAAGTCTAATAACCTGAGGTGTATTTTCCAGGAGTTCACTGTCGGGATTGTCGTAGTAGTAGTTGTGAGGGAATTGTCCTAGCGGGATTTTTTATGGGGTAGTTGTCCGGGAGGTGCTAGTTCATGCTGTCCAAGACGACTTTAGTTGGGATACTCATCATAATTTACAACAATGGCAGGGAAGTGCATCTGCATCTCAACACCTCATTGAATCCACGAAAGACAGGACCAAGTCATACGGATCCAGAAGATTCTCATCTGCAGCTTCGCATCTCTGGAACTCTCTCCCCACTACCTTCCGAACCATCACAGACTTAACTTTCTTTCAATCTCAACTGAAAACCTACTTGTCTAAAAACGCTTTCTAATGTCATTTAAACTGTATTATTGTATTCATCAATTTAATCACATTACTGTACTTTTACATAATTTGCCTTTATTGCATTTTCTCTGTAATTGATGTTTATAATGATTGATTATTATTAATCTTGTCCTTATTTTGATATTTCTTTAGTTCATGAATTAGTAGTTATATGTAATTTTGTTGTATTAATATTGTAAAGCGCATTGGTATTTTCTTCGAAGGTGAAATGCGCTATAGAAACCTAGGTTATTATTGTTATTATTTTCATGTTTGCAGTCTCACTAATAAAAGCAATGATAGTTATAATAAGTATAATAATAATGATTATATTTTTCAATGTTTCGGAACGTTTCTCATAAATATGAGAAATTTTAAAGTCAATTAGGGGCAAGTCTTTTAAAAAGTCCCTGCACAAAAACATATTGAAGCAATATAACTTATTATTTCATGACCTCCGTGGTTACTGTACCTTTTACTCTTTTATGAAAAATAAGGCCTGAATCTTACATAAATTGCAACCGTAAATCTGACACATACACTACTAATAAAGGTCTCCTCTGAACATATATGAAGTAGCGTGCCGTTACTTATGTTTCTGCCCCTCCCGCCATTCGTTTACATGTTAAACAGTTTTTATTTTACTTTGGCGTTATTTGTTGGATAGGATGACTTGCCATGTGTAAAGGGAGCTTCATGTTTCAGTACTAAATGAGTAGAAAACCCGTACAATACTCTTTTTCCGTTTTAAACTGTAAGATTTCTAAAGCCAAACGAGTTTAATTTTCGGTTAAAAGTTCTTTTTTGTTGGTGTAATTATAAAGAGAAACTTAAAAACACATTGTTTTTATAACTACGAAAGGTTAAGTTAGAAAATTCATAGAGAATGAATTCTAGGATTACCATAGCTTATATTCATTTGTTACTAAAATGTTTTCTTTGTTTACTTTCAATGAATGGCGGGTGCCGACGAAATAAAGCATCCGCGCAGACCGTGAGTTATAAGACACTGAATTGTGTAGTGCATTATTCCTAGGTCATTATACAGTGAGTATACAAATAAAAGTATACCCAACTCTGTTATCTAAAGATTAAAAAATAATCGATCTGACTTGAAATGTCTTTCATGGTATAAAAGATTAACTTGTTCTGTCTAATGATACCCTATTCACAATCTTTCTGTGTCGGATGACTGAGCACTAGGTTTTTTGTAAAGTATCAAACTATCCGTGTACCAAGTTTGGACTACTGAACCGAATGTGGGTCAGGCCGTGCTACTTTGGTCTTAAATTCTTTCAAATCTTAAATTCTGCTTCGTGCTTCAATCCATATGTCAATCCATATGATAGCCTTAATTATCTAAATAGCCTACCAACTTCTTGTCTTCCCCATGAAATACGCGAGTCCCCAACGTTAGAAACATTCAAGGTCAAACTTAAGACTTATCTGTTCAACATGTAATGTATGTAATCATATTTTGTTTGTTAAACTATAAAGCGTTATGTAAATATTAAATATTATTATTGTATGATTGTTATTAGGAATTTGTTATTATAATTATGTGTCATGTATTATATTGTTGTATTTTGTAGGTTAACATTACTTTTATTTTATTTTTGTTAAGCGCTTAGAAACTTTGCGCTATTATGTTATTATTATTATTATTATTATTATTATTATTATTATTATTATTATTATTATTATTATTATTATTATTATTATTATTGTCTTATGATATCTAAAATCTCTCTGCTCACATGTCCATTGCACCATTTCACATGCAAAATGTGCGTGAGGCGTGTTAGGCATTTGTCTAAAAAAAATCACTTGAAAACTCAGACGTTTGCTTAATACCTCAAACATTTATTAAATGCAAGAAGAGGAAAAAACTTCTCGATAACTATATCAAAGGTATTGACAGTAGACTTTCATAAAAGAATATAGTATCGCAAGTAAACTTTGTCCATTTTGACTGACTCGATGACGAGGCCTGCACACAAAGGGTGTGAGCGAATTCAAGTCATCGTAACAAAGAGATTATCATAAATTTGGCTTGTTAATGAGCCTATTCTTGAGTTTACCAAAGTTCGGTGTACATTTTTTATACACCTGCTACGTAAATGAACGAGACTTAAAGCGTTCCTTCAATATTCATTTCTTCAACAAAACGCAAAAGAAAACAAGAAGAGTCAAACCATTTTATTCCGTATAAATCCCTTACTTGCTGTTGGCGGCAAATCCCTTACTAAAGATATTTAAGTTCTATCATGATTGTAGGTTTGAATGAAATATAACTTTTTGTAGAGGGTATAATAAATAAAGAAAGTTCTTCCTACAGAAGGTATTAGAAGTATAAGATTTTTGAATGTTTAAGTAGGTATGCGTAATACTTTCCGGATTTGGTTGTAATGGTCCACGTTGTGTTGTCCGTGGAGACCTGTGGACTTGCCAAAAGGGTATCATTTCCTTCCACACCAACCTTCTTTTGTTTCTGGCAATGCCGAATATCATAATGCAACGCATGCCCCTGACTCCAAACCAGGAACCTGCAAAGAAATACAGTTGCATAGCTAATAGTAAGAAGATAGTTAAAGAACAATATACAACAGCTAAAATGTCAAACACAACTATTTTCGAAAAATCAACTCAAGAGCGATTCCCTATTGTATTTCCCATAAAAAAAAATCATGTCCGGATTTCGTAAAATGTCATTGTCATGTTTGCACATTTCAATATGTGCCTGACAAGGTTATTACAATTGCTCTAGGTCGACTTTTTGAAAGTATTTGCTATCGTGAATACTTACTTGCTGGGTATTCTTGGTGGATAAGCCCTCTATTTCAAAGGGATAGGCTCTCAAATGGCTCTTTAAAGTCACCACTGTAGGTGAGACACAACTCTGTCTGGTAGATTATACCATGGTTGGACCACTCTATTGGAATAAAAGTGGTCATCCAGTTGTGTTCTGGAATGTCTTTGATATACTTCTTTTGGAATGCCCTCTTAATTCCTTGTTTGGGCCGGTAAATTATTTTTGTGCTGGAGTTATAAAATAATCATTCATATATGTGTACGTATTGATGAGGTCTGTTTTTATTCTCTTTAACATAATAAATAGTAAAATATGCAATAATGACCCATTTGGCTGGATATGCGAAGGTCGAGGGTTCGCATCCCGACACGGCACTAATATCCTTTGGTAAGATATCAACTTAGACTTGCTACTCTCCACCCAGGTGTTAAAATGGGTACCCGGTAGGATGCGACCGTCATTGTTGGTCAAACAGTTTTTGAGCGTCAAGTAACGCCTGGCTGGAATGCTCCCCAGGGAGTGGAGATTGTGCACACAGTGTATGCGGGCAGGCACTGAATCCAATGGCCGGGGTAATAGTTTATATGTAAAGCGCTTAGAGACGTGCGAGATGTATTAAGCGCTATATAAAAGCTGAATATTATTATTATTATTATTATCAATTATGGTTGAATTGGACACGTATTGCCGTCATCGAGCAAGGAGGAAAATAACTATGGTATCTATTCAGCTAAAAGAAAAATGAAGTAAAAATGATATTTTTTTTTTTTTTTTTAAATATCAAAATATATACCCTTTGGTAAAAATTGTCCTTGTAATGAATACCCAATCTTCCCCTGTTGATAATTGATTAAAGGTTATTAATTTTTATTTTCAGCAATTTGTAAGATAATCTTTTTTTTTTAAATCTCTTTTTATACTGCTCAGCAAACGTAAATCAATCATATTATGTATAAAGACCTCTGTTTGTAGTTTTGTTCAGATCACACCTTAAACGGCATCTTTCAGATAAATGCTCAGTAGAAATGATTAATATCATCATTATTATTATTATCATCATCCTCATCCTTTGTATTATCTTACTCTTATCACACATCCTCCTAAACACACATCCACACGCGCGCACGCATCGCCTTAAAATATGTGCCTGGCAACTGGCGGTCCCCGTTAGATTTCTATTCCAATATTCTTTAGATTAGAAAGTGGTTCCAAACTGCTGGAAGTCAGCGATCGTAACTCCAGTAGCCAAAATTCTGAAAACATCTCATTTAAATTATGTAGTGTTGGTTATTTTACCTGACTGCTTAGAAAGCATAAATGCGTGTTAGTAAGCAACCAAAGGACCGACGGCTTTAGGTCCTCTCCGAGAGAGCTGGTAATGAGGATTAATGGCTTACCAAAGGGCAATAGCGCATCGACTTGGTTTCGAACCCGGGTCACCGGATTTTTATAGTGATTATTCATGCAACACCTTTTTCCTTCTGTAAAGACCCTTATCGACAAATTACAGTTTGCGTAATGAATAAAGAGAGCTTATATGCAAAGTCGTTATTGATTATACATGTATGGATCAGAGACTTTCTTTCCAATAAAACTCAAAAAGTAAAACGACAAAATGAATTCTCCCATCAAATTATTCTGAATACCGGTTCTCCTAAAGGTTGTGTTTTGTCAACATTCCTTTTTTTATTATATACACATGATTGGAAATCAGTCAATGATGATGTAGCCGTATAATAGGCAGAATACACAGTATTGATTGGGCTAATAAACCGAGTAGAAGAGAATTATTGAAATGAGTTGACACATTTTGTCAACATGGTGTACTGAGAACTTCCTACAGTCAAATGCCCCCAAAACGAAAGAGATGACATTGATTTTAGAAAGGCAAGGGCATCTGGTATTGAACCAATTCAAATAAATCGTGTAGATATTAACCTTGTGGAACAATATACCTACCCAGGTACAGTCATAGATGGCAAATTATCGTAGACAGAACAATGTAAGGTTACAACGGGAAAAGCGCAGCAAAGAATGTATTTCCTACAAAAAAATAGATCCTTCCATGTGTATAGAACGATTTTAAGTTTGTTTTATGTTTCGATCCCTGTTTCGATAGTTCACATTGTTATCTTATTTGCTTCTAATGTTTGGTTTGCAGGTTGTAGAATAGGGGATCAAGTAAAACTGGACAATAAATATTCCAAATGCAGGAAGAATCACTGGCATAAAGCAGGATCTTGGGGAAGAATGTAAACAAGAGGTTCGTCCAAAAAACCAGAGAAATCATGACAAATTGCAATCATCATTTATTTTCTTTCTAGGAGTTTCTCAGATCATGTACAAGATAGAAGTAACTGAGATGTAGGACACAGAGGTTTACAAATACATTCCTTCATTATTCAATCGGGGCATATGTAACCAAATATAACGCGTTTCATTATGCAGCTTTCTGCCTTTTCTTTGATATCAAATTTCGTTGTAAAATTTCCTTTAAATGGAAGAGTAAAATGACCATTTAGTGGAAGTAGTTATAAAGGTGTGGCAATAAATTAATCTACACCATGACCTAAATAATGATGTATGCATGTCATGTTTCATTGAAATGACCTTCTAGGGTAGTTCTTTTTGTTCACGATAATCGACTTGTTCGAAATCAACGTTTGTATTATAATTAAATCAGTATCTATACCTCGTTTATACATTCTTAAAATTATGGAAACAAGTTAAATGAACAATTTAAGGAAATGATTTGGTAGTCTGTCATAATCATAAACACGTTCATCATTTACCTATATAATTTAGTATTTTTATTTTCTCGTTATCACATTTATTCCGATATACTTCAATTAAGCTTAAACGCTTAAAATTACATACAGCCAGCTAAATTATGTAATATAAGGAAACGAAGCAACCAATAACTAAACGGAAATTAATATTATGTATGATTATTATTTTGCCATCATGAAAATAGATCGATGTTTTGTATCATATTCTTTATTTGGTTCTTTGAGCCTTGTTTTAACATGTGATTGAAACAAATATCTATGTTGAACGTACATTAGACAATAAATACATTGAAACAAAATAAATTCAATTGAATTCAATTCAATTGCCAAACAATGATCAAGACGCAATGTTCTGTTTTTCTGTATATCAACCGATGACTAAACCAATCAAGACAATCAACTTGGCAATGTTCCATTACATTGAATCGTAAAGAATAGATTATTAACACTATAATGTAGTGTGTATCGTGTCACTATTTAAAGTACAACATCATCTATGTGCAATTGGCGTTCAGAGTAAAGATAAAACATGTATTTAGCAGAGGCAAGCTGAACTTACTATGAAATTTACATTCGTTTTCATCATGTAGAACAATACCAAATTAACATTAGCTAAATTATTTCGAATAAACTTTGTATTCGATTCCAGGGCAGCATCAAGTTGAGTGCTTATGAGCACTACCATGAAATTGTAATACTTACAAAAGTAAAAAGAAATCTAGAACAATTAAATCATACCACATGACCTAGAGGACTGAGGCTTGAGGCCAAAGTTTTATTCGTGTAGTTGATGCCTTTTCGGTTTACTTATTTTGTTAACTATGTAGCTCATGGAATATGACAAGTAGGCGTTTTGAACACGGCCTTAATTATCAGAACAACGTGAGAAGATATCAATGGACCCTTTGTGCTGGTATCAGGCTTTTCCAGCATTTTTTGTAAAGTAAACAGGCATGTACACTTTAAAAAATACAGATTTGTCTGAATATTTTTCTTCAGCCTCATGATCTTGCAGTCCTAGTAACTAGTAGAAGCTAAATGGCAATTATAATTTCTTTTCACCTCCTCATTTAGGACAATTACGATAAATTTGGGAAAAGACTAAACTTTTAGAATATATGTCGTTCTTTTTATACTTTTAATACCTTCATTATCAGCTTAAAATTTGCTGTCATTATTTTGTCAAGAAACCTGTTCTATTCTTTTCTACTCTTCTTTTCTTCAAACTTTCCATTTAATTCACTCTTCATCTTTCACTTCATCCTACTCTACAGGAGAGAATTCCTGTTTTTCTTTTTTTGAAGACGTTCTCTCACTCCATTCTGATGGTAAGTTAGTATGAGTAAATGACTCGGTGGCTGAGGCGGATATGAGAAGGCGATCGTCTCGGCTCGCCTTGGTTCCCCCGTTAGATCAGACGTCGAGGCACCGCGCGTCACTTTTCATTCCAGCCCGCATCCATCTTACCATTACCGCCTAACCCATCTAAAAGAGATTTTATTCCCCCTGAACGTGTTCTGCTAATTCTGAAATCAATTTCGTCCCCACTAGGTCGCATTAAAGCACGAAATTTAATGCATCAGCGCCGTAGCGGTGCGCTCTCTGTGTGTATTACCGTGGCGGGCTCAGAGATGGAGAGAGCCACTGCGCTCATGTTTAGAAGGAAAAAAAAGACGCATTTTTGTTTTAAATACTATGCTCTTTTTTATGCTGATGACTCTGGTGGTTGTGGATAAACCATGACATTCGGCAAGGTACAGCACATAGTGTATCGTGCCATAGAGGGTTTGAGTGAAATACATTGCCAGAATAAAAGTATGAAGTACAAAAGGGGCACTATGACTGGAATTTATCATAACTTCGAAGCCTTACGTACAGTCGTTTGTAATATTTTGTTATGATATTTTGACAAATATGTCATTGGAGGATAGACAAGGGAAAGTGAAAGGTCTGTTGCACCAAGACTATGTATGATCACTATAACGAGGAGAAGGTACTCTCGCATGAGTTTTAATAGCGTACAGGATGATACATAGCTTCCTGTTACCGCGCGCGGGAGTGTAGAAAAAGCGGGGCTTCGGGGCTCTGCAACCCTGGCCCAATACCGCATCCAAAGCACGTTTTCGAAAGGTAGATGGGGGAACTATGGTAGCGTGCAAGAGCGGTTCCTTGAAAAACATTGGAAAATCAGACGTACTTTAAATGGGGGTGGGCTTCCGTGAGACCCGCGTTTCATTTCCGCAAGGCAAGCTCGAGGGCGGCTTCGTGTCGCCTGAGTTTGCATGAGAGTAAATTGAAAGAAAGGGGTAGAGAGGGGGGAAGAGAGCAGTGAGAGAAAAAGAAAAAAAAAGTTGCAATGCGCGCTGAAATAGAGCAAAGAGGGACGAGAGTAGAAGAAAATCGTTTTGAGCCCTGGGGCTAGTGATGAGATTCTAAACAAGTGCAAATCCTCTAACAAATTGGAAATCAACCATCTTGATGGAGAAGCTTCACTTTCGGCCCTACTTTTTATTTTCTATCTCATGGATATCACCGCCTGATATCTCGTTTGGTCAAAGGAGATCAACAATCATCGAGCGCATGCGTGGTGTCTACATAAGTATAACTAGTATTTAGAAGAAGAGGGAAAAGTCCTTATCTAGTGTTGACACTGACCAAAGGTAAATAAACAGTAAATTTACAGATGAGTATAAAGAAAGATTTGTTTTTAGACGAAAATAGGAATAATAACATTACCTAGTCTTTAATGTTTGATTATTAATTGTTGTATAATGGAATTAAAACAAAATATAGAGTAAAACAATTCAGTACAAGGAGTCGATATCCCGTTGACGCTCTAAAAAAAAACACTTTTCTACAACCAGGACTAAACAAAATGAATGTGGCATTCCCTTTTAACACTCGATATTTCTCATTGTATTTTTATTTTTTGTTTCGTAATGTTTTTTTATTTTTTTATTCTTGTTAATTTGTTTGTTGTTGGTATTTGTGGTGTATGTTAATGTGTTTATGTGTGTGTGAAAAGACTTTATTCAATAACTGCCTTTTTCTAAATACCACAGTCTATGGAGACAGATGTATATATAAAGAGTGTGTGCGCCATTACTTTAATGATATTGACAATGTGAATACATTATGTTTCCACTTTTTCATATAGTGACGCAACTGTGTCCAAACGAAGAACAATCAAGTATGTGACCCAAGATATTAATTTGAATCACTTTCACCATATCCACAGTGTTGATAATGTGTACACACTGCATTATCTGACGTCTCATAAAGGGATATACTTTCACAGTGTTCATTACTATAGTCTTGATTCGTGCACACCGTTTAGAATTAAGAAACCGTGTGTCACATTAGGGTTGACTTGCGATTTGTAATAGCACCACATAAGTGTGACGAATGAGAGCAAAACCGCAATGTTGCCAGTAATTTAAAACATGTTCATAGTGTAGACAGTGGGAAAACACTTTTTTCACACTTGTTCGGTATGGTGACACACTGTGTCCGCATGTGGACTACATGCACCACAGTGGGGAAACACATAGGATTTAGGACTCTTTGTTATACACGGTTTAGCATGGAGACACACTGGATCCACAAACAGGCTACAATGATAGTGCATAACTAATTGACAATAGAAATGGGATTTTGGTGCGCTTCTATTTTTGTAGACAATGTGAACTTACATTATTTACATAATTTACTTTATTTAGTTTGGCATAGTGACACACTGTGTCTGCATAATACGCACCATGCATACATTAATTTATCCATTCATTTTTTTGTCCAATATACATTCAAGCATTGAAAATTAATTGCTCACCAATAAAGAATGGCTTCAAAAAAAAAGTTAATACAATGATATAAATAATAATTTTGTTTAAGTCTTAGGTATTTCAAATATTCTTTACTATATTATTTTTTCCACATACTATTATCTGTGGGACCACATATAGAATTTGGTATATATTCATGGTGTTGATAGTCATGACACACTTTGTTTACACTGTTTAGCATCGTTACACACTCTGTCCGCGTGTAGACTAACAGAATATGTGCATCACAGCAGGTCTGCACATAGGCCTAGGACATTTCTATTACATCATCATAAGTTCATGATACAATTAAAAAAAATCTGACAGATCCAAACATTATGAGTGTATGCAATTATGGCATTGATTATACATTTATTGATTAAAAGCAAATCTAGCCTTTTTCTGTTCAAGGCATATCACCCAAAACTATTGCATCTTTAGGGGCATAGTTTAAGAATTTAGAAAGTGGTGCGGAACACAATTTGGCAACTACGCAATTATTCTAACCTCTTTATCATTCATTGAGTTTATACCTTCACAAAAATATGCGCTGGGATGAGCGATTATATAACGTCAATTTTACTTGCCGGATTAACCCCCTAAGATCTCACGTAGATGTTAACGTATCGTCTCCTTTATCATCTGCGGGAGTCAACGCTAATATGTCAGTCTTGAAAGTTTACGTCTCAAATATGTTCAAAAGATTTGGAACCAAGATCTTATATATAGTCCTATGGAACGGAATTCCTTAATTAATCCTCAATTGTATTATTTATTTTTTCATCTATAAAATGTTCGAACTGTTGAGTCTATGAGTGCTTTTTATTGAAAATTTCCCAACGTGAATCTTCTTTAAACATTTCAGTGATGATTTTCCTACAATCTAAAACAGACCCAAATATTCAACTTCTACAATGTATGTAGGGAAGAGCTAGTTTCAACTTAATATTCACAGATACCATGCTATGGACCATAGAACTGAAGTGCCAAACGTAAAGGTTTTATCACGTTTAAAAATGAATAGAACTGGATTTACCTGTGTATAAGTGTATCATGGGATGCAAATAACATTTCTTCAAATCATTTTTCGTGCATTATTCCATGATTGTTTAACGCAAGTAATTTTTTTGTTTGTAATTAAACGAACAACATAAATTGCTAATTGTGGCATACTGTAATACTAAATTAAAGTTTACTGATTTATTTAATACACTTTGCAGAATACTGTACACAGTGAAGGATAATTATATCAGAGGTCATGTACTTGAGCTCTCTTGCTCGTCATGGGAAACATAATCGTGACTAGATTGCTCACCATTTTAATTTGGTTAAAGATAAAATGTATGAAAAGGAAAAACTTTAAACCTTTGACGATATGATTTTCAACCATCAGATAACAAAATAGCCTATCATGCCGAATCTCGTTCTTGTGACATTAATGACAAGCGTTGCGTTGCTTTCTAAAACAGACATCTTTTTGAGTCACGCCTCTCAGCTGGGTATAGACGCCGAAACTCCGGCGAAGGAGACGCTTCCATGGTCTAACTTGGGAAGTGCACGGGTTAAACGATGACTTGCTTGGTAATTTATCTCGCTAGATCTTTGCTTTGCGTAAAGAGTTGACGAGTGTGAGGCGGGATTCGCCTTCCCTACCAACTCGGCGCCAAGCTAGAGGCCTGTATGGGGTATGAAAAGGCAAGAAGAGTGGCTTTAGATACCTACATAATCTATTAGTTTGGAAGTTATGCAGTCATAAATCTAAAATGAAAATCCGCGGTTTTGTGTCTAAAAACAAAAGAAATGTACTACTTAAATATTTCTGAATGTTTGATAAGTAATCTGCACCCCTGTGTCTCTCTCTCTATTAAATGTACAAAGTTTTTTTTTAAATATCCCTATCTCCCTTTTGGAGATTTAGTTTAATTGGATATAAATATATGAACTGTTTGTTCCCCACCAAATCATGTAATTGACATCGGTATGATTTTATTTTCAGGAGACCTGGTAGATCGAGACAGATATAATGCCAAACAAAAAATATATATAAATCTATTCAAAAAGCTTCACATCAAGCACATGGATATGATTTCGAAATATATTTATTTAGTGGGGATATTTGAGTTAGTCTAGCGGTACATGTACTTGGTCAGGTCTCTATCTTCACCTACAAACTGAATTGGAGGGACCCTGGTTCGAAACTGAGTCAAAACTTCCGGTTGATGACGTGAAAGACCCAAGATGTAAATATTCATATATGATTGATGCACATTTTGTAAATACCCAATTACATATAGTACAAATTACAAAGTTCAACATAGAACGTTATTTGAACTTGATCGATTTAAGCAAACTTTGAATATACATGAGCAATTTTAAATGTTTAACTATTTCCTTTTTTATAAATTTGGTCTTAATTTCTAACAAAAAAACGAACAAAAAAGCAATGGAGCATTCTCAAAATCATTGGGCTTATCATTGTTTATTTTTGTTTGTTTGTTTCAAGAAGGTGTTCATCTGATAAATCTGTGATACCCAATATAACTTTGTTTTAATTGTTATTTTTGGTGCATGAAAAATACAGAGTTTTCGACAAAATAGGAAAACAAATCTTATTTTTCATGACATATTTGTGACTTTCTGGAATGGAACAATCACAAAACTTAATTTGGGACTTACAAATTTGGGTCTCACTGATTTTTCATGCCCCTAAATTGTCTTTAAATGTCACCTTGGCCAGGGTGTCTGTGATGATCGGTTGCGCCAATCCAACTAAAAAACATAGTAGTGAGGGAGCAAGCTGAGGGCGATGAACATTTTCAGGTCGGGGCATAATACAAAAACTACACCGCTGTAAATAACAGTTGTATAGGAGCCAAAAAAACTTGATGCTATAACTTTGATTTGGGGGAACGAATGCCCCATTAAAGCATGTCTCGATCCCGCCACTGGGTCAGTCCTTGCGGAAAATGTTTGTCCTTGTATTTACTGAAAGATTGATATTTTGTAAATGTCATAGCTATAATGATTTCCTTTTCTTTCTGTTTCACAAATATCCGTTGAGATGCATGCCTGCATGAAAATACTACTTCAATTCTTACGTGGGGAAACTGTGTCAATCATACTGTAGCGCTCATCGCTTCTTTGATTGTTTCGAATATATTTCATTATTAACAAAAAATGATTATATAGAAACAATTTATTATCAAATGAAACGCTAAACTCTCACCAAAAATCAGACTAAGAAGGAAATAAACAAAATTCTTAAAGGCAAACAGAAAAGAATTTAGTTCTCTGAGTACATATTTTGAGAATATTCAGAACCGGACTGTTGTTAAGTGATGCAGGAGCATTCAGCATATTTCAAATGAAGTGTGTTTGAGTGTGTGTTTATGTTTTAGCTCCATAACATGTTGTGCTGTCTAGTCGCCAATCTATCAATTCTATCTTCACTCCGCGACGGAGTTCCACGGATAAACTACAGTCAATAGCAATCAAATTTTCAAGCAAAATGAATTACTTTTCTGACTGTTGTGAGTAATCGTCGGACCGGCCAGCAATCAGTTATTGTTTAGAATTCATTTTTGCACAAATACCTAGCGATAATTCTTTCGTAAAACTTGGTATAAGCTCTGCTTCTCCCTCTCATACATCATTCATGTCCACGTCTAGCCAGCATAAAGCCAAACATGAGATCGATCGGGAGAATGGTTGAATTATAGCATGGGAAAGATAGTATGCTGTATCGCTATGGATTTGTAGAATTACACATTCACAGAACAATGTTGTTTTGCTGATAGAGCGGGAAGAATGTGTGGATTTTTATTTACAATACACGGCCAAATCTTCCAGCGGTGTACATGAACAACGAAACTTAGAAGGGTCTTTTTGTCTTCAATTTTAATTTATACGTCGCTTAAATGATATATGTGAACGTTATTTTTCATTAAGAAAATCGCCCAAAGGCATTTTGTGTAGATTGTTGACCTCTCCCCCTTTCTATCCCCAACAATCAACGAATAAAAAAAACAGAGGTTACGAAATATGTCATAAAAATTGCGTTCTGAGGTATTTTGAATAGGTATTATCTATGAAACAAGCAAACAAATATTAAACACGCTACTCGAAGAACATCACATTTTTGGTTCTGTGTGATGGTGGCGAAATATTAGAAATCTAATTTAAAAATTAATTTACATTGTAAAAGTCACTGAAATTTAGGAGAATGTGAGAAAAATACAAAAAGGGAACAAAAGAAATTGTAGAATGTAAAAGGAAGAAAGGAATGAGTTTCTGGCGTTAAAAATGGTAATGACTTTGTGTCGAGATAATTCTTTAAAAATAACTTGTGAGATGAATAAGAATAAACTTACAAGCGCAGTAATAATAAAACATGATTGTTATCCCGCATTGAATATCAAATAGAATTGAAAAATAACTGCCATATTTAAGTAATGAAATTGCATTCGTTTCTTATCCCGTATCGATAAATCATTGGGATACGGGCACACATCTTTACGGATGGAGATAACATTTCTTTCATTGCTGTCTGATGTCAAAACAAATAACATCAAAACGCACCATTACAGCTGGCAAGAATGTCCGAGAATTATCGAAGGTCTGGAAGAAAAATGATATTGCCGTGAATATGAACCCAGCTCCTCAATCTATCTTGCCTACCTGTGAAAAAACATTTGTCATGACGCACAAGACGAAAAATTACAAAGCCCACAGAGTCTTACAAATATATAGTAGAAATGGGAGGAAAAAGTAACTTGGTGGGAGAATGGTAAAAAAGGGGGAGAGAAGATACTAAAGTTAGCTCTTCTTGGGTATTAGGTCTGACAAACTGCCAATGAATCGAAGGGAAAATAACAAAATTTGGACTTTGACTAATGCCACGGGGTTGAAGCTGACTTCAACCTATGGCATTTGAAATTGAAGCGAAATCAAGCTCCTTTGTAGCATTATGGAAAAGCCGCCGACACTCATGCCCGGCCATTATTTATCCATTTAGCTCCGTCCTCGGATGCATTCTCAATTGATCTCGACTTTGGATGACAGGCAAGAAAGACGAGGAGGGGGAAAAGATCAGCAGGGGGATTGTGATTGTAAAGAAGAACTGAAAACTAACCAGGTTAAGCTGGAAAAGAAATAAAGAAAGACAGAGAAGAAAGGCAGGTCAAGGGCTTTCGATAATTATTTTCCCCTTCATTGTTTTAGCTTACTTATAAACAAGCTAAGGGATTATAAACCAAATGGGGGGTAGTAGGCAGGGTGGAAGAAAGAATAAAAAATAATTTAGGCTTTAAATCAAAAGTTTCCAGTAAATACAGAGCAGAATGATTCCAATGTATGTTTCAATTCTAAATAAGAGACTGAATCGTTTTGACATGTTTGTGTATTTTAATTATTTTTCCTTAATTGCTTTCTGAATTTACATGGGTGTTTAAAGATTCTATTTGATATCAATCTGCAATATTCGCGCTCAACAAAATATCCTCGGACTTTTGTTCTTTTCTATCTCAGATAGAAGAGGGACGAAAGAAAACTCAGGAGAGAATACACGGATGGATAAGGAGGATTCAGGAGAAGAATAAGAAAGACAGATAATGTGAGTTTGTAGATTAGATGGAAGTTTTTTTTGTTGATTGCTCATCACTATCACATTTTAGAGCCATAATGATCGAAAGTTACGAAAAAAAGAAGAAAGAAAAAGAAAAAGAAAGACAGAAGAAAGGAGGGAACGAACGAAAGAAAGAGATTTTAAACAAAATTATAGAAAGGGTCGCGTTGCGTCATCTTTCAATGCACTTTTCATGGACTACTCCATTCGAAGAAAAACTGGGCCATTCATGTAATTCTAAATTGATCGTACTCTCTGTAATCATTGGTACGGGTCCAAGAAATAATGAGAAGTTTTTTTAGTCAGAATATAAAACTCGATATTTGAAAGTATGTGAATGATATCATTACGGTGACTTGACACAAAACAATGTATTTCATTCGATGAAATACTTTTTGAAATTAGGCGTTAGCTATTACACTAATCCATTGCAAAACAAATTCAAGATCACTAACTTTTAATTATTCATTCGCAATTGCCGTGCATCTGTGTTTTGTAAATCTGTTTTCTTTTCTTCATTAAAAGTCTATCACACGATGTAGAAAGAAGGTGTTTCGTCATCCTATCTTATAGGTTTTCCCCTCTGTTGTCTTGTCCTTTCCCTTTTTACCCGGCTATCGTAAATCAAGGAAGCAACACAAAGGTCGGACGTGTCACAAAAGCAGAAATCTATTTAGAAAATATTAATGACTGCTCAAGATTGGATAATGGCCTGGAGATGTGTATCCTGCTCATTGAGACACTCACACTAATAATCTTTGTATAAAGGGCCTTAATACGGGGCTAACCGGCCTAAGTAGGTATCATATTTAACCGAGTTAGAGCCAGTCTCCCTCACTTCGGCATCTAATCAGTAATTTGTTAGGTGCAAATGAAAGCTGCCATGTATAGTTAGTCGCCCTCCTCCAAGCCTCTCACACCTCAGATGGGGCTTTCCCTCCTCCTTGCTTGCTCCTTCATCTCCATCCCAAGACGTATGAAATTAGATAATAGTTTTTACCTCACTGAGTGGAAGAACGTCAGGGGAGTGCCAGATTGGTGTTAAATTGTTAAATTGTAGTGTGCGTGTGCGTATGTGTGGGTGTGTGTGTGCTCAATGCCCTCATGAGTCCCATTAATGCAAGTAGACATACCCATCGTCTTGGTTTTGTATAATCTATTATTATTTAAACTCTTGTGTTTAATTATTGATTCAGCCAAGGACACAGGTTCGAAACTGCATCACGTCTTTCGGATAGTGACGTTAAAATTCGGTCCCCAGACGTAAATAATCGTATCTGATTGATATACGTCTGTAAAAAAAACCCAATTACACACCATACACATATTGGTTTAAATTTTATAGATAGTTTGGGCGAGATGATATACCTTATCAACCGTCAGTCATCTTAATTGAGCCTGAAAGGTTGATAGGGCTACATACAGGGAATGGCTGTCCGGTCGGATATATATGACGCTTTTTCATTTGTACACTTCTCCTTTGGAAAATCTCTTTCTCTCTCTATCTCTCTCTCTTGTAATTTTTGTTATAAAACAAAATGTGTATAAACTTATATGTGAATTTAACATTCTTAAATATTGTATCAATGAGATGTTCATGTGAAAGCAAATCAACCATGATAAATGGTGTTAAAGATATAATAAGCGTTTTACCTTTTATCTATTAATGTACTGATTTTAACCCATATCATACGTATTCCTTTACTAAAAGTCAGTGTGTGTGCGCGTATGTGTGCGTGTGTGGGTGTGTATACTTTCATAATCTGTGATTGAATACAAAAGTAACCGAAAAGAGGACAAGAGTGCAGACAGACAGAAAAAACACACAGAGACAAATAAGGAGAAAATATAGATAGATAAAAAGAGAGAGTGTGTGTGTATGTGCGTGTGAGTGCGTTTGTGTGTGTGTTTGTTTGTGTGTCCGCGCGCGCGTGCCTAAAAAAAAGTGTCTATGTGTGTGTGTTTGTGTGTGTGTGAGAGAGAGAGATAATAAGAAAGAGAGATATAATAAGAGAGAGAGAGAGAGAGAGAGATAGAAGTAGTAGAGATGGAGTCCAGTTCGTCCCCATTAAATAAAAAGATCAAAATCAAAGTGACACGCGTTGTCTATAGATGTGAAACAATGTGGAGTTAATTAAACCCTGCAGAAAATTCGCGCAGTGAATCTTAATTAACATTTAATGAAATCGAGGTTGAGATTAGATCGATTTAGTATGACGTCGAGAGATGTATCAGGCCACAATATAAAACTCTCCATTCTACCGTCATTCCACGTCTCTAACCAGTCACTTCTTAAAGGCCCTCTTAAATTCTTGTATTGGTCACTCACTAAATAATGGAATCCAATTAATGTATGCTGTATATTTTTTTTAATACAAATAATATTAATGATATCTTACAAACAAATGTGGTCAAGATAATAGGAAATGCATTTAGTTTAGAGTCACAGATTTAGCGGCTGCAGATATTCAGCAAGTGTTTGTAATTTTGTTTACCAAGTTTATTTTGTTAAACTAGATATTCAAAGACTATTCAAGTTTATGGTACACATCAAACTTGCTTCTCTACGGTGGATGTGACTTTGGATGCGTGTTTAATGCCATATACACGCTATGACCAACCCTCGCCACAGATAAGTACTTTAGAATGCCGGTTAGACATCTGTTTTCTGAAACTTTGGGATACTGGTGCACATTATTCACCACTAATAACTTTTATTAGCATTATCCCTAATTACCATATTGAAGAGGTTTGGGAATGAAGTCCTTTTGAATGAATTTCGAATGATAAATTTGTATTACATAGAACAAAAAATTTGCCTTAATTAAGGTTGAAATGAGTCGGATCTTGATCACCTTTCTTCATCTTTCTTGTTTTATCATAGTAGTCCCTGGACAAAATTAACCGACGTCATTCTAACCTTCTTTCAAGTCATTCGCGCAGTTTTATCAGAGGGCTGCTATAGCGATAGCCGCTAACATTCGCCGCATGAACTTTTGCTTGTGATACTTTCTGGATGAGTTGTGCATCGAGCGAGAGCAGAACGTAGAGTAAATGAAACGTATCTTAAAAGAAGTAGAAACTGTTAACAAAATGGAGCCAAATTATTGTCTATATCAAGAGCGTGTAAGTGATGCAGCTAGTCGCGCCGGAACTATTCCAGCTTTTTTTCCCAACAAATTTAGCTCTGAAAAGTAGCTACGTTTTTTTACCTTCTTATAACCCCTTCGCCCAAACATACACAATTTCTCCTTTCTTACATAATATTTCCAAAGAATAATGTTTTGAATCTTTCAAATACGATTTTGGCCTTCCTCTTTGTGTAGTATTTGAATTCGGCTTTATTTGGTTCCTTAGCACGTTTAATGCACAAAAGCAACTTTAAGCATATCTATATCATTATTCTCATAACACACATACTTAACAAAATAGAGCTTCTATAAATCTCAGGATCATATAACTCGGGAGTAAGTTTCTTTTTACGCGAGAGACAGTAGCGACCGAGCGAGAAAAAAAATTGTCAGATTGAAAAGTGTAATAAGTACAGTATGAAACACACACACACAAAAATCAGTCTACTTCCAAATAATGATTTGCATACATGTAAACAAGTAGGACTGTGCAAGAGAAGGAGAAAGTTTTTGTTCTCCCCCCCCCCAACCCTTTTATTAGAATGATGAATCCTCTCGCCCTCCCCGGCTTTGGGCGCCCATGGTGAACAGGCCATTTTCTACAATGATAAGAAACGGTCAATATAGTATAATGCGAGGGAGAGGAGCGACCGAGAGGATAATTAACGTTTTTGAAAGTTTTAACTTAAAAGCTTATCTACATGTATATTGCAAGATATTTAAATGCATTTGTGATTTCGATGTCTGGCGGGATGAAACGAATTTGCCTCCCCCTTGTACAGGGAATCCCTACCCGCACAATCCGGGGTCCTTGTCGAAGAATGTTTCAACAGGAAAGTTTTAAGAAACACTGCTTCTGTTTAAATGCATATAAGCGACAGGGTGTAAGGGGGAAAATGATTTTGGAATGTTAAAACTCTGTATCTTAAAGCACCAGAAATCTTTTCCAGGGTTGTACTGCAAATTGATTAATGTCATTTAATTAATTATCTTCCTTTTTGTCATGCGGGGGACGGGGCAAAGCCCCCTCTTTACGTGTATAGCACCTTCCTCAATCCCTTCCCGTCCCTTCCTAAGCTTTCGATGGCCTTGTGGTAGAGGGTTATTGAAAGTACAAGAAATGTTTCATCTAATGAATTGCGAGGGAGCGTAGCGAAAAATGTTTGAGTTTGCAATTAATATTGAAATTAAGTTTATTTTTATTAAGTTTGTATTTTGTTGCCAGAGAAAGCTTATTATGTTTGGAAGCAATTTCTCGAAATATTCTTGTTTCTTTACTGAAGTTTTCTTTCCCCTCCTAGGGGCCCCATTGAGAGGGTGAAAATGGATAAATGCAAATACGATAAGTCAGATATTTTCGTGTAACACTTTTGCATCTTGACATAAATATGAATAGCTAATCGATAAATTGCAACAGTGAGTAATATGAATGGCCAATCGATTTATTACAATACTGAGTCCTTTAAAGAGAAACAAACATTACTTTTGAGGGGCAGGGGGCAGAAACGATTCCCCCCCCCCCCCCATCCCCCCTAAAAGGGAAAATTCTGCCCTTGAGACAGGGGTTCAGCAGTATAACAAATAAGCATACACTGCTTTCTGTATTATGTAACCGAGCGTAGCAACAAATAAGAGAGAAAATTCTGGTTTTGGAATGGTCAAACTTTGCATTTTAGAGCACTTATTGTTACTGCAAAATATATATTGACGAGGGATCAAATTATTGTATTGGTGCCTATTGTAGACATTTTGTTACAATAATAACTAATAAGAAACAATACGCTTATTGGTATTTGCACGAATAAATTTATTTTAGAATGCTGAAAGTTTGCAGTTTAGAGCACTAGAAAGCTTATTATACATCGTTGTAATGCAAAGTAAGTATATGCAACTATTTTGTCTGCCCCCCCCCCCACCCCTCCCCGCTTCTGGCGCTATGGATGCAGCTGTCTAGAAGTATTCAGACATCAATTCAACTAGCCATTGCAAAACAAGTATCATTATTGGGATCATATTCAATGATTACTACTGACAGTCTGTAGCCACTATCTCAGGAAAATAAACAAATACATACACTTTTACACAAGCATGATGACATAGATTTTCATTACCATACTAATAACTGGGAATCACGCTTCCATTCATCAGGAACTGAAATTCGACACACACACAAATACTTATGATTTACATGTAGATTTTTAAAGCTAAATCGTACCCAAACAGCTCAAATAATGTTTGGAAAACATGTTTGAAAAAACAACGACATCTACTTTTTTCACTCAAGTCCCGAGTAGGCCTATATTTATTTTGGGTGATGTATTTGTATTCTCAACTTTTCGTCATAACCAAACAATGACGTCTTGAGAGCATCCGACTGAAGTCTGACCGGTTAAATCCATGAATGGGCCCAATTCTATTAAGAACGGACTATCTTGATTTATTTCAGGTTTAATAGAAAATCACTATCCAATAAATTCAGAAAATAGTGAATGGCATTGGTCAAAGAGACTGAGGGATATAGAGGAAATAGGGAACAGGAAAAGTAGGAGAGAGATGGAGAGAGGGAGTTAGGGAATGAAGGGGAGAATTTTGAGAGATGGGATGAACGCGCCTATTATTTTCAAGACGACTAATTGGTTTTTGTATAACTCTTGGCTTTCTGAGAGATACGAGGACAAAGCGATCCCTTAAAAAATCCCTCTCTTCTTCCACTGGCCCACTTTTGAGGCTGAAGATGTCTTCTTATTTAGCCGTATCATTGGCCGTGTATTGGCGCTTAATGAGATATAGCCACAGGGCAAAGAGGGACGACGCGGAGATGAAAGCTTCGCCGGGGGTTTGCCGACGACTCATCATGAGCTCACCGCTGGCTGGGTCGGGGCGAGCTTGTCATCAAGAAAAGTATACAACTTCTCCGTGAATAGATTTCAAAGTTAGGGCCCCCTCCTTTAGACTCTCTGTTCATAGCATTTCATTACCGTTTCTCCCTCCTTACTCTTCTTTTATCTGTCTTTCTTCCTGTCTTTCTTTCTTCTTTATAGTTCTTCTCTTTCTGTATTTTTTTCTTGAAGTTTGTTAGCAAATTTAAAAAAGTGGTGGATTGGCTAAAATACGACACTACTGATATGAAGTTTGATTTATGTTACATGAAATGAATCCGCTTGACTTGGAAAAGAGTTTTCGAGCAATAGCATTGACAAAAAAAAAATTGAAAAGTGATGTTTTACAATTGTTTAGAACCCCGATTTCGCTTATAAAGTCATTATTAAACACCTGTGTATTGTTATCGTCATCTGAATACCAATAATTACCATTTTAAACCTGATTGTCCACAATGTCATTCTTCATAATTGTATCTAAAGTGACACATGTCGAGGCACAAGTCAGTCTGATACTTTATGCCTGTAGATGAATGACTCTACCATAATAAACGGGGTCTTGTTGTACCAGGGAATGTTGTGAGAGCATAGCCTCGATTCATTAATGCTCATTTTGTCTCATTCCAACATCAGATTAGATTATTTGTCCGTCCAATTGGCTTTAATTTCCCCCTTAAAGACGGCCGAGGTGTCTGCCCTTATGACTTAAATTAGACGACTAAGTGAGAGAAAGAACGCCCAATTGTCGCAAGCGCCGGCCGAACACCTCCCCGTGTTCCCAGCATGTTTGCTCGTTAGGTTTATGAAGATGAAGAAAGTAGTTGTATTCTCACGGGCCGATTATTAGACGTTGATCAAAATACATCAACTTAATCGGATTAACTCTGAATATAGACAGCCATTCATGTATACATTTAACTTCAGCCTATATGGTGGACTTTATAATTTTGCTAATGTTGTCTATCTTTAATTTGTCTATATGTTCCTGAACAAATATAGTCAGTTTTTATCATGATATTTAATTACTTATTCTTATTATAACAAACTAAGGTACTTTATTTCCATAGTCTTTTCTGGATGTGGTTAAGCATAGTAATGTTGCAGTGTAGTCTTGAAGCAAATTGTTTTGCTCTGTAATTTCGACGTAATATTGATACGCCAAAGCTGTCGGTTTTGTTGAGGTTTTTTTTTACTTTTCATAGTTGTATGGCGTCTTTAAAATATTTTTCTCTTGGTTATTCGTAAGTCATTATTATTCATAATATTTGTCAACTGTATGCATAGAGATCAATACATTACTTTCGTGATCAATGTTATCATTACAAGAATCCTTTTATGATCATATCCATCATTATTTATTGATCACTCTCTTCAAGGATTGACATGAGTGAGCATGATGAGAGTGAACGTTTCAGAGAGATGAAGAAAGAGAAAGAGAGAGATAGGTAGAGACAAAGACAGAGACAGGTAAACTTGATAGAGAGAGAAGAAGGGAGTGCGCGCGTGCGTATGTATGTGGGTGTGAGGGTGGGTGTGTGTGTGTGTGTGTGTGTGTGTATCTGAGAGACAGAGAGAGAGAGAGGAGAGAGGGGGAGAGAGGAGTGGTGATTGAGGTCAGTCAGTCAGTCCGTCATGTAATCATAACAATGTTATTACCTTCAATGTTTCCAGTTTTCGTTACTCACTGTTATTATCATTCCCGATTAAAAATATCAAGTTGCATTTTTCATTAAAATCCGCATCAAACCAGATCGTTTATATATGTAAAGCTGATTTAAAATAATGTATTTTTTAATGCCATCTCAAGGACCGCTTCCCGATGAAACATGGTCGTCCTTTATGAAGTGTTTATTGAATGCATCATTAGCAATATTATTGGAAGCGAGAAAATCGCTTCGGCAAGCCTGGCTCGTAGAGCTCTCTCACCTCGGTATCGACGCGGCCTACGTTCGGCCGACGGTTGTTACGCAATAAACACTCCAGGTTTGTGTGATTCTCTTTCTCTCCGTTCCACCCTCCCTTCTTCTCCCCCTTCATCCACCCCTCTCCCATTCTCTCTCCGCTCTCTCTCTCTCTCTCTCTCTCTCTCTCTCTTTCTCTCTCTCTCTCTCTCTTTCTCTTTCTCTCTCTCTCTCTTTCTCTCTCTCTCTCTCCCACACCCTCTCAATCTCTCCCTCCTAATATACAAGATCTATAACAATTACTTGTGTCTTTCAAACTGATATTTACAATCCTTTTTTTTCTTCAAATATTGTCAATTATTTTTTCAAAGAGAACAATTTTATAGATACTGATATCATTGTTAAGATGAATGCAAGTACCATGATTTACTACTTACAGTGATGTACGAGCTATATGAGTTGTGTAAGATAGAACTCCAAGAGGTTGCCTTGTATTTACATTGATTTTTATCTATTTGTTTATCTATGTTACAAATAAACAAAATTTTGATCTACGAATATTCCTTGTTCAATTCAATTTCACTTTTTAATTGTCATAATCATGATCAGAAGATTATCTCAAATATCATCTTTTATCACAATGATTCCCACAATACCATCTTTAGCAAACATTAACAAAATATTAAATAATGCTTATTTCGAATTATGCCCTTTATTATTAGTTTCATTGTCACTTTTGTTACATGTATAAATATGATTTCTTTTTATCTAATGGTTAGTCAGGTTCCACGATAAAGTAAACCTGAATTGATGACACCCAAAATGGTTGATATGTTTTTGTTTGTTTTAATGTTAACTCATAATGTCAGTGATAAGACTGAGATAAATGAAAATGTCGTTTGATTAAGGTAGTGATGATGATGATGATGATGATGATGATGATGATGGTTGTGGTGGTGGTGATGTTGGATTTGATGGTGTTGATGATGAATGAATACATTCATAACGATAGTACTCTTTGGTCCAATATTAATTGAAACATTGATGGATGGATTTTATTTTGATTAATTTATGTTTCTTCCTCTTGACCATGGTGATACTACACACGAGAAAGAATCTATCACGCATACTAGAACGACGATGGGTTCTCAGCGTGAATCAGACACTCAACCCACCCGAAACTATCGGGCTGATCACACTGCTAGCATGTCATCCAAAGGAATTCGATTTCTACACAAGATTTAGACCCTAAAAGGCGATTTTAATCAAACTGCTGCATGATTGCTCCCGTAAGTAAAAACAAAACAAACCATATTTAACTTGTTTTGATGTTCCTGAATGTTTTGCAGTAAGACCATCAAAGTTGGAAATCCATAAACATTAAACTTTCTGTAATAAAGAGTCTTGAATAGCTGAGCTGAATATAAAAAGATATCCACAACTAATTGATTGGAAAGAAAATTGTTTAAACAAAGGCAAAAAAAAAGAAAAAGGAATCTCTGCCTTATCTTGCAAGTATTACAGCGAAGCGCTATACCATTTAAAAGCAAATGCTTTTGTAATATTTTGAGTTGCATCCACGCACATTACCACCGCATTTTACTCTCGTTTCTACAAATACAATCCGTGCCCTTTTCTGGATGAAAAATCCGAATTGTGCTTACTCCCCTAATTGAAACTTGATGAGTCATTTGTGGTTTCAAACCCAAAAGTACATTAGGCTTGTATCTGATGGCATTGATGCGTAACAAAGAAAAGTTACAGAAAATATATAAAAAGGATCTTTTTCATTGCCTTTCACGCAAGAACAACTACGCGAGTCATTAATTACTAGAAACATTTTTGCATTTATACCCTTTTGAAATGCACGTGTATCTGGTCATTATAGCGTAGATCAATTCTAAAATCAATAGAGCATGGCTTCTATTAGCACCATTCCGCAAAAAGTGTAGAGAACGTGTTGAAACAGTTATCAAATGGAACGTGGTTCCGTATAAGAATATATTTAACATGGCCGTCGTTGTCCCGTTTCGGAAATAAGTTAGAACTTGCAATTCAACTTTGTCAGAAAACCTAATTAATGATACTCTGCAAAGAATATGCGGTATGTTTTCTTTTTAAAAGACAACGACAAATGACATCTAAATTCCAGAATTTAATATTTATAGATTGGTGTGTTGGTGTCTCTGGATTGACACACATATTCTATATAAATATATAAATCATCTAAATTATTTCGTCTGTATCACTTCCCAAACATTGTAGCAGCTAAAATGTAAAGCAGTACACAACACAAAACAAAAACAAATTTTTCGCAGAAATTAAAAAAACTGCATGTTAAACAGTATTGCTGTCATTTTTGTCTCAACCATTATAATATATGAAATACTGTTCATGTTCCATTTTCATATAATTTTGTGACGGAAAAAAATGTATATTTTCAAGTATTTCAACATAATGTTTATCTATTCAAAGTACAAGATTTTGTTCTTATTCAAAATCTCAGGAATAAGACACAAATAATATAATCTTCAGTGACAATTTTTCTCACAGACATACCCTTACACTCTGCGAACTCATAAGTTAATCATTTCCTTGACAAATCGATGGTAAGTTTAAAAATCTCAAAGTGCTTCTTATTTGTAGAGTAGAACAAAATAGAACAATTTTTTAAAATCAAAACCTGTTTGCTTGATTATACAAAGCAAATCTTCATAAGAAGCTAAAGATCAATTTCCATCCTTCATCATCCTTTTTATGTCAATAAACTGATTCTCATCACTGCCTCTCAAGTATCTAGAATATAACATTTTAATGAGACTTCAGTCTATGAGTTACGAAAAATAGAAGAGAAAAAAATATATATATCCATTTTTAACGTTTGATAGTCGGTTGTGTCAAAAGTATTTTATCTGCTTATCTCATAAAGATATAATTGTCTTTGTTTCATCAGTATCGAGAGGGTTCAATTTCCTCTGGAACGAAGAAACATTTGAAATTACCATTTGCATAATGGGAATAGAGAAACTAGAATATGAGAAAAGTTAAGAAAGAAAAGACAGAAATAAACCCATTCTTATTTTTACGACTTTCCGGACCAATGCCAATTTAAATCTTAGAGCGTGCATCTTTCTCTCTCTCTACCTCGTTTTGTTAGGATAATTGAAAAGATCTTTCCATCAAGGATTGGACAAATCTTTCGAATTGAGAAATAGATTAACCAAAGAAATCAGCACTGAACTTTCTTGCCGTTTTCTCCTCTTTTCTTTCCTTCAGAATCATATTTTGCAGTTTTTGTCCTCAATTACTTCATCGCCTCGGGGGAAATGGTCCTTATCCGGCGGAGGATGGGATCTGAGGATGGAGCCTACACAATGGTATTCATGTTCAGAGGCAGCCCCCTCCTTCCAACTTCCGATACCATAGAATGAAAATTAGAAGGGAGAAGTCAATACGATTACAACACCGATCTATACCTTATCGCACGGGGCTGCGATGAGGGAGAGAATAGATGCGGTCATTTGTAGGGTTACGGAGGGGAGGGGAGGAGAGATGCCAGGAGATGATAAAGGAAAGATAACTATCATGATCATGAAAGAAACAGGGGTTTTCTTTGTTGCGCGTGTCCCTGTGGGCAACGATAATTCCACCTTTTCCTAACAATAGCCGCACGTGGCTCTGGAAAGTTAAGCTTACAGCCGTATCTCCTGATTCTGTTTTTACGGCTTAGGCACGCGAGCGATGAAAGTAGACGAGCGTGACCATGTATCTCTTCTACGGTCGATAACCATAGAAGGATGAGGGGAGGAGGGGGAAGGAAAACAATGAAATTGGCTGTTAACTGCGAATTTTCACGGCGTCTCCGTTTAAGCCACCACGGAGTATAGCTAAACCTCCGCGATTATACTCAGAACTGTCCGGCAGAGCGGAGAAAAGACCCGCGACACGCATCGGCGCACGACTATGCCAACTTTCCTGTCAAAATCGGCACGCGTGCATATTTGCTCTGCCAAACGCACAACAAAAGATTTGCTACACTTTAAATCACCATTAATAAGGTCGGAGAGATAGGGAGATAGAGTGGTACAAAAAGGGGAAAGCGGGGAGGGGAGGGAGAATCAAAATACACCAGCGTCGTTTTTAATTAAGGGTCTTGTGTACTATTTTGTTTGAAGTTACTCATGGATGGCATGATCAGCGATGCAAACAAAAATCTATATTCTCACATTCCCTCTCTCCCTCTCTATTTGTACCCTTTTCCTTCTTTTCGTTATCCCTCCTTTTCTATCTCTCTCTCTCCACATCTCTGATGAACTTCATCCGAATCATCGCCAAAACCAAACGACAAAATTTAATTTAACAAACTTATTATAGTCATGATAATGGGCATTTTTAAAATATATTCATGCGTGTTCATTTATTTCACTTCATCGAAATTGAACTTCTTCTAATATCGATCTAAATTCAAATAGAATTATTATAATTTCTTTCATGACTATCAGATGCGGTTTTTATTGTTTTTAGTTTATATTTTCGAAAATACAAGATTTAAACATGTTTCTAAATGTTGACTATTGTACCTTCTTGGTGCAGTTACGATTAGATGTCTTAAAGCTTAATCGAATAGTACAACTTCCTATTTTATTCTTTGCGAGTTTCTGAAACGTGCATATAATATACCCTATACCATTATTTCATAGCAGAATAAAGTTTATGGAGTTGTGTTTTGAAATCGTATATCATAAAAATGCATTGAAAATTAAAACAACGTTGTCTTCAAATGTGTGGGTATGATTTCTTATACAGGTAAATACAGTGTATTACGCTCCATCTACGATGACCGGGACGCGTGCCTCGGTGACCATATTAAATATTCAATAGGGCACCATTTACGTTGTGAGTTTAATTTCCTGATCTATTATTTTTACAATATACTCTTGGTAATTCAAACAATTCGTAGAGAAGAAATGAGGGCCTACTATCATGACTATGGCAATATAAAAAGGTCCCCAGTCATGAATAGATAACAGGCTGATATTGATTGCGGTCGAATTTTTCTGCTACAAATGTAAATAATATTATGAGAGTTTAATATTTGTTATCTAAAGTAATTTGTGTTTAGTAATGTGACAATGTCACTTCATAAATCATTAATTCAGCTCTTAAAGTTGGCTCTCAGAATTATATACGGTAAGAAAAATAAAGAAAGAATAAAGTCGAAGAAGAGTAAGCAAGTAAAATAAGGCCATGAATAGTGCATTGTGCTGTTTGTTTTATATGACATTGTATTCACGAGGACATAGATGGTATTTCATCATGTACTTTACGTGGGCTGAATTTAAATAAAACCCGGGACACCGAAATCCTCGCAAATTTGAGACCGTGCAATGTCGACTTTTGATGTTAAACTCATAGTACGCGAATATAAGCAATATTACCCTCCGTAATTTCATCAAAATAAAGTAGCTGTCTAAATCTCTCCTATCTTTCTCTGGTTCTATAAAAGGGACCTTTTCTACCTCTCTCTTCTGAAATGATACAGTTGATATTAACCCCGAACCGGCGTTATATTCGCGGCGCGAAGCTTAAGGCCGGGACTCGCTTCATCCCTAAAGCGACAGACTGCCGTTTAGCTAGGGTATTTTACCAGCTAAGCGGCAAATTTCAGAGCCCACTTTTCCTCCATCGGTAATTTTCATATATCTTTGTCCGAACATTACCTTCCTACATGATCCTACCTCCCTTTTTTCTGGCGCAAAAAATATCAATACATACCTACTACGATCCAGTAAGTATAAAGCTTCTATTGAGATTAAAACTGTGAAATGCCAAAAGTAGCTAGAACTTTGGCACCCCTTGAAATGTGGAATTTGCATTCATATGAACTCTGAAACAAGTATAGAAACAAGACCGATTTTTTTTTTTAAAGTACCCTCTGAAATTTGCTCCATTTGAAAATTTATTTAGAAAAAGCAACGTATGCCTTCGAATAAGTTTCCAAATTGTGATGGTTATTATTGCCAATTTGAATAAAGTTGATATTAGGTACAATAATTTATATGAATAGCAATTACAATTTTGCTATGAATCTTGAAAGGACAATTCTTATTCTCTATATAGTTTTTATCTAATTCAGATTTAATTGAAATTAATGTTAATAAACCTGAACTCAAATGAATGGAATTCTAATTACAAATGACACATTTGATATTCATATCTATTCACATTCATACCAACCTCTTCGCCCTTCTCTCTCTCTCTCTCTCTCTCTCTCTCTCTCTCTCTCTCTCTCTCCCCTCTCTCTCTCTCCATCTCTCTCTCTCTCTCTCGCTCTCTCTCTCTTTACCTTTCTTACATTTGTGTTATTCTTCTTCATATCCCATACATACAAAAATATTGCAACGTAACTTTAATATGACTTGATGCATAGCTTGTTTAGGTCCGACAAACGTTTGGCAGATTCAGGGATTTGTGAACTATAACATCTTTCATTTTCGATGTTAACTTCTCAAATCCAGTAACATGATAAGTATAATGACACAATCTCTCAAATAGAGATTATTTTGACGATAACTTTTTATCTCGAGAAGCTGTTATTATAGAGAGAAATTATTTTAAAAAAAGCAAATGTAAAACTTCGGTTATGAATGCATAATGTGAAACTCAAGTTCTCGTTATGATTAAGAATGTGCACATGCCAACTTTAAGTTTGTGTAATAAACCAAATTTAATAAAATCTGTCTTGAGCAGCGCTTTCTAAAAAGGATGGGACTTTGTTTTCACTTTCGGGTCTACCTCTCACTTGTTCTTTGGGGTATTGGTTGGTTGGTTGGGTGCATGGTGGGTTGGTCATTTGATGGGATGGTGGGTTAATGGTCAATATTGATTGGTTGCTTGGTTGGATGGTTGGTTGCTTGGTTGGTGGGTCAGTGCGTTGGTTGGGTTGCTGGTCGTTTAGTTGGTTGGTTTATTAGATGGTTGGCTGGATGGTGGGATGGTGGGTTTGGGTTGGTGGATTGGTTGGATATAATGGATGGTTCGTTGGTTAGTTCATTCAATTACTGGTTGTTTGGTTTGTTGGTTGGTTGAATGGTTTGTTTGTTTGTTTGTTGGTCGGTTAGTTCGTTTGTTCGCTAGTTGGCTGGTTGGCTGTTTGGTCGGTTTGGTGGTTAGTTGGTTGGTTGATGAGTGGAGAGTTTGTAGATTATAAACCATACATTGTGGCGCGGTGTGGGCTGAGTTACTCGATATTACTTATATTTTACATGCACAATCAGATATGGAGATTATTGAGCATCTGTATCGTAGTTGCATGCTAGTACTCGATATGAATTAAGCCCTCCGTTTCTACTTTGTATACACTTTTTTTCTGATTACATTCATTATTTAAAAAAATTATAGGCCTATCTCCAATGAGCAAATCTTTTTCAAAAAATAGTTTGAAGAATTGATTTATTTGCTTTTCCATCAACAGACCAACTTTACAAAAGAATATGCTTTCTGAAACATTTTTACATTTGTAAACACAATTTTGTCACTAAAAACGGGCTTATAAAAATGAGCGGTTACCTAGGAAAAATACAATAATTTTGCCCAAAACCTTGTATTGTCTTCCTCTGCGCTTCTGTTGTTTCATTTCATCTGTATTTTGATGATCGCTTTGATTTATGTATTTTCGTTAGATATCAGCTACACAATTCGTTGACCCCCATTTTACCGGAAAGCCGGAGCAAAGTGATGCAAATCGAAACTGATCAGCCAGCGAGGCACGTCAAACTTATCATCCTCATTGAATTCGCTCACATCATCATTATCAACTTCGACCGACCAGCCGTATCCTGGTCGGCCATCCGACCGCCAACCAAACGGACTTTGCCAGGGCGAACCCGAAATCGTACGCAAGATATGCCCCGTTTCTAAAGGCACGGAAAATGAACAGTGACAGTCCGCGCAAAATGGGCAACTTCGATCAGTGTGTGGGTACATGTGAGATTAGTTCGGCCGGAGTTAAATCTGACATTTTCATTACCAGTGGTACATCCCTCTTTAAATTCTGCCATTCTGAATACTATTGTTGATCATGCTTACCTTTCAATGTAGTTGGCATATTTTGCTTGGATGCCGTGTTTGGTCAGGTTTCAGGATTTGGATGCAGAGTTTGGCTGAACGCTACACATTTTTGAAGATTCCCATGCTAAAATTGAGCAACAATGTTTACATGTTCGAAATGTAGTTCACTAAGTTTTTGTGGATACCTTCCACGGGCGTATTTAGAGGATAGAGACGGCTGCCCCCCCCCCCCCCACTTGGAAAAGAGAGCAATACACAAAAGAAGAAAGAAGGGAAAGTAATGTCGGGAGTTGCAACTTCATCCTCCCCCTCCCCTCTTCTTCCCCATGTGAGTGAGTCTGAAAAGGCTGGCGGGATGCCCCAAATAATATTTGACAATCATGAATCCGCCCTGGTATTCGCATGTTTATCTTCTAGATAACAATAATATGATACAATATAATATTATGTGATATAATATATTAAATAATGTAATATAATACAATATAATATAATAAAGTATAATGTAATACAAAATATTATAACTATTTTAATTGCACACAAAGTTACAGTCATATTTTTTTTTTCAAATTGTGCCCTATTATAATATTTCAAATCAAGTCAGTTAAGCATCAGATCAATCGTGAGATAAAATTATCTGTAAAACCTTTTCATGAACCATTTTTACTTACTCATAGTGTTCATTGAACTCAAATCACTCTTTAACCGAAAAATATCATCTTTCAGACAACCTTTCAATAATACAACACGAAATGCCATCCTACGGTCAAATCAAGGAAAAAACGAGGTTCAAGCTAGAAATAAAAAGGGAGCTGGAAAAAAAGTATTATCCTGTTACGGTTTGCCTAATTACTTGAACGATACAACAACGACACAATGGTTAATTACAGATCGCTTCAAATACGCTTTGCACTTTTTGTATACATGATCGGTTTTGAGTCATTAATGGCATACGCCGCCACGTGTAATGCATGCGTCCATAAAGCTCTTTACATCCAAGCCCACACTTTCCTTTATCCTTCACGTATATATACCAGGGACGTCCTTCGACTAATGGTTTTAATTTTTGTAGATGGATTTTATTTGTAGGACAGTTTTTTGTTTTTTGTTCTCCTTCGCTTCATGTAGCACAAAATGATAGCAGGACTTTATGCATTTAGTCTAAAAGGCAGGGTCAATTCCCGGTTATACTATGAAAAGAAAGATTTAAAAACCCACTGGATTAATCATGGTCGGTCGTGAGAGTTTACGTACAGGTGAGACTAAGATCGTGATCTACGAAAAAGTGGTAGAGTCTGTCTTTGCGAATCCTATGACCTTCTTTCTAAGGAAAGTTTTGATAAAAATCGCTCAAGGGAAAGATGAGTAACATTTGGTATTAAATGAAACCTTTTTTTTTTTTAAATATCTTAAGTTTAATTTGACTACATCCATAACCCTTTTGCTTGCGTTTTCAGTAAATTTGTTTTAACATAATGAATTCATTTTACTTTTTAAGTTGTTTAATTGCCTATCCTTTTAAATACAGTCATTCATATTGGGATCTTGTTTTAATGCACGCATGTTCTGTTAGCTTATTCCCAAACATTATTTTATATCCTTTACGATGCATGACTATAATATCTTTGTTTATGTTTCATTGTTTTGCTTTGTTTCCTGTCGACTCAAGATTACTTTATTGAATTTGTCTTTTTCTACGATGTATATGTCAATTTGTGTATCCATATACCATGTAAATATCACGAATTTCCATTCTTAAATGGACAATAAATTAAAACTTTATAAACTTTATTTTGCAGATTTTACTTTAAGCCTCTTTTCAACTATTTTCAACTATTGCTCATTTTCTAAAGTGTTTATTCTATTTGCTGCTTTCTTTTCAATTCATCCATTCGTTTATACATTAGTTTATTTTTCAACTAAATATTTCAAACAGTGAATCAGTTTTAAAGTCATTTACTACTTTTCTGACATGTCTTGTTTTTATGTGTACGTTTCATATTGTATTTTGCCTGAATGGTGCTCTTTGTAGCAAGCCTTTTTTTTTCCGTGGAATGAAACTGGAATCATGTACTGAATGAATGGATAAACTTTTTTTTTCTCAAATAGATGGATTATTAGCACAATTTGTTTTCCCTTAGCTTAGGGCACACATTTTCTCCAACATACATGATGTTGCAACGGAAGTACCATGGCAATCTTTGCCGCGTTCGGCAACCAAAGCAGATCCAAGTTTTGATTTAGACGTCGATTGAGGAGACACCCTTTCACCGCAGGCCTACGGACACATATTTGTGAGGGGCCTGACGCCTCTTGCCCGAATAAAAATTTTCCTTTTCTCTCTCTTTTTTTTTTAGAGCAAGTGCTGTAGCAACAAAAAAGAAAGACACATTATTGTGGAAAGAATACATTTTCGGGCACTTCGCTGGCCGAATATGAAGATATCCAGCTATCTTTCTGCCTGAACATGAGGTATGGGTTGCCCGAATATCGGAGCTTTAAAATCCTCGGGGGCTGCATCACAAGTTCCACGCCTGAAACACATACACCCTTCTTCAATTTTCTGTCGGCAAAGACGGGATATTGATATTGATATTGTAAACAAACTCTACAAATTCATGGCTTTCATTTATTAATTTCTTGTTTTTTTTTCTTATTTTCTTTTTGTCATGATGGAATGTTTTGCCATCTCATGTCTCGGAAAGTTTTGGCCGACACCACCATTCAAAATTATCCTAGCCACGCCCCTCTCGGTGACTCGTTGAACGTCGCCCGAGAGACTGTAACTTTCCCCGGAACCCTTGGCCACTGACAATGGAAAGCTAAGCGAGCCCGCGCAATGACGTAAAAGGTCGTATTCAAACAGTTTTTGATTACAGTTTTTAATGACAGTGGTGGTGTTGATGATGATGATGACGATGAGGATGATGATGATGATGACGATGTTGATGATGATGATGGTGATGATGATGATGGTGATGACGATGATGATGATGATGACGAGGATAGTGATGGTGATAGTGATGATGGTGATGATGATGATGGTGATGGTGATGATGATGGTGACGAGGATGGTGATGATGATAATGATGATGGTGATGATGATGATGATGATGATGACGATGATGATGATGATGACGATGACGACGATGATGATGATGATGACGATGTTGATGATGATGTTGATTATGATGATGACAATGACGACGATGATGATGATGATGACGATGTTGATGATGATGATGTTGATTATGATGATGACGATGACGATGATGATGATGATGATGACAATGTTGATGATGATGATGTTGATTATGATGATGATGATGAAGACGTAAACGCCGGTCAAAATGCCAATTACAATCCCCAATGTTGAAGGAATATGGTTTGAAATTTTTTCTTGATAAGGTGACGCACTATGTGAGGTTGTTTAAGTTAATGTATTCAAATGTATGGATGCTTCCTTCCCAGGTGTGTGTGGTGATGAAGCATTTCATTCACCTGCTGCTATCATTTGTACTACAATTGCCAGAACACAAATTGCTTAAATACGTTTGAGCTCTTCTCGGGTGAATGTTCCTCATTTAATGAAATAGATTGGTCAACTGCTATATTTTAGATTTTTAAACTAAATTAGTTACAATTGTTACCCTGTTATATATTTTTCAAAAAAGGGTATTTTTTACCTTCTCAGCTATGATTTTCTCCATTGACAAGTAAATGTCTTGTTATTGATTTAAAAATTATTTCCGACTAAAGCGTGGTGCATGATCAGGCGCGTACGCAGGGGGGGGGGGGGGGGTAATCCCCCTTGAGTTTTTTAAATGTATATGTTTTTCTAGAACCCCCCCCCCCCCCGCTTATTTAGCGGCTGGCTGAGTCGTTGCGAATTTTTTGGCCCCCTTGAAAAAAACCTGCGTACGCCACTGTGCATGATACATTTACAACTTCACCAAGTACGACACATTTTCAAGAAAATGGCTACGCCCATGTCATGCTAAAAGGCATCACATCTTGCAAAGAATATCTTCATGTATATATCTCTTGTCCATTTCCGTAAGTAATATTTTATATGAAAGGGCCGGAATACATCTCACTCTTCAGAATACCTGCATTTATTCTTTGAGGTGAGGTTTCCTTTAAATCTGGAAATACTTTGTTTTGATTTCTTTATTTTGTTTTGAAGGGTTGGACTTCATCAAAACTATTATTGAGCATTACTTTCGGAGAGATAAAATATTGCTTATCAACAAAATGAAATGTTAATTATGTTATCTAAAATGATCTGCTCATCAGCAGCTTTGTATAAGTCATAAATAGAGCCCCCCCCCAAAAAAAAAAAAAATAAATAAATAAATAAATAAATAAATAAATAAATAAATAAATAAATTAAAAAAAAAAAAAAAAAAAATAATAATAATAATAAAAAAAAAAATAATAATAATAATAATGAAAAAAAAAGAAATCGCGACTTGGCCTAAATAGAGATATCTTCAATGTTTACAAAATGTATTTAATGTTTGAACGGCGCTGTAAAATACAAAATATATTTTTTTGATCGTTACAAATCCAACTGATGTAATGATGAAAATCATTTCGCGCATCATTTATTATGTCGGGCAAAAACAAATAAAACAATTCGCGACTTGGTTTAAATGGAGACATTGTACATTTAGATGTACAATATTAGATTGCCTACGATAGAGGTTTTGAATGTTAACAACATGCGTTTAGTGCTCGACCGTCGCTGTATCACACACACATTTTGTTTTGTTTTAATCGTTACAAATCCACCAGATGTAATAATGAAAATCATTTCGCGCATCATAATTAAGTCGGGCAAGAAAAAGTGGGGAAAAAGACGGAGAGCGGAAAAAAGGGATTCCGTTGTAATCCAATTTTAAAAATCAATCGGGTGACTTTCATGCATTTTGTCAATTACCGCAACCAGCTTTGTTTTTAACGTGTGAGCGGCCGATCGAGATTTGAGTTATAGAGGTTCGTGTGTTACATTACGAGTGGTGATCTTTCTTTACTTATTTTGTTTTTACATTTCTCCTTAGTGTCAAAACAGCCTTGACTATACACGGTCGACAAGATGACGTCTATTATGAGAACAGGGTGAAGGTTTAGCAACGCTATTCCAATTAGAGGTCCGTATGATATTTAAAATACATGTATATATATTTCATCGAGCGAGTTCGACCAGCGATAGAAATATGGAAGTAAGGTTACCCGCACTTTTTGGTCGTGAGATGTGTTTAAAATTGAAGCGGGGACCGAGTAAAGTTATGCAATGTGCCAATGATAAGAAGGGCGGTCAAAATATGTCGACAAGATTGGAATTCAAGAGTATAGTAAGCATCGCTTTATGAAAACTTGATCACGATTCCTACAGATGAATTTGAATATTTGTTGTCCTTCTAATGAACCATATAGGCCCACATATCAAGTATACTTAATATCAAGCAATTCTTGTCAAAGTTATCTTTAGCCATAAAACCATTAATCAAAAATCTGTACATGTATAACCAATGTTTTTGTATGTTTTTTCACTTTTCATTATCTCATGGTGGAAAAATCTAAACTGTACTAAAAACTGTATCTGTTTGCCTACTACTGAATGACATCTTCCTGCAGCTACCCTACTTGTTTTCTCGCACTTTCTGAAGTGTATTAAGATCTTTTACAAGGGTATAATGCGTTATGTAAAACCTGTTCTATCATCATCACGACATTTTTATTATTATCTAAATGCAATGCACAATTCTTATTTTCAATTTTCACCGCACAATGGCCATTATGATCATTATTACACATGCTTTTAAGCAAACACAATTTAAAAAAAAAAGAATTACAGAGAGCAAAATGCAAGAAGTTAGAGAAATAAAGGTTTTAAATTAAAATAAAGAAATTATTTTTTATATTTCTGTTATTCTTTTTACGATGATCACAAATTACAATACAAATGGCTTGTTGAATTTTACAAAATATCAAGGTTTCTATTTATTACTACATAACTTGAATTTTTATTTACATTTCAATTAATTTGTGCTAATGATCAGAAGCAATCCAAATCGGCACAAGGCTTTTGAATTGTCAAAGGAATACAGTTTAAATGTACATACAAATGTTTTTTTTAAATGGACGGAATATGGTGTGTGGCCTTCTCACAGTGAATTATATCAAAGGTAAAATGAATATAAAGAGTTAAAATTATATATCAAAGCTTGATGAATAAATTTGTGCAGTTTAACAAAAAAACAGAAAAAGCTATCCTCACTTAGCTTCACATTTCTCAAAAACTTCTTATAAATTAAAAAATAGCAAAATAGCTATAAAACTTTGAAAATATAAATGTTTTTTGTAGTTATGACAAAGGAACATAAAAGTGAGAATGATCAGAATACTTCAGGGTAGCATTTAGTACAACAATCTGTGTTAAATGAAAAAGCTTGTTTGATGGACAGAATGTTCAAACAAATTGTGGTTTTGGCCTTAGTTTCTATACAATTGCACCACATGCACATGTTTTGAGGAAAAAACTTCACCCGGCATTCTATAGGCTTACAATGAGAGAGTATGAAGGTCTGAAGGAAATAAAGAAATCTAACGTAAAACCCTACACATGGAACCCAACTCAGACTTGGGTTCTGTGCGGGCCTTATTCTCTGTGAGCACATACGATTGCGTCGACTAGTCTACTCACAAATTGCTATTATGTTAATTTAGATTAGTGTAAACTTGCAATATTTCTTAACAGAACAATTATTTGAAGCTCATGTTTGGAATAAGAGTATAGCTAAACAGGGCTCAAAACATACAGAGCACAGTCATTGGTACACTTTAGAGGCAAGCAAACTTGACTGAAATTACTCTTTCATGGCTTAATAAGTTTTCCTATAAAAGGTTTCCACTTTCCAGATTTATTTATGTTTTAATTGATTTGCACCAATCACCAAAACATGACTGATCATGACATAAGGGGTTCCCTGTCACCATACGGTACACAAATATGAGCTTCAAATATTACCCCTACAACAAATTGCTGTACTGGGTAGCTGCATCTGTTTACAAGTTAATAAAGAAATGAAAAGTTTAAAATGACTGAATTTTAACATAGTAATAAATATCACTTGTATACAAAAACATTATTCAGGATTACAAGGTCAGCGTTTTGCCTAATGAAAGACACTCAGATTGAATTTAATGTGGCTGAATCATTTGCCTAACTATATGTAACCAAATTGTGAAACACAAGGCAGATAATGACTAACTCTAGTAAAATGCAATATAATTATTCCAAAACTGCCTAACTATATAGAAATATCAGAAACTCAGATATTTGAACTGCAAGTTTTTTCCCCTTGTATCTCAAGTTTAATTAATTTCTTGAAATGATGTTACTTCTCAACTCATACAATGTTATCATGATGAGGTTGTTTCTTTTCTTAGAGAAAATGATTGTGCACATCACCATATATTGCAGGGAAATCATCTTTGATAGCAATATACTCTAGAGGAAAGCAGAAAAAGCAGAAAAAGCAGAAAAAGCAGAAAAGTAGACTGGTGAAAGTTTGAAAGAAATCTGACAAAAAATGAAAGAGTTATGAACTTTTGAAATTTTTTAGTTACTATAGGTATGGGCTTTTGAAATTGGCTGAATCGGTAGCCTTTGTGATGTAGTGACGGACAACTTTCTCATTTGTTCCAACACAAAAAAAATAACAAAAATTGCAATTTTCCCCAAAATCTAAGACTCAGGAGGGTCTTTTCTCTAGAGGATGTGTAATATTATGCTATACATAATATATTTTGAGTATTGCCCCAAGGAAGAAGGCATGTAGGAGAAAAACAGAAATTTGGGATTTTGTTTTTTGTACACAACAAACTGGAGAGTTATCCGCGACTATGTCAGAATCCCCTGACCAAACTGCCAAATGTGAGATTTGGACAGACTTTAGTAATCTCATATTTCCAACATTCATAATTGTTGGTCCATTCTATTTCAAACTTTTAACATTCTGTTTCTCTTTTTTTTCTGCCTCTTAAAGGGAAAGACCAGTTTTGGAAACGCCCCTCTCTCAAAAAATGAAATGGAAGCTCTTATTACCAATCATGTGAAAGAATATGTTTTGACTATTACATGATGACACAAATTTTGCAGGAAAACCGCCTACTAATTGATATATTTGGTAAATTATCATATCTATCTGGACTGGATAAATATAGGGTAGTCACATCTTTCTGTGTACAGTGCTTGTAAATTTACCAAGACTGGGCCAAATTTCTTATCATTTTGATGATTCCAGAACCTTGCAGTACACACCTATACTTATATGCTAGATGATCAACCTTTTCTGATCGATTCCACAATGTTTCTTTCACAATGCAATCACATGACCAGAACTGGTCTATACCTTTAATGCAAATTATCTTATCACATTTGACAATAAAATAAAATTAAGGCCCTCTAAATTGTTGGGAGCCCTAAATTTGCCAAAAATTTGATGGCAAACTTTCACTTAAATTGTATTACAATGTGAAAGCGGATGTCATTTAAGACACACTACTGCTAAAATTGATTCTACTTGCACTTACTTAAGTGCAATGTGAAAGAGGATGTCATTTAAGACACACTACTGCTAAAATTGATTCTACTTGCACTTACTTAAGTGCAGTAAGAAACAAAGACTAACACAAGAGAAGACATACATGTATTTGTCTGTAAATATGCTTACTGACAACCATTCTGCCTGTGGCTTGCATTTTCCAACATTTCAGATTAGATGCAATTAGATACATGAGCAGACTCTTAAACAAATGTTGAACAGCACATTCTATTAACCAACAATAATGTAGATTTCATTAGGTCGTTCTATCAGATAAAAGGTTCCGTATTTTCTCCTCTGAAATCCCAAACCCATTATTGGACTTTGCATTCTTCTTCCATTCCGAGTCCACAGGACTTTCATCGCTCATGAGTTCTTGCAACAGATCATCCAACTCCAGATCAGATGCCTTTGTAGATCTACCAGACACAGGACTTGTATCACGACCAACCCCCGAGTCACGACTAATCCCCGAATAACGACCAACCCCCAAATCACAACCAACCCCCAAATCACGACCAACCCCCGAGTCCAGCTCATAAAGGTTTGTGTCAGGTCTGAGAGGTGGCTTGGGAGAAGAAGTCAAGCCGCTATGGTCCACAGTTTCAAGTGAAGAGGCCCGCTGCTGTGCCACCTTCAATCTCCGGCGGTGTCGACTGGTTCCAGCACTAGAGGGGGCGCTCTTCGTCCCTTCCTCTGAGTTTTCATGGAACGCTGGATCATGGTTTCCTGCTGAGCTTATTCTGATCTGATCCCTTGTCAAGGTTTCAGTATTGTTCAGGTCTTCCTTTTGGCTATTCAAATTCCTTTGGAGTTCAACAGCAGAAGCATCTTTCTTTTTACTCCTAGAAGTACTTCTTTTCCTCCTATGACTACTACCTTCCTTAGTTTCTGCGCTACTAGATCTTTCTGAAGATCTCCTATCATCAACACTTGGCCTTTCATTTTCATTGCCACTTTTTCTTCTTTCTCGAGATGAGCTTTGTCTCCTTTTGCTAGATTTACCTGATGAAATCCTTTCTGTATCCCTAGGAATCTCATCATGATCATATCCTCCTACAGTACTATCAGAGACTTGTTTCCCTATAACTTCTTGATGATCCCCAATGGTGTCTCGTTCATCATCTTGTACTCTTTCAAAGGACTCTCCTGACAGTGACCTCACGCTTCTTCCACTACCTTCCCTCTGATGGCTAGACTCTATCCGCCCATCCCTTGCGGAACGCTGATGACTCCTCCCGCTCAAGGGCCTGTTGGTAGCCCCGCTGGGTGGCCTGCTACCCACTTCACTCGGAGCTCGACTGGTCGGCCTCTCCTGCTCAAGCTGATTGGCGAGTTCCTTGATGGTCCTGTCCTTCCCCTGCAGCTGCTCTTGTAGTTGGATGATCTGATCCTCCTGGGCAGAGACCTGGTTAGACAGCTCAAGAATGACCATCATCCTGGAACCCTCACCACCAATCTGGTTTGATGATGGCTCCGTCTCGCTAGATCTACTGTTGGCTCGATCAAGACGTTCTGTTTGAAACAAGTATGAAGGAAGACATAGAAACATAATATTCTCAGATTAATACAATCTTAAATACAATAGTAGAATAGATAAAGCGTATTAAGAACAAAAATTAGTTCTACATTTACATTCATAAGTTGTTATGAAATAAATAGATATTCATATACAGATGTACATCTATCATCAAATGTATGATAATTCTAACTCACATCAGAAGTATTTAATCAATAAATTTTTTCATTGATTAATTTTGAAATGCATTTCCGCCTGGCTGGAATGCTCCCCAGGGAGTGGAGAATGTGCATACATTGTGTGCGGGTAAGCCTGAATCCTATGACCGGGGTAATAATATAACTATCTGTAAAGCGCTTTGAGAGGGCCTTCGGTCCTGAAAAGCGCTATATAAGAACTAGCTATTATTATTATTATTATACTTTGCAAATGTCCAAAAGAAAGTGAGAGAGATAATGGAGAGTTACATGTACCGGTATACAGTGTGGGTCCAAAAAAGTTTACACCTAAAAAATTGCTAATTATTTTAAAAATCATCTATGAATAGTAAATTATTATACATCTTATGAAAGAGTGTTTTATCCCAAATCATTTGGTATCATTTTTGTGTGGTATGTGTTCACGCTTGGATGAATAGGAACCATTGTTTGCGAGAGTGCAAAATTTGATTTGCTCCAAATTTGCTTGTGTGATGTTTGAATAAAAAAATTGGGATTTGGGTATCACTTCGGTCTTTGCAAATCCAAATAACATCCCAAACAAAATTGATCATGCCACATATCAAATATTGAATATCAATTATTAACGAACATTTGTGAGCGTGTGTTTTTTTTTTTTTATAACTTTGCTTCTGCATAAAGCATACACTCACTCTGCTAATCCCAACATAATACATGCTGTAGGCATCACTTTGGCGCAAGTCGATTTTTGCACTCTCGCAAACAACGCCTCATGTTCATCCAAGCGTGAACACATACCAAACAAAAATGATACCAAATGATTTGGGATAAAACCTTCTTTCATAAAATGTATAATAATTTACTGTTCATAGATGATTTTTAAAATAATTAGCAAGTTTCTAGGTGTAAACTTTTTTTTGACTCACATGGTATAGGGGAACATGATCTCTTCGTCACAATTGTGATTACAGTGGTTTAGGCATGTAGCTAGATGGAAGCATAGCTTGGCAAACTCCTTTATGTATGGAGGAAGTGATGGGAGAAGAAAGAGGGGCAGACCAACTAGGACATGGAATGATATGAAGCTGACTTTGAGCAGTTAACTAGAACAGCTGAAAACAAAAAGTTAGGTAAAACCTGTGTCTCAAGGTCCACTTCATTGTTGCCCAAACGGCCACCAAGCTATGGGACATAGCTACATATATAGATAGATAGATAGACAGACATACAGATATATAGATAAATATAAAGATAGAAAGATAGATAGATAGAAAGATAGATAGAAAGATAGATAAACAGACAGATAGATACACGGATAGAAAGATGGATATATATGTTTAGATAAATAGATAGATACATGAATAGATAGACAGACAGATAGATGAATTAATAGATAGATCGATGTGTAGATAATTGAATAGATAGTTATAAAGATAGATAGACATACATACATACATACATACATACACATCAAAGAGATATGAATAAGAATGGGTTAATTGTCTGACCTGTAAGTTTAAGGTTCTCTTCCTCCATCTGTTTAATCTGGTCTTTGAGGCTGTACAGTTTGAGAGAACTCTCCTGTTTAGCCTCAGTCACCTGAGTGTTTGCTGCCCTCAACTTCTTACGAAACTTGGAACGCTGGGGATGCAAATAACAGTGAAATGTGAAAAAAGAATCATAGTGAAAGGCAATCTGTTTCTAGATTAATGATATACAAATTTCACATGAAAAATAACTGCAATATATTTGTTCCAAGAGATCAACACTTAAAAGAAAGTCAATGTAGTCAATATCACATTTCAAGTCATTTTGTTTTTTTGTGATGGCACAAAAGTTTATATAAAGCAAAATTTTGCCTTTATCCCCCTAAACAATCCTTTGCATTACTTCCTGACCTGCCACAAAGCAAGAAGCACTGTTGTCGCAGGAAAATTTGTTTAGGTTGAACTGTAAAAAAAAGAACATGTTGTGTCCATTTTACAATTCACCCATGTTTCTGTAATCTCACCCAAGTGAATTTAAAGTGGAGATCATTTATCATATTACTTTGCTACACTTTCATCTTGTATATGAAAATTAAAAGATGTGGTTACAATGATTAAAATAATCCTCTGAATAACCTTTCATCAAAATTCTTGTAGAAGTTAAAAGGTCACTTACCATGCTTGCCATCTGCTCCTCTAACAACTTGATATGCATCTCCAACTTCTCAACTTGCTAAATTGCAATGGTCAAAAATACAGAAATGAAAATTCAGATTATACAGATACAGTTTTTGTGCAATTAATTTGGTTGCTACATTTGCACACAACGCAGACGACCGCCGATCTCAATTGTAGGCCAAGATCTACATTTAATGACGAGATGACGCCCCTTTGCAAATATGGAGATAAACCTGCTCTTTCATATGACACCTCATTTTTTTAGTATCACCTTCAGGATCACAAGCACTAAAGGTTTGAATCTCGATTTGGAAATAATTTGTTTAACCAATCTTGCATGACCGCGCAATGCACGTAGACTGCATGGGGATATATGCGTGCAATCTCAATGGGAAGGATTTTGGCACACAAAATTGAGTGCGCCTAAGACTAGGTCTCTACCTGCAAGTTATTAACACAGACCTCGATAGACAAACTTGATTACCATGATTGATAAGTCGCACATGTATATAAAAGACATAATGACTGCTTTAATATTCAAGGAATAGTTGTTTTATAGGCTCTTGGGGACGTTGCATTTTGCCATCACTCCTTGGCACGCCTCTGGATGATATCAGGATGCAACATCCCCTGTCATTCAATCTATAAATATGTGCTCCAGGAACATGTACTCTGCATAACACTAGTCAAATATACAAAATAAAACCTAACCCTAGACCTGACATAAGGCATAATCATAACCCAGACTTTAACCTCTATCTTTGATAAAACAAGGGCCTGAGCAAATTTCAGATTATGAAAACAGAGTGCCAAGGTCTCACCCACATTAAACAAAAAATGTATCAAAATATCTAGGACAAAGAAATTTGAGTTTCTTCTTGAAATTCAAAGTCGATTCACAAAGTGTAAACTATATCATCTTAGGACACCTGCATGCATCGAGATTAAACAAAAGGGGAAAAGGAAAAAGGTCTCAATAAATTGTATATGTATCTATGATGATATGTACATAAACTTGATGACACCAAAGAGACAGTGGTTAATTTGTCCCCTTTCTACTTGCACATACACATATATCTTTAATGAAATCAATTCTCTTGTTATTGTCCATCACATACCTGGTCACTAGTGGTTAACTCCTCCTCTAGCTGTCTGTTGACCTCTGGCCCTGAGTTTGCTTGAAGGGACTCTACCTGCTGCTGAAGGTCACTCACGGTGTCCGTCAGCTCAAAGTTGACTCCCTCCACTTCAGCAAGCTGCGACAACGAAAGATTAATATAAAAATGAATAATAATTATTATTTAAATTTATAGGCCCTCTATAAACCATAGAACCACAAACTTACAAGAATTTAGTAATGACTGCTGTCTTCACAAAAACATTGTAGCAAAGCAGACATTGTTTTCTTGAAAATGTCCATACTTTATGAGGTTTTCATAGCAAAGTGATGATTATCTACCTTGCAATATCTTCCTCATTTAAACTGGGGAAAATGCATCCATTCTACCTTATTTACCCCCTTAAAATAACAATACCCACACCCCTTACTAAGAACCAAGGCCCACAAAAGTGTTTACACAGATTCAGTGTAGGAGGAAATGTTTGTCCCTCCTGAGGCTAAGGTCTGGATATACCACTAGTACTGGTAGGGGTTAATGGCTCATAGTAGCACAAAGCATGGTAGTCTATATGAACATCTACTACAATTTAAACCTGACACCTGGTTTAATATTTTGTTCAAAATCAGGTTTAATAGAGGACGTTTGTCCGAGGTCAAAGGTTCCCTTTTGTTAATCATGTTTTTAGACCAAAGGTCGGATTTAACTGAATTAGTACAACACGGACCAAAGACTTAAAATGACAAATAATAAAGGCGTATAAAGATCAAACCAACCTGTTTTTCTAGAATGTTGGCTCTGTCCACTGCTTCCTCTATTTTGATCTCTGATGCATTCAATAATTCTTTATATTCTGAGACCTGCTGACCCAGTAGATCCACCTGTAATACAAACAGAAATGTAAATGTACATGCAATGCAGTCAGGAGTTGTGTGTAGATTTTACACACCACTGCTATCTATGCCATCAATAGAAGTGTATGTCACAAAAGAACACATCACAAGGCATGATTCTGAAACATGGTTCACTTTACCATTTTTTCATTTGTTTGAATGGAAGAGAAAAGCATTTCGACAGGTTTGTTCAAATATCACAAAAAAGCTGCCATGTTTTTAAAATTGTAAATGAATGGCAACTGCGCGCAACAACGGACTTCTGCATATTCAATGGGCTCTGTGTCATAAGATACCGAAATGTGAACCGTATTAAATTTGAGGTAATCACAAAAAATAAAGATGCTGCGGATTTGCCGCATCATATCTGAATGAGCCCCAAGACTAAACAAACCTATACTTTCAGATTTAAGCTTGAATCGAAGCCGCCACGGTGCCACCTATCATAGGTTATTTCATTCTTTCAGAACCATCGGCTATGGTACTGAAAGAATTAGATTACTCTGGTACAAACACAGTTTAAAAAACACTGACTTTGTCCGATAGTTAAGGTGTACCTACATGTAAGGCAAGCTATTCTTCATTTCCACCGATCTCTACAAAATTCATAGTTCAAACTAACGACAAAGATTTGTCCTACCACAACCATCAGAAATCAATGTGTAGAATATACCTTGGTTTTACTGGAGTTGAGATTCTCCACAATGCAGCCATCTGAGTTTGATCTTGTCCATCTGAGAAAGAAAAAGAAAAAAATAAATTCTGTTAACCAACTTGATACATTATTCTTTTTTATCCCAAATATCTTTGGAGCTTGTAATAAATAAAATGTCATGTCAGTTTTTAAAGGATTACTTGAAATGCTGTGGCAACCAAAACCACACTCCTTCAATTTGCCTATGGTACAGTCTGATATTTCAAAAGAAAAAGAGGACACAATTTTGCTAAGTTAAAACTACATGTTCACACCTACCGTACAAGATACATAAACAGAAGGTGAAAAAAAATTGTAAGGATGAAAATAAAAAACAATTAAAGTCAGATTCAAAAAGGCTGATCTTTTTAAATAAAAGACTTTACGTTTTCCAAATGATATGGAATAATCTTTTCTGTAGGGGTGGTTCTTCTTCTTCCATTTTGAGTACATACAGTACCTCTTTACAGAATATTATCGTACTATACTATGGGGTGTGTGCAGGTGGACCACTACACCGGGGTTTCTCCCTACTCTTATATGAATAGTGCAGTGGTTTTTTAACGTCCTATCCGAGGGATGGAGTGTTTTCCACTTAACATAGCCTGCGTCTATGAACAAGGGGAGGGGCATGTTAACACACAACGCTGGCTTCAGTCATCCGCCTGGTTGGGATCAAACCCGGGATCTTTGGTTCGACAGGCAGACGCTTTACCGACTGAGCCAACTCGCCTCCTCCTTGGGTGCCTTTACTTTCAGCGCAACTTTGCAAACTTTGAGTATGGAAGAACAAACAAAGCTTATCACTTACACAGGTCTGGATTCATTAGGATCCTGCTCCCCCTGCTCCTTGATAAGGGCAACCTTCTTCACACCGGTGGTACTAGCCCCGTGCCCCATGGTAGCTAAAATGCTCTGCGATTAGATATCATTAACAGCAGTGTCAAAGCCTCTTCTTAGTCTCCATGTAGTGTTTGTAACTTCGAGAACTTTGGTGTAAGACGTCATCTAGAGGGGGTGATAAAGAAAAAGACTGATATAAATTCATATTCATACATGTATATCATTTTACATTTTAAGATTCACCAATACATATGATGTTTGACAACAAATTTTTATGTTTTTCTTTATAGCATTTATGTGAAAATTAAATTTATTTTCTCTCCAACCATCAGAAAAAACAAAGGCAAATTTTGGCCGGATTCTCTTGAAAATTGGCTACATGTAGTTACCTTTTCTTCAGTTGCAGCACAAACCAATCTAACATCCAATTTTGACATGGCGATATCGACAGAATTCTTTTGATTTTTGTTTTCTAGTCGCACCCATTACTAATAGTTTAAAATTTGGTACTTATTGATATAAATACATTTGTGTAGAATATGAGAAATCCTGGATCAAATATCACATTCCTAAATTTGATTTGTCTGCAAACTTTGGACACCCTACAATACAATATACAGGTGACTTTGACGTGAGCGGAAGTCAATTCACAGTAAAGGTCACAATTTTTACAGCTCGCTAAGAGTCTACCTTAGTATTGTAACCGTTAGTGATAGGGTTATAATAATCATGCAAATTACCATATAAACATTGTTAGCTCAATCGGTAAGAATAATAATGATAATAATAATAATAATAATAATTGTTAGCTCAATCGGTAAGAACAGTGTAATAAAACGTTGTAGTTATGGGTTTGAATCTCAGTATTTATTCATTTAAGTTTGGCAGGAATCCATCAATCATTTCTTGAGATAACGCGATCACAAGCTATTTTTGCATACATAATGAGCACTGTGACCTTTGACCTTTGACCTCTTGACCCCAAAATCTATTCAATTCATTAGCTTTACAAGATACATACATGACCTAAGTTTGGCAGGAATCCATCAATCGGTTCTTGAGATAACACGATCACGATCACAGGACGTACGGACGGAAAACCCGAAAACATTATGCCTCGATCCGGATACCTCGTAACAGAGATTTTTACAAACTGCACATTCAAAGGTACATAGAGTACAATGTTTATGTCAATCTTGCGTTGATTTGAGCCCCATAGCTACATCCATCTCAAAATGAGAAGGAAAACTGTGAACAGTGACGTCATTGTTCGAGCCAAGAATAGAGGTTATTGTGACACATTACCGGTATATGAATATGTACGAGCTCCGGTCAGATCACGCGCCAAACAAATGTAGCGTAGTCTCACACAGTGGCGTACCTGGGGTACTCCGTCAGGGGGGGCAAGCGACCGAAACAAACAAAAAAGGCGATGCTAATTTTCACTTCTGGCGAGCGAGCAAAAAAAAATCTTTAAGTAACGTTTGGTGTATAAACTGGTATTGTTGCAAGTTGGGGGTGGGAACATTCACTTGTTAGCGACGTTAATTTCTTTTTTTTGCAAACGAGCGTAGCGAGCAAGAAAAAAATCACTTCTTTTTTAATAATTGCCACTTAAACTTGGTCCAATTGTCCTATGCAGGGCGCGGGAACAATATCGTGTTTAGGGTGATTTTATACCCATTTTAGCTAGCGAGCCAAAATATATCTTTCTCTCAATGAATTGCTATATAAAATTTGTTCCATTGTTACAGGTCGGGGGCGGGCACAATCGTGTTTAAGGCAATGTCAATCCCATTTTGGCGGGCAGGCAACCCCCTACATTTCTCTTTGCAATGATATTTTAGCAGGTTAGTGGTGGGCACATAATTCCACGAGCTAGCGAGCGTAGTGAGCGAGCGAAAAAAATCACTTCTCTTTTATAGGGAAAATATGGTACATAAAACTTGGGTTCATTGTTCCATGTCAGGGACGTGATTATTAAAAACGGTGTTATTTCTATTAAATCACTTCTCATTTATAGGGAAAATATGGTACATAAACTTGGGTTCATTGTTCCATGTCAGGGACGTGATTATTAAAAGCGGTGTTATTTCTTTTTTGGTGAGCGAGCGTAGCGAGCGAGCAAAATTTTTGTAATGATAACTGGTTCATAAATTTCAGATTTTTTTGTTGCAGGGCAGGGCTTACACAATCATGTCTAAGGTGATGTTAATTCCGTTTTGGCGAGCACGAGCACACCAAAACTTCTTTGAATAACGTTTGATACATAATTATTAACTGGTTGTTGCAGGTTGGGGCGGGCACGTTAGCGGTGTCAATTCCAGTGAGCATAGCAAGGCAAAAAAAAAATTTCTCTTTTAATAGAAATTGATAAATAAACTAGTTTTTATTGGTGCAGGTCAGGATGGACGCAATCGCGTTTAACGCGATTCAATTCCTTTTTGGCGAGAGGGCGAAAAAACTCTTCCATTTTTAATGATATTGTTGCAGGTCAAGGGTGGGCACAATTGTTTCTAAAGCAATATCTATTCATTTTATTCGCGAGCAAGTGTAGCGAGAGAGAAAAATGAATTACTCTCTTTTAGTAACTTTTGGTACATACACTGTGTGTTATTGTTGCCATGGTTGCAGGCCGGGGCCCGTCGGGGCAGGCACAATTGTATTCTAGGCAATGCTAATCCTTTTCTTTTTTCAGGGGGACGAGCAAGTGAAAACATTTAATACAAAATAGGCTAGCAAGCAGTTCGCGCCAGCGAAGAGTTTCGAATTTGTTATATCACTTATATTTTCCTATTTTCATTTGTCTTAATTTTTCAGGGCCGTATGCGGAATATTTTTCTGGTGGGGGAGGGGGAAAGATGCGTTAAAAGTTTTCGAAGAATCTCAAAAGCAAAAGGAGTGAAGGGAGTTCGAGCGACCGAACTGGTCATGAGGGTACTTTTGCATTTTCAAAAGTAGAATTGAAGGATTTGGTATAGGCCTACACTACATTTTCAGGAAAAAAAACTGTACGTTTTCAAAATATCTGGGGTCAACTGCCCCCCCCCCTGGTGCGTACGGCCATGATCTTTTTTTTTTAATTTCCCCATTTTTTCCTTTCCTTTTCTTTTCAATTTTTCTTCCTTTTCTCTTCTTCTTCCTTTTTTCTTTCCTTTTCCTTTTTTCTCTTTCTTTCCTTTTTTTCTTCCCTTTTCTTTTTTTCTTTTTCTTCTTTTCCTTTCTTTTCTTTTTTTCCCCTTTTTCTTTTTTTCCCCTGGAGCCCGTCAGGTGGGGCACTCTGCCCCCCCTGCCCCCCCCCCCCATAGGTACGCCAGTGGTCTCACACATACATGTAGTACCTTATTCTCACAGCACTAGACATGAGTGTCGTACAGTAATGTATGAGAAGTGTTAAAAAAGATATTTCAGTAAAAAAAAAAGTCTACGTGAGCAGTCTATCCTCCAATTGAAAAGTTGGAATGGCCATGGAAAGCCATGATTCGAAGGCGTGTGTTTAGTGTATGATACATGGTTAGTGAGTGTTACTTATAGCGAGAGAGAGAAATAAATAATACAGTACACGTGTGCATATGTTGCAGTCCTATTGTTGATTCCGGATTGTGTTCGCGGCAAGATGGATGTTAATTGGATCTCCTAACTTCTCGTTGATAATGCAGTGTCATTAGACTGAAATCTTTACTCGTGAGGAAATACTATTGGAATACAACTCAAATCTACTGTAATTATTAATTTTAATCACTTTCTGGGTTTATATTGATTGTTTACAATCACCGTTTGCTTTCTCTCTCTGTTTTGTCCCTCCATGGCTCGATTTCAGGATTGCCGCTGACGAGTGAATGTACTTTCGTTTTAAATTATGGACTTTGTCCGGGCAATGACACGCCCATCCCCTCGGGCCTGTCTAATTATGAACGTAATTTCGTGACATGAAATATGATTGTTTCAAGGCTCTTACGGACGGATTAGCGTAGAAGGAACCCCCAACTTTAGAGCTGGATATCTCCTATTTTATGGAACTTCTGGAGTCAGCAGATGGGTGAGTTGTCTTAGTTAAAGAAAATACTTTCTTTTAAAGTTTGTTTTATTATAAATAAATGAGTAATTAAAAAATTAGAATTTGGTATTGGCCTCCCTATTAACATCGGAAAGTTGAAAAAATTGTATTTTACTGTTATTTAGGTGTCATCGATCGTCACTAAAGTACTGATTTTTAGTGCAATCAGTTGAGTTTTGTACTGTGGTGTTTAAATGTTGAGAATCAATAGCACAGCTTTTAATACACAGCCAGGATAGTAATGCACCTAGATTTTTCGATGTAGTACATGTATGTGTGATTCTAGACCTAGATTCTAGATTTAGATCTAGGCCTAGTTCTATCTAAAATTTAACAATAAAAATGTTAGATCTAGTCTAGATCTAGACCCTCTAGGCCTAGATCTAAATCACACATACTGTAGGAGCATCACTATCCTGGCTGTGTAGACTAGTAAAAGCTGTGCTTTTGATTCTCAACATTTCAAACACCCCTGTACAAAACTCAACTAATTTCACTAAAAATCGGTACTTTAGTGACAATTGATGACACCTAAATAGCAGTAAAATACATTTTTTTTAATTTACTGATGTTAAAAAGAATAATTTAAAAATTCAAATTGTAAGTCTAGTGTCAAACTTTGCTTACAGCTGCATCCACATCATTATGTACAGTCTATGCGATTTTGTGTGGTGTGTGTATTTGTGTATGGGTATAATAATACCTGCCTCACAGCAAGCATGCAGTACTAGAGGTCAATACGCATTGGCATCGACTCTCTTAGACAGAAATAACCGTCTGATATGGGTCATTTCTTTAATAAAACTGACATTTGTTGACATTCCCCATATACAGATGGTGGAACAGAGATCTCGTACCATAGGGGCCAGCGATGAACATCTTTTCGTTCACGACATTTTCTCCCCGATTTTCTTTATTTAGATCTAATTTTCTGATTTCTAAATCAGATGTAAATTAGGTTGGGTATGTCTATATCCCAATTACAGTTATCAAAATTTGATAACTTAATATTAAATGCATAATTTACGGACTTACTTATATGAATTATCCAATTTGTATCTCAGAACTGTGAAATAGTACATTCATGCACTCGAACATAGAGCTATACGACCCTGCGGCCGATATATTTCCTGGTCAACCTACCAAAACATAGCCAATGGATAATCAGAGCACTCGTTTCGTGGGTATTCGATGGTCAAGCCGGGCTGACTCGTACATAGCTACGGTAGCTATTGGACGTTCGAAAAGAAAAAATGAATATTCATCAACTAAAACCAAGATGGCTGACAATGGAGTTAGTTGACTACGAGACTTTCTTGGATTAATCATTAATTGAGGATCTAAATGAGCAAGCTATCGTAAGTCAAATAAGCTATATATATATTATTTTTAATTGGACTCTAATTATTGTAATATTGCAGCATGTATGAGGATGTAAAGAGTGAAAATCTCGTTGCATATCTCATTCATCGCGGTCCTACCGAACCGAACCATTGGTTCCGTACAGTCCCGATAGGACAATCTTCAGTCTCTATAATCGGAGGTCTAGTGGAGCCAGACGTAGTCTCAGTGGAACAACCGACGATTAGAGAGACTGAAGCTTTTGGTCTATGACTCTCTATGCTTTGCTGGAGTGGTAGAGTGCCCAGTATTCGGTCACTTAAGAGGAAATCACTAATATTTTGAATTCTTACCTCTTTTATTTGGCAATCTACCCATCAAAAGAAAAGAAATTTATTCCTCTAACAGGATTTTATAGTCACTTAAAATATAGAATAATGATAAGCAAAATACTTCCGAAAGAAGACGGAGCATTTTTCTGCCCAGAATTCGGTCGCGCCGATTAGAATTCGGTTACGCGATTTGTGCGTGGTATCTCCGTTGCCAAGGAGTGAAGCGTATTTGCGCACTGTTTTCACACAATTGCGCGATAAAGCACTGAATGTCAATGCGTTGACCGAATACTGGCCAAGCGATACCGCATGGCAAGGGACAAGGGTATCATATAAATACCTCTCGCACATCGGCAAGTGCGTCATTTGCAAATTCACTGCGATGGAGTGAACACGGAAGTGATTCTCTTCACACACATACTAAATTCATTGTGACAGCACACGTAGTTGTTTTGCAATAGACTTCTACATATGGCTATGCATGTTAGCGCATGTGCTAAGAGAACGCGAAAGTGCAGAAAGATGTGCGACACTGACCAATCTCGAGCCAAGTTGGAGATCTTTCCGGGGCCCTAAATCTGATTTAATTTTGAGAGTTAAGAAAAGTTGTTTTGTGATTTGTGCAAGTTTCGAGGCTCTTAAATTATTTTTTAAATTGTTACAGCTGTTGAAACGGCTGAATACTGGGCGCGCTACCCTAGTCTAGACCCTCTAAACTGCTATTAGGCCTAGACTCTAGGCTAGTGCTAGACCTAACTTTAGATCTAAATGAGAATTGAGATTGGAAGAAGAAAAAAAATTACCAAGTAATTAAGAGAAAGAGAGGAAAATTCAGATACGTCGAAACTGGTAAAAATTATAGTGAAAGTTGACTAATTGCCATTAGTCTATAGCACTATGTAAAGTTCTAAAAGAAGAAAAAGAACGAAGAAGACAAGTTTGGTCATAAATAAAATTACAAACGCAAACATTAACGTATCGGACCATCGTGTAAGTCTAGCTTTATTCGTTACACGATTCTGGATCATCGGCTTCTATTTCTGGCTTGATAGCTATACCCTAGTATTAGCATAATAATGATATATTTGAGAAGGACAAAACATACCTTAAATTCTTCGTTAAATGACACAAACATCCGACATAGCAACCAAAAAAGCGTCTTGCCATTCCGTCGCCGAACGACAAAATTAGGAATGCTGTGCTTTTATTGGACAAAGATGGCGCACTTCAAATTTATGCAGAGAACGAGAGGAGTCTACGTATTTTCAGTCTGTTAGCCGAGGACATAGAGATATATACTTAATAAGTATATATTATTAAGTATATATCTCTATGGCCGAGGACGTGTACTACCTACCCTCGATGTATTTTGTTTAGTCCCACTGTACTACTTATAGCTACTTGCGCCCTCTATATAGCAAACAATGCATAATCGGTGCCTGTTGGTCCCCCATGACCCCCCCTTTCTTATGTCAATTGAGAGCTGATTTGATGAGATAACCACCTGTTAGTGACCTTGCAGAGAGGTATAACGGGTATAACCCCCTGGCCAAACTATAGTGCATGTGCAGAGGGGCTAAAATATGAATGAAGGATAGGCCTTTCGATCCATGTTCTGCCTGAGCTGGGGAAGGTAGAAAAGCTTACATTTACCTTTTTTCTCCCCATCCCACAGAAGAGACTAGCTAAAACCTAAAAAGGATTAGGTAAAAGTGATCGTCAGCGTTTCAATTTCTTTTTTTGATTACCCCATCCACCCCCCCCCCCCCAAAAAAAAAGTATAATAAAAATGATAGGAAATAAAATTTAACTAATTTTGCGATCTGCCGACAAGCTTTAAAACTGAAAGGTACGTGAAGAAAATTATAAAGAGGGAATTGGATCCCACCCATTAATCAATGGCCATTGTAATTATATTACAATTAGTTAAAGACTGCTAGGGGTAAATAAGTCATATTGTTTCATAAAATAATTATTAGGCAGTATATATCTAGCCCCGAATGGTGTAAACTAAATCTCATACAACGCCCCTCCCCAAGATTACAACATGTAACTCAAAAGAAGAAGCAAGGGTAATATTCATTTCCGTAATGTTTATAATTTCATTTAAAATAAAAACAATACAATTAATTCTTCAAAATACAATTATTTGTTATCATAAATTTATAAATAGTTAAATACATGTACAATACATAAGTTACGATCGAAAAAAATGAATGAAATCAGTTACTAGTATAATATAAAAATTAAAAAATAAAACCCCCTCCCTTACTACCTAATCCCAAACAAAACCACTACCGTCTGCAACTCACTCATCCTCACACATGCACACTCACATGTACACACCACAATAACATAAAGTCACAGACAAGAGAACCCTCAAACACCCCCAACAACCCCCCCCCCCCCCGCACAAACATACACATACAAACACCAAATGCACAGCAAGGTATACCTTGCTGTGCATTTGGTTGTTTACTGGTTGCTCACATACATAGTCACATTTTTTGTAATGCAATGAAAACCTGCCTACCTTGATTGCTAGTTACTTTTCGTCTTCTGTAAAATCCGTAATAATTTTTCTGTATTTTAACACTGGAAGGTAAATGACCTTCTGCCCTTGATTTTGATTTTTTTTTCAACACAGTTATAATAGTATTCACACACTTAATTAATTCTATTCGAGATACCCGACAATCCTAAAATTACATCTTTCCACTCCGTATCCCTTAATTCAACTAAATCGAAGTGATCATTAATAAATTGCCATAATCGTTTGACCTTCACACAATTTAGTGTCTCTGGATCTTTTTGGTAAAATTAGCAAAAATTATCCTGAATAAAACTGATTTCCATTAGTTGTTCATTAATTGTATAATAACATTTCTTTATCCGTATATTTGTAGAATATACCCAATTAACCCTCCACTCCGCGCACTCAAGCACGCACATACAAACACACGTACCTACCACATGTACACACCAAGAAGAAGAAGAATTAAGAAGAAGATTGGATTTCACGACATCATATTATCCTCTTTTTTTTAATCATTAGATTTGGGAAGTGAAAGTGAAAGAGAGTTTCCTACCAATGAAGTTATATACACTATGTAAAAAAAAGGAAATGAAAAATTACAAAAGTATGGAAGTTTATATTTCCATTTCCTCGTCAGTATCCTCACCAGGCTTGTAAGCTGGATCCGTACATGCTATCTTCCTCTTTGCACCAGTATCCTCATCAGGCGTGTAAGCTGGATCCTTCCATGCTATCTTCCTCTTTGCACCAGTCTTAGTCCCACCAGCGGCCTCTGCTCCCTCACCTACAATCCCCCAAAATAGAAATAGCGGTAAACTGAAGGAGAAGTCCACCATGGCATTAAGTTGGTTTTAATAGAAGCAGAGAAATGACAGGAACAGGTTAGTGAAAGTTTGAGCAAATTCCGATTGAAAATAGGAAAGTTATGTACTTTTGGAGTTGCGATCAATCAAACCCGAATTGACAACTATGTGACATATCTTGGAGGTGCCTTCCCATTATGATCTGTACTAAAAAATAAAAAATAAATCCTCTAGAAGTTCGTTGTGCTAAACTATTCACAATAAGATAAATTAGCTGTTACATTCCCTGATTCCCCATATAGCCACCACATTGTGCAATCGATGGTGCGTAGCCTATGTATTCCTTTTTACTGCAGTGTTAGGATGATGGCGACAAATCGCCTTTTTTGTGATAGTCGAAAGATTTGGTTGTCTCATAAAGCTTGCGCGAGAGGAATAGAAAGTTGTGAATATGATAACCTGGTGTGCCGCAACGAGAGTTCGGGAGGGATACAGGTTTTTTCATTTCCATGAGTATTTCCTCGTCTGACCGGAAAGGAATGTTCAACCTCTCGAATCCTGGAGACAAAAAGCAAAAATATCTTTAACGGTTTAATTCTACTGCAGTTTTTTTACTTTTCTGCAACGTTTCAACAAACGTTTCAACAAAAACAGCTGTACATACTTTGGCAACGACTTCAAATATTTGATCGGCAAATAATTATTCATAGTTTCATTTGCAAGAGAACCGTATTTAAACATATGTCTGCCAGTCAAGTGTTTTGATATTTTTCTCCCATGTTGAGAATTTATTTACCTCTAAATTACACACATTTTCAAATCATGCACTTTTTGTTATTCTTGTCAGAAAATATATACAGGATAATGACTCTCTCTACTCTTTTTCGAGTTTTGTTTGGAAAAATATTTCTGCAAATTGGTCTGGCCTCTGTTCCCCTTTTACATAATACTTTACAGTGATTTTACGTCATAGCCTCCGATTAAGCATTATTCATTCAACAACAAAAAAGAGGGAATACCTTATTGCAAGTTAAATAATATCATATTGAAGTCTGAATGTTGATTCATTATTTTTTAAAGAGTTCTGTCACATCTTTACTGGTGTTGACAATTATGAAATGTATGGTTGACCTTATCTTTGAGCTCAGTACATTTTGATCATCACTATGTTGTTGTTTCCGTTATAAATTAACATACTAAAAATTTTAATCTACGAACCTGCTTTGATTACATCATTACAGTCCGGCATTTCACTCTGTAGAAAGATCTTTCTCAGTTGCAGAGCACTTTCACTCTTCCGTCCATGTCTCATAACATACTTGGTGATGAGTATGCTGAATGCGCCATGTTGATTCATGGTGAGATTGGCCCCTATCGCTGCGGCATTGCCCTCGGCTTTGGTGAATCCCAGGTACACGCTAAAGTCATCTGCACGGATATTCCCAGGATTAATCAGTTTTGACAATCTCTGCACAACTTTGTCTGTCAAAATGTCTGCCATCACAATTTGCGAAGCTCTAACGCTACTAAAAGAAATATACATAATATAATAACATTACGATTTAAATAAACGAATAAATGGATACATTTTCACTCTAACATACTCTTATGTTTAGAACACAAATTAGGTAGGGCCTGGAATCCAGATGATTCTTAAGGGCGGCGATTGCGCAATCGAGGGAATGCTTTTGAATAAATGAATTCATGTAGATCAAGCAATCAATAAAGACTTTCATAGAAATGATATAATACTAAATAGTTCGTGTTGCTTATGAACTGATGATGTTTGGGGCAAACTGAATATTGATATATTTTACTATTTTACATTATACTAGGCAGTTGACCCCTCCCCCCCCCCAAAAAAAAAAAAATAATAATAATAATCAAACGTGGTTTATTTCTAATTCGAAACCAATGATTTACAAATGTTGCAAAAATGAAATGAATTTCAGGGTTTTTTCTCTTATTTGTGCCCATTATGCCAGAGGCGGCACTCCAAGTGGGGCAGGGAGGGGGGGGGGATAAAGGCGGCCCTCCCGCGGGGGCAAGGGGGGCACAGTGCCCCCCACTTTTTCAAGCACCGAAAAGTGCCCCTTTTTACATAGGAAAAGTGCCCCTTTAACTTTTTAAGAAATGCCCCTTTTGAATGAATGGATACATTTTCACTCTAACATACTATTATGTTTAGAACACAAATTAGGTAGGGCCTGGAATCCAGATGATTCTTAAGGGCGGCGATTGCGCAATCGAGGGAATGCTTTTGAATAAATGAATTCATGTAGATCAAGCAATCAATAAAGACTTTCATAGAAATGATATAATACTAAATAGTTCGTGTTGTTAATGAACTGATGATGTTTGGGGCAAACTGAATGTTGATATATTTCACTATTTTACATTATACTAGGCAGTTGATCCCCCCCCCCCAAAAAAAAAAATCAAACGTGGTTTATTTCTAATTCGAAACCAATGATTTACAAATGTTGCAAAAATGAAATGAATTTCCGGGTTTTTTCTCTTATTTGTGCCCATTATGCCAGAGGCGGCACTCCAAGTGGGGCAGGGAGGGGGGGGGGATAAAGGCGGCCCTCCCGCGGGGGCAAGGGGGGCACAGTGCCCCCCCCCCCCCACTTTTTCAAGCACCGAAAAGTGCCCCTTTTTACATAGGAAAAGTGCCCCTTTAACTTTTTAAGAAATGCCCCTTTTGAATGAATGGATACATTTTCACTCTAACATACTATTATGTTTAGAACACAAATTAGGTAGGGCCTGGAATCCAGATGATTCTCAAGGGCGGCGATTGCGCAATCGAGGGAATGCTTTTGAATAAATGAATTCATGTAGATCAAGCAATCAATAAAGACTTTCATAGAAATGATATAATACTAAATAGTTCGTGTTGTTTATGAACTGATGATGTTTGGGGCAAACTGAATATTGATATATTTCACAATTTTACATTATACTAGGCAGTTGATCCCCCCCCCCCCCCAAAAAAAAAAAAAAAAAAAAAAAAAATCAAACGTGGTTTATTTCTAATTCGAAACCAATGACTTACAAATGTTGCAAAAATGAAATGAATTTCCGGGTTTTTTCTCTTATTTGTGCCCATTATGCCAGAGGCGGCACTCCAAGTGGGGCTGGGAGGGGGGGGGGGTAAAGGCGGCCCTCCAGCGGGGGCAAGGGGGGGGCACAGTGCCCCCCCCACTTTTTCAAGCACCGAAAAGTGCCGCTTTTTACATAGGAAAAGTACCCCTTTAACTTTTTAAGAAATGCCCCTTTTTACATAGGAATAGTGCCCCTTTTACTTTGACAAGTGCCCCTATTAGTTTGTAAGACTAAGCCTTCCCCTTTTCAGCTCTGATAAGGGCCCCTTATATTTGGACACGTGCCCCTTTTCTTTAGACAAGTTCCCATTTTCCTTTGCAATAAGTGTCCATTTTCCATTCTCATAAGTGCCCTTTTTAATCTATAGTAGGTGCGCCAAGTTAGGTACGAGAAGTGCCTCTTTTCACTTTTGATAAGTCCCCCCTTCACCTCTGATAATTTTCATATTTAATCTGAGAGGTACGTGCCTCTTTTACTTTGACAAGTGCCCCTTTTCCTGTGTAAGAAGTGCCCCTTCCCCTTTTAATAACTACCCCCATTTTAACTCGGATAAGCGCACCTTATATTTGCACATGTGCCCTTTCTCTTTCTGATATAAAGTGCCCCTTTTCCTAATGATAAGTGCGCCATTAGAAAAAAGAGCCACTTCCCCTTCGCAAAAGTGCCCCTTCTCTGGTAAATTACCCTTTTCAGGTACGAGAATTTACTCCTTTTCACTTCAGATAAGTGCCCCCTTCACCTCCGATAAATGCCCCTTTAAAATCTGATCGGTGCCCATTTCTTTTAACTGATGCACATTTTCCTCTATTACACGTACCGCTTTTTCATTCACATAAGTGTCCCTTTTTATATCTGGTCATTGCCCCCTTTCAGGTGCAAGAAGTGCCTCTTTTCACCTCTGAAAACATCCCTTTTAACAATATATAATAATATCTTATAAATGCCCCTATCAAAATCCAATGGGGGCCCCTTTTCCCGTCGACAAATGCCCATTTCCTATTCTCATGACTGACTTTTTTTTTCATTCCTGACGAGTGCCTCTTTTTGAGGATGTATGATGTGCCCCATTTTCACCTCTGGTAATTACTCTTTGTACTTTGGCACATGCTCTTTTTCTTTTCTGATCAGTGTCCCCTTTTCCTCTCATCATTAAACGCGCCCTAGCTAATTTCAAGCGACTAACAGCAACTTCCCCCAAAGCTCGCTCGCTACGCTCGCATGCATCCATAGGTGATATACTTATGTCACTTATCAAAGGCCTTTTCAGTCTTCCGTGATGAGAATGTTCTTATAAACCCATTAGGTTTGGGGTTTTTCTTCTTTATAAGATGTCATTTTTCGCATTGCGACCTCACACATCTTAACATTTTTCCTAGCTCGCTTCGGTCGCTCGCAAACAATTTTTTAGACAATCAAGCCGAACTGCAAAGCATAATGCTTAAGCAATATGTTGTATGGTGTATAAAGTGAAACAAATATTGAAATCATCCCTGATAATTGTAATCACATTGAAGGGGTGTATACTAATGTCTAAACAATTGTATATTTTCGCTTGAGATTTCCCTTTGTAGATGCCCTTTTTCTCCAGAAAGTGCCCTTTTTTCTTGGTGTCCCCAACTTTGAACTTCGCTCGGCCACCGTGTGGGGGGGGGGGCACTGTGCCACCCACTTTTTCAGGTACCCACAAAAAGCCCCTTTTTACATAGGACAAATGCCCTTTTCTTTTCTAATAACTGTCCTTTTCCTCTCCTTTCATCTCTGGTGAGTACGTCTATTCAGGTGCGAGAAATTCCCCTATTCACCTTTGATATGTTTGCCCATTTTTACTTCGACACGTGCCCCCCCCCCCTTTTTTTGTATGAGCCCCTTCCCCTTTTCAAAATGCCCCTTTTAATATCTGATAAATGCCCATATCAAACTTGATAGGTGCCCTTCTCCTCCAACAGATTCCCCATTTACTTTCTCACAAGTGCCTCTTTTCATTTATGTTGAGTCCCTTTTCAGTTTAATACTCATCAGGGTTTTTTTTCTGGTCTTCTTTATAAGATTAATTTTTTTGCACTGGGACCTCACAAATCTTTAATTTTTTACACCTAACTGCAAAGCATGCTGCTTATTTAAACAGTATCTTGTACCACGTAAAGAAAGAAACAAATATTGATATCATCCCTGGTAGTGTAATCACAATCATGACGATGTAAGAGTATATACCAATGTTTAAAAATTATGTAGGTTTTGTTGATGTTTTCCTTTGTAGGTGCCCTTTTTTTCTTCCAGAAAGTGCCCTTTTTTGTTGCCACCTCCCTATTTTGGAAGGCGCTCCGCCGCCCCTGCATTATTCTACTTGGTGGTGATAAGGATTTTGTTCTGACCCCCCACAAGTTTTTGGTCATTACGCCACTGCTAGGAACCTGGACATGGTAGGGATGCGATGTAGTGCGCGTACGGTTTCCTAATGTGAAGGGCAAGGCTACTGAAGTTCTAGGGTTGATTTCCCAAAAGCCTTTGCGATCATTTTCCTAGCTTACCAAGCCTTGAAATTTAAGTTCTTTGCATACATTTTTTTTTTTTTTTTAACGTGATAAATTACTGGAATTTAACATAAAAGAGTAGTTTAGCCCATATACCATGGAGACGTCAATTCGACAAATATTGAAAACATACATTTTCCAACAATAAAATAACTCAAGGGAAGTCTCAATGCCATACTGCACCGCCCATAAAAACCACGATCGGATGACGGAATTTTTTCCATAATTGTAATACACTGTATTGGCAGATCTGAAAAGGTGACCGACACGGCTATTGAAGTTGCCTTCCTTTAATTTTTTTCAAAAGAACTTGGATTTCCAACATGATTGCCCTGTATTCAGCTATTGATGATAGCAAACACATCAAAGCAGCCACTCATGAATGGTTTACAACAAAGTGTATTGTGCTCTTACAATATGCTCTTGTAGAATCTTTAGCTATTATACTTTAGTGGGGAAAATCCCCTATTCACAATGTTGAAATAAAACAGATGTATAATGGCACACTGATAACACGTTTGTCGGGGCAAAGTACATTGAATATTAGTATATCAATACAAGTCAATGAGGCAATGAGCAATAATTCTAGATGTCATGCAGAGTTTGAATATTGTTTGAATACTGTTGAATATTGACTGTATTATAGGGAACATGGCGAAACACAAAGGCTTCAACCTTCACTCGGACATGCCCCAGTTGCTCTAAGTTCCAGCTTCCTTCCGTATCTGAATTAATTACTGTATACTCTATGTTGAAATAATTGTTACATATATCATGTATATATACATTGTGTTTTATATTGTGCTGTTGAGAAGGAAATAAATGTTAATAAATACAAATACAAAAGAAAAAAATACAGGAAGCAGAATCTGAATTAGTAGTAGTAGTAGTAGTAGTAGTAGTAGCAGTAGTTGTTGTTTTTGTTGTTGTTGTTGTAGCAGTATTAGTAGTAGTAGTAGTATTAGTAGTAGTAGTAGTAGTAGAAGTAGCAGTAGTAGTAGTAGTAGTAGTAGTAGAAGTAGCAGTAGTAGTAGTAGTAGTAGTAGTAGTAGTAGTAGTAGTAGTAGAAGTAGTAGTAGTAACACTGATAGTAGTGGTAGTAGTGATAGTAGTACTATAAGTAGTAACAGTAGCAGCAGTTGAAGTGGTAGGAGGAGGAGGAGGAGGAGGGGGTGAGCCATTGCTAAATTAAAGATTCGGACGATGGACGGTATACATCTGTTCGGTACATATAGCATGTTCTCATCTGTATGGAATGCGTTGTCCGTACATTCATTCCCTAGTCGTTTTAAACGTGCGTAAATATATTTTGTTGGCTATTTTCTCTATATTTCCCTATATTTTATAGAATTTATTACAAAACAAGACTGTTTTCTTCTTCTAAAGAACGGAAAGTATGTTTTAAAATACATATATATACATTTAATAGGCTATATGATCTGGAATAGAAGATAGATGAAAAAATATGTATTCAGAGTTTTTTTTTAAAATATATTTTCTGTGGGTTTTTTTTCCCGCAAATAGTTCTACACTTTTTTATTTTGACTAGGGTAAGCGCTCTTCTAGTTGCCGGAAACTACCTACTTGCATGTTGAAAAACATTATCAATGCAAGCCAGTCTAATTAACTTTTAAAAGTAGGTTATGTATTCAACGCCCTACATTCCAATCATATTCAATGTTATTTCTATGTCACATTTTACGTCATCTTTTATCCTGGTGAAATATTTTTCGTTCCACGGTACCCCAATATCAACGGGGATTCAGCTCATTGTTCCCTTATTAGGCTAATCCGTTGCGTATGAAATAGCTGTTAAAGGTAAAGACCAGTATTGGAAACGCCCCAATTTCTAAAAATGAAATGGAAGCTCTTATTACCAATCATGTGAAAGAATATGTTTTGATTAATACATGATGATACAAATTTTGCCGGGAAACCGCCTACTAATTGATATATTTGGTAAATTAGTATATCTATTGGTGTGTGAGAGATATAGGGTAGTCCCATATACATCTTTCTGTGTATAGTGCTTGTAACTTTACGAAGAATGGGCCAAATTTCTTATCATTTTGATGATTCCAGAACCTTGCAGTACACACCAATACTTATATGCTAGATGATCAACCTTTTCTGATCGATTCCACAACGTTTCTTTCACATGCAATCGCATGACCATTACTGGTCTTTACCTTTAAACCTATACAGCAATACCAAATACAAATCTGCCGTGCTTAAATGATGATAATTAAGGTAAAGTTGAGTCCTGGTCAGGCTTTTGCATTGCGAAAAAAAATTGTGGAAGCAGTTCGAAAAGATTAGACATATGTAGCACATAAAATACCATGGGATTTGGAATCATTAAAATTATAAGAAATTGACTCGTTCAGGCTGTAAGTCACAGTCATACACTGTGTTTATACAAATGTGTATATGGGATTACACAAACACGTGGCATGAGTCTGATCCAACAACGTATACCTATTACTTGTCATATTTCGAATTATGAGGGCATTTGAATAGCCATCCTTTTCAAAGGACATTTTCTTTTCTATGATACTTTGGCAAGACATTGATCTACATTTGCCACACTCAACCCAGGTGATGTAAATGGACGTACCTGGCAGGAATTAATTCCTTGAAATGCTAGAGCGCCGCAGTGGCTGCCTTGCTAATTAAAGCCAGGGTAATAATCGGGGCAGCGCCAGGAGCGTCACAACGTGACGGACATGTGCGCTATATAAGAAGCCACCATTATTATTATTATTATTATTAAAAAAAGACTGAAAAAGCTTGCAAAAATACCCATTTCACCCCGTCTTAATTTTGGAAATGCTCTTTTGTTCAACTTACCTCAAAATCAGCTTGTACGATTATAAAAATTACAGAAGCCATCATATTAATTAATCAAAGCGGCTTGCAAGGAGGTCACAATCAATTAGACTTTTTGTTGTTGTTGCTTTGCCTCACTTTTCTAAAGGCAAACAAATGGGAAGAAATGATAACTGGGATTCGACCCCACTACTCATCTTATCTTGGATTATCTTCCCGGTTATCTTACCCAGAACTTACCGAGTGAGCCAACCATGGCCTCTGCTACAGACGGACTAATAATGAGAGTCTTTCTTTGATCACATCATACTTGATACTTGATGAGGTAATCCCTGAAGCAGCTTTTCCAAGCTATACTGGGATGGGATGTGTTGTGACAGCAGGTGAAGGTGCATAAAACAAAAGGGTGTACAATTACTTTATACAGTAAAACAGTGACGTGCAAGTAAAAAAAAAAAAATCATGCTGCTATATGATTTGCAGCATTCTGGAACCTACAGCAGGTTCCAACCCTCTGATGACAGGGAGGGCGGTCATCTGGAAAGCAGCAACTGTTGGGGCAGTAACTGCAGTGAATGGTAGTTGATTCAGATGCGAATGGTGCGGGGGTAAAATGAGTACTTGTAGGAGTCTATTGTTGCCTCAGGAACAGAGAGCTTGAGTGTGTGGTCTCTTCTGCTGATGTATGTAGCTTTGGTTATGAGGTGAGGAAGACAAATGTTGACTAGCTGGTGGTGTATTTTAAAGAGCATGGTGCTTTGTGCTAGAAGACGACGTGTGTGCAGTTTATCCCATCCCAGCTGGGAAACAAGCCCTGTAGTTGACGTGGATCTTCGGTAGTCGCGGAAGACAAAACGAGCAGCTGTTTTCTGTACCATTTCCAGACCTTCGGCAGCAACAGAAGTGTGGGGGTTCATTCAAGGCTTCAGCGCCATACTCTAGCTGCGGTCGAACCAGGGCTGTGTATGCTCTTGACTTTACATCCTTAGTGCACCGCCGCCACCTGATATCAGGGACTTTTAGATTCGCACGAAGACAATGTGGATTGCTACGGTCGACGTCCTTATATGCACTGCCTTAAAAGGACGTTACACGTATAATCTAAAAGTCCCTAATGTGTATGTTGATGAGGACATTCATTTGACGCGACAATGTTCATTATGTAATCACGCATCATCACAGACAAAAGAACTTTTACATTTTTTCAGATTCGTTTCGCTGGGCCAGGGCCCAGAGTGTAGTTTCAGGAAAAGTACCGTGATTTAAGACCAGTAAGAGGAGCAGTAAACCCCAAATTATGACATTTTGTGTGATATTAGATTGATTATTAAAGAATTGGACACTGGTGGACATACATCTGAACGGTACAACGAATCGTCTTCTTTCTCTAATAATTTAATGAAGTGTCAAAGCTTCCGCGCTTCGCGCGGGAGGGAGGGGGGAACTGAAAAAAACTTAGTTTCTGGCTCCGGAGTTTAGGGTTACATTTATGTACATTGGGACATTGGCATTAATATATTTGTCGGTAATTGGTGGCTAGTTTTGTCGGTAATCGGTAGCCTCAACAGTCTACCCCCCCCCCCCTTCCCCACTGAAAAAGGTCTAGCGACGCCCCTAATAACAACACAGTTTATACACACGATATATTTTTTGCAAGTACTATTGGTGAAGTACCGGACCACCGTCTTTGTGCATTATGCAGTAACGAAGCACGATGTTACAGATCACTTTCTCTAACTTCTAACCAATCAGAAGGCCTCGTTTTTCCCCAGAAAGTGCCAGTGGACATTAATGCGCCAAATGTGGTTCTCAATTTGCAAAGGATCCCTTCTCTTGGAGGGGGAAGAAGAAAGCAATTTTACGTCATAATTATTACTCCAGGGAGTGGCTGAAAATGCGTCTAATGTGGTTCTAAAATTGCAAATGCTTCCTACTCGGGGAGGCGGTCAGAACCCCCTCCAAGACCCACCCCCGCTTGGTCGTTCCGATCCCTCGCCGCTAAAAGCCTCGCTCTGTCGCTTCATCGTTGTACATATATTTCACCCCTGCCATTTGTGCCACCCCCCCCCCCCCGGGAAGAAATTTGATGCCCATACCCCTTGAGCTTCGGGGGCTCCGCCCCTTGACCCCCGCCGTGGCTTTGCCCCTAGACCCCACTTTGAAAAACGTTCTGCAGGGCCTGCATGTACGAGTGGGGGTGATGAGGAGTTTTTGTCTCCCCCCCCCCCAATCATCACGCTCATCACGCCACTGCCTTACTACCAAACCCAAACAAAACGCACTACCATCCCCCTAAAAAAAAACACGCACACACACATACAGACTTATACATGATACATGTATAAGGAAGACGAAGCAGAGAACTTGGGAAACATATAGAGAAAGGAAGAAATTTGAGAGAGAGGGAGGGGAGAGAGGAGAAAGAGAGAGAGAGAAAGAGGGGGGAGGGGAGAGGGGGGGGGGGGGGGGGAGAGAGAGGGAGAGAGAAAGAGGGAAAAAGAGAGAGATGGAGAGACCACAATAAATTTGGAATGCAACACAATAAAAACTTGCATATAGGCCTATGATCCCCTTATAACAGAGACGATGAAAAATATTGTGGAATCCGGAAAGATAGTAAATCTGTTAGGCAGCTCATTGTAAACAGGGAGCTTTGAAAATTAAACGAACGTTCCATTCTTTTGCGTTTGGGTTAGCCGGACAAAGAACAGACGACATTCGTATGCTATTGTTGTCTGAGTTTGGGACGGATAAAATTATTTTGAAAGTCTTTGTGTTTCCTGATAAGTGTTGTGATCCTTGCTCTGACAAAAGTTTATGCTTATTTTTTTATCTTTACATTTGTAATATCCCCAATAACTCCCCCCCCCCCCCACACACACACACACAGAAGAAGAAGAAGAAGAAGAAGATGAAGAAGAAGAAGAAGAAGAAGAAGATGAAGAAGAAGAAGAAGAAGAAGAAGAAGAAATAGAAAAAGAAGACAAAGAAGAAGAAGATGATGATGAAGAAAGAAGGAGAAGGTGGAGAAGATGAAGAATGTAAATTTCAATGTGTACTTAACAAGGTTAAACAAGAAATATGCAACGACACCATGCAAATTATGTAAATTCTCAAATTTAATTTCTACAGATGACTACATGTTTTTGTGTTTTTTACACTGTAAAGCACATAAATAAATGAACTACGTCTGAATGACATGGGTAAAGACTGGTTTAGCAATGACAAAAAGAATGTACTCCGGCTCCAAAGCTTTTCAATTTGGGCAGACATATACCCTAAACCGATCAAATGTACGGAATTTGGAGCCTATGATCATAGCAACAACACAACATTACAACAAGGATCTGCATTAGCCCCATTCCCTTGTAGCATTCCGTTTTGTTAATACTGCTGAAAAAAAAATATGTTGGATGTTTGAAAATCTTTGCCTGTACTATTTTGCTTGTTACACTTCATTACTTTAATCTATTTCATTTTTAAAAATACATTTTGATTAGCTTGTCCATTATTATATATCTTCAAGTTAGTTAATAATCTTACTATTTATTAATTGCAAACTATGTCGAAAATTGTCAGGAAATGCCGTGTAACAAACATGCGAGTTAAACAATGTTTCGAATCTGGGGGCTTACTGCAGTAGGCCGTTTCATTGGTGCGGATGTTGGGCTAGCAGGTTTACCCGTCCAATCGTCGATACTCGTATTGGTTTTTGTAAAAACACAAAAACGCCAAAAAGGTATGGATTAAATGGAGGGGGTGATTAGAGTCATTGATTTCAAATCACCTTGAAATTAATAATGTTCGATCATGATTTGGTTTTAGTATATAAAGCCGTACAGATCCTGACAGAATGAATACAGATGTGATCCATGTAATCATGCAATGGAGACAATAAGCCATCAATGTAGGTTGCTCTCTACGTCTAATCACACACAAAAAGTGTGGACCACGGTCATAAAAAGACACTTTGGAGATAGCATTTAATGATCCACAAATATCCACAGATGTTTTACACACGTTCTGTGCATTATTGTGGTTAAAACGCAAAAGCACTACAGATCCAAAGCTTACAGTACTGTTCTAGAGTCATGAAAACTTTTGATTGAAAATAATTTCTCCATTGCTGCTTATAAGCAGCAATGGAGAAATTATTTTTTATATAATTATTTTAATTTTTCAAAAGGCCTACTTCATTATCAGATTGAAAACAATAAATGTGACATAATTTTAAAAAGGAAAACGTTGAACTAAAAACATTCAAATGCCATATATATACACCAGGGCCCGTATTCAATTCAATACTTAAGTACAGAATTTAAGCTTTTTATCTAGTATTAGGCTTAGATAAAATACTTAGCCAATTCTGGTATTTAATTCAAACTTTTGGCTAAGTATTTTACCCTATATTTAAGTCAACTCCTTACCAGACTTAAGCCAATTATTTGGAGGCCTTGATTTTCTTACGCAGTATTATAACCTGCGCACAATTATATCAGCGCGCATTTATTAATACTAGATAAGTAAATTACTTAACTTAGCCATTTAATTATGCTAAGTATTGAATTGAATACCGGCCCAGGCTTCGAGAGGAGAGGACGGAGTATCCGACAACATTTGATGGATTTTTTTTAAATAGAAAAAACGGAATATGCACAGAAAAAAATACCAACAATTTATTTACTAATATCTAGATGACAAGCATGAATAGTTATTGCCTCAAACAAATACAAAGTCGCGCAGAAAAATTTCTCCCTGTAACCGTGTGACTACGTAAAATAGCATTGTTATTAGCTAAGGTGATTGGATTTCACGACATCATATTATCTTTTTGTTTCTTAATTGTTAGATTTGGGAAGGGAAAGTGAAAGAGAGTTTCCTACTATGAATGAAGTTATCTACACTATGTAAAAAAAAAGTGAATGAAAAATTACAAAAGTATGAACGTTCATGTTTCCATTTTCTCGTCAGTACCCTCATCAGGCTTGTTAGCTGGAACCTTACACGGTGTCTTCGTCTTTGCACCAGTCTTAGTTCCACCAGCGGCCTCTGCTCCCTCACCTACCATTCACATAAAATAATAATATATAGAACATTTAGAAGATAGTTCGAATAAAGGGAAAGTCCACTCTGATATAAAGTTGGTTTTAATAGAAGCAGAAAGATGACAGGAATAGGTCAGTGAAAAGTCAGTGAGCAAATTCCGATTAAAAATAAGAAATTATGTATTTTTATTATTATGTAGTTGCGATCAATCAAACCCTAATTGGCAACTCTGTGACATATTTTGTGAGGTCCCTTCCTGTTTGATCTGTACAAAAAAAGAAAATTATTGATGATAAGATAAATAAGCTGTTACATTCCCTGATAACGCATTATGTTTCCTCATTGCCCATATTGCCACCACAGGCGCGTACGCAGGAGGAGGGGTTGGGGTCAACCCCCCCTCATTTTTTTTAGTGTTTCTTTTTTTTAATTAAAAAAAAGGGGGAAAAGGTTATGCTAATGGATGACCTAAAAAAGGTGACCTTACCCCACCACCCCCCCCCCCCCCCCTCCTACGGATCGAAATGTCAATCGGTCCAATTTTCAAATTTCGGGACAATTTTTTTTTTTTGCTCTTCCCTTCATGTCTCTTTTATTTAATTTAGTTATTGCTCAACGGGGGGGGGGGGGCTAATGGAGCTCTATTTGTTTTAATCAACACCCCCCCCTATTGGAACAACACAAAATAATATACATTTTCCTACTTTCTTTTATTACAAGGCGGGTCGTCTCTTCTTTTTTAAAGGTAAAAATCACGTTATCATCTTTAAAAAAAAAAAAACAACAATTTTTGGGGCCTAGGGAGGGGGCCCGGGCCCCCGCCTATGTACTCTCTGCTGCATTGCTCGGCTGAAAGCGACAAATCGCCTTTTTGTGATAGTGGAAAGTTCTGGTTGTCTCATAAAGCTTGTGAAAGGAATAGAAAATTGTGAATAATTATGATTACCTGGTGTGCCACAAGGAGGGCTCGGGAGGGATATAGGTGAGTCATTGAGGGTTTCTGCGTCTGACGGGACAAGAGTTATAAACTTCTCTAATTCTGGAGAAAATGAAACAAGAATATTTGTTACGGTTTATGAAAAAAATACTGATTTTCTTTCTCTCCTGTCTATATCTCTCGAACTATAATTTGTTTTCTTTCGCACTCCGCTTTCATCCTCTCTCTCTCTCTCTCTCCCTCTCTCACTCTCCCTCTCTCTCTCTCTCTCTGTCTTTTTCTCTTTCCTTCCTTTTTTCTAAGGGTATATATTTAATATAATTGTGTTCACCCTCTTTGCATATGATGCCAATACAGTTTTAAAAATGTCAATTATTACAATTTTCAAGATTTGTGAGGTCGGAGTGCGAAAAATTACATCTTTACAAGAGGAAAAAACCCAATCCTGATGGGGTTTTAACCACAATCTATTATTGTGAGGGAGCGTAGCGAGCAAGCTTTGGGGGAGGGGATTAAAGAAAAAGTTGCTTTTAGGCGCTTTAAATTAGGGGCACATGTTATGGAAAAAGGAATAAGGAGCACTTATTAGAAAGACACTTATTACAGTATAAAAGAAAAGGAGCATATGTCAAGGTAAAAAGGATAGTTTTCAATGGTGAAAATGGGGCTCTTTTCGCACCTGACTGGGGCACACACCAGAGATTAACAATGACACTAATGATAATGGAAAATGGGCATTTGTCGAAGGAAAAGGGAACCTATAAGATTTTGATATGGGCAATTATCAAAGGTAAAAAGTGGCATTTTTGAAAAGGGGAAGGGGCTGTTATAAAAAAAGAAAAGGGGTCCTCATTAGAACGAAAAAGGGTGCATGTTCAAGAGACGCTTATAAGAGGTAAAACTAGATGGAATTTTGACTGCGCGCAGTCGAAAATGATGCCTCCGCCATAGAGCAATTTAAACAAGTTTGGAGTTTAAATCTCCAGTGGTTCTTGAGATATCATGATAACAATCTCAATGTATGGAATTTCATAAGTTGACCTCTGTGACCCTTGACCTTTGACCTACGTGCTCCAAAATCTAATCAGATTGTCTTCCTATGGTGATACACACTATCATTAAGTTTGAAGTTTAAATCTCCAGTGGTTCTTGAGATATTATGATATGGTGATACATACTATCATTAAGTTTGAAGTGAAAATTCTCCAGTGGTTCTTGAGATATCGCGATAACGATCTCAATGTATGGAATTTCATAAGTTGACCTCTGTGACCCTTGACCTTTGACCTACGTGCTCCAAAATCTAATCAGATTGTCTTCCTATGGTGATACACACTATCATTAAGTTTGAAGTTTAAATCTCCAGTGGTTCTTGAGATATTATGATAACAATCTCAATGTATGGAATTTCATAAGTTGACCTCTGTGACCCTTGACCTTTGACCTACGTGCTCCAAAATCTAATCAGATCGTCTTCCTATGGTGATACATACTATCCTTAAGTTTGAAGTTTTTACATCTCCAGTGGTTCTTGATATATCATGATAACAATCTCAATGTATGGAATTTCATAAGTTGACCTCTATGACCCTTGACTTTTGACCTACGTGCTCCAAAATGTAATCAGATTGTTTTCCTATAGTGATACACACTATCACTAAGTTTGAAGTTTAAATCTCCAGTGGTTCTTGAGATATCATGATAACAATCTCAATGTATGGAATTTCATAAGTTGACCTCTGTGACCCTTGACCTTTGACATACGTGCTCCAAAATCTAATCAGATCGTCTTCCTATGGTGATACATACTATCCTTAAGTTTGAAGTTTAAATCTCAAATGGTTCTTGAGATATCGCGCTAACAAACTCAATACAAGGAATTTCATAAGTTGACCTCTGTGACCTGTGACCTTTGACCTACGTACTCCAAAATCTAATCAGATCGTCTTCCTATGGTGATAAATACTATTCCCGAGTCTTAAGTTTAAATCTTAAATGGTTCTTGAGATATTGTGATAACGGTCAAACGGGACGGACGTACGGACGGACGGACAACCCGAAAACATGATGCCTCCGGCACCACCTTCGGTGGCGGAGGCATAAAAAGGGGACATTTATGAGAAAGGAAAAGGAAAAGGGACACATATCAACAGATAAAAGGGCACTTATTAAAATTAGAAAGAAAAAGGGGACGCGTGTCAAAGTAATACAAAAGGGCAATTATCAGATGTGACACTAATAAAAAATGGAAAATTGGCACTTCTTATTACGGAATAGGGGCATGTATTGAAGAAAAAGGGGCAACTGTCAGATTTGAATATGGTGTAATTATACAAATTGTAAAGGGGTACGTAGAAGAATAAAAAGCATGATGGACTTTGTTTTTAGCTCAGTATTTTTTTATCATCACTATGTGGTCGTTTCCGTTATAAATTAACATACTAAATAATAATCTACAAACCTGCTTTGATGTCATTAGCATAGTCCCCCAATCCATTCTTTAGAAATCTCTTTCTTAGATTCTGGGCACTTTCACTCTTCCGTCCATGTCTCAAAACAAACTTGGACAAGAGAGTATTGTATGAGCTACTTGGATTCATACTGTTAATGGCCCCCATCGCTGCAGCTTGGCCCTCGGCTGCGGTGAATCCCAGGTATGTGCTGAAGTCGACTGCGGTGACATTCACAATCGAAATCTTTTTTGACAATCTCACCAGAAATAAGTCAGTCAAAATGTCATCCAAACTGTCATCCATCACAAGTTGCGAAGTACTGACGCTAGAAGAAAAGAAATACATATTTAAAATGTAATAATAGAATAACGTTATGATTTAAATAAACGCATGAATGAATACATTTTTACTCAAACATAATTTTATTCTTATGTTCAGAACAACAAAAAAGCAGTAACTAAAAAAAAAGTTAACACCCTTCTCGTCCCGAACAGACAATTGTTAAAATGCTGTGAGAATCATTTGCTAGAATATGTCTGACATAGCAACATAATATTTTATGCTGTGATTTGAAATGTGGTATTTTGTGAAATCAATTTGGAGCAATGCTAGAGCTTAAGGCATGGTGATAATAATCATCGTCTATTGTAGGATGTGGTTGTGCAACCGCCCTCAGGTTTGCCGAATTCATCTTCATGGTGTGATGTCACAGGAAACACTGTCAGATTCGGTAGGGTCTGGAATCTAGTTGATTCTTAGGGGCGGCAGTTGCACAATCGGGGGGATGCTTTTAATGAATTCATAAAGACCAAGCACTCAATAAAGTCCGGATTGGAAGTGATTGACAAAAATCTACGATCTAAGCTTGATGCACCATTTCAAGAGTGTTTACTCTTCCTCCAGATCGCCACCAGCGTAGCTTAAGGGCGATGTGACCCAGCCCCTCACTCTCCCCTTTCCCTTCCCCTCCCCTCATTCTCTCTCTCTCTCTCTCTCTCTCTATATATATATATATACATTTGTATATATCTCGCCATAATGCTTTTGGGGGAACTACAAATGGTACAAGCCCACTGTACACTATACGATCCGTATACGATTCGATTTGTGTAGAACTTTGCAATATCATTGAATATGAATCCAAGCCTTCATAATATTCTTGATTGAGATTCCAATAATCATATGCATTCAAGTGGGATCTTTAAGTCAGATGTGGGGGGGGGGGGGTGACAAAATCAGTTACAATTCAGAAGTAGTCTTGCCACTGCAGTGCACTTGTCTGACGTCACTGTGATTGCACTGTGGTTTTCAAAGTGCCTTCATAATTCCGATCCTGCTATCCACATAACTTTTGGAAAAGATCTTATTTTTTCAGATTATCATTCCTAAAGATATTGTAAATTTCTGCATTAATCCGCTAAAAGTCTAAATGCATAATTTTGGACTGACTTATAAACATAACAACAACAAAAAAATCAATTAATGTATGACAAAATAAAACTTATATCTCAAAGTATGGTAAGCTGGGAATTCTTACAGGGGTGGCACTCGGGGGGGGGGGAAGGGGCAAAGTGCCCCCACCACTTTTTCAAGTACCCAAAAAGTGCCCCTTTCTACATACTAAGTGCCCCTTTAACTTTGTAAGAAGTGCCCCTTTTACATCATAGTGCCCCTTTTACTATGACAAGTGCCATATTTATTTCTAAAAGTGCCCCTTCCCCTTTCCATTCTCATAAGTGCCTTCTTAAATCTCTATTAAGTTCCCTTTTTCAGGTATGAAAAACGCCCCTTTCACTTTTGATAAGCGCCCCCTTCACCTCTGACAATTGCCCTACTCAAATCTGAGAGGTTCCCCTTTTGCTTTTATAAGGTCCCCTTTTCCTTTGCAAAAAGTGCCCCTTCCCCTTTTAAAACTACCCGTGTTTATTGTGGATAAGCGCACCTTATATTTTCACATGTGCCCCCTTTCCTTTTTAATAAGTGCCCCTTTTTCTTATGATAAGTGCCCCCATTTAAAAAAGAGCCCCTTTCCATTCTCATAAATGCCCCTTTTCATTCCTGTAAGTGCCCCTTTTCATCTTTTGTAAATGACCCTATTCAATTCTGAGAGATACTCATTTTACCTTGAATAATGCCACTTCCCCTTCTGATAAGTGCTCTTTTCATCTTTTATACATGCCCCTTTTATTTTGACACGTCCACCCTTTTATTTCTAATAAATGCTATTTTTCCTTTTTATAAGTGCCCGTCCCCCTTCTCATAATTAACCCTTTTCATCTTTGTTATTAAAGTGCCCCGTTTATTTTAACATGTGCCTCTTTTTCTTTTTAATAAGGGCCACTTCCCCCCCCCCCCTTCTCATAAAAGCCCCCTTTCACCTCCGATAAATGCCTCTATTAAAATCTGATCTGTGCCCTTTTTCTTTCAACAAATACACATTGCCCTTTATCATTAGTGCCTCTTTTTCATCCTCATAAGTGCCTCTTTTCATGTGTGGTCAGTGCCCCTTTTCAGATGCAATAAGTGCCCATTTCACCTCTGATAATTACCCTTTTAACAATGATATGTGCCCCTTTTACTTTTCTGATAAGGAACCTATCCCTTATTTATAAATGCCCCTTTTCACTTCTTATAAATGCTCCTATCAAAATCTGATGGGTGCCTTTTTCCCGTCGACAATTGCCCATTTCCTATTCTCATAAAATCCCTTTTCATTCCAGATGCGCGCCTCTTTTTTTAAGGTGTAAGAAGTGCCCCATTTTCACCTCTCATAATTAGCCTTTGTACTGTGACATGTAAGTGCTTCTTTTCTAATAAGTGTCCCCTTTTCCTCTCATCATTAAAACGTGCCCCTAATTTCAAGCGACTAGAAGCAATTTCCCCCAAAGCTCGCTCGCCACATTCGCTTGTACTTATAGATGTTATAATTATGTAACTTATCAAAGGTTTATTCAGTCTTCCGTTATGAGAATGTGCGTATAACCCCATAGGGATTGTTTTTTCCCCCTCTTTATAAGATGTTATTTTTCGCACTGCCACCTCACAAATCTTTAAAATTTTCCTCGCTCGCAAATGAATTTTCAGACCATCGCACCCAACTGCAAAGTATGATGCTTAAGCTATATTTCATTATGATGTATAAAGAGAAACAAATATTTAAACTGTCTCTGATAATGTAATCACAATATAAGGGTATATACCAATGTCTAAAAAATTGTATATTTTCGCTTTGAGATTTCCCTTTAAAGGTACCCTTTTTTCAAGAAAGTGCCCTTTTTGTTGGTGTCCCCCCCCCCCTCCACTTTGGAAGTCACTCCGCCGCCTCTGGCTGGAAAGATGATCGCAAAGGCTTTCGAGATATAAATCCTAGGCGAATTCAGTAGCCTTGTCCATTACATTTGGAACCCGTACGCGCACTACATGGCACCCATACGATGCTTGGTGCAGAAGTTGCTTCCAGGTTCCTAGTATAATGCGTTATCAGTACATTTTGAATACAAAATATATTAATATTGCACTTTACCCCTCACATCATCAGTTCATAAACAGTACAAAACCTTTACCATTTTATTATTTCTATGAAACGTATTTCACATGGATGTTAGAACCATACAGTCATGATGTCATGGTTCCACAGCGCCGTCGATCTTTAGAGCTCTCGGCCTCGTGTCCTTTAAAGCCCATCTGTACTAGTGTACAGGAGGGATTATACCACCCTTTTGTCCGCTTTCTTTGTCAGACATGTTCATAGTGAAGGTCACTGGACGGGTGGTTATCTCATCAAATCACCTCTCAATTAACATAAGAAAAGAGGATCATGGGGGACGTAAAGGTCACCGATTATGCATTGTTTATTATATAGAAGGCGCAAGTAGCTACAAGTAGTGCAGTGGGGCTTTAAGTCTTAATGGCAATATTAAGCATTCCAACCGACAAGCAAATCGGTTGCATAGAAAGAAAAATTCGGTCAAACCTGACGTAATACTTCCAAACATAAATATGATGACATCGAGCAGACACACGTCACGCTTCGCCGTGCAACAATCCAGCAAACACACAGGCCCGAATTCACAAAGGAGGTTATGTACGTCATACGACGCGTTTCGACGCGTTTTTACAAACCTTGGTTTGTAAAAAACAAAAGGAGGTTTGTCGAAACAAAAGGAGGTTTGTCGACAAACCTCCTTTGTGAATTCGGGCCATAACGTTCTTAAAACGTCCCGAAGACAATAAAAAAAGTGTATATGAAACGCTAATTTGGACGCTAACAACGTGTTGTGTTTGCCATGGCTCCTGCCTAAATTATAGGGTAATAAGCTATTAACAAACCCATTACATACTCACAATTATTTTCTTAAAGTGTTGAAAATGTCACCAAAGCTGTTTAGAAATTAGCCGATATGCTATTCGGACTCTGCATGACATCTGGAGTTATTGCTTATAGAATTGTATTGATATAATTATAGTCAATGTACTTTGATCCAATAATAAACAACCGTGATATCAGCCTGTGCCTGTATAGATCTTGTTTATTGAAATATTTGTGAACAGTGGATTTGTTTGTTAGCGCAGATCATGTTATGCACCTCATAATGAAGTATCGATATTAGAATCTACATTTCTATTTTTCAGATTTTATACGTGATTTATGTGGCCTGTTATGTTATAGTCGACAAATATTGAAAAAGCAATTTGCCAACAAGGTATAACATGATTGCAAATTACTTTCAAGAAGTTAACTCAAGAGTTGTCCCAATGCCTTACTGCACTGTCCATTATAAAACATGAGCGACAATATTCAAGCAATCTAATAAATCATAGCAACAGTTATATGTGTGTCATCTTTAATCGAGCGGCGTCATCTTCGCCCTGGACTTCGCTAACCTGGCCTTACTCTCCAGATGCCCATTACTCATCTCAAGGGATATGGAGACCGGGCATTTTCCTCTATTGCTCTTCGCCTGTGGAATTCCCTCCCATCATCTATTCGCGAAGTTGACAACCTGGACCACTTCAAAGCTTCACTCAAAACTCACATCTTCCTTCAGACATTTAAATGCTAATTTTATTGGAGGAGCTCGCGCCTTTGAATGTTCTTTTTAAGAGATATATGGCGCCATACAAATGCTGTTCATCATCATCATCATCATCATCATATGACTATTAATTTGAGAACGATTCGAATGATTCGACTACTTAGAATTCATTGATTGATTTCCCTTAACATAAATTATTCATCCATTTAATCATGAGTTCACTTGACTCAATATTAACTTAACCCATAACTCCATGAATATCTAACGGATCAAACAAAAAGTGCAGACTGAATTACACCAGTTTTTAATATCCAATTTCAGTATTATACAAACATTGGTATAATTAATTAATCGACTCTTAATATCGAAAATACATGCATGCACAATGTATTTGACAATCATCCCCCAGTTTTAAACGAGATGATTTTTGTTTACGTGTATTTTGTGACATGTGAAGGCCAATAGGTTACAAATTAATATGAATGTAACAAAATATATGATATTTCGTTCAGCCAAAATACCTGACATTATCAAAACATCAATTAAAATGTTTGAAATTGAAAAGTTTCATAGCATAAACTTCCTTGGCGTCATAATCGACGAAAGGCTAAATTGGACAGAACATGTTTACAATGTTCATGAAAAATAACTATATATATCGGTATAATTTGTAGGTTACGTTCAGTTATACCTTGCAAAAATGTATTAATGTTATATAACCCCTGTATCTTGCAATATCTCAGTTATTGTACCTTTTCGACTTTGCACTAATTCCCACTATCTTGCCCACACCAAGTCGCTGTTTAAAATTTAATAATAAATTAAAGGAATTAAATACCTTAAAACCTTTTGATAATATTAAATTAAAATTTAGACTTGTTAATGTTCGAACACGTCAAAGTTGTACTACCTGCAGTTTTAGACAATATATTATGCCAAAGCATGTTAACACATTTATTTAACAAATGAAATAAACCTAATATTTTCTTGCCATACTGCCGTATAAATCTAACACAATGTAACTCTATACTTTATAAATATATTAAACTATGGAATGCTCTTGAATCTTATTTTAAAAGTATACAATCCAAAAATGCCTTTGAGTATAAGTTCAAACAAACCATCATAAATATCTATTAGCTTCACACTTCTATTTTTCTATACAATCGTTAGCAATATATATTTTTAAAAGATTTCTTCTGTTTCTTTATTTTAACTTGTTAAATGTTTGAAATGTAATATGCTTATCGTTTCGTATTGTGCTTTGTTTGTATTTTATATTTGCTGTTTCCATTTATGATTGTAAGGGGGAATCGCTGTGTTTATTGCAGGCCACTGGCCTTCTATCGGGATTTCTCAGGCAAATTTTATTATATATCATTATATCTTTGTATATTATGAAATATTTAAATTGAACTGAACTAAAAATGAACTTCAAAATACTAATGACATAAATAATAAACTGTGTGATAATTTCGTGCTCTCAAGATATTTTCTCGCAACCTAAAAGTATCGCCTAAAGAGATCTCAACTTTCCTTCTAAACACAGGAAATGTGAAATAACTAAGAAGAAATGTTTATTTGCTAATCATATAGAAAAAGAATAATGACATAGGCTTAAAGTCTTTTAAATTGGCACATACACGTACTGCTTCATTATCATAATAATGATATTTTCAAGAAGACAAGAAACAAGGAAGTATAAAGAAGATGAATGACATGTGGGGATTTTTTAGTTTCAGTCGTGTCAAAGTTCAGTAACTCGGTGACTACAAAATTTTCTCATTCCAATAGACGTTATCCAAGAACCACGAAAATCCAGTGGGCAGGAGGTTAACTAGCTGCATCAACATGCATGGTAAGGGGGGTCAATATTCATCCTCGTTAACTCTAGAGAAATTAGATATAAAAATGAATTATACAATTATTAATTGTCTCTCCCAAGATTTTCCTCTCAACATGCATTCCCTTATCAAACTGTCCCAACTTCAACATTTCAGAAAATTTGTTTTCCCTTTATTAACATCAATACTAAGATATAGTATAGTAGTATAGTATCGTATAGTCCTAAATGCTCGCTTTACCTTCCAGTTTATAACTGTCTAGAGGAATATTTGACATACATCCACGCTTTTAAAGGCCTGTGTATTATCGAAAAACTGAGATCGAAAGATAAAAGTCTCATAATATGACTGTAGAAGATCTGAACAATGTAACAAACCTATCAATTAATTTTGTTAAGAGAATGGTAAAGCAATCGTAGAATGGAATAACGTAGTAATTTTTCTTAAAAACCTAAAATTGTATTTAAAGTAGAAGTGATAGGACTTCATATACCTTCTTCAATGATTTCAGCACAAAGACCCATGTCATTCTCCCGGAAAAAAAGCCGCAATTTCAGCGCGCTCGTTCTATCTGTGCTATGCTTGCTGACAAATTGATGAAGTAAGCTCTCGTACGCCGACTGAGGATTGAGTTGAAGAAAACTCACAATTTGAGCGTTGTCACCCTGCGTAGCATTGAACCCAGGCGCGCCGGAAGCAGTTTGGGATTGGGGGGGGGGGGGGCAAACATTCCAGGGGGCTCACATTCAAGGGGCAGTGACGTAATGAGAAAAAAAGTCCGGAAGGGGGGGGGGCAGACGAAAAAGCTGCATTACCACCACGTCTTACACGTCACATCGATCAGGTAGAGCGTAAATTGGCGTGGGGTGCAGGGCATGAGCCTCGGCAGGGGGTCAAGGGGCTGAGCCCCCGGAAGCTCAGGGGTTTTAGGTATTTAAGTACTGTTAGATGAGCATCCAGGGGCCCTCTGTAAGGCAATTGGCGTGTTTCAAGGGGGAAGCCCCCAGAAGCTCAGAGGTTTTAATATTTAACTACGGTCAGAAGAGCATCCAGGGGCCCGCCTTAGGGCCCTTGGTTGAGTCCAGGGGCAGAGCCCCCGGAAGCTCAGGGGTTTTAGGTATTTAATTACGGTCAGATGAGCATCCAGGGGCCCGCCTTAGGACTCAGGCGGGTAGACAGGGGGGCGGTGAGGGCGGTCGTCCCCCAAAAAAAAACGCCGGCCAAAAAAAAAGAAGAGAGAAATAAAAAGAAGTAAGGAAGCGGACGTAGGAAGAAAAAGGGTTAAGAGTCGAGAACGGTATAACGAATTGTCTTCTTTCTCTAATAATTTAATGAAACGTCAAAGCTTCCGCGCTTCGCGCGGGAGGGGGGAATTGAATTCAGATAAGGATTAAGAGTCGAGAAAGGTACAACGAATCGTCTTCTTTCTCTGATATTTCATGAAACGTCAAAGCTTCTTCGCTTCGCGCGGGAGATTCGGGGAAACTGAATTCAGACAAGGATTAAGAGTCGTTTGAGAATGGTACATTGAATCGTCTTCTTGTATTAATAATCTAATGAAACGTCAGACCTATGCGCGGAGGAAGGGGAACTTGTTGCAAACAAGCAGTTTGGGATTGGGGGGGGGGGGCAAACATTCCAGGGGGCTCACATTCAAGGGGCAGTGACGTAATGAGAAAAAAAGTCCGGAAGGGGGGGGGGCAGACGAAAAAGCTGCATTACCACCACGTCTTACACGTCACATCGATCAGGTAGAGCGTAAATTGGCGTGGGGTGCAGGGCATGAGCCTCGGCAGGGGGTCAAGGGGCTGAGCCCCCGGAAGCTCAGGGGTTTTAGGTATTTAATTACTGTTAGATGAGCATCCAGGGGCCCTCTGTAAGGCAATTGGCGTGTTTCAAGGGGGAAGCCCCCAGAAGCTCAGAGGTTTTAATATTTAACTACGGTCAGAAGAGCATCCAGGGGCCCGCCTTAGGGCCCTTGGTTGAGTCCAGGGGCAGAGCCCCCGGAAGCTCAGGGGTTTTAGGTATTTAATTACGGTCAGATGAGCATCCAGGGGCCCGCCTTAGGACTCAGGCGGGTAGACAGGGGGGCGGTGAGGGCGGTCGTCCCCCAAAAAAAAACGCCGGCCAAAAAAAAAGAAGAGAGAAATAAAAAGAAGAAAGGAAGCGGACGTAGGAAGAAAAAGGGTTAAGAGTCGAGAACGGTATAACGAATTGTCTTCTTTCTCTAATAATTTAATGAAACGTCAAAGCTTCCGCGCTTCGCGCGGGAGGGGGGAATTGAATTCAGATAAGGATTAAGAGTCGAGAAAGGTACAACGAATCGTCTTCTTTCTCTGATATTTCATGAAACGTCAAAGCTTCTTCGCTTCGCGCGGGAGATTCGGGGAAACTGAATTCAGACAAGGATTAAGAGTCGTTTGAGAATGGTACATTGAATCGTCTTCTTGTATTAATAATCTAATGAAACGTCAGACCTATGCGCGGAGGAAGGGGAACTTGTTGCAAACAAGGATTAAGAGTCGAGAACGGTCCAACGAATCGTCTTCTTTCTCTAATAATGCAATGAAAAGCTCCCCCCCCCCCCCTCCCTGCACCCGCGGCCCTAGGGAGCGCGCTCTGTAAGTGATGCGCACGCTTCGCGTGCTCACTACCGCCCCCCCTTAAAATGAAATCCTGGCTACGCGCTTGCCTTAGGTCCCTTGGTGGGGTCCGGGGGCGAAGCCCCCATAAGCTCTGGGGTTTTAAGCATTTAATTACGGTCAGATGAGCATTTTTTTTACCTTAAGTTGTGACATTGGCAGGTCATTTATTTGTTTCTCCGTCTTTCTTTCTTTTTCTCTTTAACATACTCTTTAAAAAAGGAGGGGGGGGGGGGTTCGAGCCCAGCCACTTTGCAGACCATGACATAAAGGCTTCCAAATAAGCGTACTTTGCCTGACTGTAATTTGGGAATTTCCTTTTTTCCAACAAACGCATAAAAAGGTATGACTTACGAAAAAAATGGAGAAAAATGCCGGAAAATCATGTCACAACATCAACATTTGTAAATCACTGGTTTCGAATAAGAAATACATCTCCCCCCCCCCCCCATCAGTACGCCAGCGTTCAGGGGCTCATGTCTTCTCACCCCTATAACAAAAAAACGGACACGCTTTCCCATTCTCGCACAATATGTCCACGATACGCGCGTATCGCTATTATAGATATCCCCATTTAAAATACCGTATAGGTGGCATGCGCAATGTTTATGAAATTTAATTCCTGTGAACTTTCCTTTTTCTTTGAATGGAATTGTACATGTGATTTAATTCAGGTTTTTATGATTGTTACGTTCTTTTGGATTAAAAATACAAACCATGTTTACTCGTTTACTGTTTTTTTTTTTTTTTTTTTTTTTTTGGGGGGGGGCAAAAATGCGTTTTGCCCCCCCCCCCCCCCCCCCCTCCCCCCACTTCTGGCGCCTATGATTGTACCCCATATAAACGCTTAGCTGTGCTGGGGTGACGCCGTTAATTTCTGTATCAATAGCCCGTCATTTAGAATGTTTTCATCTATGAAACCCGCCATCGCTTCCTATTAAGTGGATGCTGTAAAAAAAAATATATATATATATATATAAAATCTCTCGCAAGAATATTTTTATCTGAATATGTGTATAATCAGGGTTGCCCTGGTATAATCATAGAACAACACTGTACAGTGCAATCTATGAGGAAGTACTCAAAGTTGATGTAGTGTGTTAATTGAATGGAAAAATACCATCGTAAAACACAAAGGGAATATCAATACCAGTAGTACAATTACAGTTAAGGAAAAAAATCCTTCGTTTAAAAAATCAAGCGCTATTTAAAGGATGGTATAAAGATTACTCAGCAAAGACGGTATGAAATCACACAAGAATCGAATGAGAACGTAAAACGCATCCAGGACTTACTCATGAAATGTGTGTATTTTATAATTATGCAGGTAATGTAGCGTGCCACTTGATAATGTAACATGACCCGCGAAACCACAACTATGTATTAAATGACGTTAGTTTCTGTTTTCAATGGAGATCTTTTTTATTGATAGATACTCCAGATAACACTGAAATGAAACACAAAAGAGCATGGAGTAGAATATTTTATTGTTTAAAAAAAAATGATCGATGCCCTTTTTTGTAGTGTCGCTCATCGAATCAGATGTGCTGTGGTCACGGGCAATTCCGCATTCTAGATGACGCCAAAATGCTCTGTCTTAAGTTAACGCCATTAGTTCGAATACAGTAGGCTATCATAATCAGGGAAGTTACTGCAGATACTGTATTGGTTCATTTTGTTTAATTGATAAACTAATATTATGTGATGCACTTCAATCTGTAGTCAAAATCAATCCGCACATTTTTTAAAATTTTCATCGCCCTGATTTGACATCAATGGCCATTTTTTAAAGGGGGATGACGGTTCTCAGTGTTTAACAATTCGTCCTCTACTCACACATAATCATTGAATCATAAGACTGTATTACCTCCATCAGTATAATAACATTGGCATCGACATGAGAATAGTTAAGTTTGAGCTAAATTTCATGAGCACGGGGACTTATTTCATCGCTGTCGTTGTTCACGGTATTTTATATTCACAAGAGGAATATCTGCTTTGGAACGATTGCTTTGAGGTGATCTATAATATAGGCATTGTATAGGCATTGCAAATCACAATAATTCCGGGGATTCCCCATGACGTAGATAACAAGGTCTTTTGGCGCCATTTTACGTTACGCTAATCAATTTGTTTTTCTCCGTCTGTCTAGTTGCCAGTTTCCAGAGACATGTCTGAATAGAGTTCAGGGTACAGTAAGGAGATAAATGCTGTTTGGACTTTAAAGTCTGGACAGCATTTATTCACGCATTTATGATGGAACCCTGTACCTTGAACGTTGCATATATATGTACATTCTAGTTAAACATTTCTTAATCGGTCTGAACAATATATGTAAGGCCAAGATATGAGTCACTTATTCATTTCTTTGAGGATAGACGAATATATTTTGTCATTTTGTCACATTAATTATAGAAGCCATGATTACGCATCTCTCAAGCTATCGCTCTCTCTCTCTCTCTCTCTCTCTCTCTCTCTTTCTCTTTCTTTCCCCTTCTTTCCCTCTGTTTCTTTCCCTATCTCTCTCTCTCTCTCTTCTTTCTTTCTTTCTCCCTCTTTTCCCTTTCTTTCTTTCTCCCTGTTTTCCCTTTCTTTCTTTCTTTCTCTTTCTCCCTTAATTTGTTATCTCTATTCACATTAGCAGAAATTATCAATTTCAAACATTATTTTAATGCATTTAATGCAATCAGAACATCGTACTTGGCAAGTAAAGAAGTTGCAAAAAAAAATAGAACGTATTTTCAACCGTTAAAGTTTTAGCGCCGTTTTTATATGAACCCTACTTTTAATAAATTTGTGACGCTTATTGTTATGTTGGTGTAAACGTCTGCTATAGAAATCTGACAGATAATACCAACAAATAGTCATTGTAAAAGTATCGGGGGATTTTCGAAATGGGTCCAAAGTCTTATAACAGTGCTCAAATTTGAAATTTTGAATATAACACTCACTGTTGCTTGTGAATCGAACATGGGGGGGGGGTCAACATAATTCAATGGCCGATTTGCTACAGTTCTGCATGGCACAGAGCAGGCTATGGCTCGAATTATCGTGGATTATATCACATTTTAAGAGCAATGTAATAGCTTTTTAACATATCATATATCAAATCCGGCGTTTTTCTTGGTTCTCGAATTGAAATATGGTAGTATGTGCTTAATTCATTGATTAGTCGTATTACATCAACCTAATAGCATAGGCTCAGAACCAGAGGGATGTAGTTCTTTTATTTTTTTTAAAGAGTTACCACCCTTCCGGCATTCAACAGACGGTATGATATTTATGCGAATAACATTTAGCACAGGGCGTATACTGATAACTTGTATACTACTGATTTTGTTTTTGCATGTTATAACAATGACACGCTTTCTACTTGAATATGCATTATGATAAAAGGCCAAATGCATAAACAATAAAAACAGGAAATCTCTTAGTTCTTAATGGGTGAAACGCCCATTACAAATTTATAATTTCCCTCGATTTCTTAATTACTAGTTTCTAATTTCTTGAACGATGAGCAAATTTTAAGACTTACCGAAATGCAGAATCGATGTAAACTGCGGATATAATCAAGAAAGACACCTTATGATAGCAGACTATGAGAAATGTTCTGAAGTCTTTGGTATAAACCAGATCGTTCACTGTGTAAAGAAAATGGCGCAACCGTTTACTAATAGTGCATGTAGCTCCGGTAGTCTCATTTTCGCTCGCTGGATCTGCTACAGCGCAAAAGTAGCTCGGTCGACGTCACTTTCAAACTAGCCAATCAGCTTGCAATGACGTCATATTGTATGCGGCAGCAAGTATATTTTGCTAGTTTTCTTTTGGACGCTATTGTATGTCAAATATATTTGCAGAAGCATGAATGAATGGAACACAGACAGTGCACGACCAATACAATGAATCTGGATTCTGCAGACTGCATGAGACTGATGATGTAGGCAGTAGCACGCCTCGTTGCAATTTTTATTCAGAATCCACACAGAAGAAGGCGTAGATAGGAGAACTGTTTCATGTCACAATGAGGTTACCATGATCACATTCATCATGTATAGGTATTATTATTATCATTATCCTTACTTACACACACAATATTTGAAAAAGATAACATTGACTTTTTTTCTCCCCATCCCACAGAAGAGACATAAAGCATGTCAAGTGCCTCAATTTTTTGTCGGTTAGCTAAAACATTTCAACACCCTCACAGCCTCCAACCCCCTTCTAAAAAAGAATTAACAAAGATCGTCTGATTCTCGTCCAGCTGAGAAGGGTGAAACTGATCGTCAGAGTTTCAATTTCTTTTTTTTATTACTCCCCCCCCCCCCCACAAAAAGTTTAAATAAATAAATATAAAATAAAAGTTCACTCATTCTGCGATCTGCCGACAAGCTTAAAAATTGTAGGGTATACCTGAAGAAAATTTACTATGAGAGAATTGCATCCCACCCCTTATAAGCAATAGACATTCCAATTAAATCATAATTAGGCTACTTGAGAACTGCTCAGGGGTAAATAGTCACATTGTTTCATAACTCAATTATTAGGCAAGAGTGTGTCTATCCCTGAATGGCGTTATTCCAATCTCAACAACGCCCATCCCCAAGATTAACTACAAAGAAGATACAAGGGTAATATTTGTTCCCGTAATTTTTGTTTGCATTATATTCAATATATAAACAATACAAATAATTTTCTTTGTAATTATAATAACATTAATTAAATAACTCAATACATGTACAATTCCTAAAAAACGATCGAAAAATTTGAATGAAATCAGTTATAATATAAAAACAAATCAAACCACTACCATCTGCAACTCACACATCTTCTCACATGCACAAACTATGGACCATGTCATCGATGTTTGTCCGATCTACAAATCCCCCCACGGCGCTTCCGGACTTCGCGAGCTCGATGATGAGACAATATGTTGGCTTAATAAGGATCTTCCTATCTAGATGATGTACTCCCTGATATTCTTTGCACGAACGAACGAACGAACTCACATATACGTGTACACACCACAATAACATAAAGTCACAGGCAAAGAACACCCTCGCACACCCCCAACAGCCCCCCGCCCCCACCCACACACACACACACACACACACACACCATACACAGCAAGGTAATACCTGCTCACAGTCATATTCACTTCTAATTCGTCTCATTTTAGCTCTTACAAAAAGCCCGCTAATTTCTATTCGTATATTGTAATATATAACACCCACCACCCACACACACACACTCTTACACACACAAACGCAGAAATTTTTTGTTAACCATATTTTTTCATTACAGATTTTTATTAAAAATAGATAGTTACAAACACATCAATGTAAATAATTCCATACAAATACAAATCTTAATTTCGTTTTCATACGACAAATACATTCATATTCATACATATAAATACTAGATGAATAGCATGAATAGTTATGGCTCCAAACAATTACAAATTTATGTAGACAATCTTCCTCCTGTAATACCGTGTGACTAAGTAAACAAGCATTGCAATTAAGTGGTATTTGATTTCACGACAAGTTATCTACACTATGTAAACAAAAAGTAATTCAAAAATAACAAAAGGATGGACGTTCATGTTTCCATTTCCTCGTCAGGCTTGTAAGCTGGATCCTGACATACTTTCTTCGTTTTTGCACCAGTTTTAGTCCCACCAGCGGCCTCTGCTACCTCACCTACAATTCATAAATAATGTATAAACTATTTAGAAAATTAAAAGGTAAACTAAAGGTAATAATTTTGTTTTGTAGAATTTTGTAGAAACTGAAAAAGTTTGAGCAAATTCCGAACAAAATAAGAGAGTGTACTTTTGAAGTTGCGATCAACCCTAAATTGGCAACTCTGTAACATATCTTGCAAGGTCCCATCCCATTTGATCTGTACTAACAAACACGAAACAATTTTCCTCATGAAGTCCGTTTCGCCTAACTATTGATGATAAGATAAATTATATTCCACATAATAAGAATCTTGCTCTACGATTGGTCAGAAGTAAGTCAAGTGATGAAAGATAATTCGCCCACCATTGATGGAAGAAGAAAAGTTCGTTGCACTGTGTAGATAGTAGTACTATCTACACAGTGCAACGCACTCTAATTGTAAACGCTGCGTATTGCTATCCTCTTTAAGCGCTTTTAGTGTTAGTACGCGAACTTTGGTCACGCGCGAACTAGGGTCACACCACCATATTGCATACACTGTACGTTTCGTACACCGTTTGCTAGATGTTAATTGATGACTTGTTGCTTAGCTCTACAATGACGGAAGAGGTGAAATGTTTCCGATGTGGAATATAAAAGCAAATATTCACCTTTAGGTTTCAGGCGATGGCAAACTATCACTTCCTCGGCGATCTGAATGTATACGCTATCTATCCTCAGCTTCGCTTCGGAAAGATAGCTACATCCAGATCGCCTCAGAATTGATAGTTTGTCCCATCACCTTCACCAACGGCAATTATTTGCTTATTAGCTGTTACATCCCATAAAAAAAGCATTTTGTTTCCTCATTGCCCATATTGCCACCACATTGTGTAATGGATGGTGCGTAGCCTAGGTACTCCTTGTTGCAGTGCTCGGCTGATAGCGACAAATCGCCTTTTTTTGTAATAGTGGAAAGTTGTGGTTGTCTCATAAAGCTTGTGGGTAGAATAGAAAGTTGTGAATATGTTTACCCGGTGTGCCACAATGAGGGGACGGGAGGGGTACAGATGTGTCCACGAGTGTTTATGCGTCTGACGGGACAGGAATTTTAAACTTCTCTAATTCTGGAGACAGAAAACATAAATATTTGTAATGGGTTAGGAACAAAATACTGATTTTCTTTTTTCCCCGTCTCTCTCTCTCTCTCTCGAATTACAATTTCATTACTTTCGCTCTCCGCTTTCGCCCCTCTCATTATTTCTCTCTCTCTCTCTCTCTCTCTTTCTCTCTCTTTTTCCTCCATTTTCATTTAGGGTACATATTTTTTTGTAAAATTGTGTTTACCCACTTTGAGTACAATAACAATATAGTTTTAGAAATGTTAATTATAAAAATTAAAAAATTAAAAAATTAAAAAAGAAACACATTAATAATTCATTTTTAGTGGCGTAGCTACAAGGGGGAACGAGGCATGTGCCTCCCTCAATATAATAGCAAAAAGAATAAGAGCGAGGGAAGATATGATGGAAAAGTGGTTACACGTAAAATAGTACGATAATTTAAGGATATAGAATTCTCAAACTTGCTCTTCCAAATATTACCGCATGTATTTGGTAAACGTGTATCGTAGGAGACCACAAGATAAGGCTTAATTGAAATTTATTGTAAGAAGTGCATTATATGATTTTTGAAAAATGCGTTGAGTTGATCTGATCTGCGTTCTTGATGTATCGTACAGCAGGAGAGATAAATAAATAAGGGAATAGAGACAGAGTAAAACTATGTGCTCGTTTCACTTTAACATGTAATTTGATCGTCATGATTCGGGCAGTATGGTGCCTGAATATAACATTATACATTTTTTTTCCTTCAATCTAAATGAAGTTTATACCACGTCAAAGTGTCTTCTCCCCCCCCCCCCCTTGTTTGCTTTACTACTCTCAAAATGTATAAATCAGGATAATTCATGGCAACGATACGACTGAATATAAAATATACATTTCATCTGGTGTAAGAAATATAATTTTTGCAATAATCAAGGTGTCATTGTTTACTCGCTCACAAGCAGTATTTGGGATCCGGGTTGTATGACTTCGGGCAAGACGTCCTCACTTGATAATTAGTATTCATCGCTAAATTGCACACATTTTTAAATAAAAAAATTGAAGAAAAATTGAAGAGGGAAGACCTTCTTACCAGTTACATAATATCATATTGGAGGCTGGGTGATGATTCGTTATTTTTCAAGAGTCCTGTCACATCTTGACCAGTGTGATGACATTTGATTATATGAAATGCATGGTTGTCTTTGTTTGTGAGCCCATTAAATTGTCATCATCACTATGTGGCTGTCTCCGTTATAAATTAACATACTAAAAAAAAAAAATCTACAAACCTGCTTTGACGAAATCAGCGCAGGGCTTCAATTCTTCACTCTCTAGAAAGATCTGTCTCAGTTGCAGAGCACTTTCGCTCTTCCGTCCATGTTTCATAACATACTTGGAGAGGAGTTTGTCGAATGCGCCATGTTGATTCATGGTGAGATTGACCCCTATCGCTGCGGCATTGCCCTCGGCTTTGGTGAATCCCAGGTACACGCTAAAGTCATCTGCACGGATATTCCCAAGATTAATCAGTTTTGACAATCTCTGCACAACTCTGTCTGTCAAAACGTCTGACATCACAAGTTGCGAAGTTCTAACGCTAGACAAGAAATATACATAATGTAATAACATTATGATTTAAATAAACGAATGAATGGATACATTTTCACTCTAACATAACATTATGTTTAGAACAAAAGGTAGGGTTTGGAACCCAAGGGTGGCGATTGCGCAATCGAGGGAATGCTTTTGAATAAATGATTTCATGTAGATCAAGCAATCAATAAAGACTTTCATAGAAATGATAAAATGCTAAACGGTTCGTTTTGTTTATAACCTGTTGATGTTTGGGGCAAACTGCAATATTGATATATTTTGTACTGATGTACTGATAACACATTATACTAGGAGCCACTGGCGTACTGATGGAGGGGGGACTTGGGGACAGTTGACCCCGCCCCCCCCCCCAATAAAATTCCAATGTGGTTTATTTCTAATTCGAAAACAAGTGATTTACAAATGTTGCTAAAATGAAATGAATTTCCGGGTTTTTTTCTCTCATTTTGTCCATTATGCCAGAGGCGGCACTCCCAGTGGGGCTGGGGTGAAAGGCGGCCCTCCCGCAGGAAGCAAGGGGGCACAGTACCCCCCAATTTTTAAAGCACCCGAAAAGTGCCCCTTTTCACATAGGAATAGTGCCCCTTTTACATGGACACGTGCCCCTTTTCCTTAGACATGTTCCCATTTTCCTTTGCAATAAGTGTCCATTTTCCTTTCTCATAAGTGCCCTTTTAATCTATAGTAGGTGCTACAAGTTAGGTACGAGAAGTGCCTCTTTTCACATTTGATAAGTGCCCCTTCACCTTTGATAATTGTCCTATTTTATCTGAGAGGTATGTGCCTCTTTTACTTTGACAAGTGCCCCTTTTCCTTTGTAAGAATTGCCCCTTCCCCTTTTAATAACTACCCCCATTTTAACTCGGATAAGCGCACCTTATATTATCAAATGTGCTCTTTCTCCTTTCTAATAAGTGCTCCTTTTCCTAATGATAAGTGCTCCATTAAAAAAAGAGCCACTTCCACTTCCCAAAAGTACCCCTTCTCTGGTAAATTACCCTTTTCAGGCACGAGAAGTTACTCTTTTTACTTCCTATAAGTGCCTCCTTCACCTCCGATAAATTTTGATCGGTGCCCATTTCTTTAAACTGATGCATATTTTCCTTTTTTACAAGTACCCCTTTTTCATTCACATAAGTGTCCCTTTTCTTATCTGGTCATTGCCCCCTTTCAGTTGCGATAAATGCCTCTTTTCACTTCTGAACATATCCCTTTTAACAATATATAATAATATCTTATAAATACCCCTATCAAAAACTGATGGGGGCCCCTTTTCCCGTCGATAATGAAATGCCCATTTCCTATTCTCCTTACTGACTTTTTTTCATCCCTGGTGAGTGCCTCTTTTTGAGGGTGTAAGAAGTGCCCTATTTTCACCTCTGATAATTACTCTTTGTACTTTGGCACATGCTCCTTTTCTTTTCTGATCAGTGTCCCCTTTTCCTCTCATCATTAAACGCGCCCTAGTTTCAAGCGACTAACAGCAATTTCCCCCAAAGCTATTTTCGGTTGAGATTTCCCTTTGTAGGTGCCCTTTTTTCCAGAAAGTGATCTTGGTGCCCCCCCCCCCCCCCCACTTTGGACGTCGCTCGGCCACCGTGGGGGGGGGGGGCACTGTGCCACCTACTTTTTGCAGGTACCCTTTTCCTCTCTTTTCATCTCTGGTAAGTACGTCTTTTCAGGTGCGAGTAATTCCTCTTTTCACCTTTCATATGTTTGCCCCCCCCCCTTTTTTTTTTACTTCGACACGTGCCATCCCCCCCTCCCCTTTTTTGAGCCCCTTCCCTTTTTCAAAATGCCTCTTTTAACATCTCATAAATGCCCCTATTAAAATTGGATAGGTGCCTTTATCCTCCAAAAGATTCCCCATTTACTTTCCCTCAAATGCCTCTTTTCATTTCTGTTGAGTCCCTTTTCAGGTGCAAGGAGTGCCATTTTCACCTCTGAAGGCTCTGACAATTGCCCTTTTTACTTTGACACGAGCACCTTTTCTTTTCTAATATTGCCCTTTTCCCTTTCGATAATTGCCTACTTTTCTTTTCTCCATAACATACACCCCTAATTCAAGCGGCTTTAGAGCCCCTTTTTCTTTAATTTCCCCTACAGCTTAATCGCATTTATAGATGTTATAATTATGTTACTTATAAAAGAACTTTTCAGTCTGTCTTCATTAGATCGTGTTTAATACTCATCAGGGTTTTTTTCTGGTGTTCTTTATAAGATGTAATTTGTTTGCACTGGGACCTCACAATTCTTAATTTGTTTGCTAGCTCGCTTCACTCGCTCGAAAATTAATATTTAGATATTTACACCTAACTGCAAAGTATGCTCCCTAATTAGACAGTATCTTGTACCACGTAAAGAAAGAAACAAATATTGATATCATCCCTGGAAGTGTAATCACAATCATGACAATGTAAGGGTATATACCAATGTCTAAAAATTATGTAGGTTTTGTTGATGTTTCCCTTTGTAGGTGCCCCTTTTTCCAGAAAGTGCCCTTTTTTGTTGCCCCCCTCCCTATTTTGGAAGATGCTCCGCCGCCCCTGCATTATTCTACTTGGTGGTGATAAGGATTTTGTTCTGACCCCCCCCCCCCCCCCCCACAAGTTTTGGTCATTACGCCACTGCTAGGAACATGGATGCGATTTCTGCACCAGGCATGTTAGGGATGCGACGTAGTGCGCGTACGGGTTCCAAATGTGATGGGCAAGGCTACTGAAGTTCTAAGGTTGATTTCTCAAAAGCCTTTGCGATCATTTTCCCAGCTTACCAAGCTTTGAAATTTAAGTTCTCTGCATACATAATTTGAATATTTTGTTTTACGTGATAATTACTGGAATCTAACATAAAACGGTAGTTTAGCCTATATATATATCATTGAGACGTCAATTCGAGAAACATTGGAAACATAAATTTTCCAACAAAAATAACTCAAGGGAAGTCCCAATGCCATACTGCACCGCCAATAAAAACCACGATCGGATAACGGAATTTTCCCCATAATTGTAATACACTGTATTGGCAGATCTGAAAAGGTGACCGACACGTCTATTGAAGTTGCCTTCCTTTGATTTTTGTTCTCAAAAGAACTTGGGTTTCCCACATGATTGTCCTGTATTCAGGCAAACACATCAAAGCAGCCACTCATGAATGGTTTACAACAAAGTGTATTATATGATCTTGTAGAATCTTTAGCTTTTATACTTTAGTGGGGAAAATCCAATATTCACAATGTTGAAATAAAACAGATCTATAATGACACACTGATATCACGTTTGTTGGGGCAAAGTACATTGAATATTAGTATATCAATACAAGTCAATGAGCAATAATTTCAGATGTCATGCAGAGTTCAATAAGCATATCGTCTACATGCTAAACAGCTTTGCTGACATTTTCAACAATCTTTTTTAGAATATTTTGAATCTATTTTATATTTGTGATCTGTGTTTTCTTTTATTTTAAATCCATTATTATCAATTTCATTATAAACTGCTCAATTTATAGACACACATACCCTAATAAATTATTGATCCTGAGAGATTTATTCAATTCTTGCCCATAAATCTACAAGATTCCCCACTAAAGTGTATGAGAGAATCTTTCCAACAAAAGCTTGGGGCATGATGCATGTAGGTAGAGGATAATTCCTAAGCCTCGCAGTTACTTTTCAACCTGACGTCATTGAAATGAATATGTATATATAAACCAACCACAGGTTGTGCACATAGTCTATTTTCAATTGTTTCCGCTGCCGGGTCAGTGTATAGATATCATAGTCACTAATGTAAATTTTCATAACAAACATTGTTGGCGGGGGGGGGGCGGTTGCCAGTTTTTGTCATTGTTAGATTAATTGTGCTAGGTGTAGTAATAAGGTCGTGATTAAAAAACATTTTTGTTTACAGGGGTTGATAGGATAATTCATATGTTGGTCTATTTCTTCCACCGTTTATTAGTTATTCAGGTTGTACTGTTTAAGTTTTGTTTCCTTTTGAAAAGCCATGGTTCACCATTCGTGCCCGAAAAGAAAAAAAAAATCGCTATCAAAAACAATTATTTGATGCAGCATCAAAGTATACCACCCATTTCGAATATCTCTGTTACTCTATCTCTGTCTCCCTGTCTCTCTACCTCTGTATCCAGATATTGTGTCTGTTTATATTGTGTGCAGTTTCTTTTGAGAGAAAAAATAATCAGTGGCGATGCTGCTGAAGAAAATGACCGGGGGCATTGTCCCAAATTGCATCCCCTGGTTTCAACGATGGTTCTTCGTACATATCAATCTTGGAATGCATGCATTAATTAACATTACTGTAGAATGCAGTTGAACAATTCAATTCAACTATATTTAACAAATGCGAATCATATACAAAATTATATACAAAATATTGACATTTCCAATCAAACACATACATAAAATACATATATATATTGGTTCAGTCAGTAGAGCATCCGCCTCACAACCGGGAGGGGTTCGAACCCCGGCCGCGTCATACCAAAAGACGTTAAAAGACGGGAGTTGCTGCTACCTTGTTTGGCGTTTGGCTGCCCGGCTCACGATCAATTGGGCAAAAAGAATTTCCATTTTCGGTTTAATACAATTTGGAGTGGACTAAAAGATTATTATTATTATTATCATTATTATTATATATTGAGAGGAAAATAAGTCCATGTAAATATGACCGCTTAAGATGTCAATACAATCCATTTACAATATCAGAGATAAGATCAAAATTAAATTCAAATCACATTGCCTAGATATATTTACCTTCTCTACACCCTGCACGAGAAGAACAAAGTATATTGGAGAGCTCGACAACTATACAGCGAGCTGCGTACGAATACAATAAACCGATATCATACTATTCATTGCCTTATAAACAGCAATGCATCCTGTTGAATATTGACTGTATTATAGGGAACATGGCGAAACACAAAGGCTTCAACCTTCACTCGGACATGCCCCAGTTGCTCTGAATTTCAGCTGATATTTCATCATTTAATTTTTGTTGTTGGTGGTCATAAGCGTGTTGTAAATTTATTGGCTCAAGAATATTTTTTATAAAAGAAAAAAAGTACAGGAAGCAGAATCTGAATTAGTAGTAGTAGTAGTAGTAGTAGTAGTAGTAGTAATAGTAGTAGTAGTAGTAGTAGTAGTAGTAGTAGTAGTAGTAGTAGTAATACTAGTAGTAGTAGTAGTAATACTAGTAGTATAGTAGTAGTAGTAGTAGTAGTAGTTGTAGTAACTGCAGCAGTGAACAGCAGCAACAGCAGCAGCAGCAGCAGTAGTAGTAGAAGTAGTAGTAGTAGTAGTGGTAGTATTAGTAGTAGTAATAGTAGAAGTAGTAGTGGTTGTAGCAGTAGTAGTAGTAGTAGTAGTAGTAGTAGTAGTAGTAGTAGTAGTAGAATTAGTAATACTGATAGTAGTGGTTGTAGTGATAGTAGTACTATAAGTAGTATAACAGTAGCAGCAGTTGAAGAGGTAGGAGGAGGAGGAGGAGGAGGAGGGGGTGAGTCATTGCTAAACGATTCGGACGATGAATGGTATAAATTTGTTCGGCACACATTAAGTATGTTCTCATCTGTATGGAATGCGTTATCCGTGCGTCCTTTCCCTAGTCGTTTTTAACATGCGAACATATTTTGTTGGCTATTTTTTCTATATTCCCTTTATTTTATAATAATAATAATTATATTTGCTTATACAGTGCGTCCCAGAAAAAAAAACCCCGAGAATTATCGATGTTTTATCATTACTTAGTCACATTTATAATTAATAAATGACACATATTTGTAAATATTCCGTAGCAACAAACGGAATTAACAAAAGACTTAACTCCAATTCGTTGACAATCAGCCGTAGACGAAAGACTTCATGCATGGCTGATTGTCAACGAAACGGAGTTAAGTCGTTTGTCAATTCTGCTTGTTGCTTCCGGCAGGCAGCCAGTGAAAACAAATTCGTTTGATAAGATTATGGAAATGCAAGCACTACTTTAAACAAACAGAACTTTGTTATTCCTTGCTCATTTGTTCTGATTGAGGTGTCATATTTTCAGAAACTCACCTTTTTATAAATGTGATTTTCTCTTTGAAATACAGATACCGTCCGCCAAATGACTTTTGGTTTCCTCTCTTCAAATTCATTTTAATCACTTATGCGAGAAATATGCATCATATAAGGTGCACTAAATGAAAGAGGAGGATGTAAGCTTTCCAAATATGTGTCATTTATTAATTATAAATGTGACTAAGTTATGATAAAACATCGATAATTCTCGGTTTTTGTTTTGAAATGGATAGAATAAGTTTTAATATGAAGTTAAAATCATTTTGTTACAGCAAAATTTACATGTTTCTCTTGTAAACTACTTCTAATTTCCTATTAAAAAAATCATATACGTCAATATTCATATGTACGCCACAACTGCACATGCATTTCCGTGATTTTAAGCGATTCAGTTTCTTTTGCGCAGGCATTTTGTAGATTCTTCAAGGTACAGTTCGTATTTTTTGTATAGCTGACTGGCGGCGGTCGTGATGAGATCAAAGCTTTGAAGCATGTTTGGAATGTCATTATGATACTTTTGACAGAGTCAGGTGCATGTATGTATTATAGAATGGATCAGTGTCCATTTGTAGTAGGTCCATGAGCCAACGATGGGTTGATAAAAGATGGGTTTGCATCATTATTATAACCCAAACGATATCCCTATAATGCCTAGCCGCGGCGGCCGTGGGGTCAAAATATCTACGACCAATAGCATTTATAGGGCAACCGCAACATTCCCACGGTCACATGCTGCAGTCGCATATGTTAGGGTAGACGCACGGCGTATTTTGAATTTGTAGAGACAGAAAACCTGCGGCTGCCGTATGGCCTTTGACGTGATGACGCATGGTCGCCTTAGAGCGTCCCTGCGGCGGCCGTACAGTTTTTGACAAATACCAAGGCAGACGAAAGGTAGCCGCAATGCCACCGTACGCCCGACGTATGGTCGCCATGGAACCGCTCTACGGCATGGCTATGGTGTGTCTTATTATCTAATTGCTACGGTAAACCTAGAACTGAAAAAGGTTATAACTCCCGGTTATAATCCCACGACGACCCGTACGGCCTGTAAAGATAGGGAAACGCCCTAGAGTGACACTGAGGCCAACGAAGATCCTCTGCGGTCGCCGCAGGTATCTCTCGGTTTCGGGGGCCTACGACCGCCGTATCCTAGCCCTAGAGCAAATGTGACTTAGGCATTATGCCTGGATTACATTTGACCCGGGTGCCCTACGTTAAATTAGTCTACGATTTTTCGTGCGATTTTGGGGGGAATCGTAAGAGGCTACGGGCTACGATGTTTGTGATTATATTATGTACATTATGTTTACATTTCATGTATTCTGTATGGCAGGCTGGGGCAATCCGTACAAAGGCTGCTCGGAGATTGTACGGAAATCGTGCAATTTCAGTGCAGTAGCCGTACAGTCTCCGCAGACTCCGCACGGAAATCGTACGGTGACCGTGCAGTCGCCGTGCCGATTTTGAGCGTTTTTTTAACCCCGCCATTGCATATATAACGCATATGTAACAAGTCGAACTTTGGACGCAATTTACCACGCAATTGTAAGATTATAGGTCAAGCACACGAAGGATAAGGAGCATGAATTATCATAGATCAGTTCTGCTTGGTTCATTATGTCCACTTCAGCCAACCCCCCACCGTAATTTTTCCATTTAGTATAGGCAAACATTTTGCCAAGGTAAGCAAAAACATGAATATTCATGACACACCATGACTATTCGATTATTAACAGAGAGGTGCAATTGTGCACCACATCAAACTCCCCTACTTTCAGTCAAGTATTTCATTGTATTATGTAGTTTGGGAGGTTTATTTTACTAACTTTTTAATTATCAGATATCAATGATAATTTAAAGATATGGAAAAGGTTCTTGTATATTATATTTAGCAAAGCAATCTCACATACAAAATCACTATCAAGTGTCGTCTGATCCGCCGATTGCCGTCTGCTATATACGTTCTATAGACGGCGAACTAGCTACGTTTGTGCTGGAGAAAATGAGACAACCGGAGCAATATGAATAATTAAATGAAACGTGAAAGCTTCCGCGCTTCGCGCGGGATGGGCGAAAATGAATCAAGACAAGGATAAAGAGTAATAATTGAATGAAACGTCATAGCTTCTGCGTTTCGCGCGGGAGGGGCGAAACAAGAATTAAGATTCGAAAACAACGGATCGTCTTCTTTCTCTAATAATTTAATGAAGTGTCAAAGCTTCCGCGCTTCGCGCGGGAGGGGGGAAACTGAAACAAAACTTAGTTCCTGGCTCCGGGGTTTAGGGTTAAATTTATGTACATTGGGACATTGGCATTAATATATTTTTCGGTAATTGGTGGCCTCAACAGTCTACACCCCCCCCCCTTCCCCACTGAAAAAGGTCTAGCGACGCCCCTGATAACAACACAGTTTATACACACGATATATTTTTTGCAAGTACTATTGGTGAAGTACCGGACCACCGTCTTTGTGCATTATGCAGTAACGAAGCACGATGTTACAGATCACTTTCTCTAACTTCTAACCAATCAGAAGGCCTCCTTTTCCCCCAGAAAGTGCCGGTGGACATTAATGCGCCAAATGTGGTTCTCAAATTGCAACAGATCCCTTCTCTTGGAGGGGGTAGGAGAAAGCAATTTTACGTCATAATTATTACTCCAGGATGTGCCTGAAAATGCGTCTAATGTGGTTCTAAAATTGCAAATGCTTCCTACTCGGGGAGACGGTCAGAACCCCCTCAAAGACCCACCCCCCGCTTGGTCGCTCCGATCCCTCGCCGCTAAAAGCCTCGCTCTGTCGCTTCATCGTTGTACATATATTTCACCCCTGCCATTTTGTGCCACCCCCCCCCCCCCCGGGAAGAAATTTCTGGATCCGCCACTGATGCCCATACCCCTTAAACTGCGGGGGCTCCGCCCCTTGATCCCCGCCTAGACCCCACTTTGAAAAACGTTCAGCAGGGCCTGCATGTAAAAGTGGGGGTGATGAGGAATTTTTGTCTCCCCCCAAACAAAAACAAAAACAAAAACAAACAAAAAAGTTTTTGCTCATTACGCCACTGTCTTACTACCAAACCCAAACAAAACGCACTACCATCCCCCTAAAAAAAAACACGCACACACATACAGACTTATACATGATACATGTATGAGGAAGACGAAGCAGAGAACTTGGGAAACATATAGAGAAAGGAAGGAAGATGAGAGAGAGAAAGAGGGAAAAAGAGAGAGATGGAGAGACCACAATGAATTTGGAATGCAACACAATAAAAACTTGCATATAGGCCTATGATCCCCTTATAACAGGGACGATGACAAATATTGTCGAATCCGGAAAGATAGTAAATCTGTTAGGCAGCTCGTTGTAAACAGTGAGCTTTGAAAATTAAACGAACGATCTTTTGCGTTTGGGTTAGCCGGACAAGAAACAGACGGCATTCGTATGCTATTGTTGTCTGAGTTTGGGACAGATGAAATTATTTTGAAAGTCTTTGTGTTTCCTGATAAGTGTTGAGATCCTTGCTCTGACAAAAGTTTATGCTTATTTGTTTATCTTTACATTTGTAATATCCCCAATAACTCCCCCCACACACACACACGCACACACACACAGAAGAAGAAGAAGAAGAAGAAGAAGAAGAAGATGAAGAAGAAGGAGAAGAAGAAGAAGAAGAAGAAGAAGAAGAAGAAGAAGAAATAGAAAAAGAAGAAGAAGATGATGATGGAGAAAGAAGGAGAAGGTGGAGAAGATGAAGAATGTAAATTTCAATGTGTATTTAACAAGGTTAAACAATAAATATGCAACAACACCATGCAAATTATGTAAATCCTCAAATTTAATTTCTACAGATGACTAAGTTTTTGTGTTTTTGTACACTGTAAAGCACATAATAAGTGAACTACGTCTGAATGACATGAGTAAAGACTGGTTTAGCAATGACAAAAAGAATGTACTCCGGCTCCAAACTTTTAAACTTTTAAACCGATAAAATGTACGGAATTTGGAGCCTACGATCATAGCAACAACAACACAACATTACAACAAGGGTCTGCATTAGCCCCATTCCCTTGTAGCATTCCGTGTTTTTAATACAGCCTGCTGAAAAAATTGTTGGATGTTTGAAAATCTTTGCCTGTACTATTTTGCTTGTTACACTTCTTTACTTTAATCTATTTCATTTTAAAAAATACATTTTGATTAGCTTGTCCATTAATATATACCTTCAAGTTAGTAAATAATTTTATTATTTATTAATTGAAAACTGAGTATGTCGAAAATTGTCAGGAAATGCCGTGTAACAAACATGCGAGTTAAACAATGTTTCGAATCTGGGGGCTTGCCGCAGTAGGCCGTTTCATTGGTGAACTTCGCCTCCGAGCCCCCCCCCCCCCCCCCCCCCACCCAAGTGGCGTATCCAGTGCGGATGTTGGGCTAGCAGGTTTACCCGTCCAATCGTCGATACTCGCATTGGTTTTTGTAAAAACACAAAAACGCCAAAAAGGATATGGAGCCAATGTAGGGAAGGGGGTGGGGGATAGAATCATGGATACTGAAAAGACATGAATATGCAGGTTTATAACTGTGATGATTTCAAATCACCTGAAAATATTAATAGTTGATCATGAATTGATATTGGTATATAAAGCCGTACAGATCCTGACAGAATAAATACAGATGTGATCCATGAAATCATGTAATGGAGAAAAGGAGCCATCAATGTTGGTTGCCCTCACAAAACCATAGTGTGGACCAAGGTCATAATAAGACACTTTGGAGTTGGCACTTTAATGATCCACAAATATCAACAGATCTTTTAACCACTTCAGTGCATTATTATGGTTAAAAAGCCACAGCACTACAAATATATACAGTGCTGTTCTAGAGTCATGAAAACTTAATTGAAAACAATTTCCCCCATTGTTTTTTTGTTGTGTTTTTTGCTCAGGGCTACTTCATTATCAGATTGAAAACAACAAAATGTAAGGAAATTTAAAGAAAGAAAGTGCTGAAGTAAAAAAACATTCATATGCCTAATATACACCAGGCTTCGCGAGGAGGGGGTGGAGTATCCGAAAACATTTGGTGAACAGTTTTGGGAAGAGAAAAACGAAATATGCACAGAAAAAAATGCCAACAATAAATTTACTACTTTCTAGATGACTAGCATGAAAAGTTTTTGCTTCAAACAATTACAAATTACGTAGAAAAATTCTCCCTGTAATACCGTGTAACTAAGTCTTAAAAAAGCATTGCAATTTGCTATAAGTTTCACGACATCATGTTACTTTTTATTCTTTTAAATCATTAGTTTGGGAAAAGTAAAAGTGAAAAAGTGTTTGTGTTCTTAAACCTCCTACTAATGAAGTTATCAACACTATGTACAACAAAAAGTAAATGAAAAATAACGACAGGATGGACGTTCATATTATCATTTTCTCTTCAGTACCCTCAGGTAAGCTGGATCCACACGTGCTTTATTCGTCTTTGCACCCACCAGCGGCCTCTGCTCCCTTACCTACCATCCACAAAATAATAATATATAGAATATTAAGAAGATAGTTCAAATAAAGGGAAAGTCCACTATGATATAAAGTTGGTTTTAATAGAAGCAGAAAATGACAGGAACAGGACAGTGAAAGTTTGAGCAAATTACGAGTAAAAATAAGAAAATTATGTATTTTTAAAGTTGCGATCAATCAAACCCTAATTGGAAACGCTGTGACATATTTTGTGAGATCCCTTCCTGTTTGATCTATACAAAAAAAATATTATTGATGATAAGATAAATAAGCTGTTACATTCCCTGAAAACGTATTATGTTTCCTCATTGCCCATATTGCCACCACATTGTGCAATGGATGGTGCATAGCCCAAGGGGCGGATCCAGCCGGCGGCGGGGGAGGGGGCCAAATCCGTGAGAAAATATTTAGCGGCCACTCAGCCGACCTGCCGAATAAGCGGAGCAAACAAACAATAATATACATTTACTTCTTTTTCTTTTTTTTACAAGGGCCTGGGCCCCCGCCTATGTACTCTCTGCTGCATTGCTCGGCTGAAAGCGACAAATCGCCTTGTTGTGATAGTGGAAAGTTGTGGTCTCATAAAGCTTGTGAAAGGAATAGAAAGTTATGAATAATTATGATTACCTGGTGTGCCGCTAGGAGGGTTCGGGAGGGATACAGGTGAGTCCTTGAGGGTTTCTGCGTCTGACGGGACAGGAGTTATAAACTTCTCTAATTCTGGAGAAAATAAAACAAGAATATTTGTTATGGTTTAAGAAAAATATATCGTACTATAATTTGTTTTCTTTCGCACTCCGCTTTCATCCTCTCTCTCTCTCTTTCTCTTTCCTCCATGTTTTCTTAGGGTATTTTTTTTAAATTGTGTTCACCCTCTTTGAATATGATGACAATACAGTTTTAAAAATGTTAATTATTACAAAATAATAATAATGATTAATTTTCAAGATTTGTGAGGTCAGAGTGCGAAAATTACATCTTATAAAGCTTTGAGGGAGGGGATTAAAGAAAGAGTTGCTCTTAGTCGCTTTAAATTAGGGGCACAAGTTATGGAAAAAGGCATAAGAAGCACTTATCAGAAAGGCACTTATTAGAAAGACATTTATTAAAAAAGAAAAGGAGCATGCGTCAAGGTAAAAATGACAGTTATCAATGGTGAAAAACTGGGCACTTTTCACACCTGACTGGGGCACACACCAGAGATTAACAAAGACACTAATCATAATGGAAAATGTGCATTTGTCGAAGGAAAAGGGGAACCTATATGACATTGATAGGGGCATTTATCAAAGGTGAAAAGCGGCATTTTTGAAAAGGGGAAGGGCCTGTTATAAAAAAAGAAAAGGAAAGGAAAGGGGCACTCATTAGAAGGAAAAGGGTGCATGTGCCAAGATACGCTTATAAGAGTTAAAAAAGGGGGCATTTATGAGAAAGGAAAGTGGCTCTTATCAAAAAGGAAAAGGGGCACATATCAAAAGATGAAAGGGTACTTATTAGAAAGGAAAAGGGGACGCGTGTCAAAGTGTTAAAAAAGGGCAATTATCAGATGTGACACTTATAACAATGGAAAATTGGCACTATTATAACGGAAAAGGGGCATATATTGAATAAAAAGGGGCACCTGTCAGATTTGAATAGGGTGTAATTATACAAGTTGTAAAGGGGCACGTAAAAGAATGAAATGTATGATGGGCTTTGTTTTTAGCTCAGTAATTTTGTATCATTACTATGTGGTTGTTTCCGTTATAAATTAACATACTAAAGAATAATCTACAAACCTGCTTTGATGTCATTAGCATGGTCCTCCATTCCATTCTGTAGAAATCTCTTTCTCAGATTCTGAGCACTTTCACTCTTCCGTCCATGTCTCATAACAAACTTGGACAAGAGAGTATTGTATGCGCTACTTGGATTCATATTGTTAATGGCCCCCATCGCTGCAGCTTGGCCATCGGCTGCGGTGAATCCCAGGTATGCGCTGAAGTCGACTGCGGCGACATTCACAATCAAAATCTTTTTTGACAATTTCACCAGAAATAAGTCAGTCAAAATGTCATTAATGTCATCCATCACAAGTTGCGAAGTACTGACGCTAGAAAAAAAAAATGCATATTTAAAATGTAATAATAGAATAACGTTATGATTTAAATAAACGCATGAATGAATACATTTTTACTCTAATATAATTTTATTCTTATGTTCAGAACTACAAAAAAGCAGTAACTAACAAAGTTAACACCCTTCTCGTCCCGAACAGACAATTGTTATAATGCTGTGAGAATCATTTGCTAGAATATGTCTGACATAACAACAGCTACTGTCATTTGAAATGTGGTATTTTGTGAAATCAATTTGGAGCAATGCTAGCGCTTAAGGCATGGTCATAATAATCATCGTTTATTGTAGGATGAAGTTGTGCAACCGCCCTCAGCTTTGCCGAATCCTAGAAATATGCTTAATTCATCTTCATAGTGTGATATCACAGGAAGGACTGTCAGATTCGGTAGGGTCTGGAATCTAGTTGATTCTTAGGGGCGGCGGTTGCACAATCGGGGGGGGGTGCTTTTAAATAAACGAATTCATATAGACCAAGCAATCAATAAAGTCCGGATTGGAAGGGATTGACAAAATCTATCCTTTCTAGAGTGTTTACTCTTGCTCCAGATCGCTACCAGCGTAGCTTAAGGGCGATGTGACCTCACCCACCCCCTTCCCCTCCCCTCATTATATATATATCTCTCTCTCTCTCTCTCTCTCTCTCTCTATCTCTCTATATCTCTTTCCTCTTTCTCTCTCTCTCTCTCTCTCTCTCTCTCTCTCTCTCTCTCTCTTTTTCGCCATAATGCTTTTGGGGAGAATTTTGGTAAGTGTAGAAAGTACAGCCCACTGCTAACTATGCCATCCGTCTACGATCCGATCTTGTAAGAATTTCGCCACATTTTTTTATTTGAATCCAAGCCTTTATAATCTTCTTGATTGAGGTTCCAATAATCACGTGCCTTAAAGACCGTCAATACTACTGGGCCAGAAGGGATTAGACCACTCAGCCAGGTCACTGACAGGTGGCTATCTCATTAACTCAGCTCTCAACTAACATAAGAAAAAGAGGATCATGGGGGACCAACAGGCACCGATTGGGGAAGTTTTCTATATAGAGGAAGCAAGTAGATACAAGTAGGACAGTGGGGCTTTAAAGTGTGGTCTTCAAGTCAGAGGGGAAACAATTAGCTACACATCAGTGTGAGTCTTGCCACTGCAGTGCACTAGTCTGTGGTCATTATGATTGCTTCTTCTCAATTTCGATCCTGCTATCAACATGACTTTGGAAAAGATTTTACCTCTTCAGATTTTCATACCTAAAGCTATTGTAAATATTGACTTGACAATGTATTGATAAACTAATATTTTATGTACTTTGCCCCGACAACCGTGATATGAGTGTTCCATTATAGATCTTGTTCATTTCAACATTTGTGAATAGGGGAACTTTTTTCTAAAAGTATAATAGCTAAAGGTTCTACAACAGCATAATATACTTTGTTGTAGACCATTCACGAGCGGCTGCTTTGATATGTTTACTTTCATCTATATCATAATAAAACCCCAGTTTCTTTTGAAAGAAAAAAATCAAAGTAAGTCAACTTCAATAGTTGTGTACTTCACCTTTTCATATATCCGAATATTACTATGGGACATTCCGGTATCTGATCATGGTTTTTATGGGCAGTGCTGTATAGCATTGGGCCTTGCCTTGAGTTGATTTCTTAAGAGTAATTTGCAAGCGTGTTATATCTTGTTGAAAATGTATGTTTTCAATATTTTTCCGAATTGACGTCCCCATCATAGATGTATAAGCTAACCAACTGTTTTATGTTGAATTTTAGTAAGTAATCATTTTAGAAAAAAAAATTAAAACAATTATGCAAAGAATTTATAGTTCAAAATATGGTTAGCTGGTAAGATAATCACGAAGGATTTCTAGAAATCAACCCTCTAGGTGAATTAAGTAGCCTTGTCTATCACCTTTAGAATCCGTATGCTCACTCCATCGCACCCTTCAATGCCTGGGGCAGAAATTTCTTCCAGGTTCCAGTATAAGGCGTTATCAAAAATCATCAGTTCATATACAACAAAAAACCTTTACCATGTTATCATTTCTATGAAACGTATTTTACTTTGTTTATTACGTTAGAACCATACATGGTGCCATGGTTTTGCGGGACCACCGATCTTTATAGCTGTCGTTCTCGTGTTTTGTAAGCCTCCTGGTTGCATAGAAAAGACTATCTGAGCAAAACTGGCGTAATACTTCCAAATATGTTGTTGATGAAATAAACAATAATATATAGTATACGCTTTGCAGTGCAACACTTCCAGCAAACACACACACTTCTCAATACGTCCCGAGCATTATAAAAACGTGCATATGAAACGTTAACTTGCTCGCTAACTACGATTTATTTTGTTCAGGCTAATCTCAATGTAAATTGATTTTAAACAATCCTGGCTACATGTATTTTACATGACTCCTGCTTACATTTAATTACAGAGTAATAATCTATAAACAACACATCAAATACTCACAATAAGTTTAACAAGAGTGCTGAAAATGTCAGCAAAGCTGTTTAGAATGTAGACGATTTGCTATTTGGACTCTGCATGACATCTGTATTTATTGCTTATTGACTTGTATTAATATACTAATATGCAATGTACTTTGACCCAATAATAACTAACCTTGATATCAGTGTGCCATTATAAATGTTGTTTATTCAAATATTTGCGAAAACGGGATTTTTTTTCTTCAATATAGTATAATAGCAAACAAATCTACAAGAGCATATAATAAACTTTGTTGTAAACCATGCATGAGTGGTTGCTTTGAAGTGTTTGCTATCATCGATAGCTCAATACAGAACAATCATATGGGAAACACCGAGTTCTTTATGGCACCAAATATATAGTGAAGATAAAGTGGTCCCTATTCACCGTTAACACAGATCATGTCATACAGTTCATACCGAAGCATTGATAATAGAATGAACTTTTCTCTTTTTCTTAGGTTTTGTATATGTGATTTCTGTGAACTCTCAAGTTTTAGTCGAAAAAATGTTGAAACACTAATTTGCTAACCAGGTATATCACGATTGCAAAATACTTTAAAGAAATCAACTGAAGTGAACGAGTCCCAATGCTATACAGCACTGCCCCTTAAACCATGATCGGAAGACGTAATTTCTAATTGTAATGTTCGCATATATGAAAAGATAAAGGACAGGGCTATATAAGTTGCCCTACTTTTTTTTTTTCAATTTTTTTTTGTGATAAACAAGAATGAAGCAAAATATGAGTGATGAGGGTTCTCTTCAATAAAAAAAAAACTTCAAATTGTAGAAAATATAAAGCTTTGAAACAAAATTGTTTGATTTAATATTTCATCTGGTTTTTAATCTCAACAAAATGTTACCTTTCCTGACGTAACAAATAGGCATCACTTATAAACTGTAATACATAACATTTACTTGAATAGACGTAAATATTTACAGTCATTGTTAATAATCTACCATCGCAGAAAGTGTGATTTATAATTAAATAAAAAAGAATAATTTCCGAGACAGTGGTTAAGTATACATGGATCAATCGCAAAATATTACTGACATAAACGTGATTTCAATAAACAACAGATGACAATGAAAGCACATTATATACACAATGAACGGGTAAGAAAATACAAACAAAATTACAAATAGACATTTATATTATTGGAATGAAAATGCGCTATTCTATTTTATGAATTTCTTACAGGATAACAGAGAAAGGCCAACGCCTTAGATACAAAAATTTCAATATTGGTAGAGGAAACTGGTGAGTCTATAGGAACATTTTTATTTGTCTAATAAAGTATAATAGTTAATGATTCTAAAAGAGCATATAATACACTTTTTGTAAACCATTTACGAGTGACTGCTTTGATGTGTTTTCTATCATCAATAGCTGAATACAGAACAATCATGTGGGAAACCCCGAGTTCTTTATGACGCCAACTTGATAGTGAGGATAAAATGGTTCCGATTCATTTTTAGCACAGATAATGTCATACAGTTCATAATGAAGTATTAGTAATAGATTTATCTGTTCCTTTTTTCAAGTTGTATACGTGATCTCTGTGACCTCTCATAATATAGTAATCTGCCAACAATGTATAACACGATTGCGAATGACTTTCAAGAATCAACTCAATGGTTGTCTCAATGCTAAACTACACTGCCCATAAAAACATGACCAATATTGAAGCAATCTGGTTAGTCTTAGAAACAGTTATATTTGACTATTAATTTGTGAATGATTTGAAAGAATCGACTACTTAGAATTCATTGATTGAATTTCCCTTCAATATCAACTATTCATGCATTTGTTCATGGGTTAATTTGACTCAATATAAACTTAACCCTTTATGAATATCACGAAAAATATATATGGGTCGCAATGCACATACACATTGTCTACCCTGTATAAATATCTAACGGATGAAACCAAAAAATACAGACTGAATTACAAAGGGTTTGATTATCCAATTTTAGTATTATACAAACAATGGTATTATTAACGAATCTGAAATTCGAAAATATGTGCGTGCACAATGTATTTAACAATCATTTCCCAGGTTTAAACGAGATGATTTTTTTTTTACATGTATTTTGTTACATGTTTCCGATTGGCTGAAGGCCAATAGGTTAAAATTTAATATGAATTAAACAAAATATATGATATTTCGTTCAGCCAAAACACTTGACATTATCAAAACATCAATCAAAAGGAACAATATTTGAAATTGAAAAGTTTTATAGCATAAACTTCCTTGGGGTCATAATCGACGAAAGTCCAAATTGGACAGGACATGTTAACAATATTCAACGGACAAATAAGTATGTTTATCGGCATAATGTCTTAAAGCTACACTGTAAAAAATAATTTGTTCATTGGTAATTTTTACGTATTTTTTCCATGTAGAATTTACTTGTAAACATTAGTTTTGCCACTTACGCACTAAATTTAAGGCTTGCTAACTCAAACTTTCAATTTAGTAGAACATACGTGGAATATTTAAGTAAAATCAAATACATAAGAACTTTAAGTAATTTCAGCTTGTATTAATTTAGTAATTTTAACTCAAAATCAGAAATTATACGTATTACTCAAACAATTTATGTTGATTATTCTTATCTTTTTAAAGTAAGGACCGATGCAGTGCGTAATAGAAATATTTACATAATTTATGAATATTCATTTAGACCAAATTAAACTCTTTTTTAAATAAAACAATTTTTTTTTGTGGTTGAATGAAAATTTAAGGACTTTAAAATATTTACTAATTCATTTAACATGGCTAAGCAAAGACAAGACAATTTTTAATTGTTACCCAGTTCAAAACAAATCAAAACTTGATATTTCAGGAAATTGTCAACCAATTTTCCTTTTAAGATGCTACGATCAAGTATATATAAAATTTGGAGCCTTTCAATATGTGTCGAATTGAAGCGTATGTAATAGTTTGTGATGGTGGTAGATAATATATATATATACGGTTAAATCTTAAATAGAAGTAGTGAATGATTAGTGGATGTTACTTGTTAGATAAGATGGGTACCAAATCGTGCAATATGTAATCCTATCATAGCTTTTTTTTAATTATCTAAAATGATTACAATACTTAAATTATTTACGTTAATGTAACTCGATTTAACTGAGTAAAAATTTATTCAGCAAAATAAGTAAATTCTACTTAAGATGCCGTAGGTAATATTTACTCAATAAAAATAAGGCAATTCTTTTCCTCAATTTTATTGAGTTATTTCGACTATTATTTTTTTACAGTGTACGTTCATTTATACCTTGCAAAACGTATTTATATGATATAACCTCCTTATATCTTGCAATAACTCAATTATTGTAGTCTTGTTTGAGCAGGAACCAGTTTGAATAATTGAAAATGTTTATATCTATTACAAAAGAAGGCTGTTTGACTTTTCACTAATTCCCAATATCTTGCCCCGGCCACACCACGTCGCCATTTAAGGAATTAAATACCTTAACATTTGTTCATAATGTTAAATTAGAATTGACACTGTTATGGTCAAACACGTCAACGCATTTAATACTACCTGCAATTTAGGAAACTTATCTTGCAATAGCATGTTAAATCATTTATTTTATACACAATGTAAACATACTATTTTCTTGCCACACTGTCGTTAAAATTTAACATAATGTAAATATGTAGTTTATAAATGTATTTAAAATGTAAATAATATCTTATTTCATAATCAGACACTCCAGAAATGCCTTTGAGTCTAAGTTTGAACAAACCCCGATAACTATGTACTAGCTTCACATTTCGACTTTTTTATTTTAAAAATCCGTATTTGACAATATATATGAATCTTTTCTTTCTGTGCTTCGTAAATTTGTGTATTGTTTGTATTCTGGATTTGCCGTTTTCATTACGATGATTGTAAGGGGAATCGCTGTGTTTTATTGTAAGCCACTGGCTTTTTAAAGAAATTTCCCAGGCAAATGTTATTATGTATTATTATATCTTTGTATTGTATGAAATTGATGAATTGAACTGAACTAAGCTGAACTGAAACTACTAATAACATTAAAAATAAACTATGTGATAAGTTCGCACTAAATCACTTTCATGCTCTCCAGATATTTTCTAGCAACCTTAAATTATCACCTCAAGATATCTCAGTTTTCCTTTTAAATACAGAAGATGTGAAATAACTGCGCAGAAATGAATATTTGCTAATCATATAGAACAAACTAAGGACATATAGGATTAAAGTCTTTTGAATTGACACATACTGCTACATTATCATGATAATGATATTTTTAAGGAGACACTAAACAGGGAAGTACGAAGAACAGTAATCATCATAGGGTGATTTGTTAGTTTCATGTCATGTCAAGGTTCTTAAACCCGGTGACTACAACACTCTCTGATTCCAATAGACGTAAATCCGTGAACTACGAAATTCCGGTGAGCAGAAGGTTAACTGGCTGCATCAACATGGTCAGGGAAATCAATATTCCTCTTCCTTAACTCTAGAGGAAATAAAAATCAAAAGAAATTATTCAATTAGTCTCTCCCGAGACTATCCTCTCAACATGCATTCTTTTATCACACTATCTCAACTTTAACATTTCAGGAAAGTTGTTTTCCCTGGATTAAAATCACATTACTAAAGTGTCAATATCATTTTAAAGTATAGTCCTAAATGGCAGGATTATTGCCCGCTTTGCCTTCCAGTTCAAATATTTTACATACATCCACGCTTTTTAGGGCCTGTGTATTATCGAAAAACTAAAATCGAAAGATAAAAGTCTAATTATATCACTGAACAATGTAATAAATCTATCAATAAATTCTTTGGAGAGTAATTGTAAAGCAATCACGGAATACCGTAAGGTTGTAGAAAACCTAAAATATTTTTTTTAATTAGAAATGATAGGATTTCATATACCTTCTTCAATGATTTCAGCACAAAGACCCATGTCATTCTCCCGGAATATAAGCCGCAGTTTCAGCGCGCTCGTTCTATCTGTGCCATGCTTGTTAACAAATTGATGAAGTAAGCTCTCGTACGCCGACTGAGGATTGAGTTGAAGAAAACTCGCAATTTGAGCGTTGTTACCCTGCGTAGCATTGAACCCCAGATAAACGCTTAGCTGTGCTGGGGTGATGCCGTTAATTTCTGAGGATATCTGTATCAATAGCCCGTCATTTAGAATGTTTTCATCCATGAAACCCGCCATTGCTTCCTATTTCAGTGGATGGGGTAAAAAAAGAAATAAAAAAAAACACATTCTAGCCAGAATTTTTCCATCTGAATACGTTTTTAAAATTATAGAACAACACTGTACTGTGCAATCGTTGAGGAAAAACTCAAATCTGATATGTTCGTTGAATGACGAAGGGAAAGATAACATCGTCATACACAACGGTGATATCATTAACCGTAGTACACTTACATTTAAGGAAAAGAATATCCTCTGTTTTAAAAAAATCAAGCGCTATTTAATATATGATATTAAGGATGGTATAAAAATTATGAAAAAGTGTTGAAAATTGTCAGCAAAGTTGATATAAAATATGTATTTATGCAGGCAATATAACATGCCACTTGATAATGTAACATGACCAATAAAAACAAAACTATGTATAAAATGACGTCAGTTTCTATTTCTAATGGGGATATTGTTTGTTCTTGATAAATACTCCAGATAACAGTGCAATGGAACACAGCAAAGCATGGAGTAGAATCTTTTTATTGTTAAAAAGCAATTGATCAATGCCCTTTTGTGTGGTGTTTGCTCATCGGAGCAGATGTGCGTGGGTCATGGGGAATTCCACATTCTGGATGACGCGAAATTGCTCTGTCTTAACTTAAGGCTATTAGTTCGAATAGGCTATCATAATCAGCGAATTCATTTGCTTTAATTAATAAACTATTACGATGTGATGCACTTCGGTCTGTAGTCATAATCAATCCGCGCATTTTCATAATTTTCATCGCCCTGATTTGACATCAATGACCATTTTTTTAAAGGGGGATGACGGCTCTAAGTGTTTAGCAATTCTTCCTCTACTCACACATAATCATTGAATCATAAGACTGTATTACCTCCATCAGTATGATAACATTGCCATCGACATGAGAACAGTTAAGTTTGAGCTAAATTTCATGAGCACGGGAACTTATTTCATCGCTGTCGTTGTTCACGGTATTTTATATTCACAGGAGGAATATCTGCTTTGGAACGATTGCTTTGAGGTGATCTATAATATAGGCATTGTATAGGCATTGCAATTCACAATAATTCCGGGGATTCCCCATGCCGTAGATAACAAGGTCTTTTGGCGCCATTTTACGCTACTCTAATCACTTTGTTTCTCTCCGTCTGCCCAGCTGCCATTTTCCAGAGACATGTCTGAATAGAGTTCAGGGTACAGTAAGGAGATAAATGCTGTTTAGACTTTAAATCTGGACAGCATTTATCTACGCATTTATGATGGAATCCTGTACCTTGAACTGTGCTATGTATATGTACATTATAGTTAAAAAGATAGAAATCAAATTATTTGGAAAGATCAATGTGAAATTTCAATGAGGAATTTGAAGGCAACCAATGTAGATTTTTACAACATGTGCCCCTTTTTTCCGACGTGACATTACCAGTGGCAAAGAACTTCTAATGGGCAATTATTACTTGGTGTTGAAAAACCTATGTTCAGGGGATATAGGCCCCTGGCAATTTCTTAATCGGTCTGAACAATATATTTAAGGCTAAGATATGAATGGCTTGTTGATTTCTTTGAAGATAAACCAAGATATTTTATCATTTTGTCACATTAATTATAGAAACCATGATAACGCATCTTTCAAGTTATTTCTCTCTCTCTCTCTTTCTCTTTCTTACCCCACTTTTCCCTCTGTTTCTTTCCCTCTTTCTCTAATTTCTCTATCTCTCTCTCTCTCTCTTGTTTTTCTTTCCCTCTCTTTGCCTTTCGTTCTTTATACCTATCTCTCTCTCTCTTCCTTTTGTCTCCCCATTTCCCCTTTCTTTCTTTCATTCTCTTTCTCCCTTAAATTTTGTATCTCTATTCACATTAGCAGAAATTATCAATTTCAAACATTATTTGAATGCATTACTGTTGATCAGAACATCGTCCTTGGCAAGTAGAGAAGTTGCAAAACAATTATAACGTATTTTCAACCGTTAAAGTTTGAGCGGCGTTTTTATATGAACCCTACTTTTAAAAAATTGTGTGACGCTCATTGTTATGTTGGTGTGAACGTCTGCTATGGAAATATGAGAGATAATACAAACAAAAAGTCATTGTAAAAGTATCGGGGGATTTTCGAAATGGGTCCAAAGTTTTTTTTCAAATTTGAAATTTTGAATATAACACTCACTGTTGCTTGTGAATCGAACTTGGGGGGTCTACACAAATCAATGGCTGATTTGATACAGTCCTGCATGGCACAGAACAGTCTATGGCTCAAATTATCGTGGATTAAATCACATTTTAAGAGAAATGTAATAGCTTTTTAACATACCATATATCAAATCCGGCGTCTTTCTTGGTTCTCGAATTGAAATATGGTAGTATGTGCTTAATTCATTGATTACTCGTATTACAGCAACCTAATAGAATAGGCTTAGAACCAGGCGGATGTAGGTCCTATATTTTTTATAAAGAGTTATCACCCTTCTGGCATTCAACAGACATCATGCTATTTATGCGAATAACATTTAACACAGGGCGCATACTGATAACTTGTATATTATCGATTTTGATTTTTGTATGTTATAACAATGACAAGCTTTCTACTTGAATATGAATTATGATAAAAGGCTAAATGCATAAAACAGTTCGCAATGGGGAAAACGCCCATTAGAAAATTTTAATTTCCCTCGATTACTTAATTATTTAGTTTTTAATTTCTTGAACGCTGAGCAAATTTAAGACTTACCCAGATGCAGAATGATGTAAACTGCGGAAATAAGCGAGAAAGACACCTTATGATAGCAGAATACGAGAAATGTTCTGAAGTCTTGTTACCAGATCGTTCACTGTGTAAAGAAAATGGCGCCAACGTATAGTGCATATAGCTCCGGTAGTCGCATTTTCGCTCGCTAGATCTGCTACAGCGCATTGGTAGCTCAGTGGGCGTTACTTCTAAACTAGCCAATCAGCTGGCAATGACGTCATATTGTATGCGGCGGCAAATATATTTTGTTGAATTATCGAGAAAAAAGTACTATTTCTACTCGCAAACTAGTTTTCTTTTTAAATGAGAATGCAACAAATTATGATCTAGAAATGTATTGAAGTCCTAAGGATAGGATAAGTTACATCTTATATTATTCACGAGATGCATTTTGCAGATAGTAAATTCTCCATCTCTTAGAATGTTCCACTGCGTTGCAGGGGGTATGTCATTTGTTGTGATGTGTTTACGAGCAATGGCGCGGAATACATTTTTTGGGGATACAGTCACACATATTTCATATTTTAATGTCACATTGAAACAATGATCTTTATCCAAAAAAATTGGACGCTATTATAGGTCAAATATAATTGCAGAAGCGATGAATGAACGGAAACACAGACACTGCGCCACCAATACTAAAAGCCTAGATTCTGCAGACTGCATGAGACTGATGATGTAGACAGGAGCACGCCTCGTTACAGTGCTTATTTAGAATCCACACAGAAGAAGGCGTAGATAGGAGAACTGTTTCATGTCACGATGAGGTTACCATGGTCACATTCATCATATATAGGTATTATTATGATAATCCTTACTTACACACAATATTTACACACGCACAATATTTGAAAAAGCTTACATTGCCCTTTTTTCCCTCCTATTCCAAAGAAGAGACATCAGGCATGTCAAGTGCCCCAATTTATTATAAAAAATTAACAAATATCGTCTGATTTTCGTCCTGTTGAGAAGGGTGAAACTGATCGTCAGAGTTTCAATTTCTTTTTTGATCACCTTCCCCCCCCCCCCCAAAAAAAAAAAAAATCCTATAAATTATCAATAATTCATTGCATACTTCATTGCATTTTGCCCCGATCCCCAACATTGAACCATCCTCTATGTGGGCATGCCTTGAACCATAATGCTTGGCCCTACAGAGGAGTTTTTCCTGTTGGGGACCGGGGGGGGGGGGAAGGAATGAATTATTGATAATTTATTGCATTTTCATTGTTTTTTTGTATTTGTGTATCTGAGAATGTATACTATAATTATTTAGATTTATTAGGAACAAATCATTGTCAAAATCATTCTATAAATTGGGGTAAAAATACTTATTCCACCTTCATGACCAACAGTGTATATGTATTTAAAATGAATAAATAAATACAATTTAAAATTAAAGTTAACTACTTTTGTGATCTGCCGACAAGCTTGACAAATGGTGGGTACCTGAAGAAATTTATAATAATGGAATTGCATCCCACCCCTTAAGCAATGACCATTCGAATTACATCTTAAGTAATTAAAGACTGCTAGGGGTAGATATGCACATGGTCCTTTAACACAATTATTAGGCAGGAGTGTATCTAGCCCTAAATGGACCTCAACAACGCCCATCCTAAAGATTAACTACAAAGAAGAAACAAGGGTAATATTTGTTCCCGTAATTTTTTATTTGTATTATATTCAATATATAAACAATACAAATAATTTTTCTTTTTCATCATATTTTGTGATAAGCGCTATACAAATGTTGTTAATTATTATTATTATTATAATAACATTACTTAAATAACTCAATACATGTACGATTTATAAAAAACGATCGAAAAAATTGATTGAAATCAGTTATAATATAAAAACGAATCAAACCCCCTCCCTTACTACCTAATCTCAAACAAAACCACTACCATTTGCAACTCACTCATCCTCACACATGCACACTCACATATACGTGTACGCACCACAATAACATAAAGTCACAGGCAAAGAACACCCTCTCACACCCCCAACAACCCCCACCCCCACCCACCCACACACACACACACCATACACAGCAAGGTAATACCTGCTCACATTCATATTCACTTCTAATTCGTCTCATTTTAGCTCTTACAAAAAGTTCGCTAACTTCTTCACCCGTATATTTGTTATATATAACACCACCCCCCCCCCCCACACACACACACACACACTCTCAAACACACATACGCACACATTTTTTGTTAACCATATTATTTCATTAGAGATTTCATTCAAAATAGATAATTACATACACATCAATGTAAATAATTCCATACAAATACAAATTTTAATTTCGTTTTCATACCACAAATACATTCATATTCATACATAAAAATACTAGATGACAAGCATTAATAGTTATTGCTTCAAACAGTTTCAAATTTATGTAGACAATTTTCACCCTGTAATACCGTGTGACTAATGAGTAAACAAGCATTGCGATTAGCTAAGTGGTATTGGATTTCAAGACATCGTGTTATCTTTTTTCTTTTTTCAATCATTAGATTTGGAAAGCAAAACTAATGAAGTTATCTGCACTATGTTAAAAAAAAGTAATTAAAAAATAACAAAGGTATGGACGTTCATGTTTCCATTTCCTCGTCAGGCTTGTAAGCTGGATCCTTACATACTTCCTTCGTCTTTGCACCGGTTTTAGTCCCACCAGCGGCCTCTGCTACCTCACCTACAGTTCATAAATAATGTATAGAATATTTAGAAAATTATTAAAAGGTATTACTAAAGGCAATAAGGTTGTTTTTTAGAAGCAAATTTTTTAAAGCAAATTCCGATCAAAAATAAGAAAGTTATGTACTTTTGAAGTTGCGATCAACCCTAATTGGCAACTCTGTGACATATCTTGTGAGGGCCCTTCCCATTTGATCTGTACTAACAAACACAAAACATTTTTCCTCAAGAACTCCGTTTTGCTAAACTATTGATGATAAGATAAATTAGCTATTACATTCCCTGATAAGGCATTTTGTTCCCTCATTGCACATATTGCCAACCACGTTGTGCAATGGACTGTGCGTAGCCTATGTAATCACTGCTGCTGATAGCGACAGATCCCCTTTTTGTGATAGTGGAAAGTTGTGGTTGTTTCATAAAGCTTGTGAGAAAAATAGAACATTTTGAATATGATTACCAGGTATGCCGCAAGGAGGGGACGGGAGGGGTACAGATGTGTCCACGAGTGTTTCTGCGTCTGACGGGACAGGAATTTTAAACTTCTCTAATTCTGGAGACAGAAAGCAAAAATATTTGTAATGGGTTAAGAACAAAATACTGATTTTCTTTCTCTCCCGTCTCTCTCTCTCGAAATATAATTTCTTTCCTTTCGCTCTCCGCTTTCGCCCCTCTCATTATTTCTCTGTCTCTCCCTCTCTCTCTCTCTCTTTCTCTTTCCTCCATTTTCTTTTAGGGTACATATTCTTTTGTAACATTGTGTTACGATAACAATACAGGTTTAAAAATATTAATTATAAAAAAAATAAAAAGATAATAATTCTTTTAAGAAAACTGTATGATAATCAGTTGCGTAGCTACAAGGGGGACGCGGGCAAGTGTCCCTCAATCTAATAGCAAAAATAATGAGAGGGAGGGAAGATATGATGGAAAAGTGGAAACACGTGAAATAGTACGATAATTTAAGGATATAGATAAGTCTTAATTGAAATTTATTGTAAGAGGTGCATTATATGATAATTGAAAAATGCGTTGAATTGATCTGATCTGCGTTTTTGATGTATCGTACAGCAGAAGAGATAAATAAATAAGGGAATAGAGACAGAGTAAAACTATATGTGTCCGTTTCACTTTAAAATGCAATTTAATCGTCATGATTCGAGCAGTATGGTGCCTGAAAATAAACTTATACATTGTTTATTTCTTCTCAATCTAAATGTAGTTTATACCACGTCAAAGTTTCTTCTCCCCCCCCCCCCCCCCCCGCCCCCCGTTTGCTTTACTACTCCCAAAATGTATAAATCAGGATGGTTCCTGGAAAGATAGGACTGAATATAAAATTTACATTTTATCTGGTGTAAGAAATATAATTTTTGCAATAATAAAAGTGTCATTGTTACGCTCGCAAGCAATATCTGTGATCCGGAATGTGTGACTTCGGGCAAGACGTCCTCACTTGAGAATTAGTTTTCATCTCTAAATTGCACACATTTTCAAATCATGTACTTTGTTGATTCTCGTCGGGAAATGTATACAGGAGAATGACTCCCTAGACTCTTTTTCGAGTTTTGTGTAGGAAAATATTTCTGCAAAATGGGTCTGGCCTCTGTATACCTTTTACATAATACTTTACAGTGATTTTATGTCATAGCCTCTGAATAAGCAGTATGCATGAAAATAATAATTTAGGAAAAAAATAAAGAGTGAAGATCTTATTACCAGTTAATTAATATAATGTTGGAGGCCGGATGTTGATTTGTTATTTTTTCAAGAGTTCTGTCACATCTTGACCAGTGTGATGACAATTGATTAAATGAAATGTAAAATTGGCTTTGTTTTTAGCTCAGTAATTTGCTATCATCACTATGTGGTTGTTTCCGTTATAAACTAACATACTAAAAAGAATAATCTACAAACCTGCTTTGACGAAATCAGCGCAGGGCTTCATCTCTCCACTCTCTAGAAAGATCTGTCTCAGTTGCAGAGCACTTTCGCTCTTCCGTCCATGCTTCATAACATACTTGGAGAGGAGTTTGTCGAATGCGCCATGTTGATACATGGTGAGATTGGCCCCTATCGCTGCGGCATTGCCCTCAGCTTTGGTAAATCCCAGGTCTACGCTAAAGTTTTCTGGGCGGACAATCGCAGGATCAATCAGTTTTGACAATTTCTGCACAATTTTGTCAGTCAAAATGTCTGCCATCACAACTTGCGAAGTACTGACGCTAGAAAAGAAATATGCATATTTAAAATGTAATAATAGAATAGGGTTATGATTTTAATAAACGCATGAATGGATACAATTTCACTCTAACATATCATTATATTTAGAACAAAAAGGGCTGAAGTTCACTGCGGTGACATTCGCAACATATCAGGTTTGACAATCTCACCAGAAATAAGTCAGTCAAAATGTCATTCAAAATGTCCTCAATCACAAATCTCGAAATACTGACGCTAGAAAAAAAAAATTGTAATTGTAATAATAGAATGACGTTATACATTTATCATTATGTTTATAACAAAAAGAGCAATAACTAATATAATTAAACACAGAGTTAACACCCAATTGTTATAATGCTGTGAAAATCATTTGCTAGAATATGTCTGACATAGCAACAGCTACTGTGATTTGCAATGTGGTATTTTGTGAAATCTATTTGGAGCAAGGGTTTTAAGGCATGGTCATAATAATCAGCGCCTATTGTAGGATGTGGTGGCGCAACCGCTCCAGCTTTACTGAATAATAGAATTATGCTTAATTCATCTGCAGGGTGTGATTCCACAGGAAACACTGTCAGATTCGGTCGGGTCTGGAATCTAGTTGATTCTTAGGGGCAGCGATTGCACAATCGGGGAAATGATTTTTAATAAATGAATTCATAAAGACCGGATTGGAAGGGATTGACAAAATAAACGAACTAAGCTTGATGCACCCTTTCTCGAGTGTATGCTCTTGCTCAGAATCGCCACCAACGTAGCTTATGGGCGATGTGACCCAGCCCCTCACCCCTCCCCTTCCCCTCCCCTTCCCCTTTCCTCATTCTCTCTCTCTCTATCTCTCTCTTTCTATCTCTCTCTTTCTCTCTCTCTCTCTATCTCTCTCTCTCATACACACACTCTTTCTCGCCATAATGCTTGGGGGGGGGGGTTGGTAAGTGTATAAAGTACAGCCCACTGCTAACTATGCCATCCGTCCACGATCCGATTTTGGAAGAATTTCGCAAAATTATTGAATATGAATCCAAGCCTTGATAATCTTCTTGATTGAGGTTCCAATCATCACGTGCTTTAAGTGTGGTCTTCAAGTCAGAGGGGAAACAATTAGCTACACATCAGTGTGAGTCTTGCCACTGCAGTGCACTAGTCTGTGGTCATTATGATTGCTTCTTCTCAATTTCGATCCTGCTATCAACATGACTTTGGAAAGGATTTTATCTCTTCAGATTTTCGTACCTAAAGCTATTGTAAATATTGACTTGACAATGTATTGATAAACTAATATTTTATGTATTTTGCCCCGACAACCGTGATATGAGTGTGCCATTTATAGATCTTGTTCATTTCAACATTTGTGAATAGGGGAACTTTTTTCTAAAAGTATAATAGCTAAAGATACTACAACAGCATAATATACTTTGTTGTAGACCATTCACGAGCGGCTGCTTTGATGTGTTTACTATCATCAATATCATAATAAAACCCCAGTTTCTTTTGAAAGAAAATATCAAAGTCAGGCAACTTCAATAGTCGTGTCCTTCACCTTTTCATATATCCGAATATTACTATGGGAAATTACGTTATCCGATCATGGTTTTATTGGCAGTGCTGTATAGCATTGGGCCTTACCTTGAGTTGATTTCTTAAGAGTAATTTGTAATCGTGTTATACCTTGTTGAAAAATTTATGTTTTCAATATTTTCCCGAATTGACGTCCCCATCATAAATGTTTAAGCTAACCAACTGTTTTATGTTGAATTTTTAGTAAGTAATCATTTAGAAAAAATATTTAAAACAATTATGCAAATAACTAATATTACAAAATATGGTAAGCTGGGAAGATAATCACAAAGGATTTCTAGAAATCAACCTGAGGTGAATTAAGTAGCCCTGTCTATCACCTTTGTAATCCGTATGCTCACTACATCGCACCCTTCAATGTCTGGGGCAGACATTTCTTCCAGGTTCCAGTATAATGCGTTATCAATATACTTTTAATACAAAATATATTGATATTGCAATTTTCCTCTAAAATCATCAGTTCATATACAACAACAAATCTTTACCATTTTATCCTTTCTGTGAAACGTATTTTACTTTGTTTATTAGGTTAGAACCGTACATGATGCCATGGTTTTGCGGGACCGCCGATCATTAGAGCTGTCGTTCTCGTGCTCTGTAAGTCTCGTGGGCAATATTTAGCAATCGAACCGAGTAGCAAACTGGTTGCATAGAAAAAAACTATCCGAGCAAAACTGGCGTAATACTTCCAAATATGTTGTTGATGAAATAAACAATAATATATAGTATACGCTTTGCCGTGCAACACTTCTAGCAAACACACACACTTCTGAATACGTCCCGAGCATAATAAAAACGTGCATATGAAACGTTAACTTGCTCGCTAACTACGATTTTTTTTCAGGCTCATGTCAATGTAAATTGATACAAAAATTTCCTGTCTACATGTATTTTAAATGACTCCTGCCTAAATTGTAGAGTAATAATCTATAAACAAACAAATCACATACTCACAATAAGTTAAACAAGAATGTTGAAAATGTCAGCAAAGCTGTTAAGCGTGTAGACGATTTGCTATTCGGACTCTGTATGACATCTGGAAGTATTGCTTATTGACTTGTATTGATATACTAATATTCAATGTACTTTGACCCAATAATAACTAACCTTGATATCAGTGTGCCATTATAAATGTTGTTTATTCAAATATTTGTGAAAAGGGGATTTTTCACTATAGTATAATAGCACAAACAATCTACAAGAACACAATAGACATTGTTGTATACCGTGCTTGAGTGGCTGCTTTGATGTGTTTGCTATCATCAATAGCTCAATACAGAACAATCATGTGGGAAATCCCGCGTTGGTTTTTGGCGCCAAATAGATAATGAAGATAAAATGGTCCCTATTCACCGTGAGCGCAGATCTCGTTTTACGGTTCATAACAAAGCAATGATAATAGAATCAAATTTTCTCTTTTTTAAGGTTTTTTATACGTGATTTCTGTGACCTCTCATGTTTTAGTCGAGAAATGTTGAAAAACACCAATTTGCTAACTAGGTATATCACGATTCAAAAGACTTTAAAAAAAATAAACTGAAGTGAAGTCCCAATGCTTTACAGCACTGCCCATAAAAACCATGATCGGATAACGTAATTTCTTATTGTAATGTTCGCATATAATATGAAAAGAGGAAGGATAGGGCTATTTAAGTTGCCTTACTTTGATTTTGATTTTTCTCAAACGTCTTTGTAATAAACAAGAATGGAGCAAAACATTAATGACGAGAGTTCTCTTCAATAAAAAAAAAACTTCAAATTGTAGAAAATATAAAGCTTTGAAACAAAAACTGTTTGATTTAATATTTCGCCTGGTTTTTAATCTCAACCAAATGTTCCCTTTTTATGATGAAACAAATAGGGATGAACTGCAATACATAACATTTATTTGAATATACGTAAGTATTTACAGTCATCGTTAATAATCTACTCTCGCAGAAAGTGTGGTTTATAATTAAATAAAAAAGAATAATTTCCGAGACATTGGTTAAGTATACATGGATCAATCGAAAAATATTACTGACATAAACGTGATTTCAACACACAACAGATGACAATGAAAGCACATTATATACACAATGAACGGGTAAGAAAATACAAACAAAATTACAAATAGACATTTATATTATGAAATTAAAATGAGCTATTAAATTTTATGAATTTCTTACATAATAACAGAGAAAGGCCAACGCTTTAGATACAATACTTTCAATATTGTTTTAGGAAACAGGTGAATCTGAGGAATATTTGTATTTGTATTTGAATATTTGTGAACGATTCACAAATAGGGAAAAAAGAAGGAGATTTCTCCAATAAGAAACACCCATTATTAGTATTTCAACATTTGTGAATGGTGGATTTTTTTCGTCTAAAGTATAATAGCGAATGTTTATATAAAATCATATAATACACTTGCTATCATCAATAGCTGAATACAGAGAAATCATGTGGGAAGCCCCGAATTATGTATGACGCCAACTGGATATTGAATATAAAATGGTCCCGATTCATCTTCAGCACAGATAATATCATACAGTTCATAATGAAGTATTAGTAATAGATATATCTGTTCCTTTTTTTCAAGTTGTATACGTGATCTCTGTGACCTCTCATGTTATAGTAATCTGCCAAAAATGTATAAAACGATTGCGAATGACTTTCAGGAATCAACTCAATTGTTGTCCCAATGCCATACTGCACTGTCCATAAAAAAACATGACCAATAATATTAAAGCAATCTAATTAATCATAGAAACAGTTATGACTATCAATTTGTGAACGATTAGAATGAATCGATTACTTAAAATTCATTGATTTAATTTCCCTTCAATATCACCTATTCATGCATTTGTTCATGTGTTCATTTGACTCAATATAAATTTAACCCTTTATGAAAATCACGAAAAATATATATCGGTTGCAATGCACATACAAATCGGCTACCCTGTATAAATATCAAACCCCCCAAAAAATACAGATTGAATTACAACGGGTTTCATTATTCAATTTCAGTATTATACAAACAATGGTATTATTAATCAAACGACTCTGAAATTCGAAAATACATGCGTGCACAACGTATTTTACAATCGTCCCCAGGTTTAAACGAGATCATTTTTTTAATATGTGTTTTGTTACATGTTTCTGATTGGCTGAACACCAAAAGGTTAACAATTAGTATGAATTTAACAAAATGTATGATATTTCGTTCAGCCAAAATACCTGACACTATCTAAACATCAATTAAAAGGAACAATATTTTAAATTGAAAAGTTTCATAGCATAAATTTCCATAATCGACGAAAGTCCAAATTGGACAGAACATGTTAACATTGTTCATGGAAAAATAAGTATGTTTATCGGCATAATGTCTAGGCTACGATCAGTTATACCTTGCAAAAATGTATTTATGTTATATTATCCCTTTATATATCTTCCAACATCTCAATTATTGTAGTCTTGTTTGAGCAGGAACCAGTTCAAACAATCGAAAGTGTTTATATCTATTACAAAAGAAAGCTGTTTGACTTTTCACTTATTCCCACTAACTTGCCCACACCACGTCGCCATTTAAGGAATTAAATACCTTAAAATGTGTTGATAATGTTAAATTAGAATTGACACTTGTTATTGTCGAACACGTCAACGCATTTACTACTAATACCTTCGATTGAAGAAACTTATTTTGCAATAGCATGTTACATCGTTTATTTTATACACATTGTAAACATACTATTTTCTTGCCATACTGTCGTTTAAATTTAACATAATGTAAATCTGTAGTTTATAAATGTATTTAAAATGTAAATAATATCTTATTTTAAAATCAGACACTCCAGAAATACCTTTGAGTCTAAGTTTGAACATACCCTAATAAATATGTACTAGCGTTACATTTCGATTTTTTTTTAAATTTAAAAAATCCGTATTTTACAAAATATATGAATATTTTCTTTCTATGTTTCGTTATTTACTTGTTTAATGTTTGAAATTTGAAAATGATTTTAGATTCCTAAATTTGTGTATTGTTTGTATTCATTATTTGCCATTTTCATTACGATGATTGTAAATGGAATCGCTGTGTTTTATTGTAAGCCACTGGCTTTTTAATGCAATTTTCCAGGCAAATGTTATTATTATATCTTTATATTGTATGAAATTCGATGAATTGAACTGAACTAAGCTGAACTTAAACGACTAATAACATTAAAAATAAACTATGTGATAAGTTCGCGCTAAAACACTTTCATGCTCTCCAGATATTTTCTAGCAACCTTAAATTATCACTTCAAGATATCTCAGTTTTCCTTTTAAATACAGAAGATGTGAAATAACCGGAAAGAAATGTATATTTGTTAATCATATAGAACAAACTAATGACATGTAGGATTAAAGTCTTTTGAATTGACACATACTGCTACATTATCATGATAATGATATTTTCAAGGAGACATGAAACAAGGAAGTATACAAAAAACATAAATTATCATGTGGTGATTTGTCATTTCAAGGTTCATGAACCCGGTGACTACAACACTCTTTGATTCCAGTAGACGCAATCCGTGAACTACGAAATTCCGGTGGGCAGTAGGTTAACTGGCTGTATCAACATGGTCAGGGAAATCAATATTCCTCTTCCTTATTTCTGGAGGAAATAAAAATCAAATGAAATAATACAATTAGTAAATGTATTTCCTGAGACTATCCTCTCAAAATGCATTCTCTTATCAAACTCTCTCAACTTCAACATTTCAGGAAAGTTATTTTCCCTTGATTAACATCACATTACTAAGGTGTCAATATGATTTTTAAGTATAGTCTAATAATATGACTGTAGAAGATCAGAACAATGTAATAAATCTTTCAATTGATTCTTTAGAGAGCAATGGTAAAGCAGTCACGGAATACTTTAAGGTTGTATTTTTTCGAGAAAACCTAAACAATTTTTTTTTAAATTAGAAATGATAGGGCTTCATTTACCTTCTTCAATGATTTCAGCACAAAGGCCCATGTCATTCTCCCGGAATATAAGCCGCAGTTTCAGCGCGCTCGTTCTACCTGTGCCATGCTTGTTAACAAATTGATGAAGTAAGCTCTCGTACGCCGACTGAGGATTGAGTTGAACAAAACTCAAAATTTGAGCGTTGTCACCCTGCGTAGCACTGAACCCCAGATAAACGCTTAGCTGTGCTGGGGTGATGCCGTTAATTCTTGAGGATATCTGTATCAGTAGCCCGTCATTTAGAATGTTTTCATCAGTAAATCCAGCCATTGCTTCCTATTAAGCGAATAGGGTAAACAAAATAAAAATAGAAAATCTCTCGCAAGAATATTTCCATCTGAATATTATGTGTATAATCATAGAACAACACTGTACTGTTCAATCTATGAGGAAGTACACATAGTTGATGTAGTGTGTTGATTGAGTGGAAAGATATCAGAAAGAAACTGAAACCAATATCCTCGATTTAGCTCAAGCTGCAATCATAAATATAAATCGTTCAGTCACGAACTCCATGACTTTTACAAGCCGATCGCCTGTCTGATTATCAAGTTATTTATGATTGGAAATCGCTTTTTTTTTTTTCTTTTTTTTTCCTAACGGTTTTATTATACAGTTTACTGGGGAAAATGATTATGGTAAAACCGGTCACTCAAAGATTATTACTTTTGTGAGGCACTTCATGATCATTTTGAAGAGCAATTCTGTTTAGGGCTTCAATATTACACCATATCACAGACACTGATAAAATGTAGGGCAATGTATCTCAGATTTAACGTGTGTGTATTGGGTTTTTACAGACGTGTATCAATCAGATATGATTATTTACGTCTGGGGAACAACCTTTAAACGTCATCATCCGAAAGACGTGACTCAGTTTAGAACCTGCGTCCTCGGCTGAACAACATTTAACATTGTTAAACGATGCCTTTAAACACAAAGGCCCGAATTCACAAAGGAGGGTTGTCGACAAACCTCCTTTAGTGGGGTAGCTTAGTGACAAATATACCTTTGATCATGACAGGCCGGACAAAAGCATAATTTTTTCACCAGACATTTGTATATGTATGAGGATCAAAATTAGGCTATGCTCCAAAAAATCTGCTGACACGAATCATGAGTAAGTAGCCTTAATTTACATAATTTCAAAAGTCCCACCTGTGTGACAATGTGTCTGCATTCATAGACTAGCATAACAGGGAATTCCCCTGACTCCCATGAATGCTGGCTTCTGATTGGTCAAGAGTTTGTACTGCAAGCTGTAGTTTCAGAGATTTAGAAAGCAATGGGATTGCAGAGAAAGCTATTTTCATCCTTCTCCGGATCCAGTTGATTTATTTCAGACATTTCCTTCATTACAAACGTAAGTAAATCAGTTTTTACTGTAATAAACATCTTCTTAACTATTTAGGCATATTGTAATTTCAATGATGATACGTACACTTGCTAAGAACAAACCAAGGGTCAGTCCCACCCATGCAAATTTGTGTTATGAAATATATGAAGGGTTGGAAAGGAAGTAAAATAACATTTCAAGAGACGATGAACAAAACTGATTTTAGTACTAGTCAGAAATAATTTTTCTTTTCTTTGCATCACCTTTCATGAAATTGGTGCTATTCATTTCTCTTCCAAGATGAATTGTACTTTGAAAACAAAGGGGAAGATAAGTAGAATTGTGCCATACTCTGCTAGTCTATACCATTAGACACACCTTAACAACTTTGAACGGGGCATAGGTTGGTCAAAATCTAATTCGAGTGAGTGTTTGTGTGCATTATTATAGGTGTATTAGGGTGTGTTATGGTCATATATCAGAGCTAATTTTTCTTGCAATCAATTTATATGCATACAGATTCAAGTAACAGGCTCCCTCAAGCAATTGCCACTCTTTATTCATACGGCCCATAACTATACTTACCATGTAGTATAGGCCTACTAATCAAGGCTATCAACTTTTTATCAAGCCGTTATATTGGATTTTTCCTAGCCAATGATGACGTTAGATTATAGCAGTTTAACTTTATGTCAGCTGAATAAACCAGAGATTATAAGTAAACAAATATGAGTGATATGAGAGGCAAAAAATACAATAAAATTAAAAAAACATAAACAAATAAATAAATAAAATAAATGGATAAATAAAAAAGTAAGTGACCTGTATCTGCAGGTTTGATTTTCAGTATATTTATTCTCATTTTATATAGGTCATCATGGATTGGAGCATTTGTATAATCTGCAAGAAACATACACAGGAAAAAGTGAACTGTCCGCAAAAAGGATTAATGCACAATGCAGAAAAAGTTTATGCTTCATTCTTGGAAAATGTTGACGAGTTCCGGAAAATAAACTCATTACCGATTGATGTAGACTTTGGACCTGAGGGAACAGTTGAAGCATTTGTGAGAAACAACGCCTCATGGCATCGTTCTTGTCATCAAAAATTTAATAATAACAAACTCAAAAGAAAATTGGAGGGAAAAAGTAAAGATGAGAAAGAATGTATACCTAATGACTTACGACGGTCAAAGTGCCAGAAATCGGAATTTGAATACAAGAGTTTGTGCCTCTTCTGTGAACAAGCTGGAAATAAAACATTGCACAATTTCCAAACATTCGAAGCTGATCAGTCTCTCAAGAGAATGGCAAGTGACATGCAAGATGAAAAACTCATGTCAAAAATACGAGGAAGTGATATCATTGCTCTCGAAGCAAAGTATCACTTGGATTGTTTGACAAAATTTAGGAACAATTACAGGGGCCATCAGCGGAAATGTAGTTCTTCCAAGTCCAACAAGGAAACTGTGGAAGGAGAACGAGCACATGCTCAAGCATTTGTTGAGCTAGTTTCTTATGTTGAGTTTGCAATACAAGATGGGCAGTACATCTTCAAACTATCTGATCTCCACGAGAAGTATGAACACCGTCTTCAAAGTCTTGGATATCATGTCTCGGTGAATAAGGGCCGATTAAAAACCAAGCTTGTGGATCACTTCTTTGAAACAGACGTACAGGAACAGTCAGATGGCAAGAATGTTGTTCTTGTATTCCCTGAAGGCATGCAACAACTGCTGAAGGATGCTCTCAAGGACAAGGATTACCAAGATGAAGCTTTCCTGTTTGCCAAAGTTGCAAAAATCTGCAGACAAGAAATGTTCGGGAAAACACACTTTATGTTTTCTGGCAGCTTCCCTACAAATTGTCAGAAAATGCTTCCAAGTCTTTCACTCCTATCATCAATGATCCTGTATGGACCAGATATGAAGAACAATGATGACGATGATGACTCACAAGTATGTCACACGATAGCCCAGATGTTCCTCCATAATTCCAAAAAGAGGTGTATGAAACCGACTCCACATAAACGGCAGTCACTGGACAGAGAGCCTCCACTTCCAATCTACATTGGCCTTAACATCCACACAATGACAAGGAACAAGCAACTTATCAGTCAGCTAGCCAGGCTAGGTATAAGCATCTCCTACGACCGAGTTCTACAGCTTGAGAAGAAACTGTCAGTGGCAATGTGCAAACAATTCACAGCTGAACAAATCGTGTGCCCATCCATTCTCAGGAAAGGCCTCTTTTCTGTTGGGGCACTGGATAACCTGGACCACAACCCTTCGTCCACTACAGCTCAAGGGTCGTTCCATGGCAGTGGTATAAGTGTCATCCAATTTCCAACACACGACCATCACGGACGTAGGCGGATGTCACAGTGGTTCCTTCCTGCAAATCCAAATGAAAAACCTCAACTCCTTGATGCTTATAGCATAGTCGAATCAGTCCACCTCAAAGCCTCATCAACTACTGTTCCAAAGGCCACTATGACAGCTGTAGATGGAAAGCTTCAACAAGCAAGAGAAAAGGAAGGAAGATGGATTCAGCATGCCTCTCAACTCCTTGACAAAGATCCTCTTGAAAAAGGTGAACCGATCTCTTGGGCTGCATATCATGCATCTCAGCAATCACCTCCTCTTGATCCTCCTGCTGTGGTTGCACTTCTCCCTCTCTTCCAAGAGAAAGCAGATTCCCCTGCTATGATAAAGCATGCTATGAATGTCCTCAAGGCCATCACTAACTTCCTCAATCCAGGTCAAACCCCTGTGCTGGCGTGTGACTGCCCAATCTTTGCTAACTGCAAGCATATACAATGGACCTGGCCTACTACGCATGGTGAGGATAAATTTGTGATCATGTTTGGTGGCTTCCATTTGGAGAAAGCCTTGTGGACAGCACTTGGTGATTTCCTTGACCAAAGTGGATGGACGGTAGCTCTGAGTGATTCAGGTGTTGCATCATCGGGCACAGCCAACTCATTCATCAAGGCTGCTCATGTTACAAGGACCCGTCATGCTCATCAGGTAACTGCCCTAGCTCTTTCAATACTACAAGAACGTGCATATGAACAGGTTGCAGTCTCAAGTGAGGGTGATACATTTGAAGACTGGAGACAGGCTATGTCCAGTAAAAGCCCTACTTTTCAATATTGGGACTTGGTGCTGCGAACTGAGATTTTGATCCTGATATTCATTAGAGCTCATCGAGAGAGAGACTTCCTCCTCTTTGTGGAGTCACTGCAAAGCCTCATGTTCTTGTTTTTTGCGCTGGACCACTACAATTACAGCCGTTGGGTTTCTGTCCACCTGCGAGATATGCAGTCCTTACCAGCCACTGTGTCAGAGGAACTCCAGAAGTACTGGGTTGTGAGCAAAACACAAAAGAGATTTTCTGCACTTCCCATTGATCAAGTCCATGAACAGGAAAATGCCAAAGTCAAAGGAAAGGGTGGAGCTGTGGGCTTAACTGAAAATCCTGTTGCTTTCCAACGTTGGATGCTTGCAGGTCCTGAGCAAGCCAGGCTGCTGACAGAATTTGAAAGTGAATACTTACCTGAAGAAGATCCAGAGGAAAATTTCAGACATCATGAAGAGACACAATCAAACCAAGAATCTTTCAGAAATCAAACAGCAAAACTGATGAAGACAATCAACGAATATGGCAGCCCTTTCCTCGAGGATCACTCTGAATTATTGGTCTTGCACTCTCGGGAATGTGCTGATAAATCAGTGGTGGAGACAGTACAACATATCGAAGCACTGGGTTCTGATCAGTATCAAACATACAAGCGGGAAGTGCTCATTGAAAAAAGCAAAACTATCCATGCACCAATCAAGAAGAATTCTCTCCCACTTTTCAAGACACCAGTGAAGGCAAAAGGGAATCGTAAAACTGAGAAAATTGCATCTCTTCGGAATGATGTGAGCCTCTTTGGTCATATGTACATTGCAAACCAGCTGCGTGACGGTGACCCAGCCGTATTCTTCAGCCACGAGAATCAGGCATACCCGCCATCTATCTCAAATAGTAGGAAACTGCGCTTGACATCCAGCAAGTCTAAATTACTAACATGTCTGAACACAAATGGACAAGGAGAGCCTCCGGCACAAGTGGACTGCAAGATTTTTGATGGTGCAGCTCTAGTTCATGGGTTACCAGCAACTTCCGTGTCAACATTTGAGGACTATCCAAGAACAGTTTTCAAGCCCGTTCTCAACCGTGAATTGCAAGGAGTCAGACGACTGGATTTGGTGTGGGACAGATACTTGGCCTGCAGTATCAAGGAATCTACTCGCCAGAAACGAGGAAGTGGAGTACGCACAAAGGTAGCATCCAAGACTAAAATGCCAGTCAAATGGAAAGACTTCCTCCAAGACAGCACCAACAAAGAAGAGCTGTTTGCATTCCTGACACAGACCGTGGCTGCAGGAGAGTGTCCCAAGGGCAAGGAGCTGTATGTAACGTCAGGTACTTTATTGTTCCTGTGCTTCTAATTCGGATTCATACTAATTTGTAATAATTATTTGACTGAAAAAACAGCAAAATTCAATATCATTTAGTGTAATTATAAGCAATAAATGTAGAAAAGCATACCTGCCAACCAGTAACATTTTATCAGATTTAGTAAGATTTTTCACCGCCCAAGTTGAAATTTTCTGATACAAAAATAAGATTTTTTGAAAAATGTGTTACTGTATGATTTTACAAATTTGTGAGACAGTAAGATTTTTGCCTCCAGTATGCATTAAAAATAAGATTTTCTATCTAAATCAGTAAAAATTTTCATGTCAAGAGGTTGGCAGGTATAGAAAGGAGCTTATTGAGCTTGAGAGGTCAGTTTTGAAATAAATTATCTGTGACTTATATGGAAAGAACATTGTCAACATAAAAAGTTTTCCATCGTGACAATTTATCAATAGAACTTTACAAAATTATGAAACTTTTTTTCTTTCTCTTTAATATTTCAGGTACTTCAGTAATTACAAGAGGTGATTGCGAGCCCATGGAAGACTGCACTCATGAAGAGGCTGACACGCGAATCATAGTTCATCTTCAACATGCAGCGGAGAGAGGGTCAAAGAAGATTGTAATTCGAACAGTGGACACAGATATCATTGCTATTCTCGTCGGGCAGCTTCCATCATTGATCGTAGAATATCCTGACATTGACATTTGGGTAGCATTTGGTATGGGCAAGAACTTCTGCCACTATAACATCAACAACATTTGTAGAAATCTCGGAGAAGACAAGTCACTAGCGCTGCCCCTGTTTCATGCCTACACTGGCTGTGATACTACGTCTTGCTTTCTTGCAAAAGGGAAGAAAAGTGCTTGGAGGGTCTGGAAATCTTATCCTGAAGTAACACAGGCGTTCCTTCACTTTGTGGATCATCCATTCCGAGCAGTCGATGTTTCATGTGAACATTTCCGTCATCTTGAGCGATTTACAGTCCTGCTGTATGACGTCACAAGCAATCTCCTCTCTGTGAATGAAGCACGCCGAGAGCTTTTCTGCAAGAAGAAAAGAAGCCTGGAGAATATACCCCCAACTCAGGTATTTCCATTTTTACCTTCTCAATCACTTTTCCTACTTCAAGAGATGGGACAGAATATTGAACGTAGCAAGAAATTCAATAAGAGAGATAGCTGACCAATAAGAGGGAAGGGAGGGGGTCATTACTTTATATCATTTTCTGCATTTTATAAATGTTATTGAACACTCCTTGCAAGAATATTGTGTTATACTGGAATCTGGCATGGGAAGATGCTCAGATGAGTATCCTTTGCTACTGATAACATACATGTATTTCCACCCACAGTATTTTATTTTTTTCTCCAAACAGTTGACTAACCTTTTACCCCATGTGTTTTGTTTTTTTCCCACTATATTAGGATGCCTTGCTCCAGCATATCAAGAGAGTGCTATACCAAGGTGGTATCTGGACAAAATGTCGCCAGGCACAACCTTCGGTTCCTCCCCCAGAAGGGTGGGGATGGACAATGGAAGATAATCACTGGGCACCCGTTTGGATGACCATCCCCGAGGCAGCTAAAGTCTGTAAGGAGCTCATCAAGTGTGGCTGCAAGTCAGAATCTGGTTGTGTTAGTCGCTGCAGGTGCACAAAAGCCGGGCTACCCTGCACAGAACTTTGCTCTTGCAACTGTCAGAAATAATTCCTTCATTTATCTCATTAGCAACAATGTATGGTTGCGCTTACCAGGTAGGCATTTCCCTCATTCAGAAGCTTGTAATGATGAAAACATTGGGAATACCATTCCTTTTATTTAGCCTACTGTTTACACAACTCTCCAGGTGCATGGTAAGCTATTAATTATTTATGAGATATATACTTTGTCTGGTCAGACATGTATTCCAAATCTTGCTGGTGTACATATGTGATCAGATGCAATAACATATATAACATGTAGTCCAAGTGGTACCATAATAGTAATGACCCATCAGTTCTGATGCCAAGAAGATTTAAAAACAGAGCAAACTAGAAATATCACTGAAGGTGATTAATACCCCTAATCCAGTATATCCAACTCATGTGATCATAAAGAATGTAACTTGGGTTAAAAATTATTTGTGTATATGTGTTGTGTGTGTGTGTGTGTAAAAAAAAACCCATAGTTCTTTTTGAGTTAAGTAATTCGCTCAACAAGATTTTTACAAAAAGTTTGTGGTTACCATGACAATGCTTTGTCCGGTGCAAACGCAAAGGGCATTTTGCACAACTACACATATAGATCATCGTACACACCAAATTTGATCATAATAGCTTAAATGCTTCATGTTAATGCAAAAATATGTGTTTACCAGGACAACGCTTTATCCGAGTACAGTTTCCATGGAAATGCTTTGTCCGAAAAACAAAAAGAGTATGTCTTGCACATCTATACCCCAGTGCCGTCATGAACACTAAATGTGATTTCAATTGCTTCAATATTGTGGAAGTAGTTCGCTCAGCAAGAGTTTTGCAAAAATATCTGGTTACCATGGCAACGCTAGGTGGCGCACAATCACAAAGGGTGTTTTTTATAACCACACTCATAGATCGTTATAGATACCAAATTTGACATTAATTGCTTAAATTCTGTGGAAGTAATTTGCACTATAAGGTTTGGTAAAATTGTGGTTACCATGGCAACGCTTTGTCCGACAAACACAAAAAAACATGTCTCGCACATCTACCCCTCAATGTCATCACATACACCAAGTTTCATTTCTTTTTTGCTTCAAAACTATAGAAGTAGGACCACGGTTGCTTTATTTTTTGGGTTTTCCTGTGATTATGTAATGAATAAATGATGATGTCATAGTGACGTCATTTTCACCACCTTTCCAGCATCAATTTTCTTGGAGCATAGCCTTTTTTAAGAAGGTACATCGTGAAGATAATTTGGTGAAAAAATCATGCTTTTGTCCACCGTGTCACGATTTTTTCACTAAGCTACCCCACTACTTTGTGAATTCGGGTCAAAGGGGATATCACTAACCGTAGTTCACTTACAGTTAAGGAAAAGAATATCCTTCTTTTTAGCAATCAAGCGCTATCTAAGATATGATACAAAGCATGATATGCAAGTACTCACGAACTAAATGGTGACAATTGTCAGCAAAGACTCGACAAGAATCGAAAGAGAACGTAAAACGCATCCGGCACATAGAAATGTATGTATTTATGCAGGTAATAAAATGTGCCATTTGATAATGTAATATGACCCGAGAAATCACAACTACATGTATAGGATAACGTCAGTTTATATTTTTGATGGCATTTTTTTCTTCTTGATAAATACTACAGATAACAGTGCAATGGAACACAAAAGAGCTTCGAGTAGAACCTTGTTATTGTTTTAAAAAAACAATCAATAAGATTTTTTGAGGGGTATTGGGGTTCTTAGTGGATGACGATTTGTCACTACTCACATATGATCATTGAATCATTAGACTGTATGCGATAAAAGGATAGACATCTACAATGATAATCTATAGTATACCTCCATCAGAATGATAGCATTGGAATTAACGCGAGCACGATGTCTTCTGATTAGGAGTTCTTGCAATAACAAATAAACATACTTAAGCGTGCCAAATTTCATTTGCACAGGGACTTATTTCCTATTTCATCACTGTTATTGTTCCCCCTATTTTATATTCAAAGGAGGAATATCTGCTTTGAACGATTGATTTGAGGTGCTCTATAATACGTGTTAGAATATACACTCTAAAAATAGAGTGCAAAATTTTGCTGTGCAAAATCGCTGTTTAAAAAAGTTGGGTAAAGTATTACCCAAACTTGTGCCAAACACCAAGTCCCTTCGAAATGTCATTACACTTGCCATAGTGTCATATCAACATTCGACTGTGCGCATTTCTGGGGTAAGAAAGTAACGATGCAGATTAATATTTGAACCACGCGTTGGGTAAACACAAGTTTTGACACCTACTGCGAGCACGCCAAGCGAAAGACTGTCTAGCCAAGAGAGAGAGAGGGGTCTGCTACTTATACACTACACTACATATAACATGTACCTTTCCAGCCAACTCCTCGGACAAATTTTCGTTTTTACCAAAGTCTGTGTAAAAATAAAAAATCATACAATAAGGTTGGGTTAAAATTTTACCCAACTTTTGGGTAAAAAATTACACAAGAACAAAGTAAACGAGTACCCAGGATGAGCTGGGTAGGAATTACACAATGTTGTGTCAAAAAGGGAACATGGTTGTCGTTGGGTAACATTTTACCTTTTACATTGGGTCAAATATATTGCACATCAGTTGGGTAAAACATTAAACATTTGCTGGGTAAATTTTTACCCAACCACCCCTGTGTCAAATTTTACCCAACAAACATGCATGTTCCCTTTTTACCCTCGTAAAGTGTAAAATTTTGTCCAATATTGGGTATCTTTTTTTTAGAGTGTAGACATTGCCAACCACGCACGCATTCCGAGGATTCTTGTTATTATTATTGTCTGAATCAATACTTATCATATCATTACCACCATCATATATGTTGTTTCTCTTCCTCTCTGTACACACGTTACACATTTATATTCTGTATAGAGATGTCAGTGCAGCTTGCTGAATCACATTTATAAGTACATTTATAAGTCAAGGTCACCTAGGCTTTGTAACTGTCATCTATTTAAAAATACAGTGAGATGGTAATATAATATGAAGCAATCATTTAAATACTTACAAAGGTTATCGAGACCTTCAGTATTAGCCTATGGTCATCAGAATAGAAAAAATCAAGAAAGAGATTGAAGACGATGCTATTTTCATGTAAAAGCTATGCCGGGATGCATGTGATGATACATAGGCTCTCGCAATGTAACACTGCCAACAGAGCGCCTGAGTCTAACAGCAGCTTTCCCTCAAAAGGCTTGTCAATTACTGAAGATTACAATTGCAATAATTACGAATGTTAACCACTAAATTCTAATTTAGTTTCAGGCCCTATCTATCTTCTGTTGTGCTCCCTAATTTCCTGTTCAAAGTTACTTTCAAATCGGATATTGATGGTATTTCCTCCTAATCATTAAATTAATATTTAATGTAAGAGTCCCATCTGGTTCTGTTTCAGTTTCTAAACAGAAAAGACATTCGTCCAATGAAAGTAGAATTATACTAAAAGATGCACGTAAATTAAGCATGTGAAGATTTAATGTACTAATTGTGTTACGAGGACAAAATATAAGACGAAATCTACTTATAACTAAGTAAATTAAAGGAGTGCGTGCGATGTGCAAATTATAATTATTGATCCTGGCTAGATAAGAATAAGGGTTTCACTTTTTTAATCTTCTTGTATCTCATGATATCATTTAAAAAAATCATCGTATTATTTACAAAAGGTGTTTTGTTGTTGTTGTGGTAAAAAAATTATTCAGTTTGAGTTTCATTTCGTTTTATTATCATATTTCAAATTTCACGTGTTTTTGTTTGTTTACAAGAATAACAAAGACAGAGGCGCATGTAGATTACTTTATAATATGAGAATGGTAAAGGGACAATTATTGCAAGGGAAAAGGGGCACTTATCAGATTTTAATAGGGGCATTTATTAGAGGTGAGAAGGGACATTTATGAGAAAGTGAAGGGGGTCTTATAAGGAAAGAAAAGGGGTGGGTGCACTTATCAAAAGGAAAAAGTGCACTAATATTAGAAGGGGAAGGGGCAGTTCTTACAAAGGAAAAGGGGTACCTTTCGTGAAATATGTGGCCTTTACGAAATCAACCTTACGAATTCAGTAGCCTTGTCCATTACATTTGGAACCCATACGCACACTACATCGCACCCATACGCGCACTACATCGCACACATACCATGCCTGGGGCAGAAATTGCTTCCAGGTTCCTAGTATAATGCGTTATCAGTACATTTTAAATATCATATCAGAATTGCACTTTGCCCCTAACATCATCAGCTCATATAATAATAATCTGGATTTATATAGCGCTTAACACGGTATACAGTTTTAAGCACTTCACATAATATTATTACCCCAGTCATCGGATTCATTCACGCACAATTTGCACCATCTTCACTCCCGGGAGAGTATTCCTACAAAAAGGTCGCCGTGAGGGCATTTTCAATTACTAATCAACACAAATGCTTTTGTCCTCCTATCGGGTCCCATTGCTCTCCTGGATATTGAGTGGCAAATAAGGCTTAATACCTTGCCAAAGGACATTAGAGCCGTGTCGGGGATCGAACCCACACCTTTTGAATATCAAGTCAAGAGCTTAAACCACTTCTAGATACAACAACAATACCATTTTATAATCTCTATGAAACTTTTGTTTTACTTTGTTTACTACGTTAGAAGCATTTACACGTTGCCATGCTTTTGCGGGGCCGTCGATCTATAGAGCTGTCGGTTTCGAGTGCTGTTAGTCTTGAGGGCAATATTAAGCATTCGCACCGACAAGCAAATTGGTTGCATACTCTCTAAAAAAATCGAGTGATCACGGACGTCACTCCTCTGGAGAGTGAAAATGTAGTGAAAATAGAGTGAAAATTCACTCTTTTCTTCTTAGAGAGCACTCTAAAATCAATCGATTTTCACTCCTAAACAAGTGATCACGGACGTCACTCCCAAGAAAGTGAAAATAGAGTGAAAATTCACTCTTTTTTTTAAGAGAGTAGAAAGAACAATTCGGGCAAACCTGACGTAATACTTCCAAACATAACTATGATGAAAGAAACTAAATTGGCATACGGTTCAATACTCCCAGCAATCACACAACATTCTCAAACCGAGGACAATACAAACGTGTATATGAAACATTAATTTGCACGCTACTTTCTGTCTTGTCTGGGCTCATATCAACAATAATTGATAAAAACTTTACTGGCTACATGTATTTGACATGACCCCTGCCTACCATATAGATTAATAATCTATAAACAAAGACATTACATACTCACAAATAATTTGAAAAGAGTGTTGAAAATGTCAGCAAAGCTAAACAATTATGCGATTTGCTATCTGGACTCTGCATGGCATCTGGAGTTATTGCTTATTGACTTGTATTTATACTAATATCCAATGTACTTTGACCCAATAATAACCAACCTTGCTATCAGTGTGCCATTACAGATGTTGTTTATTTCAACACTTGTGAAAAGGGGATTTTACACTACCGTGTGAGTCAAAAAAAAGTTTACACTTAGGAAAATTGCTAATTATTTTTAAAATAATCTATGAACAATAAATGATTATACATCTTATGAAAGAGCGTTTCATCCCAAATCATTTGGTATCATTTTGTAGATCTGCAATGACCGAATTGATACTGAAATCCCAATTGTTTTATTTAAACATCACATATGCAACTTTGGCGCAAGTCAATTTTTGCACTCTCGCAAACAATGCCTCCTATTCATCCAAGCGTGAACACATACCACACATAAATGATTCAGGATAAAATACTCTTTCATAACATGTATAATAATTTACTGTTCATAGATGATTTATAAAATAATTAGCAATTTTCTAGGTGTTAACTTTTTTTTGACTCACACTGTATAGTATAATATAACCAAAAATTTCAACACGAACATAATACACATTGTTGTAAACCATGCATGAGTGGCTGTTTTGTTGTGGTTGCTATCACCAATAATAGTTTAATACAGAACAATCATGTGGGAAACCCCGCACTGTGAAAAAGTTGGGCAATATTTTTCCAACACTTTGCCCAACGTTGTGCCAATAGTCAACCCAACCATCTATTTGGCAATAGTTTGCCCAGTGGTATTGGTAAACGTCGGTACCCTACTTCACACGTGCATAATTGTTTCGTATTTTGACCAACAGCTTGGTCAATATTTTCCCAACAAGTGGGCTACCGTAGTCGGGCAGTTGAAGGGTCATATCTTTGCCTATGTTTTGGTCAATATACGAAACAATTATGCACGTGTGAAGTAGGGTATTTACGTTTACCAAAACCACTGGGCACAATATTGCCAAAAGGATGGTTGGGTTGACTATTGGCACAACGTTGGGCAAAGTGTTGGAAAAAATATTGCCCAACCTTTACACAGTGCGCGTTCTTTATGGCGCCAAATAGATAGTGCAGATAAAATGGTCCCTATTTACCGTTAGCACAGTTCCCGTTTTACGGTTAATAACGAAGTATTGATAACAGAATCAACAGTTTTCCTTTTCAGATTTTAAACGTAATTTAAACTTGCCAGCAAGTTATAACACGATTAAAAATGACGTTCAAGAAATCCCATAGACAATTAATTTGTGAACGATTCGAATGAATGAAATATTTAGAATTCATTGATTGATTTTCCCTTTGCTTTTGAGTTCGTTGGACTATAATTAAACGACTCTGAATTCGAAAATACGCGCGTGCAGAATGTGTTTGACAATCATCCCCCAGGTTTAAACGAGATGATTTATTTTTTTACGTAATAATAATAATAATAATAATAATGGGTTCTTGTATAGCGCTCATGTCTGTCAGATTTGACACTCCTGGCGCTCCCGATTGTAAGTTTTACATGCTTCGGATTGGCTGAAGACCAATAGGTTACAAATTAATATGAATAAAACAGACATATGATATTTCGTTCAGCCAAAATACCTTACACTATTAAAACAGCAATTACAATATACAATATTGAAATTGAAAAGGTTCATAGCATAAACTTCCTTGGCGTCATAATCGACGAAAGGCTAAATTAGACAGATCATGTTATACTTGGCCAAATTAGTATGTATATCGTTCAGTCGTACCTTCCACAAATTTTGGTATGTTATATGACCATTTTATCTTGCAATATCTCAATTAGTATAGTCTTGTTTAGTCAGGAACCAGTTCAAATAATTGAAAATGATTATATATATATTACAAAAGAAAACGGTTCGACTTTTAACTAATTCTCACTAAGTTGCCCACCAAACGCTTGTTCGTTGAATGACGAAGGGAAAGCTAACATCGTTAAACACGCCGGGGATATTAATAGCAGTAGTACACTTACATTTCAGGAAAAGAATATACTTTGTTACAGTAATAAACAAAAATCAAGCACTATTTAATGTATATATGATACAAAGCATGATGTCAAAAGTACTCACGAACTAGGTGTTGAAAATTGTCAGCAAATACAGTATGAAATCACACGAGAAACGAATGAGAACGTAAAACGCATCCAGGACTTACTTATGAAATGTCTGTATTTATGCAGATAATAAAACGTGCCACTCGATAATGAAACGTGAACCGTGAAACAACAAAGACATGTATAGAATAACGTCAGATTCTATTTTTAATGGGAATTTTTTTTCTTGATAAGTAATTTTGCAAATAACAGTGCGATGGAACACAAAAGAGCATGGGTAGAATCTTGTTATTGTTAAAAAAAAAACAATCGATCGATGCTCTTTTTTTGTAATGTTTGCTCATCGCAGCAGATGTCCTGTTGTCACGGGGAATTCCACATTTTGGATGACGCCAAAATGCTTGTTTAGACTTAAGACTGGTATTTCAAATAGGCTATTATAGTCAGCGAAGTTAGTGCAGATATTGTAATAATTGTTTTCGATTGATAAACTAATACAAAGTGATGCATTGTAATCTGTAGTCGCTTTTTCTTAGTTTTCATTGCCCTGATTTGACATCAATAACATTTTTTGAAAGGGAATTGTAGTTCACAGTGTATGAAAATTAGTCCTCTACTCACACGTAATTATAGAACAATATACGGCTGTATGCGATAACAGGAAAGATAACATGAATGATATCCAACGGTATACTTCCATTAGAATGATAGCATTGGCATTAACGTGAGTCTGAATACATTAAAAAAATTAATATAGTTAAGTTTGTGCCAAATTTCATGAGCACTGGGAATTATCTCATCACTGTATTGTTCACCATATTCTGTATTCACAGAACCAATATCTGCTTTGAAACAATTGATTTGAGGTGCTCCATAATAATTGTTATTAAAAAATATAGGCATTGCCAATCACGCACGCATTCCGAGGATTCCCCAATCCGTAGAAAACATCATTTTGTGGCGCCTCTTTACGCTACGATGATCACATTGATCACTGTAAAATTAGTGTCTAGCATATGGTATTGAATATTTCTTATTGTTTTTACCTAACCATTTATTTCCCTCTGCCCAGCTGCCATTTTCCAGAGACAATATATATATAAATATTTTCTGAATAGATACTGATCATATCACATAGCATGATCTCACCCCCTCCCCCACCCCCCCCCCCCCCCCCCCACCCCCCCCCCCCCCCCCCCCGCCGGATCTCTCTCTCTCTCTCTCTCTCTCTCTCTCTTTTTCTGTATCACCGTAATTATTGTCATTCGCTACGTAATTATCACCATCATCAATTCATCCATGTTGTCTCTCTTTCTCTCTGTACACACACAACACACACACAAACACATAATCTCCACCCCTTTCTGATCACCATACACACACGCGCTCACACAGTCCAAACCGTCAGACACACACTCGCAAAAGCTTTTGCCACATCTCTCCCGTTTTCTTTCATGACTCCGTGACCACCTCATACTTTTTATCCTCTCATCTTTTGACAATTCATATGATTCTGTATTGCATTGCACATGTATTGCATTGTATCAGTTAAGCATCACTGATGTAAATCAATATCATACTCTCAACAAAGAAAACATTAGAGATTTTCAAAGACACCCTACAGTGGATCACTTCATTATGTTTCTTTAATCGTTTTATTACAAAACCAGATGCAATTATTATCATTGATATTATTATCATATGCATTGTTATTATACTATTATCGGTGGTTAATATAGAAGGGGAAAGAAAGGGAGGAGGTAAAAGTAGATAGTGTCGTATAGTGAAACATAAAATGGAACAAAGCGAGAGAAAGAGAGTGATGAAACATACATTTAAAAACAAATCATAAAAAACATTACTTCGTATTCCATTATTAATTATCATGCGCACAATAAATATACAGCAACTCTCCTGGGAAAAAAAAACCATTGCGTTAATAAAATATGAACAACAGGTTTACTTAGTGTCACATTTTAGATTTAAGACAACTCAAGAAAGTGGCATCTTATATATAATAGTTGAGCAAGTCATGCAGATAGGGAGATCTCGACCAACCCCGAGCGCACAGACTCGCAGAACAATTTATTCGCTGAGCCCACGCCCGGAGGTGAATGAACCTTGCATTACCGGTACGGCGAGCATTTCACAGAGTTAAAACACCTCATAGTGCCATATTATACATTATCAAACATATCCTTGGTAACACATGCGATCAAACAAATTGTTCTACTTGACTCGAGAGACTGTCAATTAAGAATCTGAACCCGTCTTTCGTATGTCATTTTGTTGACATGTTTGTTTAGTACGAATCGAGGAGCCCGTCTCTACTTCACAGGGATTTAGTAAATGGTATACAAATGCCGTATCTGCTGACCATATTCCAATATAGGTATACAAATTGTCTTAAATACATAACAGAGAGTATGTGAAGATAACGAATTTTAAACTACATAAAAGAACATAATTTATCAGACAGCAAAAATGGAGAAAGTAAAAAGGCACAATTTAACAACATTTAACAATGTTGAATCTGAAATACACGGCCCTACGTGTGATCAGTGTCTGTGATATGGTTTAATATTGAAGCCTAAAAAAATTGCGCTTCAAAATGATCAAGAAGTGCCTCAAAAAAGTTAAAATCTTTGAGTGACCGGTTTAAATATACTCGTTTTCCCCAAGAGACTGTAGTGTTATGAAAACCGTTTGGCAAACGGTTTTCAAAATGTGTAATTCCAATCTTATATATCTTGATAATCACACAGGCGATCGGCTTGTAAAAGTCATGGGGTTCCTGACTGACCTAAAGGTTTATACTTATCATTGCAGCATGAGCTAAATCCAGAATTTTGTTTCAGAATCTGAGACAAAGTTACCGGATCCCTTTAAATATGATTTTGAGTACTTCTCAGACAGTAATGGTATTGCAATTTGGGAGAAACTATCTAGAAGTTTTGCACAACAAAAAGAGATTGAAAGGTAAACCATGCTGGATTAAAATGAAGGTGAATAAAATGGAGGTGCGTGGTCAAGTGAACACGTCAGGACTTTACGAAATAGATGATCACGGCAATCATGGCAAAGACTACTGCGAAGATCCAGCCACTGCCAAAATAGGGTTGCTGTTGATGAGGCGCTACTGGGGGAGCACGAGGCTGTGGCTGAAGGCCGCTGCGTGTAGGTAACACCGGCGTCTCAGATCCTATCAAACATACGATGTAGAAAAGATAGAGGTGACCGAATTGTTTTTAAGTTATAATTTTCTTCTGATAATGTTAAGGGAACTGCCAATTATCTCTTATTTAGTGGTTTACGTTCACCTTTTCTACGATATATGGAAAATAATACATGATATTATCTCACATGTTTTCAAATTTGATGTCTCAAGGTGTATCTTTTAAGAGAGAGAGAGAGCCCAATATATGAGTATATCATACCTGGTTTATCATGAGGAGGAGAGGGTGGGTCAACCTCCTGGCAAGGAAGCGTGTTAGCGCGTGAAGGAATAACAATCCCAGTCTTCTCCAATTCTAGAAAGAAACAACAAATATAATCTTAATTATTTTCTAGCAACCTTGATACTTTAATCTAATAATTTGCTGTACGGGTAAAATTCTTAACACGATAAAGGAATTTATGGGATGCATTTGATATCGATTGATTAATCTCAAATAATCATGGCTGTATGCAGCATTTTATGTTTACAAAGCAAAGGCAAACAGCTGCAAAAGGAACTATAACCGTTTAAAAGTTGGCCGAGGCGTGAATAATTGCCCTCGGTGTTCCAGCTGTTTCGCTAATATTTTGGTACTACATAACTGTATAAAAGATTTTCAAATTTGATGTATCAAGATATATATTTTTAAGAGAAAGAGAGGGGATGGGGAGAGAGACGGACAAAAGCCTAAAAGATTTTATTTGATTATATCATACATGTACCTGGTTTGACATTAGAAGTAGAGGGTAGGTCCAAAGGCTCGCCAATGACTGTATCAGCTCGACTAGGATAGGTAATCCCATATTTGTCCAATTCTAGGAAGAAACAACAAATGTGACCTTCATTATTTTCAAGCAACCTTATTAATATTTCGCCACACGAGAACAGAAAATGTGAAATAAGTGGGCAGAAATGTATATTTGCTAATTACAAAAGAAGAAAAGTAATGATATAGGCTTGAAGTCTTTTGAATTGAAACCTACTGCTACATTATCATGTTAATGATATATTTAAGGAGACTTGAAATAAGGTAGAACAAAGAACATGAATTATCATGTGGTGATTTGTTAGTTTCATGTCAGGTCAAGGTTGCGTTAACCCGGGAAATTCTTTCGTTTCCATAGACGTCATCCACGATACACGAGGCTCCAGTTGGCAGTATAGGTTAACTGCTGCATCAACATGGTAAGGAAAATCAATAATCGTCTTCGTTAACTCTAAAGAAAATTAGATATCAAAAGAAATCATGCAATTAGTGAATGTATATCGCGAGACTATCTTCTGAATGTCCAAATACAAATCAACCAAAATATATTCGGACATATGAAATAATCTTTTATCCCAAATCATTTGGTATCATTTTTGTGTAGTATGTGTTCACGCTTGGATGAACACGAGGCATTGTTTTTGAGAGTGCAAAAATGGATTTGCGCCAAGGGTTGCTTGGGTGATGTTTGAATAAAACAATTGGGATTTCGGTATTAATTCGGTCTTTGCAGATCCAAATAACATGCCTAACAAAATTAATCATGCCCCACAATCTAATATGGAATATCAAATATCAACGTACATTTGTGCGTGTGTGTGTGTGTGTGTGTGTGAATTTGCTTCTGCAAAAAGCATATCCAATGCATTTCATTTGATACATTCAATTCATTCACGCACTCCGCTAATCCCAACATAATACATGCTGTAGGCATCACTTTGGCGCAAATCGATTTTTGCACTCTTGCAAACAATGCCTCATGTTCATCCAAGCGTGAACACATACCACACACAAATTATACCAAATGATTTGGGATAAAACCCTCTTTCATAAGATGTATATTACTTTACTGTTCATAGATGATTTTTAAAATAATTAGCAATTTTCTAGGTGTAAACTTTGTTTGATTCACATGGTACATAGGAATATTTGACATATAAGACCCACGCTTTTTAAGGCCTGCGTACTATCGAAAAACGGAGATCTAAATAATAAAAATATGATATGACTATATTAGAACTGAACATTATAATAAACCTATCAATTCATTATTTAGAGAGCAATGGTAAAGGAATCAAGGAATCAGGTGGCATTTTTCTTGAAAACCTAAAATATATTTTAAGTAGAAATGATAGGACGTCATATACCTTTTTCGATGAGTTTAGCACAAGGCTCCATGTTTTTCTCGAGGAAAATCTGCCGCAGTTTCTTCGCACTATTTCTATCTTTGCCATGCATGTTAACAAATTTATGAAGTAGGTCCTGGTACGCCGCCTGACGATCGAGTTGGGCCTGAACTATAGCGTTTGAACCAGAAGTAACATTGAAGTCCAGACAAACGCTTAGTACTTGTGGGGTGACATGAATTTCTGAGGATATCTGTATCAGTAGCCAGTCATTTAGAATTTTTTCATCCATAAATTCCGCCATTGCTTCCTATTTAATAGATGGGGTTTAAAACAAAAATTCTCTCAATGAATATTCCATAGGTAAGTACATGAAATATATATACACATAAACGAGTTCTTATAAATATGTAGGCCCATATTCTAATATTTAGAACAGTAACAAACAAACCAAGGTATTATGGGAATAAGGATGACCGTAGAAACATATTGGGGGTTCGTCTAGACGGCCAACCAAACAAAGCATAAATGGAGTGTCTAGCAAGACATGTTTGACTATAATTTTTAATTCACAGTAAGAATTGGTGCAGAATATAACTTTTGTAATAAACATCAAGACATCAAAAACAAAAGAAAAAACACGAAGAAACAAATGCCTACCCAAACCCTACACACAAAAATGCAGTATTTTTTTTTTTTTTTTTAATTATCGCAATTGCTTCTGTTGTTAATAAAAAAAAAATGTATTCAATTCTCTTTTTATTTTCTGTTTAATGAGTTGATTGATTGATTGTAATTTAGAAGCGAGGTTATTCCACACAACTGGTGCATGAAGTCGAAGTGAGAATGATAAGGATTTCTTTCTTAACAGACCAGGGAGTATAGTTTGAACATATTTGTGGCTTACACCAAGTAAATAAGATCGATTGATCGATCTGTAATTGAAAAAAAAGTCAGACATGTCAAACAAGTCAAACAAGTCACAAATATGTTCAAACTATTGACATTTCTCCCAGGAAGCATTATATTTATTTTAAAAAAGACCAGGGAGTGTTTTACAAAGACTAAGATTCACTTTAAGTTGGACTTAATATTATGGTAGGCCGTTCATGCCACTGTTTGCTCTCACCATTGACTGACAATGGTCTCTCAAAGGACGTACAAATCGCCTTCACAAATCTACAGAATTTACCTTAAATTTTTCTGATAGTTCATTATTGAAGTAAAAAAAAATATCATCTAAAGATCATAATTGAGAGACCAATGGTGAGGGCAACCAGTGGCTTGAACGGCCTGCCATAGTTCAAGTCCAACTTAAGTCGATCTTAATCTTTGTGAAAGACCCCCATGTTTGATATTTGCCTCTACTTCTTGTGATATTTACTTATACCGATGGATATGTTAGCATTGTGGAATTAGAATCGTGGATTAAATTTAGCTTATGTTTAAACAATAATATTGGACTATAATATATATTTAATTGATACATATTTTACGTAATCAAGTTGATGAAATAATTTTGTAACTCTTTTTTTGTAAGATAAATAATAGTTGTAATCTAAAGTGAATTAAGAAAGTAAAGAAATCATCTTTAAACACAACGGGGATATCAATAACCGTAGTACACTTACATCTAAGGAAAAGCACTATTTAATATATGATATGAAGGATGATATGAAAATTATTTATGACGATAGTGTTGAAATATTTTGTAAACAAAGACAGTATGAAATCACACAAGAATTGAATGAGAACAACGCATCTAGATAGGACATAGGTATGAAACTTGTGTATTCATGCTGAAAATAAAACGTGCCTTTTGAATGTACTCTTGCCCGCGAATCAACAGGGGCATGTATGGAATTAATTCAGTTTCTATTTCTGAACAGGGGTTGTTGTTTTTATGAGAAATTCTCCCGACATCAGTACAATTGGAGCAGATGTGCTGTGGTCACGGGGATTTCCACATTCTGGATGACGCCAAAGTGATCTGTCTAAACTGAAGACTATCATAACGAATAGGCTATCATAATCAGCGAAGTTTAAAAGTGCAGATATTGTATTAATTCATTTTTTTCAATTCGAAATCCGTTTTCTCTTAATTTTCATTGCCTTGACGTGACCTCAATATCATCTTTAAAAAGTGATTGCGATTCTCAATGAATGACGATTTGGCCTCACAATCTCATAATCATTTAAATGTGTGATTTATATTAATATGATTGTATACGATAATAAATGAACAGATATCATTAATGATATTCAATATTATACCCGTATCAAATTGATATCATTGGCAATGACGTGAGTGCGATATCTTCTTATAAGGAGTTCATACTTGATGCCCTTGAATCACCTATGTTACATTTTGGCCCTTAAAATTCATATTTTGGGTACTCTGACACATATTTGGCTATCAAAGCCTCATACCCACAATTTAACATTGTATGTTGATACCGAAATAGAGATTTACTGTGATCCCATAACCCTAGAAAATAGTTTAAAGTAGCCCTCCTGGCTGTCTAGAGTTGCTGGTCCTTGGTGCCTTTTGGAGCAACTTCGGGGCCCCTGTCGTATTCTATGGGTCTTAAAGGGATAGTTGAGTTCTGTTTTCAGACCGCAAATGCCTTCAAAGTGCATGGTTGTTGCTCTTATTCTTATCTATGACATTTCTAGTGCCCTTTAAGAACCTAAAATTTGCTATGAAGGTAATTTTAGACCCCAAAATGTATGCAATTTAGCCAATACGATCAAACCAATTCAGCTCCACTTTCAAAAAAATACGGTGACCGTTAATTAATGAATTAATAAAAAATAACAATACATGGGCCGGCTGGTTGGGCGTATAAAAAAAAACACGAAAAAGCCAACAAAAAAAAGTCAACATCGGCATTGGCTGAAATATGACGTAAAAGGCGCTATTTCGATTTTCCAACGGCTTTTTCAAATTATCGAATATTTAAGGTGGTACACAAGTATTAGAAATCGTTATATTTATGGATATTTCAGCCGTCTCTAAACCGATTTTGATTAAACAAAGATGATTTTGTCATCTAAATTGTATGTTCTTTCAAATTTAACATTCAGTTTTTTATTATCTCACAAGAATTTTTGTTTGGTGTATCTCATTGGCGTCAGTCTCAACTATAGTCATGATTTAGTTCGTTTTTCAGTCAGGAACAAGATCAAATAATTCAAAACGTTTATATATATCACAAAAGAAACCTTAATTTGTTCGAATTTGCACTAATTCTCACTATCTTGCCCAAGTCGCTTTTCAAGGAATTAAATACCTTAAAACTCGTCGATTATATGAAATCGAAATTGGCACGTTTTATGTCCGATCACCTCAACGCATTACTACCTGCAAATATATACAATAGCATGTTAAAACATTTATTTTACACAAGAAAAAAACGTTCTGTAATTATATACGTATTACAAATTACAGAGTTACATTGCTCAAGAAGTAAAAGGCATTATGGCTACATAATATTGCAATCGATGAGGAAGTACTCAAAGTGTGTTAATGGAATGGAAAGATATCATCGTTTAACACACCGGGGATATCAATAACCGTAGTACACTAACATTTGAGGAAAAGAATATCCTTTGTATTAAAAATCTAGCACCACTCACGAACCAAGTGTTCAAAAGTGCCACTCTATTATATACCATGACCCGCGAAACCACAACTACATGTATATAAAAACGTCAATTTCTATTTCGAATGTGATTTTTGTTCTTGATAAATACTCCAGATAACAGTGCATTAGAAAGCAACGGAGCATGGATTTGATTTTTTTTTATTGATAAAAAGCAAATGACCGATTCCCTTTTTGTAGTGTTTGCTCATCTGAGCAGATGTGCTGTGGTCACGGGGAATTCCACATTCTGGATGACGCCAAACTGCTCAGTCTAACCTTAAGACTATTAGTCCAAATTGGCTATCATAATCAGAGAAGTTAGTACAAATATTGTATTAATTCATTTTTTGCATTGATAAACGAATACGATGAGATGCATTTCAATCTGTAGTCTTGATAATTCGCCGCTTTTTCTTAATGTTCATTGCCCTGGTTTGACATCAACAAGATTTTCTGCTTAGGAGGTTGTGGTTCTCAGTGTAGGTCAATTTATCCTCTACTCACGAGTAATCATTGCATCATAAGACTGTATTACGTCCAGTATGATATCATTGGTAATTTGGCATTGACATGAGAAGAGTTCAGTTAAGAGCTAAATTTCATGAGCAAGGGGACTTATTTCATCGCTGTCATTGTTCACGATACTCTATATTCACAGAAGGAATATCTGCTTTGAAACGATTGCTTTGAGGTGCTCTATAATATAGGCATTGTATAGGCATTGCAAATCACGCAATCATTGCGGGGATTCCCCAGGCCGTAGATAACATGGTCTTTTGGCGCCATTTTACGCTACGCTCATCACTTTGTTTCTCTCCGTCTGCCCAGCTGCCATTTTCCAGAGACATGTCTGAATAGAGTTCAGGGTACAGTAAGGAGATAAATGCTGTTTGGACTTTAAAGTCTGAACAGCATTATCATGGAATCCTGTACCTTGAACTTTGCTATGTATATGTACATTCTAGTTAAAAAGATTAAAACAAATTATTTGGAAAGATTAATGTGAAATTTCAATAAGGAATTTGAAGGTAACCAATGTATATTTTTACAGCTTGTGCCCCTTTTTCCCCGACGTGGCATTGCCAGTGGCATAGAACTTCTCGTGGGCAATTATTACTTGGTGTTGAAAAACCAATGTTCAGGGGATAAAGGCCCCTCGCAATTTCTTAATCGGTCTGAACAATATATGTAAGGCCAAGATGTGAGTGGCTTGTTGATTTCCTTGAGGATAGACCAAGATATTTTGTCATTTTGTCACATTAATTATAGAAGCCATGATAACACATCTCTCAAGTTATTTCTCTCTCTCTCTTTTTCTTTCCCCCTTTTTCCCTCTGTTTCTTTCCCTCTTTCTCTAATTTCTCTATCTCTCTCTCTCTCTCTTTCTCTCTTGTTTTTCTTCCCCTCTCTTTGCCTTTCGTTCTTTATACCTATCTCCTCTCTCTCTCTTCCTTTTCTCCCTTTCTTTCTTTCTCTTTCTCCCTTAAATTTTGTTTCTCTATTCACATTAGCAGAAATTATCAATTTCAAACATTATTTTAATGCATTACTGTTGATCCGAACATCGTCTTAGCAAGTAGAGAAGTTGCATAACAATTATAACGTATTTTCAACCGTTAAAGTTTGAGCGGCGTTCTTATATGAACCCTAATTTTAACAAATGTGTGACGCTCATTGTTATGTTGGTGTAAACGTCTGCTATGGAAATCTGACAGATAATACAAACAAATAGTCATTGTAAAAGTATCGGGGGGTTTTCAAAATGGGTCCAAAGTCTTATAACAGTGTTCAAATTTGAGATTTTGAATATAACACTCACTGTTGCTTGTGAATCGAACTTGGGGGTCTTCACAATTCAATGGCCGATATGCTACAGTTGCTACAGTCTATGGCTCAAATTATCGTGGATTAAATCACATTTTAAGAGCAATGTAATAGCTTTTTAACATACCATCAAATACGGCGTCTTTCTTGGTTCTCGAATTGAAATATGGTAGTATGTGTTTAATTCATTGATTACTCGTATTACAGCAAGTTCAGCAACCTAATAGCATAGGCTTAGAACCAGGCGGATGTAGGTCCTATATTTTTTTATAAAGAGTTACAACCCTTCTGGCATTCAACAGACAGTATGCTAATTATGCGAATAACATTTAACACAGGGCGCATACTGATAACTTGTATACTATCGATTTTGTTTTTGCATGTTATAACAAAGACACGCTTTCTACTTGAATATGAATTCTGATAAAAGGCCAAATGCATATAACAGTTCGTAATGGGGAAAACGCCCATTAGAAAATTTTCATTTCCCTCGATTACTTAATTATTTAGTTTCTAATTTCTTGCACGCTGAGCAAATTTAAGACTTACCAAGATGCAGAATCGATGTAAACTGCGGAAATAAGCGAGAAAGACACCTTATGATAGTAGACTATGAGAAATGTTCTGAAGTCTTTGGTAACCAGATCATCCAATGTGTAAACAAAATGGCGCCACGGTACACTAATAGTGCATATAGCTCCGGTAGTCGCATTTTCGCTCGCTGGATCTGCTTAAAGCGCAAAGGCAGCTCGGTTGGCGTCACTACTAAATTAGCCAATCAGCTGACAATGACGTCATATTGTATGCGGCGGCAATTATATGATGTTCAATTATCGAAAAAGTACTATTTCTACTCGCAAACTAGTTTTCTTTTTGAATGAGAATGCAGCAAATTATGATCTAGAAATGTATTAAAGTCCTAATGATAGGATAAGTTACATCTTATATTATTCATGAGATGCATTTTGCAGATAGTAAATTCTCCATTTCTTAGAATGTTCCACTGCGTTGCAGGGGGTATGTCATTTGTTGTGATGAGTTTACGAGCAATGGCGCGGAATAAATTTGTAGGGGATACAGTCCCACATATTTCATATTTTATCGTCACATTGAAACAATGATCTTCATTACCAAAAATTGGACGCTATTTTAGGTCAAATATAATTTGCAGAAGCGATGAATATACGGAAAACAGACACTGCACCACCAACTAAAACTAAAGCCCAGATTCTGCAGACTGCATGAGACTGATGATGTAGGCAGTAAGCACGCCTCGTTGCAATGCTTATTCAGAATCCACACAGAAGAAGGCGTAGATAGGAGAACTGTTTCATGTCACGATGAGGTTACCATGGTCACATTCATCATATATAGGTATTATTATCATAATCCTTACTTACACACAATATTTACACACGCACAATATTTGAAAAGGCTTACATTGCCCTTTTTTTCTCCAGTTCCAAAGAAGAGACATCAGGCATGTCAAGTGCCCCAATTTATTTCGGTTAGCTAAAACCTATCAACACCCGGCACCCCCCCCCCCTCCCCTCCTAAAAAAATAACAAATATCGTCTGATTTTCGTCCTGTTGAGAAGGGTGTTTCCTGATAAGTGCTGTGCTCCTTGCTCTGACAAAAAGTTTGCTTATTTCTTTACCGTATATTTGTAATATACCCATTAATCCCCACACACACTTAAAGAGAAAAACTCCCACACACATGCACACACGCACGCACGCACGCGCACTCACGAACCCATACGCACGCACACATTAACACATATACACACACATGTACACACCAAGAAGAAAATAATTAAGAAGAAGAAGAAGAAGAAAAAGAAGAAGAAGAAGAAGAAGAAGAAGAAGAAGAAGATAAAGAAGTAGAAGAAGATAAAGAAGAAAACGAAGAAGAAGATGAAGAAAAAGAGGTAGAAGAAGACGAAGAAAGAAGAATAAGGTGGAGAAGATCTAGAAAGTAAATTTCAATGTGTACTAATAAAACAAGGTAAAACTAAAAATATGCCACGACACCACGCAAGTTGGCAAATTGTATAAGTCCTCAAATTTAATTTGTACAGAAGACTACATGTCTGTCTGTGTTTTCTTTCTACACTGTAAACCACATAAATAACGTTAACTACGTCTGAATTACATAGGAAAAGACTGGTTTAGCAATGAAAAAAGAATGTACACCGACTCCAAAGTTTTTAGTGTGGGGTAGAGATGTACCCTAGACTGACATTTTTTTAACCAAATTTGGTGCCTACGACCATTAAAAAACCCATTAAAATAAGGGTTTGCACCAGCCCCATTCCCTTTTAGCATTCTGTAGTTTGAATACTGCTGAACAAAGTTATTTGGATGTTTGACATTCTTTCCCTGTACCATTATACTCATAACACTCCTTGACTATAATTTCTTTCATTTTATTTTCATTAATTTTGAATAGCTTTTCCATTAATAGCTTCAAGGTAATTAATAATCTTACAATTACTTGAAAAGTTTGTCGAGTTAAATGTAATGATTTGAATCTGTGGGCTTGTCGCAGTAGGCCGTTTTATTAGTGTACTTCACCCCCACCCCATAGTTATCTACACTATGTAATACAAAAAAGTAAATGAAAAATAGCAAATTGTTGGACGTTCATGTTTCCATTTTCTCGTCAGTACCGTCATCAGGCTTGTAAGCTGGATCCTTACATGCTATCTTCGTCTTTGCACCAGTTTTAGAACCACCAACGGCCTCTGCTCCCTCATCTACACAGTTAAAATTTTTGTGAACAAGTTGTTTAAAAGTTTAAACAACTCTTGATTAACGGGTGACCTGATCTAAGAGTTGTTTAAAATGTTAAGCAACTCGAATTGTTTAAAGTTTAAACACTTAGTTGATCAACATTTTGAACAACTTGTTTAAAATCACAATTTAAACAACCGGTGTTGTTTAAAGACGGTTGTTTAAAACGGAGCTGTTGTTCAGTGGAGGTTGTTTACACCAACTGGGTTGTTTAAAGAAAGTTGTTTAAAAAGGAGCTGTTGTTCAGTGGGGGTTGTTTACACCAACTGGGTTGTTTAAAGAAAGTTGTTTAAAAAGGAGCTGTTGTTCAGTGGGGGTTGTTTACACCAACTGGGTTGTTTAAAGAAAGTTGTTTAAAAAGGAGCTGTTGTTCAGTGGGGGTTGTTTACACCAACTGGGTTGTTTAAAGAAAGTTGTTTAAAATGGAGCTGTTGTTCAGTGGGGGTTGTTTAAACCAATTGGGTTGTTTAAAGAAAGTTGTTTAAAAAGGAGCTGTTGTTCAGTGGGGGTTGTTTACAACAAAAGGGTTGTATAAAGGGGTATAATTTGAGTTTGATACTCTGAATAAGTGCACCACTACTTCTGGGTCTCTATATAGGTATATGAAGACTAGGGTAATTCTGCAATTCATGAATTAGCGCCAAAACAGTGCCCATTTTGCATGAGCGCGCATGCACGCACGTATAACCTGCATATATAGGGATGCATGCAATCTCTATGGCAAGGAATTTAGCACACGTTATAACCGAGTGCGCGATCAGTGCCGCACTGCATGACGCGACGATTTTAAGTCTACCTATATTCTGACATTTGCGTACAGATACCGAAAATTTTAACTGTGAACTTACGCTATAAGTTAAAAACTTCAAATTGGTTAATAGAAAAGTGATTTCAATTAAGCCATTGAATCCCCAGTCACTTAGAAGCGCGTCGGTAGCTTGGTCGGCCATGATGTGTGTTGTGTTGTGGGTTGGAAAGTAATAACTATTAAGCTAAATAAATGTAAGTATAGAGACAAACAAAATGGAGCCTGCAGAAACACGTGTGGTTGCTTTGGTAGTTTAATCCAGACTCAATGTCCATGTGCTTTTACATATGTATCAATCTGTGTAGTCAACAGAAGACCCTTGCATACACTTGCATTGTGTGTATGCATCTAATATGAATAACAATGAGCTGTGCCTTAACAGCTGCACTGCATTTCTAAGTGGCATGTCAATTTCAATTGCATGTTAGTTTCAAGGAACCTGTTTCTAAACATAACAATGTGAAATAAAGCCTTTAGCCAACACGCACTTTACTGGCACGAGACACATGACGTCATATGTAAACAACACTGTCTAAAAGCTCTCGTATAGTAAATATAGCAGTCTTTAAATTTTAAACAACGAATGTTTAACAAAATTACTTCTGTTTCGAGCAACATTGTTTACAATTTGATCAACTGTTGTTTAAGATAGTGTACAACTGTAAGTGAACATCACTTTTTTAAACAGCGTTTTTACTGTGTACAATCCACAAGAATGTATAGAACATTTAGAAAATAAGTAATATAAAGAAGACGTCCACTCTGATATTGAGTTGGTTTGTATAGAGGCAGAACATTACAGGAACAGGTAAGTAAAAGTTTGAGCAAATTCCGATAAAAAATAAGAAAACTATGTATTGTTAAAGGTGCGATCAATCAAACCCTATTTGGCAACTATTTGACATATATCTTGTGAGGTCCCTTCCGATTTGATCTGTACTAACAAACGCAAAACATTTTTCCTCAAGAATTCTGTTTTGCTAAACTATTGATGATTAGATGAATTAGCTGGTACATTCCCTGAAAATGTATTGTGTTTCCTCATTGCCCATATTGCCACCACATTGTGTAAAGGATGGTGCGTAGCCTAGATACTCCCTGCTGCAGTGGATGGCTGATAGCGACAAATCGCTTTTTTTGTGATAGAGGAAAGTTGTGGTTGTCTCATAAAGCTTGTGAGAGGAATATAAGGTTGTACATATGATTACCTGGTGTGCCGCAAGGAGGATTCGGGAGGGATACAGGTGTTTCCACGAGTGTTTCTGCGTCTGACGGGACAGGAATGTTAAACTTCTCTAATTCTGGAGACAAAAGTAAAAAATATTTGCAAGGGTTTAAGTGCTGAAAATGTCAGCAAAGCTGTTTAGAATGTAGACGATTTGCTTTTCGGACTCTGCATGACATCTGGAATTATTGACTTGTATTAATATACTAATATTCAATGTACTTTGACCCAATAATAACTAACCTTGTTATCAGCGTGCCATTATGAATATTGTTTATTCAACACTTGTGAATAGGGGATTTTTCACTCTAGTATAACAGCAACAAGAAAAATCTACACGAAACATAATACACATTGTTGTAAACCATGCATGGATGGCTGCTTTGATGTGTTTGCTATCATCAATAGCATAATACAGAACAATCATGTGCGAAATCCCGCGTTGGTTTTTGGCGCCAAATAGATAATGAAGATAAAATGGTCCCGATTCATCTTTAGAACAGATGTCATACAGTTCATAACGAAGCAATGATAATAGAATGAACTTTTCTCTTTTTCTTAGGTTTTTTTATACGTGATTGCTGTGACCTCTCATGTTTTAGTCGAATAATGTTGAAAAACACTAATTTGCTAACCAGGAATATCACGATTCAAAAGACTTTTAAAAAAATCAACTGAAGTGAAGTCCCAATGCTTTACAGCACTGCCCATAAAAACCATGATCAGATAACGTAATTTCTAATTGTAATGTTCGCATATATGAAAAGATGAAGGACAGTGCAATTTAAGTTGCCTTACTTTGATTTTGATTATCTCAAAAGTCTTTGTAATATAAACAAGAATGGAGTAAAATATTAGTGACGAGAGTTCTCTTCAATAACAAAAACTTCAAATTTATTATTTCATCTGGTTTTTAATCTCAACAAAATGTTACTTTTCCTGACAAAAGAAATGGGCATAATCAATTATGAACTGCAATACATAACATTTATTTGAATAGACGTAAATATTTACAGTCATTGTCAATAATCTACCCTCGCAGAAAGTGTGATTTAAATTAAATAAAAAAAAGTATAATTTCCGAGACATTGGTTTAGTATACATGGATCAATCGCAAAATATTACTGACATAAACGTGATTTCAATAAACAACAGATGACAATGAAAGCACATTATATACACAATGAACGGGTAAGAAAATACAAACAAAATTACAAATAGACATTTATATTATTGGAATTAAAATGCGCTATTCTATTTTATGAATTTCTTACAGGATAACAGAGAAAGGCCAACGCCTTAGATACAATACTTTCAATATTGGTATAGGAAACTGGTGAGTCTATAGGAAAATTTTTATTTGTCTAATAAAGTATAATAGTTAATGATTCTAAAAGAGCATATAATACACTTTGTGTAAACCATTTACGAGTGACTGCTTTGATGTGTTTTCTATCATCAATAGCTGAATACAGAGCAATCATGTGGGAAACCCCGAGTTCTGTATTACGCCAACTGGATAGTAAAGATAAAATGGTCCTGATTCATCTTTAGCACAGATAATTTCATACAGTTCATAATGAAGTATTAGTAATAGATGTATCTGTTCCTTTGTTCAAGTTGTATACGTGATCTCTGTGACCTCTCATGTTATAGTAATCTGCCAACAATGTATAACACGGTTGCGAATGACTTTCAGGAATCAACTTAATGGTTGTCCCAATGTCATACTGCACTGTCCATAAAAAACATGACCACTAATATTGAAGTAATCTGGTTAGTCTTAGAAAAAGTTATATACGACTATCAATATGTGAACGATTCGAATGAATCGACTACTTAAAATTCATTGATTGGATTTCCCTTCAATAAAATTATTCATGCATTTTTTTCATGGGTTTATTTGACTCAATATAAACTTAGCCCTTTATGAATATCACGAAAAATATATATGAGTCGCAGTGTACATACACATTTGCTACCCTGTATAAATATCTAACGGATGAAACCAAAAAATACAGACTGAATTACAAAGGGTTTGATTATCCAATTTCAGTATTATACAAACAATGGTACAATTAATCAAACGACTCTGACTTTCGAAAATACATGCGTGCACAATGTATTTGAAAATCGTCCCCAGCTTTAAACGAGATCATTTGTTATATGTATTTTGTTACATGTTTCCGATTGTCTGAAGGCCAATAGGTTAAAACTTATTATAAAACAAAAAATATATGATATTTCGTTTAGTTAAAATACTTGACATTATCAAAACATTAATTGAAATGAACAATATTTTAAATTGAAAAGTTTCATAGCATAAACTTCCTTGGCGTCATAATCGACGAAAGGCTAAATTGGACAGAACATGTTAACAATATTTATGGAAAAATAATATATATTATATACATCGGCATAATGTCTAAGCTACGTTCACCTATACCTTACAATAATGTATTTATGTTATATAACCCCTTTATCTTGCAACATCTCAATTGTTATTTCTATTACAAAAGAAAGCTGTTTGACTTTTCACTTATTCCCACTAACTTGCCCACACCACGTCGCCATTTAAGGAATTAAATACCTTAAAATTTGTTGATAATGTTAAATTATCATTGACATTTTTTATGGTCGAACACGTCAACGCATTAATACTACCTGCAATTTAAGAAACTTATTTTGCAATAGCATGTTAAATCATTTATTTATACACAATGTAAACATATTATTTTCTTGCCATACTGTCGTTTAAAGATGAAGTTGAGTTCTGGTCATGCGATTGCATTGTGAAAGAAACGGTGTAGAATCGACCAGAAAAGGTTGATCATCTAGCATATAAGAATTTGTGTGTATTGCAAGGTTCTGGAATCATCAAAAGGATAAGAAATTTCGTCCTTGTTTTCACGAATTGACGGTAGTGAGGAAAATCGTAACGCAAAGTGAATGCATTTTTTTTCATTACCGTCACTTCGTGAAAACAGCGACGATTTGGCCAAGTCTTGGTAAAGTTACAAACACTGTACACAGAAATATGTATATCGGACTACACGAACACGTGGCGTAAAAATCCTACCCCCGAGTTTGACGATGTTACATGACATATTTAGAATATGAAGGCATTTGAAGAGAACATGTCTTATCTGAAGTTCTTCTACACTTGCATAATAAGAATGATAACGCTCACAAATTATTTTTCACCTCTTCCCAGAACTCAACTTTCTCTTTAAATTTAACATAATGTAAATCTGTAGTTTATAAATGTATTTAAAATGTAAATAGAATTTTTTTTTTTAATCAGACACTCCAGAAATGCCTTTGAGTCTAAGTTTGAACGTACCCTGATAAATATGTACAAGCTTCACATTTCGACTTTTTTATTTTAAAAATCTGTATTTGACAAAATATATGAATATTTTCTGTTTATGTTTCGTTATTTACTTGTTTAATGTTTGAAATGTGAAAAGGATTTTGGCTTCGTAAATTTGTGTATTGTTTGTATTCTGTATTTGCCGTTTTCATTACGATGATTGTAAGGGGAATCGCTGTGTTTTATTGTAAGCCACTGGCCTTTTAATGCAATTTCCCAGGCAAATGTTATTATGTATTATTATATCTTTGTATTTTATGAAATCGATGAATTGAACTGAACTAAGCTGAACTTAAACTACTAATAACATTAAAAATAAACTATATGATAAGTTCGCGCTAAAACACTTTCATGCTCTCCAGATATTTTCTAGCAACCTTAAATTATCACCTCAAGATATCTCAGTTTTCCTTTTGAATACAGAAGATGTGAAATAACCGGGCAAAAATGTATATTTGCTAATCATATAGAACAAACTAAATTTTGAATTGACACCTACACGTACTGCCACATTATCATGATAATGATATTTTCAAGGAGACATGAAACAAGGAAGTATACAAAGAACAGTAATCATCATAGGGTGATTTGTTAGTTTCGTGTCATGTCAAGGTTCGTTAACCCGGTGACTACAAAAACTCTCTCATTCCAAGACGTAATCCGTGAGCTACGAAATTCCGGTGGGCGGTAGGTTAATTAGCTGCATCAACATGGTCAGGGAAATCAATATTCCTCTTCCTTAACTCTAGAGGAAATAAATATCAAAAGAAATAATACAATTATTAAATGTCTTTCCTGAGACTATCCTCTCGAAATGCATTCTCTTATTAAACTCTCTCAACTTCAACATTTCAGGAAAGTTGTTTTCCCTTTTTTAAGTATAGTCCTAAATGGCAGGATTATTGCTCGCTTTGCCTTCCAGTTCAAATATTTATTATACATCCACGCTTTTTAAGGCCTGTGTATTATCGAAAAACTGAAATCGAAAGATAAAAGTCTAATAATATCACTGTAGAAGATTTGTAAAATGTAATAAACCTTTCAATTGATTCTTTAGAGAGCAATGGTAAAGCAGTCACGGAATACTTTAAGGTTGTATTTTTTCGAGAAAACCTAAACTATTTTTTTTTAAATTAGAAATGATAGGACTTCATATACCTTCTTCAATGATTTCAGCACAAAGGCCCATGTCATTCTCCCGGAATATAAGCCGCAGTTTCAGCGCGCTCGTTCTACCTGTGCCATGCTTGTTAACAAATTGATGAAGTAAGCTCTCGTACGCCGACTGAGGATTGAGTTGGACAAAACTCAAAATTTGAGCGTTGTTACCCTGCGTAGCACTGAACCCCAGATAAACGCTTAGCTGTGCTGGGGTGATGCCGTTAATTCTTGAGGATATCTGTATCAATATACCGTCATTTAGAATGTTTTCATCCATGACTCCCGCCATTGCTACCTATTAAGCGAATGGGGTAAACAAAATAAAAATGGGAAATCTCTAGCAAGAATATTTCTATCTGAATATGTGTATAATTTTAGAACAACACTATAGTGCAATCAATGAGGAAGTACTCAAAGTTGATGTAGTGTGTTGATTGAATGGAAAATATCATTGTTAAGTGACTCGGTTATACATTGCCTCAGAATCTGAAAACAAAACCTGGATTTAGCTCGTGCTGCAATCATAATTATAAACCGTTAGGTCAGTCAGGAACCTCATGACTTTTACAAGCCGATCGCCTGTCTGAATATCAAGATATTCACGATTGGAAATCGAAATTTCATTTTCCGTTTTCCTAACGGAGTATGGTAAAACCGGTCACTCAAATATTATTACTTTTGTGAGGCACTTCATGATCATTTTAAAGAGCTTTTTTTTGTTAGGGCTTCAATATTACACCATATCACAGACACTGATACAATGTAGGGCAATGGATCTCAGATTTAACGTGTGTGTATTGGGTTTTTACAGACGTGTATCAATCAGATATGATTATTTACGTCTGGGGAACAACCTTTAAACGTCATCATCCCAAAGACGTGACTCAGTTTCTAACCTGCGTCCTCGGCTGAACAACATTGAACATTGTTAAACGATGCCTTTAAACACAAAGGCCCGAATTCACAAAGGAGGGTTGTCGACAAACCTCCTTTGTGAATTCGGGCCAAATGGGATATATCAATAACCGTAGTTCACTTACAGTTAAGGAAAAGAATATCCTTCGTTTTAGCAATCAAGCGCTATCTAATAAATGATACAAAGCATGTCATGCAAAGTACTCACGAACTAAATGTTGACGATTGTCAGCAAATACGGTATGAAATCACACAAGCATGATTGAGAACGTAAAACGCATCCGGGAAATACGAAATGTATGTATTTATGCAGGTAATAAAACGTGTCATTTGATAATGTAACATGACCCGAGAAATCACAACTACAAGAAAATTGTATAAGATCTGTTTCTTTTTTTTTATGGGAATTGTTTTTCTTGATAAATACTCCAGATAACAGTGCAATGGAACATAACAAAAGAGCTTCGAGTAGAGCCTTTTTTTTGGTTAAAAAACAATCAATTAGATTTTTTTGACGGGGATTGTTGTTAGTGTATGACGATTTGTCTACTACTCACATATAATCATTGAATCATTAGACTGTATGCGATAAAAGGATAGATATCATTAATGATAATCAATAGTATACCTCCATCAGAATGATAGCTTTGGAATTAACGCGAGCACGATGTCTTCTGATTGGGAGTTCTTGCATTAACAAATAGACAAACAAAGTGTACCAAATAAGTGTGCCAAATTTCATTTGCACAGGGAGTTATTTCATCACTGTAATTGCTCATGATATTCTTAATCTACTGGAGGAATATCTGCTTTGGAACGATTGCTTTAAAGCGGTTTGTAATGCCTTTTCACAAAATAATATAGGTATTGCAAATCACGCAAGCATTCCGGGGATTCCCCAAGCCGTAGACAACGTGATCTTATGGCGCCTCTTTACGCTACGATGAACACATTGATCACTAATAAAGTTTATATAATAAGGTTTATTGAATATTTCTCATGTTTTTCCTAACCATTTATTTCCCCTGCCCAGCTGCCATTTCCAAAGACATATTAACATTTATCACTTAGAGACTTCGGTGGTAAGCGCTTTATAAGCACTTTTTCATTATTATTAGTACATGTAGTATTATTAATATTATTATTATTATTGTCTGAATCAATACTAATCATATCATTTCCACCATCATCTATGTTGTCTCTTTCCCTCTCTGTACACACGTTACACATTTATATTCGGTAAAGATATGTCAGTGCAGCTTGCTGAATCGCATTTATTAGTAAATTTATAAGTCAAGGTCACCTAGGCTTTGTAACTGTCATCTATTTAACAATACAGTGAGATGGTAATATAATATGAAACAATCATTTGAGTACTTACAAAGGTGTTATGGAGAGCTTCAGTATCAGCCTATGGTCATCAGAGTAGAAAAAATCAAGAAAGATATTGAAGACGATGCTATTTTCATATGAAAGCTTAGCCGGGATCCGTGTGATGATATGGCTCTCGCAATGTAACAATGCCAACAGAGCGCCTGAGTCTAACAGCAGCTTTCCCTCAAAAGGCTTGTCAATTACTGAAGATTACAATTGTAATAATTACAAATGTTAACCACTAAATTCTATTTTAGTTTCAGGCCCTATCTATCTTCTGTTGTGCTCCCTAATTTCCTGTTCAAAGTTACTTTCAAATCGGATATTGATGGTATTTCCTCCTAATCATTAAATTAATATTTAATGTAAGAGTCCCATCTGGTTCTGTTTCAGTTTCTAAACAGGAAAGACATTCGTCCAATGAAAGTAGAATTATACTAAAAGATGCACGTAAATTAAGCATGTGAAGATTTAATGTACTAATTGTGTTACGAGGACAAAATATAAGACGAAATCTACTTATAACTAAGTAAATTAAAGGAGTGCGTGCGATGTGCAAATTATAATTATTGATCCTGGCTAGATAAGAATAAGGGTTTCACTTTTTTAATCTTCTTGTATCTCATGATATCATTTCAAAAAATCATCGTATTATTTACAAAAGGTGTTTTGTTGTTGTTGTGGTAAAAAAATTATTCAGTTTGAGTTTCATTTCGTTTTATTATCATATTTCAAATTTCACGTGTTTTTGTTTGTTTACAAGAATAACAAAGACAGAGGCGCATGTAGATTACTTTATAATATGAGAATGGTAAAGGGACAATTATTGCAAGGGAAAAGGGGCACTTATCAGATTTTAATAGGGGCATTTATTAGAGGTGAGAAGGGACATTTATGAGAAAGTGAAGGGGGTCTTATAAGGAAAGAAAAGGGGTGGGTGCACGTATCAAAAGGAACAAGTGCACTAATATTAGAAGGGGAAGGGGCAGTTCTTACAAAGGAAAAGGGGTACCTTTCGTGAAATATGTGGCCTTTACGAAATCAACCTTACGAATTCAGTAGCCTTGTCCATTACATTTGGAACCCATACGCACACTACATCGCACCCAGAGCACCCATACGCGTATGGAGCGCCAAAGGTGCCAATATCAACAGTCACAAAAACAAACAAAGATGCATACAAACAAACAAAGAAGCATACAAACAAACAAAGGACAGAGCAAAATAGACAAAGTACCCAGAAGAAAGGACCAATTAACAAAGAATAAATCAAAGGTCAGAGCAAAATAGACAAAGTACAGGTCAGAAGAAACAAAGGGCGTTTTGGTTTACGGTAAGCAAATAGACATCAGGCACGAAAACGAGAAAGGACAAACTCAAAAGGACATCAGCTAGGAACTGACCCTCAAAGGACAACAGAGGGCGTTTTGGTTTACGGTAAGCAAATAGACATCAAGCACGAAAACGAGAAAGGACAAACTCAAAAGGACATCAGCTCAGCTAGGAACTGACCCTCAAAGGACAACAGAGGGCGTTTTGGTTTACGGTAAGCAAATAGACATCAAGCACGAAAACGAGAAAGGACAAACTCAAAAGGACATCAGCTCAGCTAGGAACTGACCTCAAAGGACAACAGAGGGCGTCCTCGAGGTTTTTTTCTTTTTAATCTAGGGCCTACTCCAATATAATACGCTGTAGGTCAATACAACAAATATGGGCTTTCATCGAAAGGGTGCGGTGCGGTGCGGCGCGGTGTGGTGTGCTCAACGCACCCATTCGATAAAAGAGGGGGGCCTTTTCTCGAAAGGGTGCGTTGAGAGCGGAGTACCATTTTAACACACCCTTTCGATGAAAGCGGGGGGGGGGGGCTTTTCTCGAAAGGGTGCGTCGACTAGTCTTTCGCATCAGTCGTTTAAAATGAGGATCTCGGACAGAAGGTAATAGTTGCCAATTTAAGTATATCGAAAATGTATTAAATGAAATGGAATGGTCTTGATTACAGAGTGGTCTCTTTGATGGGGGAGACAGAGAGAAGGAAAAAAGGGAAAGGGAAGATAAAAGGAAAGAAAGAAGAGGAAAAAGAATAAGAAAAGAGGGAAACAGGGGCGAAGTGCTCTTGCCTCCTCCCTTCCCCCCCCCCCCCCCCGCCAAAAAATAAATAAGAGAGAGAGAGAGAATCTGTTCTGATCCTGGTCCTGATCCTCAAGAGGGATATAAAGATGACCAATAAGAACGTTATCGTTCGAGAGAGAGTGTTTGTTGCTTCTAGAACATTTCAGAATTAAGTCCCATCATATTGCAGTTGTGGGGAGGGACTATGATTATATTACCCCCTTGGATGGCTTCCCATAAGAGTCCGGCTTTGAAGGTTTCGACTGCGTCGCAGGCAAAGATGCTGGGGGGGGGGGGGAAAGTAAATTCCAGGCCCGTATGGTTCTTGGAAAGAAGGTGAGTCGATATATATCCGTCTTGCATCTTATGTTGGAGAAGGAGAGGGAAAGAGAAGATAAAAGGAAAGAAAGAAGAGGAAGAGGAAGAAGAATTTGTGTTCTGCCAGTGTCACAAATAGATATATAAATATGCTCATCTGACGATAATTTGATGTATAAAACCCCTCACCTTCTTGGGGCTCCGCCCCTTGGATCCAACACCAATTTGTGTCCTTCCAGTGTCACAAATAGATATAAAAATATGCTCATCTGACCGTTATTTATTGCCCAAAACCCCTGAGCTTCTAGTTGCTCCACCCCCTGGACCCCACGCCAATTCGTGACCCCTGTGTCACAAATAAGGTATAAAATAATAATTATTTAATGGACAAAACTCCTGAGCTTCTGGGGGCTCCGCCCCTGGACCCAACACCAAATTGTGTCCTGCCACTGTCACAAATAAGGTATAAAATTATGCTCATCCGACGTTAATTTTGATGTTTAATACCCCTGAGCTTCTGAGGGCTCCGCCCTGTGAAAAAAACGTGTAAAAAAAACACGTTAATTTTTACCGTTTTTGGGAGATACCCCCCCCCCCTGGCGTTCAAGGGGGGGGGGGGGTACGATTTTTCAAATTTTTGAGGGCCCCAAAAAAGATTAGTGCTCTCTAGTAATTTCGCGACTACTCCGGAACCGCGGCAGTTTTTCTTTCATGACTTTTTTCTTTCGAGTCTTACGCATCTTTTGAAACATTTTTTTGTTGAAAATCGGACGTATAATTGCGGAGTCACGTGACCTTTTGTTTTTGCATGTCAAAAAAATCTAAAATCGCTCATTTTTGTGATTTATGTACCAAACATATGGAAATACCATTTATTCTTTTAAAAAAAGAGAAAACATTGGTTATTTGGTCTTGTTTCAAGTAAATTTGTTTGATTTTGGGTAAAAATAGTTGAATTGTGGTTAGAAATGAAATGAAATAACAAAATAATATAATACATAAATACAAATAATCAAAACAAGAGATAACATAGGGATAAACTGGCTCTTCCAACTTTGTTGTCGTATTATTATTCTAACGAATATATGAAGTGAAAAAGAACGCTCGAATATGAATTATATATGATTTATGGGTAAAAATGTGAATTCTCTGACCTTGTTTGCATAAATTACCATAAATATGCATTTTCGCGGCGATCGGCTGTGAAACGGCCGAGATCTTAGGAGGACCCCCCCCCCCCCCCCCCACCCTCAAGTCCACTCCAATCACATTGAAAAAAAGTATGACTTAAATCATCTCTCTCATCATTATACCGCTATAGTATTCATGTTTTTAATATTATTTATTTTCCATTAAACAAGTTCATAGAGAAAATACTTATCTCTCTGCAACATTAAAAAAGAATCTTCATTAATATGTCTTAATTTGTATTGATAGCCTTGTGGTCGCCAACAGTGGCGAAGGCAGGGGCGTCTCCAAAGGGGGTGTGGGGGTGCGACACCCCCCCCCCCCCCACCTGTCAGGATATTGTCGGTAAAATTGCGCTGCCGTCGGGAAAAAGAGAAAAGGGGGAGGGGGAAAAAGAGAGTAAAAGGGAAAGAAAAGAAAAAAAGAAAAAGAAAAGAAAAAAAGAAAAGAAAGGAAAGAAAAGAGAAGAAAGAAAAGAAAGAGAAAAACGAAAAAGCGGGAGAATAGGAAAGAAAGGAGGCAAGAGCCCTTTGCCCCCGTTACCCTCTTTTCTTCTTCTTCCTCTTCTTTCTTTCCTTTTATCTTCTCTTTCCCTTTCCCTTCTCTCTCTCTCTTATTTATTTTTTTGGCGGGGGGGGGGGGGGGGGGAGGGGAAGAAGGGCTAGGAGGCAAGAGCCCTTCGCCTCCGTTTCCTTCTTTTTCCTCTTCTTTCTTTCCTTTTATCTTCTCTTTCCCTTTCCCTTTCCCTTCTCTCTCTTACTTATCTTTTGGCGGGGGGAGGAGGAGGAGGCAAGAGCCCCTCTTTTCTTCATATTCTTCTTCCTTTCCTTTTTTATTCTCTTTCCCTTTCCCTTTCCCTTCTCTCTTTCTCTCTTATTTATTTTTTGGCGGGGGGGGGGGGGAGGCAAGAGCCTTTCGCCCCCGTTTCCCTCTTTTCTTCTTCTTCTTCCTCTTATTTCTTTCCTTTTATCTTCCCTTTCCCTTTTTTCCTTCTCTCTGTCTCCCCCATCAAAGAGACCACTCTGTAATCAAGACCATTCCATTTCATTTAATACATTTTCGATATAAATTGGCAACTATTACCTTCTGTCCGAGATCTTCATTTTAAACGACTGATGCGAAAGACTAGTCGACGCACCCTTTCGAGAAAAGCCCCCCCCCCCCCCGCTTTCATCGAAAGGGTGTGTTAAAATGGTACTCCGCTCTCAACGCACCCTTTCGAGAAAAGGCCCCCCTCTTTTATCGAATGGGTGCGTTGAGCACACCACACCGCGCCGCACCGCACCGCACCCTTTCGATGAAAGCCCATATTTGTTGTATTGACCTACAGCGTATTATATTGGAGTAGGCCCTAGATTAAAAAGAAAAAACCTCGAGGACGCCCTCTGTTGTCCTTTGAGGGTCAGTTCCTAGCTGAGCTGATGTCCTTTTGAGTTTGTCCTTTCTCATTTTCGTGCTTGATGTCTATTTGCTTACCGTAAACCAAAACGCCCTCTGTTGTCCTTTGAGGGTCAGTTCCTAGCTGAGCTGATGTCCTTTTGAGTTTGTCCTTTCTCGTTTTCGTTCTTGATGTCTATTTGCTTACCGTAAACCAAAACGCCCTCTGTTGTCCTTTGAGGGTCAGTTCCTAGCTGAGCTGATGTCCTTTTGAGTTTGTCCTTTCTCGTTTTCGTTCTTGATGTCTATTTGCTTACCGTAAACCAAAACGCCCTCTGTTGTCCTTTGAGGGTCAGTTCCTAGCTGAGCTGATGTCCTTTTGAGTTTGTCCTTTCTCGTTTTCGTGCCTGATGTCTATTTGCTTACCGTAAACCAAAACGCCCTCTGTTTCTTCTGACCTGTACTTTGTCTATTTTGCTCTGACCTTTGATTTATTCTTTGTTAATTGGTCCTTTCTTCTGGGTACTTTGTCTATTTTGCTCTGTCCTTTGTTTGTTTGTATGCTTCTTTGTTTGTTTGTATGCATCTTTGTTTGTTTTTGTGACTGTTGATATTGGCACCTTTGGCGCTCCATATACGCGCACTACATCGCACACATACCATGCCTGGGGCAGAAATTGCTTCCAGGTTCCTAGTATAATGCGTTATCAGTACATTTTAAATATCATATCAGAATTGCACTTTGCCCCTAACATCATCAGTTCATATAATAATAATCTGGATTTATATAGCGCTTAACACGGTATACAGTTTTAAGCACTTCACATAATATTATTACCCCAGTCATCGGATTCATTCACACACAATTTGCACCATCTTCACTCCCGGGAGAGTATTCCTACAAAAAGGTCGGCGTGAGGGCATTTTCAATTACTAATCAACACAAATGCTTTTGTCCTCCTACCGGGTCCCATTGCTCTCCTGGATATTGAGTGGCAAATAAGGCTTAATACCTTGCCAAAGGACATTAGAGCCGTGTCGGGGATCGAACCCACACCTTTTGAATATCAAGTCAAGAGCTTAAACCACTTCTAGATACAACAACAATACCATTTTATAATCTCTATGAAACTTTTGTTTTACTTTGTTTACTACGTTAGAAGCATTTAAACGTTGCCATGCTTTTGCGGGGCCGTCGATCTATAGAGCTGTCGGTTTCGAGTGCTGTTAGTCTTGAGGGCAATATTAAGCATTCGCACCGACAAGCAAATTGGTTGCATACTCTCTAAAAAAATCGAGTGATCACGGACGTCACTCCTCTGGAGAGTGAAAATGTAGTGAAAATAGAGTGAACATTCACTCTTTTCTTCTTAGAGAGCACTCTAAAATCAATCGATTTTCACTCCTAAACAAGTGATCACGGACGTCACTCCCAAGAAAGTGAAAATAGAGTGAAAATTCACTCTTTTTTTTTAAGAGAGTAGAAAGAACAATTCGGGCAAACCTGACGTAATACTTCCAAACATAACTATGATGAAAGAAACTAAATTGGCATACGGTTCGCCGTTCAACACTCCCAGCAATCACACAACATTCTCAAACCGAGGACAATACAAACGTGTATATGAAACATTAATTTGCACGCTACTTTCTGTCTTGTCTGGGCTCATATCAACAATAATTGATAAAAACTTTACTGGCTACATGTATTTGACATGACCCCTGCCTACCATATAAATTAATAATCTATAAACAAAGACATTACATACTCACAAATAATTTGAAAAGAGTGTTGAAAATGTCAGCAAAGCTAAACAATTATGCGATTTGCTATCTGGACTCTGCATGGCATCTGGAGTTATTGCTTATTGACTTGTATTTATACTAATATCCAATGTACTTTGACCCAATAATAACCAACCTTGATATCAGTGTGCCATTACAGATGTTTTTTTTTTCAACACTTGTGAAAAGGGGATTTTACACTACCGTGTGAGTCAAAAAAAAGTTTACACTTAGGAAAATTGCTAATTATTTTTAAAATTATCTATGAACAATAAATGATTATACATCTTATGAAAGAGCGTTTCATCCCAAATCATTTGGTATCATTTTGTAGATCTGCAATGACCGAATTGATACTGAAATCCCAATTGTTTTATTTAAACATCACATATGCAACTTTGGCGCAAGTCAATTTTTGCACTCTCGCAAACAATGCCTCCTATTCATCCAAGCGTGAACACATACCACACATAAATGATTTAGGATAAAATAATCTTTCATAACATGTATAATAATTTACTGTTCATAGATGATTTATAAAATAATTAGCAATTTTCTAGGTGTTAACTTTTTTTTGACTCACACTGTATAGTATAATATAGCCAAAAATTTCAACACGAACATAATACACATTGTTGTAAACCATGCATGAGTGGCTGTTTTGATGTGGTTGCTATCACCAATAATAGCTTAATACAGAACAATCATGTGGGAAACCCCGCACTGTGAAAAAGTTGGGCAATATTTTTCCAACACTTTGCCCAACGTTGTGCCAATAGTCAACCCAACCATCTATTGGGCAATATTTTGCCCAGTGCTATTGGTAAACGTAGGTACCCTACTTCACACGTGCATAATTGTTTCGTATTTTGACCAACAGCTTGGTCAAGATTTTCCCAACAAGTGGGCTACCGTAGTCGGGCAGTTGAAGGGTCATATCTTTGCCTATGTTTTGGTCAATATACGAAACAATTATGCACGTGTGAAGTAGGGTATTTACGTTTACCAAAACCACTGGGCACAATATTGCCAAAAGGATGGTTGGGTTGACTATTGGCACAACGTTGGGCAAAGTGTTGGAAAAAATATTGCCCAACCTTTACACAGTGCGCGTTCTTTATGGCGCCAAATAGATAGTGCAGATAAAATGGTCCCTATTTACCGTTAGCACAGTTCCCGTTTTACGGTTAATAACGAAGTATTGATAATAGAATCAACAGTTTTCCTTTTCAGATTTTAAACGTAATTTAAACTTGCCAGCAAGTTATAACACGATTAAAAATGACGTTCAAGAAATCCCATAGACAATTAATTTGTGAACGATTCGAATGAATGAAATATTTAGAATTCATTGATTGATTTTCCCTTTGCTTTTGAATTCGTTGGACTATAATTAAACGACTCTGAATTCGAAAATACGTGCGTGCAGAATGTGTTTGACAATCATCCCCCAGGTTTAAACGAGATGATATATTTTTTTACGTAATAATAATAATAATAATAATAATAATAATGGGTTCTTGTATAGCGCTCATGTCTGTCAGATTTGACACTCCTGGCGCTCCCGATTGTAAGTTTTACATGCTTCGGATTGGCTGAAGGCCAATAGGTTGCAAATTAATATGAATAAAACAGACATATGATATTTCGTTCAGCCAAAATACCTTACACTATTAAAACAGCAATTACAATATACAATATTGAAATTGAAAAGGTTCATAGCATAAACTTCCTTGGCGTCATAATCGACGAAAGGCTAAATTGGACAGATCATGTTATACTTGGCCAAATTAGTATGTATATCGTTCAGTCGTACCTTCCAAAAATTGAGTTATGTTATATAACCACTTTATCTTGCAATATCTCAATTAGTATAGTCTTGTTTATTCAGGAACCAGTTCAAATAATTGAAAATGATTATATATACATTACAAAAGAAAACGGTACGACTTTTAACTAATTCTCACTAAGTTGCCCACCAAACGCTTGTTCGTTGAATGACGAAGGGAAAGCTAACATCGTTAAACACGCCGGGGATATTAATAGCAGTAGTACACTTACATTTCAGGAAAAGAATATCCTTTGTTACAGTAATAAACAAAAATCAAGCACTATTTAATGTATATATGATACAAAGCATGATGTCAAAAGTACTCACGAACTAGGTGTTGAAAATTGTCAGCAAATACAGTATGAAATCACACGAGAAACGAATGAGAACGTAAAACGCAACCAGGACCTACTTATGAAAATAATGTCTGTATTTATGCAGGTAATAAAATGTGCTACTTGATAATGAAACGTGAACCGCGAACCAACAAAGACATGTATAGAATAACGTCAGATTCTATTTTTAATGGGGATTTTTTTTCTTGATAAGTAATTTTGCAAATAACAGTGCGATGGAACACAAAAGAGCATGGGCAGAATCTTGTTATTGTTTAAAAAAAAAATCGATCTATGCTCTTTTTTTGTAATGTTTGCTCATCGCAGCAGATGTCCTGTTGTCACGGGGAATTCCACATTTTGGATGACGCCAAAATGCTTGTTTAGACTCAAGACTAGTATTTCAAATAGGCTATCATAGTCAGTGAATTTAGTGTAGATATTTTAATAATTGTTTTCAATTGATAAACTAATACAAAGTGATGCATTGTAATCTGTAGTCGCTTTTTTTTAGTTTTCATTGCCCTGATTTCACAATAATAGTTTTGTAAAGGGTATTGTGGTTATCAGTGTTTGGCGATTTGTCCTCTACTCACACATAATCATTGAACCAGGCGCGGATCTACGGGGGGGTTTAGGGGGTTCAAACCCCCCCTTGGGCGGCCCAAAAAAAAAAAAAAAAAAAAAGAAAAAAAAGAAAGAAAAAAAAAAAGAAAGAAAAAAGAACGCACGCTGGAGAGAAACCCTTTCAAGTGCAAATATTGTGAGAAGATATTCAACTCATCTGGTAACTTAACCAAACACATGATAAAAAGGCTGGATATAACTGTGTTTTAAGCTGTTACTTGATTTAAAAAGACGTTATCATGCACTGCTTTTTATGGTCTCCATTGTGTTAATAGATGCCAGGAAAACATCACTTACGGGGTTCAAATAAACACCCCAAAAAAAATCGGCTCGCCGCTACGCGGCTCGTGGACGATGCTCTGCATCGTCATTATTTTGGTCAAACCCCCCCCCCCTTAGCAAAAAGCTAGATCCGCCCCTGTGAACCATACGACTGTATGCGATAACTGGCTAGATACCATGATTGTTATTCAATAGTATACCCCTATCAGAAATATAGCATTGGCATTGCCGTGAGAACGATGTCTTCTTAAAAGGAGTTCATACATTACAAAATATACATAGTAAAGTTTGTGCCAAATTTCATTGGCACTGGAATTTATCTCATCACTGTATTGTTCACCATATTCTGAATTCACAGAAGGAATATCTGCTTTGGAACGATTGCTTTGAGGTGCTCCATAATAATTGTTGTTAAAAATATAGACATTGCCAATCACGCACGCATTCCGGGGATTCCCCAATCCGTAGAAAACATCATTTTGTGGCGCCTCTTTACGCTACGATGATCATTGATCACTGTAAAATGAGTGTCTAGCATATGGTATTGAATATTTCTTATGTTTTTACCTAATCATTTATTTCCCTCCGCCCAGCTGCCATTTTCGAGAGACATATTTAATATTTTCTGAATAAGTACTAATGATATAACATAGCATGATCTGATCCCCCCCCCCCCCCCGCCGGATTTCTCTCTCTCTCTCTCTCTCTCTCACTCCCTCTCTTTCTTTTTCTGTATCTGTTCACCGTAATCATTATCATTAGCTACAAATTATCACCATCATCCATGTTGTCTCTCTTTCTCTCAGTTCAGTCACACACAAACTCATCATCTCCACCCTCTTCTTGATCACCATACACACACACGCCCACCACATCCAATCCGTCAGACACACACTCGCAAGCCTTTGCCACATCTTTCCCGTTTTCTTTCATGACTCCGTGACCACCTCATACTTTTTATTCTCTCATCTTTTGACAATTCATAATTATGATGTTTTTATTTTGTCAGTCTTTTTATCCAAATACATGTTTATTACCATCCATCTCTCCTTTGATGATGTTTAATGTGTTAACATGCATTGCATTGTATCAGTTGAGCATCACTGATGTTAATCAATATTATACTCTCAAAAAAGAAAACAGAGATTATTAAAGACACAATGCAGTGGATCACTTCATTATGTTTCTTTAATCGTTTCCTTACAAAATCACAAGCAATTATATATTGATATTATTATCATAAGTAGTAGTAGTAGTAGTAGTAGTAGTAGCAGTAGTAGAAGAAGAAGCATTAGTAGTAGAAGAAGAAGTAGTACTTGAAGAAGATGTAGTAGAAGAAGCATTAGTAGTAGGAGTAGTGGTATTAGTTGTATCATCATCATTTCAATAAATAAAATACATGATAGATCAGAAACAGACAATCGGGAACGTAAAGATATAAAATAATACACCCACTGGAACGCAAGGGGCAGAAATTGTTTGCCTAATAACTGTGGCAAGAAGCCTTCTGTCCTAGTTCCAGTGGTTTTAAATAATAAGTAAGTTTTACAAAAATATTCAATATAAAAATTACAACCTTATATTGCAACCGAATTTCCTATCAACACAACACTTTCGATTTGGGAGAGAAAATAAAAAAGGGAGAAAAAAAGAAAAGGAGGAGATTAAAGTAGATAGAGTCTTACAGTGTCACATAGAATGGAACAAGGCGAGAGAAAGATAGGGATAAAACATATATTTAAAAACAAATTATTAAAAAAACATTACTTCATATTCCATTAATTATCATGCGCAAAATGAATGTACAGCACCATAAAATCATTGTGTTAATAAAATATGAACAACAGGTTTACTTAGTGTCACATTTTAGGTCTAATACCGGTGAAAAGGGAAGAGGGAAAAAGAATTCTCATTTCTCGTTTTATGTATAATGGGATAAAAAAAAAAATAAGAGTAAAAAAAGCAATATGGGCCTATTTACATCAAGAGAACAGAGGATCATTATTATACCCTACCAACCTAATAATTTGTAATGAATTATTTAAAACAAAAATTACAACTCAAAAAATGGCATCATATATATTAAACATGTAGTTGAGCAAGTCATGCCGATAGGGAGATCTCGACCACCCCCGAGCGCACAGACTCGCAGAACAATGCATTCGCTGAGCACGCGCCCGGAGGTGAACGAACCTTGCATTACCGGCATGGCGAGCATTCACATCATAGTGCCACATTATACAATACCAAACAAATCCTTGGTAACACATCCGATCAAACAAATAATTCTACTTGACTCGAGAGACTGTCAATTAAGAATCCGGACCCGTTTTTCGTAAGTCATTTTGTTGACATGTTTGTTTGTTTGTTTGTTTGTTCGAGGAGCCCGTCTCCGTATATCTTCAATCTTACTTCACAGGGATTTAGTAAATGGTATACAAATGCCGTATCTGCTGACCATATTCCAATATAAAAATATATACATTGTCTTAAATACATAACAGAGAGTATCTGAAGATTTTAGATTGCATAAAAGAACATAATGTATCATACAACAGAAATGGAGAAAGTCAAGAAAAGAGTAAGATGATACAGCTATCACGCTGCCCCTAAACAGGATGATAATCGTTCTGATATTCATTAAAGATCTTCTTTACAATTTGTTCAATTATCGTTATTTCCAATATTTGTTGCTGGTATTATTTGAAGCCATGATGTCGAGTACTTTTCAGGCAATAATTTAATTGCAACGTGGGTGAAACTATCTAAAAGGTATTGTCAATGCATGGTTGATTGTGCACTCCAAAAAGAGATTTAAAAAAAACATACTTGTTTGTTGGATAAAGTGGAGGTGCGTGGACAACGTGTGGATCACATGGTGCGTTGTTCGAGTCTCTCCGCATAACTAATGTGCTTTACCAAGACATACATCTAGATTTGCTACTCTCCACCCAGGAGACGTCTAAGAAAGTCATAGACGAATTTGGCAAGTATGGCAATTATGGCAATAAAGACTACTTTGAAGATCATGTCGAGGCTATAAGATGATGGCTGCTGTTGACGCTCTGCTAGGCGATCACGAGACTGAAGGTCGCTTGGCGTAGGTACCACCGGCTTCCCAGACCCTATAAACAGACGGTGTAGAAAAGATAGAGATGACCGAACTGCTGTTCAGTTATTATTTTTCTTACAATAATTTTAAGGGAACTTCCAATGATTTCTTATTTAGTGGTCTACATTCCCACTTTCTGCAATACAATGATAGATAATACATGATTTTATCTTACATTTTATTTTCCGAGACGTAAATTACCTTCGGTTTTTCAGCCGTATTGCTAACATTATGGTTCCATAACAGGTTTTAAAACTTGATGTCTCAAGGTATATTTGATTTGATTTTATTTGATTTGATTTATTTACCAACAGCAATACATTTCATACATTTCATAAAATAATTTACATATACAGGAAGAGAAACTATTGGTTGGTAAAAGGGGCCAGATAATAGCACATGTGCTAGTCGAGCCTAACCCCTTAAACAGCTAAACAAAGAATTTTGGTACAAATCAGTTTAGAGAACGTAACAAAACAAAAATAATGAATTTACTTTTACAATCGATACTTAAAAAAAACAAGAATCAGTACTCAACAACGTCTTACAATATACAAACTAATAATGTAAAATATGAGTTAAGAATTGTGTACACTTGATATTTCATTCATGACTTGTTCAACAAATGACTTGTAACATAATTTCGAAACTTATTTCTAGACCTTGTCAATCTGACATCAACCGGTAATCTATCCCAAAATTCACTGCCCACAAAAGACAATGAAAATTGACCTGGTTTCTATTTAATTTTGGAAGACGTAATTGTCCACCTTCTTTTTGTCTTGTGGAATAGCTATGTTCTATAGAGAGGGAGCCACAAATATGTTGTTTGGTGATATCATACCTGGCTTGTCATGAGGAAGAGAGGGTTGGTTAACATCCTGGGAAGTAGGTGTGTCAGCGGGGCTAGGAATAACAGTCCCAGTCTTCTCCAATTCTAGAAAGAAACAACAAATATAATCTTAATTATTTTTTAGCAACCTTGATACTTTAATCTAATAATTTGTTGTAAGGGTAGAATTCTTAAAACGATAAAGGAATTTGTAAAATGCTTTTCATTTCAATTGATGAATGTCAAAGAATCCTTGCTGTAAAAAGCGTTCTATGTTTACAAAGCAACTATAAGGAACTATAACCGTTTAACAGATTGCCGAGGCGTGAATAATTTTCCTCGGTTTTTGAATGAATGAATGGTGGTGGTGGTTATTTTACCTGACTGATAATAAAGCATAAATGCTTGTATGTAAGCAACCAGACGGCCAACGACTTTAGGTCCTTTCCGAGGGACCTGGTAATGAAGATTAATGCCTTACCAAAGGGCACTGGCGCATCGCCTTGGTTCGAACCCGGGTCACCGGATTACGAGACCACTGCTCTACCGATTGAGCTATCGCGCTGTATTGCTAACATTTTGGTACTATAACAGGTTTTCAACCAAAAAATTATCAGAGAGAGAGAGTGAAAAGAGGCAGTGAAGACGGACAAAATCCGAAGATGTTATTTGATTATATCATACCTGGTGTGTGATGAATAGGAGAGGGTGGGTTAGAAGGCAGGCCACTCGATGTATCTGCGCGGCTAGAGACGATAATCCCATAGTTCCTTAGTGCTAGAAAGAAATGACAAAATATTATCTTCAGTATTTTCTAGCCTCCTTAATGTTTCGCCTCACGAGGTCTCAACTGTTCTTTCAAACACAGAAAATGTGAAATAACTGACCAGAAATGAAATTTGCTAATCGTAAAAGAAGATCATTAATGATATAGGGTTAAAGCCTTCTGAATAGAAACATACTGCCATAAAATAAAAAATACAGACATAAAATAAGTAATAATAAGCATATAGAACATGCATTATTATGTGGTGATTTGTTAATTTCATGTCATTTCAAGGTTGCATTGACCCGGGGACTCCCAAACTCTCTCATTCCCATAGACGTAATACATGAACCACGAAATTCCAGTTGGCATTAGGTTGACTGGCTGCATCAACATGCATGGTAAGGGAGGTCAATATTCATCCTCCTTAACTCTAGAGAAATTAGATAACAAAATAAATCATACAATTAGTAAATGTCTATTGCGAGGCTATTCATTAGACATCAATTCTCTTAACATCCTCTCAATTTCTACATTTTAGGAAAGATGTTTTCCTTTTTAATATTAAAATCACATTATTTAGTTGTCAATAGAATTTTAAGAATATAAATCACAAGATTATTACTCGCTTTGCCTTTAGTTCATAACTGTATATAGGAATATTTTACATACACCCACGCTTTTTAAGGCCTATGTATTATCAGGGATCTTAAAAATGAACAATATTAATAAACCTATTAATTCAATCTTTAGAGAGCAATGGTAAAGGAATCAAGGAACAAGGTTGTATATTTTTTTGAAATCCTAAAATATATTTGTTAATAGAAATGATAGGACCGTCACTTCATATACCTTTAGCGATGACTTTAGCACAAGGTTCCATTTCTTTCTCCAAGAAAATAAGTCGCAGTTTCTTAGCACTCTCTGAACCTTTGCCATTGTCTCTAACAAATATACCAAGAAGTATCTCGTACGGCGACTTGTGCGAGACAGGACTCAAATCTTGAGCGTTGTTACCTTGCGATTCTTCGAACCCCAGATAAACGCTTAGCTGCACTGGGGTGACACCGTCGTCAATTTTTGAGGCTATCTCTTTAAATAGATCGTCATTTAGAACGTCATTGTCCTCCAATCCAACCATTGCTTGCTATTAATTGGAAGGTGAAACAAACAAAAAATCTCAATGTTTGTCAATCTTAATAATTATGTGTATTATTAACAACACTGTACTTTGTAATCGATTAGAAAGTACTCAGAGGTTAATGTAGTGTGTTAAGCGGATGAAGAATGGAAAGATAACATCGTTAAACACAACGGCGATATCGATAATCGTAGTACACTTACATTTAAGGAAAGAATATCCTTTGTTATAAAATTCAAGCACTATTTAATATATGATGTAATGCCTGATATGAAAAGTAGTCACGAACTAAGTTTATACATTGTTAGCAATGATGGTATTAAATCACACAAGAATCAAATGAGAACTTAAAGGGCCCATGACTTCTAAATACAAGTGTATTCCTGCTGGTGCGCAGTCCTGCATACATCTCATATTTTGATATGTAAACGTATGAATTATGAATTTGTTTCATAGAATTTCAAATATTTTTTGACATCATCTGTCATTCACCAATGAGCTTACTTGAGAAAGTGGCATGTAACTTTGCCAAAGTTGACCACCTGTTACAATACCACAAACAATATTTCATTTCATTTCATTTCTTTATTGTGTCCATAAAGGATAATTGTTTATATGCACATGAACAATCTTGCTTCAACATAAGAACATAGGAACAACATATAATTGACATTCATAGGGCCCTGTTTTAGTATACATTTGATATAATATACATGGTCATGATGAATATACATTTAAATACTCTTTCTTCTTCTTCTTCTTCTTCTCTCTTTCTTCTTACATACCCTCCATTTTTTAAAATTCTTATATGCTCTAATATGAAGTAGGTATTTTGTGTTAAAAATTATTTCTTGATATGGTATAACAGTAGGGGTACAACAGTAAAGTAAGTATACTACAACAATATATATATTCGTGTAACATGTCAATGAGGGTATTTTGCATGGTTTTCACATTCTCTATTCTTTACTGGGTTTCATTAACTACTCTTATGGAAAGTGGAATGAATGAGTTAATGCGGCGACTAGTTCTTGCTTTAACAGATCTCAATCTTCGTCCGCTTCTCAGGTGTATGTACTCTGGTCATTAAGGGGTGGGTAAGATCAGACATAATGGATAGGGCCTTAGATACTACTCTTTCCTTACAGACTTCATCTAGGTCAACAGTATGGTTCATTATTTTGCTGGCTTGTTTTACAACCCTTCTCAGCTTTTGTTTGTCACTTTGCCTTGCATTGTTAAACCAGATAATGGAATCAAATGTAATAGTACTCTGAATTATCGACTGGTAAAAGAGAAACAGAATTCTGTCGTTCACATGAAAGTACTTTAACTTTCTAAGAAAATATAAGCGCTGGTTGCATTTTGTTAGTGTGCGCTTTGACTTCTCTTCCCAAGACAGCTTATTGTCGATTTCTGTACCTAGGTATCTATAACTGTCAACATTCTCAATGGTATCATCATTAAAGTATACAGGTCTATCAATGGGTTCAAAAGCTTTCTTTTGCCTAAAGTCAAAAACAATTTCTTTTGTTTTCTTTGAGTTCAGCAGTAAATAGTTCTCCCTACACCAATTTTCGAACATGGAAATGGTAGCTCTGTAATCAAGTTCATTTTCAGTTTCAATCAATCCTACTATTACTGTATCATCTGCATATTTAAGTATGTGAACAGATGGAGAATTAGATATACAGTCATTGGTGTACAGGGTAAATAGGGTCGCAGAGAGGACACACCCTTGTGGGGTACCAATTGTTGTGATAAGTTCGTCAGAGAGAACACCGTTGACCTTGACCTTCTGTGTCCTTTCATGTAGGAAGTCTTGCAGCCACAATATAAGAGATGGCTAAACTTATAGTTGTTGAAGTTTCTGTAGTAGGATGAGGGGTTCTATAGTGTTAAATGCCGACGAGAAGTCTATGAAAGTTGCTCTGGCATAACACCTTGCCTTATCTAAATGTTCGTACAGCGTGTTTGTCAAGGTAAGAACTGCATCGGTAACGGAACGCTTCGCTTTATATGCAAACTGGTTTGGATCTAGTAGCGGAAGAACTGAGCTTGTCAGCTTTTCAAGTACTGGTCTTTCCAGGCTTTTCATAACAACCGATGTCAGTGCGATAGGGCGAAAATCCCCATTCGCGCTGGGGCGATTGTTCTTGGGTACTGGCGTAACTACGGAAGCTTTCCAGCAGGCAGGTACTACTCTTTCGGAGATCGACGTCTGGAATATCATAGCGTATGGGACGGCGAGTTGGGACGAGCAGGTCTTCAGAACTCGTCCATTCACACCGTCAGGCCCCGATGCCTTTCGGGGGTTAATGAGCTTGAAACGTTTGCGAACATCTGATTCATGGATCACAAAAGGCTCGCGGTCGTCTACTCTGTTACGCAACGCTGTTAGTTGTTCGTTGAGCTCTTCTTGACGATCTTGGTTTTCGAAGCGGCAGAAGAATGAGTTAAGTTCATTTGCCTTTTCTTTCGCATTCTCTTCGTGCTCGAAAGTGTTTCCATGCTTTTTGTTGGAATAGTCTGTCATTGCTTCTAAGCATTTCCATGCATTCCTTGGATTATTTGTCTTGAAGCACCTTTCCAGCTTTTCTCCATATTTTCGCTTTGCTTCACTGACTTGTCTTTTTATTTCTCTAGTCAGTTCTTTCACCCGATCATGATTTCCATTCTTAAACTCGTTCTTCTTTTCCTTGATGGTTGCTTTTATCTTTCCATTAAACCAGGGCTTGCCATTAGGGTAGATTTTGATTTCTTTAGATTGAATGTGTAAGCCTTCACAGAAAGTGACATAACTATTTATTGTATCCGTTAATTCGTGTATGTCATCACATTCGTCACGAAATACGTCCCAATCAGTGATATCAAATGCGGCTTGTAGCATTTCACTCGATTCATTGTCCCACACTTTTATCTCCCTTTTCCTTGGCTTTTCACGTTTAATCTTTTGTCTGTACCTTGGCATAAGATGGACAGTGTGATGATCTGAAGCAACATATAAGTTGCTATGTCAGACATTTCAGACTAAACTAATACTCTAGAATAGACAATGGTATGTAATTTCCCCCAGCTTAGCACACGTTCATAATAGAGTTGTATGCTTCCATGCATATGTACAATACATCATCATTGCCTTTGTCTTCCTGGTGATGCTACGGCATGTCTGACATAGCAACTTGTATGTTGCTATTGTATTACGTATTTTAACAGGTAGTCTACTTCGGCAAAGATACATACCACTTTCTCAAGTAAGCTCATTGATGACTGACAGATGATGTCACAAGGGGAATGAGATCTGGACGTTTTGGGGGTGAAGCTTTAATAGCAAGTATGAAAAACAAAATATTTCAAAAAATATTAAAAAATCTATGAAATAAATTCAGAAGTTTACTTATCAAAATATGAGATGTATGCAGGACTTCACACCAACAGGAATACACTTGTATTTTTATGTCATGGGCCCTTTAAAACGTATCTAGGACGCAGTTTGGATTTTTTGTGGTGTGTGTATTTATGCAAAAAACAAAACGTGCCATTTTAAACTGTACTCTCAACCGCGAAACAACACAAATATGTGTGGAAAGAGTTTTTTTTTTTAAATACAAAAAGCTACTCGTGGGACTGCTTTATAAAGCCTGTCACGTTTACCATAGAGGTGTTTTCAAGCTGTGATTTTAGCACTATTAAAAAACTTTCGGAAAGCAGGAATTTCGAAATTAGGTAGTTTATACGTACTTCTTAATAATGAGATCAATAAGACAAGCGGTATTGATAATGTTAACTACATCATATTCAAGCAAGACAATGAGCCCTTCGGTGAGCCCGTATTTACGATTTGATCACGAAAATAGGCCTTAAAGATAAGGTTGAGTTCTGGTCAGAAAAAAATGATCATGTAGCATGTAAGTATTGGTGTGTACTGCAAGGTTCTGGAGTCATCAAAATCATAATAAATTTGGCCCAGTCTTGGTAAAGTAACAAGCACTGTACAAAGAAAGATATATGGGACTACACATGGTGTCGGGCCCCGAATTCCATTGATTTCCTTATAAATCTTTCTTTGCTCATTACTCAGCCAGTATACATTTTCTACGAAAATTGTTTGACAAATGACATATATTTGTAATCTTGAACATTCAGTGAAAGTTTCGTTTGATTCTTTTGATAATTTATTTTCTTTATTTTACCAGAACTCAAGTTTATCTTTTAGCATTTTTTTTTACAAGTTTCAATTTTATTTGTTTATTTTTATACATCTTCAACAATTTTAAGACATTAAGTGCAAAATATAGTACAATGAACATACAAGTATAAATGTCAGAGATTATATTTTCTTAAATTGTCAATATGAATCGTCCAAGATATGTATTTGCCAATAATAATGACTCGAAGACATAATTGTAGTAGCCTCTCCTCACAGTTTACGCAATCTACTATATCTTAAGTTAAAAGTTGATGATATATTCATAAGCTGTCACTGTTAAGAATCTAGGTTTTCTCTTGGATACAGACATGTCAATGTCAGATTTTATCTCTCAAATATATACTACTGTAACCTTTCATTTAAGGAACATTTCTCGAATTAGAAGATACATTAATCAATCCGCCTGTTACGACGCTATCCGTTTTCTAATTATGTCTCGTTTAGATTACTACAATTACCTTCTTTCCAATATCCCTGTTACTCAATTAGATCGTGTGCAACGGCTTCAACATTGGGCAGCCCGGCTTATTTATCAGGTTACGAGATCTCACTCCCATAAACCACTCCTTAACTCGTTGCGCTGGCTTCCTGTAAAGCATCGTATAGTGTTTAAATTACTATTTTTAGCCTATAAATCCCTTAAGAAACAGCACCTCAATACCTACGTGATTGTTTGACCCTATACATCCCTCGCAGGAATCTACGAGCCTCCAGTGACCCACTCCGTCTTACATACAGCATCACACGGAACCTAGCTGGAGAAAGGACCTTCACTATAATTGCATCTAAATATTGGAATAGGCTACCTTTAATAATCAGGCTATCACCATCTGTCTCTTAATTAAAAAAGGGACTTAAAACAATTTTCTTTTGTAATCCAGATTTTGGGGATTCTGTAAGTTTTCGTTTTCATTTTGTGTAGGATTCTTCTTGTTGTAAGTGCTTTGGGCCGCTCTGGAAAAAGCGCAGTATATAAATGATAAATAATAATAAAAATAATAAGGCCTAGGAATTGCGTAGACGACACTTCTAAAATTTGTAAATTATCAAAGTTTATGTCACTAGTAAGGCAAGGTAAAATATTACTGAAAACAACAGATTTGTCTTCTGGAAATTCTATGAGAGCTTATTTGCTTTAATCCAGTGTGTATTTTTGTTTAATTCATCATTTAACGTAATTATCAATTCAGTAACGTCATGCATGAAGTCTTTCGTCTATGTCTGATCGTCAACGAGACGGAGTTGAGTCTTTTGTCAATTCCGTTTGTTGATACGGCAGGCAGCCAGTGAAAACGAATTCGTTTAATCAAATTATGGAAATGCAAGCATCACTTAAAACAAAACAGAATATTGTTATTCCTTGCTCATTTTTTTTCCTGATTGAGGTGTCATATAAAAGGGCAGAAAATTGCATTGCATTTTGCCCCGATCCCCAACAGAAACAAAACTCATGTGTGTTGCCATGCCTTGAACCATAATGCATGGCCATACAGAATTGTTTTAATAGTTTTTCATCAGTGTGCGTTAATACCACCAACTAGTTAGAAGCAGACTTTGCATAAGATTCCGAGCATTGTAAAAACATTTGTTTTCTTCCAACATTATCAATCTCCATCTTTAAGCTATTGAGGACACCTAATGTATATTGGACTAAAAGAAGAGGCCTTATAGATCAATCAGTCATTAGACAAACTGAAAACTGGACTAAATGAGTATTAGACTAATTGGACAGTATATAAAATGAAGACCGCCCAATAGATGAAACGGTGAAAGACCTAAGCTCCTATTAGATTACCCCGAATGGCGAAGAGTCGGTCGGTGTAATTGAGGTATTAGAGGTATTTAGGTGTTTCTTTGTTTAGAATTTGTAAAAGGCTGACAACAATATTGGTTGATCTAAAGTTTTGAGAAAATCTTGCGCGAAAAAATTTCATTTATAAAGGAATTGGGTCTATTGGGGTTTAACGGCGAAAACAAGTTAGGTCTTTTTTATATCAAAAATTGATGTATTTTGACGTATGTCACTATGATATGTGGTTTCGAGTATAACATCGAAATAATAAGATTTTCTTTCAAAACAAATGATCTGTAATGTATTAATAAACATGATTTATAAGTGTACTCACTGTATTTGGAGTTGACAAACGAAAGTTGAGAGAAAATACTGCGTTAAATCCAATACAAGTAATATAGACATTAATATCAAACATCTATGGTCGTGCAATGTATTTTTGTAACGAAGTAGACTTATTACATACCGCTTTATGCACTGACACTGTGACGTCAGTCTTGACTATAGACGGGGATGTTTGTGTGAATGTGATAGAAGACCTCAGCACCAGAAATATTATAAGGACACAAAACACAATGCAATCTGTTGTAACCCCCCGTTAGTCGATACGCTTTTTGGCGGGTGTGCTCGCTTAATATTTTGTTTTGTTTTTGTTTGAACGGCGCCAAGTAGTTGTATAGACCACTCTACGTAAATCAAAGTTCAATGGCTTTAGACCTTGCCGTTTCAACTAGTTTATTAGAAGTGCCAAAACAAATTGAATTTGTAGTTGAAGTGCAAAGTAACATGTATGTTTGACTTATAAGAGGTATAAGACAGGGTTGTCCCTTATCTGCATTAATATTTATCCTTAGCATTGAAGCTCTTGCAAATGCTTGAGTGTTGGTTGTAATTAGAAAACATTTAAAATATTACAGTTAGCAGATGACATGGCATTATTTGTTCGTACAGTAAAGTCAGGTAACACAGCTATAAAGATTATTACAAAATTGAAAAGTTTTCTGGAATTCAATTAAATGAAAACAAGACAAAAGCCCTCTGGTTGGGAACCAGCAATCCAACAAATACTATTGGAAATATGTTATGGGAAGATGTTTATGTTAAGTCACTTGGTATTTCGTTTTGTAAAAATAAAGATATAGGCTTAGAAATGAAATGGTTTGAAGAGAGAATATTGGTTATTTGTCCTAGGGGGTAGTAGTCCTAGGGGTAGTTGACTGGGGGTGGTTATCCGGAGGATGGATATCCAGGGGGTAGGTGTTTCGGATATGGTCCAAAATCAAGTGAAAATCAAACATCGTAAGCTTTGATGGGCAAGACTAAAATAAATCTCTTAGAATAACTAAAGTTATTTCTTGGGGTGGGGTTTCCTTAAACTTCCATTGGTCTTGCTTTTTCACGCACACACTTACAGATTAGCATACATATTTCCCTCCTTTTCTCTTTCTCTCCTCTCTATTTCCTTACAAACACACAATCACACACCCTCCCTCACACACGAGCGCACACATCGAAATCCATTCAAGCTAACCCCCCTTCACCTTCCCCTTTAGCTTTAAGTCCCTTAGATCCCCTCCCCCCCCCAAAAAAAAGTAACATAATCATAACAATGTTTCAAGATAAAATAGAAATCCCAAATATGTTTACCAGCGATAAGTTATTCACTAATAATTATCCATTCAGATTTTATTTCGAAAGTATCACAAGCCAAGCTGACATAGCATCTAAAATTGTTACGAAATTCAGAGAGACGAGAAAGACGAAGAAGCAGTGGCGGATCCAGGGGGTCGAGGGGCCCGGCCCCCCCCCCCCTCCCTTGCCAAAAAAGAAGGAAAAAAAGGGGAAAGATTTTTTTTTTGGTGCTAAATAAGCACACAAAAAAGTGTTCCTCCCCCCCCCCTTCCCAAAAGCCACTGAACTATTGCTTCCTATTAAGCGGATGGGGTAAACAAAAATATCTAGCAGGAATTTTCCATCTGAATATGTGTATAATTATAACACAACACTGTACTGATCAATCGATGAGGAAGTACTCAAAGTTGATGTAGTGTGTTCGTTGAATGGAAATATATCATCGTTACACCCAAAGGGAATGTCAATAACCCTAGTACACTGACATTTAAGGAAAAGAATATCATTTGTTTTAAAAATCAAGCGCTATCTAATATATGATATAAAGCATGATATGAAAAGTACTCACGAACTAGGTGTTAAAAATTGTCAGCAAACACGGTATGAAATCACACAAAAAGCGAATGAGAACGTTAAATGCATCCAGGACTTGAAATGCTTGTATTTATGCAGATAATAAAACGTGCCACTTGATTATGTACCTTGAGCCGCGAATCCACACCACAACAGCACGTATAGAATGACGTCGGTTCCTATTCTTAATGGGAATTTTTTTTTCTTCTCTTGATAAGTGCTGTGGTCATGGGGAATTCCACATTCTGGATGACGCCAAATTGCTCCGTCTAAACTGAACACTATAGTATTAATCCGAAAAGGCTATCATAATTAGCGAAGTAAGTGCAGATATTTTTTGAGGGGGATTGTGGTTCTCACTGTATGAAGATTTGTTCTCTACTCACACATAATCATTTAAATGTGTGTATCTATAATCATAAGGTTGTATGTGATAGCAGGATAGATATCATTAATGATAATCAATAGTATACCCCTATCAGAATGATAGCATTGGCAGTGGCGTGAGGACGATGTCTTCTTAATAGGAGTTCATACATTAAAAAGTCACCATAGTTAAGGTTGTGCCAAATTTCATGAGCACGGGGACTTATCTTATCACTGTTATTGCTCATGATATTCTTTATTTACTGGAGGAATATCTGCTTTGAAACGATTGCTTTTAAGCGGTTTATAATGCCTTTTCAAAAATATAGGTATTGCAAATCACGCAAGCATTTCGGGGATTCCCCAGGCCGTAGACAACATAATCTCATGGCGCCTCTTTACGCTACGATGATCACATAGATCACTAATAAAGTTAGTGTCTGGCATATGGTATATTGAAAAATTCTCATGTTTTTACCTAAACATTTATTTCCCTCTGCCTAGCTGCCATTTTCCAGAGACATATTTCACAGTGTCTGAATAAATACAAATCATATCACATATCATGAACTGAACCCCCCCCCCCCCCCCCCCCCCCCCGGTCGGAATTCACCCTCTCTCTCTCTCTCTCTCTCTCTCTAGTCTCTCCCTCTATTTATTTTTCTGTATCACCCTAATTATTATCATTCGCTATATAATTATGACCATTACCCATGTTGTCTCTCTTTCTCTCTGTACACACACAATACACACACAAGCACATCATCTCCACCCCTTTCTGATCACCATCCACTCACACGCCCACACAGTCCAAGCCGTCAGAAACACACTCGCAAGAGCTTTTGCCACATCTTTCCAATTTTCTTTCATGACTCCGTGACCACCTCATACTTTTTATCCTCTCATCTTTGACAATTCATGTGATGTTTTTATTTTGTCTGTTTTTTTATCAAAATATATGTTTAATACCATCCATTTCTCCAATTGATGAAGTTTAATGTGTATTGCATTGTATCAGTTGAGCATCACTGATGTTAATCAATATTATACTCTCAACAAAGAAAACATTAGACAATATTCAAAGATAGAAACAAATCTTCTGTGTGCTCATGCCTAAAGCCATAATGCATGGCCGTGCAGAGGATTTGTTTATGTTGGGGACCGGGGGAAAAATTCAATGAATTATTGATAAGTTTTTGCACTTCTTTGTGTTTTTTTATTTGTGGGAACTGCCCCCTACCCTAGCCCCCGCTGTATACAGTCATGGTTCAGTGGCAAAGCAATGGCCTCGTAACTGTGAGGCCCCAGGATCCCCTAGTTAATAAGCATAGTAGCATACACATGCTTTAGCAGTCACGCAAAACAAACACTGGCATATTATTATTCAATAAAATCTGAGAATGTATAATATTATCTGGATCTATGAGGAATAAATCATTGTCAAAATAATTTCATAAATTGGGGTTTAAAAAAATATTCCAACTATATGAGCGACAGTGTACATTACCAAACAATTCCTTGGTTACGTCACATGACTGTGGATCACGTGGTTCGTTGTTCCAGTCCTTTGGAAAGACATAAATCTACGTTTGTCACTCTCCACCCAGGTGAAGAAAGAGGGTATCTGATAGCAATATATGCATTTTGCCTTGAATAATATTAGTACACTTTTACTCTTTTCACACTGGCAATATTTTGCTTAACCCCGTACTATAGGTGGGGTTAAGGGGGGTCTTAGCCCCACCTATAGTACGGGGTTAAGCCTATTCCACTTTCTGTTCAGACTGGTTTTTACCAAAGTGGGCTAAAGTTGGCTAACCCCACCTATAGTACGGGGTTAACTAACCCTGCAAAATAGCAGGGCTAACTCCGCAATTGTGGTGCTAACTCCTGCTAACCCCGCAATTGCGGTGCTAAGCAAATGAATGAGAACAGAAACGAAAAATAGTCCGGTACTACGCAATGGAGCGTATCGCAGCTGGCCAGATGCGAAGTATGTCCAATCATAACATGCACGATATCCGGGGTTAACGAAATGCAGTGAGAACAGCGTGACTTTTCTTATTCCGGAATAGGCGCTAGTACGGGACTACAAACAGCGAGTGTGAAAAGCCAAAAAAAATAGTCCGGGGTTAAGGATAGTACGGGGCTAAGCAAAGTACGGGGTTAAGCAAAACCAGTGTGAAAAGAGTATTTAGGTGCCTTGAGCATCTTCTGGGAAGGTTACGTGAACAATATAAGTGTAGCTATTTTATTATTAATTAACCCAACAAATATACCTGTTCCCTTGTTTACTCAACATGGGCGAAATATTGCACAAGTGTGTAGAAATAAGTTTGGTTGTATATTGTAAAGTTGCGGAATCAACGGAGCACAAGTGGTATATTGGTGAAAACTCCCGATTCTCATACACAAGGCCCTAGCTTACTCGGTGGTCACATCCTTGGACGGGGTGTTTTACCATGGACCATGGTTTTACCCTCCTCGACCAGGTATCTTAAGAATATTGGGGTAATAATTATTACAGAACAAGCAGGACAGACTAGATTTATGCTGATGAGACTTCCCTGAGTAAAAAAGGGATTATACTTAATATTTGATATGTTATGCTTATAAAACAGAGCTTAGTGGATGGGTATGTTCGTTTGTATGTTTATTGTTGTTGTGTTTTTTTTTCAAAGCGGAGGTTTACCGGATCATAATTAGGGACTTTTAGATTGAGTGGACGAGAACACGACGAACGCCGACTGATCATGCGTGTCAACGTACTTAACTGCCCATGTTGACTACAATTTGAAATCTTTTAGATTGCACTCGACGATATACATGCATGCAGGAAGTAACACTATGAACATCACGGACAAAGAAAGAGGACAAAATATACAGTTCCTCATTCTACCCTCAACAAAAGAACGTCCCTTCACTGCTATTATGTAAAAATGTGTAGAACAGGTGAATATGCATGTGACACCTGTTCTACACATTTTTACATAATAGCAGGGAAGGGATGTTCCTTTGTCTACCTGAGGAACTGTATATTTTATGCACACACGGCATACTAGTACCTTGAGCATGTAAAGGCGCTATATAAATATCAATATGTATGTATGTATGTACTAGATTTAGGAAAATCAAGGTTGACGTATTCTCGCTCGCCGACTGAGACGACGTAACGCATGCTTAAAATGACGTCACACGTTGCAGTCAAAGTTGTCGACGTGCAAATCTAAAAGTCCCTATTATCCGAACGTCAAAGTCAAAGCTGAAGGAGTGGAACGATAATGCTTTTTGATGTGGAACCTTTGATAGATCGAATCTCCCTTGCTGGCAGCGGTACGAGTCACTCTGAATTAACAGAATTTTTGTTCTTCTACTATGCTGCACAGTGCACTGCATTGTAATAATGTTTATACGTCGGGGTTTTTCCCCCTTATGGTTCATTATTCTGAAGTTTCCCTCAATGAACATGACGAAGGTTCCTTCATTGGAAGGTTCGTTATTCTGAAGGAAGATTTGTGCCTTTTAACGTCTTTTTACAAAGATATAGACGATGGAAAATATGGCAACAATGCCTGCTATGACGATCAGGTATGAAGGGTTCGTGTCGCTATTAGATGGTGTCTCCTTCTCTACGGGGCGATCAGGAGGCTGGGGGCCGTGTCCATGGGTGTCCATCGGCGTCTCAGACCCTATAAAACAGACGACGTAGAAAAGATAGAGATGACCGAACTGCTATTTAATTACTCTTTTCTTGTGATAATTTTTGTTATGGAACTTCCAATTATTTCTTATTTAGTGGTTTACATTCCCACCTTCCGCAATACATGATAAATAATACATGATTTTATCTCACTTTTTATTTTCCAAGACGTAAATTACCCTCGGTTTTCCAGCCGTATTGCTAACATTTTGGTTCTATAACAGGTTTTCAAATTTGATGTCTGAAGGTGTATTTTTTGCGAGGAAGAGAGCCAAAGATGTTATTTGGGGATATCATACCTGGTTTGTCATGAGGAAGAGAGGGTTGGTTAACATCCTGGGAAGTAGGTGTGTCAGCGTGGATAGGATTAACAATCCCAGCCTTCTCCAATTCTAGAAAGAAACAACAAACATAATCTTAATTATTTTAGCTACCTTGATATTATAATCTAATAATTTTTTTGTGAGGGTGAAATTCTTTAACCGATAAAGAACTTTGTGAGATGCAGTTGATATTGATTGATTAATCTCATAAAATCATGGCCGTAAAAAGCATTTTATGTTAACAAAGCAAAGGCAAACAGTGGCAAAACGACCTATAATCGTTTGAAAGTTGGCCGAGGAGTGAATAGTTGCCCTCGGTGTTCCAGCTGTATTGCTAACATTTTGGTACTATAACAGGTTTTCAAATAGTTTTTTAACAAGATATATTTTTAAGAGAGAACGAAATGGGGAGACGGACAAAAGCCAAAGATTTTATTTGATTATAATCATACCTGGTGTGTGATGTGGAGGAGAGCGTATGTTAGAAGGCAGGTCGATAAGTGTATCATCGTGGCTAGGAAAGTTTCTCCCATAATTCCTTAGTGCTAGAAAGAAAGAAACAAAAATGTAATCTTCAGTATTTTATAGTCTCCGTAATGTCTCGCCTCACGAGATCTCAACTGTCCTTTGAAACACAGAAAATGTGAAATAGCTGATCTGGGGGTGTTTCACAAAGATTCTAAGTTGAACTTATCTCTAAGTTGGACTTAAAAATTATGGAAAGCCGTTAGCATCTTTGAAAATATTTTGTAAAAGTAATCTTGAAAGGCATAAAATGTTGATTCAAATCATTGATATTTTTTATCATCAAGGAGATTACATGTTCTTGATGTGGAATTTATAAAAACAAAGTCTAAATTACTTGAATGTTTGCTTTTGAATATATTTCATTTTAAGGCTCCAATGGCTGTCCATATTTTTTAAGTCCAACTTAGTGTTAAGTTCTACTTAGGATCTTTGTGAAACACCCCCCAGAAGTGTATATCTGTTGATCGTAAAAGAAGAAAATTAATGATCTAATGAACTAATGGTCTTTTGAATTGAAACATACTGCCATAAATTGATTTTTACAAACAGTAAGGAAATATAAAGAACATTTTCTTTTAAAATAAATCTTTATTCAGATAAAAGCACAGATAACATCGTAGTACATAAATATTTATAACAAAGCACTTAATCACATGTTTAAATGAGATCAAATCAAATTATTTATCTCTATTTACTTGATAGCAGATTGTAAATCAGTAATTGTTTTCTTCCACTTAGTAATATTCAAATCTGCTGTCTTAGTTTTATTTTTCTCTACTTCTATTTTGTATTTCAACATAAACAAAAAATATTTGCTTATTGTTCTCGTTACTACCTTTTTATTAAATTGATTTCCAACACTCGCTTTATAAATTGCAAATAAAGCATAATGAAGTATTAAATCAATATCTGTAACATTTTCCTTTGCGTCCTGAAAACCATATACAACACAAATGGGTGAGAATTTAAAAATTTTACAGAAGAAGTTACATAATAATATTTCAATAACGTTCCAAAATGGGTAAATATGTCGCATTCAAAAAATACATGTATAATAGTACCAGGATTTTTACAGTAATAATACAAACTGTTTTCTTTGATTTTCCATTTGAATAAATTAACAGGTGTTGGTAAAATATTATACATAAATTTAAAGTTCAATTGTATCAAATAATTATCACGAGCATATTTCAATTTAAATCACCATAAGAATCCCACTTAATAGACAAATTTGTCTGTAATGTTTTGTTCCAGCAGTCTACCGCCCTAAATGGTTTTTGGATTAACTTTTTGAGTTCCGTATATATTTTTTCACAGAAATAGTGTATTAATAATTCAAAACTATTCAAATTCAAATTAGAGTATATCATTAATTTACGTTTGTAATCGTTAAAATCATGAACTTGTTCGCCATATTTTATGATTCGCCTCCGTCTTTGTTGTATTGCGGTTCTTACTTTGGCATATTCACTCAACCATCTACCATCATTATAGATAAGTTTATCTTTCAATTCTTTGACTGTCAAAAATCTATTTCCTATAACTATATCCCCTAAAAATGATATTCCCGAATTTATCCAATTTTTATACAACAATGCTTTTCCTTTAAATTTGATATCACAATTTTTAACAAAATCTTTTCTTTTGTAACACTTCCATAGGTGTGTTGTATATCTTTTACATAATTTACTTACTTTACAGTAAACCATGTACAAAGTAAATCACAATAGAAATCAGGTATTTTTCCTCTATAAGAAGTCACATATTTTGGTAAACATTTACAATTCATAATGCTATCAATCCCTCCCAGTTTTTCAATTCAATACTCAAAAAAAAAATCCATTTCCCTTTCTTTTCTTGGAGTTCTTTAAATTGTGTACACATGTCAACCATATTCATGCCTCCATTTTGAAGAGTATTTATCATGTTTTCCCTTTTCACTTTTGCTCTATCACCCCATACAAAATTATTAAATAACTTTTCATACGCTTTTATCCATTCCATAGGGCACGATAAAACTTAAGCTGTATGAATCAATTTTGAAATAACAAGGCTTTTTAAGATAAGTAGTTTCCCTTTAAATGTCAAGTTCCTCCGTTTCCATTAATTTAAAAGCTTTTGTATTTTAATGAATCTTTCTTGAGACCAATTCATATTCATACTCAAAGATTTATTCTTACTGAAGTATATACCCAGAGATTTGACAAAAGTATCACACCAACTTATATTCGTTATTGTCTCTGAAGGAGAGGTTTTGCCCAACCATAGAGCTTTAGTTTTATTCGTATTTAAATGTATTCCCGATACCCTTTCAAAATTTGTAATCACATTTATTACCTTTCTTCCAGATTTAACGTCTTATACAAAAATTGTCATATCATCAGCCAGTTGAGCTACTCTAAAGAATACAAATATGATATGACTGTAACAGTCATATTATATTTTTATTCTTTAGATCTCTGTTTTTTGATAATACACAGGCCTTTAAAAGCGTGGGTGTATGTCAAATATTCCTACGTACAGGTACGAACAGGAAGGCAAAGCGAGGAAATATCTTGTTACTTCAAGTCTTAAAAGAACAATACACTAAACCCATTCATTCATTCTTTAGAGAGCAGTGGTAAAGGAATCAAGGAATAAAGTTGTATTTTTTTTCTTGAAAAACAAAATTGTATTTTAAAGTAGAAATGCTAGGACGTCATATACCTTTTTCGATGATTTCAGCACAAGGGACCATGTCTTTCTCCAGAAAAACAAGTCTCAGTTTCAGCGCGCTCTCTATATCTTTGCCATAATCAGGATTGCTAACAAATTGACGAAGAAGTTTCACGTACGGCGACGTAGGATTCATTTGGGCAGAACTCACAATTTTAGCGTTGTAACCCTGCAAACCTTTGAAGCCCAGATAATCGCTTAGCTGTTCTGGGGTGACGCCTTTAATTTCTGAAGCTATTTGTATAAATAGCTCGTCATTTAGAACGTCGCTGTCCTTTAATCCAGGCATTGCTTCCTATTAAGCAGATGGGATAAACAAACAAATATTTGAAAAAACAATCTCTCGCAAGAATTTTACCATCTGAATATGTGTATAATTATAGAACAACACTGTACTTTGCAATCGATGAGAGAGTACTCAGAAATGATGTAGTGTGTTCGTTGAATGGAAAGATAACATCGTTATACACAATAGGGGTATCAATAACCGTAGTACACTTACATTTAGGAAAAAGGATGTCTTTTGTTTTTAAAATCAAGCGCTATCTAATATAAAGCATGATATGAAAAGTACTCACGAGCAAAATGTTGAAAAATGTCAGCGAAGACGGTATGAAATCACATCAGTGTGTATTAATATTTAGACAATAAAACGTACCATGCACGTGATAATGTAATATGACCCGCGAAGCGACAACTACATGTATAGAATAACATCAGTTTCTATTTGTATTGGAAATTTTTTTGTTCTTGATAAATACTGCAGATAACAGTGCAGTGGAACACAACAGAGCATGGAGTAGAATCGTGTTATTGTTTTTTTTATTATTGATCGATGCTCTTTTGTGTAGTGTTTGCTCATCGGAGCAGATGTTTATTTTTCACGGGGAGTTCCACATTATGGATGACGCCAAATTGCTCTGTCTAGACCATTAGTCCGAATAGGCTACCATAATCACCAAAGTTAGTGCAGATTTTGTATTAATTCAATTTTCCCAATTGATAATTTAATACAAAGTGATGCCTTTTAATCTGTAGTCGTTTTTTCTTAGTTTCATTGCCCTGATTTGACATCAATAACATTTTTTGAAAGGGAATTGTAGTTCTCAGTGTATGAAAATAAGTCCTCTACTCCGACATAATCATGGAACCATGAGACTGTATGCAATAACGGGATAGATGTCCTTAATGATATTCAAAAGTACACCTCTACCATAATGATAGCATTGGCATTGACGTGAGAACGATATCTTCTTAATAGGAGTTCATACATTAAAAAGCCAACATGGTTAAAGGTAATACAAAGTTTTGGTATGGGGTCATGAATTTGGTTCAAATTAACATATTGGAAGCATATGCGATCCTACAATGTTCAGTGATCTTTGTCCCGGTTGAAATCGAGTCTAAAGTTATGAAATTGTAAATAATAAATTCTTTATGTTGTATAGCTCCCTATCAAGGTCAATATATCAATTTAGCTATAAAACAATGTTTGTTGACTAAAATCGACTGATTGGCTATTTCCATTTGGAAATTGTTTATCACAAATGCATATTCTGACAAGAGATAAGTAAGAGGACACTTTTTTTTTTCTTTTTTTTTTTGGGGGGGGTCTCGAAATTTGAAAAGTTGACATTTTGCTCCGTTGGGGGGGGGGGTAAGGTCAGCTTTTTTAGGTCAGCCATGGGAACATAAAGGGGGGTTTACACACAGTAAAATACCGAAGGGGGGGTTTAACCCCCCAAACCCCCCCCCCCCCCCCTGTGTACGCACCTGCTCATGAGTCTATCCTCTCACCATGAATTCTATTATCAAACCCTCTCAACTTCAAAATTTCAGGAAAACTGTTTTCCCTTGATTGAAATCACATTACTTAGATGTCAATATGGTTTTTGACAATTTAAATGACCGGATTGTTGCTCGCTTTGCCTTCCAGTTCATAACAATATACAGGAATATTTGACAAACTTTTTAGGCCTGTTTATTATCGAAAAACAGATATCTAAAGAATAACATTATAATATGACTGTGGTAGAACTGAACATTATAATCAACCTATCAATTCATTCTTTAGAGAACAACGGTCAAGGAATCGAGGCATATTAAGGTTTCATTTTGTTTTGTCGTTTTCTTTATTCGTTTCATTACAAAACCACATGCAGTAATCATTATTAATATTATTAGTAGTAGTACTAGTACAATGTAGCAGTAGCAGTAGTGGTAGTAGAAGTATCATCATCATCATTTTTGGTAATAAAGAAAATTAATCTCAAAGAATCATGGCTGTATACGGTATTTTATGTTTACAAAGCAAAGGAAGGAGGGGCAAAAGGAAGTACAATCGTATGCAATTTTTCGAGATATGATTTGCCTTTGGTTTTTCAGCCGTATTGCAAATATTTTGTTACTATAACAGGTTTTCAAATTTGATGTCTCAAGAGAGGGAGAGAGACGGATAGAAGCGGAAGATGTTATTTGATTATATCATACCTATGGTGTGTCATGAGGAGGAGAGGGTAGGTTAGAAGGCCGGTCAATAAGTTTATCAGCGCGGCCAGGAACGATAATCCCATATTTCTTCAGTTCTAAAAAGAAACAACAAAATGTAATCCTCAGTATTTTCTAGCCTCCTTAATGTTTTGCCTCACGAGATCTCAGCTGTCCTTTTAAACACAGAAAATTTGAAATAATTGAGCATAAATGTATATTTGCTAATTATAAAAGAAGAAAATTAATGATATATAGGTTAAAAGTCTTTTGAATCGAAACATATTGCCATAAAAAAAATACAGACATAAAATAAGGAAGTATAAAGAACATGAATTATCATGTGGTGATTTGTTAGTTTCGTGTCATGTCAAGGTTCGTTAACCCGGTGATTACAAAACTCTCTCATTCCAAGACGTATCCATGAGCCACGAAATTCCAGTGGGCAGTAGGTTAACTGGCTACATCAACATGGTCAAGGAAATCAATATTCGTCTTCCTTAAATCTAGAGGAATTAAATATCAAAAGAAAGTATGCAATTGGTAAATGTCCCTCCTGAGTCTATTCTCTCACCATGAATTCTCTTATCAAACTCTCTCAACTTCAAAATTTCAGGAAAGCTGTTTTCCCTTGATTGCCATCACATTACTAAGGTGTCATTATTATTTGTAACAATTTAAATAACAGGATAATTGCTCGCTTTACTTTCCAGTTCATAACTGTATATAGGAATTTTGACATACACCCACACATTTTAAGGCCTGCGAAAATGTAATATGACTGTAGTAAAATTGAACATTATAATAAACCGATCAACTCATTCTTTAGAGAGCATTGGTAAAGAAATCAAGGAATAAGGTTGTTTATTTTTTTGAAAGCCTAAAAATAGATTTGTAAGTAGAAATGATAGGACGTCATATACCTTTTCCGATGATTTTAGCACACGGCTCCATGTCTCTCTCCAGGAATATAAAATGCAGTTTCAGCGCGCTCTTTATGTCTTTGCCATATCTTCTGACAAATTGACGAAGAAGTGTCACGTACGGCTCGAGTTGGTCAGAACTCAAATTTCGAGCGTTGAAACCCTGCGAAACTTCGGACCACAGATAATCGCTTAGCTGTTCTGGGGTGATGCCGTTAATTTCTGAGGCTATTTTTCTAAATAGCTCGTCATTTAGAATGTCGTCGTCCATTAATCCCGCCATTGCTTGCTATTAAGTGAATGGGGGTACATAACAAAAATTATTTCAACATTTTGTCTATCTTATACGTTTATTATTAACATCAGTGTACTGTGAAATCGATTAGAAAGTACTTATAGGTTAATGTAATATGTTAGTCGAGTGAAGAACACTTACATATTTTAAGAAAAAGAATATCATATTTTATAAAAAATCAAGCACTATTTAATATATGATACAAAGCATAATGTAAAAAGTACTCACGAACTAAATTGAAAATTGTCAGCAAAGACGGTATGAAATGAGCGCCCCCCCCAAACGGCATGCCATAGTTAAGTCCAACTTAAAGTCAATCTTAGTCCTTGTGAAACACCACCCCCATGACTGTCAAATTTAGGGAAATGCTTCGAGGGAAATGGCTGCGCCTATGTCATGCTAAAAGGCATTACATCATGCCAAGATATCTTCATTTATATAATTATCTCTTGTACACCGTCGTAAGATTTATTGTACATCAAAAGGCAGGAATTTATCTCGTTTTTCAGTATACCTACACTTATTCTTTGGGGTTAGAATCTCCTTTAATGATGCTTTCCATCAAGAAATAAGCAGGAGAGATGATATTCTTCTTCTTCTTTCGTGTCCATCATCTGAGCTCAAATATTCTTCCATGCTCTTGCACACTGGAGAGTCTTCTCATTTGGTGCCACTAGGTCTTCCAAGCAGCATTAACTGGTCATCTAGGAGTGGGTATCTTAATAGATGTGACATAGATTTCACGGATGTTCCACACTCACAATCAGTGTCTGTGTCATCTGTGTATTCCCATCTATGCATATTGTATTTGCATCGCCCCACCCCTGTGCGAAGCCTATCGAGTGACTTCCACGTCTTCCAGTCACATATGTGGCCAGGTGGCAGCTGTTCCTTGGTCGGGATTGGTAGCTTTTCATGGTGATGGTTTTCACAACGTTTTTCTTCCCTCGAAGCCACTCTGGTTGATTGAGGAGGTTGTGACAGTGACTGGACTGTATTAAGTAAGCTCTTCCTTGACTTCAGGCGAATAGGGGCCGGTTTGTGAGAGTAAAGGGGATGGTGGGTGTCCTCAACTTGTCTGCTGCGTTCGGTCCTGCATGTACTTGCAACTGTTCTGCGGACATCGGATGGAGCAATACCGGCCAGGATGTGCAAGCTGTCCACATGCGTGGGCTTGAGGCAGCCAGCGATGCATCTGCAGCTGTCGCTGAGTGCTACATCAACTTTCTTTACATGGAATGATCTTTCCCATACCAGGCAGGCATATTCTGCTACAGAGTAGCACCACGCAAGAGCAGTTGACCTCAGCATGGAGGAATTGGCACCCCAAGACGTGTTTGCCAGTTTGCGTAGTAGGTTGTTCCTTGTCCCGACTTTACCCTTCACCTTTTGAACATGCTGTTTGTATGAAAGGGTTCGGTCCCCCCCCCCCCCCGATTCAGTGTTATTTAGGGTACGCATATGCGTGTTCCCTCCTCTTGAAAACGCCCCCTAAGTCTGGTGTGTAAAGTCAATTTTGTGTATGTACGAGCCGGACTTTGGTGCGTGAAAAGTACCCCTTTACCGGACATTTTGGTAACACGCATGCGGTCATTCCGACCCCGGAGTGGGGGGGGGGGGGAGCGGGGTTCGGTCAAGAGTGATTCCAAGGTAGACTGGGTGATCGCAGTATTTCAAGGAGAAACCGTTCCATTTCAGGGACAGCTTCCTCTCAGCTTTGTGATTACGGAGATGAAACAAGTTAACATGGGTCTTGGCAGGGTTAGCCTTCAATTTCTTGTTGTTGTTGTAGTAGTCCGTCAGGTTGTCTAGAGCTGATGAAGAAGTGGCTTCTATCCTGTCTATGTCAGAACTCTGGGCTGCTATACCAAGGTCATCAGCGAAGATAAAGCTTATTGTTCCTGCGTAAACTGGCTGGTCATTGGTGTAGACATTAAAAAGCACTGGAGCAAGAACACTGCCCTGAGGTAGACCATTCCTTTGTTTCCTCCATGTGCTACGCTTTCGATTGAACTCAACGTTGAAGCGTCTATTTTCCATGAGCATTTGGATAACTTTAGTCAGATGGAAGTCCTTTGTCATGGTATAGAGCTTGTCGAGAAGTATACGGTGGTTAACAGTGTCGTAGGCAGCTGGCAGTGATAACAGTGATGTCCATCAACACTGAGGGGCTTTCATCATTGGAAAGCTCTGCAATGAGAACGACTGTGTAGCAGTATGTCTACAAGAGACTCACAGATGCCACCAACACATTAGACCGAGGATTCCTGGAATGAAGTTGGCTATAGAGAGGCCACAATAGAAATATGTAATTACTATCTCTGTTAGGAAAGATGTGATCATCGATCAGACCACATTGACTACAGAGGATAACATGATATGATTGACCGATTATCAGCGGGGGGACGCTACAAGAGTCCTATCTCGCACCCCGGGGCAACGTGTCTGACACGGCCGGTTGTAGCAACTACTCCGAAGATCAAGATTACATTAATCTTGATCTAAGGAGACACGAACGAACGAACGAGCGGACTCTAACAACCCGAAATTGCAGATCAAAGACCTGGAGTCCGCCCCGGAAAGGCAGGATCAGCGTTCCCGTCGTCGATGTCTTCGTATCTACGGAGTTACGCAGACCGCTGGAGAGCATATAGACGCTCTCGTCATCGATGTAGCGGCCAAGATGAAGATCCACTTTGGGAGCCACGATCTCGGCGGAAGCTACAGGATGCCTCCAAGACGAGATGCTCCTCAATCCACTTTAAGAAGGCATCCATGATGCATCCAAGACTACGGTCAAGAATGCAATCGAGAACCGCGAAACCGACCAGTCTTGACCGCTCGATGTGCAATTCACGAGGTTTTCCGTTCGATCTAGAATAAACGCTGCTAAATCTAAGAGATCACATGCCCGGTATCAAACAAAAAGCGAATAGCAATAGTTTTCATCAGTGTGCGTTAATACCCCCAACTAGTCAATTGATTTACATAGATACAAACTTTGCTGCTTAAGATTACGAGCATTGTAAAATCATTTTTTCCAACATTATCAATCTCCATCTTTAACAATTGAAAGTGCTGTTTAGTAGACCAAATGTATTTTGGACTAAAAGAAAAGGCCTTATAGACCAAGCAGTCACACGAAAGACAAACTGAGAATTGGACTAAATGAGTATTAAACCAATTGGGCAGTAGATGAAAACACTTTTAGACTGCTCAATGAATGAAATGGAGTACGAACTAAGCTATTACGTTACCCCGAATGGCGAAGAGTCGGTCGGTTTGGAGTCGGTGGGGATTTGGTTTGGATTCGGTTTGGCGGTGTGACTGACGTATTAGAGATAAAAAGTTGACAACGATTCAGTTCAATTCAAAATCTTATGCAAAAGAAATTATCTTTTATGAAGGAATTGGATCTATTGGGGTTTTACAGCGAAAATAAGTTAGGCCTTTTTTGTATAAGGAGATGGCTGTATTTTGACGTATGTCACTATGATATATTGAACTAATAAGATTTTCTTTTAAAACCAATGATCTTTAATGTATCAATAAATATGATGTACTCACGGTATTTGGAGTTGACTGACGAAAATTGTAAGAAAATCCAATACAAGTATAAAATGTAGACAGTGATATCAAACATTAATGGTCGTGCCATGAATTTTTGTAACGATGTTGACTTGAAACATACCGTTTTATGCACTGACATAAACATAAAATGACGTCAGTCTCAACTATAAACGAGAATGTTTTGTGAGTGTCATAAAAGACCTCAACACAAGAAAAATTGTATAGACGCAAAACACAACGCAATCTGTATTAATCTGTTTTGTTTTTAAACCCCTCTGAACGGCTCCGAGTATTTGTATAGACAACTTTACGAAAAAACCAAACCATGGCAATTTCTCAATCGGTATGAACAATTTATTTAAGGCTAAGATATGTGTGGCTTGTTGATTTCTTAAGTCTGGGGACCGACCTTTAACTGCACCATCCGAAAGCCGTGACTCAGTTTCGTTTCGAACCTGCGTCCTCGGCTGAATCAGTTTGTAAGTTCAATTGATAGCTGGATTACAGGCGCACGCCACAACACCTCGTTAGGGATAGTTGAGTTCTTGTTTAAGACCGCGTATGCCTTCAAACAGTGCATGATTATTGCTCTTATTCTTATTTCTAGTGCCCTTTTAGAACCTAAAATTGCTATGAAGGTAATGTTAGACCCCAATATGTATGGATTTAGATTGAATACGATCATACCAATTCAGCTCCACTTTCAAAGAAATACGGTGACTGTTAATTAATTAATAATGCGTATTATAACCAACACGAAAAAGCCAAGAAAAAGCCAATATTGGCATTGGCTGGAATAACGGCTCGTTCAAAAATTACCGAATATTTGTGGGGTACCAAAAATATAATAGAAATGGTTATACATGTATTTACAAAAGATTATTTTGTCATTTAAATTGTATATTCTTTCAAATTTGACACTTATTTTTTCATTATTTCACATAAAAATGATTTTGTGTAGCACCTTCTGCAACAAACCTCAACTATCCCTTTAAGTTTAAGCGGTGTTTTTAATGAACCCTACTGTTAATAAATTTGTGACGCTCATTATTATATTGTCGTACACGTCTGCTAATGAAAACACAAACAAATATTTATTGTAAAAGTATTCAATTTTCGAAATGGGTCCAAAGTCTTATAACTGGTTCCAATTTGGCTTTTGAATATAACACTAATTGTTGCTTGTGAATCGAACTTGGGCGGATCTACACAATTAAATTGCCGATTTTGCTACAGCTTTGCATGGCACAGAGTAGTGTATGGCTCAAATGATCGTGGATTTAATCACATTTTAAACTTTAAACCAGATGGGCATAAGTCATATACTTTTTACAAACAGTTATCACCCTTCTAGCTTTCAGCAGACGGTATGCTATGTATGCGAATAACATATATCACACACGGCGCATAGTGATAACTTGAATACTTGTGATTTTGTTTTGGCATGCCATAATAATCACAAGCTTTCTACTTGAATATGCATTATTGTAAAGACCAAAATGTATAAAAAAAAAATAACCAAAAATTCTTTGTGTTCCTTCTGGGGAAAGCGCCTATCATAAATTCAATATTTGTCTCGATTACTCAAATGCGTATTTTAACTTTTTTATAAGCTGAGTAAACTAAAGCCTTACCCAGATGCAGAATGATGTTAAACTGCAAAAATAAGCAAGAAGCTTATTTAACTTCCGGGGCTATGCATCATTCAACACAATATATTGAATGGACAATAAATGACTCGTATGATGATAAAACTTTGCAAAATTTAATTTACATCAACTGTTCAAAAACATATATGTCGATCCATACATTTTTACAATAATTTTATTCTTCATGAATTTCTGTATGGATTTTACTCACCCCGAATTTGTATAAACTTCTCACTACTTCGCAAATTGGCAGCATATACGAGGCAAATCCAAGACACAGATGGTTCTGACATTATTTCTGAGTCACCGATAACAACATAGCGCAGAGGTAATGAGGCAAGAATAAAACATTAATAATAATAATAATAATAATAATAATAATAATAATAATAATAGTGGGTTCTTTTATAGCGCTCATGTCTGTCAAACTTGACACTCCTGGCGCTCCGCAATCACTCCGCAAATTGGCAGCACAGTCATATAATTACCAAGGAAAATCCAGGTTGATGAGTAAATTGCTGAGGCATTACAGGAAGGTGTTTAGACAACCATACTTCTGTCACGCCTTATGCCAAAAGACCAAAGGGGGTACCTCTCAAATCTGAATAAGGGCAGTCGTTGAAAAGGGACACTTTTAAGAATGAAAAGAGTGTATAGAAAGAAAAAAAAGGCACTTGTCAAAAAATAAGGGACACCTCACAGATTTGAAAAGAGGCAATTATAGAGTTGAAGGGGAACTTGTGTGAAAGAAAAAGATTGGCTCATTATTAAAAAAGAAAAATGGACATTTATCAGAAGGAAAAAGGGCACTTATTAGAGAGGAAAAGGGGAACGTGTTAAAATAATAGTGGGCAGTTAACGGAGTTGAGAATTGGTACTTATGAATGATCTTTAAGAAATCCCAAATATGTTTGAAGGTATCACAAGCCAAGCTGACATAGCATCTAAAAATGTGACGAAATTCAAAGAGACGAGAAGGACGAAGAAGCAGTGGCGGATCCAGGGGGGCCGGGGGCGCGGCCCCCCCCCCTGGCAAAAAAAAGAAGGAAAAAAAAAGGGGAAATAATTTTGTTGTGTGTGTGCTAAGTAAAGCACACAAAAAAAGTGTTCCCCCCCCCCCCCCCCACCTTTCCCCAAAGCCACTGAACGAAATATCTGACGACGTAATTTTCAAATTTCCGGGGCCAAAAAAAAAACCAAAAAAAAAATAGATAAAAATGTGCTCATCTGACCGTGATTAAATGCCTTAGAACCCCTCTGCCCCCTGGTTTTCACCTAGGGCCCGAAGTCAGGCACCTGGATGCTCATCTTACGGTAATTTAATGTTTAAAACCCCTGAGCTCCTGGGAGCTCCGCCCCCTGGAACCCACACCAATTAGTGACCTACAAGTGCCACACATAAGGTATCAAAATTTGCTCATCTGACCGTAATTAAATGCTTAAAACCCCTTGACTTCCGGTGGCTCTGCCCCCAGGACCCCACCAAGAGCCCTAAGGTGGCCCCTGCATGCTTGTCTGACCGTTAAAAAATGCCTAAAACCCCTGAGCTTCTTGGGGATCCGCCCCCTAGACCCCTGGCCAATTAGTGACCTGCCACACCCACAACAAAAAGTGAGTCATTTGACACATTTAAGCATAATTTTCGTGAGTCAGGTGTAAATTGACTCATTAGTAACAACGAATGAGTCTCTATTGTCTCATTTATATTTCACCAGTGTGTCAATCATGAGCTGACGCATTTGCAAAATGCTTCGACTGACTCACAGGGTCGTAAAAAATGAGTCAAGATCGACATAAGAGCATTTTAGAAGAAAAAAGTGAGTCAACTTGAAAGTGAGGCTGTATGCATGCGCGCGCATGCTTTCGTGACGTCATCCAAAATGCGCATTCTCGAGCCATATTTGAATTCCCGATCGACGACGCGACGTCGCCATCTTATATCTTGGATTCAGAAGAGTTTTGACTGCAGCTAGTGAAAAATTGGTACGCATAATTATTCATATGGTTTTAAACGATGATTTTTATGACTGGATTCGTGGACTGAATCTTCTGATTATTATACAAATGATGCATGCGTTCATTTTACGATATCCGCACTCGAGTTGATGAGGCTGTGTGTAACTTAACTATCACTATGAACATGACTGACAATGAGAGCGGACAAAATATACAGTTCCTCAGGTAGACAAAGGAACATCCCTTACTGCTGTAAAAATGTGTAGAACAGGTGTCACATGCATATTCACCTTTTTACATAATAGCTGTGAAGGGATGTTCCTTTGTCTACCTGAGGAACTGTATATTTTGTCCGCTCTCATTGTCAGTCATGTTCATAGTGTATAGATTCTACTGTATCGCACGAAGCCGTGTCGAATGAAAACATGCATGATCTTGCATCATTGTTTTATACAACGAAACTCCTAGATCCTTGTTATTTGATGTAAAACGAATTAATTCAAGATTGTTTCGTGACAGTATGGGTGACAAATAAATCTCAAGTTAAGGCTTAATTTAGTGCGTACAAAGTAGATTTTTCAGATTCGGGTAGCGGGACCACCGATTACATCGCTAAAATGTGATATTTTAGGATATATTTTCCATTGCAAATGTGGACAGTGACTCTGGCATGGTATGGTATGTGTGTGATAGGCCTAGGGAGTAGGGGGGTCTATGTCATGATGCACCCACAACAAAAAGTGAGTCACCCTTACTCAAATTGATGAGTCACTGGTTTGTCCGTACAGCGAAACACTTGAAGGATCATGTGAGTCACTACGACTCGATACAAATGAGTCTCTTAGATAAATAAGACTCATTTGTATCGAGTCATAGTGACTCACATGATCCTTCAAGTGTTTCGCTGTACGGACAAACCAGTAACTCATCAATTTGAGTAAGGGTGACTCACTTTTTGTTGTGGGTGCAGTGTCACAAATAAGGTATAATTATGCTCATCTGACGTAATTAAATGACTAAAACCCTGAGCTTCCGGGGCTCTGCCTCCTGAACCCAAACATTGCCCTAAGGCGGGCCCCTGGATGCTCATTTGACCGTAATCTATTGCCTAACACCCCTGAGCCTCCGCCTCCTGGACCTCACGCCAATTCGTGACCTGACAGTGTCACAAATAAGGTATAGAAATATGCTCATCTGACGATAATTTAATGTATAAAACACCAGAGCTTCTGGGGACTCCACCCCCTGGACCCAACACCGATTTGTGTCCTGCCGGTGTCACAAATAAGGTATCAAAATATGCTCATCTGACCGTAAAGTATTGCCCAAGACCCCTAATGCTAAGTTCACACCGACGCCGAATTGATGGCGCATTAAATCGGCGAGCAAAGCGGCGGCAAAGCGTAACAAAGCTTAATTAAAGCGTAACGACCGTAATAGAGCGTGAGAAAGCTTTGAGCAATTCGGGACATTCGGCAAGAGCGCCAATTTTTTTTAAACTGTTTAAAAATTTGAGGCGATCTGTCACGAATTGCGTAAAGCGGGGAGAGCGTATTAAAGCTTATCAAAGCGTCACAAAGCTTATCAAAGTTTTGCTCAAAGCGTAGGAAAGCTTAACAGAGTTTAAATTTTTGGCGCTCTTGCCGAATGTCCCGAATTGCTCAAAGCTTTCTCACGCTCTATTCCGGTCTTTACGCTTTAATTAAGCTTTGTTACGCTTTGCCGCCGCTTTGCTCGCCGATTTAATGCGCCATCAATTCGGCGTCGGTGTGAACTTAGCATAACATGTCTCAGGAGATCGTGAGATTTTTTGAAAAAATGACGCCGAATTGATCGCCGATTTAAAGCGCGACATTCGGCGTCGGTGTGAACTAGGCATAAGCTTCTGGGGGTTCCGCCCCTTGACCAAACACCAATTTGTGTCCTGCCACTGTCACAAATAAGGTATCAAAATATGCTCATCTGACCGTAATTTATTGCTCAAAACCCGTGAGCTTCCGGGGGCTCCGCCCTCTGAACCCCAGGAAAATTCATGACCTGCCAGTGTTACAAATAACGTATAAAAATATGCTCATCTGACGATACTTTAATGTATATAACCCCTGAGCTTCGGGGGCTTGGCCCCCTGGACCCAACACCAATTTGTGTCCTGCCAGTGTCAAAAATAAGGTATCAAAATATGCTCATCTGACCGTAATGTATTGCCCTAAACCCCTGAGCTTCTGGGGGCTTCGCTCCCTTGACCCCACGTCAATTCGTGACCTGCCAGTGTCACAAATAAGGTATCAAAATATGCCAATCTGACCGTAATTTATTGCCCAAAACCCCTGAGCTTCCAGGGGGCTCCGCCCCCTAGACCCTACACAGGGGCGGCCGAGCGACTTCCAAAGTGGGGGGGGGCACCAACAAAAAGGCACTTTCTGGAAAAAAGGGGCACCTACATTGGGAAATTTCAAAGCGAAATATACAATTTTTTAGACATTGGTATATACCCCTACATTGTGATTACATTTTCAGGGATGATTTCAATATTTTTTTCTCTTCATACATCATACAAGATATCACTTAAGCATCATACTTTACAGTAGGATGTGATGTCTGAATATGCATTTACGAGCGAGCGAAGCGAGCGAGAAAAAATTTAAAGATCTGTGAGGTCGCAGTGTGAAAAATTACATCTTATAAAGAGGAAAAAAGCCAATCGTGATGGGGTTATAAGCACATTCTCATAACGGAAGACTGAAAAGGCCTTTGATAAGTAATATAATTATATCATCTTTAAATGCGAGCGAGCGCAGCGAGCGAACTTTGGGGGAAATTGCTCTTAGTCGCTTTAAATAAGGGGCACATTTAATGATTACATGAAAAGGGGAAAATTATCGAAAGGGATAAGACACTTATTAGAAAAGAAAAGGAGCATGTGTCAAAGTAAAAAGGATAATTATAAGAGGTGAAAATGAGGCATTTTTTCACATGAAAAAAGGCACTCACCAGTGATGAAAAAGAGGCGTTTACGAAAATGGGAAATAGGCATTTGTTGACGGAAAAGGGGCACCCATCAGATTTTGATAGGGGCATTTATAATAGGTGAAAAGGGGATAGGTCCCTTATTAGAAAGGAAAAGGGGCACGTATTATTATTAAAAGGGGAATTATCAGAGTTGAAAAGGGGCACTGACCAAATATGAAAAGGGGCACTTATGAAAATGTAAAAGGGGCACTTATAACAAAGGAAAATGTGCATTTGTTGAATGAAAAGGGGGCACCGTTCAGATTTTTAAAGGGGCAGTTATGAGAAGGGGAAGGCGCTCTTTCTTTTTAATGGGGGCACTTATCATAAGGAAAAGGGGCACTTATTAGAAAGGGAAAGGGGTAGTTATGAGAAGGGGAAGGAGCTCTCTCTTTTTAATGGGGCACTTATCATAAGGAAAAGGGGCACTTATTAGAAAATAAGAGGGGCACATGTTTAAATGAAAGGTGTGCTCATCCGAGTTTAAAAAAGGGGTAGTTATTAAAAGGAGAAGGGGCACTTCTTACAAAGGAAAAAAAGGGAAGTTGTCAAAGTAAAAGGAGCAAGGGCAATTATCAGATTTGAAGGGGGCACTTCCCGTACCTGAAAAGAGGCACTTACTAGAGATTAAAAAGGGCACTTATTCAAGATAATTTCAAGATTTATGAGAATGGAAAATGGACACTTATTGCAAAGGAAAATGGGAACATGTCGAAGAAAAAGGGGCACGTGTCAAAAATAAAAAGGACACTCATCAGAGGTGGAAGGGGCACTTTTACTAAGTAATAGGGGCACTTGTCAAAGTAAAAGAGGCGCCTTTCCTATGTAAAAGGGGCACTTCTTACAAAATAAAAGGGGCACTTTTCCTATGTAAAAAGGGGCACTTTGCCCCCCTGCCCCCCGGGAGGGCCGCCTCTGACCCTACACCAATTTGTGTCCTGCTAATGTCACAAATTAATTAGGTATCAAAATATGCTTTATCTGACAGTAATTAAATGCCAATACCCCCTGTGCTTCCGGGGACTCCACCCCTTGACCCCCGCCGAGAAACGTTCAGCGGGGCCTGCATGTAAGAGTGGGGTGATGGGGATTTTTTTTTTTGTCTACCCCCCCCCCCCCCCCTAACAAAAAAAAAAAGTTTTTTGCCACTGCCAGTGTCACCATTACGTACCAATATTTGGCTCGCATAATTTCAAATTTGCCCCTCCCCCCCCCCCCCCCCCCTCAGAAGTCCTGGATCCGCGCCTGCGCAAAGGGATGCGAATTATACAAATGGATTTACACAATAATTCACCAATTTAACGATAAGATACATTCAAGATGTTTACAATTTGTTCAATGTCCCACGTGAATTAGAGAAACTGTATGAATAAATCATGTGTCTATGTACGACACATCGTATATATTCAACAGTTATCCTTGACAGATTATAATAAATTGCATTATAGGTATTTGGTATGGCCTAAATATGTATTCCACACTTGTTCTTTAGTGTATATAAAAAATTACATTATCGGTATTCGGTATTACTTTAACTAGAACTGTTGGTGGGCATTATAGAGTATAAGAACAATTTTCGTTCGCAACCGAATTCCTGTCTCTTGATGAGTTACTTTTGCAGAAATTGAAGTAACGGATAGAATAAAGATTTGAGAAGAATACGACAAACTGCTTTTGAAATAAAATATATTATAAAGAGTTCGTATTAAGAAATTTATATCAATATAATTATTTTCTGCATTAGCGGGTCTGTACTAATAAGAAAAATTGCACACTGGCAACATTCATAATTTAAATTGACCAAATTAAGTTTGGAAACCCATTACGGTTAAACAGGTTAAGAGCACGGGGTAAGATCCAGGCCTCACTGGTCTGGAGTTACATACACATAACAATACAATGTTTGTTTTAGCAATAACCACCTATCACCACCAATTTCACATCCAAATCACAACAAGATTCAAAAGCGAAAGACTACAATGTTGATACATGTAATAGGCAAGTATGAAAATGTTATGGTATATATATATATATATGTATAATCGCCCTGTCGCTTGGCGCATGCGTGTTTTGACTCACCATTGCAGTTTTTCTACAGGATAACAGGCAACAAGCAACACAAAATAGGTTTGTTTGTTTATCCATTTTATTAGAAGACATACATGTAAGCCTTTAATATTGCATTTTATCATTTGAAGTTGAATCGGTAGTCATTCAACAAAAATGTAATTTCAGCAACATCAGGTCTGTGGTACTTGTTTGATACAATATTTATTTATTTTTGTAATCTAAAAGAAAAGAAAAAGTAGGTTGAAATTAGGAAGAACGGTAAAAAGAAGAGGAAGAAGAAGGAAAGAAAGAAAGAAATGAAAAAAGCAAATGAAGAAGGAAATAAAGAAAGAAATGAAAAAAGGAAATGAAGAAGGAGAAAAAGAAAGACAAGGAGAAGAAGAAGAAAAGAAAAAGAAGAAGAGAAAGAAGTAGGAGAAAATAAAGAAGACGAAGAAGAATGAAATAAAAGAGGAAATGAAGGAGAAGAAGAAGCAGAAGGGGAAGAAGGAGACAAAGAAGAAAACTGAACTGCAGTTAGCGCTACAGGATTTTACCTAGTTACAGAAATTGATACCTGAGCGGTCGACCGCGAAGAGTTACCTCACCAGGCCCACCTAATTGTTAAAGTGCTATAGGGATTCGTGATTATTATGACTTACAAAGCACATACTACATGTATGTCACATTTACTCCACAATTTCTTGAATTTGTTTTCCTCTCAATATCCTTAGTTAGGTTGAGACATCGGTAGGCATTAAGCTGATTTGAAATTCCCATTAGTATTTGTTCATTTATTCAATTCATTCTGCGGCTCGTGTTGCAGTATTTCAGTCAATTTGATATTTTATTATGGATTCAAGATCATACGTCATATTCTCTTAAACATAATGGTCTCTATTCTACTAATTCGGTTATACCAAATGCTGAAACTAAGTCACGTTTTAACAAAGGGACTAAATTCGACATAAGTCTAAACTATGTTGTGAAATTCAACTTAATTTTGAGCTACTCAGATTGCAACCCAGCGGCTGGTTTAAATCATAGAATAACCGGGTACAGATAAGTTCTTCAAAACGGGAATAATATCAATAACATTACAAAAACATCTTATTTATACTTCATGATTCCTTTTACTATTGTAATGACATAAATACCTGCCTGGTTTTTCTTAATTTTTATTAATATTTGATTATTAATACAACAAGATTTTGAAAACAGCCTAGCACCTAGAACTACACAAAAACTTCGACATCGAGCATGTCATTTGGAGAACAAGATTCCATTTGGATTAATTAACTCAGTTAGCAATGAAACGACTTTCACCAAACTGTCTCTAGTTGAATATACATATATCCATGGAATACATCAATTCATTCAATTACTCTCCATCCAACATCTTCAGCCACTGCTTCAAGCACGTTTTCAGTCGAACAGGCTCGTATAATCGAGTGTTAAAGATCAACCTTATATTCATCCATCTTTGTAACTATCACTGCTTTGAGTTCTTGCAAGCAAAAATTTATCCATTCTTTACAAAACGATACATCTCCTAGATGTGTTCGTATGTTATAGCGCCATCCTGCAGTTCTGATCCACACCGAATATACTCCTTTCGACTAAGTACCAAAAAGGTTCACTTCAGCGCTAGAATCGAGTATGAGTGTCTCTAAGAGAAGTCTCTGTAATGGATATAGGTGATGGCTAGGACAGCGACTACTACTGTTGTGACCAATGTGATGATTCTGTCTGTTGTAGAGGCTGGCTGCTGGGGATCTTGGCAGCTATGTTTTGATGACTTTTTGGTCGATTCTGCAAGAGAAGACAAAAGGAATCAAAGATCAGATAATATTGTTAGAGGAATAACTTATAGTTTAGAATGACAGAAACAGGATTCTTCTTGTAAATTATTAATATAGCTAAATTTATAATGTCTTAATTAAAGTCGCTTTTCAAAAATGAAATAATGTTTCCTCATTTAATAATATCTAATTCTATTGATTGTAATTGCATGCACACTTATTAGAAGATGTGTAACGCTACTGTCGCTACAAGCGATCTGAGGATTTCAAACCCCCATAGCATTCCGTCTTTTAGTTTTATCCATCTACGTTCTTTCAGCTGTGCAAACCTATTGATTCAGTCCCCTATAGCCTTGAATTTTTTTCCACGGGGAAGGGGGTTCGACTTTTGCTCGCCAGCCCACCCTCTATGATTTCCTAACTAGGGATTGTAGTGTGGCTTTTTATGTACTAAAATGTTTGAAATATAAATATATTTTGTTGTTGTTGAAAGATTTTAAGATGTTTGAAATGTGTATAGACCGCTGTGTACATCTTTCCCTTTGTATCCGCCTCTGGTTATATTTCTATCATGATTTACAGAATAAATACATGAAGATATATTTTCAAGAAATCCAATCTGCTTCTCATTCCAATATCTATTTCCCTATTAGCATCATGAATAACTTCAAATTCCATTACAACAACAACAACAACAAAATCATTTTTAACTGAACAAGTTGTAAGTGAAAGCAGGAACTTCAAAACATGCTTTAAAAGAGGTGACATATATTGATTGTATATATATCAGAGTTCCTTCCATGTCTTATGTTTGATGCCTACATGTACATTCAATAGAATGTTAAAGCTCTCTAACTGGCAGGGGTGTACTTGTTGAGCATGCGACCTTTTGACCGCTTTCTTCTTGACTCTTAAAATAAGAACATAATATTCCTTGATGGCATCCCTCTCATATACCAACCTTCTTTGATGACGTCAGCCATCTTTGAATACCCGTTCTTTGTCAGGATCGTCTTGAGCCTCTTAGCCGCTTCGTCATCGCTCCCGTGTTCGTTTACCCACTCGTTAAGGAGATGTTGCGTTGCACCTTCAAGATTTGATGACTTCTTGCCGAGGGTCGTCGCCTTTTTTATGATAAGCTTGTCGAGATTAAGGGTGTCACCAAAAGATCGTATTGTGTCATTTTTACTGTCGTTGGTGGCTTCGAACTGGTTTGCCATTCGGAGAGTGACGTCGGCGCTGAGTCTAGTTCTTTTGGCCATGTTGCGATCGAGAGGGTGACTGATGATAATGATGACGAGATGTTCGAATATGAACTGCAATTTAGAAGAAAATATAAGGCATAGACAAGAGGGTAGGTGTAGGTTTTTATATCTTGAAGGTTCGTATTACAAACCGATATCTTGCGTCCTTTTTGTATGGGCAATAACAAACGGGAAGGTATTGAAATTAAGGATTGTATTTAAATATAGGCCTATGTTTTTATTTTGAATGAGGTAACCCCATTTTACTCCATTATTGAGCGAAACGAAATTTGATAGGATGCTTAGGTGTCAGAATCGCATACATGTGGAACTCTCCCTGCATCATTATAGCAGGGGGTGTGACTTTTAAGGTCACATATCTCCCTGTTTATAGTCAGGCATTTCCACCCTGGGAAGGCTGTCAAGTGCCGCAAATTCAACAGTCAAGATAGTTAAGTTTACATGTGTACAATTCTGATTTATAATAAGACCTCCCTGCATAGACAGAAATATCTGTCTGGTGTGGGCAATTCTTCAATAAAACTGACATTTGTCAACCTTCCGCCTATAGCATACTATAGGCGGTCAGTGGAGCCAGACATGTATAGTCTAAGCGGAACAACCCTTGATACCGGCGTTTATATCAGAGACTGAAGCTGTCATCTATCGTATAAGCTTTTGATGTGAAACAATTAAAAGCAATATTCAGGATAATTGTATATACATTGTATACTGCTAATCTAATAGCAGGTTCTAATAAGTTCTAATATTTCAGGCTTTGCTCACATCCTCTGCTTGTTATAATCGCAATAATAATTCTCACGTACTACGAACTTTACGGTATATACAATTATTGGCTCACTGTGTGCGATTATAGTGCGCTCACCGTATGCGATTATAGTGCAATCACTGTATATCTCCACAGCGTTTGATAACTCAGTATTATCAGGGAGTATGATGAAGAGAGTGTATATGTTATGCAGCTTGCAGTACGAGATGAGTTCATGAAATAGCTTACCTCTTTCTCACTTTTCCACAGGATTCTGCTTTACCATTTACACCAATGTATATTATGTATTTCCAAGGATTAAGGCCAACTCAGTAGATTGCAATACTCAGTAAATGTGTAGTTAAAACACCTGCACAATATACTGTACACGTTGAACTCTCAAAACCGAACACCATGTAAACAAGTAGTGTGTTGCACGAAAGGGTATTCCTGAATAGAAAAACGGAGTGAATGCCCTCCACGGGTGACTGAATCACCATAAAAGGGACCTTTGAGCGTTTGGGGGTTTGAACAACCATTTGTGAAATGAAGTTTGGGAATAGTATTGTGCTTCCCACGTGTAGTGTGTTTTATGAATTTAAACCCGAGAGATTCTATCAGAAAATTTGAACATGGTAACTACATGGCTACATCTGTTTCATCAACGTGATTTAATTGTTGACAGAGTGTTTTTATTAGAGCAAGTAGACCAGTAATGGATAATCAGCGTCCTTCAATAGGCTTCGAAAGTTAAAAGGGACGACATGTATTGGAATATATTTTAATATTCGGGGCCGACTCAAATTTATCAATATTCAGTGCTCGATCTTTACATGTTTCTTGTCCCTATTTTGCTTTTGAACTGTCGCCTCTTTATCCCTTTTATAGCTTCATAAATTGTATAAATTGTATAACCCCCTCACATTCTCTCTCTCTCTCTCTCTCTCTCTCTCTTTCTCTATGTGCCTATTTTTAATCGCCCCCTGCCCATTGCATGCTCCTAGCGCCCGCGCCTCTTATTCCATCAAAACAAAACCATACACAATATGACACATTCTTCTAAATTAGAAAAAAAGATAATGTGTTCATATTAATAATTTTATATGTAAGATTGCTTACAATTAGTCATCGCTTTTTATCTTTCCCAGTTAGAATCATGAACATGATATATTTTGGTAGTTTTTCAGTCTCATCAGCGCCTTTGATTAGGCAACTAGATATTGGCGCTTTATACATTCATGGATCGGTATGGATATAGGCCTACTCACTTGATAACTTTGTTGGCTGTTATCTAATGGTAGAAAAAGTTTTGATTGTATAAATGAATGGAAATTGGTATTTAAAAGGTTTTGGACAGTTACATATTCGAATACAGCTACTGCGTTTGACTTTGCTAAGGCACTATTATACAAATTTCTAAGCAATTTGTAAATACAGATCTTATATCATAATGTGATATGCACTATGCATAATTATATGAACGAATACAGGAAAAATGAATAAGGGTAAAAAGTGATTATTAATTATTGACCCTCAAGCTGAGTTTTTGCTCTTGAGATTTTTGTTCTCTTTTACTTCAAGAATAACAGTACGCAAAACCAACTGAGCGTTTGTGGTAGCCGATTTCGGTGAGAAAATACGACCGCCTACATGTTTCGATCAAATTAAGAAAATTAATTACCGCTTATAATTATGATGCATGTTTGAAAGTATATAACTAGCCTACTTCCTGTAACTGATGGTGATGACTATGAATTTTTAATCAGATCATTAATGATTTGGACATTAATGTAAAATTAACATCATGGAGCACCACGAATACCGAACATGTTTTCATTTATAACTGTATATGACTCAGAATTATATTCAAATTTGTAATAATTTTTCTACAATATAGGCCCATACATTTGGTTAGAAGCGTCTGCTAAGGGTTTGGCACGGTTTCAACACCCTAATATCTCTCGGCACATGATACCATGTCATAATAGCTCAACATTAATAACACAAATGGAAAGCACAATTTATGTTTTATTGTATATATCGGGACACATCAAGTCTTGACTCGAGAATCGTGAATTATATTCATAAATGTCACCCTCTCTTGTTGATAACATACAGTGTTCGTCAAAACACCTCCGTTTTTTTTAAATTTCTATTTCGTTACTAGTGCAGAAATGATGTCATGACACCGTAGCATATCTTACTTAATAACGCGTTTTCATGTCATCCTCTGCCTTGATAGGGTTGCCATCATTTCGTGTTTATTGTGATGGTTATGGACCTACAATGCAAGTCGTTGTTATATACAATTCAAATCGATTCAATTCAATTCAAATTCAATTCACATGAACATTTATTTTCTTCCATTCAATTTGACAACATATTTGACATCTGTTCAAACAATGCGATTTATACGTAGGAACATAATATAATTAAAGAACTTGTTTTTACAAGGAAGAATGCGCGAAACCCGATAAGCAGAGCTTGTAATGGGTACGCCCGAATACACAAATACATAATATACATTATAAATAGAAGAAAGGAAGTAAGGGATAGGCAAGGAGGAGAGGATCGAGGATAGGGAGCTTGGGGAAAGAGAAAAGAAGAGAGGAAAAGAAGAGGACTGCAACATGGTAGCAATGGAGTGTATCGTATCGCATGCATAAGCAACATAATGGCAAGATATAGGTAAAGGGTATAATGTTGAAATATTTGACTGCATATATATATATATATATATATATATATATATATATATACTTCTTTACAAGTGCATGCATTTATACAACATAAGCCTATACATTGATCTACATTTGCCACACTCCACCCAGGTGATGTAAATGGGAACCGGTACGAAGGAATTCCTTGAATGCTGTGAGCACCGATATCGGTAGCCTAGCAGAGCCAGGGTAATATTGGAGCGCTTTGAGCACCCTGCAGGGTGGATAATATGTGCGCTATATAAAATATCCAATATTATTATTATTATTATTATGCATGTATGTTTACATAATTATACACATGCATACAACATATATATACTTACACATCCATAAAACACATCCCCTTAGACAATATACATACACACTCGTCTACCTAATCGGGTAGAGGGCTAGTACTTATGCACTTTAATTTAAAATGTTACATTGTTTAAGCTTCCCAGAGAAGCTTAACAGAGAGGTAAATCGTTGCAAAGCTTAGGGCCGGTAAAACGAATATTATTTTGAAAAATACGATTATGGTGTTTGGGAATATGGATTTCATCAGTTGATCTGGTACCAGGCGCGTACGCAGACGGGGGCTTTTATGGTTACCCCCCCCCCCCCTCAATTTTTGTTTATGTGTGGGTATTGGAGAATAGAACCCTTTTTAGCATCTCTTTAAGAAAATCACGTCTGGCAATTCGAATCATACGTTTATTTTGAAGATTGCATTGACATCTTTGATCTTTGAACTCCCAAGGGAAATTATCTGCTGTTCATGTGCCAATGTTGTTGCCAGTGTGTTCTCGATCCCCTGCAACTTTCCTTACTTCCACCCCTTTCAATAAGATAATTTTGAATAATACACCCTCGTCATAATGAGAGGACGTTGGTGTTTCTTTTCTTCGTTTTATTGTCTGCAAATTTCAAAGAATAAACCGTCGGAGACATTAATATTGGCATGTTTCGTATGTGAAATTGGCCTTCTTAGGTTTAGATCTGTAGTGTAGCTCGGGCGGTTCCTTCTCTCCGGCCTTACTACTAGACAAAATATATAACATCAACAACAAAATACGCTACCAGCTACTGTCACGGAGCGCTTATACATGGTATCTACTGGGCGGAGAGTTAGGTAGCGTGTGAAGGCACAACTGTTTAGCCACTTTAGTCAAATATACTGTGCAAACGACTATAGAAACAGAGTCTAGCATTACCCTTGGCAGTTTTGTTGGATTGCTGGAGCTGTACACATACTCGTTATTTGTTTCGGGTTAAATCTATCCTATCTTCTCTTTAATTGTGTATTTCTGTGTTCTCCTTCAATCTATCCTCTTCTCTTTTGTCATGAATTTCTCTTTTTTCTTCAATCTATCCTTTTTCTCCTTCGTTATATATTTCTTTGTTTTTCCTTCAATCTATCCCCCAGTCCTCCTTTATTATATATTTCTTTTGTTCTCCTTTATTCTAACCTCTTCTCTTTTGTTTTATGTATTTCGTTGTTTCTCCTTCAATCTATCTCTTTGTTTTAATCTGATAGATGATCCCTTTCTCCTTCTTTATGTATATATTTCCTTGTTTTTCCTTAGTCTAGATGATGATCCTCTTGGCTCTTCAATTATGTATTTCTATGTTCTTCCTTTGACTTATCCTAGCTCTTCTCTTTCCTTATGTATTTCCTTGTTTATTCTTCTCCATATCCTCTCCACTATCCTTGTTTTCCCTTTCTATCATCTTTGCTTGCAGTTGCACATATATAGTGCGCTGACGACTACCAGAGCACTTCTTGGAATTTTTTCGCGAAAATGGCTAAACAGTTGTGTTAAAAAAAATATGCGCCAGTCGGTCGGTCATGCACGTCATGATACGTTATCCGCATCGTTCTACTTACCCCCCCCCCCCCCCTTTATTGGCAGAACCAGGGGCCCTGGGCGGCTGGGCCCTCTTCCCTGGCAAAAACACAGATGAAAACACGTTAATTTTTACCTCTTTTCTTGTTTTAAAAAAAAAAACGGGCCCCTTCCGTGGCAAAAAAAAAGAAAAGGGGGGACGGATGTTGAGTTAAAACAAAAGTGGGCACTGTCCCCCACCCCCCCCCCCCCCTCGTTGAGCACCAAAAAAACCTCACTACCTCCTAAGGGGGCACATACATTTTATATTCCTGAACAAAGAGCAAATGATTCCCTAGGAACTAGGGGTTACAGATAAATGATGAGGTTTATAGGATGGTAGGCAAGAAACTGCGTGTTTTAGCAGTTGTATTTGAACATTCCAAGGTTGTTAAAAGGAGCTAGAATTTTAGTTTGAAAAGGGCACGCTTATTATACATATAAAGGCCAAGCTTTGAAAACGAAAACGATTTTATTTCTCAAGGGGTACAGTTTGTTCATATGATATTTGGGCATTGTACCTCCTGCCCCCTTGGCTACCACCTTTTTATCGTGGTTTTGGAAATAGCGTATACCTGTTACTACACAAAGCTGCATCGATTATTTGGAACTATGGCTCTTCAGATGACCGCAAAGAGCCACCATTTGTAAGCAACACTGGGAAATATCCCGGAAATATAAATCTGAGTTGGTCCTTGGAATGGATAGAGTTGGTCCTAGGATGGATGCATCGGGTAAATAGTTCGAGGCTTGATGGAGTCGATAGCTTGAATGAGAAAGATTTCTCTATCTAATTTGTTTTTTCTGAATAAATTTGACATAAATTTGACATATCAATATAGAATCATATTTCGAAGTCATTCTTAGTTTCATATAATCTTTTGATTGGTGCAATGCTGGAGCGAAAATACTGAATGATAGCTCTATACAAAATGGCGCATACATTTACTGATCCTTTTCGTAATTATATCCGCCATTTCGTAGAACCAGGTAAATTTCCCTGGTAGAACTATCATGGTAATTCAGTATTTTCGCTGCGCGCAATGCAATCGGGACCACGGGTTATGTGTCGTCAGTCAAGACCCCTCGATTTGAGGCTAAACACAGAGGACAAGCTAATAGGAGGATTAACTTAGCCTCTGCTGGGGGACGTCTGCGACGCAAATAACTCTCCATCCTCATCCGCGGTCACCAATGTCAAATTGCAGGGGGCGTATACATGTACCAGTTCGTGCCTCGAGCCCATGCATGCACCTCTATACCAGTCGACAGGTTGTACGGGAGTTGGTAGGAGGGTATTATGAAACCCTTTCTAGTCAGATTCAGAGTTCTAAACGTTCTTTCCTTCGTGCTTTTTTAGGCTCGCTGTGGAATCATATATTCCTTTAGTTTATAGATTATATTGTGCTTTCATCATGGTTCTATATTGTCGTGTTTGTGCTGCTGCATGTACGCTCAGCTATTTGCTCTTTCTTCTGTTGGTGTCGGGAGGTAAGACGTACAGTTAGTTGTAAAATATTTTGTTCATGTTCGTTATATACGTGTCATAATACTCTCACATAACAATACATTTATTTTGTCATACGTCATGTCCAAAATTATGTCAACTTTAATGGTTGGAATTACTAGAAAAACATGTGTATATGCAATCGTATCTGCTGTGGAGGTTCGTATAGCCAGGGCAAGTCTCACCTCCCTGGTATAGCTATAGTTGGATAACTTATTTTTAGATTGTATGTACGTATAGTATAGTTTAGTTTGTTATACTCTTTGTAAGATTTGTTGTTATTATACTCAATCATGTTTATACTCAGCTCTTTTCCCTATATATCTACATATGTTTTTAATATGGACCTCTGTCTTGTGAAGCTGAGAAATAAAGTTCTGAATTGAAAATTGAATTGAACTATATCCAGGACCGCACGGTCGATATTTGGGTTATATGTGATCCCCACTTCTAAGCTGAGAGAGACGTTGCACACGTTTCTATGGACCCTAGACTAGCTCCCTAGAGTCAAGACCCTGACCTATCTGACCGATCTTCGGTTGGCTTCACTCATCAAGAAACAAGGTCGGACAAGTCGGTTGTTGGAGATGAACGAAATTTTTATAAATGACGTGAAAAGTGTGAGTTCAACCTCAAAAGCCGTGATTTATCTTTGATGTTTTTCTTGCCCCCCCCCCCCAAAGAAAAACCACCCCCCAAAAAATCCGACATGTTTAAAGCCTCTCTGAACTAGTTTGGCCAGGAGGGATTAGACCTCCCTGCATGGTCACTGACAGGTGGTAATCTCATCAAATCAGCTCTCAATTTACATGAGAAAATGGGGACAAACGGTCACCGATTAGGCTTTGTTTGCTATATAGCGGGCGCACGTAGCTACACGTAGTACAGTGGGGTTTTAAAGTAAAAGTCTACAACAGGGCGTCTAAGCTCTCTCCAGAGACATCTTCTGCTCTCATAAAACTTCAGATGTTTCGGAAGTAAAAATGATACAAAAACGAGATATAGAGCGTCAGAAATAATGATAATCCTCGTTATCTGAGCATGTTTCTTTTTTTACATTATTTAGTAGAAACCCTGAGCACCCGCCCCGACTTGTCGACTATTCTCCATCATGTTCAAATATTTTGATGTATCGTGTGAATTAAACGTGAATGATCGTAGTGCTTGATAACGAGATGGCATAACGATTCCCTCAATAAATCAAAATGAGGAACTTTGTAAGCTGTGTGCTTAGTACTTGTGTGGATGATTGATTGTGATGTAAATTTACTCCCATTTCTTTTTTATGCGAAAAAGATGATTTCGAAACAAGTCCGAAAAGTAAGCGTGTGAGCTGGCACTGGTAATGGTATTCATCTTGAAACAAAATTTGTCGACTAATTAGAGCAAATATAGTAACGAATAAGCAAGGGCTAGAATTATTTTTGCTCCAAGTGTTATTAACTCTCGTATTACCACGATATGATATGATTACAGAAAACTTGTTCAAGCCGTAAGTTTAGAATTAATAGCGGATGTCAAAAAGGGTATGGTATGGCTCTACCCCCCTCCCCCGCATCTTGTCAACAATTTACTTCTTTTTTTTTTTTTTTACTTCTTCTTCTTTTTCTTTCTCCTCCTTCTCCCTTATTAGTTATTACCTCATTCTTCTGTTTCTTCTTCTCCTCCCCTGCGCCTTCCGCCTTCTTTATCTTCCCCTTCTTCTTCTCCTTCATTCCTCTTTTTCTTCTTCTTGTCCATCAGCAGAATATAGTTGGAAGGTAACGAACACTCCCCCCCCCCCCCTCCTCTTTCAAATGTCCCAGCGACGCCCTTGCAATGGCCATAGGGGGGTTATCACTTTACTACCAGGCAACCGGATTGATTTGAAACGAAATGACTTTTAGATTGATATTACTAGGACACCGCCCCCTTATATTCCATGATGTCTTTCTGCGTTGTTTCACAAAGTCGGAGTAAATATTATAACCGCATTATCGAAAGGAAGCAGAAAACGGGGAGTTACAAATTGAAGAAAGTCGATGAAACCATAGGAAGTGACGATTTTGTTTTTGTAATCATTTGACGTCATTCGTGACGTCAGGTGTGTTGTCGATCAACTCACTCATTTGTTTCACTACAAACAAAATGTTTCTCTTCTCCCAGCTTGAAAGGGTTGGAACTCTATGAGCACAATAGCACTTAAACATGATCCTGGTGTGAGCCTGTTAGGATTGCCACATGACATTGTGTTCACCTCTGGCGGCTTTCCAAGTTCCTAGTTTGCGAAAGTTTGCCAGTCGTTACGCTTGAAAAAAAAATACGAGAGCCGAATACCTGAATCAGAATTCTCAAATTCTTTTATCTGGAGCTCTAAAAAGTAGATTAAAGAATATCATCAGACTCTATGTGGTTGCACCCGAAATGAAGTTGTCATTTTTTTTTTTTTTTTTGATTTTGTATAAACATCGCTCTCTTCGTCTCTCGTATCTTGTCAATCCTGGGAGCAATGTTTTATATTGGTGAATAGAAGGCTCTATACTCTCATCTGAAAGGTCATGGGCATAGGTCCGATACCCGCTCCGTTACTCTTGGCCCATGTACCTGTCAATGCTGGGGTAATAATGTAATACTTGCATTGACCGTAAGAAGAGCTATGATGTTTGTTATGTATTTTTTGTGTTTTTTATTGTTGTTGTTTGGGGTGATATCAGTTGTCTAAGTAAAAGTAGTAGCAGTAGTAGTAGTAGTAGTAGTAGTAGTAGTAGTAGTACTAGTAGTCGTAGTAGTAAAAGTAGTATCATTAGCACTTTTATATTATTTCAATCACACACTGTTTCAATGAGTCAATATTAGTTCAGATACACAAACGTTATCCCCGATGTGTAAATCCAGCATGCATCGATTGGCAGTGAGAACGAAACGACAGCAATGGCATGTATGCAATTTACTGTTGATGTGGAAGAGTTAATGCAAGTTCAGTGGAGTTTTTACATGTACATTTATTTCCATCCCAGGAAAAAAAATGAATTGGCACCGAGTGGCACGCGGGCTCTCTTCATGACCCGCTTGGAGGAGGAAATAAAACTAAATTTGTTGGGTTCAGGTCATCTATGCTACCCTCGGGAGTTCGCCGATGGAAGAGAGGAGGGAAAAGAGAGGGGATAATATATATACGGTATACAGGCATATATACATATATATATATATATTTATATGAAGAGAGAGAGAGAGAGAGAGAGAGAGAGAGCGAGAGAGCGAGGGGGCGGAGAGGAGAAAGGCAACGGATACGGGAAATTACCAGATGTCGGACAACGCGGAGTAGTTCTTGTTTATTAAAGGCTATAAAATGACTTTTCACTATTTCTGCTCTGTTGTTTATTTTGGTTTTTGTTTCAGTGATTGTTCATCCGTTTGTTTGATTGTTTTGTCAGAACTTTGTCACTATTCATAGATAATTCAGTGTGATTTAGTGAAACATATTATATTTATTAATTGATAGATTGTAATGAGGCTGATTAAAAATAGCAGTTCATCTCTATCACGTTTTGATTGGAAACACTTTGGGACACGCTTATGCCCGCTTTGCGGTCATGATGATGTTGGCATTTTTATAGTCGACAAATTTGTTTAAAGATGAATACCATTAACAGTGCCAGCTCACACTTTTACTTTTCTGACGTGTTTTGAAATCCTCAAAAAGAAATAGGAGTACATTTACTTCGCAATCAATCATCCATTCAAGTAGGCACACAGCTATGACAAAGTTCCTCATTTTGATTTATTGAGGAAATCGTTGGCCATCTCGTTCGGCCATTAAAAAAAAACTTATTTAGCGCCCTGCCTTTTTGAAAAATAGGAAGAAGAGGGCCTTTTTTTCCCCCAAATGGCCGCTCTCGGTACATTTTCCCTGACAGTCGGCTAGTTTTTAAAATGGTGGCCAGCATTTTTTTTTCTAATCAGAAATTGATCATTTCAGCAGTATGTTTTTCATATATTTTCAATTTAAATTTAAATTTCAATTTATTATTTCATAAAAAATCACATACAATATATATATACATTGAGAATTCTGCTGGATCATTTACACCCGATAAAGCCTATGGTTTGAGAGAAGTGGGTGGACCCATAACATAAATGACAAATGTGGAAAATACAAAACATTAAAATTCACAATAAAACAAAATGCAAGACGTACACAGGACATTACAAACTAAAACACAATAATAATACAGAACGATATAATTTATATGGTAATTGTATGTATCATAGGAAGTATATATGTGGTAAGAAGACGCAACTTAAATTTGGACTTGAAAGAACTAAGAGTGGTTACATGTTTGATTGAGTTGTCAATATTATTCCATAATTTCCCCCCTTTTTGTTGAATAGAATTCACCTTTCGTAACTTTAAACGTGCATATGGCAAGAATTTTTTTTTTTTTTGTCTTGTGTTAACATTATGTTTCTTGTCAACTGTAATAAAGTAATTATCAAACACGGGTGGTAACAAAAAATTCGAATAACGGTACATAAAGACTCCTGTTTTAATCGTTATATTATCAGAGAAATTTAGTATATTCAGTTTCTTAAACAAAGGCGGGGTATGGGCAAGATAATGGAAGTTTGAGCATAGACGAATAGCTTTCTTTTGTAAAGTATGTACTCTGTTTAAATGACACGAGCTGGCCCCTCCCCTTACAAGACTACAATAATCGAAATAAGGCAGGACAATGGCATTGTATAAAGTGAAAAGGGTTTTGAGCGGTAGAAAATAACTTAGCTTACTCAACATACCTATAGACATGCTAATCTTTCCACGAATGGAGTTGATGTGATAAACCCAAGTTAGCTTATCATCTATCTGTACTCCTAGGAAATTGATACTGCTTGCTCTTTGTATTTCAAGGTATATCTATTCATTAAAAAAAAAAAATAGGAGTCGGCCCCAAAAAAGTAGGCGGGCGGGGACGCTAAACATGATTTTTTTTTTTAAATGACCTTAGTACGATCAATTTCGAATTACGACAGTGAAACTTACTTGAGACGGTTATCCGGACAGGCCGACTTATCTATTTATTTATTCAAATATTTCGATGGGTCTATCTTAACTTGTTTATGTATTCAATTATTTATTTAGTATATTTTTTTTGACTCACTTATGTATTCATTGTATTTATTTATTTATCTATATATTAAGTTTTAGTATGAGTGTGCGCGCGTGCGTGTGTGTTTGTTTGCGTATGTGGGGGTGTGCGCGTGTGTGTATGTGAACCAATCAATGCACGTATTGAAGGCATATCGATGGGCAGAACCATGCTCCTCGGCTCCACCCTATGGAGTACACGCTTATGAACAATTATTGTCTATTCGTACTGGTTGGCATTGACTATAAAAAGCAAATTCCGAAATTAGCGAGTTCTTTAGAAGACATGATTTGCTTAGCTTTTACAATCTCTGAATCGGGTAACTTCCTAGTAGGCCTCCATAATGAATACGAGGAAAAGGGGCATGTGTTGTATTCCTGTTGCATTTATGTGTCCTATGTAAGGCTATGTTACATACATTTAATGGTTCTAGGACAATAACCCCCTGGGCAATCACCCCCGGAAAATCATGCCCCCGGGGACAATCACCCCTCGAGGACAATCACCCCCCCCCCTGGAAAATTACCCCCTAGGACAATTATCCCCAGTGGACAATTACCCTCCGAGGATAATAACCCCTTGAAGAAAAAAATCTGCTTTTATTAAAATCAACTGATTATCAGGCTGGACTTCCCTTATAACGAACAAGGGGGGGGGGTGATTTTTTTTTTTTTTTTTTTTTTTTTTTTTTTGGGGGGGGGGGGGGGTAATTGTCCCCGGGGTGGTTATCCTTGGTTGTCCTGGGAGGGGGGGTGCAGGGAGTTATTGTCCTAGGGGTATTTTCAGGGGTGGGGATAATTGTCCTCGGGGGGGGGGGGGTAATTTCCGGGCGGTGATTGTTCCGGGGGGGGGGGTGATTGTCGTGATACGACATTTCAGCTCTATCTTCTGCTCTTCCACGAAGATTGATGTTGGAATGTCGAGCTAAACCATGCAAAAAGGCAGTGCTATTACAGGGGGGTGTTTCACAAAACTTGATATCAATAACAAGTTACAAGCTACTGTTACAAGCTACTGAAATCATGGCATCTGATTGGCTAAGAGCAAATTTGTCATAGAAATCTAGCATTTGTTATAGATAATAAGTTTTGTGAAACGGGCCCCTGGTGTTTATTAAAATGTGAAAATGTCAATCAGAAATTAAGTAAACGGCTAAGAGCAAGTTTGAAAACACAATTACCTGACGTCCTGACCCTATTCAAAAACGTAGTTCAACTCGTATGTAGTACCCGAGGTAAAAGCATGTGTTTGTTATCACTATTTCATTATTGCATTCATTCGTCTAGTTATTCATTATTTTCTGGAATTATTTGGGATTTCTTTTCAAGTGTTTGTTCATCCAATCAATCGCCCATTCGTCTGTCCATTCATTCATTAGGCAATGGGGAAGGATGTCATTTCATTTTATTTTGCTCGGAATATCCTCATGGTAAATCAACTTACATAAAAATAAAAAGCAGAAAGTACTTTCAGCCAGAACTTGAACTCCACGATAGGCAGCATTTTGATGCCTTTGAGCCAGATTAAATACAAACATTATAATGTGTTACTAGTAATGCAGAACAGCAAGGTGAAGGAAAGAGGGGTGGACCGAAGTATAGAGGTGCCGTCGTCTAGTGGATACGCTGTAATTTATAAGTGAAAACTTTCAACAAGTCTCACATTTCTATTCAATAAAAGTGAAAACACAAATTGAGTGCAAACTGGGGTCGAGATACATGATACTGCCACATGCGTGATTTATACCAACAATTTTGGCCAGTTTCGATCTCACATTTTATTTCGTTATTTCATGTCATTTGTGTGGATTTCCAAATTTTAATGTATAGTGAGTAAAATTACTTGTTGTTATATTCACGTCGTCATCGGTTAAAACAAAGCCAAAAGCCAAAACATATTTGCATTCGATCACTAGCTTGTCTTGTCAAGTCGGTGTACTATTATTTAGAGCTAGATAGGAAATAACGGAAAATTCAAGACTATAATCATGATAATAACTTGCCTACCTATATTTATCTTCTCCGTCATACACTCATACAATACACTAACAAATTCATACACAAATATCGCGTGAACACATTTTCATTTAAATTTCACTTTTCACAATTTTTCTTTTGAGGCCGCCATCCTAGTCAAGTGTCGCTTATGATTGCGGTCTCTTGCACTTTTCCACAGATAGTTCAGATAAAACTTTAAATTTATAATAATATTTTATAGAAATATTAAGTTCGTATGATTTGTATATGTAAATCACATTTTAACATTTTGATATTATTGTTTGCAGGCGCGGATCCAGGATTTCTTAGGGGAGGGGGCCCAACTTTTTTTTTTTTTTGCTCCCGAAAATTTGAAAATCGCGCCGGCCGAAAAGTCGCTCAGTGGGGGGGGGGGGGGGGTAGTGAGCACATTTTTTTTTTTTTTTTTTTTTTTTTTTGCTCCCGAAAATTTGAAAATCGCGCCGGCCGAAAAGTCGCTCAGTGGGGGGGGGGTGGGGGGGGGGGGGGGGGGGGGGGGTAGTGAGCACTTTTTTTTTTTTTTTTGATCCTCAAAAAAAATTTCAATTTGCACCCCCCCCCTTGAGCGCCAGGGGGGGGGGGCCCAACCCCCAAAAATCGTAAAAATCACGTGATTTTACATGATTTTTTTCTCAAGGGGGGGGGGCCCGGGCCCCCCGGGCCCCCCCCCTGGATCCGCCACTGATTGTTTGCATATTTGTATTGTATTATAGCTTACGTTTACGTGTTCTTTGTTATTCAGTTATTGTACGAGTGTACGTGGGAAAATGCAGAAAGAGAATAGAATAGAATAAAAATCATACCCCTTTCTCTCTCTCTCTCTCTCTCTCCATGTTTCTCCCTCTTTCATTCTCTCTTTCGTTCATATACACTCCCGCACAATATTTTCCCCCACCTCTCTTTCATTTCCTCTTATTCTCTCCAGATAATGCTTCCTGGTATCTGGATTAGCGTTCTCTTCCCCTTTCTCTTTATTCTGTCCACTATCAATCCCACTAATTCCCCCTTTCTTGCACTGTTTGCATTAATCACTGTACTCTGTATTCTATCCCCTTTCTGTGCTGAAGATTCAAACATGGTTACTTTTTAACATGACGTTTAATTAACAGGGTCCAATCTTCGTTATGATGTATGTATTTTTTCAAGGAGGGATTTACTATGACGAGCCCAACTTTACGTTATTTCAAAAAAAATAATTGATGATTTGAAGAAGAGACAAGGAAATGGGATGCTTCATAATGGATAGGCCAAACATCAAGTCCGCAAGAGTTCTTACATAGTTTTATAAACATGTCGCTAGAAATATTGACCATAAATTCACAGTGAAGGAAGAATTCTACATATGGGGTAATAATATAATTGCAGGGCTCCCAGGGAGTAGTACTAGTAGTTGTAGTAGTAGTAGTAGTAGTAGCAGTAGTAGTAGTAGTAGTAGTGGTTGTAGTAGCAGAAGTAGAAGTAGTAGTGGTTGTTGTAGTAGTAGAAGTAGAAGAAGTAGTAGTAGTAGAAGTTGTAGTAGTAGTAGTAGTAGTAGTAGTAGTAGTGGTTGTTGTAGTAGTAGAAGTAGTAGTAGTGGTTGTTGTAGTAGTAGAAGTAGTAGTAGTAGTAGTAGAATTAGTAGTAGTAGTAGAATTAGTAGTAGTATTACTCTCTTTCACTGATAATGGATCTTCTATATGATATATTCATAGGTCATGGGCAAGCGGACTTGGACCCACAGGTGATTCTCTCTTGTAACTATGAGAATGAAACGGATCCGTTCTGTGGCTTCACGCAAGATACCCTCGATGACTTTGACTGGACCAGACAGGCTGGTACCACGTCTACAGAAAATACAGGACCAAGTGTCGACCATACCTATGGTTCGACAGAAGGTACGTATACACATCAGTATCTAGTGGGGTATATGCAGCTCCAGACAGAAATAACCGTCTGGTATATAGGGAATTCTTTAATAAAACTGATATTTGTCAACCTTCCCCGTACAAATAGAGGTGGTCAGTAGAGCCAGACGTAGTCTCAGCGGAACAACCGTCGATATCAGAGACTGAGGCTTTCGGTCAAGATAAAATCGTACTCGTATTCAAATTCGATGGTTCGACTTTTGAGAACGGTTATTCATTCACATGAAATATGAAGAAAATGATTGTTATTGATCAAAACATGTCAAGAATCTTTTATAACATGCTTCCATCTCCATTGGTAGAAAGAGATCTAGAGACAGTACTAGTTAATATAATTTTTACCTTGGTAACATAGCTCAGTCTGCTATCATCATGAACAAAACACTGATACGGCTCCTTGCTCCTTCCAGGTTACTACATTTACACCGAATCGTCCCTTCCGCAGACCCATGGTCACGTGGCCCGACTCGTCTCTCCCATGATGCAGCCGTCGACCACGCCCATCTGTTTCGCGTTTTACTACCAGATGAACGGGGAGGACATCGGTAAGCTCCGGGTACTCCTCCAGACCGCCAACGGGACGGATGACCCGACGCTGCTCAAGCAATGGAGTGGTCATCAGGACGATAAGTGGTTGAAGTCCGGGATCACCATCCAACCCCAGACTGAAGATTATCAGGTAAAATTAGGGATTACACTATTGAATCCCCACTGTCCTACTTGTAGCTACTTGCTCCCTCTATATAGAAAACTTCCCCAATCGGTGCCTGTTGGTCCCCCATGATCCTCTATTTCTTATGTTAATTGAGAACTTAGTTGATGAGATAGCCATCTGTCAGTGACCTCGCTGTGTGGTCTAATCCCTCCTGGCCAAACTAGTGCAGATAAGGCTTGTAGTGTTTACAATCGTATGAAATCGGTTATTTAAGAATTTGTCTTTGTTTTTTGTCAGATCATTCTTGAGAGTGAGGTTGGTGAGAGCTACAGAGGTGATGTAGCTATTGACGATCTAATGATTCTTGATAAAGTCTGCCCTCTAGGTAAGTATGTCATTCACAATATGAAAAAACTACTCCCTCCTCCTCCAACCCCCCCCCCCCTTTTTTTTTTTTTGTCTCGCCTGCGTAGATAATTTCTTTGCCGATGTACCCCACCAGTACTCGACATTATCGTTTAGGATGTATACCTTATGATTGAATCATATTGTGAACTATAATAATCGTGTATTCACGATTTTCAGAAGGGAATAGTCACCGGTAAATGTATCTTAATCACAAAAGTGCACTAACATTTGCTCGTCGAGAATCGTTCCGCGCTTCATTTGGTCTAAGATTCGTCTAAGTATGTTTAACTTCATTTTTCCATAATAATTTTGGTCAAACACCTAGATATTTACATGACTGGACCCTTTTTATTTCGTTATTATCTATATACATATATCAACCATCAATAATTTCTTGTAATCATTTCAAATGCTGTTGAGTGCCTATAAACATTACTTGAAATTGGTTAATATAATTATCTTTTAATTAAAGGGGCACGTTCCCGCCATTGTAGTTATCGCTGCTCTAGTCATCGCCATCTTGGTTCCGAAGATCGACTTCTAATTTGCATACAGCTGTCAATCAAAGTACGCGCGGCCTGGCCTGCCTTCGTCAAGCCAGCTGATCGCTGCCGATCCTGACGTCACGAAAGTGGGCGGAAACAGCAGCCGAATCTTAGAACCGAACTGCGATTGGTATTACTTCGGCACATGTATGCGATAATCGGCATTGTGCGGGCATTCGGAACATGCCATCTGCGTAAGAGCCGTATTCTGTTGGTGTCAATAGGCAGCTAGCACCGTCCGCCAGCGGGTACGTATTTTGAACGCCCTCTGGAATACGGGGAACATGCCACTTTAACCAGCATTATAATCTTAAAAGATCTTCATCAAATTTGCTACAAGCTTCTACTGGGTCTTTTGATGAGGTCAATATACATGTGATGAATACTTATGCTAGTTAATGTCAATCCTGCAACTTACCTACACAGACAACCTCACGTGTGATTTCGAGACAAGTCAAGTATGTGGATTTACTCAGGATACAACCGATGATTTCGATTTCTGGTGGCATGCTGGCTCTACCTCTTCTTCTAGTACGGGTCCAAGAACCGACAACACATTCAAGAACGCAAGTGGTAGGTTAAAGGGTATGGCCGTAGCGTACCCACGGCAAACCCCATGGCATAAAGCAAAAATGATATTCGATTTGGGAGATCATGGACCTATTACGGATGGACATTCATCGTTTTCTTAACGAATTCATTGTGATTGTCTCCGTCAATGTCGTCTCAATAACATTCCGTACATGTTCCTTCCCTTTGGTCTCATCATGGTCGCCGGCAAAAAGCCGGGACAGAATCAAGATAGTGATTTTACACATGTTAATCTACATGCGCAGAAGATAATTACTAGCCTAAATCATGGAAAATAGATGTGCAGTTCTGGCTTATAATCGGAAATTGTTGTTCCGTGTACTGTACATGTACTTTTTTTGAAAAACATGTTGATATTAACAGATAGAGGTTATTTTTGGATTTTTTGGTTGTGATTTAAAATCCCGTTTCCCCCTATTTCCTCATGATATTCCAGAGTTACAACGCACAAGGCTGATACAGATCATGGCCTTCTAATTGTTTTTATAAGATCATAGGTGTGTGCGAAAGTTTGCGAAACAGTAATAATACATTTCATATCACTAAAATCGTCTGCTTTTCAACTTTGCTGCTCCCACTTGAGGATGCTTTTATTTAAGACACACTCTTACAGAGCACACCATCCAAACAAAACCCAAGAGAGGGAAACTGCTCCTTTGTCAATGACCGAAAAAGCTTACGCAGTCGTTATTGTTAAAACAGCTGAATGTTCTCATTAAGATGCACATAATCAGAAGGCGGCGACTATGATTGGATCAAAGAAAGAATCACGTTGAATGTCCATCCGTATTAAGTCCATGGGGAGATCGAGCATTTGCAGGCGCAGGCCCCAACATGTGGTATGACTAGCCATTGTAGCTAAGGAAATCACCATCATCAATTACTTTTCAATAAAAACTAAAAGCAAAACTTTTCAAGCATATCAGGAGCTCTTTCAGCTCAGTGAACTATAGTTGTACAATGTCTGCGCTTTATACAAGTATATTATTATTGTTATGGTTATTATTATTAATATTATTGTTGTTATTATTATTATTATTATTGTTATCATTATTATCATTATTATTATTATATGGATTTTATAGATGTTATTAAACACGGGACGCTGAACATACCACAATGTCTTACGCATCTTACCGAGTAGGCTACTCATTTAACACTTCTGTGTAGAGAATCGATGTAGGATAGATTAAATGTCTCGATATACCCTCACCTATTTTGTTATATATTCGATAGGGCATTATATGTTCATCGAAACATCCTACCGTCAACAAGGCCATGTTGCTCGTATGATCTCGCCAATGATGGCGGGTCACGGTGGTCGACCATCCTGCATGATTTTCTACTATCACATGTTTGGAAGGATTATGGGCGACCTCAACGTCCACATCAAAAACTCGACGTCGGACGACATCGGTGATCCCGTGTGGAGTCTGTCGGGAAATCGAGGCGATAAATGGCGGGCTGCAGAAGTCGTGATCAGCACGCCTTACGATTATCAGGTAGCAGGCTCATGATGCCCTTATATCCATATTTAGCTAATGAGGACAAAAAAATAACTCCTCTTTTTTCAGCCACTATATTTTGCTCCTTTGGTCACTTTCGCTGCCATGGGATATAAAATAAGCAAAACTTCAAAACATGAAAGAGAAAAGACAACAGGACTGCTCCGTCACAGTATCCATCGTTTTTCACGACTAAGTGTGTGACGAATTGAGTGACCACCGTCATTTACTAAGAAAAGAAAATATACTACATGTTGAGAAGATTGCCACAAATAGGGGTTAAATACTGTGTACTCTCTATCTGAGGATTTAAAATTGTTTCTGCGTCAGTGCTCATCCAGTAATATGAGTTACCGACAAAAAGTTACTTTTGATGGAGTTTTTAGGATTGCACCATGTATCCTGAAATATTTATACACAAGTGCCCCCCCCCCCCCCCGTGAAAAACTCTGGAATCGCAATCACGACTTTGCTTTTTCCTTCATTGCTGCGTGAATTGTGATTTCAACATTGTTCTGACAATGCGACCCCATTTGTTTGTCTTTCATGTACAGGTTGTATTTGAAGCAGAGAGAGGCGAAAGCTATCAAGGAGATATAGCGATTGATGATGTCAATATCACCTTCACCGAATGCCCAGGATTTCGTTAGTATTCATTCTTCTCATTATTCAGATAATCGCTCCTGTAAAAAGAAATACAAAACAATAATTTTAGTCAGTATTTGGAAGGTACTCTTCTTTGTGTAACATGCGATTAATTTTGCCCCGTATCATTAATCTGTTTAGACTTTAGAGATTATGTGTATACATTCCTTTCTAAATAATGTTTGATCTGCTTGACATTTTGAACGTATTTTAGTTTGAGTGAAATTGGTATTTTTCATTTTCGAGCAATGTCTAGTATTTTCTTTTAAATGATTGTAGAAATGTTTATATTTCTTTTCTTCCTAAACATGATGAAGTTGCTATCTTATTACGATGCCTTAAAGGAGCTACACGAAGAAAATTCACTAACAACTAATAATTAGAACAAATTACATATGGATGGAAAGATTTTCTCTTGAAAAACACGAACAATTTGCTGAGAAATCATATAGATATCATAGAAAGGCGTAAAATGCAATTGTTCAAAACCCTCCTTAGACCCCCGAACGCCCCTGAACGTAAGTCAAACACACAAGCGTAGCGAGCTCTGAATAGTGACGTCACACACTGGACAAACAGCTCAGTACCGTGTAGCCAGCCGTGTCCCGTATGTGACGTCACAAATATTGACGCTCTACAAAGGACCGCTGAAGGCAGAAAATCTGGATCTCAAAACTAACATTTTCTAGAGTTGAATACTGCGGGCCCCAAAAGTATTTTGAAGAGAAGAGTTGTTGTATTTGATCGGCAAGGCTTCCCCTTCACAATGATATGGGTTTTGCATCAATTCAAAACACTTTTGATTCTTTGTGTGGCTACTTTAAATAAAGGTTTTTACAATGTGTCAGGCGCGGATCTACGGGGGGGTTTAGGGGGTTCAACCCCCCCCCCCCCCCTTGGGCGGCCCAAAAAAAAAAAAAAAAAAAACAAAAAAAAAAGAAAGAAAAAAGAAAGAAAAAAGAACGCACGCTGGAGAGAAACCCTTTCAAGTGCAAATATTGTGAGAAGATATTCAACTCATCTGGTAACTTAACCAAACACATGATAAAAAGGCTGGATATAACTGTGTATTAAGCTGTTACTTGATTTAAAAAGACGTTACCATGCACTGCTTTTTATGGTCTCCATTGTGTTAATAGATGCCAGGAAAACATCACTTACGGGGTTCAAATAAACACCCCAAAAAAAATCGGCTCGCCGCTACGCGGCTCGTGGACGATGCTCTGCATCGTCATTATTTTGGTCAAACCCCCCCCCCCCCCCTTAGCAAAAAGCTAGATCCGCCCCTGTGTGTTGATATCAGAGCTGTTCATTTAATGTAATTGCAACTAGATTGGTCTCATTCGTACATATTTGTAAAGATTAATTCCCGAAGAAAAAAATATGTCTTCTCGATCGCATGCAAAGTAGTTAGATCTCAGGAACTTCTCGAAAGAATGCTATATTCATCCAAATCCATGTGCACCTACTGAAACTTTGTTCACTTTCCTTTTTTCCAGATCACATCAAGAATTTTAGCAGTGTGAACTGTGACTTTGAGGAAGCCGAAATATGTTACTACGAGCAGAACAAGGACGATCAATTTGATTGGACCTGGGCTAACCGCGGTACATGGTGGAGGTTTACCGGACCTTCGGCTGATCACACGCTCGGAAATGAGCTAGGTAAGCGCCAGTAGACAGACCAGTCATGACTGTAATTGTTGAATACGAGAAGTTATTTTGAATTGCGTTATATATCTACGGTGACAAAAATCATATCAAGGTTAAGCTAATTAGTGCATGTGACAGTAGTCTAATGAATGTTTACACTGTTTATTTTGCATACCTTGTCGTATGTTGTCACACTCCTACAGTGCGTCAAAAATCATGCCAGCAGTAGACGGATGTACAACGGGCGCAAGTTATAAAAACGAATACTGGCTGCAGGGGAGGCAGTGACACTGCGCCAATCAATTACATTCAGTCTATGCGCCCCAGCTTTGCCAAATCAGAGAGAAACGAGTTTTGTATCCAGAGATGCAAGGAACTAGCGAAAGATCGGTGTCGACGAAACAACTAGAGTCGTTAAACCACGGCGTCAACTGATTCATTGAATCAATCGAAGGGGTGTACTTATAGCAATATATTGTAAACTAAATCTTCATTCGCAAGAACTTGTCTTCAGTGGAGATGACTATGAAGAAAATGTTTAGTACACAATTCCAGAATGGATCGGAAGAGACGTTTTTAGGATGTATCTATAGAAGCTCGCACAGCAGCCGATCAAATATTTAAGACGTTTTGAACCTCATTGAGAAAACTGAGAAGATGTAATATAGTACGCTTTTTACTATCGGAGACTTCACAAACTTACTAAATATTGATTGGGAGATTCCTTCTGCACTAGGACATGACACTTGTTTTGCTAGTGAGTTTACTGAAGTTCTACAGGATCAATTTTTATCACAACTCTTAAGTCATCCTATTAGAGTGAGAGATGTTCAGAAGTCAAACGTGTCGGACCTTATAATAACAAATCAAGAAAACATGGTAGAACCTCATGTTACATATCGGGCACAAGTGATGACTTAGTAATGGAATTTAGTTTGGTCCTGACAGAAAGTCTACAGGAAACTTAACAAAATTGAATACTTTGCTTTCTTCAACAGAGACTAAGGAGTGAGAAAATGCGCTAAGACTCATTACGTATTCACGATGCTTTCGCGTAAAGTCGAAGCTCGATCCCACCCCAAAACCCCTGTGGATGAATGCCGCTTTCAAGAACATAATACACACTAAACATAAAGCAATGAAGCGCTTTCAGAAGTCACCGTAAGTTAACATGTCAGAGAATTTTTCAAGAGAGCTAGAAATGAAGCCATTACAGTAGTAGCTGAATCGAAGAATACCTTTAAAAGGAACTGACTTCAGAATTAAAATTAAATCGTAAGAACTTCTGGAACAACGAAGATATTAAAATGAAGTTTAAATACAATGAGTCTCTGGAGAATCTGGGTGGAGGTATGGGCGATGGATGGAGCACTGGCCTGCTGGGTCAAAGGGGCAGGGAAGGCGACATCAGGGGGTAGGGGCTACATCAACATGTGGCCGTAATGGCGTGTCCACGGTAGAGGGTAGGGCAACATCCACAGACGAGCGACAAAGACGCGAACAGCACGTACCATGTATCATTCTGGACAGTGGTTGTTGGGACTGTCCAGGCAGGGGCGGAGGTGGTATAGCCCCAGATGCAGAGTCGTCGCAGGGTTGGGATCAGTGTCCTCCGTCCAATCGTTGGGATGCGGCAGGGTCGCAAGGCATGGCTGCTGGACGGATCCGATGTCATCGTCCAACAGTGAGGGGCGTCAGTACATGAATATCCAAGTAATATGGTCAACAGTGCAGAAAGTTCTGTACCGGATACTCATTCTTTTAGATATAAAGACAGCCTGCATTTCTTGTACTTACGTCTGTGTTTTGTGCATAGATATGTAAAAAATATGTGAATGTAAAATAATTCCTTCATTCTCGGAAGGAATTCGAAAACTTAGTCACCATGGTTTTCTAGCAAAACTTATCACTCCAATCTCAAAATTCATTTCACCAGGATTCTTCATGTACATCGAGGCAAGCTGGTCCACGCCACGTAACTCGTACGCGCGCCTGACGTCACCGGAAGTTGGTGCTCAGAGGCGGCCATCTTGTCTCGAGTTTTGGTACCACATGTATGGAGTAGACGTGGAGGAGCTGAATGTTTACATCATGGCATCGGACGGTCCACTGCCCTCTACGCCGACCTGGACCCAGACTGGGGATCATGGTGACTACTGGCATCGGGCAACGGTTAACATCAATATGCTCAATCGACCGTTTAAGGTGACACCTTTGGTTTTATAATAATGATAATGATGATGATGAGGATGATGATGATGACGATGACGATGTTGATAATAATAAATATGATGATAATGATAGATAATGATAATCATAATAAAAACAATAATAATGTTGGATAATTCAATATCACGCGACCCAACAAGCAAGATGCTCAATGCATTCCAATATTACCCCGTTTCTAGATGGGCTACCAATGTTGCTGCTCACACCATTCAAATAATTCCTTTTAACACCTGGGTGGGGAGTGGTAGATAAAATTAATGTCTTGCCAAAGGACACTAGTGCCACACGGAGGCTCAAACACACGACCCTCACTATTCCAGTCAAGTGTTTCAACCACCAGACTACCTCCAGTATGCCCATTAGAGATTCCAAATTGCATTTCTTGATCGATAGTTCTCAAAGCGGGTTTTTCTAGGATTGCTACCTTATTTGTCATATATGGATCCTAAGACTTGGAACAGCCGTTACCTCTTTTAAAGAAAAGTTTTAAAAAAAAAAAAAAAAAGGGGGGGGGGACGTGAAGTACATGTAATTGAAACATTCAGTTCTGGAATTTGATAATCCAATGAAATAAGAGGTGTAATGTTTGTTGGAGTGGGAATCTCCCGTTTTTTTAAATATCTCTGACTGATCTTTAATATGAGGCCTACATCGGTATGTTCTTTCCAGGATGGTATCGATGTTGATCACTTATGCACTCATATCTTTATATAAAAACTGATTATTATTATTATTATTGTTAATATAGGTGGTATTCGAGGGAAAACGTGGGGTATCCAGACGAGATGATGTAGCTCTAGATGACATCAAAGTCTACCAAAGTAGAAGTTGTCCGCCATGTAAGTGCACTGTTTGGAAACAGATTTTAAAAAAAGAACTGAGCTGAATGTATTATGAACGAATGTAGCTGCATATACATCATGAACAAAAATCGATGCAATTCGAGGAAATGAACTATATATAATGTAGATATTATCAAAGTAATTTGCTGTTAAGTTGTGTACACTTCTTCTGAATGAAACATAAGGAAAAGCCCGTCTAACTACCTTTAAAGCCATATAGCACCCTCATGGACTCCTCAATTTCGATACAGTGGTTGACACTTTAAGCATTCATGTAATTCCCTTATGTATTTTGAAGTCATTCGTAGAATACAATCTGATGTTGATATTTTAGTACATGCAATCAATGGTGAATGTGCTGAATATATCACGAGTTTAAACTATTTGGTCAGGAGGGTGATTTACTCTGTATCAATTCTGTCAAATCTCACACGGATAAAGTGTTTTGTAAGAGAAAGTTTTCTAATAAGCTTTAAAAGAATATCTAGGTCCATGTGTTTGCCTTTCAAGCGTAGCTGACACAAGCCTTAATAAAAACCATACCACCATCTGCGGATCCACGGGGACCTTCTGTGTCAAAGATGTTAAAAAGACCTTAAATAATATGTTCTTCATGCAGTTACCACCGATTTTCCTCCGGCAACCACTACCCCTCGACCTTGGAATGCCCTTCAGTGCACCTTTGAGCAGGACTACTGCAACTTCACTCAGGCCTATGATGATATCTTTGACTGGGTTCGCCATAAGGGTACTGTCACCTGGAGATGGTGGTTCGAAACTGTTCACAAGGACCACACTCTGGGCACTAATCAAGGTATAAACAAGTGCTTGTGGTCCAAGTTTTCACTGGTTTTAGATTCACATGCATTACTTGTAGCTACTTGCTCCCTCTATATAGAAAACTTCCCCAATCGGTGCCTGTTGGTCCCCCATGATCCTCTATTTCGTATGTTATTTGAGAGCTGAGTTGATGAGATAGCCACCTGTCAGTGACCTCGCTGTGTGGTCTAATCCCTCCTAGCCACACTTGTGTTGATAAGCTTTAAGTGGAGGTGTCGTGGTGTAGTGGAACCCCAGCCCGGCACTTTTCCACATTTACTACTCTCCACTCAGCCGGGTGCAAATGGGTACCTTGGATAATTATAATCTCAGGGTCCGCAGGAATAGAAGTATTGATACTAATATGGCTACCATGTGTATATAAAGAAGATATATTCATTATTATTATTATCATTATTATTATAATTATAATTATTATTATTACTGTTATTAAAATTATTTTTTATAATTATCCCTAATGTCGAATATTCATGGTGTTCGTATTATGTGAGCAATTTATGTTCAACCTTTTACCAACTACATGAAGTTTCTGTTATGAGGTTCTGTTGACCCAGTTAAACTGTTTTCTTATATAGCGTAAGATTTTTGTTTTTAATCTTTTTATCCAACTTACAGGTCACTTTATGCTTCTTCAGGTCATGGAATGGTGGAATCATTTAACCAACGATAATGCTCGAACAATGACCCCGCTACTCCAGGGGTCGTCCAACCCACGCTGTCTGTCATTCTGGTTTATTCTGAATGGGAGATTCGCGGATTTCTTTAACGTTTACATCTTAAATCATGGTGAAACATTGAACTTTGACCCCGACCTTGTTTTCTATGGTGACCACGGACCCAAATGGACGCAAGCATTCCTTGACATCCCACCTTCAACATATCCTTTCTATGTAAGTTCATATAAGCGACGAGACGAATATGGTAGGGAAGCGGCGCTCACCCTCCATGATTTCTTTCTTCAAACAACACGATGTGTAAATAGTCATCTCATTAGAACATGTAATTTAGGTGTCCGAATGTGTAGCTTTTATATCTTCCACTGTTTTTGCAAAATTTGACTTAGTAATCGGGGGAAGGCGTCACTCTCCATTCCCGGTGAAACTGTGCTCTGTGCGTATTTTACGAGGTTGGTTGTTTCATATAGAATTCACAATAGCAGTGTAGATGTATAGATTGATGGATGAATATCATGATACATCAATCTTGTTTGAATTGCTTTAAATATGAAATATTTTGCATTTGTTGTAGTTTTTTTTATTTATTATACCTATTCTCAGTTTTTCGAACAAGCTGGTAACTCTCCCTAGCAAAGAATTTTTTGCTGTATCGGCCTAACTTTACATGCGATTTCATTTTCTTGCAATATGAAAACTAAATAATAATTTACCTGCAGGAAAAGATTTTTATTTGATTTTTTTTTCTGCATGATTATTTTTTAGGTCGTCTTTGAAGGAATTATCGGGTTTATGTGGGCCACCACAGAAACAGCCATTGATGATATTCAGCTACTCAACCAGAAGTGCATGAGGCGTAAGATAGTGTTCTCAGCGTTTTATTTGTCTTTCTTTTTCTTTGTCCCCTCTTCATCCTTTTTCATCTCTTCTTCCAATCTCAAAACATGTGACGCTTGTGACATTATTATTCCTACTACAACTTATCTGCAATCATGGAACCATTGTGAGAATAGCTTAAGATGTACGTGCACAATTTATGACATTAAATAAGCGCTTTTTTTGCAACCCGACAAAAAGATCTTCTTACGAAAGACATGAAAACGCCGTCAGATAAAGCTACGGTCACAAAGGTTCGTACGATCGATGCGTTTGTACGAATCTCCCTCTTTTTCCATTGTCTTCCCGAATTTCCATTGTCTGAAAATCGTTCGTACTGCGTTCGTAGCAGTTCGTAAAGGCATTTGTGACCGAGGCTTAAGCTACGTTCACAAAGATTGGTAAATGTATGGTCTTGTCCAAGATTTTTTTTCAACCTCGTACGAAACCCTCTCTTCGTAAGGCAGCCGGACGAACGTTGTAAGAACATCGTAAGAACCACGCAAGATCTTCGTGCATTTCGTAGGGTCGAGAGACAATTCTAGAAGCCTTAAAATTATTACGATGATCGTAAGAACGCCTTAAGTTGCTCATAGAAGGCTCTTATGGCGTTCGTAAGAACGCCTTACGAACGGAGATTCGTATGGCCTTCGTACGAACGACCCCTGGCGTTCGTAAGGCTTTTGTAAGGTGCTCGTAAGGTGTACGTACAATTTGTGCTGCGCTTTTTTGCAACCCGACAAAATGTCCAAAAAATCGCAATATCTTCTTACGAATGACTTGGGAACAAACCTTGTTAGATGGCCGTAAGTCTGACGTAAGAAGAACTCAAGGCATTCTTACGAAAAAAAAAAAAAAAAATTAAACGGCGTTCGTACCGTAAGAAGGACGTAGGAACTATGCCCCATCTACGAACAGGGAGATTCATATGAACACGAACGCATCGTTCGTACGAACCTTTGTGACCGTAGCTGAAGGTATAAAGATTCTCTATTCCGTACTGACCTCATCTAGATTCGGCAACCTTCAGTGTATATACTTTTTTAATTGCTGTGATATCACAAGGGTAGTTGTGCACCCCACAATGATTTTATCAATCATTGGGAGAATTACACCAATGAATGCTATCTAAAGAGTTCGTAAATTTTAATATAATTCAGATCAAGCTACCTTTCGGAATCGCCCTGATCGTATCATTCTTTTCACCCTGGCGGTATTCTCCTACAGCCGTGCCAACGACTCCGCCCATCAGCGCGGACTGTAACTTTGAGGACGGACAAGGAGACGGCATGTGCAATTATGTTCAGGTGCTGGAAACAAAGTTTCGCTGGTGGCAGCGTTCTGATATTTTTTTTTGGCAACGCAATGTGGGCAACACAGCAACCGTCAACACGGGGCCACCCTTTGACCACACCTTTAGAAATTCATCAGGTATTACATCAATTATTGTGTGATCTGAAATCCACTGCGATCTCATATTAAAAGATATCATAAAACATTGAAAGTTGGCCATTATTATCTACTGGTCCACGGCGAATTTTAAAGTCGGGAAAATTCCGCCGTCGCATGCGTCAGGGTCAGGGTGCAGCGGTCTGCTAATGTTTGTTTCGGCCCGTTATTAGACAACATTGAAGCCTGTGTTGTGCTTACCCGACAAAATGTTGCCAAAATGTGCAAAGTGGCTTTATCCATGCATATGGTAATCCGCAATATCTTGCACTGATATAGGCTCTGGTAAAAACAATGAACTCTCTGAGGTGACTGGCATAGCACTATGGCATGTTTGTCATGAAGAGACTCCATAATTTTACCGGTGCCTCTAAAACAGTGCAAACTTGATGCGTGATCTGAATTGATTTGAATGGTGAAAATGGCAGCAAAATAATACACGAGAGTATCTCTCTCTCTCTCTCTCTTTCTCTCTCTGTATAGGATATTACCTGTTAGCAGAGGCATCTCAACCTCAGCGCCCAGGTGACAGAGCACGCTTTACATCCCGTCCTCTTGCCTCTACCGGTGATCGCATATGCCTGCAGTTTTACTACTACATGACTGGAGACGATATTGGCTCACTCACAGTGCTGTGGAGTGCTCCTCATTATGAAGAAAAGCCTATCTTCCAGACATCAAAGATGGCAGATCGCTGGCAGTCAGCTTACGTCGACATCAAAGACATCGTAGATAATTACAAAGTAAATGGTAGAATTATCATCCAAGTCAATGTGGTATCTGTTCAATAAACTTATTACCCTCCTTCAACAGTCATTCAAGATAAAAAGTTTTGTTTACTTCATAATAAAGCATTGGGTCCTGACTTGGCGGATGCTGTTCCAGTATAACACATGAGAAATCCCTTTGATTGGGTTCTTGCCTATCTAATGAAGCTTTTGAAGGCATTTAGTGTATTCGCCAGTAGTTTAACTTGATGTGTGCAGTTCTTTTAATTTTACATAAACTTTGAGTACTGTAACGCTCTCAAGTACAGTCCAACATTAGCGAAATCACGCCTCCTGTGCAGCCGTCATAAAGCCCGGTGCGCACGAGTTGTTTTTTCGCTGACGTTGGGTTGCGTCAAAAACACATTAATAGTGACATCGTATGAACAATGAATGGACATCTGAACCTTGCGTTGCATTACTAACACGTGTACTAATTGTCTCCATCGGCGTAATTAGCGGAAGTAATATTAAAAACGGTTGAAATGACTCCTCGTCTGCAATTTATAAAACGGGCATAAAGTTGTAATATTGCTCTTTATCATATTGGTCAGTACCCTGTGCGCGTAAAATCTTGTATAAAATAATGCTAGTAATTTATTAAACAGGCCTATTAATACATACAAATTAATTTTAATGAGATTTAGATCGGGATTCGAATCTCACTTTGTTGCCAACGTTCATACTTATCTTTTTTTCTCACACTTTGCCAAATAATCGCGATTATTTCAATAATCACAATAAGTTAAATAATCGCACTTTAAGTGAGATTCGGATCGCAATCAGGATCTCACTTTTTAGTGGGATTTTTAGGTTCACACAGAGAAAAAAAAGTGAGATCTGATCGCGATTCAAAAATCGATTTCTGAATCTCACAAATTTGTCTGTGTGTGAATTCACCTTGTATGATGCTCCTGTTTATCATTACCATGCTGGTCTTGTCATATTTCCTCAACTTTTCAGATAACTTTCGAAGCAAAGGTTGGCACAGGAAGTCAAGGAGATATTGGTATCGATGACATCAGGTAAGCCCCTTCCTCCAGCATTATCATAACAGTAATGACTGTTTAAGAAAAATATCGATGACGGGATCATACGTCAGTCAGTGTGAGTCAAAAGTGTCTTTTCAAAAAAGTGAAAATATAATCAAAGATTAAAATCATAGTAGTGTCGTGGTCTAGTGGATACGTCACCAGACTGTGGATCACATGGCTTGCGGTTTGAGTCCCACCGCAGCATTAATATCCATTGGCACTCTCCACCCAGGTGATGTAAATGAGTACCCTGTAGGATTAATTTCCTCGAATGCCAGAGCGCCGTATTAGGGTATTAAACTCACTAATGCCGGGGTAATTAGAGTACAACGCTAAGAAACATAATTTTTACTCGTAGATAAGTATTAATTTTGTTAGTATTAATATTTTCTTTATTTGTATATACTATTGATGTTGTTGTTATTATTATTATTAGAAGTAGTATTATTATGACTAGTATTATTTATGATTACATGTATATTTTTCTAATATGTTTAATGAAAAACGCTCCAAATAAAATCAGGTTGGCTTGTAATAAAAGAATGTTATCACTTTTTACTACGTATTCATTTTTGAACGATACATAGAACGTAAAAACAACCAGTCGCTGAAGTATTCCCATGTTGGAAAGAAAATGCCTCCTGTATAACGGTCATCAAAATAATCCATGTCGTGCAAAAATGTGTAGCAAACGGGTTTTTAATGCTAGAACGGATCATAGAGAATAGCCTACCTTACCTTCTTTATGTTCTTGTTCCTATTTCCAAGGTTTCTCCGCACGCCATGCAGTGGGTTTGAACCAGAAAGCACGTGTGGATTTGACGCAGACTACGAGTCCTGTTACTACAGACAAGGCGATGCAGACTTGTTGGAATGGATTTGGTATGACAGCAGAGGCACTGAACCTTCACCCCTCGGCAACTCCTCAGGTATGTGCCATAATAATCTAGTTCTCAGTAATTATAAAAATCGGTCAGACATCGGCCTGACGATAATGATAATAACAAGAAGAAGATGAAGAAGAAGAGGCACTGAACCATTACCCCTCGGCAACTCCTCAGGTAATCGCCATAATAATCAAGTTTTCAATAACTATAAACTTCGGTCAGACATCGTCATGACGATTATAATAATGATAGGAAGAAGATAAAGATGAAGAAGAAGAAAAGGAGGCACCGAACCTTCACCCCTTGGGAACTCATCGGGTGAGGGCCACTATAATCAAGTGTTCGATATCAACCCGGTCAGATATCGTCCCGACCATGATAATAAGAAGAAGAACAAGAACAAGAAGAAAAAGAAAAAGAAAGAAAAAAAAGCGAATATAAGAAGAAGCATAGAACAAGTTTTTTTAAAGCACATTTTATACCATCATATAATATCCGAAACTTCAAGCTTCTCTTTTTTTTTCTTTGAAAATCAACAAGAAGTCATACCCAGAATTAATCCAAAAGTATAGTTGGTTCAATGAACTGATTGAACTAACTTTCAAAACTCTGTCGGAACTAGTTATTTTTTATGAACGAATAACGAGACCTTTTAAGGACTACCCCGGTGAGAACAAAAACTGAAGAGTTTGGGTAAAAAAGTTCCTATAATGGGTATCAGAAACAAATTCAAAGCATACATTCTGTCAATAGTAATCAGTCGAGTCTACTGAATGTGGGCTTGTGTGGCCTAGCCTACATAATCGTAAGGTTGACATCTTACCGTTGTTAATGTGCTGTTAATTTCATTACCTCTGTTTTTTCCAGACCAAGTTGGTTCATTCTTGTTCATCAAGGGTGATACCAAAGTTCCCGGCCCTACAGCCTCTCTCTTCGCTCCACGGATCCCGACAAAGGCAATGGATCACTGTCTGTCTTATGATGTCACCGTCCAGAATGACCCTGCAATGAAACTCGTAGTGGCCGTGGAATACCAGAACTCGAACTGGAGGAATTTGCAGACCGTCAATACAACTAATGCGGCAAAATGGACCCACTTTGACCTTAAACTTGATCTTAGTCTTTTAACCGAAGACACATTTCAGGTATTGCTTGATGTACAAGAGTGGATTCCTTTCCGGGAATTGACATCCACTCATTTAGGAGTTGAAATGCACTCCATTTTATAGGAGTCATTTAAAGTACCTTCATTACGAAGTGTATATTCATGTTATGTAAAATATTGAAACCACTCCCAAATGATTAATTCAAACCACAACTTTGGAGTTGATTCCACTGTAATTTGGCGTGGGAAGTCTCATATCTCTCCTACTTTCATTCATGCAATGCACTATAGTTGATCCTAATTTAACCAAAATTGGTCGAACCTTGTAGGCTATAGCCTTTTCCTCTTAAGGCCAGTCAGTGAAATAATTCACTCCCATGATCACCAGAATTATGAAGTTTTCCCTTTCTTTGAAAAGCCAGATGGCCTTTAATCAAACTGCTATTGAAGTATTTTGCACTCATAACTCACATAGCTGATTCAATTGCATTTCGAATTAATGTAGTTTTTTGATTCTATGAACGTTTTTCGTTTAAGTATTTTGAATTGATAAGCAAATAACCAAATGTTCATGTATAAGTATTAAATAACAAGGTTATTATGTGTTTCGTATTTTCCATCCTTCTGTGCTTCTTCTTTTAACAGATCGTATTGATCACATACTTTGGTAACAACAAGACTGATGGATTAATCGCTCTAGATAACATCACCATTTCGCAAGCAAGTTGCGACGTGGGTAAGTGTTTGGATTCCTTTGTCATGTTATCGAAAACCAAGTTGATCCTCGTTATCTGAACATAGAGGGCAGCCGTGACAGTGAAAATACAGTGGTTGTTTTGTCTTGTCTTGAAGATACTGCACACAAAATATCTGGAAGTGGGTATTATTGTCGACGTGTAGACCATCAAACTATCGCTGCCTGCATCGCTTGAGTGTTCTGTACTTTAAATGTAATCAGATCAGGGGCGTAATTTGCAGCCGGAGGAAGTGCGTTCTATATGCTCTACAATTTATTGTTTCATGGTACAAAGAGTATTTATGACAGTCTTTATTAGGTTGTCTAGAATATACTGCACAAAAACTCCTCACAGTGACTGTCGTATATAGTTGCTGCATGATAATAATGTCGCATCTTATATTAAGTGAGCATCTTTCCTCCATGCAGAGCTCTTGTCCCAAAGTCACTATTAGCATTATGACATGACGTTCTCATGGCAACTGCTAACAATGGCTTTTGTATTTTTGTTAGTCCTCATACTCATGATTTCCTATTTCGTAGTACTTTGTACTTTGTAAGAACTTACTAGGAATATTCCAAAGTTTAGCAACTTCTACTACACAATAAATGGAGAATTAGTCCATCCCTGACATCACTTCTCATAACCGATCTTTATTGTGATCTCAAATTTTCGATGTACATTAGTGCACCTTCTTGCACATTGTTTGATATATACTTTCATACTTACATTTATTTGTCTATCCGAATTTTTTGCTTTACACTGGGGTATTTTCCTTTAAATTTATATCCCTTGTTACTCTAATTATCGATTCAATAGCCAAGTGGAAGGTTAATTGATTGATTACGATTTTGTTTTAAAGGCACACTGTCCTACTTGTAGCTACTTGCTCCCTCTATATAGAAAACTTCCCAAATCGGTGCCTGTTGGTCCCCCATGATCCTCTTTTTCTTATGTTGAATGAGAGCTGAGTTAATGAGATAGCCACCTGTCACAGTGACCTCGATGGCTCACTGGGTGGTCTAATCCTTCTTGCTAAAGAAGTAAAGCCTCCCTTTAAATGTATTTGTTAATCGCAATATTACTTTTAAAAACATTTTATTTTGTTCTTACACTCACAGTCAAGGCAAGAACGGCTGCACGAGAGAATCAGAAACGCAGTGGTGGTGGTTCAAGAGCCAGCGTCGCACTCGGTGTCATCCTAACTCTGGTCATCGTCGGCGTCGTCATCATGCTCGTTGTCGCCTGGTTCTATATTCGACGATCAGGCTTTGGCAACACACCGTTCGCCATCAAGTACAAGAACCGGGAAAATGACAACATTAGTCCTGTCTCGATGCCCGGTGAACCTGGCATTGCTAACCCAGTCTACGAGAAGCCCGATATTGACAATAACGCATGATAAGTCCAGAAATCCCATTCCAAAATTTCCCTTTTGTCTGTCATGTTTCGTTTGACATCGATCTATTCATGTAGAAATTACGGACATTTAAAGAAACAACTCAGCAGACTTTATACCCCAGTCACAGACCGACAATAAAATGATGATTTATGTCGCACCTTTTCTAGGGGAAACAAGGCGCTGTCTCCTAGAGTCTAAGGATAAATTAAGAATCGTAGAAGTATATTTTCAGATGATTTTGGAAAAGTCAATTTACAAATTAGCCGAGTACAGAGGCGACCCTATACGGACTGAACAATTACATTAACCGGAAAAGCCAAGAGTTGATATAGGTTTGGACTCTGGATCGAGTCAGTATGGGGTGGCTTGGAGGCAATATAGGTGTGTGGCTTAGGTGTAAGTCAAAACCTATTGGGATTGTTATGGTTGTAATTAATTTAGCAGGTAATTGTTATACTTAAATGAATTGTTTTTAAATATCTCTAGCTATTAAAGTTCCATGGGATCTACGGAAAGCTTTCAATATTCTGGCGATACTGATTGCATGCTTTCACTCTTGAATAGTATCGTGTATGAAAAAAAAAGTATATATCCATATTTCATATTCATATACATTCTCTATTCATTCCCGTGTATGTTTGTTTTGTTTTTTACTCCCTGATTTTGTTTTCAAGATGTGTGCTTGGTTTATGCTACCCCATCAACAGTTTTGTTTTTTTTTTCTTTTTAATTCTACCAAGTTCGAGTATACATCTATTTGTATGTCACGAAACAATATCCTAGTATGTAGAAGTTAAGTGTTTGTTAGTTGTTATCATATTGACTTCTCGGATAATCGGATTGCTATGATATGTATTTCTTTCATATATATGTGTGCTTTTTTAATCCTCTTATCTTTCCAACTATTATCATTCTATATCATACTTGATACTTAGTTAAGGAGAGGGTTGAATTTTAGTCAAGCAACTGAATTTTGAAAGAAACTGCCTGAAAACCAATGGGAAGGGTTTAGCATGTTATATACAAGAATCGGTGTATTATTTGAGGTTTTGTAGTCACCAAGCATTGTCAGGGCACAGTACACAATGTCAATATGGGACTACATGTGCATGTGAAAGTTCCAAATTTGTTCAGTTAATGACTTGTATTACTCGTCACAGTTTAAAATGATAGAATTTGAATAGCATTCATATTCATTAAGTCTGTGATATTCTATAAACTACAAGAAAAAACAAAAAAGAAGAAACCAGAGCTCAAGCTTCACTTTTCAAAGTGTAGTCGTCGAAGACTCCACATATACACACACAACCCGTGCGATTATCTTCATCACCTTGAAGCAGCACTTAACTGCAAGAAGAAGACATTCTTTCAATAACAAATTTTGACAAATGCATCATTTTCTTAGAAGACTTTATTTTTTCTTCTTCTTCTTCATAATGCACCGTTTGAATATGTGATCATTAATGCTACATTTATGTGTGCTCTTCATAAAAGTATGATATGTCGACAGTTTTTACATGTGTAGTGATTTCATTTTTGTTGTCAAACTTTGAAAGTGTATAAAGTACATAGTTAATAGACCTTTAGGTTTTAACCATTTTCAATTAGCAGTAGTTGTTATTTTAGTGATAGAAAACATGATACAGCAGTAGTTTCAGTATATTGAATAGATCCATGTACTTATTCATAACCTATTGTGTGCTATAAGAAGAGTGTTATATTGAAATATATCTGATCAAATTATAAGAGTGTAATATTGAACTGGTATAAGTAGCATATGTATCTGAGTATATATTCACGACGCTGTTTGGAAATATATACCTGTATGATATTACATTTTATTTTGAACATGTACTATTCTTTTTTATCAGAGACTCATAAAATATGTTTCATTCTATAACCAAGTTTTGTTTGAGTTTGATATGTGACATGTGCAGAGAAAGCGAATCGGTGCATCTTTTGTTTACTTTTTAGTCAACATGATACATGGAGTTGTCCACATAAATTTTTCGTACAAATTTATGCATATTAATATTAATATGTGACATATGAATTTTAATATATGACATATATAACCCTACATGTTGTATTAACAATAACAGGACATCTAAACCCTAAATGGTACATTAATCGGACATCATAACAACTTTCCTTGCATATGTCATTCTAATGACATTGTAAGGTATATAATAATAGTCCGGTAGCACATAACACATTATAATAGGCGCTTCCAAAGAGCTTTAGACATTATTACCCTAGCTTTAGCTCCGGCAGCCGTTTAATATCAGCGCCCAGTGCTTTTCAAGCAGACACCCATTTACCTCACCCCACATAATATATGTCATAACAAATAACATATATACATTATATAAATATGTATTTGTTGGTTGTTATTATTCCGTATTTGTAGTACATTTCAGTAGTAGTTATATTATTATCATCATTTTTTGTTTTATGATAATAAGAGTCACATTTTGCATTGCGCTTAATAAAAAGTTTTTAATGAAGCCGCTCATAATAATGAAAAACTGAGTGACAAATTTGAAAGAACATACAATTTAAATGACGAAATCGTCTTTGTTTGATCAAAATCAGTTCAGAGACGGCTGAAATATTCGTAAATATAACAATTTCTAATATTCGTGGGGCAACCAGTTGTTGAAAAAACGAGATAGCGCCCGATTCCAGCAATGCCAATATTGACTTTTTCGTGTTGGGTTATACGCACAACCAGCTGGCCCCTGTATATTAATTAATTAATTAATTAACGATCATCGTATTTTTTTTTTTTTTTAGTGGGGCTGAATTGGTATGATCGTATTTGATCTAAATTTTTCACATTTCGGGGTCTATTACCTTCATAGCAATTTTAGTTCATAAAAGGGCACTAAAAATGTCATAAATAAGAATAAGAGCAACAACCATGCTTTTTGAAGTCATTTGCGGTCTTAAACAAGAACTCAACTATCCCTTTAAACAAAACAAAAAAGAGATGTCAGACAGGGGGTTCTTTGTCGCCATGTGTTTCTGTTAGCTATCGAAATATTGGCGCTGGCATTAAGACCAGGTAATACTATCAAGGGAGTTCAATTTGGATAAAAATGAAATTAAACAAATATTGTATGCCAACGATATTTCTCTGTTTGGGAAAGATACAAATTCTTTAAATAGGCTACAATATCTTTTATTTGACGAATTCGGGAAACTGAGCTAGCGGTCTTAAAGTCAATAACGGAAAAAACAAACTTTAGTGGATGGATAGGATAATGATAGACCCCAGATACCCTTGTTTGGAAACGGTTCAGCAAGTTAAACTATAGGGTTTTCGTGTTGTTGTTTTTTAGATGTTAAAACAAAAGAATATTTGAATTTCAAAGAAATACTTAAAAAACGGCTTTTAGGATGGTGGAAAGAGAGAGGTTTAACACGTATGGGTAAAATATATACACTTCTTAAAAACATGTATAATGTAAAAGATAAAGTATATTGTATCACCTATATAATAGTAGTCCCTCAGTGGTTGTTTACCGAGGTGGAAAAAATACTTTTGAGTTTTTATGATAGGCAGGGCATAATTAAATAATAATAATCATCAATGATCAAATTATATTAGACCTTATGGATGTTAGAAAAAATGAGCAATATACAATTAACTGGGTAGAAGACTTATTGGAGAATAGACCAAATGAAATTAAACCAAATAATTAGCCTTAGTGGTCATTATTAGACCAAGAGTTTGTCAACCAAACGATGTAGACCAACCAACCGGCCCACTGCACTACTTGTAGCTACTTGCGCCCTCTATGTAACAAACAATGCCTAATCGGTGACCATTGGTCCCCCATGATCCTCTTTTTCTTATGTTAACTGAGAGCCGAGTTGATGAGATAACCACCTGTCCAGTGACCTTGCAGGGCAGTCTAATCCCTCCTGTAAACTACGGCAGATAAGCTTTAACCACCTACTTACCCTTATTTTTAAATTCTTTGCAGTTCATACAGTGATGGCAATTTATCATTGACATTGAACAAATCGATATTTTTTTTAAATTAAGGGATATGTCCGTGGCGAGATATATGTTCTTAGGATTGTCGGGTAACTCAAAATAAATAATGTGTGAATGATCATAAGTTTGTTGAAATATACAATTTGTAAATAAAGCAAGGGCAGAAGGTCATTTACATTACATAACAATTACTACTGGTTTGTTAGAGGGGGAAAAGAAGTTAGATATCAAGGTATACATAAATTATAGGCAGGTTGTTGTTGCATTAATGAAATAAAAGGTTGTATCATGTTTCTCAGCTGATTTGGGCACTCGACGTTGAACAGCTCAGTGCAGCAGAACCGAACAGGGGAACCCCCGGAAATTACGGCAGATCGAGGACAAGTTCACGCATGTCTGAGATTAATACATATCTATAAAACTCGTCCTAATAAGATATCGGTAAAAAAAAAGTATCGGTAAGTCATGGTGTCCAATACTCATCAAACTGATTTTTTTTTTAAGTAGGCCTAATGTATTTTATTATATGTGTATAATATATCTCAATCAAAGAAGTCAACTTTTTATTTTAATAATTGTATTCGATATGTGTTTAAAGAGTAACAGGGTTTGATGCCACTTTTTTTTTTAAAGATCTCATTCCTCATATTTTCGGGGGAAGGGAGCGGGAAAATGTAACTTGGGATCATTTTCTGCATGCATGCATCGAACTCAAAAATTGTCAGCAAACTAAATGGGCCTGAATTTTCATGGAGTGAAGGATGACGTTCTTGGGTTTTAGGAGATCACGGACGTGGTTGTGAATTTGGCCATAATTGATTTTTTTTTTTTGTTTTTTTGAATCCGGCGGCCAGTTTGCAGTAGGCTTAGGCCTTGTACTTGAGGGTCAGTATATCTATCTTGAGAATCAATCAAAGCCAAGCTCGAGCATCGCCTTTAAAGGCCCACTGCACTACTTATAACTACTTGAGCCGTAACAGACAATGCATGATTGGTGATCATTGGTCCCCAGTAATCCTTTTTTTTCTTATTTTATTTGAGAGCTAGTCCATAAGTGACCTTGCAGTGTGGTCTAGTCCCTCATCTACAATTGTTCTGATGGACTTTAATTGAACTCATCGATGCCTATGATTTAACTCCAGACCACTCTGCCCCCCCCCCCCAAAAAAAAATATATATATACATATATATATATATATATATATATATATATATATTATTATTATTATCCGGCGAGCCCCCCCCCCCCCCTTTCTCTCTCTCTCTCTCTCTCTCTCTCTCTCTCTCTCTCTCTCTCTCTCTCTCTCTCTCTCTCTCTCTCTCTCTCTCATCTCTTTCTTCTCGGTCTCTTCCTCTTTATTTATTTTTCTAGACCCTGGTATTACATTTGAACGAGGAGACCGAGCTATCGGTGAACGAATCAGTACGGGGTCGATTTGTATGGTAGTCGAGCGTCACCAGTGCCAAGCGGAAGCGCTAAGCAAAGTACCGCGGTCAAATTGAAACCAGATGCAACATAACATTACCAATCCTGGATCCTGTCGCAAGTACAAGTTGGAACTTGGATTTAATTAAAGCCTGTCGAGCTACATAACTGAGACTGACAGGTGATTGGCGAGTGCTGGGCTGCGGAGTTAATTCTTCTTCTTCTTTCCATATCATACCCGGTAATTTTAATTCTTAATCGAAATTGCGCTTGTTTCATTTTCAGGGATGCCCTTGCCAGTCAGTGCCAAGGCAATAGATCTACTGCCAAAGCTCAAGCAGATGACTTAGACATGGTAGGTCTACAACATCTGATCATAGTTCATACATGTACTAGACCTATGTAGGCCCTAGATAGCTAGAGCCCTAGCCCTAGGTCCAGCTGCTTGCAGGCTCAGGCTACGGCTACTTTAATTAAATGGGAAGTCCACCCTGAAGGTGGTATTATTAGAGGCAGAAAAGTGAGATAAACAGGTAGCCTACTGAGGTAGACTCTAACTTAGGTTAAAGGTCTAGGTGAGGCCAGAAGAGGTCTAGTGATAGTTGAAGCACAAAAAACAATTTAAGAAAGCTATGATGTTTGATTCTTGACGGTGCGATGAATCAAAGTCATAATGGGCGGCTAGTTGTCATGATATCAACATGTAGTATGTACATGTATGTGACTAGACCGAATTTGTCTGTCTCTTTCGTTCGTTAGCCTCTGATTTGGGTAGGTCGGCTCTCTCTTTAGAGACAGAACAGCCCTAGAATCTATACGCTTTAGTGTACACCCGTTTGTGTAAAGAAACGTTACACAAAACTTGGCCAAACTTAATCCCTAATTTTGATATTTTACCGGATGCATATCCGATGTATTCCTAAATTAGCTACATGCTTAACTACTTCAGTTCCACTTACCAACTTGACTACTTCAATCCGTTTACTGGTCCCTTTTCAGGAAATTATGGGTCAAGATCGACATCCATGAAGAAAATCTTGCAGCCGGGTTGCGTCTCTTCTAGTCTACGCCGAAGGCAAAATGATTATAACGGAAAAACTGTGCACGAGCTACAACTTACAAGTTCATAATGACAATACACAATACACCAAACTTCTGAGTTGACTGAGCACCAAATATAGGCTATCACTGAGGTTTTACCTAAGTCATTAGTTAGCAGCAAAATCAACATTGCAGTTGGATTACCTACATGTAGATCTACATGTGATAAGCTTATGGACCTTTCAATTTTGTGAAAAGAAATTTCAAACAGCTCTTAAAACACTAATAGAAGGAAGCCTTTTGAAACAAAATGCTTAGCTTGTTGTCCCCACATCTTAGATCTTGCCCAACTCCATCTTCAACAGTACCATACATTAGACTACTTCTTAAACATGCATCACTAAAATAGATCTTTTTTCTCATGAATGTAGATGCACAAAACACCCATAAACCTATAAAAGACTGGAACTAATGGACCTCCCATCCCAAGACCCTTCTGACCCTTCTCAGCTGGACGGAGGTCTTCCAGAGGTTAGTAGCACGCCCTGTTTTATTGTGTTGGACTCCCAGGCAGAAGGCACTGAAGCCGAAAGAGGTGAAGAATCAGTTACAGAAGCCAGGGCACGCAGGCTCAAGCAGTTGGAGGAGCTGACCAAGAATCAACCCACAGAACCAGTCCTGGAAATGGTAAGTGTTGCTATGTCTTCTGTTCCTGTTGTAAGCAGCCAGCAACTAGTAAACCTGGACAGACTGGGGGAAATGAACATGTACATGAAACTCATACAAAGAAACTTATAAAGAATTAATGTATAGTGAAAGAGGCTTACACACTGGATAACAAAGAAGTGTGGTCGAGAAAAAAAAATTGTTTTGAAGTGTTTTGACAGCTAGTTTGCCAATCATCAGTGCTCTTAAGATAAGCCCTGCAAAGTTATATAGTTTTCCTACAATACAATGTTCAGACGAAAATGGAACCCCAGTTCTCTATTGAGTTTTCTTTCAAAGTGATGCTCAAGCATGTGTTATGTTATTGCTTTTTGTGAGACATCTTTTGTGATACGACGTACAGCCGAGAAAACAAATTATGTATCATGTTGCTATTGTTGAGATTAATGGCGTTTCCATCGTAGCTGTACAGCTTTTTATATAGTCATGCAATGAATGTTGGTAGATGGTACAGGGATAAGTATGCTTGGAGAATGCCCCTGTCACTTCAGGAATCAACAAAACTAATACAGTTGCACCAAGGAATGCTCCGTTCAGAAATTCAATGAACCTCTCATTGTGTGCTGCTTGCAAAATATGATTTTAAAGGTAATTCTGAGTTGATTCAGAAGTTATCCAAAGACAATTGTTTCATGGCTGTAAAGTATAGACAGAACAAAGACATTTTTTTAATTATTATCATTTATTTTGTAATATGATTATATAATGAAACAACAAGACAAGAAAATTGCATCTGGTAACAGAACCACGCAATTAAAGAAATAAAATGCTTGAATTGAAAGTTGTCTATGTTTTATCTAGTGTAGCTTTGATATTGAAGAATATCTGTTTGCTTGTAATACAGGAATTTGGTGGAGGCATCCAGAGAAGTGGAGACAAAGAAGATGACAAAAAAGAGAGCACCAGGCCGATGACAAGTGTGGAGGAAATAGAAGTCAAAGCCCAAACATCAAAAAATGATGAGGCTTCATCTGAAGAAGAAGAAGAAGATGAGGAGGAAGAAAATGAAGTGCCTTCAACACAGGAAGATCTGTTTGATGAAGAAAATAAATCACCACATGAGCAAGGTAACCTTGTTGTGTATTATAGGAAAATATGATAACTTTTATATTTTTAATATTTAGTCAAGTGAAGTCCATGGACAGGATGTATATTGATGTGTGTATCAGAACAAACTAGAGGCCGGCACGGAATGAGCAAGACTTTGCCTCGGTGCGGGCCTTGCCACTTGCCGAGTTGAAAAGCGTTTATGTAAAATGCAAAAACAAATTCTAATTTTTGTTTATTATGGTAGCCTATTTTATGTTCTTAAAATGTAAGATATTTATGATTTGTTTTCATTAAAATTATAAGTCTTAAAGATATTTGAGCATTTTTGAGCTTATTATGTAACAATACCTGTTTTATGCATATCACAGGGACAGGGGACTTTCATTCTCCATCAACATCAAAGGATGACTCTCACCTCAAAAGAACTCCATCAGAAGAATTGCATACTACACCAACCCCCAGGGATGCTTCTCACATCATAGGCACACCATCAGAAGATGTCAATACTACACCAATCTCCAGGGATGCCTCTCATATCATAGGCACCCCATCGGAAGATGTCCATACCACACCGACCCCCAGGGATGCCTCTCACATCATAGGCACCCCATCAGAGACTGTGAGCAGCTTACGATTCTCAGGCATTGTCCTAGCCAATGAGACCAGCACGTCGGGGTCAAGTGCCTCCATCAATGTGGTGTACCCGTCACCAGAAGCATACGGTCCTGCACCAATCATCATCCCCAGTACTCCAACAAGACCAGACACCAGCAACGGTAGGGTTATGCTGCATGACACATCGAGGGGTCAGTGACACAAAGACCTAACTCTATATTTTGCCAAAATGAGAATTTGATATCAAAATGTTCAGAAAAATGTGGGCTTTCCAGGAATCTCAAAGACTTAACTCCACCCAACACCCCATTGAAGTCAATGGCTAGTGAAACATTGACTTAATTCCTAAAGCCCAAGTGCTCAGTGACACATAAACCACTTTTTCTCAAAATAGCCAAAATGGAGTTGTGTCTTTGTTGCACTGACCCCTGCACATATTCTTTACTTTTTTTTGTGTAGGTCATTGATCTCTTGAAGATTGAATTGCTAATGTATATCCATGCTACCCATAGGATGTTTGTATTGTGAAGATGATTTAGCCTTGCACAAGGGGTCCATGGGTGGTATTATCATAAGTTAAGCCGGGACTAAGTCCAGACTAAACAAGAATTTTAGTTTACACTTCTATGGAATGCTAGGTTTCATCTTCCTCCTTCCATATTCATGACAAAGATAATCTACCAAAAACTTTGTTGAAATTCAGTTCATACTGTCTTTTTCTTCCCATTTTATTGCAAAATCAATTTTTTGGACACTTATCATTGCAGAATTGAAATAATCTGTACACTGTAAATGAGTTGGCAACAGGCACTCCATAAAAGTGTGGACTAAGTTAAGCCAGGTTTAGCTTTGTACGCGCTATCGGAAGACCACCCAATGTTGCAGAGATCTTGTACTTCAAAAGCAGAAATTTGTCTGTAATGCTTTGCTTGGAATAGAAAAGGAAAAGTGAGATGAAAATTAAAGGCAACCCTTAACCAAGAAGAGACATTTGCAGTAGCACAAACATTTTCACTCTGGGAAAAGATAGGGGTTTTAATTTTGTATTCAAATCAATATCAATAGTCACATTATTCAGTTGTGTAGTAAACCCTACTCTGTTGATTGAATTAGGTGTAAAACACAGAAATATCCTTATACAGTCAAACCTGCTTTAGCAACCGCCTGTCTATTTTGTTCCCCTTGAATACTGTTTCTCAATGAAACCTATTTTAACGAAACATGTACATAAAGACCACCTGTCTTTAGAGTCCAAATCTCATGTTTCCCTTGAACAGCCTTTGACTGTATGTTAAGTCAGACTACAACCGAAGATTACCCAAGATGGTCCATTCTGGACATCGACCCTCAAAGGCTGGGGGCCATTGGGCACATCATAATCATCATTTCTTACCGTTTTATTTTCAGAGGAGCTTATAGAATTGAGTGACAATGATGATATGCCAAGGGCTACCCTTCCAGAGGCACCTCTGAAACGTAAATCCACCAACACTTCAGACGAGAGTGAAGATGTCTATCGAGTAAGGAATACTTAGTTAATTATTACAATCAAACCATTACGCACAGCAAAGGATAATATGAGCATGATTGTGGTGGTCATTTGTTATTGTACGTTGTTGCTGGTGGAGTATTTACCCTCAACTTTCATTCAACCCTCAGTTATGGTGCATTTGATCAAGAGAATTTGAAAATAAATTTTTGACTGTATTTAGAGGAGAATAAGTGTAGTATAGGGTATGTATGTTACAGGGAGTGTAAAGAGAGTACGATAAGCATGAGAGAAAACGATAAAGTTATAAAGTGACCTACATTTAAATGTCTAGATTTAAGGAGTTATAATGTGGAGTTATTGAAAAACAAAGTAGATGTAGAATGGATGCAATATAGTTAGGAAATGCATTAGAATAACAGAGGTGTACAGAGCTACCAACCATTCCGTTTTTGCCGGAATTACTCCGTTTTTTCCTTCAAACTACGGTATTACGTTTTTTCTTCATATATTTTTTTTTTTACATACCGCACGTCAAACATCTGCCCTGAAATGGTGATTTTATCACAAATCCTAACAAATTCAATAGAAAACTAATTTTAAAACCTACTTGAAGAGGAAAATATTTCTCAAAAAGAATGAAATGCCGACAATACCAAAATAACCACAAAAAAATTACCTGCTTGTATGGAAAAAACAGCATGATGAATGAACATTTCTGCATTGGAAGTGTGTCGCGCGTGGTTGTAAGTTTCGTTTTTATGGATTCCTTTTTTTTGCCATCATGATTCCTTTTTTGGTCGCCCAAGGTTGGCAGCTCTGGGTGTATGATAAGTACTGATATGTCTAAGGACATAAGTTTAGGAGTGTAAAAAGTTGTGTGAGAAACTTGAATATTTGCTTAATGTATGTGCAAATCGTTCAGGTTTTTTTTCAATTTACAATGTGGAATAATGAATTGATCGATAGTTAAAGCCCGTTTGTACTAGTTTGGCCAGGAGGGATTAGACCACCAAGTGTGGTCACTGACAGGTGGTTATCTCATCAAATCAGCTCTCAATTGACATAAGAAGAAGGGGATCATGGGGGACCAGCAGTCACTGAGAAGGCATTAATTAATATATAAAGGGCGCAAGTACCTACAAGTAGTGCAGTCCTGCTTTAAATCACTAAATTAATTTGTATTTCGGTGCATTTGCTAGAGAAAAGAGAAGAAATCATCTCTGACACCCTTTTCATTCTCCTTCTCTTCCTCCTCAGATCCCGGCCTGGCAGCAGGAGCTCAATCAACTCCAGAAGAGAAAAGAAGAAGATGTAAACACCCAGGATAGTTGGCTTAAAGACAATTCAGGCTCCAAACGTTCTATGTCTACTTCAATCGACTCTACCAATCCCTCTTCTGAACTATCAGAGAACCTTCACAAGTCAAGCGCAGAGTTAGAGGAGGTGAGTGTTTCTCTTCATGCAAATCTCTCTGGTATATACTCCCTAAATTCTAGATTTAACCTGTAATAATATCTGGGTTTGTATAGTGATATACGTCAACAATGTATTAAGCAGTAGACAAAGTAAGTCGCAAAAACCATCCAAATATTAAAATCCTGGCGATTTTATTTTAAAGAAACACTCTGCATGATATGAGATATACAAGACCAAGAAAGAAAACGGGACCATAACTGTCAAAAGTGTCTCATGAGTTCTTCTTTTGTAATACGTGTATGTTGATATGATGGCCTGATATAGATAATAATAATGATATTGTATGTCTTTGTTTTTATGTGATACAAGAATATAATGCTCGAGCTATGACTCAAAGCCAGTCAGTATTATAGAAATATCTGCTCTTTCCTATTCTTATGTGAATAAACATAGTTTCTCTGTGCTTGTCTTGCAGTCATTATCACTACAGCAGCAACAACCACTGATGGGCTCAACCACAGATGAGAGTTCAAGACAGTCAGCAAATTCAAGACCACCAAGTAAGTCAATGTAGATTTGGAGGCGCGATAGCTCAGTTGGTAGAGCAATGGTCTCGTAATCCGGCGACCCGGGTTCGAAACCAAGGCAATGCGCTAGTGCCTTGTTCTTTCTGACAGTTCAATATCCTTGACTTGTCACTCGGCGATCATACATTTTATTTGTCTCATTTGTTATGTGAGATTGTAACATTCACGAAAAGTTTTGGTAGATCCTGAGAGATTTGAATGTTCGTCATTACCAGATTTCAAAACATCTTGTTAAGATTGAGACTATTATTCCTATATGTTTCAAAATTTTATTTGCACAGGTAAAAAGGTGAGAAAAAAAACTACTTAAACCTCCACATGATTATAATTATACTTTACTATTGTCCGTCTGTAAGAGCTTGCATGACTCTCTCATAAATAGAAATCAAACTTCAAACAGTAAGTTCTTGTTTGATATCTCTATTTCTTGTGACTTTGACAGGTGCATCAATAGTTGGCAATGGATCAAAGGATAGAGGATCACATAGTGCTCCCTTGTTAGGAGACACGGTTGTCAGAACAGTTTCAAGAGACACAAAGCAGTCTTCAGGATCAAGTCAAAAGGGGCAGGCTAGCTTACCAGGAGATGCGGCATATGACGCCAAGCATCCAGTGACCAAGGAACAGTCTGAGGAGCCTCATACCACAGGTCAAGCAATGGATTTTGAGAAAACATCTGCTGAAATGAAAACACAGTGTGATGATAGAACAAGATTGAATGTGAATGTGCGAAGGCATGGAGATGTAGTGCCAGAACCTGACATAGAAATTATTGATGATGATTATGAGAAGGAGGAGGAGGGTAATAAGAGGGATGATGCGGAAGCGGGAATGGGTGTCGACCCTTCACAAGACTGGCATCTGCAACTCTCTCCATCCCAAACACAAACTCAGACACAGTATAGCGTTGCTCACAGTCACAGGGAACTTGGTATTAAAGACGTCATGTCGGAGAGGGATCTGTCACAAATTGAAAGTAAGGCTGTAGAAGAAGAAGACGCACATGAACGGAAGACGACTCGGCTAAAAGGAGATGGGACAACAAACGTCTCCAGGCAAGGTACACCTTGGCGTTCTACACAAGCTGAGGATGTGGATGATGATGAGGTTTCCATGGTGATACCAGAATCAGAGAAACTTGGCGAGAATAAGGAAGATGATGGGAGGGGTAAACAAAAACACTCTGACCCTGATGGAGGAGAGAAAGCGATGAAAGAAGGATCAAGAGGGAAATTCGGTGAAGGAATGGAGGATTCTGTCTTCTTGGAAGGAGATGCACAATTGCCTGATGAAGGAAGGTTAGGATTGGGACAGCTTGGAGAGTCGGACAACCCTTCACCCATAGCAGGTTAGTCCTTTAGAGTGGCCCAGTATAAAACATTACAATCATGGTTTTCTTCAGCAGTATGTTTTATTTGTAGTTTCCCAAAGCTTTCAGTATTTTCTTGAGATTTTTTAATCACTCTCTGTACCCGAGTCATTGTTGATGCTGTTATTTGTGTGCGTTTTGTTAAATTTTGTTACCTATGAAGTCAATTTTTATTCATATTTCTTGATGAGTGAACAACAACCTGAATGGGACCAGTGCTAACAATCCTATTGTTACTATTTGTAAAAAATTATAAGAAAGACTTTCTGCTAAATCAATGCTCAAAAGCATTATATGTGAATTGTCATGAAAAGTGTATGATTAAGTGGACAATGTAAAAAAGAAAAAAAGTTTATGAATAGGCTATGACTAGAGATCTTGCCATTGACTTGCATAGAGATCATGCTATTGACTTGCAATAAGTGCCTGTCATACATGTAGGCATCTTGGACATAACTGTAATTGAACTAGAGTATAATGATAATGAGACACATTTCTGAAGTGCCCAATACTATGTTTCTTGGCGTCATGGTGATGTTGTCCTTGCAGCTATGAGGTAAAAGATAGTCCTTATACCCAATTAAGAGCTAGGACAACAGCACCAGAATTACAATGATACATAATACATATACATGATATAGAATACTGATACAATATTAAACATTAATATGTATCATTAACTATAGCTTTGTAATGTGCAACGAAGGTACAGTACAAACGGTTTACATTAACTTCTTCAAGTAAACTCTATGCTGGTTCTCCTTACCACACTAGGTTTCCACTTGAGTGTTCCCAAGGATGGGGCCCTGTTGCGACCTTTAAGTAGCATGACCCCTCACCTCGGTAAGAAAGGTCAATGGAGGACAGACGGAACACCTCGTCACAGCACTCCAATAGCAGATGAGACAGAGGGGAGCAGTAGCCAGAGAGAAGTCCTCTCCACAGCGGACAAAGTAGGAAGATGATCATGAATTAAATTTGAACTCAAATGTCTCTAATCCAATAATATTTTATTTCTTATTCTGTGTTTTATTGTTGCCTTTATTTTGAACGGACAAATCCGTCATATATAAAACTGTAGGGATTCGTCGGTACAAAATAACACTGATGATATGTAATATTGATCAGTGTTACCTTTGGTAGACTACAATTACCATGTGGATTTTAAAAATCTGTATCTTTCTTTTTGAAAAAGTCATGTACTTGAACATTGAATTTTGAAAAAGGAGTGAAAATCAATAATTACTTCCATGACCCAATTCATATTCATTATTTTTAATGGCTGTCCAGCATAGCAGCATTGTGATTTGTGGAGTGCAGATTCTGTGTATAGACACACTTTAAAGGTAAAGACCATTTCTGGTCATGCGATTGCATTGTGAAAGAAACGTGGAATCGATCAAAAAAGGTTGATCATCTAGCATATAAGTATTGGTGTGAACTGCAAGGTTCTGGAATCATCAAAATAATAAGAAATTCGGCCCAGTCTTCGTAAAGTTGCAAGCACTGTACACAGAAAGATGTATATGGGACTACGCACACGTGCGCGACAGACCATGTAGCTAAACTAATTTACCAAATAGATCAATTAGTAGGCGGTTTCCCGGCAAAAATTGTATCATCATGTATTAGTCAAAACATATTCTTTCACATGATTGGTAATAAGAGCTTCCATTTCATTTTTTGAAATTGGGGCATTTCCAATACTGGTCTTTACCTTTAATACACAACGTGAGGAAATTTATTTGGGTTGAGTGAAGTAATATCCATAAATTTGAATGCATTCAAATATTTTTCTATAATGTATTTGTGTACTGGAAGTCAAAGTACAGCGCCGAATCTGAGTGACTATGCTACAATGATAAATTCACTGTTCATTTTCAGGAGACACCGAAGACCACTAGCAAGTCTTCGAGTGCACTTGTAGTCAGTGCAGTCATTGAGATGGACTCTTCTGAGAGCAGCGAGATTCCGGCTTTTAATCTAAGAAGTAAGTAGTTCATTTATCAACTGTTAAAGGCATCGTTTAACAATGTTAAATCTGAGATACATGGCCCTACGTGTTATCAGTGTCTGTAATATGGTGTAATATTTTCCCCAATAGACTGTAGTGTTATGAAAACTGTATATATCATAAATATCATAAATCATAAATCATAAATATCTTGATAATCAGACAGACGATTGGCTTGTAAAAGTCATGGGGTTCCTAACTGACCTAAAGGTTCATAATTATCATTGCAGCATGAGCTAAATCCAGGATTTTGTTTCAGAATCTGAGACAAAGTTACCCTATCCCTTTAAGTGTACCAATCACCCCCCCCCCCCCCCCCAAATAAAAAAAACCTCATGAATGTTGTTTTTTACCTTTAGAAGAAATCAAACCTCTTAATGGAGTGATCCTGAAAAAAATGCTGTCATCTTTGCTTTTATTTATTAAATAGATCCAACTGACTGCAGTGAGTTGCTGAAGGAAGCCAAGGAAAGCCCCAGTAAGAGACAAAAGTCAGTCTTTAGCAGAGTGGTAGAAGCAACCAAAGCCGCTAAGAGTAACACCAGAACCAAGAAACAGACTGCCCCCACCAAGGATAAGTAAGGCATTCAAACCAGGGCCCTGTTTCATAAAACTTGTTATCAATAGCATGTTGCAATAACTGTTATAAGCTACTGAAATCGCTGCATTTGATTGGCTGAGAGCAACTTTGTTATAGAAATGTGACACTTGTTATCGATAACAAGTTTTATGAAACAGGGACCAGGAGCCTAGATATTTTGCAAGCAAATGCATGTCTCTCAAGCGCAGTAAGAATTGTTTGGTTACGTTTGTTGGAGAAGTAGTTATTATTCATTATTTCAGTGTTATCTTTTTCATCGCAAAAAGAATAATTATAGTCACATTTTGAACTGTTTTTATCACCATTGAATATTTGTCATCAATGTATTGTGAATATCGGTTTAATGAATACAGAATTTCCTTTTATACTGGATCATTAATATACAAGTACATAATACAGGGAACTATAACTCCGGTGACTTTTACAAGATGTACTGATTCATTACTGTCAATGACTGCTTGTTTTGCAGGGATCCATTCTCATTGACAAATCCAAAAACCAAATTAATCCTTGGAAAGAAGAGGAATCAACAGAGTTTACCACAAGGTGATCAGCCTCAAGGAACCACAAGCCAGGCCAGTAAGGGAAAAAGAGGGAAAGAGATTGATATCGAGGCGGAGCATGGGGATGAGAGGGAAGCCCCGGATGTTGCAGTGGAAGAGGACAACTCTGCGACGATTCCCCTAGAGTACCATGGCGAAGACCCAAGGACGGAATGTCCTGATGTAGAGGTTTGGGAGGAGATGACAGAAGAGGAATCAGAGATCTTAAAGACCAGGCAAATAGAAACGCAGCAATATGGAGCTACTGATGAACAAGAAGCTGAAGTTGAGATGGAAATCGAGGCAGAAGAAGAAGAGATTGAAGAAGGAAAGAAAGAAGATGCGAGGATAGAAGAAGTGGAAGAGATACCCTCAAAGGGCCAGCAGCAGATCTTTGTGTCTCAGGAAAGGAGAAGAGATCCCTACGAGTTCACAGAGTCACAGTCAAACAAGACTCCTACTCCGATGAAGACCTGGGCTAGGAAAGAGGACACCGAGCCTAAAGAGAAACTTCCCTCAAAAAATCTTAGTGAAGGTAAGCATGATGTTTCCATTGTTTTCTATAAAAAGTATGGTACAGTGAAACCTGTCTATAAAGACCACTCAAGGAAGACAAAAAAGTGGTCTTTATAGGCAGGCTGTCTTTATGTACAGGTTCCTTTAGTACATGTTTCAATGAGAAACTATTTTCCAGGGAAACAAAAAAGGCAGTCTTTGTAGACAGGTGGTCACTAAAGCAGCTTTGATTGTAAATGGAAATCTTTTCTTAAAGAGTCCAGTTTAATTTCTACTGTTAAAGGATTTGAATAAAACACATGGCATTGGATTTGTTATTAAACAATGAAGGCTATCTACATTGTTTTTTGTCTTACTGATTTGATGCATATTTCATGTGCAAATGCAATATTTTATGACAACCATATAAAGTGTAAGCTTATTTTTATGGCATCAGTTATGAATAGAAAAGCATTTTCTTATGCTTATTGTCCAGACACGCGTGCCTTATGAGTTTTCCCAATCTCTCTCTTTCTCTCTCTTTCTCTTTCCCTCCCCTCCCCTCTCACTCTCTCTTTCCCTCCCCCTCCCTCTCTCTTTTCTCTCATGACACCAGTTTCATCTACCAAACCTACAACTGAGCAGCCATCAACCAGTGCAGCAGTAACCTTGAAGACTAAGAGAACTCCCAAGGGCAGTCGTCAGAATCGAGGTGCCAAGAGGAAGCGCCCCCAGGATCCAGAGACTACAGAAGAAGAAGGGGACAATGTGGAAAACCCAGCGTTAAATCGGACCAGAACCTCCCCACGGAAGAAGGCAAGTTCTACTGTTCGTAAAGTCCCCAAGAAGCGAGGGAAGGTCCTAGAGAAACAACAGAACAAAGGCCAAACTGCTAAGGTCTTGACTGAGAAACCTTCTTATGTCGCATCGCCATCCATGACACAGAGGATAGTACAGGATCCCGTGCCAGTGGCTGCGGAGAGAAGATTACAGGCTAGCCCAGCTTCCCTGGAACTCAGACAGGCAAGTTACCAAATTGTTCACATTGTGCAGATTGTTCTAATATTTAAGATGCCATTTTTCCATATCTAATAAATTTTAGAACTTAATCGAAAACGGTCATCATGATTTCAGAGATGATAGTGATTTTCACTAGATTTACTGAAATTTGATAATAGTATGGAACTTGTCATACAAAATACTGCTTTTCAGATTTTTATAATTATTGTGACATGTGTATTTGAGAATACTTCTTTCTTCCTTCAACAAAAAAAACATAGTTGCTCCCCTTTAGAATACTGAAATATTATGGCACAAATTGGCAGCTGATTCATATAAGTTGATATGTAGGGTTCTAATCCCTACCTGGTGCATATGTCTTTAGACAAGGCCACATTTGTCTCTCTCCACCCAGGTTTTAAATGGGTACCTGGCAGGTACCCAGTACTGAGTTTGGCTGCTGGAGCTAAAGCAAGATAATCATATCTTAACTTCTTTGAAAGCACATACACTGTAGGGCTGTTGTCAAAATGGGATATGCGCTTTAAGTACAAGAACATTATTTTATTATTACTAGATCTTGGTTGGTACCAGTAGAAAGGCCATGTTCAAATTAGCTTCTTGTTCTTGATTTCAGATTCCAGGCCACTCACCTCCTACAAGACAACCTCCTCCTTGGAAGATTGTTCGCTATAAGAAAGTTAACATCACTCAGAGAATCAAGGAGGTGATTGAGTGGGGCGAAATAGTAGAGACTACTGTTCTTGAACAGGTACTTGTTTGGCTTCTATTCTCACTTTTTTATGCAGAAGGAATATTTTTAAACATCTGTTTCTTAAGTTATAAGAACTTTTCTTCCTCTGTATTATATGCTTTGAAAAACTTTTAATGTTGAAGATTATTCAAGTGTTTCTGTAGCAAACTTCTCAAATTTTTACCTCTTTTGTGTAAATTGTAATTGTGTGACATGAACTCAGCATATCACTTACACATCGCTGTGAATTTTAAGCCACAGTAATTTTTCTTTTACTTCAGACTTCGATAATCATTGTTTTATTCAGCCGATGCTGCTTTTTTAATTTGATTTGATTTTCTTCTGCATTCATATAAATACATATAAGTACACAGTTTTTCGATAACAATAATAATATAAAATACAATAAGTATTTTTCTGACAATGAATCAAAAATAAGCAAATACATATGTATATATATATATATATATATATAAATTGTTATGTTCAAAAACGAAATGATAAACTGTCATAAATACTAAATTTCCTAAAAAATAGAACATTTTAAAATTATTTGCGGAAAATTATTTGACTGCTACTTGTAGCTTCTTCTTGAATTTGGTAAATACATGAATCATGTGTGGTCTGCTGAGATCCAGAAAGTCATAACAATTTGGTTGTAGTAAATAGAATTATTATGTTCTTCTTTTCCAAATTTTGCAGGTAGTAAATGAAGAAATCATTGAAAAGCTAGAGCAAGATTTCATGACCCCATCTCCACGTTCCAAGACAAGTTCTCTAACCTCTGGTTCCTTGGCTGATATCAGCTCCTTGGGCTCCAGGACGTCTTCAAGCGTTGCAGGGAGCCTCCAAAAGAGCTCCAGTGTCCTCAGCACCGGGATCCAGAAGAGTATCAGTCTCTCAAGTATCTCTGAAGGAAACAGTTCTCTGGACAAGACGATCAGCCTTCCAGGATCAGAGAAGACCTCACCTAATGTTTCTGGACAGGAACAGTCTTCATCTGGAAGGCAGCTAATGTCTCCTGGTGGTGTTGTCCCACAGCGGATTCCTTCAAGGGGGACAAGGGCTTCACCTGGTGTGTCAAGGAACCAGGATTCATCCAGAGTGTCCCCCATGGACACTCAACGTAGATCCTTTACAGGTGGGACTGAGCCTCCAACAGGCATCTCTGAACAGACTAGCAGGACCGGTCAGGTTAGGTCTTCGGATGTAAGTCCTTCTGCATTGATGCTTTCTAGAAGAATGTCTTCCAAGGGCAGCAAAAGTTCATCAGATGCAGAGGCTAGGATGGTCCCTGATGGAAAGGATGCTCAATTTGTCAAACCGAAGAGAACACCTAGTAGAAGAAGAGTCTCAAGGACTCCGGAACAAGCTGAGCAAAGCACTCACGAGCAACCATCGAATGTCCGAATGGATCCACCTCCTGAACTTAACCTTAGTGAAGGTTGGAACGTTGAACAAGGGCAGCAATCGTCAGAGGAGTCGGAAGGAATACCCTGTGCGCAGCCAAGGACTGAAATGGAAAGGATTTCCAGCGATGAGACAGTAGAGAAGAGTGATGCAGATGTGGGAAAACAGACTACCACCACTACAGGAGAGAGTTTAGAAGAGAAAGTGGATGATCCTGAGCCGTCCACCAGCAATCAAGAGGGATCATCGACAAGACCAACAAGAGGCAAAAGGAGAAGCAAAACACAGATAACAACCCCTACGAGGTCGTCCTTGGAAGATACTATTATTGTACAAGATGGTGAGTATAATTATGTATTGCATCATTGGCAGGTCATCCGAAAAAAGACTGTAAAAATTGGGGAAAAAAAGATATAGAAATGTACTTCTTAGAAATAAGTTACATGTTTTGAATCATTTCCAGGATTTAAAGCGATGAAGTGTCGGAATCAGAAATATTTACAACATTATTTTCTTACTGCCTTTTCGTGTTGTCTCTAAATATTTTATTCAGTTTAAACAAAATCTACCTTCTCTACATAATTGTAAACAGGCTACCTGGGATCGGGAGAGGCAGGACAACTAAAGACATACTTTAAACCGTACATTGGTCCATTTGGTAAATCCTAACATCTCCACCAAGGGCATAGGAACCCAAGTTCAATTTTTTGTCTGCAATGGATGTAAACCAATGATAAGTAATGATAATAATATCGGATATTTAGGAGCGCTAAAAACAATAAGTACCATAGCACTTACAAATACAAATACAGGAAGTAAACCTCATAGATCACTCGAAAAAAAGGTAAGTTTTGAGGGATCTTTTGAAGGTGGCAAGACAAGTAATTTCCCTTATGGAAAGAGGGATGCTGTTCCAAAGGGCAAAATAAGTGCTCATACATCTTTCTTTCCTTGTTTTTTTGAAGAAGATGGAGACCAGGATGTAATCCTTTCCGAACCTCCCCAGGAGTCCATGCAACAACCGAGTGCAGGGAGTGCTTCAAGCACCACAACAGATTCTGCTCAAGCTTTCCTGGTACCTGGTGTTAGAGTCTTTACTCGTTGGATGGATGGCTTCTATTACCCTGGTACCATCAAGAAAGAAGAGAAAAATAACAGGTGAGTAATTCACTTTAAAGCCTGTCTGCGCTAGTTTGGCCAGGGGGGATTAGACCTCCCTGCAAGGTCACTGACAGGTGGTTATCTCATCAAATCAGCTCTCAATTAACATAAGAAAAAGGGGATCATGGGGGACCAACAGGCACCGTTAGGCATTGTTGCTACATAGAGGGCGCAAGTAGCTATAATAAGTGCAGTAGGGCTTAATAAAGTGATATACTTGAGCAGTACATAATCAGGGTTGTGATATTAGACTGCTAGGAGCGCAACTGCATGATGGACACATGCATTGTTCAAGAAGCCACTGTTGGTATTTATATCGAAAAAACCTATCTTTGTTCAGATGTGTTTCGCAAGACTTTGTGCTTGGTTGAGAAAAGTGCATCTATTAATAATTCTGTTTAAATGTCTCATACAAATACTTGATCCAACCCTTACAAATAATCCAGAATATTCTGATTTTCTGGATTTCTAGGACCTGAAAATCCAGAATATTCCATTTTTTTTTTTTCATCGGCTAAAGCCAAATTAAGCTTGTTTATCATGTGCCGCGATTTGAGAGTTCACGTATTCTGTGCGTTGAATGGCTGCATGATCGAGCAGCGAATTTTTATTAGCTTTTTAGTACCACATTTACCGCGTATTGCCAGTTATGCTGCTGCTGCAAGTGCGGTTTCTTATTTTCGAAGGCATTACCGTGCTAAAAATTCCTAAATCTTATTTTCAAATGTTATGTCATTCTGATAGTTTGATCCAAGTATTGCTCCTATTAAACCCTTTTTGATTGTGTGGTCATAGACTCAAGATTGCCTTTGATGACGGTGATATGCGAAGCGTGAATAGTAAGGACGTTATCATCAAGGATTGGTTATCAACGGGGCAGAGCGTCATGGCCGAATCAGCCGAAGATGGATACAACTATCCAGGTTTGTAAAGAAAGGGAGAGATGCATTGATTGCATACATCAGTTTTTGTTTGAACAAGTTTAACAACTGGAACAAGGTTTTATGTTATTGTTATCTGTTGGAGATGATTTCACTTTCATGCATTGTGAATGTGGCTAATGAAAAGTAATCTTTGGCTATGCATGTCATAGTTGTCCCATTAAGGCAATGTTTCCATTTGTTGAATAAATAGAAGAGTTCATTTTTCTCAATAGAATTCACAATCACAATTCACTATTTAAAAAAAAAATTGTATAAATCAGCACTTCTTTTCTGTTAATCTGGATAGAGTAACTTTAATTTTAATTCAATTTGTTATGTTATATACAACAATGTGAAGGAAAAATATTTCTATTCAACACAAACAATTATTGTTAATAGGCATGTATGTAACATAAAAGTCACATGTAGGATTATGTTTGTTTTTTCTGTTTTCTTTGTCTTCAGGCATTGTGATTGGCTATTTTAGAGGTTCCAATCCGAAGGATGCTGGCTATTTTGTAGAGACAGACAATGGACAAACAACAAGGTAAGGTAGCCCGTAGCAAAAAGTAGTCACATGTGAAACCCTGTCTTGTTAATAAAGGATCACATCAAGTCCCTGGATCATAAACATTGTTTTCAATAACAAGTTACAATAACTGTTATAAGCTACTGAAATCGTGGCATTTGATTGGCTGAGAGCAAATTTGTGATGAAATTTAGCATTTGTTATTGATAACAAGTTTTATGAAACAGGGCCCTGGCCAATCTACATTCATATTTCCATTGTAAAAGATCTTCCTAACTTGGACATGTATGCATGTATGCATGAGAAATCTGGAACATGCCTCCTTGACTAGCTAGACCCCAGATAGGTAAAAAGATTTCACCATAAGTCCGAAGAGTTTTGTCTTAAGATTTACAAAATTCCTTGTAGGTATAAGTGCCTATGAGGGTATGAAACATACATTGTTGGTGATATTCCGGTATTTTGTATCTACAAGAACATGTTTATTTCAGATTCATTGAAACAAAGATATACATGTTCATACATGTAGAAACAATTTTTTTGTGTAAAAAAGAAATATGTGTTCAGTGTCTTTTCTTATTTTTGAAGATATCCTTTTTTATCTATTATTATGCCAATTGGTGTATTTATGACTGTTATAATTGTTTTTAAGTTGTTGGATTATGAATAAATTAAATTTAATTGAAAACTTTTTTTTTAAATCCTTGCAGGCTCCTTTACATTTTAACCGAAATGCTATCAGATACATTTACCTGTCCTTTATGTCCTTACATATATGTCATTCAGATATCCCAGACGGAAGGTCATCTTGTCTAAAGATCAGGCGAATCTCTTGCTCACATCCTGCCCTAGCAGCAGCAGCACAGGAATCTCGGACATCAGTCTTGGTAAGTCCAATAACTTTTATCATAAATGGTTTGCAATGGCAAGGGCCCGTTAGAACAGTCTCAAAGACATTATATTTAGTACATGTATGATGAAGGATATGCTATGCAACTACGAGGTTCTGTGCCAAGTTTCAGATATTATCCTTACTGTTTAATAAATGTAATGATTTGTAATTTGATGGTAACTTTTAGAACACCAGAGTACAATGTTTTACGTAAGATGATTTAGGATAACTACTATCTTTTAATCTGTTATTATATTATGCAAACAGTATAAGAAGACTCATGAGAACAAAAATACCATGCTTTGTCCAGATAGACAAAACCAGGCTTCTGTGGTTTTGTATCAGATGCTTTCAAAGCAGAATCCTATTTCAAAATCCTGATGTTTATGTTTGAGAGAGAGGGAGAGAGAGAGACAGACAGAGACAGAGAGAGAGAGAGAGAGAGAGAGTGAGAGATAGAAAGAGAGATGGATGGAAAGAGATGAACAGATAGAGGGGAAGAGGGGATAGAAAGACACAAGGGATGTGACAGAGGAAGCAACGAGAAGAGAGCACGAAGTAGAGGGGGGATGTACCTGAATGCTCTAATCCTATTCTTCTGAAAGAGCTCAAAATTAAATCTCATGCTTGTCACTTTGCCAAAAAAATGCAGAAAACTTGATTTCTGGTACTCGTCAGAGGAGCAGACTCCGGGCTCCTGATGGAGGTGGAGTAGTGAGAACCCCCAGTAAGGTACTAGGTCGAACTCCTAGGCATGACCCTTCTCCTGCTGTTACCAGGTCGGGAGGAAAGAGGAAAGCTACTGCTGAGAAGCAACCCGCTGAGGGTGGTGATGTCTCGCCTCGCAAGAAGGCAAAACAGCTTGCTAAAAGGCTACTCACAACTGGTAACTAGTGTCCCTTTTTCCATCCTTGTGTCATTCTGTTCTCCTCGCTATTTTCCTCCTCCTCCTCTTCCAATTTTTTGTTTGTTTTCTTGTCTAGCTACAGGTATGTGCTGTAAGCATCATCAATCTAAACATCCTTTGTTTACCCATGCCCTATCAATAATCAAATCTCTCCTCCATTTGATTTTGCAGACATTAACTTTTATTGTTCTTCTGCTTGTAACTCATTGTCAATGAGTTGGGTTTTAATTTTAACCCCCCTGACTATTAAATTATCTTGTTCCCATAGACTTTGTACCTGAACCACCTGATTCCAATATGAAATCGGTTAAATAAGGAGTGTAGTGTCCGTTCAGACTCACCCTGTATACACTGAAAGTCTGAAAGCTCAAATTTTGCTGGGATATAAAGATAGAATTGTAAATTGGATTATGATCTATACAAAAGTTAAAAGAGATGCTGCATATTTCAATTGTCCATTACCTTAAAATGATTTTAATATTTTGTTTTATGCGAAATTGTGACCATTATCAAAGTCCATTTCCCCTGTTTTCTTACATTTTTGCCAATTCATATCCCTTGCAGTTACAGCGAGTCCTGATCTTGGTAAGCAAGGGATTGGCATCCGACGATCACCTCGTAAGCAGCCCCCTTCCACGTCATCAACCCCAGGCAGCCCTGCAAGGGGTCTCTTTCCAGCTACCAGGGGTGGCCCTCCCTCCACCCCTAGGACCATGGAGATGTTGCTAGGACCGTTGCCAAAGAACAAGACATTGTTCAAGGGCATGGCTTTCTTTCTGACCCAGGGAGAGGTCAAGAAGAGGGCAAAGGTCGATACAAGTACCAGTGAGAGTGAGCTGGAGGGTAAGACATTTTTCTGTCCTATAATGCAAATCTTTTCCTTCTTTTCTCCATGGCTATTATGATACCAGCTGGATTACCACTTTATAATCATGTTCACAGCCTAACTTGCATAATCCTATCCATGTATTAAAGAGTTATTGAAACTACTCTACAGTTTAGTTATAACATATCCATTGTAAGATAGTATTCTATATTTCGTTTACTACATATCATTGGTGATATGCTGTTCATCAATATTTGTTCATAAGATTATGGTTAGTGTCTGCCCTAGTCTTTCCAGAGTGTTAATATACCATACATGTTTTTGTCAGTCTGTTTGCCTCCTCGATAACAACACATTTTAGTATACAATTTAAGAATAAATGTGAAAGTTGATAGTTAAAGGTAAAGACCAGTATTGGTAACGCCCCAATTTCAAAAAATGAAATGGAAGCTCTCATTACCAATCATGTGAAAGAATGTTTTGACTAATACATGATGATAAAAAATTTGCCGGGAAACCGCCTACTAATTCATATATTTGGTAAATTTATTTCTCTCATGGTCGTGTGAGAGAGATAGGGTAGTCCCATATACATCTTTCTGTGTATAGTGCTTGTAACTTTACGAAGAATGGGCCAAATTTCTTATCATTTTGATGATTCCAGAACCTTGCAGATGCTAGATGCTAGATGATCAACCTTTTCTGATCGATTCCACAACGTTTCTTTCACAATGCAATCGCATGACCATTACTGGTCTTTACCTTTAAACTTAGTCAAATATTCATCTTGTAGATGTAGAGTAATAAATAATAATAATAATAATAATACAAAGAATGTGTATAGCGCTTGGGACAATCAATATTGTAGGGTCAGGGGAAAGGCAAAGTGACATGTGTGAGTGTTGTTTTTTTTTTTTAAATGAAGGTTGCAACCTAACATTTTGTAAACTAAAGATTTCTTATCATCTACTTGTCAGATGATGCTGATGAAGCTCCCTTTGACAAAGATCATGCCAGGAAACAGATAGAAGCAGGAGGAGGAGTGGTCCTCAAAGACTTTGACAAATCACAGGTAACACAGCCAGCTCCATCATCAGTATTTTCTGTATATGATGAAAGTATTGTTTTTTGTTGTTGTGGGTTGTTTTTTTGTTTTTTTGTTTGTTTGTTTGTTTGTTTTTTTTGGGGGGGGGGAGGTAAAGGGGTCTAATGCAAATGTCGACCAATTACAAGTATCATGCAAGGTCAGTATTTTGACATTTCAGTAGTTTTGTCCTTTCATCAGTCATATTAGGCTTCTCGAGATTTTATAGGCATCAAAATGTATTGATATTGTTTGAATGTTTTTCTCTTCCTACAGAAGACACAGTACAAGCTATCCCTGGTAGCCAATACCTACTGCCGAACAAAAAAGTACTTCCTGGCCCTGGCTTTCAACATTCCTTGTGTCTCTAACCTATGGATCAGAGATTGCTCACGAACGGTGAGAGATAGATGTGATAAAATGCTATGATTTATTCTTGGTTGTTTATACTGCAGTAGATTGGTTGTTCGAACCAGTGAAATAAAATAAAAACAAATGCCTGAAAAAATTACTTGGTATCATCTTTGGTAAAAACCACAACTCCCATTTGCACACAGTGACCTGTGTTAAGCACATGGTGTCGGACCTACTTACCCGGATTTCCTTACCTTAATATGCTCATTACTCAGCCACTATACATTTTCTACCAAAACTATTTGGCACATGTCATTTATTTGTAATCTTGAACATTCACTGTAAGTTTCGTTGGATTCTGTGAGAACTTATTTTCTTTATTTACCAGAACTCAACTTTCTCTTTAAATGTGATTTGTTTTGTTCCAGGGTAAACTTCAGAGCCACAAAGCATACCTGTTACCTGCAGGTGAATCCGTCAATGGTAATATCATGGAATGGTAAGAATTCTATCCAATCTATGAGATGGGCTTCAAGTCCCAAATATAAGAAGATATCTGTTTAATAATAATTATTCTCAGCTCTTTCAACCGATTTTTAAAATTTTTATTATCCCTCTCCAATGCACGCTATGCTTTATAGAGAAAGAACAAGGATAAGATTAACGTAATTACAGCCAAACCTGTTGCAGTGACCATCTGTATAGAAAGACCATCTGTCTATGAGGACCACATATTTTGTTTCCCTTGCGTAGTGATTTACATAGACGTATGTATTCACAGAACCTGTTCTAAGCACCACCTGCCTATAAGGACTCCCTTTTTTCACTCCCATAGGTAGTCTTTATATAAAGTTTTCACTGTATTTTACTGATCAGTGCAACCTAATGAAATAATTCATCAACCAATAGATTGATTTATGATTTATACAAATTGAATTATAGGTTCTGAGTATAGCTGAAAGGTAGACTTCTGCCTGTAGATTTCTCCTTCCTCGTCTGCAAATTCAGATTCTCTTCAAAATGGGGAAGGGTTATGAAAAAAAAATTCGGTTGCAAAGAAGAACATTAACTAGCTACATCTAAAACAGTGACTCCAATCCACTCATACAGCAGTCAGTAATGCTCGTTCGTTCGTGTCTCCTTAGATCAAGATTAATGTATTTTGATCATTGGAGTAGTTGCTACAACCGACCGTGTCAGACACGTTGCCCCGGGGTGCGAGATAGGACTCTTGGAGCGTGCCCCCATTTAAAACAATTATACAATAAAAATTAACCTTCCATTTAATTAAAAGAATGAAACTATACACAGACATGATAGGTTACTCTTAACAGGTTCAGTCTGTTCTCATGTCGGCGAAGAGAAATTTATTTTGCCTATATCACAATCTCTTGTTTCCAGGAAATCATTGCTGTTTTTCTTTCTGGTCCCTCAATGTCTGTCATATCCATACGATAGACCGGTTTACTAATATCTATAGATGTTTCTTTCCTGGGGACCTAGACCTAGTGATGAGTTATTCCATTAACCTGTGGATAATGAATGAACTATAATATTTGGAATCCAGTCTACATTCATTACTTGTTGCTATTTGGGCAAGCTTTCAGGTTGTCACCTTTTTTTTTTTTTAAGTAAGAATAAAACTTGAATGTATACTGGTCTATTTGAAGTATGTGTAGAATCCATCTAGTGATCTTTTGTATTATTCTTGTTTATCCAGGAAACCCAATTAACTGCATGTTATCTGGTCTCATGATCTTAGTCTTGTCCTCAAATATTGCAGAACAATTTACCTGATGATCCTTTCTCTTTTTGTTTATCTAGGAAACCCAACCGACGTATCCTATCTGGTCTGAAGATAATGGTCATCTCCAGTCATATTCAAGTAGAGAACACCTGGCGATCTATTCTCATGGTGGCTGGTTGTCATATAGTCGCTAGATTCCCAACTACCAATGAACTTAACAGGGGAGGTGGGTCAAGTATTTATTCTTTAAAGGCATCATTTAACAATGTTAAATCTGAGATGCATGGCCCTACGTGTTATCAGTGTCTGTGATATGGTGTAATATTAAAGCCTTAAAAAATTGCGCTTCAAAATGATCATGAAGTGCCTCAAAAAAGTTTTAGAAAATTGAGTGACCGGTTTTCGTTTTCCCCAATGGACTGTAGTGTTATAAAACCCGTTAGGAAAACGAAAAATTTGATTTCGATTTCCAATCATAAATATCTTATGATTGCAGCATGAGCTAAATCCAGGATTTTGTTTCAGAATCTGAGGCAATGTGACTTCCTAACGTAGGAAATTATTTTGATTTAAATTGGAATCAAGCATTGCATGAATAAATTTATGAAATGGTCTTTTGTCTAATCTCTGTCGAGCTGAAATTCTGTGTTTAGGACAACTGCCCTGAGACTTTGGCACCTTGTCTTGTGTTGTCTTGTGTTGTTTTGTAATTTTTACTTCATTATGAACATCTATACAATTGTAAATGATATCTTTACCAAAATACACATTCTCACGATAGTTTCTGTTCATCTTGATAACTCTTTGTTTTTTGATAATGAGAAATTGGATTTGCCAAAGGAAATGTGTATGAAATAATAGAGATTTGTCATGCCAGTCAAATAACCGGGCAATTTATAACTATCAAAGCCTTGCTTTACCCTTCCGTAACTCTTTTTTAAAATCTAAATATCTAATACATGCCTTTGTTGTTTATTCCACGTCGGACACAGGTATTCCCTTTGACTGTAGCGTGATGGTGACTGATCCATCTTGCCCTCGTCACATCCTCCACCGAGCCCAGCAGTTAGACATACCGGTAGTATCGGTGGAATGGGTGATGCAATCCCTCATCAATGGTGTCAGGATGCCATATGATTCTCATGATAAGTTCATCTGGGATTACAAAGAGAAACTGAAGTAATTTTCAATCATTTTCAGTGATATTTATTAACCCTGTCTAGCTATAACCTAGCAATGGAATCAGGATGACAAACAAAGTTCTCCCCACGCTTCGGTTTCACGTATGTTGCACGCACATGATTGCTGCAGTCGCGTTGTCCGTAGTCGGGCCTGAGTCGGGCCACGGGAAAGACATGTAGTGTCGTCAGGCTACACTCTCTTTAACCTAGCGATGGAATCAGGATGACAAATGATTTCATACAGGTCCATATTCTCTCAAAATAACAAAGAGGAATTCCTGACTGTCATCGTGTATAATTGCAAAGTCTTTGGACTAACTATTGACATTGAATTTGATTGTTTCTATTATGACTATATAACAAAATCAACTTTTGAAATTTTGATACAAAAATGTATATGAGCTGCAGATGAAAAGTGAAAAATTGTAATTGAAAAGTATGGATTGGATTTTAGAACATTGTTTCCAATAATTGCAATATCCTCTGTAGCATCATATGTCTCTCTTCTCTTCGAAGGAATTTTTGTCTTCTTACCTATATAGCTTTACTGTTTAAGGTATATGTAAATACGGCTGTCCTTGAGTAAAAAGGGCACTCTGCTGTAATATATCATGGGGATGAAATCTAATGCAAGAAGCACGAGCGAGACGTTTGAATTTTAGGAAATGGATGATGATGATGTACACATATTCTTACGTGATTGCTGAGAGAGCAAATGTATGCTTGTTGGTGAACAACCAGTGAAGTGAATGGAGTCATGACTTTATATTGTATCCAAGAAAGAAACTTGATAATTGAGCATGAATACTTTAACAAAAGGCACTAGCACATTGTCTTGGCCTACAGCTATGGTAACCAGGGGGCTCGGAGGGAGTGAGAAGGGCTCCTGAACCCTACTCCCCCTCCCCCCATAAAGACTTAAGGTAGAAGATTTATTTACATACATGGGTTTCATGTGGATTCCATTGTAAATAGTACTTCTAGCTGTGACTTCAGATACAAATAGTCTGTTTTTGTGTGTCTATCTATTGGTAATGAAAATGTAATACTTTCTTACAACTAAAATACTGTGAATTGAAGTGAAATGGACTTTGGTATCAAAAGAAAGTACCTCCAAATTGTTGAATATAGTTGCAATTTTTATGCCTCCGCCACCGAAGGTGGTGCCGGAGGCATCATGTTTTCGGGTTGTCCGTCCGTACGTCCGTACGTCCGTACGTCCGTCCCGTTTGACCGTTATCACAATATCTCAAGAACCATTTAAGATTTAAACTTAAAACTCGGGAATAGTATTTATCACCATAGGAAGACGATCTGATTAGATTTTGGAGTACGTAGGTCAAAGGTCACAGGTCACAGAGGTCAACTTATGAAATTCCTTGTATTGAGTTTGTTAGCGCGATATCTCAAGAACCATTTGAGATTTAAACTTCAAACTTAAGGATAGTATGTATCACCATAGGAAGACGATCTGATTAGATTTTGGAGCACGTATGTCAAAGGTCAAGGGTCACAGAGGTCAACTTATGAAATTCCATACATTGATATTGTTATCATGATATCTCAAGAACCACTGGAGATTTAAACTTCAAACTTAGTGATAGGGTGTATCACTATAGGAAAACAATCTGATTACATTTTGGAGCACGTAGGTCAAAGGTCAAGGGTCATAGAGGTCAACTTATGAAATTCCATACATTGAGATTGTTATCATGATATCTCAAGAACCACTGGAGATGTAAAAACTTCAAACTTAAGGATAGTATGTATCACCATAGGAAGACGATCTGATTAGATTTTGGAGCACGTAGGTCAAAGGTCAAGGGTCACAGAGGTCAACTTATGAAATTCCATACATTGAGATTGTTATCATAATATCTCAAGAACCACTGGAGATTTAAACTTCAAACTTAATGATAGTGTGTATCACCATAGGAAGACAATCTGATTAGATTTTGGAGCACGTAGGTCAAAGGTCAAGGGTCACAGAGGTCAACTTATGAAATTCCATACATTGAGATCGTTATCGCGATATCTCAAGAACCACTGGAGAATTTTCACTTCAAACTTAATTATAGTATGTATCACCATATCATGATATCTCAAGAACCACTGGAGATTTAAACTTCAAACTTAATGATAGTGTGTATCACCATAGGAAGACAATCTGATTAGATTTTGGAGCACGTAGGTCAAAGGTCAAGGGTCACAGAGGTCAACTTATGAAATTCCATACATTGAGATTGTTATCATGATATCTCAAGAACCACTGGAGATTTAAACTCCAAACTTGTTTAAATTGCTCTATGGCGGAGGCATCATTTTCGACTGCGCGCAGTCAAAATTCCATCTAGTTCTTCACTGCAAGTCAGTAGATGTCTTCCCATAGAAGAAAATATATAATGCCTCTGTTTTTGTGTGTCTATCAATTGGTAATGAAAATATAATACTTTCTTGTTGTGATACCATGGAAAGTTGATTCTTTGAGATGAAGGCCTGTTCTACTGTATTGTCTTGTGCACAGTGCATATTTCTATTTTCTGTATGTTATTGTTCTTTTAAAACTTGGGAGACAAATATTGAGATGCATAGTTGTGATAAAGGTTTTTCAGGGATATGCAACATTTTAACTTTTGTCAAATCATCTTGCCATTAAATAATGAACAATATAAATGTATTACCAGTAGGTTTGAGGACAGCCAGCTTCATATACAAATTACTGATGTATCATAAATCATGGCAGCAATATCTGACTGATTTACCTGAAATTATGGTGCATTTTGTTTACACCTCACTTACAAATCAAACTCAAAATCAAAATTTGATGAAAGATTATAAAAAAGTAGTAATTTTCATTAAAATAATATTTTTTTAATTTTTTTTTAAAATCCAGTTACATTCCTATTTAAATCTACTTCATTATTTCAAGTATAATACATGTACACAACTGCATCGTAATTAACTTAGATTTACATGTTGATGTTCCTGGTAATGGTTGTGCTCACTGTTGTAAAGAATCGTGGAAAATGGTAGAAGTTTCAATGATGTGCATAAAATGATTGCTATTTTTGGTAAGGGTTGCATGCAGCACTAATGCAGCTGATTTTTAGATTAGAAATTAATGTAACCAAAAAAAGAAGGAAAAGCTTTGATGCGAGAGGTATGGGTTGTTTATGAGCATGAGCTTGTAAAAATTATGCACTGGCTAGAATGCTCCCCAGGGAGTGGAGAATGTGCATACATTGTGTGCGGGTAAGCCTGAATCCGATGACCGGGGTAATAATATGATTGCAGGGCCCTCAGGGAGAACAGTATGAATACTGATGAGGCTACCCTGGGTAAACAAGACATATTATTATTATGAATGCGTAATTCACATGTTGAGGAAATGTATATTTATACAGCACCTGAGGTGGTACTGGGAAAGATTGCCATCCTCTGTTGATACATTGTAAGTGAAGAATCCATTGTAGAATAGAGGATGTGTTCCTTTAAATCATTTATCTTTCAGTGGAATGAATTCATGTCACAAATAGTTAGCTGCACTATGGCACTGAAAAATGCCTCGCACAGTGAAAGAAACGGTGTGGAATAGATCAGAAAAAGTTGAGCATGTAGCATATGAGTATTGGTGTGTACTGCAAGGTTCTGGAGTCGATAACAAATTTGGCCCAGTCTTGGTAAAATAACAAGCACTGTACATGGAAAGATGTATATGGGACTGCACAACCATGTACATAAAAATTGGTCCTCATTTTTAAGCTGTTACTTGTAATATTTAGAATATGGAGGCATTTGAAGAACCATGCTTTTCAGGGAACATTTTTTTTCTCTGATGTTCTTCCACACTTGCATAATAACAATAATGCTCACAAATCTTTGTTCACCTCTCCCCAGAACTCAACCTTCTCTTTAATGCCTGTCCAACTTGATATGCTAGTGCTGTGTATGAATGTAATTAACAACCACTTCAACAAATTCCCTGATGACCTAAGAAGGAAAGAAATTGTAATAATTTCCCCTTCTGCCCCATTCTGGTCTATGCACGCTTTTTAAAATCAGTAGCCCATTTAAGAATGAACTTGTTTACAATCACCTTCTTTCAATTATTGAATACATTAATATAAGGACTCAGTTCATGAATTTGTTGTATATATATTAGATTATGCAAAGATGTTTAAAATCAGTTTGAAAAATGATTACCGGTATGTTAAGGTAGTTCCATTCCTAATTTTTGTTGTACATTGTTTGCATAATGATAGTTTTGTTTTAACATAATGTCTTTCAACTCCGAAAGTATATGTGCAACTTGCAGCTTTTCTTTACTGTAATTTTGTGCCAAGCTTTAGTATCAAGTGCCTTCCACTATTTCTTTCCTTCTAATTGTATATTTTACAAGAAATTACATGCAAAGAATAAAATGATTTATTTTAAATATCTTTGAATTGCCAGTCTCATTTCATTAATTTATGTGTGAAACAACAATTCTATGACATCATCAGTTTCACATGCTGTTACAGATACTAACTTTTCAAACAGAAAAATTTTATCAAATAAATACCATACTGGATCAAAAATATAAACAGTATAATATTTTATTCACAAAAATCACAAGAATGATATTGTTCAAGATCAGGAAGTATACAAGTATACATGAGGGAGTGATCGCATCTCTATTTCATAGAGAAACTTTACTATCAAATACACAAGACATGGGCCCCGTCTTACAAAGAGTTACGATTGATCTGAATCAATCCAGTCCTCCAATCAATCGCAAGTTTGCAGTCTCCTATCTCTTATGTACATAGTTGCGATCTGATATCAAGTCTTTGTAAGACGGAGCCATGGTATACATAAACTCAAGGTTCACAATCTATTTTTACTTCAGCAAACGTTTGCTTCAGGCTCTATTAAGTTTGTCAAAAATGTAGGGATAGAGCTTCAGATACTATTGAGTACATTTTCTTGTTGGGTTTAGTGATGGGTTAAAGGTTGAATTTGATAGATGTTACAAACTAACCACTGAACAAGTGTTGCCGGAGAAAGTGTCATGCAATCATATTTGAAAGTACCCTCTAAATTCATTATTTTGCCATACAGTACCTCAAATAAATGCTCTCTGCTTTGATCTCAAAAGAGTATTTACAATATTCACAAAAGTCCTGCAAATTAAAGCAATGTATGGAATACTAAAATTTCAGCTTAGCTGCAAAATAAATAATCATTTTATATTTCAACTTTAAACAAACAAATCTTTCTGTCGGGCTCTTGATGCCATGCTCCTTCCTTTGAAGTTTAGAAGATGTACAATTTGACATGAACATTTTCCATTGACTACTGAACTACAGATAACATCCCAGGTGGTATGAAAAATATTTCAGTCTCCATAAATGTAACATACTAGAAGTCATTCACTGAGGAGCTAAGACACATGTCAACTTGTCTCTAGTTTCCCATTGTCTGCTTTGTTGGCTATCTTGCTAATGCACCCTCTGCCTGGCTGTAGTACTTGTTGAAGTCTAGTCTCAGGAGAAGCTGGGTAAGATGAGGGCTGGCATGATGGTTACGAACCCCAGATAAAATCTTGAAGAGAAGCGATGACTGGCGATTGAAACCCTATATTGGGAAAATGCAGGAATACAATATAAAAATAATACAAAATTTGCTAATGACTGCTGGCCAGTATAGCAAAAAAATGGCATAGTTCTACTTCAGCTTACATTGCAAGGGCATAGTGGTTGTGTTTGAAGTTAAGAATGGATTAGTTCAGTGGGACACGCACAATTCTCTTAGATGAGAACATTTCCTTTGATACACTTTAACAGGTATATTTGGTTAAAATGTCTCATATTGAGAATTGACACTGAGGATGCAGTATATCGACTGCTTATTTTTTGGGGTCGCGCTTCAAACTATAGCTCTTCTGTGGTCTCGAAAGTGCACTATGCCCCTTGACTTCTTCTCGGGACACAGTAGAATTTTGAGTTCACATTGGGCAATAGTTTTAACCTTGCCCCTCAAAGCAGTCGATATTTGTAAATTGTACTGTAATATACAGTAACATAGTGTCCTAGACACAGACAGTAAAACCCAGCTGTAATAGGTGTTGAATGGATCATGAAATCTCCCTCCTCTCCACCTTGTATTTACATGTACATACAAGTAACTATCAACTATCCTACACAATCATGAAGATAGTAAACATGCTTGAAATTTTGTAGCATACCAGATGTGTCCCTATCGATTTTATGTGCCAATATAACAGCAGAAACTACATTACAATAACTCAAACGAACCGCCATGAAACCCTTTTCTTTCTTAAAAGGCACACACATACAAATTATTTATTCGTATCGAAAGGCAACTATCTGGTGTCTCTACCTGTGCTAGTTTGTCCATGTGTGTAAGTTCTCTCTCTGTAACAGTCGAGGTCTGCATCATGAGACTACAGAAGGAGTAGCATAACTCAAGGATCTCTGTCAAACAATGATGAACCTGTAATGCAAAGCAGAGTGTCCTTAATATCAGGTCATGCAAGAGACTACCGAAAAAAACAGCCTTGTACGCTTGATTCAATTTGAACTGCCAACACCAAACAGTATTAATACTGAGAGAGTTACCCTGTTTAAATAAAAAGGAATAAATTTTAAAAAATTAAAAAACAGTGTGTCAATCCTTTTATTTTCCTCCATGCAATTATGATATGGCACAGTCCACATCCTGCAGTAGTCCCATATCCCGATACAAATAAATCAAAAAATAGATGTTTGTCTTCTCTTCCATAAGTCCACGCAAACTACCACCCCCTGTTTCAATATTCCATTCAAAGTGAGAATAAATAGATTAGAAAGAAAGAAATAGATGGGTGGTCATGATGGTGATTAACTCCAAAGAGATGATTCACTTATAATGATTATACAATAAAACGTAAACATACGAGTAAACGGAACTATACTGCTCTTCCATGACAAAACGGCATAACTGACATTTCTTGCAAAATCCAGTTATTTAGTGTGGGTGACTCAGAACATCAAGTTCCACATGTTAAACTAAAATTTAGGGTTTAAAACATACTGTAATTACCTATTTTGATAAGTCAACACTGAATACAAACAATAAAACATTTTTAATAGCAAATTGAAATGCATATTTCTTCCTATATCTCAGAAACACTAAAATGTCAGTTATGCTGTGTTGTCATGAGGGCAGTAAAATAAAAGAGTTCAGAGCAAAAGAAGCATGGTGACAAACTTGGCAGAGAATAATTTTCTTACCGGTTTTGAGAGGAGGAAGCACTGGGCCATGAGCGAGACCAGGAACTGATCATGGGCCAAACGCACGGCCTCAAAGTCTCTTTTGATTTCAATCTTCTGTATGAGCTGGATGAAATGAGTTTCTAAGACATCAACCTGTCAAACAAAAGGAATTATATAAAACACTGTTCTTAGTATACAAAGTCATGTACATTAAAACACAGACCAGATTAATGGTGATCTATTTTGTGGGTGTTATTTAATATATTACATGTTTAATGGATGAAACCATTCTGCTTAATGTTTTCAAAGTTTCTCTGGTGGCAATATCCTTATAAAAGAAGTCTTTCAGGAATATCACAATACAAATTTCTCAATTATAATTAGGCAATAATATACATGTAATCAGGTAAAAATGGTATATTTGCTTTATAAATACTTTGTCCCGACATTTTTTTGAAACCTGTATTTAATCAATAAAATCTTTACATCTCAATGAAAGATGTTTGAAGGATTCCCTTCAATAACGGTTACATTTTAGGATTTCCCAATTTCACAAAATGACAAGTCCTTTTAACCCAAAACCTACTCATTACTATCTTGGGTGTCATGTGGAGCATATAAAGAAATAAAAGATATAAAAGATACAAAGAGCATATATTAAAAAGAATATACAATCCAGTTTCATACCTGAAGGAAGTATTGAAGGTTGTCTATGAGGAAGGCCATGTGTGAACGAAGCCTCCATTGGGCTGCATCCCAACGCTTGAAGTTCTGATGTTTATGCTGCATCTGAACGGCCCAGCACTGCTGTAACTCCAGCTGGACCCGTTTCACATTGAGAAGGAACCTGAACAACATGTTGTACCTGTAAGGATACAGGAGGGGGGAGGAAACAATACATCTCCAAGTAGTTTGATATGCAGAGCAATGATAATAGTGATGCATCATTCTAATATTTAATTAAATCATGAACAGCGACAGAAAAATAAACTCAACAGAAATTTCTTTTTATTGACAAATTACTGACAATAATAATGAGAAATGAAGCAAATAGGATGTATTTTTGTTGTTGTAATGTTTAAAGATTAAAAGTAGGAATATTGAGATAAGAGGGGTAGACACTTAAAGCAATTCTCCACTTAGCCAAGTTGTAGTGACAAGTTTTGGTGAGTTACACACAAGCTCAAACTCGTGCTTAACTCTTGAAAATGAGTGTTTTACGAGCCAGCATCGAGTTAACAACAATACTTCTTTGCTGAGTCCTCTCAAGCTTGTGAGAGTTTTCTGGAGTCATATCAAGAGATCCCCACGAGTTACTGCAATGAGCTGTAACTCTTTGCATTTAAGGGTTATAAGATGAAAAGGTGAGGCAGATGAGAGCTTGTGTGGTTGCTGTCTCTGTGTTCTGCATTTCCAATGATGTAGGTACGTAGGATATAATCCTGAGTTTCATATAGTAACTAAACGTCTTTTAAAGAATCACATTGATTGATTGATACAAGTACTCTAAAAATCAAGTACAGTCGTGGTCCAACTTACCTTTCTAATACACTCTGGGTGAATAGAATGTGGAGGGGCCACTGGACAGCAAAGGTCATCCCAAGACATGACCAACCACTCTCTGCACTACCTCGTCCTGGTCTCATGCCTTCACTCTCTGAATGTGGTAGAGCAAGTTGGGTATTCTATTTATACTTTTTAGCTGGATACACTTATAACCACAGTGTGATGTACGATGAAAGATGTACAAATAAACAAAGAGTGACTCAGAATTAAGTCATACCTCGTGCATCGAGAAAAAATTGACCTCTCAAGAGTCCCCATAATTTGAACACTCATACTAATACACCATTTATACTGGGAGTTAGACTTAAATTTAGGCCACAGTATAAATGGCCACTCCATACCCAGGATAGATATGGGTACCTGGTAGGATGACAAAAGCTTTTGTTGTGGTAGGAATAGCAGGGAGTGGAGATGGTGCACATTGTCCGTAAATGAATCCAATGACTGGGGCTATAATATATGTAAAGCGCTTAGAGACGGTATTTTGAATTGAGGGCCATCTAAAGCCTCGGTCACAAATGCCATTACGAACTGCTACGAACGCCGTACAAACGATTTTCAGACAATGGAAATTCGGAAAGACAATGGAAAAACGGAGATTCGTACGAACCTTTGTGACCATAGCTTTAATCAAGATTATTACAAGACACTTGATGTGTTTCCCTTGAATGGTCTATATGCAATCACAGAAGGAGTCTGAGTACTTACTCTTGGAAGATGGTTTACTGATCTTTCCTGAGATGGTTATTCTGAACCTAGAGAGGGAGGTGTCATCGTCGGAGAGGATCTTATGAGCCGCTTGCTGGAAGGCCACATTTACATCTGACAAGATATAAAAAAGATTGATTATTCAGTGAAACCTGCTTTAGCAACCACCTGTACAGAAAGGCCACCTGTATATAAAGACCACATTTTTCTTTGTTTCTCTTGTACAGTGATTCTCATTGAAAGCTAAAGTAAAGGATCCTGTACAGAATAGCTACCTGCTTCTCAAGATGGCATTTCTTGCGATTTTTATTTACAAGGTTACCTTTTTTTCCAGGTAAGAAGCATTGATATGTAATACAAGTTCACTGCTAATAGTTAGCATAACATGTTATATCAACTACCAGTAGCTACTCTTTCATGTAACCATGTATAACATTATTAATGAAAAATAAAAATCAGAATTGATATTGAAAATGATTTCCATGAAAAGCACTCTTTTCAATAGACCATATTTCTATTGTAGATTTAATACATTGTCATTGATCACCCTAAGCTACAAGATCTTCAAGTTTCCCCCCTACCATTCATCATAAAATATTACATGACCTCCTAGCATAATTATTCTAAAAAATATGTAATTCTGCAACCTGCTGTAGACCAGGATGTTTGCTAGAATCTGAAGAAAAAAGTAACCAATTTCTCAAATAAAATTGGAACAGATAGTATTATAAGTTAAAAACTAAAAGAATTATTTTTACCGTGTTCTGTAGTGGTTGTAGCTGGGTTCTTGAGTAGAGTCTGAGCCTGGTCAATGAATGCAAGGAATAGCTCACCCCTCCCAAGAAGAAAGAAATCTTTGAACATGTTCAGCTTGCCTACTAGGTTGAACTCCTCTACTACTAGTTTCCATAGATGCTGTTTGGAAGGAGAGAAAAATCAAAATCCAAATTAAGATTGAAAAATAATTCTAAAATATCTTTCACTTCTACTTCTTACAGTTTATCATTAACTGCAGCTTTTCAGACTTGCATATAATTACATTAAACAAATTACAAAATCGATCACAAGTTTTTTTTAATCAAATTCTAAAATATGCATTACATGACTTCTTTAACATTGCATATTAGAATCATCTTTAATTTGTAAATTTGTGAATGCTGAACATTAATGTGAGTAATAAACAATGTGAAAGTTCTAGTGAAAATGGATAAGTTGTGACAACAAATATTCTTGAGATAAAGATACAAATTTGGTGCTATGGCGAAAATAAAAGGCCTTCAAACAAGAGAGAGATAAACAGTTGAAACTAAAAGACAAATGGCTCATTTATGATATCATAAAGAGAGGACCAAGAAAAATATAAAGAAAAAGAAGAAGAAGAAACCAAGAAAATCTAAAAGACTACAAGTTGTTCCAGAGTGGGGAAGTTTGAGTATGTTAGACCAAGGTCTTGATCTCACCTCAGCCACACAGACTCTGATCTCATCTACAGCATCCTCAAAGTCTTGGACTGAGAAGATAGGCTTCTCCTGAAGATCATGAAGTCTGCTTGCAAACTCAGCTTCATTCTCACCTAGTACAGAGTCTAAAAGTACATTTAAAAAAACGTCCAGAGTTAATTTGTTCCTTGGCACACATGATTTGTCAAAACTACAAATACATGGTATAACAGGAAAAGGCTTCCATGGAAGTTAATTTTTTTTTTGTCAGGCTCTCTAAGCATCCATGTTGAAAGTAAATTTCCAGGGTGATGCAATACCAAAGTCTTTAAATAAAAGAAGACTTTGAAACTTGAACATTTTATGGCTTTTGATGTTTATCAAATATAGATACAGTACATTAGTAGATGGTTATAGAGTGTATTGCATGCTTGCTTTGAGGAGTGGGCTAGTTGGCTTTGGTTTCTTAAAATGCTGAAGCAGTCTGCTTGCACAATTCATATCAAATTGGTGACTATATATTGATGCATACAATTTATATACCCCCAAAAAATATCCTGTTACATTTAGGGGATTTCAACTTTTGCACAAGTATGCTTTGAGCATTTTGTTTTAAGTGGATTCGGTGCCAAGATAAATAAGATAATGTATAACTGTACAAAAAGTAGCCCTACCTGTGTATTTCATGGCTGTGCTTTGTTTCTTGCTTTCAAACATCTGAACAGACTCTCCGACAAAGAGAATCTTCTCTGCTGCCCTCGCAGGGATGTAGCTAGGTAACATGGCAGGATGGATGGCAAAGTGACTGTGTTCTGTCTCTGACGATCTTCCATCTTCAGAGAGTTGCTATGACAATACAATCACAGTAAAACATAAATGCATTTTTTTTCTTCAATTTCTGCAGTAAGAATTACTTTTGTGCACGTCTTATCACGATAGTATTCCCATTCTACTTTGTTTCCAAATGCTAATCAAACTGTTATGTTTCATGCAGTTTATCATTATTAGGTGTATTTTTTATTAAGAGTAAAGCAACTAAAATATCTAAACAATCCACACTAACTTGGACACCTACTTGTTTTTGTTTATTAATTAGACTTCAAAATTCAGCCCCAAATCTGCTACCACATGATAAAGCATTCCCATTGATTGTGTTTATGTTCCCTTTTGAGTTCATCAGAATTAGATGATATTGAAGAATATAAGCATTTTGTTACTCTTCCGAGCAGTGTAGGTCACTTTAAAGGCATGTGTCATCATACATTTCTTCTGTTTGCAAGGCACTGTTAACCAACTCACCAATCAATCCATGTCCTGCCATAAGGCCTAACAAAAATTCAAAATGTTGTATTGTATTGTCCTTTAGGTGCCAAAACATGGGAAGGTCGGAATCTTTTTCTTTTTCATTTTCTTTTTTTTCCTTCTTTTTCTCCCTCTTTGGGCCGATATTTCTCAGTTTTTTTTTTTTTAAATGGCTGACACTGTATCCACGAGTCATTAGGATTGATATCTCTTCTTACCATGATATCTTGAAGTTGTGTACTGGTGACCCCGCCTAGACCAAGATCATCGTCATCAGGACTGGGGGTCAAGAGTTGGCCTGGCTCCGTGGTCTGGTGGATGAAGAACTCAGCATGACGGTCAAGCAACATTCCATGGAGGAGCCAGGCTGTTACCTGACGGTACATTACACAGTGGCAAGCAAACAGGATTCTGGGTGGGTAGGAAAGATTGAGAGACAAAAGATTGCAATTCAATTACTCTAAAAATATAAGTATGGTAATTCATCAAACAAAAGTAAAAAGTAAGATTACATGCCAGCATTATCTTTGCTATGAAGGAATTTATGATTCAATTTATTCACGACTACCTGGTATGTAATTTAAAAAGCACCTCAAAAATGAAAGTCTTTTCATTACTTTAAAATGACGATCATTGTTATGCATGATTAAATTTTATTATACAACCCAAACTACATCTACAGTGAAACCCTACAATAACAAACTAATTTTGGACCAAGAAAATGACCTTGTTGTGTTGAAAGATTGTTATATCATAAACTGCAAGAATTAGGACCATTAAAATTGCCTTGTCATGACACAATTTCATTACTGGAGACATCTCTAAAACAAGGCTCCACTGTATCTACTAATCTGACATCTGGCATATATACATGTACATAACATATTCATATGTAAACATTCTCTCTTCTACTCTGTCTCTGGACAAATTGTGGTTAGCTAAATGCTAGCAAATATGATGACTTTGAAACTAAGGTCAAGACTTACTTCTGTAATGCTTGCTGAATGACAGGCTGGCCACAGTCACAGTGCCTCTGAAGAAGATCCAGGATCTGGCCTCCATGGTAAGCCTGGGTCTGGATCTGTTGGGCTAGTGATACAAGGGCTGGGAAGAGGGACTGGAATGGTTCCAAGGTGTGCTGTACATGGCCTACGGTCAGGTTGGGATCTGATAAAATCTGAAGTAACAAAAAAAACAAATCACAAAACTTGTACATACTTTAATTCATTGAAGGAAAATATGAGTCACAATGGCTCAGGAGATCACAAGTTCTGAATAGTCAATGCACTTGTGCCATTTGATAAGGCATGAATCCCCAACTACCATGTTCCTCAGGTAGGACTTAACACCAAAGGTGTGTGGGTCCCCTGGCTCCCATGGCTTGTCTACTTGTCAAAAAGCACATGTTTTGTAGAGGTCAGATAAAATAAAAACATTAACACCTATAAATGCAAACTATATTAATACATAGGGAGGGAGAGAGAAAGAAAGAGAGAGAGAGATGAATGATTATTCAATAATAATAGAGAGTATTAAAAATGTAAAAAATAATTACAAACATGTACTGGTATATGAGATGGAACAGAGATAATGCATAACAGGGTGTTATAAGTATGTAGGGTGTATAATACTCACATCTTGTTCCAGGTCTAATAAAGCTTTTCTGTAGGGTTCCAGGACCTTGCCTAGACCTGAACAGAATGTCCTGAGGTACAGTCCATCAGACAGTCTATCCACTGGCTTAGTTTCTAGGGAGGAAGAGGTTAACACAAACAGGGCAAAGTATTAAAAAATTCATCTGCTACACGAGGCTAATCTTACAATTTACTTGACTAGACTACCACGTTAAAACATTATTTTAAACAAAACAACCTAATGACAAACATTTATTAACCAAATGTAACCGTTTTTATTCAAATGGTTTTCTACAGTTTGCTGTTTGATTGTTGTTGTTGTTGTTTTGCTATTTTTGTTTGCTTGTTGCTCTAGAGGTCTAAAACCTCAAGGACAATAGTACAGAGAATTCATTACTCCACCTTCTTCTGAAAGATTGACTTATCAGAAAAAAGTTCCTTTATTCCATGTAGCAAGTGTTCATCACTGAATTGTTATTGGTTATATTTTGTTAATGGGCAGTGCAAAGATTGTTACTTTAGTTTCCTATTTTAATAACTACACTACCTTTTGTGTAACCTCCCAAGTGAGGACTGCCACTGTATCTACTGATGAATGTTTGTAGAGTCTTATAGATGGCCCCAAGACGACAAACTCTGTTGAGCACGCCAACTTCACTTACATGTATGAAGGGAAGATCTGGAACAACCTGAGTACAGACAAGACAAAAGAGTACAAATTATCTAGACAGTAGATGTGTCACTTTTGAGGATACAGTACTTCATTTGTCTCATGCATCCAGTTATTTTCATCACAAAATACATGAAAGCTTTGGCAGTTAGTTTGGCTTCTTCTTTTCTTTTCTTTTCTTTTTGCAACTGTGCATACAAAGTTATTATATTCATAGGTATTTAAAACTAAATAAAAGTACTGACATTTTGTTTACTAGATCTAGCAGTAGCACTTTGAACATCAGCTCTCAAAAGATTTGGGTAAGAGCTGATCATCAACTCTAGTCTCTACATTGTACATGTATATGCAGGGCTTGAATTTAGCGGTGGCCCGGTGCCAATGGCCACCTGAAACGCTGTCGGGCCACCTGAAATCACCGACTAGATGGCCCGGCTGGCCACCCAAATATTTGGACATTAATATATAAATTATTTATCAACAACTTGTTTAACCTTTAGACAAGCCTTCGATTAAGCGGGCGCAGGGCGCAAATTTGCGCTCATAAAACCACCAATTGCGCCCATAATCATCTAAAACTAGACGGCAAGGCGCAAATGCGCCCATAAATTATTAGAACAGACAAAATACACGAATGATTCGTAAAGGGCGCATTTTCACGGAAACACTTGCGCCTTATAAAATCACTAAATACGAAGCTAGTAGAGAGCTCGCGCGGCAAACTGTTCGTGATTCGGGATCGCGAACAGTTTTCCGCGCACGAGCTCTCTACTAGCTTCGTATTTAGTGCTTGATAAGGCGCAAGTGTTTCGTGAAAATGCGCCCTTATATAGGCTAGCGCACTAGACTAGGTACGTACGTTCAGATCATGCGATCGCTAAAATGCTGTGGCGATGGCGCACGCACAGTGTACGTACAAATGTATCGAAGGATCAAGAAAACAAATCGTCAAATTGAGAAATAAACAAGCATTCAAATAGTCATTAGAGATCTGTCGAGGTTTGTTTGTAGATCTAGTTTATTATTTCATCTCAAATAGAATTAATAATTCTCTTATTGATAAGTTAAGAACACCTACGATGTTCTCGATCATAGTTACTCTCATTTTGCCAGCAGCTGACCTAGCGTTGTTGTGGCAGAAAGCTAGCCGGCCAGCTTCCCACGAGTCCCGGTAAAATTGCGCGCGCTTCGACTCTCCGAAGCTGCGTTGGTCTTGTTGACAAACTCTAGCCCGCTAGGATCGGGCGACGGACCATTCGTGGTATGGTGAGAGTGTGTGTGCGAGGTACGATTTTGGTTACGAGAACACACGTTACGCAACTTTTTAGTACAAATATTTGGTCAGTTTTCTTCTTATTTCTTTGGTTATACAACAATTAAAAAGATAATTTCTTCAAATTTGCTCCTACTGCCGAGAGTGTGGCGGAAGGTTTGTGTGTCTATTCATTTGCTCATCAGTTTAAAATAGATTTAGTCTAGATCTAGATCTACTGTTTAATTAACTCCTGGAGTTACTGTTTAATGTGCAAGTTGATGTTCTTAATCAATCTTTCCTGTTGATCTTGTTAAGATTAAAAAGTTATTAAATTGATCGTAGACCCTATTCACATTATGAAATTAACTACTTTGCACTTATTTAAGTTGTGCAATTAGTTGTCATCTGTTTTTGGAAAATTGCCCCTGGTTCTTAAGAAATTGCCCCTTGCTCTGGTAAATCCCCGCGGGCAAGGGGCAACTTTTAAAAATAAATTGCCCCTTGCTCCTGGCTGCTTAATCTAAGGCTTGGGCCATGAATTTTGATGGAAAACAAATGGCAAATAATTTGCTAAAATCTGATCTTGTGTCCTGTTCATAACATGTATGTATGCGAGGTATCCCTGTCCACTGACGCGTAAAAACATTGAAGTGAAGTTGAGACAGAACGTATAGAAACAAACAGCGTGTTTCCACAGAAAAAAAAGTGGAACCCGGATTATCTTTTCCGGATTGAAATACCGTGTCGCGGCGACACGGTATTAAACTAATCTGTTTCCACAGAGCGCAGCATTCCGATTCGCCCCGATTCCGTGTTCCAAGTCAGGAAAATGCCGTGTCAATCGGAAGTCAAGATTCAACCTTTGACCTCGATCGTGGATTCAGATCTACACAGGATTCCACGCTATTCTATTGTGACGTACATTTGCCATTGTTACGTACAGCGCGTATATAAACATATTATTGTATACGCGTATTTCAGAGTATTTTTCAACCAATCACGCTGCAGTGGTGATGCTCCGCCAGACACGGTTTGTCGCTGTGTGTTTCCACAGAGATTTTACAGGGAGTTCGTGGGGGTCGACACGTCAAGATCCACCTCCCAGAGGTGGATCTGATAATCCGCATCTCGGTCGACTCGACCCGACACGCTTGTGTTTCCACAGGAAAACTGACCCGGTATGACACGGTATGACACGGTATGACACGGAAAATACCGTGTCGATGTTTTCTGTGGAAACACGCTGAAAGAGAGAGGATTTGGAATGAGAGTCTAAAGAGTCACTCACCTTTCATTATTAAATGCAGCTCATGCTGCTTTTAACACGTATAATTTATGCATTTTTTTATTAAACATTTGCATTATTTAATAACGCATAAAAGTGGGGCCACCTGAAAATCCATTTGGCCACCCAGATCTCCTACCCAAGTGGCCCTGCTGGCCACCTCAAAAAAAAGTTAAGGGCAAGCCCTGATATGGATGTTGTAAACTAAAAAACTGTCTGTGTCCTATTTGGCATTTAGACTTAGTTTTCTTTGTCTTGTTCATTGACATTAGATTTCTCTCAAAAATTCTCTACAAGTGAAAAATATCTCTGAACCTGATCAGTGTATATTGCTAATGTTGAATACAATGCCAAGAATGGACAGAGCTACCAAGTGTCACGCATTTCGAGGGTCTGGAAACGCTCTCACACACAACGCGACCGCTAGATTTCGTAAAAACGCTATACCTTATACGTGAGTTATACCCTCGCAAGCGCACAATCACGCGCCGAATCATGAAAATGTCACGCATTGCCGATCTTTGAACTTGACGTCTCTGAATAGATAGTCTAGACTCTACGACTAAATGTATGAACTTTCCGTTAATCGATTTTGAAGGGAAAAAATAAGAAATTGCAGAAAGCCTGAGTGAAGGAAAAAAAGGACATTATTTTAATATTTGAATTTTGAAAGACCAAATTTCAATTTTAAAACTAAGACTAAAACTAAAAGCAAGTCAAAGCTAAGGAAGCAGGATTGCATTGGCAAGAAGAAAAGGAAAGAAGAAAATTCAAAATCAACCACCTGACCATTTCAATCAAAATGAACAATAGATCTACACCACAACAAACTTGAGTGACATTATCATAGAGGTCACTTGTTGGCATGGCACTTGGCGCGCGCGAGCGCCTGGGAAGTGGGAATTGCCCACACATAGGAGCATGACTATCCTGCCTGTGTAGTAAAAGCTGTGCTTTTGATTCTCAACATTTCAAACACCAAAAACTCAACTGATTTCACTTAAAATCGGTACTTTAGTGACAATTGATGACACCTAAATAGCAGTAAAATACTTTTTTTTCAACTTACAGATGTTAAAAAGAATAATTTAAAAATTCAAATTGTAAGTCTAGATCTAGACAGCAATAACCATCTGATTTGGGTCATTTCTTTAATAAAACTGACATTTGTTGTCATTCCCCAATACAGATGGCAACCCAGAGATCTCGTACCGTGGGGGTGGCTATGTACATATTTTCGTCCACGACATTTTCTCCCCGATTTTCTTTATTTAGATCTAATTTCCTGATTTCTAAATCAGATGTAAATTAGGTCGGTATGTCATTTGTCCTAATTACAGTTATCAAAATTTGATAACTCAATATTAAATGGATAATTTACGGACTTACTTATATGAATTATCCAATTTGTATCTCCGAACGTTCATGCACTCGGAACATAGGGCTATATGACCCGGCGGCCAAAATATTTCCAGGTCAACCTACCAAAACATAGCCAAATGGCCAATCAGAGCACTCGTTTCGTGGGAGTTCGTTGGTCAAGCTGGGCTTACTCGTACGTAGCTACGGTAGCTATTGGACGTTCGAAAAGAAAAAATGAATATTCATCAACTAACACCAAGACGGATAATGTTGACGACGAGACTTTCTCGGATTAATCATTAATTTAGGATCTAAATGAGCAAGCTATCGTAAGTCAAATAAGCTATATAAATGTTATTTTTAATTTGTGTTATAATTGCAGCAGTTATGAGGATGTAAAAAGTGAAAATCTCGTTGCATATCTCATTCATCGCGGTCCGGTCGAACCGAACCATTTGTTCCGTACAGTGCCTCACAGAAAGAGGTCCCCAGACTTCAGTCTCTATAATCGGAGGTCTAGTGGAGCCAGACGTAGTCTCAGTGGAACAACAAACGATTAGAGAGACTGAAGCTTTCGGTCTAGTCTAGATCTACCGACTGTCAAACAGCCGCATCGGCATGACTGTAGGCCTATGCAGTCTAAATTGTGTGGTGTGTGTATTTGTGTACGGGTATAATAATACCTGCCTCACAGCAAGCATGCAGTGCTAGAGGTCAATACGCATTAGCATTGACTCTCTATGCTTTGCTGGAGTGGGAATTGACAATTGGATCCTTGAATTTTAAGCTACTGAGCTGAGTACTGTACACTACGTCAATCGGAACGGATGGGACCGTAATTAGTTTACCCGTATGCTGTTTTGTTCATGTTCCACGAAAATGCTTCCAGGAAATCCATTGAGTGCCATCAGTAACTCATGCAACATCTTGGTTGTATTCTGAACAACAATATCATAGGAAAAATCACGGAGATATATTTTTGAAGAGTGTTTTGATTCTTTGAACTGTCGCGCTTATTTCTCTTGTCTATGGTACTCTAGAAAACACACACCTTGAAAGAAAAAAGTATGAGGACGGAGGATATCGACATTCGATGCCAAAAATTAAATCTAACGTGGAAAACGATCAACTTATATTTAAGTTGTTTACGCAATATTGTAGAAATTCAAAGCTATCGAAAGTACACCTCCTGTAATGGCTTTGCCATTTTGATAACCAAAATATAATTCACTTATGAAGTCTCTCATACACAGTGAATTAATTAATTATACACTTTTCATTTTCTCTTTCTCTTTATATCTCTCTCCTCCTTTTCTTCCCTCTTCCTTCTTATCTTCCTATCTCTTGAACCTTTTATTTTGTTCTCTTCCTCTTATTCCATTTCCTTTCTTTGCCTTCTTTATTTCCAATTTCTCCAAACTTTCCCTGTCTCTCTCCCTCCCTTTCTCCCCGCTCTGACCCTGTCTGTATCTCTCTCCCTCCCTCCCTCTCCCACTCTCTCTCTCTCTCTCTCTCTCTCTCTCTGTTAATTAGGACATGATTGGACATCCTATTATTTTCAAATCATGACATGCATAGTGACAGTAAAATAAAAGTCACCCTATTTTAACTCCATACATTAGGTTATGTGGTTTTGCTTGTTACATACCCTTTGTAGAATGTTGCAGTTTGTGAAAAGAGGTTACAGAGGTAAATGAATTCTCCCCCCCCCCCTCCTCCACAAATATAAAGAAAAATTAACAAAATAAATAAAACGATGAAGATTGCTGTACATCATGTAAAATATTTATTTGAAAATGACATTTTATTATTGATACTTTCAGTAAAATTCAATTCTCGCTACCCTAAATAGGTACGAATATCTCGAAATTCGCGAGACGAGGTAATTTTCACTCTCTCGGGTCGTCACTACAACTTCCGGTATAGAGTCCCATCCCACTGGCGCTAGCCTGTGTTCGCTGTGCAGAGTTTTCACGCACGCTAAAATCGATGCCAATCAGTGTAATTTGTACAGATTATAATATGCAATGGAAAGCTTCGGGCAGAATTAGTGACTTTAGCACAAAAGGCCGTTAAACTCTACCGTGAAAGAGAGGGTTGTGATCACGAACGCCTGCACAGGAAGCTGTAATGTCGAAAAGCTATCCCATAATGCAATGCGCGTTTTCAGGATTTTCCCCGGATCTCGGCAGAATCGCTATTTGGGGTAGCGAGAATTAACCAACTATGTAAATGATGCTGATGGTATCATCTTATGACTGTATGAACATACATGTATTACATTAATAGTTTTAATACCCCAGCAAAATGCATGACACGATCTTGAACCAATAGATGTTGTATGCCTAGACTAATCATAGCCAACCTTTCAAGGGTTATGAGGGAATCATAAGACAGTTTACAGGGCAGCAAAATGTAATACTAAATCAATAAGATCATGTAATTATATCACCAGAATAATCTAAAAACATCATTTGTGTTAAAACATATTTGCAGAATAAACTTATTAATAGTATTTCTACAAATTTCATGGATAAGTACAATATGCTACCAAAGACTATTAGGTGATTTTTAATATTACCTGAATAACTTTTTCAAAAACAGGGTAAGCTTTGAAAAAATATCTTTACAGAATAAACTCAATAATGGCTGCATGTCTGCAAATGAATTATGCAACTACCACATGGTAGCAAAAAACATAAATATGTGGAATTGGTTGAACATACACAAAAGCGAAAGCATTGTTGAATAAGCTTGGTATTAACAATGCAAAAAATAAAGCAATAGAAATTTACATAATTCAGTGATCAAAGCATATGTGAATAAAAACATGTAAGAGAATGCAAAATGATTATGGATTTTATGGCCCAACCTTGGTACAATTTAGGTGCATTTATAACAACAGGTGTAGATGGGTCAATACTTGTATTCCTCTTAGATACTCTATAATTCAGATGATTTCCAAACCTATGTAGACTAGTAGAGTTTGAACAGTATCTTCTCTGTAAGAACTGCTACTGGGCATAAATGAATATGTTATCCACAGGCGCGTACGCAGGATTTTTTCAAGGGGGGGGGGGGTTTTAACATTTATAAATCGGGCCGAAAATTTCGCAACGACCCAGCCAGCCGCTGAATAAACGGGGGGGGGGGGGGAAGAGGTCACTTTTTTTGGGGGGGGGTCCCAAAAAAAAATCGCAACGACTCAGCCGACCGCTGAATAAGCGGGGGGGGGGGGGGGGGGGGGGGGGGGTAAGAGGACACTTTTTTTTTTTGGTATCGAAATTTGAAAATTTGACATTTTGCTCCGCTGGGGGGGGGGGGTAAGGTCATCTTTTTTAGGTCAGCCATGGGAATTTTTTTTTTTTTTTTTTTTTAAATAAAAAAAAACAAAAACAAAAGGGGGGGTTTTAGGGAAATTTAGGGGGTGTTTACACACAAAAAAATACCAAAGGGGGGGGGGGTTTAACCCCCCAAACCCCCCCCCCCCCTGTGTACGCGCCTGGTTATCCATATGTACAAGGTATATAATAACTGATCAAGAACATATTTTGCCTGCTACATTCATGCAATCCATCCATTTCATAAGGGTAAATGTGATTCAATATGTAGTATGTAGAATATTCTTTTGAAAGAAATAAAACAGAATAAAGCATGTTTTCTTTCATTCTAGAAATTTACTATCTTCATCTAAACTTTCCTGATTTCAAATTTTACTTAAAAGACATTCAATATGATGTTTCGCCTTATGACTTTTCAAATGTCCCATCATTACATGGTACAGTAATGGGATGAATACCTTACAAGCTTTTACTGCCTGTTAATGCCTCAGAACCAGCATCGACAATGCCTCTTTTTTTAATAGAATAAATCCAACATGCTCCAAATAAAAAGTACAACCGAAAGGCTAAATCACCCCAAAAAATGGAAAATGGACATACAAAATGTTTCAAATCTTATTACAAGAGATCATGATAAGCATTTTAATGTACATACCAAAATGCCTGTAACACTGTCCTAATGCAACAAGAACTGATTTCACTATGGTTCATTTTTCTATACTATCTACAATTTGAAAGTGTTGTGATCACTGTTTCACTTTCAGTGCCAAATGAAATATTCTAAGGACTAAGGATTCATTGAATCTACATGTAAACTTAGAATAATAATATGCAAGATACAAGCTGTACAAATGGGAAAAGGTTCCTACTTTTCTCAAGTAATGAAACATTAAAGAGAAGGGTGAGTTCTGGTTAAGGGGCAAACATAATTTGTGAGCCTTTTACTGCTATTTACATCATTTTGGAGGAATATCATAGTAGAAAAGTCTCCTATCAAAAAAGGATTCCTCTTCAAGTGCCATCAAATTGAAATATATCACGAGAACTAGATGAAGTGTTGGGCGTGTTTGGACCAAAAATTCATGCAAAATGTTTCTGTAGTGCCATATACCCATTTCTGTGTGGAGTATTTAATGAGACTTTCTTATTTCCAGATAATCAACCTTTCCCATTTCTTGGAGACAGTTCCTTTCACAATGTGACTGCATGACCAGAACTTAACTGAAATTAACAGCACTGTTACACGACTTCTACAACCCTCTACGGACTAAAGATTGTTAGTAGAATTCCTGTAATCAATGGAAACGAGATTTGGCAAAATCGAATCCAAAAGTAACACTCCCAATTTTTAGGTCTCAAAGGAAGTTCTATCGATAAATTTTGTCTTATGTACAAAAAAAAAATGAAGGCTAAAATACCTTTAACAAATCTACATATAAGTAAAGATAATGAGACAGCCGAGTCTGCATTATGAACGCTACTATTATACACATGTAGCTCAGTTATTCATCCACAACCATTGAGTTTATTTGATAATGCAGAGCAGGTTGATTGATGTATAATTACAAAAATATTACTCCGACCTAGTGCCTCTGCTTCTTGCCTCTTGCTTCTTGGTCAATATGTTCTGAAGCATTACTGGCACTTCCAAACGTTTAGATGCTTGAAATTCTATCGCTGACATTACTTTTTAGAAGACCCAGCCGCCCCTTCTGTCTTCTTTGCTGCTGCTGCTGCTGCCTTTTCCTGTTTCATTCTCATTATATCAGCATCTCTGGTTGAGAGAGAAATTAGATGAAAAGTGTTTTATCATGATTAAACAATGATTTTTAAAATGTTAAAAATGTACTTAAGTGTTGTGAATGACAAAATTGACATAAGAAATACTACACAAAGTGTAAATGTTTCTCAAACAAAAATGAAATGTGAAACAAATATATTGATACTTTGTCTTTAATTATACAAAGGAAAATGAGAAAGGAAAATTAGGAAGGAGAAGACATATATTCAATGTTAGTATGTACACTAACGATCATTTCATCTAGAACTTTTTAATAATTTTTCTCAGCAATTAAATGCATCTTCAATACAGTTCATGTTTATGCACATTTATTTTCACTTGAAATAAACAGATATAAATAAAATACATGAATACACTAACTCATTATACATGTATTTGACAAGGTCATTGACAAAAATATAATTCTATGAAACTAAAGCTAACTTTTCATGAACCCTTAATTATTCCACAACTGCAAACTCCAACTTGGTAGTATTAAAAAATTAACAATAATAATTTGATGTACCTTTGTTTCCTATCATCTAGTGACTTGCCCTTGTTAGCTCCATGGTCAGCAGAATTCTTTCCCCCCTGCTTCTTGGCATTCCTGGCTCTGGCCAGCTCTCTCTGGTTTCCTCCTACAAAATACAATCATAAAAAAAAAGGTTTTTTAAATGGTGGCTTCTTAAATAGCACAAAAGTTCATCAAGCTGTAACGCTACTGACACTCCGAGTACCCTGTTCATGGGCGAGCGGCAACAAATGTAGCACTATATCATATTGTGGGTACCTTTTAACACCTGGGCCGAGCGTGACAAATGTGATTCAATGTTTTGCAAAAGGAATTGAAATTATTTTAGTTTAGTTTTATCTGTATTTACTGCAGAGCCTGTTTTAGGCGATCCCATCCCCCCCCCCTTCCCCCATGGCTATGCCAATTACATTTCCCTACTCTTTCTCGACTATGATACGTCCGACTAAAATTTAAAAGAACCCCCATCCCCCCCCCCCAACCAACACAATAATAACTAATCACACCACTCTGTAATCAAGACCATTCCAAAATACGTTTTCGATATGCTTGAATTGGCAACTATTATCTTCCTTCTCAGATCCTAATTACATTCCCTTACTTCAGTCTTCACGCATGCACGCACCCGGCACGCGCCCGAAACCCACCGTCGGTAACTTGGTCTGCACTTGTATTGTGCGGCGGTTTGCAGAAGTGTACATTAATTATAATGGCTTTGTTTTAAGGAAAAATACTCCAAAAAAGATAAGAAAATTGACACAAAACAGGTAAGAAGTATAACAACTTAAACCATCATAACCATGTCCATGATCGTTGTTTTGAACAATTATGGAAGATTTAGATGATTTTTTGGTGTGTTATATCTCCATGCCGGAGTAACGGGTCGAAAGTATGGTCAAAGTTCTGAACAAGCGCCAAAATTTCTACGTAGATCTAGACTAGGGGTCTAGTCGTAGAACGTTTCCCATTAAATTTGTTATGGTGGTTTTCTAATTGCTACGTCACAAAATAAATTGCGATTTCGCAATTAAAAAATAAAATGAGATAAACAATTAAAGTGAAAATCGTAACATCAAGTCATCAATTTAAAAAGTATGCATACAAATTGCAACACAATGAAATGCGAAACGGCAATACCATTGGCTTGCCAATGCAGCACTCTCTCTCTCAGCATCTCACACCATTGACCACACACTCAACATGCACTGCTCAGCAGCCACAATTCACAACAGTGATCATGTTAACGGCAATGCCAATGCATTGATGACGCAGCGGAGTGATGGCAGTGCGACGAAACGGAAAAGGCAACCATGTCTTTTTTGCCTTGGAAAAATACTTAAACCCCGCAAATGAATGTAGATAAATAAAACGGTAATAAATCCCATCCACAGACTTACGTGTCATGATGAAGGGTGGTGAAGGTGGAAAGCTAGGTTCAAAATTGAAAGTAAAACAAGCTCAGCGTCGAGTCCTACTTTTCCTTGATATCGATAGCGCTGACGTTTGCTTTTTGATTTATAGCGGGCGCTATCGCAAACAGATTTCTTTGATGGAAGCGTGGAGGGGCGACATACCGAGAAAAAAAAAAATCATCAAGTGATAAGTAGGCCTATTCATTATGTTTCATTGGCCAAAGAATGAAATAATACAATTTTAAGGTGTGATCCCCTGAAGGTTGTGAGGTTCAAGGGCACAACCGGCGTATGCCCCCAAATCCAAGTCCCCCCCCCCCCCCCCAAAAAAAAAAAAAAAAAAAAAAAAAAAAATAATAATAATAATAATAATAATAATAATAATGTGCCCCGTTTGGTGGTGATGACATTATTCTTTCTTCTTTCTTTCTTTATATTTTGCTTGTCATAAAATGTGTATCCTGATGACTTTAATTATTGTATGTTTGTGGGGGGGGGGGTCGTATGTATAATTGTTGTTTTTCTTTGCCTTTCAGCACTTCCTTTAATTTTTTTAAGATTGCTTCCTCTCTACCAAAAGCTATAATTAAAAGAACTTTGGTGTGTTTTTTATTTTTCATTTACAAAAAACCTCTCGTCTGGGACGCGGAATTTTTTTAAAGTGAGGGTTCATCCAATTGAAAGGCACCAATACGAAAAATTGGGGATATACTCATAAAACTTTGTGTGTGTGTACAGGGGCGTAGACAACCGGGGGGATGAGGGGGATGCATCCCCCCCACCTCACAAGGTGGGGGGGGGGTGGCATGTACAATCATCCCCCCCCCCCCAGGTTTTGGGGAATGATATTTGCTTACTTAATAAGTCACAATAATGATAATAATAGTATTAATAATAATGATAACAATTATAATATTAATAATAATAATAATTATGATGATGATAATAATAATCCTCATCATTATTGTAATTGTGTTTATTGTTATTAGCCGCATTCACACGGTGAAAGCCAATTCAGACGGTAAAAAAAAAGAAAATCTTACAAGTATTTTGTGGTTATCTTGTGGTTTGGAAACCACAAGATAACCACAAGATTAAACAGGCGCGGATCTACGGGGGGGTTAGGGGGTTTAAACCCCCCCCCCCCTTGGGCGGCCCCCCCCCCCCCCAAAAAAAAAAAAAAAAAAAAAAAAAGAAAAAAGAACGCACGCTGGAGAGAAACCCTTTCAAGTGCAAATATTGTGAGAAGATATTCAACTCATCTGGTAACTTAACCAAACACATGATAACTCTGGATATAACTGTGTATTTAACTGTTACTTGATTTAAAAAGACGTTATCATGCACTGCTTTTTATGGTCTCCATTGTGTTAATAGATGCCAGGAAAACATCACTTACGGGGTTCAAATAAACACCCCCCAAAAAATCGGGTCGCCGCTTCGCGGCTCGTGGACGATGCTCCGCATCGTCATTATTTTGGTCAACCCCCCCCCCCCTTAGCAAAAAGCTAGATCCGCCCCTGAGTCATCCCCCCCAGGTGTACAAACCTGTCTACGCCACTGTGTGTGTATGATTTACTCTTTTTTTAATGTAATCGAGGATGTATTATCATCAATATGTACTCGTGAGTTTGGCTGACAGTCCTGTGACCTCTCTGTTGATTTACAAAAATATGTTTTTTAAATCTTCTGTTGATGGTCCTGTATTATTCAGAAGTTTTAGGACCAATGCTTTTTTTTACCCAAATGATTAATTGGAGCTAGTGGAATGTTGTTTTTATTTCCGACTATTTTTGTTCATTTTTTGTTTTGTTTGTTTGTTGTTTGACCAATAACATATTTGAAAGTAATGCCAAATGAAATAAGGATTCATTGAATCTACATGTAAACTTAAAATAATAATATGCATGACAAATGCTGTACAAATGGGAAAGGATTCCTACTTTTCTTAAGTAATGAAACGTTAAAGAGAAGGGCGACTTCTGGTTAAAATCACTCGTTTGGTGTGATTTCAATGCTCGTATCCCGGAAATGGTAGTCCAAAAAGTGATAAACATCTAATACAAGTGAGAGATAAAGCGACCAAGCGGATTTTTTCCTTTTTCATATTACTCCTTAAAAATGCAGTTTTTAACGCATAATTATGCTTTGAAAGAGAGTACATCAATCTACAGGTGAAGTTAAAGGTTTCTTTCTCATATTTGGAAAACCTTACTTTATATTTTTCTTCGGGGTGCAACATTGACGAAAAGCCCTGGAGAAATGAGAAAACAAGGCCAATTGAAAACTTCTTTGGGAAGCGCAAAATCAAAATAAGATCCTGATTAATTTTTATAAGGAGGAATTCAGTATTGAGACCAGGCGGAAGATTCCCCCTTCATTTTACCCCTTAAAAATGCAGTGTCTAATGCATGATTATGATTTGAAAGAAAACACATCAACCTATACAGGTAACGTTAAAGTCTCTTTCTCATATTTGAAAAACCTTACTCTATCTTCTTTTCCCTACATTAGGGGTGTACAATTAACGAAAACTCCTGAAGAAATATATTCTAGAAAACAAAGCAATTGGAAATGTCTTTGAGAAGAGCAAAGTCAAAATAAGATCGTGATTAATTTTATAGGGAGCAATTCAGTATATTTTTTTCTTCCAACTTTTAAACCCTTTATAAATAATATTTATCCATCATACCTTATATGTTCAGGTCTCAAAATTACGAGATCTAGAGAACATGAATACACGAGCCAGCAAGGCGACAAAGCTTTAGAAAATGTTGTGTTTACAATATCTAATTCTTATGTACTTTGCTTTATATAAAGAGCGCAATCCATAATTATATACCAACAATTTTTCTCCATTTTTGTTTTCTTTCTTCTTCTCTATTTTGGGCTCGCCCCTTCAAGTGCCGACCGGGGTACGAGTCCCCCCCCCCCCCCCCTGTGATCCCCAGATATGTCACAGGCACGCATAAACAGAATTTGATATATGGGCCTTCCTATATAATTATTAAGAAAAATGTTATGTTTTCGTAAAGAATATAATTATGTAACCATTGGGAACATCAGATATTAAAGGAATAAAACTTTACACCAGGGGGGTGTTTCATCAACTAAAATCGATTTCGATTTTAAAAATCAATTTTAGGCCCTTAAAATCGATCAAATCGATTTTAAATCGATTTTAGGGCTTTAGTGAAACACCCCCCTGGAGAGACTCTGCTACGGGAGGTGACGTACATTTTCCCTTTTGTCGCAACGGATGATTTTTCATTTCACACGCAGGAGGGGCACTTTTTTTCGCTGGAGAAGCAGTTTTCTTAATTTTTCCCTGTTATATATTAAGTGCAGCATATTATGGTACACTTACAAAAGTTGGAAATTCGGAAGTCACTTGAGAAAAGTGCAGGGTAAAAGGAAAAAAGGGAAGGTAGAGGATTACATGGATAGAATGTAAAGTCAAAGAGGCAGACAAGTCCCTATAAAAGAGTTGTGCAAACTTGCAAAAAACATAATTGGCCTAGAAAGAGTTTGTCCATGGGGTCTCCAGGGGTCGCGGACTATATTCCCCCGCAAAGTTTGAAAATCGCTACCTGGGGCGGGGGGGGGGGGGGGGGGGCTAGTTAACTTTTGTGTTGTTGTTGTGTGTATGTGTGTAGTTAACTTTTTTTTCTTTTTTTTTTAGGTGTGTGTGCTCAACGAGGGGGAAGGATGGATAGTGCCCACTATTTTTTTTTTTTTACTCAACAGCATCCCCCTTTTTTCTTTTTCTTTTTGCCAGGGGAGGGGGCCCGTCTTCGTTTTGTATTAAAAAAAAGAGTAAAATTAACGTGTTTTTATCGTATTTTGCCAGGGAAAGGGGCCGGCCCCCCTCCCCCTGGATCCGCCACTGCCTCAACCCGTTTAGTAAATGCCGGATCGGCCCTTGGACATTTTGTATCCATGATTGATGGCTTGTCTCTGGTTTTTCAAGGCATGTACTTCCAGGTCAAAATGATAGGCCTAAATTTATTAGACTTCAATTCAATACGAAAAAAACAATATATGATGTAGTTGACGATTCCAAAATATTTATATGAATTTACTCTCTAATTTTTTTAATAATTAATCCAGTTTTGTTCATGACAGGGCCTATAAAAGCGGCGTCATGTGAAGCGCGAGTACAATGAACACGGGGATTCCCCTAAAGAGCGTAACCTCGTTCTACATATTCTTTACTCAAACAAATACTTGTTTATATATTGCATGTTTTTACCTATTATGTTAAAATCAATGCCCAAAAGATACTTCAGATAATAAATTTATTCAATTGAATATATGAAGTAGATATAAATTAAACAGAAGTACTTTTTAATGATCGATTTGATAGATTAAATCAAACTTAATTATTTAGAAGGTCTGAAAAGAAGCTGCGAGAATAAACGCTCCGATACAAAGTTCACAAGACGTGCGCGTACCCTTTACATTTTACATGTATGTTCAGTACACGTGGCCCGCGCCTATAATTGAAACATCGAGACTCATTTCTCTGCAGGTCGTTCATCAAATTCACACCCAATCTTCAAATTTCAAGAGGTCATATACTAATAGTCACTAACAACATGCCTAAACACAAGAGTAAAGAGACCCTTCAAGCTTCAAGCAGCTCAGAAGACGAGGTAAGCAAACGTTGCTTTTGCATCATGTGCATTGGTTGGAGAAGGAGACGCGGTACTCGTAGAGTCGAGCCATGCATGTAATGTGTCCCACTCTGTTTGTGGTAGAGAGCAATACTACCAGTAGTAGTACTACTACAGTCAGACCGCAGCGTGCGCGAATTCGCTTCCATTTATTCATATCGTATGCACGAATTTGCTCCTCATGAATACGTAATAAGCAAAAACATGGCACAGTTCTCATCTTTCTGCTATGCTCAGGATTCATTTAATGACATTAAATTCGTCATGAATATTGAGCCAGAACTATAAACATTATAATGTACTATTCAATAAATAGTGAGTGAAGTTTCAAAATGTGAAAAAAACACCAAAAAAAACTTGCAAAAAAAAATATTTGAAGAGTCGGATATACACGTTAAATAACCATTTTTATCGGGGGTGCATCTCGCTGAATTTTGGCTTACCACATAATGTAGATATTTTCCTAACATAATAATATACTTCCTGTGAATGTCTGTCTCAATACCAGTCAGGAACAAGCAAAGTAGTAGCTGATGCATAATAGACTCCGGCGGAAAATAAGACATGGCCGATCGACGAGCGTTTCGCATCGAGATCAACCGGGGGATACCACGTTATATATAGCTCTGCGTCTATTCGCGGTCCAACCAGTCTGCGCGCTATACGTGAACACGCACAGAAAATAGACGGAGATTAGGGATATTCATGAATTACTCTCGTGTGCGTAACCCCCGGTCGTAGAGGCTTTTGTATTGCCCCACATACTTATTATTGTGTACGATACTCATGCGCTACATAATTATAGAAGTGAACGGAAAGTACAAAGTTGGATACGGATACGCACACAAGTACAATATAGAATTCCAGCTCTAGGGACAGAAGAGGGGATTTAAGTGTCTATAAAGGCTATTTTTGGCCAGGCTTTGATATCATTTTAACAAAGAAGACACATTATTCGTTAGGAAATGTATGTTTGTGTAAATACAAACTTTCAGGGGGGGGGGGGCAATGTTATTGAAAATTGAAAATATGATTGTTCCCATCCCTGCTATTAATTTCATGGTTGTAAAAGTTCTGAAATGTGTTTTTATATTTGTAAACCATGGCCTAATTAGAAGAGCCTTAAACAGGAATTTCTTTTGGTAATTCCCAGACATTCGATGATGGTAATATTTTATTTCATAATTCTTTTGTCAATTGCGTTACTCCAGTTCATGTGTATTCCTGGAAATAAAATATTACAAAATTCTTTCCCTTATTCTCTTTTCTGTTTGATTTTGTTTTAAAGTGACCCGCGGAATATATATATATCTGGAAATTTATTTTCGGGGTTTGTTTGTGTGTAATATGACCCTTGGATAGAAATATAAGTGTGCGGTGGGCTGAAGGGCTCAAATAAAACTTGTAGAATTCTAATTTTCATCTTCAACATCATTATCACAATCACAATCGTCATCGCCATCACAATCATTATCATTATCATCATCACCATAGCCATCATCGCCGTCACCACCTACATCATCATCACCACCATTAGCATTGCATCACAATCATCATCATAATCACCGTCATCATGATCATCACCATGCACCACCGACATCGCCATTAATTGCCATCATCACCATCACGTTAACGACCAGCATTGCCATCATAATCACCCTCATCAATCATCACCACCATCAGCATTGCCATCAAGATAATCATCGTCATCATGATCACTGTCATCATTATCATCATCACCATAGCCATCATAATCACCGTCATCATGATCGCCATCACCACCGACATCATCACCACTGCCATCATCATAATCACCGTCATCATTATCATCATCACCATAGCCATCATCTCCACCGTCGCCATCACCACCATCACAATCATCACCAACATATCAAAATATGTCAATGCTTGACTATTTATATTATGTTTACCCTGTGTAGGTACTATTTTGGGATGAAATACAAATCTGCAAAATATATCTTTTAAAAAGATTGTTTTTCTTTTGTGGGGGGGGGGGGGGCTATTATTTAACAGGTCTGTGTAATTCACATTTCTAAATCAAAATTCATGCCAACTAACCCAAGAGAAAACCAGGTCTGGTTTCTTCTGAATAGCCTAGTAAATGGACAAAAAAATGTATTATTTAACACTACTACAAATAATAAATGCGATAGGACTAGGAATAAAATTTGCATTTTCTAATATTTATATTTTATTTATAAACTGACTTTGACATTTATGTTGAGACCATCACACGCATAAAATGTGTCGCTGAGAATAAAAGTATTATTAGAGTTAAATATTGTTAAATTGTATAAAGGTGACAGTTCAGTCAGTTTTCTATTAATATAATAAATGCATTGTTCGTGTGAAGCTCCAGAATCCCACCTTGGAACTTTGGAAGTATCAGAGATTTTTGTTTTATTGAAAGGAATAAGGTGAACAAAATCCTTCTCGTCCTTCTCCCAAACTCCCCGTTCAAGATTGTTTGTTCCAACGTGAAGCAAAACTGCGGTTGAGTCTTCAAATAAATAACCATTAAAACGAACAAAGGCATGGAGTCCAGTAAATGTTGATCCAGGAATGCAATGGAGACTGATGTGTGATGTCTGTCAATGTCCCGCAAGCTTCGATGGTTGAGTGCGTCTGTCAGAAAAACAACAACAAATGATAAGAAGAATAAAATGTCTTAGTTCAATGTATGGGGATTTGAAAAGATCTTATCAAAGTAGCTAGCCATTTATGGTAGACAAAACTGGCTTGCTTTCAAATTTTTTTTTTTAAATGAAAACAAATTACAGGTGTCAGATTCATGAAGTTTTCCCTTCATTTTTCAAGATGTGCACAAGTTCTAAAATGTAAGTATTTACCTTTGGCTTTTTGTTTTAATTCTGCTCTGTTCATAATCATAATATTAATAGGTCTACAACTCGCACAAGGAAATGCTGCTCATTTCTGTGGCTGGCTGTAAGGTTTGAGTTAAGCAGAAGGCAGAACCAAAGTTTGAGAATTCCAAATTAATATAATTAATTATCCTGTAAGTAATTTGTCATTCTAATAACTAATATCCAGCTCAGCTCAACTCAGCTCACTCGCTCAGCTCAGGATTCCAGTACAATTCGATCAGTTATCAAACCCCTTCATTACTTGTCTAAACATGTTTAAACCCTTGTAAATATACATTTAAAACATATCATTTGATCTAGATTTATAATGAATAGCAATGAATAGCAATGACTAATAAGCAGTCGATTTATTTACATTGCTGTCGATTTGCGACAACAAAAACTAAAAAGCTGACAAAAATATATACACATGGGACTACATAAATTCCTGCTGTATGCGCCACACAATGGCACAGCGTGCAGCGACACACAAGCAACCCCGCCATTCCTGACTAAAAGGCCGTAGCCATAGCAATTCCCCGCGATTTCTAATCATTTTCCGTCTACTTCCGGTAGATTTCCAAAATATAGTCCAATAATCTGGGCATATTTCTTATTCAAACATTACTTGCATCTACGTGTTTTCAACATCAAATGATGGACTGGTTATCAAAGACGACGTAGGATGCAAAAATTCGAAATAATATTATCAATACCAGTCAGGAACAAGCAAAATACGACACTATGTAATGAGTAGTTAATTTCCGAGGACTAAAAAACGCTCTTTTTGTTTGCGATAAAAGTAAGCCCAAAATGTAACTAATTTTGGCAAATTTGGTGTCAAAGAACGGCGAAAATTTCAGAGATTGACTTACCCCACGATTCCGCCATGATGAATTGCACTGTAAGCCATACGAGGGCGAGAAAATGATGCTACCAAAATCCCGTGGCTGCTCTCGTGTTTTACGAGAGCGTTGTAAGCGAGCTTTTCACCGAACGGGAATCTGAATAAAAATTGCCGCACAGCCTCATTATCGCGCACGCTGCGGTCTGACTGTACTAGTAGGCTGTTGGAGAATTACAAATTTAGAGTGAATGAGAGAGTGAGAGAGAAAGTGAGCCTTAACGCATTACTTGGCACTAATTCGGAATCGTATCCATACTTTGACACATAACTCTGGCTTTAATTTTTGATAAAAACATACCAAAAATCAACTAAATCTTCATCAATTGTTCCAATAATGGTCATGATTCAAAAGTTGTTGTTTCTTACCTGTTTCGTGTCAATTTTCTTATCTTTTTTGGAGCATTTTGCCTTTAAAAAAACGAAGACTTATAATATAGGCCTACACTTTCTCACAGGATTCTGTGGTCTAGATCTATGCCTCTATCATGTATGGTTTCTTTAGATGATGAAAAATTGACCATCTGTTCACACTTAAAATGTAAAATACAAATAAATTTTGAATCTGTGAAAGTTTTGAGGGGAACTTATTGCAAATGCAATACATCAAAAGATTTGTTTATGAATTTTACTATTTGTTATGCACTTGTATTATTTTCCACATTTAATTGCAATCTAGAATTAGACTATGAAGACTTGACTACTTTGTAAATTATAATTAGGTTTTTATTGTATTTTTCTTTTCCCACTCTCTCTCATTAACAGCCTACTCCAAAGCGATCAAAGAAGCCAGCTGCAAAGCCTGCTGCAAAGAAACCTGTAAAGAAATCATCCGATGAAAACGACACCTCAGAAATGTTTTCTGTAAGTTACCTCTTTCCTTAATGGTCTAAAAATGGTACACTTTTAAAAAATAATATGATGGTAGGTCTTTGTGAAAGATGGATCCTAATTGGAAATCCACCTGATTGAAATTCATTTGAAATTTAATTGTAAAGGCTTGTTCAGAAATTCCGCAGTAAACCGCCTTTGAAAAAAAGCTGCCATGTTTGTTTTACGTGTTTATGAATGGCAACCGCACGCAACAAATGACTTGCCATATTCACAGAGCTCTGTGTTTATAAAAAACACAGAAATGCATCATAGAAAAACCGCTGTGGTTTTGCTGCATCATATCTGAATGAGGCCTAATTGTTGAAAAAGAACAGAGAATTTCAAGGTAATCTAATGTCTGCTCCCAGCCGGCAAGCCAGAAGGATGTGGGTGCATCGCAGCCCAAGCCCAACAGTAAAAGAAATAAGAGACATAATAAAGAGAATAGAAAGTGTAATGCCAAGAAGAGAGACAAAGTTAAATTGATATTGACTAATTGCCAGAGTGTAAGATCCAAAGCTGGGGATATCGAAGTGCTCATCGACTCCGTTAAACCAGACTTCATCTGTGGAACAGAATCGTGGCTTGACCCAGAGGTTAATAGCAGTGAAATCTTCCCAGACAACCACTCTATCTTCAGGAAAGATCGTGAACAGCTAAAGACTGGAGGTGGAGTCTTCCAAGCAGTGAAGGGGGATTTGATTACAACGCACTGCAGTGAACTTAACTCTGATTGTGAAATATTATGGACTGAAACAAAAATAAAGGGGTGTAGACCCTTGCTTGTGGGAGTCTTCTACCGTCCACCGAATGACAGCAATGGTGAAGCAATCGACCACCTGGCGCAATCCTTTACAAGGTTAGGAAATAAGATCAATTCTCACAATGTCATCCTCACAGGGGATTTTAATCTACCCAACATCTCGTGGGATGATCATGTTGTCTCCAGCAGGAGTGGATACAGCACCAGAGCAGCTGATAAGCTTGTCACTCTAGTGGAAGAATTGGGACTTAATCAGCATGTCACCCAACCTACAAGAATTCAGGGAAACACAGAAAACATCTTGGACTTGATCTTCTCCAATAACCCTGAAATAGTGGACAAGATATCTGTTACAGATGGCATTGCTGACCACAGCTCAGTGATAGTGGACTTAAGAGTAGCTCCTACTAGGAAGCGTCCGATAAGAAGGAAAATCTACCTCAGGGGTAAAGCAGATACTCAGGGTATCAAGGAGACACTTCAAGACTTTTCAGATACTTATTTCCAAACGAACCAAGACAAAAGTGTAGAGGACAAATGGGAACAAATTAGAAGTGCAATACTACACACAATGGAAAAACATGTCCCGCACAAGTTTTCCACTAGCCGATTTAACTTACCATGGTTCAATAGATCACTACGTCGTACGATTAAGAAGAAACAGAGATTATACAACAAGGCAGTTAGGACAGGAAAGCCGGATGACTGGGAATCGTTCAAGGCCTTTAGGAAAAGCACCCACAAGCTCATTAAAGAAGCCCGTTCTTTATATGTTAGGGACACTCTTGAATCGGCAATTCTAGAAGAGCCAAAAAGGTTTTGGTCTTACATTAAGCAACTGAAACAAGAAAACTCGGGAGTAGCAGATCTCCAGCAAGGGGAGAAGACTGTAAGCAACGACACAGACAAGGCAAACGTTTTGAATGAACAATTCCGGAGCGTTTTCACCAACGAGCCTCCTGGATTAGCACAGTCCCTTGGCAACAGCCCTTACCAGAAGATTGGACATCTCAACATTACTAGGAAAGGGGTCGAAAAGCTGCTCAGCACGCTGAAGACCAACAAAGCACAAGGGCCGGACGGCATTCCACCGTGGTTCCTGAAGATCGGAGCTGAGCAGCTATCTGCACCTTTGCAAGACCTGTTCCAATCTTCCATCAACACTGGAATAGTACCGCAAGAATGGAGAGACGCCAACGTAGCCGCCATCTTCAAGAAGGGGAGCAGGAAGAGTGCTGCAAACTACAGACCTGTCTCGTTGACATCAGTACTGAGTAAAGTCATGGAACACATCATACATAGCCACGTAATGAAACACCTAGAAAATCAACATATCCTATCAGACTTCCAACATGGGTTTCGTGCTAAAAGATCTACTGAAACGCAGCTAATTCTCACAATCAATGATATTAGCCAAGAACTGGATAGAAATAAGTTAGTCGACATGGCAGTGCTTGATTTTACAAAAGCTTTCGACAAGGTCCCTCATCGTCGCCTAATCTCTAAACTACAATATTATGGTCTTGAGGGAGAAATCACTTCTTGGGTGAGAAGTTTTCTGATGGGCCGCACACAACGAGTTGTCATCAATGGTCATTCATCTCTACCTGCATCTGTTACATCTGGCGTACCGCAGGGTACAGTGACCGGCCCACTATGGTTCTTGTTGTACATTAACGATCTACCAAACAACATGGCCTGCACAACCAGATTGTTCGCAGACGACTGTTTGCTGTATACAGCCGTATCAGCTGATCAAGATACCAGCGTACTGCAGAAAGATCTTAGACAACTGGAAAGCTGGCAAGACACATGGCTGATGAACTTCAACCCAACCAAGTGCTGTACCATGACCATTGGTAAGAGAAACCCCCCTCATCACAAGTATAACTTTTGTAACCATAGTCTCGAGAGTGTGTCTTCTCATCCATACCTGGGTGTTCACATATCGAATACATTGAGCTGGAATACTCATACTCAGGCAGCTACCAAGAAAGCCCAGAGAATACAGAATGTAGTCCGCAGGAACTTGTGGAGTTGCAACAAGAAGGTGAAATCAACTGCGTACCTGGCGTTAGTAAGACCGCTTCTCGAGTATGCATCGTCAGCTTGGGATCCCTCTACCAAGCAGAATATCAAGTCCCTAGAACGTGTCCAACGACAAGCAGCCAGATTCTGTACTAGCAACTACAGTAGAGAAGAAGGCACAGTCACCAAGGCGCTAAAAGACCTAGGATGGGAATCGCTTCAAACTAGAAGGAGAAACCAGAGACTCAGCATGTTATACAAAATGAAGAATGGACTGGTCGACATTCCTTTGTATGACTATGTACAACTGAATCCCAGGGAAACCAGGGGGAACAACCAGAAGTTCCTACAACTTCGCCACAAAGCTAGAGCCTACCAGGACTCCTTTTTTGTGTCAACCATCAAGGACTGGAATAACCTCCCAACTTCCATAGTAAACAGCCCATCATTAACCACTTTTAAGAACAATTTACTTAAACATACCCAATAATTTGATTAGAGTCAACCCACACACAGCGTGCTCTGTCTACAAATACGTTAGCGTGGATGTGTCTGGAAAGGACATTTTGCTGACCAAATCATACAGATACAGATCTTGAGTTTGGATAATGACCAAAAAAAAATGAATGCTTCTAGACGTTCAAGTGTTCCTAAAAAATCATGACAATTATTTACACTCACTCTTCTGCTCCATTTGCCATAGTTACATTTAATTATATTATCTTTATGTTAAAGAAAAAAACCCTGATATTTATTAATGAACAAACTTTGTCTTTTCAGCTATCCAGACAGCGATTTGTTAATGTGAGAGAGTTCCGAGGAAAAGTCTTGATTGATATCAGAGAGTACTATGAAAAAGAGGTTGGCGATCTTCTCCCCGGAAAGAAAGGTTATTATGATTTTGAAGATGAAATGCCTCTGTGGAAAGGGCAAATTATTTGTTGTGCAACAAGTGCATTATGAATGCAAAGAATCATGTGTAACCGTATTTGAATATTTCAACATATTTTTAGTTAAGGGAATGTCTATTGCTCAGCTTTTTGTGGTATTTGCTTTATCAAGCTTTTAGATATTAAACATAGGATGTATTTTGTCATAATTTTAAATTTTAAATCAATAATAAAAGTAATTACAAGTCCTTCAGTAGTAAAATTCTATAAGAACAGCCCATTTTCATAAAGTAACCAAACTTAATGCATACGTCTTTGTGAAGTCCCTCAATACAATCATTCACCTTTAAAAAATATTACATGTCAATAGTCAGAATGCAAACGACATATATTATGTGTTGTTAGGTAGGGCAAGCCATAATGTTTGTCCTACCTAGCAACAAATACCCTATGCGATTCGCATTCTGGCTATTGAGACTATATTATTTTTCTAACGGGTAAATGAAATAATTTGTATCGAGGCACTTCACAAAGACGTATGTATTAAATTTGGTTACATTACGAAAATGGCCTATTGTTGGAGGTAATGTTAGTGATTTGTATATTTATTATTTTGGGTAGGCAAACCTTTTGCTAAACAATATGATTTATTTTTCTTATTCAAGCATGGATATTTATTGTTGTGGTGGCTTCTGTTAAGATTGCATTAATGCTTCCAGGTCATAAAGCAGTAGTTGACAGGAGGTCCTTTTTTGGTTTGTTTTTAATGGCCTTCTCTTCTTAATCAGATGTCTGTTTCATTTGTGTTTGTTTTTCTCCAGGAATCAGTTTGACGGTGGATCAATGGAGGAAGCTAGTCAGCCAGGTTGATGATATCGACTCCAGGATTGAAGAGATGGCTTGAGTTCTCCTTAGCGGGTTTCTTTCGTCGTCTTACTATGTAGAATATCTAATTAATGGCCACAATTATCAAGTCTGTAATAAATTAAATATCTTACAATGTCTGTCGCAATAGACACTAAACTATTGTAGTATTTTAAGCATTGACCTAAGATTTATCATTAAAAGCAGAGTGTGTTGCACCATCGATATTAAAGATCACTAATTTCTCCCCCGAAAAAGTCTACCACACTAAGTACATAATGAAGACTGTTAGCAAGTCTTCCTGCTAATTTTTTTTATCAGCTTGTAATATTTATGTAATGTAATGTGCTATTTAAGAGTAATGAAGATATTGAATTTACTGTAACAATGCAGCTGTAGGCGATTTTGATGTACATTTTCATGCAGCTATTGATTATCAAAATCATTTTTTTCTTCATTAAGTTTCAAAATATTTAGCTTTAAGCTTTTCACATCACTTTTATCATGTCATCATTTGGTTTTTCATTGAGAGTTTTTCTCATTTTAAAGTGCATTTGCTTTAATATAGACCTGCATTACAAATATAGGTCGTAGATTGTCATTTTGAATATAGTTTCAGCCTCATGTAGAGTAGATTTTCCTAAGCAAGGATGCCCTATATTTGATTTTCTTTTTCCCAAAGCCAAAGAGACCAATTGTGGACAAGTTGGGAGACCCGATAATAGCTTCTAGCCAATTCCTAGATTGAATTCCCTACAATATGATTTCTTGAATTATCAACAGAATCTTTGAAGTAAAAAGCAAAAACTAAAAATGTCTTGATTTGTACCAAAAATAAATTCAGTTATGCAGCGACTAATTTCCTTATTTAAGTGCAATAAATTGTATCAGAATACCTGAGTACCTGAATAATCATAGGGTCAATCCATCAGGTGGTTTTCTTGGTCCAATCACCTGGATAAGTATTGTTATGACACTTTGCCTCACTTTTGCCAAAACATGAAGTACAGTACAGTGTATGTACTAGACAGATCTGTAATACACCCAAAAATACACAAAAGTATTATAAATACATGTATTATAAATGGAGTCCATCCGCACTTTAAATATTTTATCCTTTGTGTTCTCTGTGATGTAGTTATACTTCATATCATGTATATCTATCTCTTGTATAAATTTAACCATCATATTTCATCAATCATTAAATCAGAATTTCTCTGATTGTTTTATAATGAGTAGATTTGATACCTTTTTTCTAATTTGCACTGTTTTTCTTTTTTAATTATCGTAAGGTGCATCTTTTCTATGATAAACATATGTGTTTTGTGGTCTATTAACTTGGCTATTCTAAAATTTGTATTTGTAATTAATACCGTAAGTCTCCAAAGTGTACCTGAACAGTTCTGCTATAAATAATATTTCGTCCATAGTTGGTTAAATATTACAACATCTTCACAAATGGAAATACATAATTAAAAAATGTCAAGAAAAACGATGATTGACATTAGATGTTGAGTTTTCCCCCTTCCCAAGAATTGTCTCTCTCAGATTTAATCTGAATCCAACTTGTTAATTTCATAGTCATCCCCCATCTCCCCCCCCCCCCCCCCCAAATTCACGATTCATTTTATTTGATGTAAATAGCAACTTGCTTTGAAATAAAAATTAAAATAACATCTGGGCCTTGTTTCAGAAGAAGAAAAAAAATTCAGTAGCAAGTGGCAACCTTTTGTTATAAGCCATTTGAGAGATACAATCTATGCATGGGTAGATAAAAGTCATTTTTACAAAACTTTAAAACCCATCGAGAAAAATCCTGGATAAATGTTTGTGAACGTTATTTAATCATTACTCATATATGCATCAAAGTTACATTCTATGATGCACAGTTTCCCAGGCAACTGAATTGTTCCGTCTTGTATAATCTGATGGAGCTGACAAATTATATTACAAGTATTATTATCTGTACTTTTTTTGTAAGAGTAAGCATTGATTGTCTATTCAGGGGCTTTTTGTTTTCACTATTAATATTTAAAAATTGTAATATGTAGAGAAGAATATTTAATATACCAGGCTCATTCGTACTTCAAATAATAAAAAGATAGCGATGTAGTAAGTTTTGAAGTATCAGCAGTCTGATCTGTAATTTTGAATACTATGAGTGAGAGATGGATGTTGATTGGTAATATGAGAGAAGGCAATAGACCATTTTTGTAATGTAATCAAATTTAATGCGTGAATCTTTGTTTTTTAAACAAATATTTCATTCACGTGTTATGATTAATAGTACTTCAATATCAACATGTGACTTGCAAACATTAAGTGTTGCTAGGTAGGACAAACATTATGGCTTCTCCTACCTAACAACATGTGATGTCATGTGTGCAAATCACATTCCGACAGTTGAAATACAATAATTTTGTAACAGGTGATTTGTAACTGGGCACTTAACGAAGATTTGTGCATTCAATTTGATTACATTATGAAAATGGCCTATTGTGTTATAAACTAGTTGCCATGAAGTCCTGCCCTCACATAATGTATGTTTTAATAAAAGAAAAAAATAAGAGCAACAGATCGATGAAAATCAGAGAACAATCTACAGCAAAAGGCAAATTTATTAATTTTTTCAGTTGTGATTTATCATACTGATGATTTCCCTTGTAAGCAGCTCTCCATTTGTTTTGTACAGAAATTCATTTTCTTTGTCTTTTAGTCATATCTATACCCTGTATATATATGAATGGACTGTATTTTTTACTGGTATATTCCTTGTATATGATAGATTCATTCTTTTATTGACACCAAGAAGGGGGATATTTGAAACATTTGACAAATGGGGCATCGTTTCACAAAACCGTTGTATAAGTACTATTTCACCAATGTCCTTTTGAAACGCATGCTAGATTTGATACACATGTTTCAATTCAAATCATTTAATTCATTTATTTATCAAACCATCAAAATATATATACAATCAAAATAAATTACATCAAAAATTTAGCAGAACACAATGATGGTTTGGTGACCCCGGAGAAAGCAGGGCTTATACCAAGGGGCCACCAAACGTTTCAATGGGTTGTCTGCAAAATTGTACTTGTGATGATTTCATGAGACGCTGTCCTGGTCTCTAATGGATATACGTTTTAGTGAAACACAGTCCCAAATTGAAATCTCCACCAATTTCACATAAATAAAGGGGAAGTCCACCCGGAAATAAGTCGGTTTTTGTAGCAGCAGGCAAATTTCCCCTCCCATTTGCTCTTTACATCAACTTTCATTTTCTTCATTATTGATGACGGAATAGATTTCTTCCATACATGGATGGTATAGAAATATCAGGGTGGACTTCAATAATTATATTCAGGGTGCATTTATGATTGAAAGTTTTCTTTAGGGAAAATGAGAATTTCTGATCAATTTTTTTTAGTACAGTGCAAATGAGAGGGGACCTTGCAAGATATGTCACTGAGTTGCCAATTTGTGTTTGATTAATCAAAACTTCAACAAATCATAACTATCTTATTTTTAATCAGAATTTGCCCAATCTTTCACTGACCTGTTCCTCTCACTTTTCTGCTTCTATTAAAACCAACTCAACATCAGGATGGACTTCCCCTTTAAAAGTTGCATTTGAGTTTGGATTGTGTTTAATCACCAATTTACAGCAAGAGGCAACCAATAATACAAAATTACAATAATAAATTATTTACATCACACAAAAGAAACTTGCAGACAGGTTTGTAAATGTTCATCAATATTTTTTTGTTTTTAATATGCATGATATCTTCATAATTGTAATATGCAATCAGAGTAGTGTACATGATATATATCAACACAGTGGCGTTTAGTATCCTAGTCTCATCACATTGTATCTCATCATACCTCGTACATAATCAATAAATGAGCTTACTTCATATGGGATAAATTCTTACATTAATAAAGAAAATAGTTGAATCGAGAGGAAATCATTTGTATTTTCAAATCTAAGCAACGTATAAGGCTATGGAATTTTAAGTGGAGACTTGAGAATCCAATGCATACATGTATATATTCCTTGACAGGAAATACAAATTTTATCAAGACAATATTTATATAGTTTTTCCAACAAGATACATCAATCTACTGAAAACCACCTTCCATGACAAACAGTAAATTTATCCCCACAAGAAAAATGTATTTGACTATTTAGTGTTTATACAATCACATGCCTGGACTTAAAATAAGAAATATAAAAATTATTTTTCTGTTGAATCTCCCACTGTCATCTCTTGCTCATATGAATCAATTTATAAGAAAGCAGAGTTTGTTTGACAAAACAAGTGTGGATCATTTAAATCACCAATAACATCCCTATCATAATCATCATCACCATCATCACCACCACTATCATCATCAACATTATCATCATCATTCATAGCATTAGTTTTCATCAAAATGTATTCAGACTGGCTTACTTTAACAGGTATTGGATATAAGTAGTAAACTGTGTACATATCAAAACATCTTCTTAATATCTTTTTAAAAATCATCTTCTATAATTGCTGTCTTTTTTGATCTAGAACGTATATGGTGTTGAAATGCAAAATATACAATGTAAACTCAATAGTTTTTGCCTGGACTACAGCTCTAGCTCAAATAATCTGCCAAAATTGGATCAGGTTAAAAATAATAATTTTTCATTAAATATTAACTCATAGCAGCTCTAATTATAACTGCACTGCTTGAATATTCTGTGCATTCAGATTATAGTATTAAACATAAGGAAATCAAAACTGCAGAGGATCTATTACTCCGCAAAGTAATTATAGTAATTTGACCTACAGAGAGAGCAAAACTGAAAATAACCAAAAGAAAAATATGAATAATTGGAAGTTTTCTAGAATCACAATCATCGGCTATATCTGTACTTCTGTCCATTTGCAGCAATTTGGAAAATTATCAGTGCCTAATTCTCAGGACTAGTCATTACAGATGTATACGGCGATACACTATGTTATACGAGACATTGACATGTATTCAAACGACCAAGTATAAAATAGTTCATCCTCATCATTCCTGATCAAAATGAAACAACAAACATACACAATTTTATTATAGCTACAGAGAAACTTAGAAAAGTTTTTTTTTAAAGATCATAATAAAAATGATAATAAAAATTGGAGGTGTATAAAAATGACAGATTCTTTCTTCATACATGTACAACATGGTGATAGTCATAATAATAATAATAATCAGGAGCGCCAGAAGGGTCAAATCTGACTGACATAAGCGCTATACAAGAACCCATTATTATTATTATTATCATTGGCAAAAATATGCACGACATAACTAAAATAGAGCATGGTATATTTATAATGAGGACATTATACTTTCCAAAATAATATACAAGGCATAATTCTGATGGCTAAACTCTACTGTTGGTGAGATGATAAACAATGACCATGGTGAGAAGCCCTATATGATATAATTGTTTTTTTGTACAGTGTGTCCGTAGATGAACACTAAACATAAATAATTGGAGATTGGAATTATTAGAGAGACCAACACACCTTATGACCAAAACGAAACTAGATTCTTAAAGAAATTGCAAAAGGATGGAAAGTCTAAAGAATATAACTTCTTCTGAATACAGATCCCAGATGCCCTTTGAGACACTGAACACTGAAAATGCAGAGTATTTCATAAGCCTTTAAGATTGGGGAAAAAAGGGCTATAAATCTGTAGGCAGTCATGCGGCTATCGACTCGACTATCATTCAGAACCGATCAGGTCTTTCCTCTCATCCAGCAATATTAATATGATGATGCATATGATCATTCAGACTTATGAAGAAGAATTTACATTTGTATCTCATACTATTGCAATTTCTTCCAAACTCAGTTCACAGTTGGGTCCTAAATTGTGGCTGGCCTTCATACATATACCGGTATATATATAACATAATAATTGAATACATTAAAAGACAGCCAATATTACTTGCTGCTACTTAACTACTCATTGTTTAAATACATAATCTGTCATCTTTACAAAAGCACCATTTTTTCTCTCTCACAGAATCAATAAACAAAAAAAAAGTTGGTATTCAGTTAAAAATTATTCAAATATACAGGAAGATTACAATACGTCTACTAGGATTGGGTACCCTAACTACCCTTTTTTTTTCCTTCTAAAGAAACAAATGTTAGAATACTTTACAGAAATTATAATGAAAATAGAGGAAGAATAATACATATGATGATAGTTAGAGTGAAACCTACATGCATGTCTTTGTTTGTGATGTAGTATGAGTTTAATAAGGGAGAAGTAAAACATGTACAAAGAAACATTACAATGAAATCTTTTCCCGAAAGAAAATTGTTTCATCTGAAATAAATGTAATTTTTATATTTTAACATGTATCAGAAAATTATTTGCCCATAACCAGTCAAACCCCAAACATAATTAAAAATGATAAATTAATTAATCTTTAACATGAATATGCACAGGTTATTAATACTATAAATAAACAAATATATTTGATCTATACCGTGACTACCTAAAACTATATAGTCATATCCTCCAGTGTGACTACCCAATAACCATTGGTACATGATAACAAACGTCAATAGAATTCAGTGAGTGTGCAATGTGACTGTAACTCTGTGACTGGAAAAATTTGGTGATAACATCTCCAAAATATTACAAACAAATATAGAGTCAATTTGCTGTTCATTGAACCAACGCTTTCTGTTATGATATGAGGAATGAAGTCACAAGTTAAGAACTAATAATGTGCCACATGATTGAAAAGTTGCTATGAGGTATTTTCTCTTCTTTCACAAACTTGAATAACTTGTGTCTGTATGACTGGTAATGTACAAAGGATGAGCTGCATAACATTTTATACTAAAATGAGCTGTCTGTGCACTTTCGTGATATCATTCCACTACATAGGTAACTTGTATCTTTTAACAGTTCTGTTTGACAAAATAAACTCTCATACTCCACATTCATCAATTCTTGACATTCAAGTAAATATATAATGAATGAATGGAAAGCCTTTTTCAGGGGGAAAAAAAAAATCACAAATAATATACAATCCATAACCTTCAATAATCTATACTCCATATACATGTAATTGTAACGTGCATTTGGCTTTGGTATAAAGAAACATAGTAGATTTCCTCAATTACGAAATGAAATACCTATCCATTGTTAATAAACAAAAAAAGTCATTTTGTGTATTGAATATGTTCATCAGAGAGAAAACGAACAGTGCAAACTGTCTAAGGATCTACAGCAAGCATTACTTATTATGGCATACATAGGGACTACCTGGAATTTGCAGGAAACAAAAGAAAGAGATATAAGACTACTCATAAAAAACTTAGGGCGAGTCAGTACATACATGTTGAATGCTGAAACCTGAATCGTCACTACATCTACTAAAAATAATACAAAGAGATTCATCAATTGTCATCTATGTTTTTTGTAAGCTAGCGTAGATTCTATATGAAATGAAAATTATACTCTCAACTACATCACAAAGTATTTTCTTTGGCAGTGGTACCACGCAAATTTAAGGATCACAAATGATTCATGAGATCTCTAAAACACAAAATAAGGAATGTTATACTTCATGGATTATAGATAGAGCAAATGTAAAATATTAAGGTATCAATGCAGCTAATAAAATTTACAAATGGGGTACCAGTAGGTTCAATTCCCCACATGTTTAAGTTGACAAAACTAATTATTTTGTTATTCTTTTCAAGATGAGTACATTGATGTTGAAAATAGTCTACATTCAATGTGATTACCGTAATCATAAATCCTATGACTATTTCCCTCCAATGAATTGAATTTTCATGTAGTAGGTGTATGCACATATTAGAACAAAAGACTACTTATAATACCACAGGGTCATATCCCTAATACACTGTCATAACTGGTCTTGACATATATCTATACTTTTTTCCATTGTTGAAACATACACTGTGCACAAACATCTTTAATATATTACTTTTATACTTTTGTTATCTCTCTTTCTCTAATATATCGACATTCTCTGATTCTCGCAGTCTTCTGGCTACAATCTTTCAAGCTATTATTTACAAGAAAAAGGCCTCAATTCAGTGACTGAATGTACAGAGTTTGTCGACGCCCTGATTCTGACGCCTGAATTGCTAAATTACCGGAGTTCACTTCGTCGACTCACAGAAGGAAATGTCATTATTATAACGACCATGTGTGTGCTTCAGAAAGCTGGGTTTTACTTCATAGAAACACAAATCTCTTTTCTCAATGTTCACTCTCTAAAAAGCCATGCTGGGATGCATGACATCTTCCATCGTACCTTGCTTGCGTCATATGGAAATCTTGGTAGCACTCGAAACTTGCCGATGAAGGATTACCTCTGTGTATCTTAGTCCTTCAACAACATCTGTCCACGCATTATCAGCCGGCGATTCCACATATTCATCAGCTTGTGCAATAATAATCAGATGCCGTTAAGTTATCTTCAAACACCAAGTTGTACTGACCAGCTTTTATCTTTAAAAAAAAAATTGAGTTAAAAATTTGACATCCATCTCTTTCTTCCGAGCTTTAATATTTGATGAATCTGACATCGCTGTATCAATATCTCCTTGTAATGCCCTGCTGTCTTTGTAATGACCTATTTTTGGAAGAAGCCAAAGCATTCTTAATATGCGAAACTATGTGTTACCTCATTATAGACCTTCTCATTATACAATCACATCCCAAAATGGTTAAAACCTCTGTAACACTTCAATCATTTGGCAGCTGTTCATTCTCATCCAATATACTATCCTTGAAGAACTCTCTTTATACATCTACTCCTGACTCCGCATCCATCTTTCCTTTGTGAGCTTGAGGTACACGTTTCATTCTGAGATGCTTGTTGCCATGGTAACATGATTGCTGCATCCAGTGACCTTCATCCAATCCTCTGGAATGGAAAAGCCTCTAGGATGTGTTATCATGATCCTTTACTTGCTGTTGATTAATCTTGCATTCTCTCTGTTGCTCCTTTCTCTTCATTGCTGTCTCCCTCTCTTGATCAGCGCCTTGGTAAGAGGGCTGATCAGTGCTACCCAAGATGAATACTCATCATACTTTCATTCTCCAGTATCACAGGAACTTGTTAATGTTTAAGAGATCAGTTGATTAGTTTTGTTTATATGTAGACTGGTTGCTCTTGCCCTGTGAGGAGCTTGTACATGGAAAGGGGCATCGTCTTCATACGGATCTAAAAACAATCATGAGAAGGAAGAGCATATTAATGAAGGACAAAAGTTTGTTATGAGGCAAACAAAAATAATAATACTCAAGCTTAGAGGGGAATGATGTGAACGTGTGTACTACTACGCCTACAGCTACTAATAGTACTACGACTACGACTACTATGATTATGGCGACTACTACGATGACTACAACTACAACAACGGCGACTACTAATACTACTTCTTCTACTTCTACTACTGCTACTACTACCGGTACTACTACTACACATATTACTTCTGCCGCTACTGCTACTACTACTACAAGTACTAATGAACTCAAGGTGCAATAACTAATAATAATAGTAGTAGTAGTAGTAATATTTATTATAGCGCTAAATACTAATGTTAAAGCATTACTACCCCCAGCATTAAACGTCTGAAAAGGAAGGCTTAAATGCTTCCAATATAAAACTATTTATTTTATGAGGGATACCTGACCTCCCACATTTATGTACATACCTCTCCTACTGATGTTGAAAGCATCTCAACGATCTTCTCATGAGCCGTTGCCACGACGCTGCTTCCGTTGATCTCTATTATCCTATGCCCCACCCTAACACCTCCTCTCTCAGCAATGCCACCTCGCATTAGACTGCATATCTAATACAAAAACAAAGAAAAGACAGATTCAAATTAAGTTTATGACATGACTCTGCAGCACAATTACTGAGATTTTGTAATCAACTGTAAGTTCTCTACCCAGGTGCCAACCTTTCAAAGCAAAAATTAGGAATTTCCGAAGGCAAAATTAGGAATAGAGTAATTTTGTATACCTTTTACACATAGGTTTTCAGAAAAAGAGAGGAATCTATGGTTTGTAAGATTAGTCTGAATTCCCCCAAAATAGGAATCATTCCTCCAAAATAAGAATGGTTGGCACCTTTGAGACATTAACATGTGTACATGGATTGCTCCATAAATTCATGTCGAGACATCACTCTAATGCCTACATAATTTGTTACCATTATAAGTTCTTCTCTTCTCAATAATTCTACTGTATTAATACCTACATAATCATTTCATACTAGTCACTTGGGCATGTGGAACTCATACTGCATTAATGCAATAACCCTGGTATAATACTACAATAATAATGCAAAAGAGACATGTAAATTTATTCCTTGTGCCTTACGTAATACGCAAGTTTCTTTGAGAGAAATGCATCGTTTGACAAGAAAAGGAAGAGAAAAGTTAAACAAGAGAAAGAGTACAAGAAAGGGTGAGAGTCAGGGAGAAAGATATAAAGAAAGGGAGAACAAATGGCAAAAAATAATAATGATTGAAAAGGGATATTATGCAGTGCGTCCCAGAAAAAACGAAACCGAGAAGTATCAATGTTCTATCATAACTTAATCAAAACTATAATTAATGAATGATACATATTTGGAAAGCTTAGAGTCTCCTCTTTCAGTTGATGCTACTCAGATGATGCATATTTCAGGCATGAGTGATTAAAAGCAATTTGAAGGAAGGAAACCAAAAAGACATTTGGCGGGCCGTATCTGAATTTCGAAGAAAAATTCATATTTCTAGAAAGTTGAGTTTCTGCCCTTTCATATGACACCTCAATCAGGAAAAATGAGCGAGGAATGACAAAGTTCTGTTTGTTTAAAGTAGTGCTTGCATTTCCATAAACGAATTCGTTTTCACTGGCTGCCTGTCATATTAATAAACAAAATTAACAAAATTCATTTGTTAAAATTATGAAAATGTAAGGGCTACTTTAAATAAACAGAACTTTGTTATTCCTCGCTCATTTTTCTTGATTAAGGTATCATATGAAAGAGCAGAAAATGAACTTTCTGGAAATATGAATTTTTCTTTGAAATTCAGATACCGCCCGCCAAATTACTTTTCGGTTTCCTTCCTTCAAATTGCTGTTAATCACTCATGCGTAAAATATGCATCACGTGAGTAGCATCAACTGAAAGAGGAGACTCTAAGCTTTCCAAATATGTATCATTCATTAATTATGGTTGTGATTAAGTTATGATAAAACATCGATACTTCTCGGTTTCATTTTTTTTGGGACGCACTGTACAATTGCATTTAAAAATTCAAATCACACATTCCTATTACAGTGAGAGATTTAGATTGTAGCGAAGTTGTCCTACTTACGATTCCGTTTTGAACACTGAAGCCAAGCTGGTACTTTGTATCTGGTCTTTTGATGAGGACTTGAGTAACAGGCGGACATGATACAACATTGAACTTTACAAGACACTGACTCTTCAATCCCTGCAAGACAAAATTAAAAATAAAATCGTCATCACTTTATTGTATGTGTGTGACACTTGACTATAATAAGTCATTTCCATAAACAAAAGTACAAAAATAAATAAATAAATTTTGAAGAAAAAAAAATTAAATACAAAACAGTTGTGATCATTTTTTTTTTTATCACAGTAACTTTTTGATCATCTATCTTGATACAAAAATTGTTTCATGGGATCTAACTTCACACATTATGAGCTCACTTTGAATATCAAGAAGAAAAACAAGGTTCTCTTTGTACAAAAAATGTAAGATAAATATACAATTTTAAATGTTCGAATCACTGAAATGAATCATCCAGATCTCCACATTCTCGAATACAAGGAGATTCCAAAGGATGATACTATTTCTGTCTACATTCAGATAACCTCTTATAACCACATTTCATGAAAGATTATTTGCTTGTAGTTGATTTTATTTTTATTTGTTTCATACTCAACTGCAACAGATTAATTTCATCCATTTAAGTTTCCATCCTTATTCAACACTAATTTCAAATAGTGTGAAATCAAAATCATCTTACACATAGTCGTCACCCAGAAACAGAGTGCTCCAATGCCCTTCAAAAGGCCTTATTTTTTATACATACCTGCCAACCTTTCATAGCAAAGATGAGAAATCTCTCAAGGCAAAATTAGGAAAACATCCTATTTTTGGATACATTTCACACAGAATATTTCAGAAAAGAGAGGAATCTAGGTTTCAAAACAATAGCTTGAAGGCTACAGGATAGGAATCATTCCTTCAAAATAGGAATGGTTGGCAGCTATAGGATAGTCTGCAAGCACAGACCCTAATTTGACACTTTATCAACAAATCATTGTGCCTTGAGAGAAGTCTAGCCCAGCTACTTACTGGTTGTGTCAGGAGCAGCTACAGTACATGGCCTATAGTAGTCTTATAGTGTAGACTCACTTTTACGACTGACCAGGGTTTGTGCTTGCAGACTAGCTATAGGACTAGAGGAAATGTATCGACTATATGGTGTGTGCTGCAACTCACCTTTATCGTTTGTTGGCATTGTTGTAATGGAAGCCCTACAAGGCTGGTGCCGTTAATGGACATCACCTGATCACCGATGTTGAGCTTGCCCGACCTAGCAGCAGCACCAAACGGAGACATGTTTGCTATGACCACGGTGGGGATGAGCGAGCCCCACCCTGATTCTACCACCACCATGCCCATGATCTCACCCCTCTCCTTCTCAACCAACACCTGTCATAAAAGAAACAAATATATGTGTTAACCCATTGCCTAGGGGAACCAGGTGACGCCTGTGCGAATGAGAAAATTCACTTTTAATTCAGTAGTGAATTTTCTACATTATTCCCTCTTCTAATATCATCTTCCTTTGAAAATTGAGTCATGATGTATGATTGATAAGACTATTTATCACTAATTTTCTGAAAATATTTTTAAAAGGTAAAAAATTGAAGGCAAAATAGAATTATTTGCCCCCTACATAATGAAAACCTGATGGGTGAATATCAATGTTGCACCTGTCATTAGCTCGCTCATATGAAACTAGGACTGCATATATGTGAAAACAGCTGCTGTATCATACTAGCAGAATCAATCTCATGATATATTCCTGCCATTCAACATTTCAAATTGAATCTGTATTTCTTTCTTTCTTTTTCTCCCTTTTTTCCCCCTTTTTTGTTCCCAAAAGCAATCAACATGGCCTATAAAACACAATTTAAAGAGACTCCCAATTATATATAAAGCAGTTTTTTCAACACGCAGCTGCGGTGTATGATTTTGTAATGATATGGAGCTGTGGCTTGATTTGAAAATGCAAATCAATGCAAAACATTAACACATGGATACGATGACCCATCGCAAATGGACATGTCAATGTACACTGTCATATTTCATCCTTTGGAGATGGTTTCCTTATTCATCTTCTGTGCACTTCCACTGGGTAAGTATCTGTTTGTAACTGACCCATGAGCATGCACTTTCTTACAGTGTGTGAGAGGAACCCGAGATCAAGTTGAATGACTGATACTGAGCAACAAAAAAAAAGGATCTTCATCCCCTTCTTGCTGGTGCCTTAGGATGAATTCCCAGCCCACAAGCAATGCAAATGCAAATGCTTAGAAATGCATTGCATTGGTGATCATTGTACCAGTTCGCTATACTGGGGCATTTGGGCTGATTTCAGCTACACTCATGTATCACTTAGACATATATTTTATGCGTATTATTGATAGCATAATTTATAGGGGGATGCATTTATAATTATAATACATTTTTTCCCTAAATATATCACTCCACCATTTTCTGATTAAAGCCCTTACAGGATTAATTATTACCCGGTCACTGGATTCAATAACTTCATGTACTATTCTGCACATTATAGTGCACATTCTCCACTCCCCTCGGGAGCATTCCAGCTAATCGCTTTATTGTGAGCATGCAAGTGCTAATCTAACCACAATGCCATTCGGCTCCTACCCAATCAATACCTGGGTGGAGAGGGGCAAAGTAGATAAAATGCCTTGCTTAAGAACAAAAGTGCCAATAAGTGATTAAACCACTAGACTACAACACCTCTACCTGCCATAGTCAAAATTCTGCGAAACTACAGCCACAACAGATGGTGATTTTAATACATTATGAGCATCTTCATAGTATTACAAATGATTACAATGTAGAAGTCTGCTATTTTGGAACGCAGATTATGTACTTATATGTAGCACCCAAATTTCATTGCAGGATATGTATGTACAGAAACAAAACAAAAAATGATGTGAATTTCTCTCGAGAGGTTCCATTTACACCTCTCCATTTATAATTTGTAGCACAAACAAAATAGTGTGGTTAAAACTTAAGTACATTCCATCTCCGGTTTCAGAGCGTTAAAGCTCGTTATCCAATTCCTAATTACTTGATACGCTCATAAAGACACACAAGTCGCATCCTCTACACACGGGGTAGAACTTGCATCAATATTAATGAAGATTATGAATTCCCCATTAACGCATTTCATGCCCGGTCACCAACTAGTCTCCCAGGTAATTAACCGAAGGGAATGATCCCCACTCTCATTTACACCAAGTACTATCTGATGATATGAAAGAGATATGTTTCATCAAGCGTATCACCGCTATAGATAGCTAGTACTGTCATGGGGTTTATATCTTATACTCTGTATTGTCTGTTTCATATCACACCATATCAACTCTGCTTCACTAGTTGCCAGTCAGACCATTTCAGATATAAAGGGAATGGAGCAATAACAAAATGCTACCCTGTTAAATGGCTGGAATATAGACAAATATAATGTGAATTTGACATAATGCCATATGAAGTCTGTTAAGGCAAAATCACAAGATAATCTTAACTTCAAGCCAACATAACATTTTTTACCCAATACCCTTTTTTCAATACTGTCTCTTTGGCCCATGAAATGTTTGTCAAAACAAATCTTTAAAATGTTCAAAAATCTATGCTACAAAACTGCAGATTAGTATACCCCTTCTTTACATTACATGTACATGTCTTTTTTTAAAATGATTTCATTTGGAAATCATGAGATATCCTATTCCATTTCAAATCAAGCCCTGTATATATGTTTTAAATATAGAATTTGTTCTACATAATTTGTCATGAGGCCGCCATCCTAGTCGAGCATCGCTTATGATTGCGGTCTCCTGCACTTTTTAAACAGATAGTTCAGATAATACTTTAAATTTATGATAATTTGTTAAGGAAATCTTAATTTTCGTTATTATATGTACATATGTAAAATTAAAAAAAATCAAAATCAAAACATTTTGACATGAAGTAATTATTATTTGTATATGTTGTATTATATCAAATATTTATATGTTCTTTGTTATTCAGTTATATTATATTTGGAAAAATGCAGAAATAAAATTAATCAAATTAAATTTGTGGCTACCATTACCTCTTTCTCGCATTCCTTGTTTGAGAAGAGCATGAGATCATCGCCGTAGATCTCCTGAGAGTTGAGCACATCGTGATAGTCGATCTCCTGGGCGTGTGGGTCTTCGATACCATTGGCTTTCAAGAACTCCAGGTAGGCTAGTGCAAAGGCCTGGCCTATCGTCTGTGCTATGAGTTGTGCCTATGGAAAGAGATGGGAATGAGATCATGAGGAGGACATTTAACATGAATAATGTTTCGTAGACACTGCTCCAGGGAAGTCATTAGGCTAAAAATTGGTATTTTAAACTCCACATAACTGCCGGTTGTAAACTGCATTTGGAAGGAAATGTAATCTAATACCTGAAAACCCAATTTTCTACTGCACTGTGTGGTTGTCAACTTGTCATACATGTAGGTCTTTTTAAAATAATTTTCATTGCAATTTATAAGTCAGTGATGTAAACTAAATTAATCACAAAATTAACAAAAGAAAAAGATTTTTCCTTTCTGTTGTGATTTAAACAAACCTTTTCGATAGGCAGCGATTAAAAAAAAAAAATGCAAACCTCTTTTCTCTATATTAAAAAGCATCACTCTCACTAATATTGAATACAATTTCTTCCCAAAATGAAATGGTTATAAAAATAGGCATAGAACTGCAATGTAAAGGTCGAGTGTGTGTACTCAATAAATCTATATTCTTAACCGCTGATTTTGCCACCTATAAAAGAGAGCATGTACTTCGCGAGACCAATACAAGTATAATACTTCCTATACTTACATGTATCATAGTCATAAAAGAAAATATTCTATTCTTGTTTCATAATGTATATGAAACCTCCATGCCTTTCTAAAGAGCCTTGCAAATTATTACCTGGTTACAACCCCTGCTGCCCTAATTATAATGCATGTTATAAGAGTAGCCCCGACAAACATTGTTTTGTGATGCGAGTGAAAGCTAGCGGTGAACATGGAAAGGTAGACATAACATTTGACTTGTGTTTGCTCATGGCCCTCTATCTAGGGCTAGAGCTTTCATCAATATCAGGCTTGATATCCCTGAAGTTTGCCCCTTGTAGACTTACTCTCGCTTGCTTGGGGATGGATTACAGAGAGCAAGAAATGGGGATATTTACAGTGGGAGAGTGAAGGAAAGTCGGAGTGGGTAGTTAGAGTGGGAGACAGCGGGTAGAGAGGCAGAGAGAGACAGAGTAGAGAGAGAGAAAGGGAGAGAGGGAGAGAGAGAGAGGGAGAGAGAGAGAGAGAGAGAGAGAGAGAGGTGTACATGTATATACATATATAATGTATATGAGTCTATGACACAAGCAAAAAATGACTGAAGGAGAGAAGAAGAGTGAGAAAACAGAGAGACATAGAGAGAAGAAAAAGAAAGAGAAATAGATATGATACAGGCAGAGGTGATAATAGAAGAGGGAGTACAGACATTTAATGAGAGATGAAGAGTGAGAAGAGTGGTATAACACCAGCAAATACAGAAAGAAAGAGAGAGAGGTACAGTGAAAATATACTGACATAATGGATAGGAAGTAGGAGAGAAGAAAGAAAATATTCAAACTGAGTCAAACAGACAAAGACAAAATTTAAAATGTAGAAATGAAAGAAAGGGAGAAATATATTGCAATCTGAGAGTGGATGTCAGAGAAAGTAAGGACAAGCAACTATATTATCAAAACTCAAGCTGACATTCCTGCCATTTTTAAAACAAACCAAACTATTTGCACAAGTCACTCTCTCCCGTATTGACTCCATCATCCCCTGACACTACTTACATCTTCTGTCTCAAAAACATGGCAGATGATTTTCCTTGGTTGCCTTCGTCCTTCAGCATCCAGCATGACTCCGCTCTCCTCCATGGCTTCGTCCAGCGTCCTGGTGATCTGGCGACGTCGAGCCATGATCACGACGATGTTACCGATGTCGGCGATGTAGGAGATGGTCTTCAGGGGATGGTCCATCATGGTTTCCTGGGGGAAGAGGTTCAAGATCGAAATGAAGAAGATGAAATTCACAAGTTGAACAGAGATGGGGACATTACGTATCCCTGCATACTCCTCTTTTGATTTTTGTGTAACCTGTAATTTCATTGGTAATTTTGATGGCAGTTGTCTGCTCCCAGTAAAGTTTAGATACGCGATGTATGTTCTTACCATCCAGATTAACTTTTTGTAAGCTCTCAAGCATTTTGTTGTGGTGAATTTTTGATTATGAAGTAGTATCTTTTTCTGAACAATTTTGACTCAATATATTGATCAAGGTTATACTCAGAACTTTTGATTATCGTTCAGAAAAAAATGGCAATACTGGGCACACAGAATGTGCATTTTGCTTGTTGGTTATGGAAAGAGAAACAAGCCTACACAATTAAATGTCATAACAAACATTCAATATTTTCAAAGTGTGTACTTTATTTTTCATATTTTACTGTCTGGCCATCCTCTTGAAACGATTTGTACCATCTCTCAGTGGAACATTAAATGCAACAACTTACGTACTTCATCTATTAGGGGCATTTTATTTTTCATTCTATATGAATTTCTAACGATTCTCACCCCAAACTTCCTCAGGAGACATATAACAGGTTGAAAATATGCTACATATACCATTGATTTTTTTTCAATAATTCTGCCACAAGAAATCGAACTCAAATGAAAGGTACAATCACAAATCATTCTCTGATATTCAAATATATCACATCAGAGGTTGGGGCCTGGATAGTACACTGTGTTTTAAAGCGATACTTAACGGATGAGCTTTCTGCCCAAGCGTACTGTTTATTGCACAGCCCCCTCTTATGGTCAACTTGCCAACAGTGCGTAACCCAGTCACTAACTCCTACTTCGCAGACAGAGAACTTGATGAGAGAACCATCAGCGCAGCTAGGGAAGCAGCAAGTTACGGGACCATACTGCTACAGCTAACCTGAGATGGAGCTAGAGGGGATTTTGAGGTAATGCTTTCAGTACAGTATGGCTTTAAGCCCCACCTCACTAGGAGGGATTAGACCTCCCTGCATGGTCACTGAACAGGTGGTAATCTCATCAAATACCAGTAACCTCTCAATTAACATAAGAAAAAGGGGACCATGGGGGACCAATAGTCACCGATTAGGTATTGTTTGCTATATAGAGGGTGCAAGTAGCTACAAGTAGTGCTGTGGGGCTTTAAAGGAACTTGGAGGCAAGAGGGTATAATGTTTTACCTGCATGTTGCTGACTTGGTTGTCAGCGTTGAGTACCCTGATGCGTTCATTGGAGATGGCGAGGTCTACCTCTGTACTAGGCTGCTCCTCCCCATCAGGGGACTGTCAAAAACAAATCAAACATTATCACCATGGTTACTAATTCATCTATATTATCACCATAGTAACAACATCATCTACCATCATCACCTATCATCATTTCTCATCATCTGTCATCGCCTGTCAAAAATAACTACTTATATCAATCTGCTCTTAATACACAGGTATACTGGGGAAATAGCTTCAACCACTATTAGAATACACCAATATGACAACAGTTATTTAACATAGGAGGTGAAATACATATGGCATACATTTTGTGGGAAGAATAGCGATCACTTCAATCAGAGTGTGGCTATAAAACCATGGTAAAATTTTGCTTGAAGTATTTTCACCCGAAAGTGCAATACATCCTATTAGACACTGGTAATACCTCTCTCCCAAGGCAAATGAAAAACAAGAAATCCAATTTCCTGTTAGTTACAAATCCATATAAAATATCATTAGAAAGTGGGCAAGCACAGAGTGACACAGCTGTAATATAACACAGACACTCACAGACAGCTGTTGCAAAGAAATTAAGCAATTTTAAAAAAAATCAAAAAAATCAAAAATCTAACAGATGTTCACTAGAAAATTAATGGCTTATCATTCACTGTAACTAAAAATATATAACATTTAACACTATGAATGATTGATTACTGCTTAATGCTGTGTGTCAATATAATATTATAATAATCTTGATGTAGGAAGTACACCATCTTTGATCTTTACATACACATTAATTTAAACAGGGAAGAGGACTTAATTAATAAGATACGCACTGCTCACAAATTATAAGTCATCATTATTCTATTTTTAAAGGTGTTTGGCAAAATGATAAATATTGCAAATGATTATCCACTGTAAGCAAAGTCAGCAAAATAAAAACATAATGCAGCAACATATTCTCACCAAGAAAAATATCATTTAAGAGTAAAATGCTATAAACACATCTGCAATAGTGATCTCTTGCAGACTTGTGAAGTATATGAACATTCAAGTAGATCTATATTTCCTTACATTTTCTTTTACAAATACATGTATACCCTGCCTTCTTTTCGAGGTACTGGTTAAAACTATGGGCCTCGGTGACTCCCATAGTTTTAACCAGAACCTCTGAAGACAGTGTATATTTGTATACAATACACTGGTACTTTACATGCATACACTGTGTACTCTGACAAATGAAAACATATCACAATCTAAAGCTATAGACTTCTAAAAACAGAAACAAAAATTTGCGAAAATCTTGTAGAGGAAATTTTTTTTGAAGTCCTCAATCAAGTGATGTTCTATTTAATTATTCATCTGGATTCACAGAATTCATGGCAAATAAATTATTTTCCCAATGTTCAAAAGATGTTTGAGTAAACAAAAATCACTAATTTATACAACTGAACAATATATCCTGCCAATTCTAGTACCACTCATCTAATTCATGAGGAGAGTCAATTCCATAGGCAGGGCACAGGAGCAACATATATATGTATAGGTATTGGTTCACTAATATATCATGATGATTAAAAAGAGTTTGAAATATATGCTTCATACAATGTGTGAGGGGGGGGGGGGGGGGTCCAATATTTAGTAGGTCTATATCTGCACCATACACAAATATTACAATCGGGAGAATACAAAAAGTCAAACATCAAAAATACAAAAAACACAAAACTTTACACATCAAGACTCAATATAAAGGTAAAAGTAATTTCACAAAGTTACAATGACGGTGGGTCAATGGGAATATTACATGTGTTATATAGTATGACGAAGAGTATATACACGATGAAGCCATAGTTAATACCATCTTATCACACACAAAATGAAGTGATTGATTTGCCACCTCTAGTTTGTGATGGAAATTGAAATTATTTTGCATGCTTAATATCCATCAGAGTATGAAAATGGGGAAGGACTATATAACAGGGTTAGTGTTTTTTTTTCCTGTTGATTTTAATAATCAATGTGATCAGACAGACACTGTGAATAGACACATCACAAGGAACAAAAGAGACTATCACAAGATATAAATACAATGAAGAGGTGAAATAATATAACATGCAAAGAGAATTTGGCTTCCATTTCCCCACTATTGGACTTTTTATACAAGAAAAAGATATGAAAATGTGATTTTGAGCAAATTGTTATTTCTGGCATTCTTTATACTTTTCCCTCTCTTTCTGTGGTGAACTTTTATAGAGAAGTTCACTCTTTTTTTTTTTTACTTACTCCAAGCAAAAATAATTGAATTTATTTACTCTTTATCTGACTTTATTTAACCAAGAGTCTTCTTCGTACATTTATAAGAATAGCAACCTAATGGAGAGAAAAAATAACCCTGTATAAGGTACACTTAAGTGGATGCACAATTTTTCAGGGGATCAAAACAGGCTGATTGCGGCACACTGCCTGAGCATGTATAGAAAGAAACTCTACAAGGGAGACTTGATGTAATAATGATGTTCATAAGACGAGGAGATAATCAATAAAAAGAGATATGGATGCATGCAGAGTTTTAATTTACATGCTAATCACAAGACTGACCAAAAAGAAAATGGTGTCACCACATTAATGACAAAGGAGAGAAGAAATACATGATGAACATGAAGATATATTGAGATAGATAGAGAAAGAGAGAGCATACGTTTCTCTTTGGTTTATGTACTTTTGGTGGAGGCCGCTCCTTCATAGCGGAAAGATGAAAAATGAGAGACAGGAAGATAGAAAGAAAGAGAGATATAATAAACAAAGAACACACACACTTGATCTGGTGCTGAATTGAATATGTTGTCTACTCAGCGCTAAAAGGGCGTTAACTCTGTGTTGAAAGAGTCTATACCCTTCTCGCTCTAAATAGACTATTTTATGAATGGTTTAATTTTTTTGTAGGATAGATACTCTGGTGGATATTACAAAGTACATGTATTAGAAGAAATATTGAAGGATACATTGAGTGCGTAAAGGACTTAAGTGACTGTTACATAAGAGTGAAACAAAATACATGTGATTAGATGGTAACCCTGGCTTCTCCATGTGATACTGTTGTCATACATATATAACATCCGCTGAGAGCAGGAAGGGCACTAACTCATATCCTGTGAGAGTAAGCACCCTTCTGGCTGTCAAGCAGATGACGAAAATGGCTGCAGATATAAAAAGCTCATTTCGGTCATGACACACAGCTACATAGCAAGAAAGACTTTTGTATAAACACACTAATATAATAATAAACAAGTTGTGGTTGTGCTGAAATGGAGAAAAAGTGGAGTTACGCCCTTTCTGCCCAAGACAAGACGCATCAAACAATGTGAATATCAAAAAGATACATGAGAAGATAGAGGTTATGATAGCTCAAAAATGCAATGCCAACCTTATACCAGCGCTTCCTAAGTCGTGTCTAATGATGCAGGGTATGGGAGAAAAAGGGAGGAGGAAAAAAAAGAAGAGGAATACCATACTATTATGAAAAACAAAACAAAGATGTCCATGCATGGCATGGCATGGTTCAAGAAACATCATGCTTTCATTGTCAATAGATCAATATTCTGTTGGTAACTATTTTCTTCATAACTGGATATTGATAAGAGTGGTATTTATCTGCAGTCCTGCACTTTGTGTTATACCATTAATATCCCTTTTTACCCATGATAAAATTATTTACTGTGATAAAGATTTACTACAAAAGGGATATTACAAGCACCTCATCATAATAAAACCAGTTACTGAAATATGAAATCTTCCAAAAATGTGTCGGTATCTTCAAAAAATGTGTCGGTATTCACACAAAAATGATTGTAATATAAATGCTTATATGTTTCATTTCATTAATTAACAGAAAGTTCCCAAATTATTTATCCAGAAAATGTTGCGATGTTCAATTCAATGAAGTAGATTAAAACATAAGGATTCAAGGTTTGTTCACAATAGTTACGCTTTAAACTCAAGATATTAATATTCCTTGTTTTAGATCTTGAACTCTCATGATGCGAAGATAGCTAGCTCACAACATTGCCGCACCATGGACTACATAATAATTTTGGACAAGACAACTTGAGTATGATTAGATGGAGGATAATGAGTATCGATCTCCTGTAGAAATTGAAAGAAGATCTATGACCATGCTTTACATAATGCATGTCAGCATTTCAATGTGCAACATGCATGCATCCTCACAAACCAAGACATATACCAAGACCACGCCCTAGCTGGGCCCCGTCTTACAAAGAGTTACGATTGATCCAAATCAATCATAAATCCTCCAATCAATCACAAGTTTGTAGTCTCCTATCTCTTATGTACATAGTTGCGATGGACATCAATAAGTTGTGATATCAACTCTTTGTAAGACGGGGTCCTGATTGTGTTTACTTTCTTATCATTGACAAGTATTGTAAAAAAGCAGCAATGTCAAAGAGGTAGATGGAAAAAACTGCTCTTTATTATATTATCTAAGGAAATAATTAATTACTGTGTTTGACAAGACGGCGCAGCTAAATGGGCAAACTGAGAAATGAACACGGCCCGAAGATGCCCAGAAGATGCCCAGAAGGCATTCGATCCAACTGCCAGATTAAACCCTATGACATGACTGCTGGTATCATAGATTACCGGTAAATTGATGAGTCAGGACATCTAATCAACTTGCTCTTGAAACTCACTCCACTACAGGGCTACAAGCCAAAAGACCTAGCTCATACGATCTAAATCTAACAATTTTCCTAAATTGATGGGGCCTTGTCATTGGCGAGTCTATTCCATCACATCGACTTAATTGAGATGCATTTGGAAGGCACCATTATGAGAACAAGGCTAAAAGATAATGATCTATGGCACAGAAATGCCACTGACGTAAACAATAAAGCTACTGCCTAAACAAATGCAGTGTAACATTTGTCATAGTCTATTTATTACATAGAGAAGAAAACAGATTTCAAATTGTATACAGTTGGGTCGCTTTTGATATTCCAAGCAATATATTTATTACATGTATTTTATCTGTTTGGAGCCAGAAGGGCAGAGCTGCCAACCTCCAGAACAGAAAATCAGTAATCACAAGGCTCAAAATCAGTAATTTGGGGTATAAATCAGTAATTTCTTATGCGGCGCTATGAATCTAAAAAAACGGCACGCCAACACTGCGCGGACGCATGATTATCTGAAATATTTGGTGATTTTACTCACACAAAGATGTTAAATATTGAATTTCAGGTGATCACAACACAGTTTATCATGAAAAATGGCTTCTATTCACAGCACTCGCTACGATAAATCATATTAAATTTATTTAAAAAAAAAAAATTATTAAAAAAAATAAAAAAAATAAAAAAAATAAATCTTTTTTTTTTTTTTTAAATCCGTAATTTGAGACAACATTCCGTAATGGTCGTTAATTTCCGTAACAATTACGGGAAATCCGTACTAGTTGGCAGCTCTGGAAGGGCGTTTACTCAAATGCTTTGGCACAGAATTAATTAATGCCCTTCTGGCTCACAACAGATGATATTATTATGATAAGCCTATCTACCATTACACCTCATCTTTACTTGTATTTTAATATGAATCTATCACACAATGTGTTTGGTGGTGGGGGAGGGGGGGGGGGGGGGGGGGAGACAAACAATGACAACCTTCAACATTTTGATAAGAGAATAATAGGGTGGAAACTATAGCTTGGGAGTCTAGAGGCTTGGGTTATTCAATACTGGCTGAAGGTAATACTGAAGTAATTATGTCTTCAATCTTTCTCTTTTCCTTTACTATGACCTAGGTTTAAAGGATGATCTCTTCTTACACTAAAGACCATATGCCAGAGCGCTTCCTTCAAGGGCCATAGACTAGGGTAGCATTAGGTTACACGTAGTTAGGAAACTTGGGATACATGCACTGATTTTCACTTGTTTTTGTTGCCTTTCTCCCGCGAGGTCTCAAGAGTCGAAACAGGGGCTTAAATCGTCATCTTCGCTTGTAACATTGTATGTATTCCGGCATTATGTATCATTATAATATCTTCTCCACGACATCGCAAACAGCGCAGGAGCATTATAATGAAATTCAGCTGATGTCCTTTCTGCTGTACAAGAGGGACCCCTATTATGCTCCAAATTTGATTAAATAGTCCCTTCAGGGAAAGCCCTGTCATATATTATGACATCTTGATCAGGACGAACATATTACAGTATCCTAAATATATACATGTATATGCTCGAGTAGTTTCCAACAAAAACCAGCCCTGGTATTATTGATTTTTTATTTCTTCTTCAAATCACAATCCCAATATGATTTACTGCCAATTTATTCTAAATTACCACACATGAAAACCAAACACATAAATCAACATTGCTTGCCAGGTCCCATGGAATTAGCAATTACTAGAGCCGTCCACACTTCTTTCCCCAAGAATCCCAAAGAGATACAAACATATTACACAAAAAGTTGAATGCAATTAAAATAATGCTTATGTTACTCTGTCCACCTTTCCTTAGTCTATCTTACAGCGCATAGAGACATATTGTGATATGCGCTTTATAAGTATGGTATATTATTATTATAAGGGGGTTTATCAATACATCAAATTGTGTTACAAGTGAACACAAATTAAAATACCTACTTGAAATCAATTAATTAATGCAAGGACATTGTCAATAGCTTCATCAAATTACAAGAGCAAATGTGAGGATTTACTCCAACTTCTTAAATAATCTAAACGTCCATCATTTCTACTGGAAATCCACTGGAGTATTGACAGTGGCCTAGGGGGATTTCTTGAAAGTAGTTATGATCATGTTCACATCATAGTTTGGTTTCTAGCAATGTGGACAGCTTTTTCTTGATGAGGAACGATCCATTCCAATAAACATTTGTTCTTCTCGATCCATACGTGTGAAAATTACGATGGCCTCATGTATAATTCAAACATTATTTCTATGGACATTTTTAACAGAGTATTGATAGTGGCCCCAGGGTGAATTCTTGAAATCATTTGTCGTCACGTTCGCATTACAGTGAGCATTTCTACATTATGCAATAATGTGAACAGCTTTTTCTTGATGAGGAGCAATCCATTCCAATGTACATTAGCTCATCTCAATCCACTTCCAATTGTAGAGGAGATTTGGATTGAGATAGAGTAATAGAATTCTACCTAATGAGAATTGATTGGTAATCAGGCAAACTGAATCTCTCAACCCAACTCCCCTCCCCTCAATTACATCTTATGCACAAGGTCAATCACTCAATTGATTTTTCTTTTTCACTTTCTTTCCTTAGCATCTATACTGAAATAATATTTTCTGACCTTTTGTCAAAATGAGACAATTCATTAAAACCTTCCATATGTTGTTATGTATTTGCTATTGTCTATCAAGCCTACTCTTTGCCTGTATAAGTATCTATTTCTTATTTCCTTTCTCTCTATATATTTGTATCATATCATTTCCATCATTACCATCTCTTCCTTATCAACTCCTAAGTATTAACTTTCTGTCACCGTCCTACCCATATCATTTCGTTTTGCCTTTCATCTTTAATATCTCTGTATCTTATTCTTTCCATTTTCATCTAAAAGCAGAAACTCCTGCTAATCTCAGGCCTGTCCTTCAGAAACTGAACTCCTGTCCATACCAATAATTAGTCTCTACGAATCCCGCTCTTCTCGTTTGTTTCATCTATGTTTGTATAGTTTTCCTACGAGGAGGCGCAATGGCTCAGTGGTAGAGCAGTCATCTCGAAACCGAGAGGTCCCTGGTTCGTAACCAAGTAAATGTGCTCGTGTCCTGTGTTAAGGCATTAATCCTCATTACCAAGTCCCGAGGAGAGGACTTAAAGCCGTTGGTCCTCTTGTTGCTTACTTACAAGCATAATGCTTTCTTAGCAGCCAGCTAGGTAAAAGAATGAACCATCAACCTCTGAATTTTGTCATCTTCTATATTACCTCCAAATTAGCTTTCATACATGCCTCACTCTCTCCTATTATTAATCCTACCTTACACATTAAACTATCCCTCACTCTCTCTATCTCCTATTATTAATCCTCCCTACACTACATTAAACTATCCCTCCCTCATAATGCCTAGTATTTTCATCTCACCATGCAAGTACCCCAAGATGGAAGCATATATGGCTGTGCAATCAACGCTAGACGTGTTAAGCATTGCAACATATATGGGACAAGGATGAGTGATATGTGATGTCACTACGCACGACGTTGATGAATTAAACTCAACGATGGGTGACTGTACTCGACACGGGGGCATGGCATGACAAAACATTCCTTCCTTTCCTCTACCCTCATAATCATCCTTACTCTCAAGACTAATACAGAGGGCTTACGCTCTTGGCTTCTTTTATTAGCTTTATAATGAACAATCTTGAACAAGGAGCTTTAGAAAAAGAAGTAGGGAAATATTGACTAAAGCACTGATAAGTATAATTCATCTGTTTGAAGCCATAATGTGTTAGTATATTTATTTAAACAAATTTAGAGCTCCAAACAGATAATAATAGGAAACAATTAAGATCTGTTTTGCATAGTCCAACTAATGCATTTAAAAAGAAACGTTTACATGTATATAAAGTAATGAACTATTTGAGAAGCTCATGTTATTTCTCATGGAAATATAATTTTTTGCCCTACTGATGAACAATCTTGAAAAAGGAGTGCAAGAAACAGAGTTATAGAAACACTGATGTTAATGATTCTACTTTACTTATGCTATGTTAAGGCGATCTTGGTGATAAGCCAGAAAGGAGCCACTAATAAAATACTCTATTCAAGATCACTGGTGTATACAGTCCCACTAATGCATCAAGAAAAGGAAATGTTTAATTTATGAACTTCTACTCTGTCGATCTAAGCTTGTGACAAATGTGAAAAAAGGAGTTAGTACATGCATGATTAAAACGTAGAGTGGTTACTCTTCTACAAATGTCAAACCTTTCGAAAATCGCAATGAACTCCCCCCCCCCCCCCCCCACTTCAATTTTAAGACACAGGCTGGCGTCTGTACGGTCACGATGCCCTATAAGTGACCCCTATTTTTTGCCATAAAGTGTTATTCTGGATAGAATTGATTTGGAGCGATTGTATCTATATTCTCTTTCAGTAATACTGTAGACTGCCGAGGACATTCTAGTCAAAAGACTGATGGCTTTAAGAAACCACACAAGTGACTCAAACATATGATGTAATTCTTAACAAGTTTACATGCTAAGACTGCTGAAATAATATGACCTCAAGGATTAATAATTAACTACTTTATTTTGTATAATATCGTCTGTTTGGAGCCAGAAGATTAAATCATAAACTTTATCACAAGATTTAGTAACCTTCTGAATCTAAAAAAAAAAAATTGCAATTTTGCTGGTAAACTTTGTATACTAGGAATGGGGTGGATATTAGAAGTTAGCATGGAAAATATACAGACTTTGACATGACCTTCTTTTCAGAACTGACTTTATTAAGAGGTAGCCTTTCTGTCCAATCTTGCATTTCATGATTAACAAAGCAGGTTACTCCTAGGTTAGGTTAGCTGCATTACAGATGGTTAAGCTTGATCAATTTGCTCTCTTACTGTACTATCTTATTGTGCAACAGGAATAGATGAATAATGACATTTGTTTTGGATCCCTGCAAGAGCGTTATACAACAATTGGCAACACGTACGGTCTCTTGATAGACACCCACAAAGTACATTTGATCCAAATCAGGGTTTCCATTAAAAACTTGCCTTGGATTGCATAACATGCATTAGCAGTTTGCGTAAATGGTTCTTAGATTACCATCACAAATTGAACCTGGTACATTATGCTAATTTTTTAATCTACAGATACTATCAAGGTTTTGAGGAAATGGAATAAAAGAGGTTGAATTATAAATGAATCTTTTTCAAACTACTTTAAACAGCAAATTTGGAAGTTACGGGTTACCACTTATTTTGTAAGAAGGAAAATTTGCTTTTTCTAATTGTGTTTTCTGAGTGCATATTGTATCCTTTTGATCCTAATGCCCTAGGCACACCCATATGACTAACACCAGACCAACAATTAATTGAATAAAAAAATGACATGACTTTTAATTTTTCAAGATTTTGTCAGTTATTGCTCAGTCTGGAGTCAGTATGATTGTGTAACTGTGGTTTAATGGAACCTAATCATCAGGCTTTTTTTTAGCCAATTCATGAGGTTAAACTTTAATACTCACTCAAAGAGTCTCCCTCTGCTAAACTAGATTTCTCATGGGATAGATTTACCAACAACTTCTTGATATTTCAATTACAAAACCGATGTATACAGGTGCTCATAAAAAGGCTCATCATAAAGCTAACCAAGACAGTAAATTTTAATTTTGAAAAGTTTTTATGATGCACAGAGAACTTGTGCCAACTGGTTCATATTAATTTGTGCTAATCGGCACTCATGTTAAGCACGCGACTGTGTTAGTATGACAGTGCTAGCAAATAAAGGGTTAAAGAGATGGAGAGAGAGTAGGTGTATACCTTAATCCTGTTGACAGCCTCTTGGGCCTGTTGCATGCGGACCTTCTTGGTGGGTTGTTTGGTGGTGACGAGCTGCGTGGAACCCAGATACGCCGCCGGGTAGATGATACCTCGTCCAAGAGCTGTTTCATCGTGAGGACCACGGGCTGCAGATAAGAAGAACAAAATGGAGAGAGAGGGACCATAAATCATCAAGCTCAGATAGATATGGGACAACGTAAGACTTGAAGGTGGATTTGGTGTACAGGATAGATGGGAAAGCTGAAGTAGGTGTGGCTGAAGGGGGTGTGTCCTCAAGATAATCATCAGGGGAAGTCCCTTGTACCAAGAAAGGGAAATACCCTGAAAAGGTAGTGATGAGGTAGTGATTGTAAGTGAATGAACACTTTAAGAAACTCACAGTGAAAGTGAGACATTTCACTGCAACCAACTCATGCATAACAAAAATCTATAATATCGATGACCATTAGCACACTACAGATATATTTGGGTATTCATTCTTAAAGAAGATATCACATGTACTACCAATCTACACTAGAAAGATAAACATTCTTGAATGACTAAAATTGTCCATTTTTATCTTTAGATACCATAACTTTTTCATTTTCAATAATATAAAGAACTGGGAGTTTAGATTCTTAGCTCATTATGCACGATGAAAACCTTGTTTTGCATATTGAAGAGGAACTCATTCAAATTTGTTAATTTGATTCATTAAAACTTCTTCCAAATACAAATAATGAAGCATATTTGGCATGCTTTTGGCAATCAAAAAATGAGGAAATGTATATAGGGCCGTCAATCTCTGAAGCAAATTTTACTTTACTCCTTTAAATACTGCAGAAGAAAGACAAAGCATTTCAGATAATTATAACAATGACCTGTCCAGGGTTCTATCCTCAATTAACAGTGACAGGTGCTCGGCCTCATTTTTAGCAATCCATTAAATCTATATTCCAGATATTATATCATTTTTTTCTAAGATGAAGATCTAGTTGCATCAAAACGCTCCAGGAAAATGAACGTCATTGGTTGTCATGTTTTGAGAGACGCAGCAAAGATGATTTTTTTAATTTTTTTTAATGCACAACTTTTTACAATTTGGAGTCTTTCCTCAAAATACGGGGATAGAAAAGCAGTATTCACCTGGATCTGATTACTATTGCTAACTTTGTATTTAAATATGACATAGGCCTATAGTATCATCCTTGTATATATGATTTGTGTATTATCTTTCATATTCATAAAGCAAAATATAGTAAAGTACACTGAGACATGATTGATAGAAAGAAGAAATCAATATATAAACAAGCTAGAGGAAGATAATTCGTTCTGTTGCTACTCTATCACTCTAATGATGAAACAAAAAACGGAAAGAAAAAAAATCATACATCATTGCCAAAATAGAGGAAAATATATCAATTTTACAATTGAAAGGGCAAGAAATGATACGAAAAATATAATATGGAGCACTGAAAGATGAAATGGAACAGCATGAATATGTTTCATGTCAAAATCAAAAATACAAAACAGATAAACACTGCACCAAAATATGAACACAATAACAAAGCAATTAATATGACAAATATGCAAAAAGAAATCATACAAGAGAATTGTAAATAAACCAATAACCAGAGATGAAAAGAAACAAAGAAAAATCAAACATTGCATAACAAAAGATAACAGAAAGTATTAAACAAACCCAAATAAACTGAAATGAGATAGATGGAAGGAAGAAAGCAAGTGGACATAATTCATGACGAAGGTTTTCAGTTTGTTAAACTTGATTTGATATGCACAAGGTGATAATGCCCTTGGGAATACACAAGGATCCAAGGTGTACTATGTTTTCTCAATGTGATGACATATTAAAAGCCTGAGCACACAGTATAGGCATGTACAGGGTACATAATGGAGTCGGAGGAGACAAGAAAAAAAAAGTAGAAATCCTGGGTTATGCATTTGCACTTTGATGCATTTTTATTGATTTTTCATAAATTTTCTCTCAGGCTGTGAATACCGTCAGGGGAAATATTGGCACAAGGTTTTCATTCTCCGCTGGGGGGTGTGAGAATGACGTGAAGGATATGAAATTGTGCCGCGATGCAGAAAACTGGCAGGTCGCGGGGGGTAGGACTTGGACTTCATCAGGCACACAGTACACGCAAGGTGACGAAGGGGTTTCAAGTGTTTGTCAAAAGCAATCATGATGTGACGGGTTTGGAAAATCTTTATGAAGCCTGCAATGTCATTTAGCAGTTCAATTCTGTTTAGATAATAGGATACAGGATTGGATTTCCCTATGGCCAAGAAAAAGATCAATAAATATCTAAAATGTGTAATGGTGTCTAAAATAAATTTTAAAAGCTTTAAATGTGTATATCGAAAGTTCATAAGTTGATTGCAAAATGCAAATAATTGAGGCGTATTCTGTGTCATTTACATGTAGATGGTTTTCTTTCAGCATTTGAATAGTCACTGTGTACATTTTTGGAATGCTATGTAACACTGCTGTACGATACCTCAAGGGAGATAGAAAGATAAGAGAATGTAGCAATCATTAGAAGACTAGATACGTCAATCTGAATGTCCATCAGAAAATACATTAAATGGCAAGGTTAGATACTGATGCTAGATAAGGGGGGGGGGGTGTTTCACAAAGATCCTAAGTCAAACTTAATTGTAAGTTCAATTATGGAAAGCCATTAGCATCTTTGAAAATATTTTGAATGGCATAAAACATTGATTCAAATCATTCATATTTTCTATTATCAAGGAGATTTTATGTTCTTGATGTGGAATTTATGAAAAGTCAAAAATACTTGAGATTTTGCTTTTGAGTACATTTTATTTTAAGCCTACAAATGGCTCTCCATAACTTTTAAGTCCAACTTAGAGTTAAGTTCGACGAAGGTTCTTTGTGAAACACACCCCAGGAGTAGTATGCGTCAGAGTCAATTAGTAGAGCAGTGTTATCTGTTCGTTGCACCTGCTATCTATGGTAGATGTAAAACAATAATGAGAAAATAAAAACTCGGCTACAATGAGAATGAGTAGATTTGAATTGAAATCCATGATAAACTTTCTTCATCACCTACCTTGCACATCAGTCCAGCGTTGAAAATTTGGTAAATTGTAATTCTACTTGAGTCCAGTTTCATCCTCATAATACCATTAATGTTGATGCATACATACAGTCAAATGTCTTTCTATCTGCAGTGAATTGAGAGGTTACTGTGCAGACCAACATAAGACCTATACCTGTGTGGTGTACACAGTACTCAACATCAACATCATCTTGGTATACACACATCACACACTATGTAATTAAACATTAAATTGAACCTACCTTGGGGTGAGAAGTAAGGTGTTTCCATTCCAGAATAATATATTACCCATTAGCATAACTCAGACCTTCACTATATATGTAAGGATTTCATCTCACTAGAATTAAGATCTGTAATATAATGAAATGCCTTTTAATACAATTTTATAGCATTTGGTACACATCAGCAGACACAATTCAGATTCTGACGTGAAATGTTTCTTCTTTTCTGAATATCCTCTCTCTCTCTCTCTCTCTCTCTCTCTCTCTCTCTCTCTCTCTCTTTCCCTCTCTCTCTTTGACCCTCTTTCTCTCTGCCAATATGTCTTGTGTGTTTGTCTCCACCTCTTCCTCTCTTTCTCTCTCAGTCTTTCTCCTCTCACCAATCAAAGACACAAACAAAGCTATCAATTGTACTGTACATTCCATCATACATGAATCATGAGAAGGAAGAGGGTTAATCTGCACATCTGTATCTCTTCTCACAGCCAGACCATTTGGGGATATAAAGAGAGACCGGTTACCGGGATAACGGAGGCACTTATGAAATGTCAGGGGTAGGATTTGACGAGAGGAGGTGAGAGATTGGAGGAGCGATGCCTCCGCAATCCTTGAAAAAAAAGTACAGGTGATAGATTTGAAGATACTCCTGTGATATATTTTAAGATGGTTCGTCCCTTCAAGAATTGAAGATGTGCTTCCATCACTGTTCTCAAAGCCTCTTTTAATATCCATTGAGAGTTAGGAAGGTGTGGGTGTATCCATAGGGGAGGGATATAGGCTCGACTCATAAGCGCTAGCTATTCCCTAATAATATATGATTTGCTCTAGATCAGTACACTGTGAGTTGATAGAGATTAATAATTCAGTATTCCCTCCCTTCACATCTTTAATAGTCTCTTAGTATCAGTTTCACCTTAGTATTCAGTTTCAGTTTAGTATTCAGTTATAATTTCACAAATTCAAGCTCAAACTCTTGCTCAAAGAACATACCAAAATAGTGTAAGAGAGTGGATTTTGAGCATTATTCACATTCAAACTCTCAGCAATTTTACCCTAATATTAGTACACAGTGGAGACCGTCTTCACAAGAAAAGACAATTACTACCTACAGGTTTCTCTCACTAAAGGTAAAAATTCATTTCACATGAGTGGGCTCGACATTTTCTAAAATTGAAGTTTTAGCACTTTTAGGTGATAATTCCTTGCAATGAGTATTTTCAGCTGATGGCAAATCTGTGTAACTTGCAAAAGTAATTAAATAAAGTGACAGCCAGACATACAATGAGAATAAGATTTAATCAAACTAGGAGTGAAGGACTGAGAGTAAGTCTACGAAAGACTGGGAAAGAAGGACTGGGAATGGAGGACTGAGAAGGAGGGAAAGAGGAGACGGAAGCGAAGATGAGCCATAAACGATGAGAAAAACTCCATGCAATACTGGCGGCATCCCTGGAGGATGGAAAATAGAATGCAGATGCCTCTTTAGCGTTAAATCATTTCTTATCACGTTCAGAGCTTTCCTGTTTCCCTAGGGCCTGCACTCGATAGGAGTGACCATGCCGATCGAGCGAGCGTTATAAGCTGAAGATCAAGACATCAATTACAAACCATACCTTAACCCTCCTGCTGCCAACCGATTTAGAATCCATACATTATCAATAGCATCTTCCCAAAGTGTGGTATATTCCGATGTTCCTTAGAACTTCTTCTGCCAACCTATTTAGAATCTATACATTATCAATAGCATCTTCCCAAAGTGTGGTATTATTCCGATGTTCCTTAGAACTTCTGCTGCCAACCTATTTAGAATCCATACATTATCAATCGCATCTTCCCAAAGTGTGGTATATTCCAATGTTCCTTAGAACTTCTGCTGCCAACCTATTTAAAATCCATACATTATCAATAGCATCTTCCCAAAGTGTGGTATATTCCAATGTTCCTTAGAACGTCTGTGCAGCACAAGTAACATGCCAGATTGTTGAATCTTTAAAACAGATTGAAAAAGGGTTACGGACACTTAGACGCCAACTATCTTTTTCATGTATTGAATTATATATAAACAGTTTCTGTTGAAATACCTTCACAAATTAGAGCTCCTAAGAGGCATGTTGAGAGTGTGTAAAGGTCAAATCTACTGTAGATATCAAGTAATTGATTTGCAATCAACATAGGATACTACACAGGTCATCGGTTAATTTGTCTGTTTAGAGCCATAAAGGCATTAACTCTGTGCAAAAATGATATGAGTTAATGCACTTCTGGCTCTTAACAAACAAATTCTGAAATCCAACTCCTTAGATTTAGAATTTCTTTCAAAAAATAATTTACAACTAAAAAAAAAATTCATTGTTATATTAACAATTTACTGACACTTTGTCACATATATGTAAAGGCTATGATGTATGTATTTGATGTATTTCCTTGATCAAAATTTACAACTCTCTACGCCACCACCGTAATGTGCAAGTCAACTGGACCCAATGCAAATCTTCAGCTCTGATCTAAAAGTACACCAAGAGATACCCATTAGTGGAAGAAAAAAAAGACTTGGATTTCTGAGAAGACACATTGTAAAAGAAAGAGTAAATAGAAGACAGAGAAAGAGAGGAGAGAGATGGAGAGAGATAACCTTTAAGATGGAAAGACCAGAGTCTCTAAGAATTGTATTGCTTAAGACATTAGCCTTCTCCTGCGACAAAACATCCATTTTGGCAGTATGGCACGGCCTGGCAGGCCCGCGAGATATGTAAAAGCTTGGTGCTATCCCGGCGATCACGAACCAGTTACCACTTGAGCAAATTCTCATAATTGGCCCTCTCTGAAAGCAGGGATGTTTGCCTGGGAGTCTTTCAATGCGGGGCCGCTCGGGGCCGCTGGGAGCCGAGAAAGAGGGCAGAACATTATCACATGTCAGACAGTGATACAGAACAAACCGTGACAATGGGCTTGGGATGAAGCTCAAGTTCCCGGAGAGTCTGTATGAATGTCACCAAGATGTACGTCTGTATTGCCCTCCTGTACCCTAAGATCGGTTCCAGGAGAGGCTTCCTCCTACCCTCTCCATCTGAAGTGGGTATATTTTCCATGGAAATCCTTCCAAACATGACCTTCCAATAGCCCGAGGCATCATCATCAACAAGAACCCTCCTTTTAAGAAGAGGACTGTCAAGAAAAATGCCTCATTCACATATGACATGGTTAATCACCTCTGAAACAGTCATTGGTCGACCCAAAATAAAATCATGCAAGCACAGTTTGCCTGACATATCTTACAAACCACAGATGATTGATTACGCTTCGGGGCCTTGTTACACACAGCTACGTTTTTCACCACGCTTTCCATTCATTTTTAATAGACCTTAAGATGGTTTCCCACACCACCATGGTGTCTTGAGGCGGTCTAACCCATCGTGTCTGAACGAGGCTCAAGGAAGTTCTTGGATGTCGGCTTGAGCTGTTGATCGGAAGGACATCAGGTGTCCTCTAACTCTCTCCTTCCCCACTCAAAGAGAAATCAAATAACCAATTACAAAAGACCAATTACATTTCAGTGTGATGAGGGTTTGATGCCAAAAATAATTCAATTTCAAAACCATCCACCGCCACAATTACCGCAACTTTAAGCAAGGAATTAAAATGTTAAATTCTCATGTTACCAATCTGTCCAATTCGGTATCCATTACCATTTTTCTCTGATTTGACAGAAAATGGGAATTTTTTTTTTAGACCATTCTGCATGAAAGAAACATAATTCCGTATAATTTTGATGATAGATCACTTTATTTTGGTATAACATATCAGATCAAATGGCTTAGATATGGCCAACACTTCTAAACGTGATTTCAAAACAAGCTTATATTTCACGGCGGATAAATCTCCCGGTTTGCATAATCTATAGATAGATTCTACAATATAAACATCTTTTAGCTCTCCTCAATCAGTTCCATGTAAAAATGTATCATTCTTTTCCAAAGAGCTATACTTCTCTTCAAAGAGATATCAGCATAAACCAACCAGAAACCAACTTTGCCCGACAATTCATTCACAAAGTTGGTTAACTCGACCATTCAATTAAATGTATGCAAGGGCAAGAAGAGCGCTAACTCTGTGTTTATTAAAGTATATGAGGTACATTGTAAGGCCTCTCTGATTTTCAAAAGCCCAATCATCTTCTTGCATGATGATCATTTATCAGGACAGATTATTGATCTCATATCCCATTTCTAAGCCCTTTCAGCTCGCCTTGTACATTCTTATTGGGATGTTGAAGCAGGCCCCTACCTCCTTACACACGCTGGGTAAACATGGGTGCATAATCCAGACGAAGAGCCTGCAGACACAGCTAAAGAAACATCAAATTAAATGTAATTAAACTGCCAATCAAGCTCTCAATTCATTGCCCATGTACTGATTTGCCCTTTCGTGCTTTCATAAGCTAGACTTGCCGCGCTGGGGAGAGCTTCAGCTGATATCATTTGAGGAGGCGGCCACCCTAGTTTTTAAATCTTTTTATCTCAATTTGTATAAAAACAACTTGAAATTGGAATACGTATGTGCAAAAAATATATCTAAGCTCGAACAAAAGTTTGCAAAGCATGTTTCAAGCTTGGGATAATTTGTAAGATTGAGTGCTTTTCCATTTAGAAATTTACCTAGTTTACAATCATGCATCTACTCATATATTCGGCCATGTACTGTCTCTTCAAATTTTCTACAACAATGTACATGTATAAATACCTACAAGTCTTTATGACACACATGAAAGCCTAATTTCATCCATACATAAGATGCAGTCTCCTCCTTCTTCCCCCCTACCGTACCACCTTGAATACGGGTGCATCGATGCCTACCGGTACTAATTCTATCTGCACCCTGATGGCCCCCTGTATCCTGGTGTTTGCTCAATGCCTGGGGTTTCCAGCTCCATGCTCAAACCGCACTATCATATGGCACTTAACAGTCCAAAACATCTCCTAAATGTGCAAAATGAGCGCTTGAATTACGTTTAAAAAGATTCACACATCATTCACGGAGGGTTTGAAGATTTAGATACAAAGCTGGAGAGGTTTAAGCCAATACTTTTGAGTGAATCATAGCAAAACCTTAACCCATCATCCATGATTCAATTTTGGTACTTTTAAGGGGATTCCCCCGTAACAGTCCAAAACAGCTCCTAAATATGCAAGATGAGCGCTAGAATATTTTTCAAAAGATTCACAGTGAACATCATTCAAGAAGGATTTGAAGATTTAAATACAAAGCTAGAGGGGTCAATTCATCATAGACTCCTGCAAGGGTCATCTAGGTCTATGAACTAACAGGTTAATACGCTACATTGGTGATGTGAGCTCATAACTATCTCAAATAAAAGAATACAGTATAACCTGTATACAAAGACCAATCCAGGGAGATAAGAAAAGTGGTCTTTATGTACAGCTTCCTTTAGTTCATGTTTTAATTAGAAAGCATATTCAAAGGAAACAAAGAATGTGGTATTTATAGACACGCGGTCTTTCTATACAGATGGTCGCTAAAGCAAGTTTGACTGTATCAAATACTGTCACATGTTGAATATACAGTACATCTAACATTTACTATAAACTCAGCATGTTAATGCAACCTGAAAGATTCATTCTACTGAATACAAAGCATACATATAGATGATTTTACATTCTTTTTTAGTTTACTTGAGATCATCCTTGTCGTTAGATAGAAATTGTGACTATGAGATGAACCTCATGCAAACTGACAAAGATTCATCATTAGCAAATATTTCTCAAAATCATTACTTAAAGTCTTGTCTTGGTACCCCATTATATTCATACTGATACATTACCATAAGATGGAAATTCTAACCATGAGAGGTTCATCATTAGCAAACATTTCTCTGAATCATTACTTAAAGTCTTGTCTTGGTACCCCATTATATTCATACAGATACATTACCATAAGATGGAAATTCTAACCATGAGAGGTTCATCATTAGCAAACATTTCTCTGAATCATTACTTTAAAAGTCTCGTGTTGGTACCCCCATCATATTCATACAGATACATTACCATAAGATGGAAATTCTAACCATGAGAGGTTCATCATTAGCAAACATTTCTCTGAATCATTACTTAAAAAGTCTCGTCTTGGTACCCCATCATATTCATACTGATATAATGTCAGATTTATGACTATACGCCGTCATCTGCCGTACAAGATGTCATCTGAAAAATGCTACTTCATAAACATTCCTGCTCCGAGGGAAAGGATTGTTGATGCTGTAACATTCTCGCTTAGAGCACCCATAAAATTAGGACTAATTTCTCCCCTTCCCTACAGCAACAGAACTGCACCAACTACTAGTTCATTCAGCTCACGATCCGAGCACCGACTTGGGTTTGCCATTAGGGAAAGCGGGGCGCTGTTAATATGCAACTCGCAAGACAAATGATAGTAATGGGCCTTGGCAAAACACGGCTTTGGCTTTGTGAAAGTAAATACTATGTGACTTGCAGTCTTCCGCCCATTTCATCTTCTCTCCATTGACCTCCTTTCAGACTTCTCTCCCTTTTCTTCTACTACAAATAAAGAGAATGGGAAGACATTCAGAGAAATCTTGAGAAGGTCTCCCATCTCCCACTCCTCTCTCATGAAGACAGGGGAAGGGGTGTGTAATTTTTTGTAATAATTGTATAATTGGCAAAGGTTGCTAGAACTGTCTTCCAAACATTTATTTCAAAGTTTTGAAGTGATCAAGAATACTGAAATGTCATTTTCGATTCCTCCTTGAGATGATCAAGCATCATGCGGTACAAAGGAACTATGTTTCATTACCTAAATTAGCTTGGTGAGAGATATTTTATCTCCCTATTGGCCTCATCGTTAATGCTACCAATTACAATAAACATTCCTGACTATGACATATAGTATCATACGTATGCCGCCATATAGCCTTAACCTATGGCTTGCATATTTTGAAGGTTAATTGCCCTTGTGTAATTTGTTTAATGGATGCATTAAATGTTAATACTCATCCAAGTCTGAATCATCATATTGTATAAGGGTCAGAGCAACTGTTTTTCCTATGTTCTCCAATACTGTTGGAATATTTAACTGCTCTGACATTGTGTAATTGGTTCATTGAATGTTACTTCTCATCCCTTCTGAACCATCATTTTCATCAAGCTCATGTTTTTCCCTATTTCAAAACTTCCACCAAATATGAATCATGATTGATATGAGATTAACTGAAAATTATGTCCTGGGATTTTCTTCAATGTAAGTACAAGGGCAGCAATGTTGGTTATTAAACAATGAATTTGTAGTCTTGTAAATTTCCTCTGCACCATCTCTCTATACTTTCAGAGAATGACTTCACATGGAGCACTGGTTACAATTATGGAGTCCTGCAAGAGCCTAAAAGAATAATGATAGTAATATTGTATATTCAATGAATTTTTCAAACTTATCAGTTAACTTTTTCTTAATAATATCATGAGGGATATCAATATGACGAACATGAAAATGCTCAAAGAATATTGAGACTCTAATATGACTCTTAGGATGAAATAATGAAGGAATAGAGACTAACCCTGTTCATTTCAAGAAGTAGGGCAAAAGACTGGAAGAGATAAAACAAATATCAAAAGCCTCATGTTCGTGCTACCAATTATTTCATTTAATTAACCCATAAGACAGACAGACAATAAGCCAGCCGAGACCAAGCCTTGAATAAATGATGGTCTACTATTATAGCACATATCAATTCCAAATACAATTACCATAGATGGGTTTTAACATCTAATTATGCAAAGCCTTTGAATATGGTCATGCAAGGACAAGGATAGTAATTACGCCAGGTTATTTAGGAGGGCTATTAATGATACTGTTGATTTCTATACAGATATCCTACTGAAAATTACACACACCAGGAAAAAAAAAATCCTTTTTTGTCACGTACAACTGACAAGCTTTATCTGTGTCTGTGTTATGCTCAGTAATTATTCATCTGATCTTCTTTTTTGTAATAATGTTCTCAATTCATTCACAGAGATATAAATCAATTTATTTTTGGTACTTAAAGAAATAATCAACTATCAAGTATCAATCTGAAATTAATCAATAACCTCTAAATGCATTTGCCTACAACATTCATTATCTATAGAAACAGCTGTACAGTGCAAAATATTAAAATGTAGAATAATTTGTCACTAACATAATTGATCATGATGTTCGTGGACGTGTCTTCACAGCTTGCTCAGGAAATTGCTCAATCAATAAAAGTGGTCGGCCGAGTGCCAGAAGGGTGTGAATTTCTATGAATTTACACCGAGTTAGCGCCCTTCTTACACCCAGCGATGTGTGAAATCTGACAGTACATTATAGGAATAAGGCAGTAAACTATACATGCCTATAATTAACATTTGAGAAAACATTGCAGGGAAGGACATTTTTTGTGCGTGTGCAAGGATAACATTTTTCCTTGGCAGTCTGGCCACTCAATTTGCAAGCATACAATGCTCTTCGCGAGATTAAAATATGTTTGCCCCACATTGGCAACAGTTTGTCTGGGTGCATGTGTGAAGTTTGTATTAAAGCCCACTGCCAAACAGGAAGCCTGTCACCTGCATGTTGGGAGGGCCAAAAGCGAGAATGGAATAACATTTATTTGCTGGAATACCACGATAACTCGTGGAGTGGAAAATCTCTTTCCTGTTTTCAAAGGGCAAACTCAGCTGCAAGATGCAGGCCCAAAATAGTAGCCTAGCTAGCTGTCTGAGTGGTGCCATTTCATGTTGATTAAATTCTACTGCTGGTGTGAAGATTGGGCAGAGAGAAATAGCATTTTGGGTTGTCGTTAGTTCCGTCATCTGAACATGGAGACTATTTAATATAAATCAGTGATTTTTTCCCCCGATTTAAACATTTCTTCTTGTATTTACTGAAAATCAACTATCAGTTTCTGTAAAACCCAGTTAAAAAGTGTTTTTTCACTACCATAAGCTTTAGAAAGGACCGGCTTTATATAGCGGGCTGGCCAGCTTTCAGTTTCACAATCTCCACCATTTATTAAAACCTCACATCATCAAACTAGATCAAACCATAATTTAAACATGGTCTACATTTCACAAGGGACAATCCCCGTATTTATATAGAAGTACAATCTCACTCCCTATGCAGTGAAATATAATATGTTGACTGCGCTTCCAAACTGCGCTCGTGTACACAGTGGCTTGAAAAAACGGGGGAGCTGTTTTCCACTGAACTTATGTACAGTATGTTGACAGGCAAGATGTTGACTGGTTTTATTTGACAATGACTTTGATGACTGGCAACCAGCTGGGGAAGCAATAAATCTTACAATCCACCCACGAATGAACAGAAAAAACCTTTAAAAGCATTACCTCTTCCTCCAGGCCTCTTTCTAGTCTTGTACTTCAGTGTGTAGTTATCACTTGTTTTCAACATTTTGGAATACCGACTAAACAAGTTCACAATCTTTAATCACACATATCATGTTGACTTCATACGAAGGCGTTATTATAGTTGTTGCTTTAACGAGAAACACATGTAGAACATGCCATGAAATGTTGAAAAACTCCCTTCATTTATGAGATTATGAGAACTTCCTGTCCTTTCCACAGGAAACGCCTATAAAGAGGAAATATGATTGTAGAAATCAGGCCACAACTCTACACTAGTACAATTAATCTCTACGTACGTGGTAAACACTTGTGTATCTTGCCAAGGTTCTGTAATACACAGTAGACTATAATGGTTATATGAATTGTATTTGACACAGGAAGTGAATGTGATTGTCTTTGCAATGACCTTTCATAGTTATTCCTGTTTAGTCTTGACGCAAGCATTCTTGGGGTTTACTTTGGCAAGCTAAAGCACTTTCCCAATACTCCCTTACCAATTATGTAATATAAATGAAGTAAATGTTCTTGACAAGTTGACAGGACTCAATGTAAGCAAAGAATATGAACTTTTGTTGACATTGTTCTTATCCTTGTAATGCACTGTAGATTGACATGATACTAAAAGAAGATTAGAATTGCTTTGAACGAAGACATTAAAGTTTTTCATCTTGCACTTATCTGAGAAAAGCTCTCAACAAATGATCAGCTTCAGTACCTCTATGTTCAAAGCTACTCTTTGAATTTGCAATACTGAGCTAATCTTCATGCTGTAGTATTACATCTAATCACCCCTTTACTGGCAAAAGAATACAATAAACCGGTAGGAAGAAATTCCTTTAATGCTGTGAGCCTAGCAGAGCTGGGGTAATATTGGAGAGCTTTGAGCACCTTGCAGGGTTGTTGTTGTCTGGTATTATCAGCGTTTCATTCTTTTTTAGAATACTTTCGCCGGGTGGATATGTGCACTATATTAATATCCAATATTATTATTATCAATACATGTAGGTCTTAGGTTTAAAGTTCAGGTCATTAAAAGTAATAATGTTCTTCACAAACTATTCTTGTTGAAACATTTCACGATATACAGGCGAACATCTTCTGAAAAACATCATTCCTTACCTCCCCCTGGCCGTTTCCTGCACTTGTACCTCAGCATGTAGTTCTCTGAAGTCCTCAGAGCCTTGGAAGGCACTGGTTTCTGCCAAGTAAAGGGTCTGTATTGATCCTCCTCCATGGCCACCTTCTTCGCTCCGTCCTTCTCCCCGTCCTGTGGCCCATCCTTGTCGGGCATGTGCCGCATCTTGTTATTGTTGTGGAGCTCCCTCATAGGAGTACTGGCAATACTTGTCACAGGCATGTTGCTGCCACTTTGTGTTGCTGCCACTTTGTATAGCTATGGCAGCAGTTTCAATGGATGATGGTGGTTCCACTAAGAGGTTTTCTACTTCTGATTGTTTGAGTGTGGCTGGTGCATTGCTCATTCACGCCACCTTGGTCTGGTTGTGTTGAAATCATGCATCATCTCTCCTTTCATATGGCTTATCTATTTACATCGATGCATTCAGATGGTATCTTAAAGTTTCTTGATGCCTCAAATCCATCTTACTCCTGGCATGGATGCACCACAAATAGTAATTCCTTGAATTCCATGTGCAGGTCTTTGCAAATCCAGAGGTAGCTTCCGTCTCTACAATAATATGATACCAACTAAGAGCCTGGCAAAAGCTAGATTAAGAGCTAGATTGACTAAGTAGAAAGCCTTGTGAACATAATCTGCAACATCACAAATGCAAAGTGAGTAATGTTCAATTATTTAACTAATATGACTTCTGCTGAAATCGCTGCAGTTGAATATCTTCCATTATATATTATGCAAACTCCCTTTGCCATCACCTCCGCTATGGGGTAAGAATCCACGCCAAGAACCTAATCTCCTTGAATCCGAGCTAAATTGCAACAAAGCTGGTTACAGTATCCTTTCCAATATATCTCCAGGACTATTCCAAAACAGTAGGAGAAAGAAGGAGGCATTGACACTTTCTCATTCCACAGAGAGAGAGAGAGAGTAAAGGCGGCAGTGATGCTCCACTCCAGCTATCGTGCTCCCCTTCCCTTTCGGCACTGAGATGGCTAAGCAAACACATTATCCAATCCCAACACGAGTTCCCCCATCCACACTCACTCACACACTCTCCCCCGACACACACACAAACGTACGCACTGCATCCCAAGATTTGTCCTCCCGGTCGCGATCGCTCTGGCCTCCGCCCAAGAGCATCGCGACATATTGCTACAGAGTACCTAGCAATGTCACTGATGAATAATACAGCTGTACCAGCAGAGGAAGATGAAAAATGCAATGCATTAGGCAGGAAGGACGGAGCTAATATCTGCTCACCCGAAAATCACTTTACTGTATCCTGGAAATTGGCCGACTATTTCAGCATCCCCATCTCCTCGCATTTACTTCCTGCAATATTACTCAAAATGGTTTCCAATCAAGTTTAATAATAAAAGAAAACTCTAATCAATATTTCCAGAAAAGCATTAGCACGACCCAATTGACAAGCATCGAGCACAGTATACATGGATTAGTTGCAAACTGCTTTAATATACCTCCATCCACTAATAAAAATTTCACCCAGATATTAATGAGAGCTGATGCAACTCATTTCGAAGCCTGATGGGCCGACAATGTGACAATCTAGAAACAATAGATGTCAACCAACCAAAAATCAATGACTTTCCAATGTGATATAATCCACCATCATTTGGGCAATAATGCAGCATAATCAATCAATTTAGGGAGTTCAAAAGAAAGCGCAAATAATGAGTTTCCTCCTCCAACAATGCCATATCAGACTTCAAAGGGAACCATTGATCACGGAGGGGCTTTCACTCCAGCCGAACCACTGTTTTCAACCTCGTTTCACAAAGTACGAGTGAACCTTTCATCAACTCTGCTCAAAATGGCAGACAGGGCTGGGGGTAGAGGTAAAGCTTGTCTGGGTATGATCTAGGTTAGATGTAACATGGAGAGCAGGAGACACAGGAGTGCAGATGATCAATTCTGCTTTAATGATTACATTTCTGGTAATGGCTGACCTATCGAACTTTAACATTACTTGGGGTAAGGTAATAAGGGATTGATTGGGGGATAATGGGCACTAGAAATATAAATACATATTACAGGTCTAACAATTTCCTCGCTTTATATGATTACATGAAAGGCCTAATAACTTTCTTACTTAGTAATATAACTTCCACACAAGATGCTGCTTCCAGCAACAGGCAATCAACATAGTCATTGTTGAACTTCATATGACCCAACTCTGTAAAATATCTTATTTCATACCAATATCATCACCACTTCATCCCTCTGAAAAGTTGAAGTACATTCTTCCATCTAACATTGTATCTGTTTATATCTGAATTTCTATTTGTCCATCAACAAACAAGGGCATCATATCGATACAATTTCAGGATGATGGGGGAGGTGGAAGGCAGGAGCGAAGGGGGCCAAGGGACGGGGGCAGGGATGAAGGGGGAGGGGGAGGGGGCGGAGGGGGAGAATTGGATAGATCAGTAGCCATCATCCATTGGATACATGAATCTCAATTCATTTGGGGATAATGGGACAACTGCTCTTTCACCCAAAACAGAAGCCCTTGACTGACAACAGACTTCAATGCCTCACAGTAGGATCAAAAGAACAGCACAATAATTTCAATTTGATAATTGTTTCTCCAAGCCATAAATCAAAGTAATGTTTACAATTTACATTACATTTTTGATTGCTCTCTTCATCACTTTGCTGAGAGCGGATTCCTGTATCATAAAAGCAATCATTGAAAAGCAATCGCTGCAGGAATTTTGAATCAAGGAATAATGACTCTTAATAGACCGCTTCAGGACACTCTTGATAAACAATGAAGACATCTCCCAAATCTTCCTCTCAAGTTCATACCAAGGCTAGACAGCCAGTGCGTTACGTTTATTTGTGTAACATGAAAACATGCCTGATCTGATACGGCGGCGGCGGCGGTGGCACTCAAGACAAAATACCAACAGACCCATCTGGCGCAGGAATGACAGATGTATCAGAAGACAGTGATCTGATGACAAGTTAAGATGTCATCCTGATGAAATAAATGTTCCCATTCCTTGTTTATCCTCTAAGGGGTTTGCAAGCTTGTATCATACTTCAAAAGAAGATACAATGCCAAGAAGTTGTTGTGTACTAAAAGATAGGTATGTCTATCAGGGGGCCGTTTCTCAAAACCGTCATAAGTCTAACTTCTGAAACATCCCAACGTGTGTTATAGAATTAAAACACGTTTCTATGGGATGTCCACAAACTTAGACTTATGACGATTTCGAGAAACTGGCCCCTGACCTTCATGTTCTGCAGCCTCAGACTATCTTGCATCTCTCCATCATCATCACTATCATCATGAAATGATTCCCAAGAGTCTGCAGATTAATTTCAGTGATGAGCACTGCTGCATCGATCTGCTACAAAATGCTCCATCCATCCAACGGTAAGGTTATTTCTAACATCACCATCCTCATTTACTTGATACCACATTTCAAAACAAACTTTTCTTTGCAATAAAAGGAAAAATGAGGATGTAAAGCCCCACTGGCACTCCTTCCTTATTTCCCACGAGATTGATATTTTATTCTAATTTTAAATGCTGTTAACCTGAACGAAAGAACCTGCTACTATTTAACCCAATGCATACCAGAGCTGGGTGGCTCCTGTGTTAAAGTCTATATGAATGAGAAAATACAGTAGTTGATGAGCTAATAAGTAATATAAGAAAGATATATATGCCTATAAATCAATTCGTCTAATTGCTGCCTGAACATTACAACACCACTCTCATTACTAAAAGTGTGTAATGTCTCCAAATAATTCTGCAGCTATGATGTATCTCCAAGGCCATAAATCCTGTCGCACATTCACTCCCAAATAGCAGCTTTGTATATGTTGAACGATCATTGAAGGAGGCATTAAATGCCAGGCACTCCAATTGTTATAAGAGCAACAAGCTCGGAAGCATTGGTCTCTCAAGACTTCCACTTTAATGTCCTCGACCATAAAAGCGTTTGTATATTGTATCTTCTTTCTATAAATAAGGACCCCAATTTAAGGGGGCGGGGCATCTAATGAGTAGGCACTAACGATGCCATCTTAAATAACAAACCATGGGAAGATTGCATCTAGTTTGTTGTGCCTTTTTCTTTAATGTTGGGACCATGTCAGCAGCCCAAGAACATCTTCCATATTTAACTAGTAGAAGTATCAGAAATCTAATGCAATTTACTTAGGAAAGCATTATTTAAAGGTACTATGCCCCATTTGCAGGCCCAAAAAATTAAAAGGTTAAATTCCAAAGGCATTTGAATGACAATACTAATTTAGAACTTCCCTAAAAAACGGGGGCTTGAAAATGTCTTTAAGTGGGAAAGTAACAACTATTAGTTGTCGAATCGACTTAGGAGCTATTGAGCCAGTAAGTAATAGTCTGATTTTTACGCCATTGTACCGAATGGTTGTTTGTTTTATGCTGCGCAAAGATTCAATCAGTTTAATTTTGGCCATTACAAGAAGTGGGTTATTGATGTAGACAAATGCTCTTGTACCCTTTACAGCTCATTTTATGTATGATATTACCAAAAATGAAAAAAGACCAGTCAGTCACTCAATAGTGTCTGACAGTGAAGCCTAGCAAGTAAACAGGTTTCTTTGCATAATTTGAATATTAGGCCACTGCTAACGTTTAAATTTCACAGATAGGACATACATGACATATTCATAATTCCTGCAAAGTTCTACAGAATTTGATGTTGGCTGCAAAAGGGACATAGTATAGAAACAATTGCTGCTCCAAAGTTACGCTACAAGATGCCGTTAAGGGGGTGTGCGTTACATAAGCAGAGTAGGAAGATGACTTTCACTGGCTGTGGGAACGCACGCATTCATCCAGGCCCAAGACAAGATTCTTCTCTGCTTTTGATTGACCTTTAGAGAGGGTCAGGATTTCCCATCACCTTTAAAATGAACTCCGGGAGAGGCAGTTCAGCATGCATGAGTCCTTTCACTGAGGCAGCACTGGAATGATTTTGGAGGGGGGGGGGGGGCATTGGTCTGATTTTGGAAAATAAAAAGCAATTCTACAAGGCTTCTGATTGGGGGAGGGTGCTGATGATCCAGGCATCCTCTTCTTTTTTTCCTTTCCTTTTCCCTTTTTCTCTTTCTCGCTTCTTTTTTCTTTCTCCCCCCCCCCCCCCCCCCCCCCCTGTACCCCCTGTAGCTATGCCACTGGGAAGACGGGCTAATTTGTCTCATGTACTGCAGCTAAAGTGCAATACCAGACAACCATAAAGAGAGACTGCAGACATAACAGACAGGTCACGTTGATGTCATTTAAAGGAAACAATGCTACTTTTATCTTAAAATGAAGGAAATATTGCACTCTCATTCTGTGTTTTGTACACTACCACAATGATGATGTCTTTTTCAACACTAGACTTTTGCCTGTTCTAATTATTATTACTGAATAGATTTTGACATTCGCAGAAAGAAAACAAAAATCATGAAATGAAAGTTCAATTAAAGATGTATTTTTTCAACTACAGCAACAAAATACATATCTCACATGGCATAACTGCATAAAAAACATGATTTATGAATGACTTCCTGCAAGATGAAACTAAGCTTGTTATGCTTTGGTAACTGTTCATTCATGCACAATAGAATTGAACAAAGTGATGCCTGCACCTTTCCACAAAGGCCAAGTTTCATCCCAAGATGGTCAACAATTTGACATATTATTGGTGCTAGAAATCTACCACAGAGCACGTTAAGCACTGAGCCGTAAGTTTACCATCCAAATAAAGTCGGTGCAATAACAACCGGCAGGACCACAACCTAAGGGGAGAACATGCATGACATTGAAGTCCCTGAAAGCCGCAAGAATACACTCAGAGACGAAATCAGTCAACCTTTACATCAAGCCTTCCCTCGCTATAGAATGCCCCTGGTTTGCAAACAAAATCGTGTTTGGTCAGTGCATTGCTTGGCTTGAACAAGAAAGTAGATGTTGTGACGTAAATAATTCATATAAATAGTTTGCAAAAAAAAAATGGAAAATACATGAATACATTGTATATATTTTTTAAATCATCTTCAGCAAATTTCTTTGCAAATTGGTATGCCTAGCCGACCCCCCCCCCCCCCCCCCCACCCCCTTACACAGAGCTCTGGTTCTAGAAAAAAATAATCCTTAAAACATGCACTATACAAGAAAACAACACTTTGAATGACAATAAAATGTTGATCAAATTTGAAATTTATTCATTTTCTCTTTTGCTGAGGGAGGGGGGGGGGGGGACTTCAATTGTGTGCATTCCTCGGATTGAAGGCAGAATTTAGCCAAGGATAATCTGATGATACAGCCATAATAAATCATAATTATGCTAAACAGAGTGCTCGTATCAACATAGGTTTAAGAATCTCAAATCTTTGCTATTTTCTCCCAGGGGTTTAAAAGACATTTAAGACAAGCACGCGCGGGTGCATTTGATCCGGGACTGAATGACAAATCGTTGAATAAATCCGCTACAGAATGATCTGCTTATACAACAACTCATGGTGAGTCATAGAATATTAAATAACCCTTTCTTTCTCCCGGGTCCTCTTATCTTGATCAGATCCTGAGGTGCCCACTGAATGAACTTGTGCAGGAGTGACTTTTAAACACTGTACATGTATTAACTTCTGAATAGTTGATGCTTAAAGCCCCACTGCACTACTTATATCTACTTGCACCCTCTGTATAGCAAATAATGCCTAATCGGTGCCTGTCGGTCCCCCATGATCCTCTTTTTCTTATGATAATTGAGAGCTGAGTTGTTAAGATAGCCACCTGTCAGTGACCACGCTGGGTAGTCTAATCCCTCCTGGCCAAACTAGTACAGACAGGCTTTAAAACACAACGCTTTGGGTTTCTAAAAACAGTGCTTTATTAATCAAAGGGGGCATGTATTGGCCTACCATCCCAGAACCAAAGGAAAATGTGGCTTCAAAGATTCATCATCAACCAGAATGATTAAAAAATGAACACTGAACTAAATATGGAATAATTACTCTGTACCAGTTCCAGAAAATATACTCTAGCAATATGCGGCGATGAAGAGATTAAACAATACGTAAGAGAGAAAGATTAGATTTCTCCAAAGAGTGGATAAGGAATTGAACAATCAAATGATCCTAAATGCAACCAGATCATATCCTAGACACTAAAAGACAGTCAGCAGAAAAGAAAGGTCACATAAGATACTGCTGATCAACAGTAAAAGTTCCCTCCCCCCCTCTGGATTACCATCAGAATCAACTCACAGTCCACAGAAAGCAAGAAGAAAAAACCTACAAGGAAAAGGATGATGCACCGCTTCTTCCGAGATGCTATCTCCCAAAATAAATATCAGTGAAATTTGGAATAATCTCTTCTCATCTCACTGCATCAGGGTTCCACCAAAGATACACAGTTTTAAATCAAAGTGAGGAGAGGCAGATCGAACGGAGACAGGAAATGCTCTAACGTGATCAGAAACCACTTGGTAAATCCCACATATCCCTGTGAGCCGAGGTATTCCAACGGTTGTGACATCGAGGCGGTACAAGGCACGTACATCTCACCACGTCGCCACCAATAAAAATATAAAATCTTACAAGGAAAATTGTCTTAGAGAGAAAAGTGGATGCCTGGTTGCTCCATGGTGGCCTACAGTGACGATGATATAAGCCACAGAGGGAATTCTAAATGCGATTAAAGTATCCCACAAAGCAGCCCACCTGCGAGTATCAGCCGTAACCACAGACAGGTACCACGTATGTACCCCACTCCAGGGGAATTCACCTCCTTTGCTGACTGACTGAGTATAGACCATGGGAGAATCTTAGTCTTGTTGCATCTTCCTCAGATCATATTATTCTGACTTCTTCATAGTTCTTGTGATCCACATATTATCAGTTGTGCTTTGCAAAGTTTACTAAATAATGTTATCAGTTATCTTTCCATGAGTCACTTGATATTGTTGTAAGTTCATCGCAACTTTCTATGACTCACGTATTGTTGAATTCTTTTTATCTTAAAGGTATAGTTGAGTATTGGTAATTTCCAAAGTGCCCCTCCAAAACAAATTTGGTTTATTTCAGTACCATATGAAAGATCATCGAAAAAAACATGGGAGATGATAATAATTCCAAATCAAATGCTCTAATTGTTGTGCAATTTGCTTTCAAAACATTATATAAAAGTGTTTGACGTCCGGACATCACTTTTGACTTTCGACGGTTTATTTTTTGAATTTACGTGTTTAGCTCCCTCTATGTCATTTAACAACCAGCGTATTTACAACGAGTGTTTGAGTTCGTTGGTACGTACAGTACTACAGGTAGCTAGCAGGCGGGTATCCGACCGCGCGCTAGTAATAGCTGATCAATTCCAATACGCTGCTTTCACGTAAAGTATAACACACACAGCTCATATCAGATTATCACCGGCGCCGATCGAACGCTAGACAGCTACAGACAAGCTTTGATTGAAATACGATAACGAGATCGAGATTGGAAAAGGAGCTCGAGGTCACGGACGATGGCCGACTCGGACTCAGCTAGTGCTAAGCCTAAGGACAAGGCTAAGGCTACGCTAAATCGGAATAAGACTAAGTAAGACGGTAAGAGGAAGGAGAGAAACAAGCAATGGCAGCTCGACCATCCGGCCCAGAGGAGGCGCGGGAGTGGCTGTGAACAAGGCCAGGGTACGGCGGAGAAACTTCGCGAGCTGCAGGCGGCCTTCTCGTTGCCGAGTCTAGAGGATGCAATAGACATGCCAGCTCACTGAGAGGTAAGTTGAAATGATATACGCCCCACTGCATTGGGTAGGCCTACCGTTTTAATTTGATCTAGTCTAGAGACTAGATGCATGGAATCGGCAAATTTAAGAAATTACGTTTTGTTATCTCTTGCCTTGGATTTTTAATTCAGATTTCATGAATCATATGATATTGATAGTCTAGCCTAGGTCTACAGTAGACCGAAAGCTTCAGTCTCTATATCGTCGGTTGTTCCACTGAGACTACGTCTGGCTCCACTAGACCTCCGGATGAATTTGGTTCAAATGAAAATATTGGAAGCATATGCGATCCTACAATATTCAGTGAACGTCGCGTTGAAATCGAGTCTAAAGTGATGAAATTGTAAATAATAATCTCTTTATGGGGTATACTATAACTCTCTCTCAAGGTCAATATATTAATTCAGCTATAGGGTCTACAACAAGCTACAATTGACCGATTGGCTATTACCTTTTTGAAATTATATATCACAACTACATATTCCGGGATTTTTATGGTAGCAGCTACCGTTGTACGACCGTAGGCGCTATTTTAAATTTATCAAAATTTACCGGGAGCACCGGTAAATTTTTATATTCAATTTTTTTCGAAAGCAGAAGTGTTTTAGGAGCTAAATTTTCTAGTGCTTATAATACTTCCACAGGGGCATCCAAATATATCAAAATTGTAAAGAATCACTATCCACCCAATTTTCAAAATTTCCCAAAACTTTGTAATAGACCCTACCTTTAATGTCCCTCGTTACAACTGCAGTTTTCTTTGTAATGATGACGTGCAGGGCTAGTCAACCGGGTAAACATCCTGCTCTTTTTAAAAGTCGACAAGGTTATACTATAGCTTGCTTGAGATGTGACTGTCTCATCTATATTTATCTCTACCAAAGAGTGTCTCAACTTCACATACATAACAGAGAACCAATGCATCAGTTATTAGTCATGCAAATTCCAAATCTGGCTAGCTGTGATAATTATTAGAGTGCCATCTTCAAAATAATTTCTTTTGGTGATTTAAAATCTGAATGTTTTTTACTTTGTGAATGACTTTCGTTTCTTCACTTTTTACAGATATGAAGAACAGACAACACAATCCATCCCCAGCGAAGAAATTCCAAGCAGCAGTAGGGGAATTAGCAGGTGAATAGTACAAGTCACCTTTGACCGCAAATTCATGGAGAACTTGGCCTACTCTGCTGATTTGCTCGCTTCAGGTAGGATTCTGTATACATGTACGAAAGGCTCTGTAAATTGAGAGGAATTTAATGAGAATGCGTTCATTACGTACATGTTTGCAAGATTGAGCTCTTTTTCGGTTATGACCTATAAAATTGGGACATATCAGCAGGTCAAGATAATGCATCTTATTTGCTCATGTGTATGACATGGGATTTTCAATATTGATTTTGTGGTATGAAAATAATGAAATGCCCTATCATTTATATCAGTTTTTATTTTGTTTTCATAATTCCTTAGGCACACCAGCATGCTCGAGTGTTTCCACAACCATATACTGATGTATGCTTCCAAGCGGTATTCCTTTGAGTAAGTATTTTTAGTATCATTTTGTATGTTTGAAGTAAGATTGTCTGTGGAAAAGTTGAAACATATCATTACAGTACGGTTACAGTTACAATATCATATTTTGAAGCAAATAGCAAAGTTAATGAGAAATTATGAATGACATCTATATAAATGCTGAAATCACTTTTGGATGCATGCAGAGTCTTGAAACAGCAGACTTTGTATCGTACTTGTGTCGGTACCTGATGTTAAGTCAAGTTGGAGTGGTTGTAGCAGGGAAATGTAACTACCTTTAATTAAGAGTCAATAATTTACAACACAAATCCAGAACTGAAGTGAATGGCTCGTATTCACAAAGGAGGTTTGTACAAACCATGGTTTGGCCAAGGTTTACATCTATGGAATGCCATTTGTAAACTGATGGAGAAGGAATGTAAACTCCATACTTGTTAACAATGTTAATTTACAATTTACGGTATGCGAGCAGCATTCCATAGATGTAAACCATCGTCAAACCATGGTTTGTACAAACCTCCTACAAACCTCCTTTGTGACTACGGGCCAATGAGTCTGAGATTTGTCTAAAGCATTTACTATTCATTCATCATGGTAGTGGTAATACCAATTGTTTGTCTTATCCATCCAGCTACCCAGCAAACCGGGTAAGGAATTTGCTTGCGGTCATCGACTACATGGCACACAAGGACAGGCCCGACCAGATTGATGAACAAGGCAATACAAAGTGAGTGGAAATTAGAAAGAAAGAAAAAAAGGTTTTCTTTTCTTTCTTGTTTTTCCTATTTTTATTTGTACATTTTTTTTTAGATGGACAAGGCAATCCAAAGTGGGTGGAGTAAAAAAAAAAAACATGATTTTTTGTTTTCCCTGTGTAGTTGGACAGGGCAATCCGAATTGGCAGTTCTTTCCCATGAAATTTATCAATTTTGGGGAAATTATTAAATATCTAATTGTCCTTCCTGGGAACGCCCCTTTTAAATCGCCAAAATATGACGTCATCTAAAGAAGTTGTCCCTGTACACGACGCACATCTAAATTATGTAGATGACGGACTGTAAGCTGATGGTTTGTCAATCATGCTGCTGATTTTGGACCCTAAATGCGGACTTGGATTCAGTGTAATAATATACTTGGTGTGTAATGCAAGGTTCTGGAGTCATCAAAATCATCATAAATTTGGCAGAGTTTTGGTAAAGTAACAATCACTTACACAGAAAAAAGGTATATGGGACAACACACATGGTGTCGGCCTGTCGGGGCTAGTACTACCCTGATTTCCTTATCTTTCTATGCTCATTACTCAGCCAGTATACATTTTCTTCCAAAATTGTTTGGCACATGACATTTATTTGTAATCTTGAACATTCAGTGTAAGTTTCGTTAGATTCTGTGAGAATTCATTTTCTTTTTTTACCAGAACTCAAGTTTATCTTTAAGAGATATGAATCATTTCCAATTGACAAGAATGAGTGTGCATATAATGCAACTTGTTACATTTTGCATGTTCTTTTATTTTATGATACAGATATGTTGCAGTATGGTCAAAGCGTGCCAACAACTACGTGGCCCGGAAGGAGAAGGTCCCCAAGACCTACCCCTACATGTATGTACAAGGACTCATCGGTGCGATACTGGAACGCAGAGAACAGGACCAAGGACCACTGTTCTCGAAGGCTGTTCTGCTCCCTGATGACCCTAGACACACAAGGCCCCGGCTTGCACCATTTCCTCCACCACAAGTTGATGTGATCCTAGCCAGGAGACTAGGCCGATTAGAGAAATCCATGTAATCCTCTGTAGTGAACATTTGGGATTGTCTGACTTGAGAACTGCTTTTTTTCGAGCAGAGACTAAGGGATCCAAATGGCGTCCTTCCGTCCATCCTCCGTGACTGTACACAAATTTGAATGAAGTCTAATGTGAAATCTTACCTGCAAAAATCAATTAGGGTTGCTAACTTTCCAACCCTGCATCTGTTTGTAACCATACTTGATTGGTAGATGCCCTTTATTGGCCTCCATGATATTCTGGAGTTGAAGGTCACATAAGTAGGTCAAAGGTCAAATGAGGTTCATTGTTGCATGATTGCATGCAAGACTCTTAATCGCCTCGATTTAATTTGTCCATGTGGCATGTTTTTAGGCTATCTTGAGGATTGGTTGGAACTTAACATTTTGGACTCATTTGGTTGCTAATGATTTTGTGGTCCGGAGGTGAAAGATTGCATGGCTTAGCATTACGAGCATGTATTCTTGATATGTCAGAGACCCTTTGACAAAATACCACCAAACTTGATACTAGAGTGTCCCTGGGGATCATGGGGATGTGGTTATCTGGAGAAAAAAAATCACATAACACATGATATACATGTACCAGAAATAAATTATTGTTGCTAGATTAGCCACCATGCTTGGCACTTGTATATTGTATTACAATAAGAGGTTGGCAAGTTTACAAATGGAAGAAATGTAGGAATATAAAAGACAAATTGTGACATCAGTGTATAAAAGCTCTATGTGATTTATACAATTCATAATTTGTGATAAAATCAGTGCTTGCTCATGTGGAAATGGTGGATATTTCAATTTGTATCTATTTGGCAACCTACATGTATATTCCTTGAAGAAGTTACGGTAGTAATTATAAAATTTACAGCCAAGAGGTCAAACCATGAGTCAACAATGTGTTTGGTTTTAGTGACTGTGCATGTAACTGAGGTGACAGTCGATCATGAAAAAGACTATACTTCGGAACCTGTTGAAAATCAACATGGACAGAAGAAAGATTTGTAGAATATCTTATTGTAAATAGTCTTCATTTGTTGTTTAATGCAATCAATGTGACTAAAATAATGCAAGCGAAAAAGAGAAATGATCACAAGACAGCAAAACAGTTGGTTTCATGCATCATTTGAATCAATGAACGTGAATCAGCTCAACGCCAAAGTATTGCGGTTCAAGGTTATACCATCAAGAGATATGCTGCCTGTAACTACTTTGTAGTTTGAAAGGGTGTATAAAGGAATAAGGATACAGTTGGGCAGGCGAGTCTTTCTGTTGGTCTATTGTAAAAAACTGGGTCAAATTTTTCCCAATTTTTTTGCAAATTGTAATAAAACTTGGTATACCGATTGACCCGAGGGTGTGCAAGACACATTTGTTGTGTCTGTCTGTTAAGGTACCTCCATGGTAACCAAGCTTTGCACAAAGAATACAATTTTGTTTTAATAATCTTGTGGAGCATATTCTTTCCAAGTTTTAGCAATTTTATAGTTTTGGTATCTTTGATGAGGCATTATAATAACAGTATAAAACTCAATGCATGTGCAGTGTGTAAAATAAGTATGTGAGCAAACTATTGGAAGTAGTTTGATCGATTCATATGAAACTCAGTACACACAACGCAGAATTGTCTTTTGTGTGCGTATAGGACATGACCAGTTTTGAAATGTCTGTGCTATTTTTTTGAAAAACCTTATGTTGGATGTTAATCACTTGAAGTGATATTCATAGTCGAGCATTAGGGAAGATGAAAGACATGTATGTACCTAACTATACTTAATTTTGTGCTGAAACTGATATGATTCAGGATTTGAGATCGATATGGAGTATGTATACATGTATACTCGTACACATTAAGGAAAAGAATCACTCAGACAATTTTTAAAGCATTTATATATAAAGTAAGATGTGAAACTTAAAAGATAAAACCAGTTATGATCATGCGACTGCATTGTGAAAGGATTGTTGTGGAATCGATCAGAAAAGGTTGATCATCTAGCATATAAGTCTTGGTGTGTACTGCAAGGTTCTAGAATCATCGAAAAAAATTGGCCCAGTCTTGGTAAAGTTACAAGCACTGTACACAGAAAGATGTATATGGGACTACGCACAAGTGCGCGACACATGCGTTATATCTATCAAGTCCAAATAGATATAATAATTTACCAAATATATCAATTAGTAGGCAGTTTCTCGGCAAAATTTGTATGATCACGTACTAGTCAAAACATTGTGTGCGGGCAAGCACTGAATCAAATGACCGGGGTAATAGTATATTTGTCAAGCGCGTAGAAACATTACTGTTATAGATACTTTTCTTTGGTAAACTTATCTACACATTGCCTATAGAGAATGTCAAGTTTTTATGAAAGACACAAGATAAGATGTATATAAATAAGCAGTAACTAATAAGTAACAAGACATGGTGGTATACAAATAAAGTATATTGCTCCTTCTTAATGACGACGGTTAAAGTTGTCATAGCGATAGATGCTAAATAAAAATGTGCCTTTTTTAATACACATGATCTGTTTGTACGCAATGGTTGGAATCAACATCACGTTTAAATATTGCCTTCAGTACAGCAAGTATAATTTGTATTCATCTGAATAATGTTGTGTAAATTTAACTGTTAGTTATGGCCGAATAAAGCTTTCAATGTACACCATAAAAATATGTTATGTATCTTCATTTTAGCATTACTATAATTATATTAAAATCTTATGTCTTTACACATTTACGAGTTATCACGTACTGACGTAGGTCATGCAATACACAGGCACTGTAGAACACAACTTATTTACAAGAAGTTACAATCACTCTTTTTTTTAAACTTTACAATTGCATGCAGTACCAAAATAAGAATACTGAAAAACACTGCATTATGGACAAGTATGAATCAAGTAAGATGTTAAATTAATTCACTACTGTTATTCATTATAGTATACTGATACAACAATTTTTAATATTTTTTTAAATTTATTTCTTTTTATTTCTCCACTTTCCCTTTAGCCATGTACCTTCATGTTGTTATATATGTTAAAGGTGTCGCTCTGGACCTATAACATATGATAAGACAAAAAATCCACCAGTTATTTCTGATTTCTATCAAATTTTTAGATTTTGTGTTGTTGTTGTTGTTTGGTATTATCGGCGTTTCATTCTTTTTTAGAATATTTACGCCTTTCACTTTATTTCTTTTTTTTCTTCTATTTTTGGTACTATTTGTCAATTCATATTCATCTCTTTTTTTTGGATAATATAATCTCAGATCTACTGGTCCATGAAAACCCCTCACCGCAATTGGCACCTTCCTGCCAGACCGGCGCGGTACATTGCGCAATCTTCTCGGCCATCATTGGCCTAGGCAACTCTGGTGCCGGTGAGAGGATTCTGGGGTAGATCTTTTGAGTCTCTTGTTTGGGGTTTACCGTCCTCAATCCGTCTTTACTCTTTCTTACCTTTTCTCTTCTAGTATTTTTCCATTTTGTAAAACCTTATTTTTCTATCAAAGTGGGTATCAACATCTTAGGGCATTTGGTTGTCGTGCGATATGTGCCAAAAAAAAAATGTGGATTTAGTAATTCCTTTTTGAATGAAACATGGATTTAGCTTCTTTTGGAATTGAATGGATTTAGCTCCTTTTGGAATGAAACTGTAATAATGTTGTTTACTTTCTTTTCGAAAGGTTATATTTATGTGTGATTTCACTATTATTATTTAAAAGGAAAGGTTTGCTGCTAAATTTGAATAAAATTTCAGTGACTTTATTGAGAAAATATGATTTATTTTTTTATTTTTTTAGGTACAATAACATGTTTCATTCCAAAAGGAGCTAAATCCACGAAAATAAAAATCAAAAAATTTAGTAAACATCAGAAAAGCCGAAGGGAAGATTTTTTCTTATCATTATTGGCAGATAATCAGGTCCATGCAGGGTGACGGCTAAAGGGAAAGTGGAGAAATAAAAAAGGCAATTTACTCAGAAGTACCCAAAGTGGATTTGGCTCCTTTTGGAATGAAACTCTTCACATATTATAAAATGAAGACAAGTAATATAAAAGGAAAAACGAAGGCCCACGTCATTTACATAGAAGGTAGGTGGACAGATAACCTCGATGTTTTTAATCTAATTTCATCTGGGAGATCATTCCACAGCTTTGTTCCTACAAACGAAATACAAAAATGCCCTTGCGTTGTCTCACATATTGGTTGATAGATAGAGTAAGCCACTTTCTTTACACTGTAGAAGTAATCAACTGGGTCATACGACGTACAATACATACACATACACTACTACTAGGTCGAGCGTACTCGCACTACATACACATACAGTATTCGCATATCGCGCTCAAAAACAATAGCGCTACCAGTACCACAGACCATGCAATTATGTGCAGGCCTCGCATACCATAATGTGTACAATATAAATCAGTCAGCGCGCTATAGACATGGTTCGGATATTACTTGCACGCCCATATCCGATCGTCGTCTTGGCGAAAATTCACGGTGTGCTGCCGCTTGACCGAGAGGTGGCGCTATACAATTACACTGAACACGCCTCGAAAGTAAAATTTTTGATAAATAAAATCATTTGCAGTCGAACAGGTTTTTTGCATATAAATTCACTCTAATGTAATATTTCGGATTTATATCTTCAATGATGCATTCTTAGACATTTATTGTATGTTTTTTATGTTTAGATCATAGTTTCGTTCGCTAATGTGAGTATTGACCAACACTCAACTATTCCTTTAACTTAACTCCTCCTAGCAGAATTCATATTAAGCACCATTCCTCATTTTACTTGATTTAGAAATTGGCTTAGATCTAAACCATTGTCTGTTCAAAATAGTCTTCCCCAAAAGATAGGGTTTTCTTCCAAATTGTCTCATATGTACATATACCAACTAAGTTCAATAACTGCGTGTTATTCTGATAATGTCTACTCCTTGAATGTCCTGACCCCAAACCATATGCAGCTCAAAGTTTGTTATCCAATTTTCTCCTTAAACGGATCAAGGATGGGCTGAAAATTACTTCAGCGGCTGAGCTCTCTAATTTACAGAGGTGTTGATGAGAGTCACTATCTTAACCTCTTGGATACTAAATCCTTTGCTACAAACCACATCATTCTTGATGTATTTGACTATAGATACAATGCAACTTTTTCACACAAATTCTAATATCACCAAATTTAGGCAAGGAATACATACATGGACACCAAGTTCTGAAAAACTATATTATTATTTTTTTAACAAAGCTCTCAAATGATCGATCTTACATTTTGAGATAAAAAATAAAACATTAAAAAATTCAGCTTGCTTACTTTTGAAAAAAGCTAAGATGGATTATTTTTTTTAAACACTAATATATCAACACAATTTTTCCCATTTCTCTCCTATCCTAGAATTTCCCTTAACCCTCTTGTTGTGTATGTGATCCCCTATTCACCTTTCATTATCTTCTTTCCGCACTCCTTCGCTTGAAGGCAATCAAAGTGCAATAAGAGGTTTATTTATTTGTGGCGCCACATCCATCTTCAGCCTCGCTTCCAGGCTATCCACTCTCTCAAACATCATTTCTACTTCTCAATCATTACAACTCAACGAATACAGACCTAGATACAACCATCTATCCCCCCCCCCCCCCCCCCCACTGCAAGACATAACAAATGAGCAGTTATTACTGCAACTATGATGAAATAGTATCATAATTATCACAACGTCAGGGGAGAAAAATGGTAAACGTTTCTGAACCCCAGGCTAGGGCAGGTTCGTATGATGCGTACTTACCAATGAATAGAGGATATAAATGTCACCTTCTTTAATCTAGCTCTATTGATCTTGGCTGTGGGGTACAAGTAGCAATCAGACTTATTCCGCATCCCCGGGGCGCTGATACAAGGGAGGTACAGGAACTTCTCCCGGTGCCAAGACAGAGAATTATAATTAGCTTCATGAGGAGGCATTCCTAACCTACGCATTCAAACAGTGGCACTTCAATAGGCCTGTCTTCATCAGCTCGAGATTGCCCAATATCTCGCTATTTTAACTATCCTGATCGCAAATTATCCAGCTAATTTGCGTCCTTATCAGCCCGCAGTTGCAATTAGCGGGTTATTTGGAATCATCCCAAGATATCTCGGCTAGTTTGCAAAATATCCTGCTATTTGTCCGGTGCATCTTCACCAGCCCGATGACTAACACTATGCACGAATTCTGAGCAAAATATATCTCGAGCTAATTTCTCGAGGTCAAATCTCGAGCTGATGAAGACGCGATTTGTAACTTTGCGATTTTTTCCTAATCAGAAGTAGCGGGCTATATTTGGCAATCTCGAGCTGATGAAAACATACCTAGTGACACTTTAATGCGCCTTCTCCTCCTGTTACTTTTACCAGGGTTTCGTAACCTAACTTGTCATTACCGGTATCGCTTTCCAAATGATTTGATCGAGGTGGGATAGAGGAGGCCCTCTTATGATCACATGAGGGCTAAGTTACACCCATGATTGGATGATTGTGATCAATCATCAAACAGGATTTTATGAGAAGGATGGTAATTCATCTGCAGTCGGGATGAACCGACAAAACAACAACAGATGCTGTGATGGATCACTGGTATATAACAAAAACAATTAGATTGATATGAAGTATGAGAATTATAGATTGAATCAAATTAACATCTCTAGAGGATTGATGCTTCAAATGACCTCCTCTTTACACAATATTTTTCATAGATCAAATATTATTTATATGCCTCAGAGAGGAACCAGGGATACCCCTATCATGTTTCTTTTCTACCTATATAATCTTAGATCCATTCTAATTCTGCCAAGGCTTATAAGCCCAATATTTTAATACTGGTGCAGCTGCGTATAATTACCACCTTATGGGCTATCAATATTTATACTAAAGCGGGGCTGCACTACTTGTAGCTACTTGCGCCCTCTAGTAAACAATGCCTTAGCGGTACCCGATGGTCCCCCATGATCCACTTTTTCTTATGTTAATTGAGAGCTGATTTGATGAGATAACCACCTGTCAGTGACCAGAAAAGGAAGGTCTAATCCCTCCTGGTCAAACTAGTGCAGACAGGCTTTAAGCTATGGTTCAGTCCATAAGGAAAGAAACTTGATGTCTCATACCTCTTCAGTGTTGACTATTATACATACAATCTATAGCGAGGCAGAAGGCTGTGCCTGTTATACAGTGTCCTTCTGCTCTCACCAACCATTACGAACAACATGCTGCAAAAGACGGTTCATGTCACTCTTTTGTTCACCTTGTTTAATTCACACCTCGTTTACTTATACTTAGAAACACTTGGGATCTGTACGAGTTCTGATGAACATTGCGACTCTCAGAAGTTGTAATTCAATTCCTTGACAAATACATGCAGAGCAGTGGAGGGGGAGGTCAAGCCTCAAATACGATGCCAACAGAGCGAGAGACCGCAAATATTCATGCCGAAGCTTGACCGAGCTCGGCTGAGCAGAAACTTCTACTTCACTGAAGTCTAAGAATAAATCAACTGACAGGATTAAAGCAGGAGGGTGACTATTTGTTGCTTTTTTACCACATTTCTCAAATAAAATAAAATTAGTAGCCTTTGCTTTCAGAAAAATAGGTAAAGAAGTCGCAAGAACACACTTTTGCCTCAACCCTCCTCTTCATACTTAGAAAACTTGTCTTGTCTACAAGATCAAATATGTAAATTGTGTTTTTGATAAGTAATGTTCACAACCCTTTTAAATTATTCTAATGTGTAAAGGGGCTGACAAAAAATGTCACAAGTTGCGAATTCTCCCCTTCTTTTTCTGTCTAATGGACAAGACAGACAAACTTTCACAGTCACTGGCAACAGACTGGCAGCTTAACTGTGCTCCATTTAAGATGCTCATATTAAAACCACCTTGTCTTTTAAATTTTAAATTGCATTCTGCAGGAGTATTTATGAATATACATGTGTTTAGAAACTGGATCTGAGAGTCAGAAGATAGGAACCTGCGTTGACAAAATAGGGCTTGAGTATGTTTCACCTTGCACGTGCAGCATAATGTTTCATCTTGTATGAAACTTTTCCCTCGTCTCGGGTTACTTTCCAGGCCCAAAATCAATACAATTTTTTTTCCCCAAGAGAAATGAAGACCATCGTAGTATGATCTCCGGTGAGGATCTGGGGAGATTGAAGTTTTAGGGACCATGGATGAAACAGAATCGCATTCTTCGATCAGAAGAGGCAGCTGGTAGACCATTACGGGAGGAAGATGGGAGTTTGATGACAGGAGCAAGACAGGTTGCTAGGGGTGATGCCTGCCTGAAAGGGGTATGACGACCACTAGGGACGGTGTTACCGGATGATTTGAAAAATCTGAACTGTGAAGCTGTAGGAAGTATGTATCTCCACCGAAGGAGCTCATTATGTTTGGAAGACGGTGAGATGATGATGGCAGAGATGGTGGTGATGATGATGAGGATGAAGAGGATGACTATGAGAGTGATCATGAGCATGGTGATGATAGTGATGAGTGATGGTGAAGGTGATGATGGTGATGATGATCATGATGACAATGACGATTGTGATGAATTTTATGATGATGATGGTGAATTTAAACCCATGAGGATTGTAATTATGATAAAAAATAGTTCTAAAGTAAGTTCTAAAATAATGCAAAGGGCCATGTCCACTGTCACAGATAGGGAAAGGAATAAAATAATGATGAAAGGGATGAAATGATAAGACAAGATGATGGAAAGCAGTGCAACCAAACAAAAATTCTATCAGAATAGTTAAGCCAACACAGCAGACAACTAACGTCATAATCAATATCTTCTCATAAATCCAGGCACACAAACATTGATCTGAGATTGATTTGAATTCTCTGGAGCCTATTATAACCACACATTCGTACATCGCGGCAAGAATAACGAAAATATGTATGCAAGAAAAAAAAACAATGTTAGATTGTTTTCAGAAAGTGAAGGAAGCAAGAATAAAAGAATCAAATTAGAACTAGGACGCAGAAGATGTAAAAGAGAAGGGGAAATTTGAAGTTACAAGCAAAAAAATTATCTACATTCTGCACAAAGGAAATGTTAAAAATATCAGAATAGATGTATAAAATATGCTGATGGGGTATAAAGGAATGTAGCCTACAGGGGAAATAAATTTAAAGCTGCAAAAATAAACCAAACAAGTTTTACTTCCCAATCTACGCCGCTGATAAAGGCTGATCAATTACTATCATCTGTTGAGAACTAAAGGGGCGTAACTCAGAGTAATAATAGTAATCGGAAAGGATTTAACTCCCTTTTGGCTGGCAGCAGATAAAATGATCTAATCACATAATGGATCAGATGCGGTCCTACCATACAACAACCATTTGTTAATTGGTTTTAGTCTGTGCACTAAGGACAACAGAAGAGAACGATGGCTATCTTGGCAATTAAGATTGACGATTCATGCTAAAACATCAAATCCTTAAACCATGGACCTATGCTTAAACTGACTGAAAAATTTCACTCTGTTTCATCTCATTCTACCCCCACCCCCTCTCTCCATTCAATCTCAGAATAGACCACAAAATTATGCACTTTTTATGGTTTGTCAGATCACTTTAGTTCAAGCCTAATTTGGGATAGATGATGATGATGATGAACAGCATTTGTATGGCACCATATATCTGTTTCAAAAAACATTCAAAGGCGCGAGCTTCTCCAATAATAATATTTCGTTTATGTTTTACACAATTTGTATTTAATTAAGTTCATGCACTTTTTATTGTAAAATTATTTGTAATTCAGCTCTCGAGCTGCGGTGATGATTATTGAATAAATACCATTATTTATATTGGCATTTTGCTGTTTGATGAAAGTTTGACTACTCCAATCTCTTTCAAACCAATACCGGTACATCAATCTTCTCTGTACTACCATCTGTATTTCACTGAAATGAAAAAGGTTGTGCCTATCGAATTCACATCAAGTTGATGAGAGCTACAACTTTCATGTGATTTACTAGAGTCTGTCTCCAATGCAGAATAAAAGAATACATGAATGTTATCCTGTCTACATTTCGCACTCTGGCTCCAAGCCTCATTACAATACATGAGTATACCTGTATGTGTCGTTTGATAACATGCATAGTCCAACATAGGTTAGATAAACTTCTGTGATTGTAAAATATTCGGGAGTACTTCAATGTTCTCAAATGACGAACACTTCTATGCGGGTGATACATAAGACTTCACCCCTACAGGTTGGGGATAGGAGGATTGGGGATGGGAGGATTGAGTATTGCCACAAGAGGGCAGCAGACAAGAAAAGAAGCTGAGCTAACATTGGGTTTGACCTGTCTGTTGGCTGTTCTTCCCCTTTAGAGAAAATATCAGAGTCAACTGTACGGTTTCTATAATCTGGAGGTTAATACTGTAGAGAAAATGAAGCAGATTCTCTACCATGTAAATTAGGGGTTGGTTTCTTTTAAATGATGATGAATAGCAATGAAAATAGAAGTGATTTGAATGCAGTAGAAGGGCACTCCAATAAAAGCACAATTTTTAAAAGATATTTATGGTTCTTTCAGACAATTTCTGATTTATATGTAGTACTCCGCAAAAATTGTACAACAATTAACAGACAGAGATATTAGTGACAATTACACATTTTGTAAGAATATCTTTTCGTCTTATTTCACTTTTTTTTCATGTATGAAAGTAAACTATATATGGCTAAGATTTGGCTTAAGATTCAAAGAGCAAAAAAAAGTGCATCTATTAATATTTTTTAATCCTGCAAAATCTGCTTTGCAAGGGTGGTCAGTGGAAAAGAGAAAAAAAATCACTCGCAATTTGTGAAAAGGCACAATAAAAATGACATTTGAATCATGAATCAACCATACTTCTTTTAGTGTGTGGCACTAGTTATGCTGTTCTATGGTTTGTTTTCCATTCGAGACAATATCAGGTTATTTTCATTTAGTATCCAACTTAAACAGAGTCAATTTAATAAAAGTCTGTTCTATCTTATCACATTAACCCAATCATAGTTCATGTTTGTAATCCCTCTCCAAAACGAGCATAGTCTACATTTCAATCAAGTTTCAATCAACAAACCCACTCTCTTGAAGTGAAATTGATATCATCCATACCATACGTAGCTGACAAGCCATCGCTTACTCTGATCAATATTACTCCAAATTCAAAATTAAAATTCATAGCCGAAATCTCTTCTTTTTATCGCCCCCCTGTCTCGCTCCTCTCAATTTTCTCTATGAGGCCCCAGGGACGTGTGCCTCAGCTGCCGGTATCATCCGCAGAAAAGGACCATTTTGTCCTGCGGCGTTCCGGCACGCACGTGCCGTGCATATTCACGGTCCCAGAGATGCTACGTTGGCAGGCGTACCGGGGCACGTTCGGCACGTTGCACCTGTTATGAGAACCCTTCATCCAGTGATGTCTCTCAAACGCATCATATGAAAATAAATGTGTTCATTCACATGGATAACATGCAGAAGAGAGAGAGGCAGAGAGACAGACAGACAAGTGAGGGGGTGTGTGTGTGTGAGAGAGAGAGAGAGAGAGAGAGAGAGAGAGAGAGATGGAGGGGAGGGCCATACTAGAGATGACAGCAAGTAAGAGAAGAACATGGGGATAGTAAAACATACATTAAGACGCTAGACAGGCATTTAATTTATGATAGGTTTGGGAGGAAGAGAGGAGAGAGGAGGGAAGGGGAGGGGGCAATTACAGATTGTCCATAAATTGGGGGGGGGGATAGTATTACTTACAACATAATAATAATAATAATAATATCATATACTAAATTTGTATCAAATTGAATGTACAGATGATTCAACTAGAGCTCCCTGCAAAAATCATACATCCACTCCAGATGTGAGGAAAATAAATTGCAAAAGCTAATTATGTCTGGATGAACGCATTACTTCTTCCGCGAAAAATAACACAGTTTTGAATAGCCCTTTTCTCCCTTCCATAGCGAAAGCTTTGACCATGATTTTTCAATAGGATTCTAGGCTCATATGTCGACAACAATAGCAAGCTCTCTTTCTTTGAAAGTTGAAGGAAAGGGTTGAAAGCAAGCTTTTAAACCTTACGCCACAAGAGAAAAAGTAAAAGCCATCATTGATCCAAGCAACCTCTTGACCCTTTTTTTCTCCTCTCCAACATTCAGTCCAATAGTGAGGGTGGACAAAGAAAGAAATGACTGAATTTTGTCAATATCATTTCAAAATGTTTAGAATTGACTACATTCACCATATATTATTCAGTTAACACCCACACACCCGCAAGTTTTCATTTTGTTGCAATTCTATAAATCTTTTAATTATAATTCACAAAGTCCATATGGAGCTGTTCAGTGTTGCTATGGTGATTTAAGCCTGATATAAATAGATCTGTATTTGAAAGATCTGTATTTGAAAGACATTTCTTTGATATAAAAGATGCAGTAATAGGTATGTTCACACGTAGAGAAAAGTTGAGGTTTGGACGCGTGGTCCAAAGGTCAATGTTTGAATTTTATATCAAACGTGATGAAAGAAAACCTCATTAAAAGCAGGATTTGAACCGCGGTTCGTGCAAACAGCGATGGGTTAGCAGGCATTCACACAAGCTAAAAACCTCAATGTTAATCGTTTGCGAGATCACTGACTGCCCGAATACACACAAAGGGCGTAATAGCAAACAAATGCATACCCAAAGTGTAATGCATGATGGGATGGAAAACATTGATGTTCACATGTACAATGCTTACCTAAAAAATTAACCCAAAATATTATAGTTATTTCAGAACCTCACTAGTAATCACATTTTTTTCTTCTTCAGACGTATAACAAATTTGGGTTTTGACTAGGGTCCAAAATATGAACTTTCTTTTCCAGGGAATGTTAATAAGAACAACCACGTAAGATTACTGCAAGAACATCTTACTTTCAAACTTGCATAAAAATATCAAGGTTAAAATTACAAAAGGAAGAGTTCATCTATTTTTCAGTCATAATTTCCTGTTAGGAAATAAAATATATAGTAGTGTGAAACTGATATTTGAGTCAGAAGTATACAAGGAATAATTTGTATAGTATGGCATTTCTATGGAAATAGCTTGAGGGCAATCTATAGTGTAGTACAGCATTATGAAATCATACAGAATTCTCAAGATGATATTTCAAAATTTCAATTGTGCACTCTCATCTCCGCAGGCAAATTCTATGCATACTCATTGAGGGCGACAAAGGGCTCTTGACGTCGAGTACCGAATTCTTGCATTTCTTTCTCCTCCCTCATCCACATTTTCATTACCGTAACTCAAAGGCATACGTCAGTTAAAGCAAAATATGATTTCTTATATTGCAGTGTGGCATGCATGCCTCCTGCCTTTGTGAAGGTTGGGATTTCCCCCCAACGTTTGCGATATGAAATGGATGTATATTTCCTGATTTGCTTCCCACAAAGAGTGCCACATCATATTCAAGCTAGTACTAGAAATTATCTGATAATTCTCCTTGTGGCTGTAATCTAAGACAGAATGATACCTTAATTTCACATACAGAATGTAACTTCAAGGATCAATCTTCCTAGGCACTTAACCTTTTAATCGCTGCAAGCAAATGTTCTCAGAAAAGGACATTCATGTTTTAAGCATTCCCCTGTGGAGTGATCATCTCTGCAAATGAAAAGAACAGCTACTATCTCATATATTTGACTTTCTCATTTATCTTTAGAGCTTGTAGACTTCTCTACTTCCATTCATTGCATCTAGTTTCATTTTAACATACCTCCTTCATAAATTTCTCTTCTCTTTATGTTACGAGACTGTACATCCATTTCCCTACCCTATATTTTGTTTCTATGTGCCTCTCTATAACCCATCCCTCCCCCATCCCACCCCCCCCCCCCCCCCTCCCAGAAATGTGAATCCTATCACTTTACCATCTTCTCTAACACACAAAAAGAATGACATTTTTTTCTGCCTAATAATATTGAATAATCAAAATATAGAAGACTACATGTTGGGTATGAGTGACAACTCTACATCCTACCCATTGATTACATCACACTCAGGTCTATGTCTAGTCACGATTCTCTCCTAGAGAGACCAAGGGTTCAATCTACCCTGCGGCTACGCCACATCTTAGATGTACCCTAACACATCCACTCCATTAACACCGGGCTCCGTTTCATAAAAATTCATTGGAGGGTGTTTATTCATGCAGTCTATACCCAAAATGAATGTGGTCGAAAGCACTATCGACGCAGGCACCCTGCAGCCCAAACCAACCATCGATTGGTCTCTCTCTCTCGATGTCGTGACCTGTGGATACTTGCAGCACAAACAGGTCAATGGAAAGAGAAGGATACTTGTTCAAGACCCTGCACATCAATGGGATATAGCCAGTAGGGAGAACGTAGTGTGTAAACCTCGCAATGACCATTCACTTCTAAGAGAATTTATTTTGAGCCACTAGAGATGATGACCATTGCCGTATGGGAAATGCATGCAGAAGGTGACAGGTTTATGTTCAAATCACTTCTGTCGATGGAGAAATAAATAAATATGATATCAAAACAAAACTGTGACTTTGGTTTCAGTTCAATCGAACATTAAATCTTTAATCTTGACATTTGCCACTTACAATATGTACATATTTATATAAATTGTCTGTATTCTGTTCTGTTCCACAAATAGGAAAAAAACTTCATATCCTCTTAAGTTTTCATATACCTTGTAATTGTATTCAAATGGAATGTGACCCTAAATAATAAATGACCCTACTCTTAAACTCTGTAGAAAATCCCTCTTACTAGTTGCTCTTTTATTGTAAATAGAATAATTGTACCTATATCTGCTAGCTTTTCCTTTTGAGCTATTCCTTGGCATTTGATAATGAATTTCTTTATAACGGTGTTTCAAACATTCCCAAGCAAACATACAAGCATGTACATTCGTAGCACTCTATCTGGATAATTCCAAAATCATTACCCATGTATAATACTTTGTATTCAGCGCAGTAGAGTATATTCATATAGAATGATTGGCAATATAAATGAACCATTTATAATTATTGTTATTATTTGCGACAAAACTTTGAAAATGGAATGTAGCAGAACGTCATTTCAAACTAGGTTAATTAATAGGTTAACCGAGCAATGGGCGCTACTATTTCTGATTTTTGCCCTAGTTATGAATGGAGAGTTATTTTTCACTATTTAAATATTGATAAATAATTACTTAACACGAATATGATTTTGTCCAAAAGGCGCTAGTGTGATTAAATGTGATGTGATTGCACTATTTTTCACAGATGAGCTTTACAGAAAGAGAGAGAGACAGAGAGAGAGAGAGAGAGAGAGAGAGAGAGAGAGAAAGTGTGTTGGGTTGTGAACAAAATCTGCATTTTCCTCCTTTTTTTTACAGTTATTGCAGCAAAAATATTTTTACCCCACTCAAAACGGAAATGTCAGGTTTAAAAAAGTGTCTTTATTTCTGTTCCATACTCTATCATAATGATCAGAAAGAAAGAGAGAGAGAGAGAGAGAGAGAGAGAGAAAGTGTGTTGGATTGTGAACAAAATCTGTATTTGCCTCTTTTTTGTTACACACAGTTATTGCAGCAAAAATATTTAATTGAATTCATTGATTCATTTGTTTGGTTAAGTACTTTGATCAGTTCTACATTGGATATAGCGCTATAAAAGAAACTTTTTATTATAATAATTATCAGAACAAGATTTGGATGAGCTACCACTAGCACTGCTCTCTTGACTGGCTGCTTAATATGATGTCACTTGGTAGTATCCCTCTGAAGGGAGACATCTTTACAAGCCCAAGACGTGAAGTGGCATGGCAGGAGGCAATTATTCCATTATTACTCCCGTTCAAACCCCAATTTCCGATGGATGATAACATGTCATCCTCGGGATGCCTTCCCAAATTGAACCTTCTCCCAAATTGCAGTATACCGAGAATCTTCGTCTTCATCTCGTCTTGATCCGGCTCTCTATGGCTCTCTCAGTAGCATGACATTTCTCTCACCTTTAACGATCTACTCCAATTTCTCTCTCATTTAATCTCCTCATTCCTATTCCGACCACAAGCTAACCAGATCCCACGCTGACGATCTACCGTGACAAATGCAATGTAATGGTCTCCGCAAAAATAGAAAAAAGGTAAAATGATGCTTCACTTTCTCCCACGTTTCATTATTCACACTATGCTAGAACATCAATCTATTCTGACTTTTAGAAAGCAAGTGTTTCTTCACATCTGACCACATTCTAGTGTACCCTCTCCAATGGAATATGCAATCAGTCAAAGTTACAATTCGGGACCCGGCTAACGTAATTTTCCAATCTGATAGCGTTGAATATTGAATTAGAATTCTCCCCTATATAGAAACCATCGTTAACCGTCCACAATACTAAACAGCAGGGATTCATTCTTGAAGTCACCCACTGGCACTAATGTCCCATGCCTGTGGAATTGTACATCTATCACGTCATACTCTAGACATCTTCCATTTTCGTTCAAGCCCCTCACAAGTAAATCACACGTTTTCATTTTACACCTTTGGGCACTGTTACAGGAGAGGGATTTAAGGCATTGCCTTAAATGTCAGTCTGTTGTTTGTTAATTTGCCTTGCTGATTTATCGATGGACTAGGCTCCTCTTTTCTCAACATATAATGCACTCTACAAGAAGTCACTTAAGACCTTATATACCCCCCCCCCCCTTTCTCTCTCTCTCTCTCTCTCTCTCTCTCTCTCTCTCTCTCTCTCTCTCTCTCCTCCTCTCTCTCTCTGTGAGTAGTTGGGTTCATAAAAAGAACCTTTGCTTGCTACATGTTTCATGACGTTACAATCTATTCTCGTTTACATCTTCCTGACAAACAGCTTTGAGATAATGTCAAAGTTCACCGATTCAGTGAAAATGTTCAGGATGAGGGGGGTTAAATAGAGGGGGAGGAAAGATGCTTTTAAGTTTGGGTAAAATATGGTATGATGATGTTCCATCTTTGATTGCTACCACATGATTCATGCATTAGGGGAGACCGGATCATATCAGATGAATTTCCTCTAGTGGGTGTACATGGTTTGTTGGAGGCATGGAGCATCAGCCTAGCTGGTAAACATCCAATACATTGAGAAAATAAAGGTATTATCACAAAATTATGAGAGATAAAAGATATCAATGATGAATTATATTGGATAGTTCAGAGATAGGGAGAGAAAGAAAAAGAGAGAGAGAGAGAGAGAGTGAGAGAGAGAGAGAGAGAGAGGGGGGGGGAGAAGTGAATAGTGAAAGAAAAAAATGGGTAAAAAAGGAGTAAGGAACACAAAGATGGACTGAAAAGAAAGAGAAAGAGAGTGTGAAGAAAAGACAAATCATAAAAAGGATAGATAGAAGGATGGAGGGTGAGAATAAGATAAGCAGATGGAGAGAAACAGAAAGAGAGAGTGCAAATCCTGAATGAGGAGACTGTGATTTTGAAGAATATTCTTGCAAACTGACACACAGTTTTCTGTAACATGTACAATACTTCTAAGTTAACGAATGCACCAAAAAAGTTAGTGAGCGTGGAAAAACGCAGAAGAGCGCAGGACAAGCAGCTTGTTGTTTCACCTGTTTGATAACACAGTCAATCAATAGCGCTCCCATTATAGGTGGCTCTTATTTCAGCTTAAACAGAGCTTTTAATCCAAACTCCAGACCTCGGAGGATAGATTGCAGCATGGGAGGATGGCATCTACACTTAGGTATGTCTTCATCAGCTCAAGATTGCCAAATAGCCCGCTAGTTTGATTTGGGAAATAAGTCCGAAGTTACAAATCGCGTCTTCATCAGCTCGAGACTTGACCTTGAAACTCAAAACTTGAGCTTGAGAAATTAGCTCGAGATGTGTTGCTCAGCATTCGCGCACAGTGCGAGTCGTCAGGCTGGTGAAGACGCACTTGAAAAACAACGGGATAATTTGCCAAATAGCAGGATATTTTGCGAACTAGCCCAAGATATCTTGGAATGATTATCTCGAACAATAATCCCGCTAATCGCAGCTTAGGGCTGATGAAGACGCAAATTAACTGGATAATTTGTGATCAGGATAGTTAAAATAGCGGGTTATTTGACAATGTCGTGCTAATGAGGACAGGCCTACTTAGTACAAATCATGTATCGCTGTCTTTACGAGGGACAGTTCAGCAGAGAGGAGCATCTCACAAGGTGGTTCATTCACAATAGGACAAGTTTTGTCAATTTAATTGTACAATCGTTTTGGGAATTCAATTGCTTATATACTTCAGATATATCTTTTAACAAAAAATGTATGGAAACTTCAGCAGACAGGATCAGTTTATTGAAAATATGTCAAGTTTATGGAAAATATGGCGGGTTTACCAATTTAATTCAATAAATAATCCTTGAATTAATGTGCTGATTTTTTTAGACATTTTCCCCCAAAAGACGTTTAATAATGAATCGTAGACCATTCTGCATTACAAATTCTTGGTTCATATTTTTAAGCCTTTGGTATATTTTCTCTTGTCGTATTTAAAGACCTTAAGAGCTAGTGTTATTGGAAAATATTGATATTCCATTGGATCCAGCAGCCTTGAAAAAAGAGGATATTGAGGTTTCTTGATGTATACCTCTATAAAGAAATTCACCTCTACTACCAATCTCAGACCTGTTTTGTTTAAAAACAAGATATGATATGAGAAAGGTTAAAGTATGGTATGAGAAGGGTTAAAGTAGGTCTTCAATATGGGGCTTCTTTCAGAGTGACATCTTCCTTAAGTGAAACTGACCGACCGTCAACTTAATGAGGAATACTATGGGACAGACAATAACTCAAGCTTGAAATTATTGCCCAAAACAGAGAGAGATGGAGAGATGGGCTCGGGTCATATTTATAGACTAGGGAGCCTGCGCTTCATACATAAAGGTCAAGGCAAATCTACGTTTGAGCGGCGTCTTATCACCCTGATATTTACGCTTTCTTAATCAATATCCTTGACGATGGAACAAGGTGTGTTTTTAGTTTATCTCTCAATGACCATGCTCCACCACAAAGTAAAAGTAAAAAGTCTAATAACAGCTTATTGAGGGCAGAAAATGAAAAATCCTTACCAAATACCTTTCTTTTAACTATTATAATCATTATTTATGTCTAGTCCATTAAAGAGTCAAATGCAGTAATTCATTACTATTTTCACCATGTTATTTTCTCCTTGCCTACTTTCCCTCCAGAACAAAATAGGCAATTTCTTTCCCTCTGTCTATTTGTTGATTGCTGGTTTTTTTTTTAAATAGTTACTGTATTTGAAAAACTGTAATTAATCTAATCTGCCATCATCTTTGCATATCTATTCCATTAAAGTGCTGTGATGTGAAATCAGATCTGATATACAACTCCTTATCTCAACACTATCTCAAAAGCATCTCAAATTTCCTTTTAAATTGATAAAGGATTGATTTCTGCTAATAATCACCCCCAAGCTAAAGTACCTCTTTTTACTTAATACCTCATCTAATGTCTCTCTTTCCTCCTCTATCAGCTGTTTGGCAATCTTTACGGAATCCAAAATGTCATGCTCGCCATCTTTCCATAGAAAGATGAATTTCTCAATTTTTAATAACACCAATCATGTAGTTGATCGCTTGCAGTTTACAATTTTTAAAAAAACTTGAACTTTACAGACTCTTGTGTGAACCTTACTAATGTTTTATCTCACCTCTCATCTGAAGTGGAGACTCCACATAGTGCATCTAAACAAAGTCCTTCTTCAGTTCAAGGTTACATGGTTCTCTTTCCACCTAAAGTTTACTTAAGATCATGCTCACATTAAAGGAAAATTTGAATTTCTTGTTCTGAAATTATCTTTTGTTTTTCAATTATTTTTTTCTCCAAATACACCCACAAATGGAGATATTTATTTATCTGCTAGAAGATACGCATATTCCAAACACTAATATCCCTACATTTTTAACCACATGATTAAGAATATCTCATACTGGGTGCTGACACCTGAAAGCATGGAGTTGCCAATTTGATACATAACAAGTCAAAGATTTTTACAATAAGATATCTTTCGCGATATGAGTGCATTGACATTTTTCGTTCCTTGTTACTATTTAAAGGAATTGGTTAAACAATAACCAGTGAATAACTTAAATACATTACACACAATCCTATTATCCTAAAAAGCTTGCTTGACTTGTACTAGTTAATCATATTCTATATTCTAAGGTAAGCTATTCCTTTAAAATATAAACAAAATGGCATCCTTGCGATCATCATCTATCCACTATCTTTAAGGTTAGCTATTCCTTTAAAATATATACAAAATGGATTCCTTGCAACCATCATCTTTCCACTATCTTTAATATTAGTGATTCCTTTAAAATATATGGAAAATGGCATCCTTGCCATCATCTTCGTTTCACTATCTTGTCAAAGAGCATCTTTTAATATCGTCCACACAGTGATTCTGTTTGATGTCCACTGCAGGTCTCAGAGTAACTTCATCACAGAGACCTCTTTATTCTTCACTGAATACCAACCCCGATAGATCAATTCTCTGAAAGGCGCTGAATCCTATCAACTCAGCAAATGAAGAAGAACATGGATGTGCCTTGCTTGCCGGCGACAGCAGGGTATAGCCCGAGGGCTCGCTTCCCATCCCGGCAAACATTAGCACTCTTGCTGAAAGCACTTCCCCCATGTGACAGCCTTTCCCGAGCAAAGAACCACGTTAACCAACTCACGACCATGATTAAAGGCAAAGTGCACATATTCAATACCATGGGAAGCATTCTATTATCCTAGGATTCTGACTGAGCTTTTGATATTAAAAAAGAGGAGTAACTCAATACTAGGAAAGATTACCTCGTGACAAAAGAGGTAGTGAATAGTACAAGACTTGTGTGTTTGACATGATGTAGTTCTATAGTACAAGAATATTTCTATTTCACCCCCTGGGTATGATTTGATTTTGGTACGACACATAGTTTCCACAGACTCCAGTCCGAGTCATTTCCGGCAAGGTATTAAATGAGTTAATTTGCGTTTCAGTACAATGTGAATATGTGTCAAAGTTGCAAGTCCCTTTTTTACAAGACACATGCTGCAGTGACAACATCCCTGATTTTACTAATCCATTTAACTCCGGAGCTGGGAAGTCACGTTTAATAAAAAGGACAACTTAGACCTCAGTCTAATTTTTTTAATTAAACTCTACTTTAGACTGAGCATTAAACCCAGTATTGGGTTAAGATTATAGAGCACAATCAGAAGAGTTACTTCCAAAATTCCCTTACCAGAGTCCTAATAGAAGTTGGGATCTTTAGGGGAGCTAAACTGAAATCACAGAAATCGTTACGTCAAATTCAATGGGAAACGGGGACGACAGTATAAAGACAAATTTAAAAGCTCAATGAAAGAAAAGCAACGGTAGACGTGGGTATTTAAGGATTAAATAATGGAATTCTCCTAACAAAATCAGGGAAGATGAAAACTGTGAGTGTGGTGCAATCAAAAGGGAAGTGATGCATGATGGGAAGTGAGCGAGGAAAACCTTTTCAAGGGAGAGAGAGAGGGGGGTATTTTGTGCTACTTAACTTGATTTGGGATGTAGCCTAAAGGCATTTTTCTCACTCCACTTGTTACAATGTAGAGACAATTGGAATGAAAGCTGTGCTGCAAATGTCTGTCCTAATATAGTAAGAATTTCCTCAACTTGCACTTTTGAATAGTGTGAGGATATAACGGTTGATGGGGGAAAACAAATAGAGTGGAAGTGGGCTGGGAGGTAGAGGGAGAGAGAGAGAGGGAATTAAGAAATGGAGAGGGGGAGAGAGAGAGAGAGAGAGAGAGAGAGACAGAGACAGAGAGAGAAAAAGAGAGAAAGAGAGAAAGATAGAAAAAGAGAGAGAGAGAGATAGAGAGAAAGAGGAAAAGGTAAAATATGGCAAAATGGAGTGTGAAAGAACAATTTAGAAGGAAAAAAAGAGGTGTAACAATTGTATAAAAGGCATATAAGGGGAGAGAGGCAGGAGAGAGGCGGCAGAGAGGCAGGAGAGAGGCGGCAGATAGGAAGAGAGAGAGAGTGGAGAGGGGGGAGAAAAAGAGAGAAGCAAAGATAAAATATCAGAGTGCTATCAGGTGAAGATGTGAACATAGCCATGAAGTATGGACGCTCCCTAACCCTCTTCTTTTTGTCTATTACAAACTTGAATCTAGGTGTGCTTAAACTAACTGCAGCAAAATGCGACATCATAATGGCAGGCACTCCAAACAAACCATTCAGCATGCCAAACCCACAGACCCGCGCCATCATATTATGCAGCCATAAGTTCCAAAATGAGAGTAGACAAACACGGAGGTGTCATATGACGGAATTGAACATGTGTGCTAAAAACAAGAACGTGATGACATGAAGTCTCATGAGGTCGCAAATGTGGCCAAATTCCCCTCCCCTGTTGACTCAGACTAATTCAAATAAACAAGACCTAGACCTGATTTAGAGAACTAGACACGAGCGCGTTTGGCTGGTCGGTCGGGCAGCCTGGCGAGCGAGCGAGGGCTTGAAATTAATTGACAGGAATTGAAAGCCCCACACATGAGAATCATAATGACATTTTAATAGTAACGCCAGGCTATCATTTATTCTCTACACTCCGTGAATGATTGTCGAATAAACAAGTCTGTCCATGGCCATCAACATTCCACACCCAAGGAGCAATGATGAATTTGAGGGTATCAAGCTGTTGCCATTTTGGCGGAGCAATATTTCTCCAAATTGTGCTATGATGTGATTTATTCAGACCGCAATGCAATCCGCAGCGGGGCAGGTAATAAAATTCATCTCATGTCCCTCCTTTGAGAAGATAAATTGTTTGCGAATCGAAAACAAACACTTAAATCCTCTCCTTCTCTTCTAAATTTACGAGGCTAGGGTGATTTCAAGTCTGATATTGTGCAATCGAGTGCACTCATGGTTTCAACTTGACGTTTAAGCATGACTAACACGCTCTTTTCTGCTCTAAGACTGCTGCTGTTTTACTCAGCATTCATCATATGCGCAGCTCAAACAGGGAGGAAACTCAATTCAATTACACAGATTTGCTGATTTACATTTACTCTAATTTTTACATTGTCGCTAGTTCTTGCCACATTTACTAACAATGCTTAGCGGTACTCCTTTAAACCATAATCTCATGTCAATAAATCTTTCATATTTCACATATAACAGATCATATAATATGTATATTTTTAGACATAGTTGTCATTTGAATATAAACGTAATTGTTACACTCTGTTCAAATCATTTTGAAAATAAAACATTATCCATATTCCAGGGAATAATTTTCCTCAAATATTTTGATTAGCAATTTCAGCTGATGGATAAATATTTCAAATGAAATTCTGTACATTTCTATGGAAGAAAACTGCTACACAAACAATATTTTGTATAGCAGTCATGCAAAAATGCATAGCAAATTGCGATGCGATACCAGGAAAATTATTCCCTGATATTCCACAGTCTGCCTTATTTTTTTATATTTTTTTTCTTGTAAGATTATTCTAATATCTTTTCTGAGCAGGATTCTTTTCTCATTTCTGAAAACTCAAAATAAATTGAGAGCTTAAAATCTAATTTAGCCTGCATTATCCAGCAACCATGAATGGTACACAACAATTACGAGGAATACAATTATTGCATTTCATCCATCATTCACGTACCCAGCAGGCATGCAAAATTCTTGAAAGTGAACAATCTTACAGTTACAGGGAAATTACCAGGTATATCCAAACCTCACCACAATTCCTGCGCATACCCAGCAGCATTCTTTTCACAGAAAACCTCATATTCCTGGCAAAATGATTATTCACCCCTTGGGAGTACACAACTCTTTCTTGGATTTAAGATGATAAATACCACCGGAAACAAAAAGTTAAAAAATGATGTTCATATGCCACCACTTCTAGAAAGAAAAAGAAAAAGAAAAAGTCCAAAGAACATAGCATGTTAAAGTAAAAATCTTTGTCCTTCGTCCTTATGTGTAATTAGTGCACAAAAATTATTTTGAATATTTTACAAAAGTTTCACCTTAAAATCAGTTGTTTCATTTTTAGATTGAGCAATCAAATTAGTCACACAAATTCCAAAATGCAAGTATCTGATTCTTCTTTTTTCTTCAAAAAGAATAATGTCTTCTTATGCAAAATGCACATTCTTAACCAAGTATTGTAACAGACAGAACAAATAGCCTTAAGTAATCTTCAATGCCCTCTTTTAACCACAGGGAATCTTCTCTCCTTTTTTCAGATGTCTTAGAGAAGTTTAAACAGGATAAGCTAACTTGGTAGAAGTACAGGAGAGACAGAGAATCATAGCCAATCGCCCCTTGGAAACACCCCAGTGTGCTCTGAAAAGGGAAAACACCTTACCCCAAGAAAGTATGCTGGGAAAATCAATAGGAAAAGCAGTGGGTGTGAGACAAGACAAGTTAATTGAATTTTCAACATGCATCAGTATAGAGTATATCGTAAAGGTGAACTGTTTGGAATGTTGACTTAATGTTCAATCTTTCCTCATCTACTTATTTCTCTTTCCAGTTCCTATCTTCCTCTCTTCTTCTTCTGTTTCTTTCTAGTTCCCTCCCTCCCTCCCTCCCTGTCTCCCTCTTCTTTTTCCTCTCTCTCTCTCTTTCTCTCTCCCTCTCTCTTCTCCTCTCCCTCTTCCTGATTTCATCACCCCTCTCCCATCTTCCTCCTTCTCCCTCTTCATCTTCCTCTCCATCTCCTCCTTCCCCCCTCTGGTTAATTTATTTTTCTCAGAAGTGTAAACAAAAAACCTTACCACACAATTCTCGTACAAACATTTCTGAGAACAGCTACTCTTGAATAACCATGAAACTTTGTCTCAGGGCGATAAACCTGGCAACATGCAGAGATCATAGCATGCTTGATTAAATAGTAAAATTCATCCATTTCCGATTACGTGCACAATAGAAAATACTTGAGCTGAGGTAATGGAGTACACGCAAGCTAACATGAGCTTTCTCACTGGATGAAGGACACCCCAAAACAACTGGGCTGTCGATAATTGGCAATCTCGATTTCAATTATTCAATCATATTAGGTCTCACATGAATCGAATCCATTGCAAAGCTATTCCAATGAAATATTAAGCAGTGACAATTGAAATTTCATATTGTTTTTGTCCTCTTTCTCATTCTCATGTTTTGTACGTGGACTGAGAAATTAGCCCCTTTGATACTTGTTTTGTACTTTCATGTGGTAAATGCATTTCATTCAAACTTTTTAAAAAGACAATTTACTAAATTGTTGTTTTATATTGTGATCTTGTCATTCATTACCCCTTAACTTCATTGTGCCTCAAAACACAGGAGAATTTCTAAAGTCTCATTTCATTTTCATTTTCAGTTTCTTTCATTTCAACCTTAGAGGCACTTTCTCCAGTCAACGGCTGTTTTTCTGCAAATCCGTGCAAGAGTCTGTTTAAGAAAGGTGGCATTATGACGCAAGGTCTATCTACAGAGAGACAAGCTGACTTTTATGACTGGAGTAGCAAGCAGCATCCTCTTATAGGGGTCCCTCGGGGGTACGTGGGAAGACAGGTTTTAGCATTAAGACACTGTCAATGAAACCATGCTGACTGAATCCATTCATTCACAACATGATCACGAGCTGCTTAAGAAATCAACTCAAGGGCAATTCCAATACTCTTTTATGTACCCCACAGAAACCATGTTTGGATTACAGAACATACGTGTGCGCACATTCAATACATGATTGACAAGGCTACAGAAATTGCCTTAGGTAGGATTCTCAAAAGTCACTGCCATCGCATTTCAGCTTTCAAGTACAAAACACTGCACTATTCCGAATGACTGGCTTACTGATTTAAAAGACTTTTAAGTGAAGATTATATTTCATGCCCTCCTCTAAAAATAACCATAGATGTTCATCAACTTGCCAATACAGCCAAAAAATGATTGGCAATAAAAGGTATGAAATATTTTCCATGGAGACTTTAAATTATTCCTGTTTTTTAAAGAGCCATGGATGTTAATTATGTACAAAGTATAAGAGTTGACAGGTTTTTGTTGTCAACAAACAACTTATTTTAATCATGCATCGCCGGTTATTCACTACCCTTTGCAGCGCATTCTTATTAAGCCAGAAATAGCATTTTCGCTCACAAACAGTAGTCAAATATAAGTTAATCCCTCTTTTCCCCATCGATATAAATTACAGAAAAAACATTGCCAACTACGCAACTTCTCACCAGACTGTCACGCATATTAAAACAAAATGACCATCTTCATTTTGTCCTGCGATTGTGTTAACCCTCAAACCTCCTGCAAGGCCAGACTTCATTTGCTACCCTAAGCTAACCCCATCAGTAATCAATAGTTATACTGGACACTGATAGTATGTATGTGCTAAGACTCTCGAGAGAGAGACAGGGTATGCAGAACCTTTGCTATTACACCATCAAGCTTGATCTCCTGAGAAAGGAGGGGAAAAGGGAGCAGGAATGAAAGCAGTAGACATAGAGGAAAGATGGGATGGCTGTAGAAGGAAGAAGTCAAGAGGGATTGACAACAACTGTATAAAGATGGCGGGGATGTACAGGAAGATTGAAATCAGTATTTAAACGAATGAAGCATTTGGAAACTATAATACATAAGAAACTGAAAATAGCCTTTACAACAAATCTGTATTTACACTTTTAGCTATGGAGCAAGTTACGCAGCTCAACGGTTGCAAAGTAAAGCAATTATGTCTGGGATATGAAAATAGTATAACTATGATATTATTTTCTATAATGTTAAATTATTTTTGCTATGGAACAAATGTTGCAGTTTAATACATCAAATCTGATGAGTATTTCTTCCAATGTGTCTTTATAGACATTTCGTCGCTGTTTTCACGAAGTGACGGTAGTGAAAAAAAAATGCATTCACTTTGCGTGACGACTTTCCTCACTACCGTCACTTCGTGAAAACAGGGACGATTTATATCCTACAACTAAAAATTTTCCTGTGGCTTTATGAAAGAGTGTATGCATTTCTATCCTACAAGTTTAAATCTTTCTGGCACACTAAGTTTACTCATTTAATTAAATTCCACTTGCTGCACAAATCGATACTGGGTCTAATCTCTTTCCTTTACTTCTATTTCTTCTCATTCCCAATAATTCATTGAGAGCTAAGAAAAGGCAAAAAGGCACATTCGAAACCCCAATTTTCTCAAGTTTATCTTATTTCAAATGAATTCTAAAAATACATACGATTAAATACCTCCAGGCACGAATAATGCTTCCCTACTGTAATAAGACTGGATACATTACATCTAATTGTTATCAAACTATGCTATCACTCGCAGAATTTCCAAACATATTCACAACTGTTCAAACTGTATTCTTGACTACACTTATTTTCCTAGGGAAATTACTGTTATTAAATCACCGTGAAATCTATCTCCGCAATACTTCAATCTGAGAAAATACATGTTATTATTGTTTTTGTAATATCATAGAGCACTTAGAGAGGGAAATAGAAATAGCTTGACATAAGGGTGAAGAAAATTAGGCAGGGGGGGGGGATGAAAACTGGGAAAAAGATAGAGATAGAGAGAGGGGGAGGGAGAGGGAGAGGGAGAGAGAGGGGGAGGGAGAGGGAGAGAGAGAGAGGGGGAAGGAGAGAGGGAGAGAGAGAGAGGGGGAAGGAGAGAGAGAGGGGGAGGGAGAGAGAGGGGAGGGAGAGAGAGGGGAGGGAGAGAGAGAGAGAGAGTGGGAGGAGTGAGAGAGAGGGGGAGGGAGAGGGAGAGAGAGAGAGGGGGAAGGAGAGAGAGAGGGGGAGGGAGAGAGAGGGGAGGGAGAGAGAGGGGAGGGAGAGAGAGAGAGAGAGTGGGAGGAGTGAGAGAGAGGGAGGGAGATGGAGAGAGAGAGAGAGAAAAAAGAGAGAAATAGAGGGAGAGAGAGATAAGAAAGAGAGAGAGAGAGAGAGAGAGAAAGAGAGAAAAAAAAAGAGAGAGAGAGAGAGAGAAACAGAGAGAGAAAAAAAGGGAGAGAGAAGAGGAAAATCATAACAAACAAGATAAGAGTATTGAAGGACTAGAATAAAACGATAAAATCGTTAGACTAGTCAGCCATTTGCGTCATAAAGGAAGGAGCCCCGGGTGAGCCAGGAGTGGAGTCGCGTTGTTCTGCCCGGGTTGTGATCCACTATCCATGTGAATGCACGCTTCCAACCTAACGGCCATCAACAGTGTGTTTTAATCGCAGCGTTATCTTATGCCCTGGGGGAAGAATTAGAAATGGTCCACATCACTGATTTTAGGCTCTTAATCCAGCTCCTTGTCTGCTGCTGGCAGAAACGGAACATTCTATTTCTGATTTGACATATTCTGACCACGATCACGATGTTCATCCTCAATCGCTCTGTTGGCTGTTGTTGATATTAGTGAACGTATTTAGAATTCAGGGATAAATATGGCATGCCAATGCTGACATTATCATGGAAAATGAGAGCAATTGCTGGTGATCCAAATCAGAGAGCAAGACGAAACAAAGATATCATGCTAAGGAGAAGCGATTTGCTTTATCAACACAATGCTCACAACGAATCTACAAATGTTATTTCATTATTCTCATTCACAAGTCTATGACCACATGCAAGAAAGAAGAAATGAGTTTGTCTTTTAACAGCCAGAAGGGCGTTTAATCAATACTCATACGTTTTTACCCAGAATAAACGCCCTTCTGGCTCTCAACAGACAAATTCAGTAGAGAAACATTCTCCTTGATTCATAGATAAAGCTTTGCTTTCTTCGATGACAGAAAATGTTAATATATCTTCCCCATCTAAGGCGAAATACTGAAAGCCTGGATTGATAAGCAGAAACATGGGGCAGTGAATGTATTATGACGGAGACAACATAAAGCAGTAAGAAGAAAGACGATGCTGAAATAATCAATCCAATATGACGATGAGAGACAGGAGGTTATCATCTTCCAATTTATGACTGCTTGCAGAGCTGATTTTCTGAGTCTTTATTTAGAAAAACTAATAAAAGTAGCTCATGTCATTGACTTTTGATGTTGAGTATGTTCAGTAAATATCAAAAGAACAAAGTGAAGACAAGATAATGTCAGAAAATTGGTTAAACCATGGTCATGTTTTCTGGAGAGGACATTTTGTTTGAATGTAGTTGAGAGTTCATTTTGGGACGTTTTTATTGCACGCACCTGCATCTCAGAGTTTCTAATATATAGAACCATAGATGATGTGTAGATGGCAGAGTGGATAAATCAATTTTGCTTCATTCTAGTTGGATAGTTTTCATGATAATGGAGAATACAACCTAAAATCAATTTTCTTGAAGGATAAGTACCAGTTAATTTGTATAAGTGGTAATATTTACAGTTGCACGGTCTGGGGGTGTTTCACAAAGATCCTAGGTCAAACTTAACTCTAAGTTGGACTTAGAAATTATGGAGAGCCATTTGTAGCCTTAAAATAAAATGTATTCAAAAACGAAAATTCTGCTATTTTAGACTTTTAATAAATTCCACATCAAGAACATGACATTTCCCTGATAATGTAAAATATGAATGAATTGAATCAACATTTTATGCCTTTAAAAAAAAACTTTTACAAAATATTTTCATAGATGCTAACGGCTTTCCATAAATGTTAAGTCCAACTTACAGATAAGTTCAACTTAGGATCTTTGTGAAACACCCCCCTGTAATCTCAAGAAGATGTTAAACTGCTAGTACAGAAGCAATGATAAATATATCATCCTTGCAATGTTTTGGACATTTTGAAGGCCAGGATATTAAACGGCTTGCAAGAGATTACTAGAGAGCAAATATTATCACTTTAACTAAACCTTTGATCTTTTCTGCAGACACTATTTAATGTTGAAATTCATAACAAAATAATAAGAGAAAAACCACCTGTAGAGGTATACCTGAAATCGATGTTCACACTTTGTCCGCAGCATAAATCGAAATGAAGTATTTGTGACAAAAATCTTGAATTCTAATTCTTTTTCTGTATCTTTCACATTAAGTTACATTCCTTCAGTCTGAATTTCTCAAATTACCAATCAAACATAACTACCTGGTACATTTCACATGCATTCGGCATGCAGCACACAGTAGGAGCAATATGATATACTTCTTCAATCATACTGTTAAGCGAGGGACAAATATGGGCGGAAGAAAACTTCATTTGACTATTCTCTCTCCCTCCCTCGCGTAAAACGCAGCCATTGCTGATGAGGTTATGCAAACGCGTGGATTGAGTATATATATATATATACAGCTAATCCCTGCCTTGTTGACGAGGGAGTCAGTCATCAAGGACTTGGCCAGCATTCATAAAACAGAGCAAAGCTATCAATAATCCAAGAGCACGATACCCATTACTTTCTTTCGAGAATCATACTCATGCAATATCAACCGATATCAATTGACAATTCAGTTCTGGCAATGCCACTTTGCATGGTACATTAAACTTCTCCTTGAGAATTTGACATATTGATCTAGTGAGCGAATAAGTACTGAAATGGCCATTCCTTTTATTGATTATCTGGGTTTCCATCAGAAAGTCTATATCATTATTAATACTTATAAATACTTGATACAGATTTTGTGTAAACGCCTCAAAGAGAGGGGGTAATCAGGATGCATGCATGTCTAGGGGGAAATGACTTGAGAATTATAATGTAGAAAATAGAGGTTATTATTTTTATTCTGTAAAAGGCACGATACATTTAGTTAAGAGAATTTAACAGCAAGCATAACTTCATAGCTGAAATCAAATTAGATTACTGACGATAGCTCAGAAAAGCCAAGAAAAAACGATCAATGTTACTGACATGCATTTTGAAGGAATAAGAACATGGCCTGTATTTTCATTTTCGTTAAAGCAATGGCCCAAATCTTGCATGAAAATGATTTCAATGGATTCGGCTCCACTCATTGCCAATGATACTTACTATACCTTTCCGTCACCAATAGTAGACGAGTGCATTGTTTTCCCGATGATTCATCATGACATTCCACACACAAGTAAAAACATTTCAAACTCCAATGAAATAAAATTGTACCCAGTATCTAAGAGAAATAAAATGTTCATTCCCTTACATGTACATGTTTAATGCCATTGCCTCTGGAAAGAGTGGGAATAATCTCCTTCATGAAAAACATGTTATGATTATCTCACTTTACATCTTAAGAAAACCAAAAATAAAAAATAAATTGAAACCTACACATGTGAAATGATAAGTGCATAAAAGACTTAACTTAAGGGTGATCTTGGCACATTGCTTTAATAATTGGACTAAATTGTCCTGTTCATATATCAAAAACATTATATATCTTAAATGACAACATATCACTGTGTGAAAGGCCGAGTTTACCAATAAATATTCTAATCCAACCCTTTGAATTCCTCAGACAATCAGACCTCCGTTTTCTTTCACCCTGAAGGAGAGAGAGTGAGAAATAGAGAGAGACAGAGAGAGAGAGAGAGAGAGAGAGAGATGTTTATTCCCAGTGTGATGCATTTGGTTTCTAAAGAAGATGGAGTTGTTGATTTATTGGCATCATTTCTTGGTTTGACCCCTTTCCATCATACGCACTGGAACAGAGAAGATCTGACATAAAGCTCAAATAAAGCTACGGTAAAAATAACAGGAGTGCATTTCAACTACATAATTAAGTTAACGAACAATCATAACAATCTCTCCAATGATACTCATATTAGATTATTTCTAGCACTGAGTACTATTAGGGCATTGTCAATTATTCCTTCTAAATCAAATCATTGGGCTGGAAGCATACAACAATTCTTTCTCTTTATCCTTTTTTCTTCTCTCTCTCTCCCAACTCTCTCTCTCTCTCCCCCTCTCTCCCTCTCTCTCTCCCTCCCTCTCTCCTTTTCTCTTGCATATTCTGTTTTCTCTATCTCTCCTTTCATACACCATTCCAAGACATTGTTAATACAAACAACATCTTTCATTTCTGAGACTGGAAATCTGCCATGGCATTCATTCTCAAAAGCTCATCACAAAAGATGTGAGATGGTGTCAACACACAGGAAAGCACACATTGCATACCTATACGTCAATACTTAGGTGAATGAATGTCGACTCCTCATAAATATACGTCATCGCTTTAAGTGAATTAATGCCTACACTTTCACACAATTTTCATAAGAGATCTAATATCCTAGATGAAGGCAACTTCCGGACAACCTGATTTTTTTTTTTGCCATTGTGTTTATCTATTTAGAAATTAAGTAACCTCAATTCATTTGTCTCCTACACATTATGAAGTCCAATCTGTGTAAAATTCCTGAATTGCTCCCCATCTGTCTCTGCATACAATCTCTTCCTCACTTTTTCCTTGTAGCTAGTCATTATAATGCTATTCACCACTGTTTTGACATCTTTTGTTCAAGCCGTTTCTCACCAACATTACTGTTTTTCATATTTTTCTGTGAAAGAGGAATGTACCTTATAATTCAAATGTATCTTTAAGATGTGTGTTGTAAAATTATTGATATTTACACATCCTCAAACATGTATCTTTATAATTTTTTTCATTCAATAACTATACAACATTTGAAAAAGAAATTAATCGGGGGAAGTAGAGATATACCAATGTTTTGAATTAGCAACCCTTAAAGAATCCTATGATCTCCTGTGCTTCTCCCAAGTGTACCTAAACTAACCAGAAAGAAAGAAATCATTACAGCATGGACCGTTTGATAAAACAACCTTGAATATGTCAATCCATTTAAGCCATCTTGAGTATAACGTACGACTTGTATGCATGGGCATGAAATCACCTGCAATCCTGCTCACTACGCAGCATCGTTACAAAGAAATCTAACCCCCCTCTGTGCTACCAGGTCGTGTACACCGAACACGAAAGACAATCTGCTGGAGCTAGGGGCCAAAGTGATTGTCGCCTGACCTAACCAGATTCTTTTACTGATGAAAACCGGCTCAAATTTGCCGCAAAATCCATTATTAATTTTTCTTCTCCCATTTTAGCGGCTTCGTCTCATCTACGACAGCTCAGTTGGGTTCTCTCATGCACACAGAACAGATTCCCACCAGTATTAGCCACTGCATTAGCAGGGCTGTCTCAAACGACTTAACAACTATTTACCACAGGGATGCCTTAAAAGGCTAAGAACTCATTTACAGCATGCTAAACCTATAGATCTGTTCAGTCTGTGGTGGCCTTGACATTCAATCTTTCCAGGTACTTTTTTATCCAATTAAGGCCCAGTTCCTTCACCATCACAATCATTTTTGGAATATCTCAAATGTAAAAGTGAAGTGAAAATATCATGCATTATATACCTCACTTAAGAAATCCAGCCATCTGATTGGTCGAATTGCATTCATAAACTTCAACTGTTCCTGTAAAATTCCCGGTAACCATGCATAAAACATTTCAATATTTTTAATAACCATGGTTATTAAAAAAATAGGTCAGTCTCCATGGTTACCCCATAGGTTTACATGTTAAAAAATGGTTTGAGCGATGGAGGATACCATACGTGTGCGAAAAATTGGTCGGCAATTTCAATACAATTGAATCTCGATCGATCTTACCGACAATTTTATCTTGCATTGTTGACATGAAGACGAAAATTAACTCTCAAAAACAAAAAAACAACATCTGCCGATAGATCTTGATCTAAGTTCGTGCCAATATGCATTGCAAAAGTAAAAGAAGGGTCCGTTTCATGGAGCTTTTGCGAAGCATCCCTCACGCGGAGCCGTTTTCAATCCATTTTAATGTATATATTGGAGAAAACTGCCAAGCATGTTAACGTCGCCGCGATAGCCGAGTGGTCTAAGCGTTGGTTTTCGGTACACCTCTTGTTGTACGCAAGAGTTCGAATCCCGTCTTCGACAAAAATGAAAAATATTTTTTATTTTTTATTTTTTAGTCTATTTTTTTTTGGCATATAAAAGTATTAATGACTGCTTTAATATTCGAGAAATAGTTGTTTTCATACGCTCTCGGGAAGGTTACAATTGGGCTATTCCCCTCGGCAAGCCTCGGGGAATAGCACAATTCTAACCTTCCCTTGAGCGTAATAAAACAACTATTTCTCTCAAAGCAGTCATTAATACTATATCATACACAGAAGCACATAACTCTCTTTAGTATCACATTTCTATAGGTAGCCAATGAGTAATTTTAATCAATCATAAGGATAATAAGCCTCTTTTTCATCTCCCTTTTAAAGGTAAAGACCAGTATTGGAAACGCCCCAATTTCAAAAAATGAAATGGAAGCTCTCATTACCAATCATGTGAAAGAATATGTTTTGACTAATACATGATGATAAAAAATTTGCCGGGAAACCGCCTACTAATTCATATATTTGGTAAATTTGTTTCTCTCATGGTCTGTGAGAGATATAGGGTAGTCCCATATACATCTTTCTGTGTATAGTGCTTGTAACTTTACGAAGAATGGGCCAAATTTCTTATCATTTTGATGATTCCAGAACCTTGCAGATGCTAAATGCTAGATGATCAACCTTTTCTGATCGATTCCACAACGTTTCGTTCACAATGCAATCGCATGACCATAACTGGTCTTTACCTTTAAAGGAAACATTATGACTTTCCAATGAAATAATTGCACATCATTCTTAAGTATTACAGACAGGAGGCAACAAAGAATATTTCTCTTGAAAAGAATAATATGTGGATACTTTATGGAAACTTAGATACCAGGGTTGCTTCAGATTTGTAATTCTTATAAGAAAAATCAATGTATTTACAAAAAATCAAACAATTTCCTTTTAAAACCAGCTGGAAAAAAAATAGCTGGGAATTTTCCAGCAGGGACAAGACCCTCTTTCACAGATTATGAATAAATCGAACCTCTAACATTTGAAATCAATTGATCTGTTTCTCATTCCAAATGGTCAGATTCTGAATTTTAAATTACTTCTTCATACTTGCGTGGGCGGAATTTTTTAAAGGTACATATAGGCAAGACTTTCCTGTCATGTGGCAGTGATGGATTGGGTTGCCGGTAGGAGAGCCCAGTACGGCACATACAGGGTTAAAATGGAGGACAGACACCATCTCTTATGACAGAGTCTACCACAGAGGTGCCTTGTATGAATCTTTCACAGGTACGTACGGCATGCATCTTGCAAGAGTGGGTGTCACCTACTTTAGACAGCGTGTGAAGTCTTTAAATCCCACACTTTTAGGTTGACATTTGGACAGTCCCGGTGCAGGGTTTTCTCACCTAACAAGCCGTCTGTTTGGAGCCAGAAGGGTGTTAACTCATGAGTAAAATGATATGAGTTAACAACCTTCTGGCAAACAGACCAAGTCTACAAGTCAGGCATTTTTACACTTGTGTCTTGTCCACGCAAGAATGTAACAACTAGACAAGTGAAAAAGATGTAAATCTCATCAATTCCTCTAGTTTCTTGAATGATGTTCATACCTGGCCCTCACCATATGCATTATGAATAAAGCAACAATGTCTAAGAAACACACACGTTACAATGGAACAAACAGGGAACTCAAAGAAATGTAAAAATGGAGAAATTGATCAACAGAACAGGTAATATTATCACTGATTTTTCATAACATCTTCTCTTTCCAATAAAGAGGGAAGTAAACAAGTGGAAAAGAAAGGGGAGAGAAAACCCTGTTCCAATGACTTGTTTTGAGGTTTACCACAACACAGGTACTGTAGGGCAATCCTTCCTCTGGAGCCCAAAGGGGTGTAAGTTTCACACCCATATTTCATTCATATAAATCCCACTTGGGCAGGTGGTCTTTACAGTGATACAACCAACAGCGGAAGTCCGGTATGGATTTTCATTATCGCCTTCAAGAAAATAGAAACATGGTGGAAATCAATAACCGTGGTGGTTTATGTGCGTGTGTTCATGTGTGCCTGCGTTAGTGGCAAGTTTTGGATGAATAATGCAAATCTCACAACACTTGAGACTGTCCGTAGTATGATTTGCTAGAATAGTTTACTCTTGTATCTGTCGAGTTTATGCCTAAAAGCTCGTTCAGATATTCTGTGGCAAAACCGCAGCTTTTTTGTTTATGACTTCCAAGTGTAATACACTTCATATTTTTGTATCTTATAACAGAGAACTCAGTGAATATGTGTAGGACGTTTGCCATTCATTTACACGTTTAACAAAACAACGCCTTTTTTGCAGCGGTTTAACATGGTTTATACTTTAGTGCTCTTCTCAACTCTAGACCTTTTGATGTGTCATGTATTCCTATTAAAAATAATTATTTTATCCAACACATTTCAATTCTAAGATATTACATACTTTCTGAAAAGAATATGATGAAACATTTGAAACACTTTTTAAAAGAAATATTATTTGTACTTTTGTACCTAATAAATCACTATTATTACAACCTATCAGAAAAGTATCGAAAAAGAAATTATGCATAGACTATATGAAGAAATTGAAAGAGTGACTTGATTATAAGATACCCCAATGGGTGAATTACATGAAGTAATACTTGAGGTAACACACTTGAAATTGTTGCCATATGACAGAAATCAAACAGTAACATAGTCCTCATTTGATTTTGTATCTAACTCACGAAGTATACATTTGAAAAATGGGTAATGTCTTCGTGAATATAAAACAGATTGCTATCATTTATAAAGGCATTGTTCACATTACTGTGAATGTCTCGGGCCTTGATGAGAGAGTGAGTGTAAACATTGATGCCTCACGGAGAGTGGGGACGTGACTGGAATCGATCCACGTCAGGAAATATGAATGTGGGAGAGAGGCAGCAGTCAGGATCTGGAAGACTCCCTCCCACGAGAGGAAACTTTCTCTGAAGATTACAGCTAAGCCCCCTCACACTTCATTAACGAAAACAAGCTTTGCGACATCGTTCCCACTTCCTAAAAGTCTCCTTGTACACATGCACACCCTCTTCACATTGGTGTACAACCTCTTTACAGTGCTATGACCCCTTACTCTTTACTACTGCAAATAAGCTTTATATATGCTGGCTTTTCCCCCATTTCCATAAATTCTTTGTACACATGACCTACTTCGCCTGCATCCAACCTTGTATCTCATTGTGGATATACATTATGCGATGCCTCATCCACGTTCTCTAAATACATTTTTAATATCGATGGGATAGGAAATGTGACGTAATGAGAAATGGTATTAGCAGTGTGGATGGCGCTAAAGGCTATCGGAATAAAAAAAACCTGTGCGGATGAGAGACTTCAGGGGAAGTGGGGGAAGGAAAGAATGCGTGCTTTGATTCACACTCATTCAACCATTCACATCGACACATTCACGAGCATCAAATCAAATTAAAATTCCTCAAGAAGGCTACAAGCTGAGATGACAAGCTAAAGCACGTCTGACAGTGACAATGCATGGCTTCTAGATATTTCATACTTTTCATAATTTCCCTCTCTATAGAGCTGGAAGATTCATGCCTAACTTCACTCATCTATTAATGTTTTCCTCTTCAGCTCTGTAGCGTACTCTCTCTCTCTCTCTGTCTCTCTCTTTCTTTATCTATCTCTCTCTCTTTCTCACTCTCTCTTTCATCTTTCCAAAGAACCAAAGAAGTCCACTCTCATTCTTATTCTCTAGCTCCCTTGAATAGTTCAACGACAAAATTATTTATACAACATTCTTTTACAGCTTTACTTTCCTGCATAGAGAGCTCACTACTCACTAGGCATCACTCTTCGGTTTGTATTTTACATCAAGATGCGTTTTCAAGATGTGATTTCAAGAGAAGCATTGAGTGCTAAAAACCCTGTGATGTCACAATACTCACCTAATCTTTAGTCATGCAGAGTGACACAGAAAGACAGGAGAAGGTCGTGGAGCCCATCATAAACGCATCAAATTGTGAAGATACGATCCTGAATATTTATCTCAAATGACACTTCAAGCTAAAAGCCAAAGATATAGAATGAATCTTCTCTATTTCATTTCAATGTCATAAAAGCTCACTCTACCCAAATGCCAAGATTGATACAATCTTATTTTGAACTTATTGAGGGACATTTTCCTCTAGAGCTTTAGTTAAGCGTTCATGTAATATCCAAATCCAATATTTCCCAGAAATTTTATAGCTCAACTACACACTCTCCCATACTGCATGTTTACAAGTATGGAATATACAGTATATCATCTGCTGACAGCCAGAACTCCATTTACTCATACACATTGTCAGAGAGTGCTCTCAACAGACAATAGAATCAAAGCTTTAATTTGGTTCTTGGAACCTAATAAGTATAAAAATACAAACTTAAATAATGTTCATCAACATTTTAATCTCTTTTATAAGTAATATTTCATCCGTACACATGAACAACTGACTATCTGCAAGCAATTTGAAGTTTCAAGTATCAAATGTCCATAAGTTTCTTCACAATTTCTGGAATACAGTATTCTCTGGTGATTCCTGTATTATTTTCAAATTCTACCAGTGTACATAGTAAAGCATGCAAGGTGGTAGATAAAACTCAATCCATCTCTGAATCTACTCAGGTTTCTATTCCTTCTCATCTCCTGATCTCGACTTCCAATTTGAGGTAGACGATGAAATGCCTTCCTCGAGATGCTCTTCCCTAACAAGCGCTGATCTGATATCCCCTGCTCTCTCCCGCCCTCATCACTCTCAGGAAAGCGAAACCGACATCAAGGACGAGATTAGTCAATCCTCAACGAGATGGCAATCGATGCCCAAATGTTGGTCAGGATTATTTCAAGTCAGCGCCAAGCAGGCAAAGCATAAATTGTCATTTGTGCGGAGCAATTATAGGCAGTGTTTGTAGAGGAATGTGTGGGCAGTGTTTGTTAAGTGGTGGTGTGCTCTTATAAATCTACTTGTATGTTCTATACGAGGTTGGGTATCTTCTTTACCACGTATATAGTGAGCAGGCTTGTATCACATTGCTACATTCTACAGTGGTAGTATGAAGAGTCAACTGGCATGTCTTCCTCTCCTTCAAAACAGACGATTTAAAGATACATACTTGGAAGTCCAGGCTTTCGCCAAAAAAAAATTGGTACTTCCTTTTTGTTTTCTTTTTCCCCTCTTTCCCACTTTCTCTCTCTCTCTCTCTCTCTCTCTCTCTCTCTCTCTCTCTCTCTCTCTTTCTCTCCTTTACTCTTTGTTAGGCATGCTTTGAAGAAAAAAGCTGTGTTCCTATTGTAATATTCATCTAAAGAAGATATGAACACATTGTGTACTCTGTACTATCTGTTTGGAACAAGAAAGACACAAGTCAACGCCCTTCTGGCTTCAAACAGACATTTCAATCTGTTTCAACACTAATATATGTTACTTAAGTTCAATTTTCATTGGTTTGAAGAATCATTTGCATTGGCAATTCACAAAGCACAGAGTTTTGATATTTAGCAATTAACAAATGGAAGATTTTGGATTCAATCTTCAACTATGCCATTACACATAAACAGGAAATCTGATCAATGTATTATATCTAGAGGGCAAAAACGACATTAACAAATTAGTTTTTAGATAAAATATTATCTAAGTTTGAAAAAAGCTCACATTAACCAAAGAGATTTACTACCGGGGTCCTTCATAAACTATATTCAATATTTTGATATAAAAAAGGGATAAAATCCTGAATAATCAATCATTATTGTAATTGAAAATCTGTAACTGTTACCAAAATAGCACCACTTACCAAAGATACCATTTTTTTCCTTTCATTGATGAAATCCTACCGGAAATGGAATCAATCAATAATTCCCAGTGGAGAGGGAGAGAAAGAGAAAGAGAAAGAGAAAGAGAGAGAGAGAGAGAAAGAGGGAGAGAGAAGAGAGAGAGAGAGAGAGTAATGCCTCAAGGCTACATTTTGCCACCATTATTGTGAAATCACTCTGTCAACCTATAATGGTCGAGAATTATTGATGCGATGTAGAGAATTGTACGATTAAGTATGATTTGAAATGCAAAGTGAAGATAAACAAAGCATCATCTTAGCATCACAACACAATCTCAATTATCAAGATTTGCACAAGTCAAATGCTGTATGACTCAGTAAATAATGGAATGTATTTGTAGTGTACCGCCGGATGCATGCAAATAAAAGAGATTTATAATTAATCTACGCACTAAAATGAGGGCGAGAAAAGCAGTGTTTTGCCAAGACCAGATTAATGCACCACCAGTAAATGTTTTTAACTACAGGCAAGAAAACACATATAATCATTTTTTTTTAAACCAAGACCAACAGCTCCTGAACTTTCCCTCTCAACTTTTCTCTCCATTTATCTAGCTAGAACATCTTAAATGGCAAACTTTTGATCTCATTATTTCATTTCAGGTAAAATGAGCTTACAGATAAAGGTGCTTAGATTACACCAAGTCCACTCAACGCAGAGAAATTACAAGGGGTAATCCAAGTTTAATCCCATCTTGCTAATTCACTCCCGAGGCTTTGTATGAAACGTGAGAAGCGTACGGCGCCAAATGATGAGCACTGATAAATCTCATTTGCTCCATTTTCATGCCTCTTTAAAAAGAAATACCATGGTTGGAAGATCTCTTATGGGGCAAAGGAAATGAGAGCAATATTTTGAGGTTTAGGAGGAAAGTATGCATGCAATCTGATCTATCGAATGCTTGTGGGGTTGGAGGCATGCAGAGAGAAAAACAGATCTTGCTTTCCTTTCCCTTACAGCAGGTTATTAATGCACAATGTTGTGGGATTTGAGAGGGTTACATACAGGAAACGTAAGGTAACAATATATCTATGCATTATTTATGAAGAGAAGAGGAGCAAATGTTGACTGTTGAAGGCAATAGACTTCAGACTTCAGATACAGGTCAAATGGTACTCTTTGCTGAATTCTCTAGAGGGGTTATTTTTCTTGGGGGGGGGGCTATGAAATCTTCTCCCTTGTTCAGCAATAGGAAACACACATGTGATGTTAACTCTATATTTTTACCAAATGCTCCCATTACTTTCCGGTGACCTAAAAATAACATTAAAATGCCATAAAGCAGAGGGTTTCTTCTCCTCTTCTTTTCTCTTGCAGGGTGACAACTCTAGAGAAGAAGACACTTGCATGCCCTGCAGCATCAAAGGGCACTTCCTACTGCCACAAAACATCCACCAAGTCATTGGAACGATTTTACAAGTGCTTCCAAGTGAGCAAAACATATGGTATATCTAATGATGGCAAACTCTATTTCTACAGCAATTCATGAGAATCAACTAAATGAAGACTGTGTGAAGAGTCCTTTGTACTGTCAATCTTAAGCACCAAATCAAGCAAGCGGATTCAGCTCAAATCTTATAAGTTCCAGGAAAGGCATTTAACACCTAGAGACACATGCTACGGAAACTAGAACAGGGTAAGGGTGAGAGCTAGGATACTGCTTATGTTTTCACCGTTTGTTTTATTGACATATCCGACTTCAAGACTAGGTTAATAGAGGATTTTGTAGAATGACTTCCTGCAAGAGGCCAGCAAATGCTTTCAAGGTAACACATAACTGGTAATACCTCAGGCAACCAAAACAAATTGTATGTCATGATGGGATTTGCATCAGAATTGGAAGGAAGATTACTATTTCAAGGTTTGGTTTCTTCCTATTTTTTTAGAGGACTTCTCCCACAGATTTCCCTTTCACTTTTCATCTCTTTCATTATTTCCAATTTCAAAACCTATCGATGTGATATGAAAAATGGTGGAAATGGTAAATTCAAATTTTTGAACAGACTTCTAATATTATCCAATGCAATCAAATTTGTTCACAGTCAATTTATTTTTCTTCATATTTGTCAGTTTAAAAAATTAGAGGGATTAAAGTATCAAGGGAAAGATTGCTACCATGTTATAAGAAATCAATGGTCTACCTCATGTGATGTTCCTTGTGGAAAAAATAAATAATCTCATGATGTCTGAATATAACAAATATCTATTCTACAAAGAGCAAACATGTAAGATTCTCCCCACTGCTATAATTACAAATCATCAATCTATCAAGATTTGACGAGCAGTCGTCTCGGAGTGTGTGATTTCAAAATAGAATAGGGACAAAGATCTGAATCTCCTCATCTCCAGCCATGCATCAACGTCATCCATCTCGCTTCTTTTCCTAGTCATTGACTCTCCTCATCAGGCCCTGACCAAACTGGCCTGCTGAGACCCCCCGCATCATGGATGGAGGGTCACACCGGTAGAGAGAGATGTTGATCATTGACTTTGAAGGATGCGGTCTCACTATCCTTCATCCACCGACCCTTCCTTCCTGCCTGGTTTACACCATGTTTGCCTACGGATGTTTTTCCACCGGAGAGATCGAGTCAACTCCAAGGCCCAGACAAGATGATGATGATGGGATGAAGGCATCGTGTTACAATCTCATCAGCTTATTTGCCCGGGCACGGCATTAGAGCATACACAATCAAGGCCCATTTGGAGGGTAAGGACTACTTAAGACGAGGTTTTATGGGCATCTCGCATGCGAGTCACGTCATTACACGGTTGTAGAGCCAGGGGGTGGGATGAAATTAAAGGTCATTGTAAATAACATTTCAAAATGCCCATGGTATCAAAAGTTATCCCACATTACCCAATTCCATGACCACAAACATATTTCTAAGAAGTTACTAAAAGATACAAGTAGGTCAGAAGATATAGGGCAGGTGAGTCATAAACATTTTCATATATATTGGTTCTACGTTTTTTCCCATTTCAATACACAAACAGTATTTCCAAATGAAAGACATTTCCTCTGTAAAGTCTTTTCATCCAAAAGATTGAATTGTAATTCTTTTTGTATCTAATCTTTGATCTGGGATATGATAATTGTAAACTGATACCTTCTTTCATAATAATGAATTCAATCTACAAAATAATGAAGAAGTATGATTTGTACATTACGATGCTCATCCAGAAGAGGAATTCAAGATCTCCTCTTTTATTAAAGAGCCAATTATATGTTAAACTTTGTTAAAAAGAGGAAGAAATCCACGACCTGTATGAACGTCTTCCTCGCCTCTGGAACATGAAAGGTGTTTATAGCCCATGGACATATCTTTTGAGTTGCAGGTCCACTGTACATTAGTCCACACAACTATCCGACATCCTAAAATCGAAATCCATCTCCCTTTGCACTCTCCTTTATATATCCTTCTTTCTCTTTCTTCTCTCCGTCTCTTTCTCTCATTTGAAATATTGTCCATTCCAATGTGAGAATTGAAGACGGGTCCTATGGCCTCATATAATATATGCCTTTATTGATTTTAAATTCAATTACCTAGAGCCGAGTGAAATGGGTCCTTAGGCGTTCAATATTCCAGATACATACGTTACAGCTTGGACGGCGTACACAAACCACAGGGGGAAAGGTTTTCTTAAAGCAGGGGTGGGGGCTGGATTTGAGAGGGGTGGAATTTTTAGACACATCCTTTGACACAGAGAAGGATTATTCTAGATATGTCAGAAGTAAAATGAGAAAGGAGGAACTTAGTTTCATGAGATAAAATGGCACGTCTTGGAATAGCCCTTGATGCTGCATGGCAAAAGCAATAAAGAATAAACAAGTTTGTTTAAAAATTTTGATTCAAAGTTCTGTCTTCAAATCATAAGTATAAGGACAATTCCAATCAACAACGTTTATCTAAGGATGCAAAATGAAATCTCAAATGTCACTTAAATTTACGAATTTTGAATTTTTATTTTTTACTTGTCAGGTGCAACTGACATAAAACAATTTTCCTTTGTTTACCCAAAACAAACCATGGTGAAAGAAAATCAATATTCAAAATAGCAGCGACAAGAGGCTGATATCAGTTTCTTCCACAGATGTCTACACAAGCAAGAACCATGAAAAATACCACAAAATGTTCAGTAAACAGACTAGTGAATCTCTCAAAACATCAGGTTCATTTTGAGAAACAAATCCAATGTCTTTAGAGAAACAGATAACAAGTCAAAATGCTTCCTGACAGCCACTAACCCTGGAAAGTTGCTAGATTTTGTTTTTCTCTGATCACTTGAAGATTACCCAAACAAGCCTTTGACAAATGATGGGCTTACAAATGAAGGTATAACTGCATGCTTCAGAAGGTCTCTGAGCCTAGAAATTGCCTTGCCATCATCGATTTGTAACTCAAAATGCAGCCGCAAAGTAAGGCATACATTACATGCCAATCCAGACTCTTCAAAGATCTTTTTCTACATCTACTGCTTATCATTGCTGTCCTGAAGTACCTCTAACAAAGTATTATTTGATTTCAAACCTAAAATACCAGTAAATTCATACTATGCTTTGAGGAATTATCAAAACATTTGCAAGCATTCTGTTGATAAAAAAGTGGAAGAAGGGATTTACTAAAGGATTCATTCATGAATTGTAAACTAATCTGTGTATAATGAGCTGATTATACACTCAGGTTTTGTCATACTAAACATTTTGTAGCATATTTCAATTGATGGATGAAAAATAAATAAGTAATATCGTACTTACTATACTTTGCATTAGCAGAGTACTAGCATTTTCTTGTGATGTCATGAGATTAATTATAGTAGTGAGATTAATTTTCACTTAAACCAGATCATGCAGAATCTACCGTAACAATTGTGATATACATCTTCCTTAAAGCATGTTTACACATGGTGTATTCTAGTTTGGTGTTGTAAAGATTAAAGACAAAAAACCTCTGCCGTCAAGCTGGCATTATGGTGGATGACAGATGCCCGGCAAACAGAGAACCCGGCAGTTGATTGTTCTGATAGGGTGGGTGGAATCGATAGGACCCTTTCTCCTGCTACGTCTTATTACGCTTGGACTATTTTCGGCGCAAAGGCTTCTCCTTCTTCATGTCGGCTTCGCGGGAGTTTCCTGAACATTCATCACGATTGGAGTAGTGACCTTTCCTTGGGAGTCATTCGGCAAACCCCTCTGACATTTTCATCTCATCACTTGCTTGCGTAAAACCATTTGTTTAGCTCCGGCTTTAATACAAGAAGATATGGCTACATTTCCAATGTAGCTATTGATACAAGCCTTAGAAGGTACATATACAAGCCTCGTGCAAACTTCCAGTTTCCTCATATTGTGTACTCATTTTCTTTGTACTTTCCAATTACCAATCCTCCCACAAGATCTCCAAATTAGCTTTGCTACATCTTGGTAGCAATATTCTCCATGTTCAATAAACATCTAACCCACACATTCAACAAAGAATATAAAATTGCCCTCATTCTCTTTCTCTTTTTCTCTCTCTATCTCTTTACAGAGCACAGATTTACTACTGCAAACAAGGACTACGGAAATGCAACATTTTTAAAACACAATAGGGAAAGTTGGATGCAGTCATTACTACATGGCTATATTCATATCTTAACCTGATAGCACTCTGACATTTTTCTCTTCCCCCCCCCCCCCCTCTCTCTCTCTCTCTCTTTTCATCTCTCCTCTTTCGTCCTACTCTTCTGTCTCCATCTCTCCATCCCCCCTCAATCTGTATTCTCATTCAGTCTTGCCCCCTCCCCCTCCCTCCTCCCTTCTCTCTCTCTCTCTCTCTATCATCATCCCAAATTTTTTTTTCTGCTTCAAATTTATTTCATCCTTTTCAACGCAAATTCAATACGCTGTGCTGAGAATGAATAATTGTTTACATTCCAGTGTGACAATGCCAAGTTGTAGGTCTCTCACATGAAAATTAATTAAAGATTTCCCGCCGAAGGCAATGCACTCCTATCAGCGAATACCAAATTGACAGCCTTGCTAGGGCGTTTAGGAAGCAGCCAATATTTAGGGGGAAAGGGACAAAATAAGATGGGCTCAAAATGAAATCACTTAGCCCTGAAGAAGAAATTACTGGAGCAGCGCAGTTGCAATAATGGGTCTATCAGGCTGGTGAAATTTGATTACATGCAATAGGAGCATGGAGGAGCTGCTGATGGCATCGGTTAAAGAAAAAGCCGCTGACGGAAATTTACTGCATGAATTTTTTTTTACCGAAACAAAAAAAAATGATGAATAAATCATTAACACATACATGAAATGGAGAAGAAATAACAAATTCAAGAAAATGGCTGTATTCACTTGTCATTACTAGAGGATTAAGCTGTCAGAATGACAACTATAAATAAAATGCAATGATCACTGCACTTATTGGATACAAAGTATCCAGAGGATAATCTATTTCTTTGAATTGAGTCAACAAGCTATTCTAAAGACTGCCATGAGGTTTTTTCCACCCATATTATCAGACTTCCCATAATCTTTTGGGCTGATTTTAATACATCTATTTCAAACAGCATAGTACCTTAAAATAAATAAGAAAAAAATCAAAACGATATTTGCTGTTAATCGTTTCCTTTGCTTCACACGATTTCAAATATCCTGGTCTTTCAGAACACAAAGATCGCAAAAATATGACCTTAAAAACCGCTGAAGACTAAAATACAGACGTAGATATCAAAATACGTTAAGCAGGGTAAGAGAAGAAATGAGTAGGGGAGTGAATACAAGAAGCCGACTAATGAAAAGGACTTGGGTTGTCTCTCCTCGCTGAGTAGTACGACTGAATAATATCTGGCTAGCTATGACAGCATGAAAGGGGCTTCCGTACAAACAAATCCATCACGTTAACCGCAAGTGATCCACCGAACTATTGAGCGGCTCTTCCCCCACAAAAGGCGGCAGCATCAAGGTCGGCCGGCTTCTCATATATATGAAGATATAGACTAATATCTTTCTACAAGCCTTTGCATCAAGATGCGTGTACATCTAGATGCGCTGGATGATAGTTCAATTATTCCATGACATATTAACTAGTTCTTTTTTATCAGGAATATTCTTCTGTAAATATGTTTTTCTCATCAAGGACCTTGGAGGGGAAACTCCCGGTTCATATTATTGCAACGCGTTAAACAGGTTAAAAGAAATTGAATGTACATGCTGTATGAACCTTATACATATTAATTTATGTTAATTATGCACATGAGCAGCATGAGGAGGTGAAGGGGATTTTTATTAAAAACCCACAATGGTCATAGTGACATGTATTTTATTATTTAGTTTGTTTTAATACTGTTGCTGCCATTGTGTTGAGAAGTGCAGAAAGATTGGATTATATAATCTAAAATCACCTCATTGCAACATATTGGGGCCTCTCAGGGAGCTGAACCCGGGACCTCTCGGTCTAATGGTATGATTCTCGTTTGGGATACGAGCGGTCCTATGTCACGACGAGGTGATTTTAGATTATATAATCATATCTCCTGCAATTCACAACACAACAGAAGCAACAGTGTTAAAACAAAACAAATAATAAAATACCTGGGACTATGACAGTCATGGATTTAAAAAAATATATCCTTCATCTCCTAATGCTGCTCATTTCTGTAATATGACGTCAATTATCCAGTACATGTAGGAATCTCACTTGGTTGCTTTTATAAATGAAATGTATTTTCCTCAAAATCCTTAAGTATTTGTAATAGAAATCTTGGGTTTTGTCTTCAGACATAATCCTTTTTCTTTATTTTTTTAAGTACGGTAGATGGATTCAATTTCATGGAAAAAAGTGTTTTTAATGGCTTCAATCCTCAATTACCTCTGCCGTAAGAGTAAACCATAAACCTTGATTAATATGAAACATGAGGGAAGAGTCAACATCATAAACTTTATAATCAAGTCATTTCAAGCCCTATAAATCACAAATTTGTCTAATGAAATGACTTCTAATGGTTTTTATGTTACAATACTCTGAAATTTCATTATGGAATATTGTAACCTGTTACAAATCAAATCCATAATAAAAGCCTTTAAAGAGTGGCAGAATAAAGCTTAAACCAATGCAGAAAATTATCTCCTGAAGTGGTTAACACACTTATTCATTCTTGTCAGTATATGTTTTATAAATGACTTCTTTTCCTTGCAAATTGTTTTAATATACATACGTTTGAATCACTACATTCACATTAGTCTACATGAATAGACTGTGTTTGCCAAGTTAGGCGAACATAGTGAAATGTACACCTATATAGCTAGATTCTATCATGATTTTGAAGATATATTTATCAATGCACAAAATGTCATCATTCCTGATAAAAACATGTTTAAGATGTCTCTACATCATTTGAGAAGATTCTCCATATACACACACAAAATGACATACGTACACCTCATATAACACCATATTTCATCACTACCAGCGGCATCACTGTATCATACACACACTGGGAAAACAAGAAAAATTTGTACTTACTGTCAATGGTAAACTTGAAGTCATAATCCACGCTGATAGTTGGTCCAACGAACTTGATCATATCCCACAATGCAGTTGGGCTATTCGCCACATTCACTACCTTACTACATCACACACAATGTTAGTAAATCCAAACTATATATATATCCCAAGGTATATAGCGCCAAGTGCTAGCCAGATGGGTCGACATATACAAATACTTGCATCGAGTGTATATATAACTATATATAAATATATAGCTCAAGATGTAAAAGATGATTGGAAAGCGAATTTTCAACGGATGCTTTGAGGAGAATAGCAAGTGGGAATGTTAATGAGTCATGGTCGAGCGTCAGTCAAACTATCAAGAGTCACATAAGATCAATGAAGCTGTGCGTTAGGATGTCGGCATGTGTTCGTCTATCTGTCATCCCTAAACATGTGTATCAAACTACTACCAGATCACCATCAACTCTTGGAGCCTATATAGGATTCGGCACTAGAGGGCGGTGTTGAATAAAGATACTTGAATGGTGGTGAGGTAGTTGGTTAGAAGTGTACAGTGACAGATGGAGAAATATATATTGGTTAAAACATGGTGTGTTTTTAATATGCTGATGTTTATATGTAAAATTAGACAGAGATGTACCATATGGCAGTTTAAAAAATGATTACAAAATCAGAACAAGAAGAGTACAATTTTGTTTCCTTTTATGAATATTCTAATATTTCCAAGGTTGAATATATCATTGTGTTCATGATATAAATTCAATACATGTTGAAATCAGTAATCTGATCGGGATTTAATTCATTTCCTAACAGGTACTCAACTGACCTGATGCAAAAATTACTAATTAGTAAATGAATTTACATGTTTTTATATTGTATCACATTAGAAAATTACAAGTACAGAGATTTACGAGGGGTTTTGACAGTGTGATTGTGTGTATGTGACAGCTTGTTGTGTCTACACTAATTTGTATACAAAAGCTGCGTAATGGTGAAAATTCTACCGTGTAATGATATGCGTGATATTTATGTATCTCTCTATGCTACAAGAAAAACGTACAAATACACTCACTGAGCAAGCTTTGTGAGTCGATACATAACAACAAACATTTCAAAACAGAAACATAAAATGGTAAAAGATAGAAAAGCCCAAACCAATGAGAGGCAGTGCTTTATAATACGTATTAGCGACATACTAAATGTTCTGGTTGAATACATCGTGATAATGAGAAAAATAATTAAAGAAATGAAAGAGAAGATTACAAAGCACACAGATAGCTCTCTGCAAAACTGAAAAGGTTAGAAATCAAACTTTGTCTTGTTACTCACCAATTATAGAACGTAAGTCCATGCACGCAGGCATTTACATGGCAAAGGAACGGGGCAAGATTGGGGGTAAAATATGCACAAAAAATGTAAGCAGTTAAAGACGAACCACAGACAAAATTAATACGACTGTTCTTCGCTCGTCAACGGATAAATAAATAAATCAAAAAGATGATGAGATGGTTAATTAATGCATGAGAGTTTGTAACATATCCAATGCATGACGTTACTGCAGCACGGGAAGCAAATATGGCAGTCGGTTTGTATTCCTATATTCCATGACAGCTAGGCCTTATCTCAATGTGATGTCAACATGTATTGCACAGATGGACGGACGAATAGCACACAAGACAGATTTAATTTCAATTTCATTGTTATCAGGTGCCAGCAGCGTGTGGTATTGTTTCTATACAGGACAGCATACATCATATGGTGTCTATGGCCCTGTATTTCTTTTCTCTTCCTCGCTGCTGCTACAGCTTATTATTATTAGCTGTGGATGGATGTATACTAAAAAAGCGCTGTGTGAAACTGAACAGCTGGCACGGAATTAATCTCTGCATCTGTGTACGTGTAACGTGTAACAAACCATTATTTACTCTATCATATTTCTTTCAGGGTGACATTTGCAGGTAGGAGTTTGTGTAGAGTGTAGCGTGCAGGTCTAACGGTAGTGCTTTTTATGGTGCTTCAAATTCAATCACAGTTCCAAAGTCTATGTATGATTTATACTGGGGGGTTCTAAAGCCATTACTTTTCGGAATCACGTCATAAGTTGGTCACTAAAGAGTTGGAAATGAAAGGGGAGGGTTTGGGTACTCGTGCATGCATGCATGCAGCTACTTCACATTCACTCTCATACACCAAGTAAAAGTGACCTACATGTATGAACCAAGACTGAAGAACGACAATGAGGAAAAAAAAATCATAATTTCTCCATGATAAAAGTAAAGAAAATAAATACAAAAGTGTTACTTCACATCAGTATACTTTAGTGGATAGTGAAATATCTTTTTAACATTGCATGTATACATATAAACATATAAAATGCTACATGTACTTTCAGTTTGTGACCTAATGTTCCTATCATAAACCAATGACTCTTCTTTACTTCATATTTTTTGGATTGCATCTACACATGTAATAAATACAAGATTTTTATCAATCTGCATTTGAACTTAACAAAACCTAAAATGAAAATGTGAGCTTGTTTTGTTTCTTGCTGCAGGTGTATAGCATTACATATAATCTTTTAAATCACATCTCATTAAAATGTGTAATATTGTATATGATGTAGAGTGATAAACCAAGTGTGAGTGCAGAAAGATTGCGTGTAGAGAGTAATGCTAACATTGTACAGAACTGAAGAGGGCAGCATAACATACACAACTGTTTGACATATTGAGGTTTAGGTAGGTGGTTGGAGTTATATTTTTTTTCAATTTTTGTGAGTGTCTTGGGTAAAACAGCACTGGAATTTTTGATATGATATATGAAGAAATTCCTAATCCAATCAATAAAGTAATAATTCCCTTTCAAGTATACTTTATTAAATTTTGAACAAATTCACCTAAACTTAAGGGATACTAACAAAGAGGAAAGAAAATACAGAGGTACTTTAAAAACACTTTTGGTGTAGATTTGTGACATAATCATCAAATTGATTGGAGACAATACATGTACATGAAAGAAGTATTATCAATGTGCCGGGATAAAATAACAATGGTCTTACACTTTAAAATTCTTCTTTAAAATGGACAAGAAACTAAAGTGAACGGATAATGCCATTCTGGCATTGAAAGTTGAAGTGTAGAGAGTAGGACTGGAATATATTGTGTTGTGACAGCTGTGTAAAAGAAATGTGTAAAAAGGTGTTGTAATATGAAAAAAACCAAATCACATTGACACAACTCTCTGTATATTTGACAAATTGACTAATACATCAATCCTATGAATACATCGTATATGCAAAAGCATTTAAATTAAATAATAGTAATAAACAAAATAAAAAATAAATAAAAAATAAAAAACACTTATCCAGGACAGACATCTCTAAAGCAAGAGCTAAAAAGACAGATTTTACACCTTACAAAAAAATACATACCGGTAACTTCTGGAAACATTAATATGAGAGAGGGAAAGAAATAATGTGCTTATATACAGCTACATTTGTAAAAAAGGAAACCTATGTTTATCGTTCATGAAATGATCCTCATTTTGACATCGGTAAAATATATGGGCAATTAATCTTGTCATAACACGATGGGTCTGCCAAACTATTATCTCATGTTTACACAGAGTTTCTGCAAGTTATCAATCATATAAAGATTACAAAACATAATTGCACTTTGAGAAAAAAAATTCCCTGGGTTTGCACACATACATTCAATCCAAAAATTGTTGGATACAAGACTTCCAAATCAAAGAAAACAGTTCTTAACCTTTTCCATGCCATGAGAGGCAATTCTACCCAAAAAATGTTCAATGGTGTACTACATATATCGGCTAAGAATAGCTATGTTTTTCTTTCTGAAAAATAAACAAGAATGGTACAGGAGTCATGCCAATGTGATTTAGTTATTCAGTGATACTTAGCGAGGGTGTAAAAAGTAAAAGATATAGAGATATATACAGGTAAGAAAGAACTGAAGTGGTGCAATTCACTGTACCTTCAGAGGGGGATAATATGGATGGAAAAGGGAAAGTTTCTCTAGCCCCGGCCAGGGCGGTGCACCATTCATACTTCTGGGCTGGCGGGCAAACTTTCAAAAATGTCAGGAAACGTTATAAGAAAGATCAAGTTGAATTCAGATGTATAAAAACATTTGGAGTATTAAAATTCATGGTTAAAGTGTGCATTGTGCATTCAGCTAAGACTGACAGTCAAGCATTCTGAAAGTAATTTACACTCAAACGTTGGGATTTAAACTAAATAGAAATTCGAATAATCTATTAAGATGGAGCATTACACCATTTGTTTGAAATTAATAAAAAATTGAAGTGGGAAAGGGAGGATCATTTTTACAAGTGAACGAATGACAATGATTAAAATTGTAGAAGATTTCAGTTGTCGACATATACATGTGTACATGTACATATAGAATTGGATAAATTACATCTTGTTTTATTTTATTTACTTTGTACAGAATTATTGTTTTATCAAAATTTGTTGTATAACATTATTTATTTTTCCTTAATGATGTACAGCATCATATCATATATTCCATTTTTTCCAGCTGTTCAGTGGATGTAAATTCTTTCATCTATGTAGGCTATTTAAACTACTTACAAAGAATGATGTTGCGACTTGTGTAACAAAACTTGATTAATATGAGAACATGTTTGGAAAAGGAATTGAAAATGAGCAATGATATACAAAACATGCAAACAATCACTGCAGACAAAATGTCAAAGGTTAGTCATGCAGTATCATGTGTTCAACCGTGTTCAACCTTTGCGATTAAATTGATACTGGTAATTATGAAGTGTTGGGTGTAATGTATGATTCACATGGTCAAAGGCAACTATATACAGAGTTGGGCCAATGTGATTCGAGTTGGGCACAATATGGCAAACATTGCTTCATGTGGCAAGCACACAACAAAAGAAATTTGCCAAGTTGTGACCAAATAATACCAAATTGGCCGAACTCTGTGCATACTGGTAGATGGTTGTCAGTGGTAATGTCATAGCTCCCTCTAGTGGCCAAAACCTTACACTGATTGTCATTATGTTTTGAGGATACCATACTGTCAGTGACTGCAGCCTCATTTGGTAATTTGGAAACATGAATATATTAAAAATAATTAGACATAAAGTTATGAATTAAATCATTTTAAAAAAAATTCAATTCCACAAATCAATTATCTCTAACAGTAATAGATCAACATGAAATTATATTTTATTGTTAAATTTAACTTGTTACATTATGATAAATCTTGTCCCATTCATGCTTCACGTGATATTCCCGACATACCGGAAGTATTGATAGTTTTAGTGTATATATGTACATGCATCTTTCTATGTGTGAATATGTTTACAGTTGCATTATTTTTAAGAGGGAATGGGGTTGGGGATTTGTTGAAAAGGGGAAAGGTTGGGGATTCACTAAAGGCTGGGTCCAGAGAGAGTGTGACTATTGAAATGCAAGATGCAGTGCTATTCAGAGGGGCTACTCACTCACACAAGCACTGCAACACTAGCATTTGTTTAATTGGCATGAAGACAAATACTGTTATTTCACATTTAATCAGTTGTTTTAAATGCATTCCTAAAATGCAGATTAAGGTAATGTTGAAATACGATTTGACATGTCCAGTTTGTTGAATCATATTCCCACGATTCTTCATTCAATCAGTCATGACATTTGTGAAATTTCATTTAATTAGGCCAAGAATTTATGATTTTAATTTTTAAGTCGTGCAAAATTGAGGGTGGCTGATGTGCTACTGCGTCCTGACATAGATAGATAGATAGACATTTTTGTCTTCTTCCAGTGATTCAAAATTCTTTTTTGGGTTCAAATCCCTAAAATGTATAAATAGGTGATGCAAACTGTAAAGTAGGTTTAAAGTTCAGGAATTGCCACTAATGACATGATTTAAGTGACCAAAATCTGACCAAAACAAAAATAATTTCTCTCACACATGTAAACAAAATTAATGCAAATTATTTCCTTCTTCAAATTTTTAACATTTTTCAGGAACATATCTAGTACAGACCTATTGAAAGACACTATACAGGCTTTACATGTAACTAATATATCTTGGACAATGTTCACAAATTCGAATCGACAAGGAAATAGCATGTAAAATTGACATTATTCTGTCTGTTCATGTCAAATGTGAATACAAACAAACATTGAATCTTTTGTTTCTTTTGTTGATGAAAATGCTACACAGCAATAATGAAATAATATTCAATCTATATCATTTTCTTGGAGAAAGATATTAAAAGTCAGCGGAACTAAAATAGAGCGCACAAATACATGCATGTCAATTAGAAAATTCAGAGGATTATCAAAGCAAACTGAATTACAAAATGAATTATTGAATGCTCAAATAGGGTGCTTTTCAGACACAATAAACAGTAAAGTTCATATTTTTCATGTTGATAATAGAAGCATCGTGGGAGTAATATTGGAATTATTAAGAATCCGTCTCTTACCTTCTCTTATTTTTCCCGTCGTGGGAGGCAAATCAGGAGCCTTTGAGAAGGAAAGACAAATAGAAAAGATAGTCAAAGTAGAGATTATAAATATCCGTTCTGACAACACCTACAATTCCCCACTTCTGTTCATACGTCAACTCAAGATAATCTGAGGATGACGTGTTAGGAAATGACTTGCAATTCATATCGACCTGACATTTTGGCATTAAACAGTTCAGTTTCATAATGGTCAACTGATCATACATAATCATATACATAAGGATAAGATATATGAAATGGTGCTTATGTATCAAAAGAGAAATCAGAAATATAAAATGTCTGGATATGCAATGATGGAAAGACATCAGCATTAATTTTTTTTTGTATAGAAACATGTTTCCACTTTTCCATCATATAGAAGCTAGGTTTTTGGATACCTCACGGCTCATGCAGGGCCACTCCCCCTACCCCCCCCCCCTGCGCTTTGTCAGAAAAAAATCATTATAAGCTGTACCAAATGACTGGATATTAGATGCCATTTTAATTTCTTTTAGAGAGGAACATTTTGCAAGAATCTTTTGAAAAGGAAACAGGTTGTTTTGCCCACCTCACAGCTGGTGGGGGGGGGGTGATTCCCCAGCCCCCCCCCCCCTCTCCAACATGGACGTTGAGACAAATTAATATCATATTTTTTAATTCCATGCTTTATTGATCCTTTTCATTGCGAATAAAATATAACACAGTATCAACAGATAATGGATCACATGATGAAATATAGCTCATGTTGATGCACTCCTGTCTAACAATACCAAATGGCTATGCAAACTCTCACGTGAATCTAGAAACAAAATACCCTTGAAATTATATCATTGCAAAACAAATGCTTTTAGAATCATTGCCTAATCAATTATTCATATCATATGAAAAGTTGGCATTTCAGCTTTGTGTATGATTCAATGTACATGCGAGGAAATTATACAGAGATAGGTTTCATATCCTGCAGGCTCAAGGTCAGGATTCCATGAATTTTATATTAAGAGCTCCCCGATCGTGAAAGCCAAACACATGTTAAATTCACAGAAGGTGGCAATGTCATAATAGTCAGATAGTGTCCCAAAAAATGGTGGCCTGTGGGTTGTTCACATATGACAAGGAAAACGCTAGAACTCATTTTTTTAATTTTTTTAAAATATAAATGAAAGGCAAGCAGGATGAAAAAGAATAGCTGCATACAACAAAGAACCTACATGTACCAAATATCTGGGAGTTATTAAGGACGTTTCTTCTAAGCTGTAAAACATTAGAACACCTCTCATGACATTTTCAAATGCAGTATAATATGTAATATGTAATCAGAACAATAAGAGAACAATAAAATAAGATGTAAATGCCCCTCAGATGACTGTAAACCAGAGATTTTAAATGCAATAAGCCTTGAAAGATTCATGCCTTCAAGAGATTTGGATTCTTGCAATTCACAGAAGTTTCTTGCGGCGTAAAAAAGCTGTTTATAAAATTATTGTGAGGTTTGTATCACAAAAGTTTCTGGTTAATACATTGTACAGCAGTGATCAAATGGGAAGAATATTTAGCACTCTGCACTGGTGATGAACAATGAATCAGAGGATATGAATATGACTACCCACATAATATATTCCTATAAAAACGGTTCCCTGTATTGTAAAGAGTGGCGATCGATTCAAATCAATCGCAACTGTTTACCTTAATAAGGGACAGCTAGGAGTTGAGATTAATTTCAAGTTGCACATGTCACATGTTCCTGTAACACCTGGACTTTGTTTGGGTATGACTGGTTGTACGACACATGCTCCTCCCAACAGTTGCCCTGCAATAATTTCCTACACTAATTGAAATCCCAACTTCAACCCTGAACCCAACCCTATACTTAACCCTAACCCTAATCTAAATTCCAATAGCAACCCTAACACTAACCCTGTAGTTTTGACACAACAAGCTGGAACAACTGTTGTCAAATGCAAATATCGGATAACCATTACACAACAGAATCCCATTTTATTACTTGTAACTTTGATGAGTTTCGCTAGAGGTCAAGATATGCTAAAGTTTAGAGAACAAAATCAATGAAATAAAAAAAATAAAAAATCAATTTTGCAAAAGCTGCTCGCCACTAGACTGGCTTTCTGGATACAGAGTACGTGTTTATTTGTTTGTGGTCACTCACCCGCATGGTCTCTGGCTCCTTGGGCTGCGGCCTGTTTGTGAAGTCTGGCGCCCCCATTTTCTGCTCCGGCTCCGACATGAGTCCTTTGTCTTCGTCTTCTCCTTCCTCATCGTCCTCGTTCCTTACGTAGCACTGTGGGTCTCGTCGCTTCATGTACTCCTGGCGCTGCTGGACATGGCTGCGACGCATCTCCTCATTCCTACAGTCCAATACAGGGGGAATCAAGCAACAACAAAAATACCCACTAATAATTGCACTTCAGAATTTCCTGTAAATTGTCTTTAGCACGAGTAACAAAAAACAAAAAAAGTTCATTGTTCACAGAACCTCACAAATTTACACTTCTGTATTGAACAGAATATGTATAATAACAGAAAAAAATTGAGGATATCTAACCTAATAAGAATACAGATACACAGAGCTGCCAACCTTGTGTGACCAAAAAAAGGAATCATGATGGCACAAAAAAGGAATTCATAAAAACGAAACTTACAACCACACGCGGGACACTTCCAATGCAGAAATGTTCATTCCTCATGCTGTTTTTTCCATACAAGCAGGTTTTTTTGTTTTGGTTATTTTGGTATTATCGGCATTTCATTCTTTTTGAGAATATTTTTCTCTTCAAGTATGTTTTAAAATTAGTTTTCTATTTTCCATTTTAGGACAGTTGTTTGACGTGTGGTAAGTAAAAAAAAATATTTAAATTTTTTTTTTTAAATTTAAAAAAAAAAAAATTGTAAAAATTATGAAAAACCATATTTTATGAAGAAAAAACGGAGTAATTCCGGCAAAAACGGAATGGTTGGCAGCTCTGGATACATGTTCAATTCCAAAGCACAGGATCAGTGCCTGGTATTTGGTTTACATTTCAGTAGACTAAATATATTAGATTCAGTATATCTTACATGATCCCCTAGAATGGACAGTTTTTAATGAAGTATAATAGGAAATGATGCATATTACATGCAGCATTCCTATAGAACTGTTGTAATTGGTTATCACTTCATCAACAATACATATACAGTCACACCTGCTTTAGCAACCACCTGTCTACAAGAAGCACATTTTTTGTTTCCCTTGGAAATGGTTTCTCATTGAAACATGAACTAAAGGAACCTGTACATAAAGACCACCTGTCTATAAAGGCCCCTTTTCTTGTCTCCCTTGGGTGGTCTTTATAGACAGGTTTCACTGTAGTTATAATTTCAAGATTTCAAATCTTACCGTCTTCTCCTGTCTTCGAGGACTCTTGATTTCTTCTGATCTTCTTCATGTCTCCTAGCAGCATCCGGTTGCCTAATCCACACCGGTATCTCCTCAGGAGTGTAGAATGATGGCGTCTTCATCAGCTTTGATTTGCTGCTGTTGAGGGCGCTATGCAGCTCTTTCATGGCAGCATCAACGTCTACTTGTTCCGTGGGAGTGGCATCAGGCTGCTGGCTATACTGCTGAGGTGACACAGGAGAAGTATTCTGGTAGTAGTCCTCAAGAGGTCTCTTCCTGTACATTGGTGAGGAGTAATCTTGCTCGAAGGAATGACTGGGTGTGATGGTAGTGTTGGGTCTTTGTTGGTACACAGGCTCGCTTCCATCTTCTTCTGCATCTGAGAACTGGTCTGCCTCTGGATGTAACTGTTGGGGTTGGGCAGCACTCAAGTTGAGGGTACTCTCACCAATACCAGCATGCCCCGCCAAACGGAAACCTACGGCATCGTATTCCAAGGGGCTGAGTTTTGGAAGGGGTGGTTGGCCTTCGTGAGGAGTGGAAGATGTCGTACTAGAGGTGTCTGATGTTACAGACTGGGATTCCTGAGGCAGCTCTTGTGGCTCTTCCTGAGGTTTCTTGTAGGAGTTCCTCAGGTTTGCCAGCTCCCTCTCAGCAAGCTGGGAGAGGAGACTGCTATTCATGCCTGGTCCTCTTGGTCCAATCCCACCCAGGAGGTTTCCTCCTTGGGTCCCTAGCTCTTCTTTGTTATCGGTCTTCTGATTCACTTCTGCTTCATTCTCCTCATCTTCACTGGAGCTACGATTTGCAAGTTCATAGCTGCTCCTTCTTCCTCTGCTACTACTACTAAATTCATCTACATCACCCGAGGGGCTCTTTCCTTGCCTGTTCTTAATCTTGATTGGACTTGGTTTAGCATCTTTCTCCTCTAGGTAGGCTCCACACTCTGCGATATCGTCAAACACAACTTCTCCCGATGTAGTATCTGATTTCTCTTCAATTTCATAGGAGTACCTCTTACTAGGGTCATGTTGTCTGGAGTTTGGTCGAGACCTCCTCACCACTGCATCAAGGTCGAGATGGTTAGCGTTTGAGTTATTCCTGGGTTGTTCTCTTTGGCCAGGTCTAGCAGATCTCATCTTTTCAGGAGAAGAACTGGGACTTCTGGACATTTCCCTGCTTGGAAGAGATTCTTGACTGTACTTCATTCTGTGCGTTGGGCTGGTCTGATTTGGAGGTCCAGCTGAGCTTAATGATGAGACAGAGGCATATTCTGCATTATGTCTGTTGGACAACGAGCCATCTCTCGGACTCTCCACTCCTCCGCCCAATCTCTTTGGATTACTATTATGAGTTCTGTTCATTTCTGGCTGTATCGAAGTGGAAGCTAGATTCTTTTCAATTTCATACATTTCTCTTAATTCTTCCCTTAGTCGTGTTTTAAGTACTGATACTGGTTGGGCTCCTCCTGGGAGAGGCATAGTCCTCTGCCTCTCACCACCAGCCAACCTTCTGGAACCCTCTGTCTTTATTCTGCTCTCCTGCATGCCTCCTCCTTCCCTGGGTGCTTTTGCCATTGGTCTAGAGCTTCTCTGAGATGTGAATTCACCTTTGCCTGTATTATCTCTTTCATTTTCAATTTCTTGCCTGCCCGGTGATGGGGTCTTATGATGAGGCACTGGAGCAATGTCCCTTGGACTTTGTTGATGGATAACCTTACTGCTAGACATTACTGCAGGGTTCCTCTGAACGCTTTGTGCGGCACCTGGAGCAGGTCTACGTGGGACTTTATTGCGAGATTCCTTGGTGTCTCTGACAGGACTACTAGGTGGCTGTGGACTTCTTCTAGGCTGTACCTGTCCCTGTATCATTTTCTCAAGACCAGTTTCCATCCTTTCCTGACTACCTGGTTCTGCCCTCAAAGCATCCCTAGACTCCCCTAGATCATCTAACCTAAATGGATGAGGTTTTGCCTCGTCCCTTTGGTTCCTCAATCTGTCCTGTAAAATATCCAGTGACAAAATCTCAGATTTCTTATCACCTGAACTTGTGTTCCTATATTCAAAGTCTTCCTGCTGGACAAGCAGTTGGTCTTCTTGATCGGCCTCTGCAGAATCACTGGCTGCATATCTTGAGTTCTCTTCAGGAGCAAGAGTATCCCTGTCAACAATCACATAATCACCCGTCATTGGGGAATGTTCACCGATTCTCAAATTTTCAGAATCACTGTACTGATCAACATGTTCCTTATTTTCTTCCTCGTCTTCAAACTTCCCATCTTCTTTTGATTCTTCATTGGACTTATTACCTGAAGCAGGAATATGATCTGGCAAGTCGGACTCGGTGTACTCTTGAAAAGCTGCACCCTTTTCCCTAAATTCTTGATCCGCTTCATAGTCCTGTTCACTCCCATTGTAAGCAGGATTATCTTCCACATATTGGCGTTTTTCCGAATAGGACTGTCTTTCCATGTAGCCCCCGTCCATATAACCATACCTGATGTCCACCTCCTCAAACCTATCTTCACCTTCTGCGTGATCTTCTTCCGCTTCGTACCCCTGCATGCCCCCTTCACCGTCCATCATGCCATTATCGTCCACCACACCGCTGTCTTCGTACTGGTCATCGCGGTCATACACCACACCCCTGTTCTCCTGGGTCACATCATCAAGGTAATCTTTGTCCTTATCACTTTCAGTCAGGTCATCCCTGATCTGTCCCTGTCCGCTGTCCTCGGTTCCTTCCCTTGTGCCATCGTCTCCTTCAGAGTACTGATATGTTGACCCGAACCCAATCCCCTGCATACCGGTTTCATCTTGATCGATAAAGAAGGTATCCCCATACTCATCCTGCCCATCCTCCTCAGGTGACAGCGGTTGCTTCGGCTCCATCCTTGCATCATCCGCATTCTCATGGTGGCCGTTCCATTCATCCTCTGTCCTCTCCTCCTGGACCTCCTCTTCGGCTGTATCCGACTCTGGAAGCTCTCCGTTGGTGCCGTCATGCTGCTCTTCCATCTCTCTCCCGGATGACAGGTGGCCGTTGCGATGGATGTATGGAGTTGGATCCAGGGGATCTGATGAGGAAAGGCTCTTTGGGTTCAGCATGTCACTCTCTGCATCCTCCATAGCATCATCAAATTGAGACTGCTCCCTCCGTGCCATCATGGAGACAGCACACCTGTACAAAACAAAGTAAGAAAAAAACAATCATTACAAAATGGAAAAATTTACTAGATATCTGATGAACACATCGAGCGGTCAATGACACAAAGACTTAACTCCATTTTGGCCATTTTGAGAAAAAGTGGTTCATGTGTCACTGAGCACTTGGGCCTTAAGGAGTTAAGTCTATGTTTCACTAGCCATTGACTTCAATGGATGTTGGGTGGAGTTAGTCTTTGTGTTTCCTGAAAAGCCCACATTTTCTGAACATTTTGATATCAAATACTCATTTTGGCAAAATATGGAGTTCTTCTTTTGTCACTGAACCCTCGATGTATCATTTCACGTACCGTTAAACTAATGGTACTCTTTAACATTCTTGAAGCCGAGATTTAAAATCAAACCCAAGTGACATATCATCAAAAGAGGAAATTTGCTGATAAAAAAAAATTACAATCATGTCTGCTTGAGATTTACAACAGAAAGATGACAGAGATCAACTTCTCTTTCAATATACTAAGCAGGTATTCTTATTAGAATTTCTAATTTGTTTGTATCACATTAAGATTCAAGCAATATTCATATTCTTTCATTTTCACTTTAGAATATTAAACAGTTCTTTTAAATACCAGAAGTATGACATTTTCATGAAATAAACATCATACATACATTACAGCATGAATATAATAACTTGGATTGTTACCATACATAGAAATGCACTAAAAGTAATTATACATAGATCAATAAAATGCGACACAAATGAATGCCCCAGTAGGGAAGAAAAAGTGACAGTTCTAACCAATCGCTAGATATAAAGGTTGAAGTCTGCACCTTCCTGGCTAATTAATGATTTACTCTGCTGAGTAATTTCATATCCACACAGCCCTGAGTGACATCTGAGATGACACTGAACAATATTGTATGGTATCCCAAATTCACACCCTGTTCAGATGGGAAAATCTATATGCTTGTGCAATAAATCCATAACTAGATGATTTTTGATCAAATTAGCTTTAGACTAGGGCTACTAACAGGATTTTAGTGCACAGTCTTAAAGATATTAAATATGGAAACTCCAAAATTTCCAAATTAAGCAGGGGGTCAATGCATACATTCATATCAACACTAAAAATCAGAATCCCTGAGAATATAGAACTTTTTTCAGACTCAAACATCATACATCAAGACATCTTAGAGCAAAACATGCGGTAAAAGAAATGTTTGGGCAATGTTTCATACAAGAACTATTGTGGACAAAGCACATAAACATCCTATCATACAAATAATGTACAGCTAGGCTGAGCTCTCATAGTATGAGCAGCACATACTGTTCATGACCCAACTCCACCAGAAGAACCTACAAACAGTAGGCAGTACACAATTGTGCACTCCTACAAAAAAAAAACGAGCTCCTCTAATCGTTTCTTTATAGTTTTCTAAAGACAATGTTTTTGCTCATGTAAATGGGCCTGATGGTGATGATCCTTAATCAAAGGTCAAACATGCCCATTCCTACATGTCAAAACATATTTCGGTGTGAATTACAAAACATGCTGCATACATTTTGCCACTTGCCTTGTGAGAAATGGTAGAAAGCCATAGAGAGGAATCAATTTCTAGGCAACAGTAGACCTGTCCTCATCAGCTCGAATTTGCCAAATAACCCACTATCCCGATCCCAAAATAACCAGTAAAATTGCGTCCTCATCAGCCCCAGTTGCAATTTAAGCAGGATATTTGGTCGAAAAAATATCTGAGAAATCTTGGTCTTGTTACCAAAATATTCCACTATTTAAGAAATAGTGGTCTAGTTTGCGCCCATCTGAGCTAGTTTGTGATGAGCATATCAGTCTGGTGAAGCCGCAATTTTGAGCTTCAGGATAATATCCAGAGTCTGAAAATAGCGGGTTATTTGGCAAACTTGAGCTGATGAAAACAGGCCTAGTGATCTTGACAAGGAGCCCATCTACATGTACATGCAAGGAGACGGTGAATGACGTACAGCAGCAGCTGATGAGCCCAAGGTAGCTCTCATCATTCTCAAACATCAATAGATACCTTATAAATGTATTCATGAATTGGCACCAATTTATCTGCAAGAACAAATCCAGGAATACAAACCCTCACACAATCTACGGTCATCTTCACAATTAAACCTTGTGTCTATTTCTGTGTCAACTCTTTCTTATGGTCATCGCTCTTTTTGCAAAGCTTCTGCTGAACTTTGGAACAAACTACCTTTACATGTCAAAAACTGTCAGACTGTCAATCAATTCAAAACTTGTCTTAAGTCACAGTTATTCAAAATTACTTTTGATGATTAACTTTCTCTGTTCACATTGGTGTAATATTTCATATGTATTGTAATTTTTTTTTTTTAAATTTAGGTTTATTTGTAAACATTTCATGCTTATATCTCCTATTATTTTAATCATTAATCAAATAATTAATTCTCAAAATTATTTAAAACCCTTTATTTAAACCAGAATTTGTCCATGGTTAGATTCTAATTTCCTCTCCCCCCCCCCTTAAAATTGAAAAAAATATATAAATTGAGGCAAGAAATATGAGTTCTGTATACTATAGGCATTGAATACATTATGATTAGTCTTTAATAGGTGAGACCCAGAGATGTTCCTCATAAATGTGCATTCTAGATCATATTGACCAAGGTGTCTTCTCCAAAAAACGAAGACGTGCCACATCTCCTTTGAAAATGAAGAAAGACACACCATTTTACTTCAAAACCATTCTAGGGCTTGAAATCAGGTCACTCCAGGAAACACTAGACCTCTGCAAAATCAGACTGATGGATCAAAACAAAAATCCAATAGAAGACGTGGGCCAACATATGACATTTAATTTCTCTGCACAGATTCTTCAACATACAAAGCACATTGACACAACCCTACCCGTACAACTCCCAACACCATTCTATTAACGCGTGCATGTAGAGCACAGCATCCATGTACAATGTATTACATTATAATAATGCCATAGAAATTATAAAAAGTCAAATTCAGAAGGCAATTATTATTGCTACGCTACAAATATGTGACATAAATGCATACATCCTTCAAACAAAACTTGAATTTGTCATACTATTGCCCTCTATTCATAATTTTCCCCCTATTTTTCCCTCCACTGGGATTTTATTGACTTTCATTTGCAACAAATTAAGACATATATATCCAAGGTAATTTACATTTATAACATGAATAAAATTGATTACTCAAGATACAAGTATTGTTGAACTGTTGAGTTAACAGAAAACTAACAAATTTTCAATAATGTATTTCTGATATTCATAATGAATTATATTAATCATATATCGTCCTTTTTGAGCCCAAAAGGCATTCACTCATATTTTAAATGTATAACATAGAGTTAATTTCCTTCTGGCTCTGAACAATTAAAGCTAAAGACCAGTTATGGTCATGCGATTGCATTGTGAAAGAAACGTTGTGGAATCAATCATAAAAGGTTGATCATCTAGCATCTAGCATCTGCAAGGTTCTGGAATCATCAAAATTGTAAGAAATTTGGCCCATTCTTCGTAAAGTTACAAGCACTATACACAGAAAGATGTATATGGGACTACCCTATATCTCTCACAGACCATGAGAGAAACAAATTTACCAAATATACGAATTAGTAGGCGGTTTCCCAGCAAATTTGTTATCATCATGTATAAGTCAAAACATATTCTTTCACATGATTGGTAATGAGAGCTTCCATTTCATTTTTTGAAATTGGGGCATTTCCAATACTGGTCTTTACCTTTAATGGAATTAAATTTATCACTAAATTATTCATGAATAATTTAAGGGCAATTTTAGCTTTCACACCAAAATATATTTTTAAAAAAACTTAAGCCAAACCTGATCACGATTTCTACAAAAAGAAAGTGGCAAATATTGAAAGATAAAACTTGGAACCACTAGATAAGTAGGATCCAATCAATGAATATTGGGCAAAGGAATTTCTGATAATCATTTCCAAAATGGAAAAAAATAATATGTGGTGAAATATGCTGGAACTGCAATGGTTTGACAGGAAGATAAATATGCATTGTTCGATTCCAATCAATCATACGCGAAAGACAAATAGAAATATCACCTCTAATATTTCTAACCTCCCTTCTCTTGATAAAGCCAGCTTGAGGGGTAGAGGAGTTCTCACCTTGAGCCTACATATTCAGAGGGTCTTCACACTTTCATCAAGGTGTGAAATTACTTGTCAATGATGCATTGACACTCACCTAGCTGTCTCCTGCATCTTACAAACTCTCTCTCTCTCCCCCTCTCTGTCTGTCTGTCTCTCTCTCGCTCTCTCTGTGTATCTCTCTTTCTCTGAGTGTGTCTGTCTATCTCTCTCTCTGTCTTTACCTTTTTATATATATATATGTCTCTCTCCCTCCCTACCTCTCTCTATCTCTCTCTCCTTCTTCATCTCTGTTCCCCGTTCTTCCCCTTTCACTCCATCCCTCCCTTTCTATCATTCTCATCACTTGATTTCCTTTTACCTACTCCTATGTTTTTCTATTCCACTCTCTCTATTCATCCATACTTCTCTCTCTCTCTCTCTCTCTCTCTCTCTCTCTCTCTCTCTCCTTATATCTTTGTTCATATCTGCTTCGCACTTAAGGAAAACTATTATTCTTTTTCAGATCATTTGATCCACTATACAAATTTTTCATCTAAGGTACTCATAAAAAAAAGTAAACACACGACCATCAAGATAAATCATTGTGGATCCGTGTTATGAAGCTTTATTACCCCAGCCTGTAATGATTCAATTGTTCTTCACTCATATTTTTACAAAGGTGTTTTTCGATAACTCACATGCCGACCATAAATATCCCGAGGCAGAAGGTGCTTCCGCTCTTAGAATCTAGACAGACTTTCCAGCTTCCCTCATCAGCCCCAATCCCCTTGACTATGAAAAATGATAAGACTTTAAAAAATTGGGCAGACCCGTGCTGTTTACACTGTCAAACATCACCTCGACGTTCTGTTTACCAGACTTCTCGCCTCGGCTTTAAGGAGCCGCCATCTTCCCCTCCCTCATCTACAAATCACCAGCAATCAGAGTTCAGCCCTCGTCCCCATTTTAAATGCTAATTGTCTTGATTCCAGTGCAGGCGCATGAAATGGGTGTGCAATTAGAACGTCATTAAATGCACAGCATGCCCCCCAACTACAAGCCAGGAACATGAGCTGAATATGTTAACATCTGGTCACCCAAGATGGACTTAGTTATGGAGAATCAGGGAGGATCTACGAATAAGACAAGAATTCAATATGGAATATATGTAGAGAAAGGAGGAGAGGGAGTCACGGCGTCCCAGATCATAATTTCATAATCATCCTTTTGCAAAATTCCCTCTCTCCTCTGCTTTACACACTATGATCCCGTTCTCTTAAAAACCCTATCCGATGAAAATATAACTATCAACGGAAAGCTGAATAAACATACAATACAAATATAAAGAATAAAAACTATATTCCCCTTCAGTATTGCACAAAAGCAATTAAAGCCTATTCTCCACACCCCTCTACGGGTCAACAGGGGTCAATTTGCTGCAGTTACGGTGAAGACATTACATGTGGATCTGATCGGCTCGCCTATATAGCTGAGGCGATGAGCAAAGTCATTGTGAATATGCATACTCCACATAAAATGATGTCATCAAGTTGTTAGCTAGTGTATAGATAGACAACTTACAATTTTCAAAGCTTTAGATTTCAAGTTTTCAGAGAGCCGTTTCTCCTCTGACAGACGCTAAAATAGCAGATAAATGATATTATTGTAATCTACGGCTTATAAGCTTGTCGATGATATACATGTATATAAGTCATTTACATGTTTTTCATTTCATTTACCAGATGATCTGATACAGACTTTGGGATCACTTTTAATGATAATCAACATCCTTCCATATTAAAATTTACAGCAGGAATTGGAGTCTCTATTTGCATCCAAGTAAATAGTGCCTTTATGCCGTTTGCTGCTGTCATTTTCAAACATGAATCAGGTTTTTTTTCGCTGTAAGTTGACCAATTACTTGCAAGATTTCACATTATTTGTATGCTAACTGCCAAGCATTGGTTTTACATCCAATTTCCTGTTAATATGCCACTATGTGTGGGCTGTTCTATCATATTGTCTGATTCACTCATTACAAATTGACATGAATCTAAAGGTTATATGACACATGATCCAACACAATTTCTCCTCATTAAGTTTAGTGCCTTATACTCCTCTAGAAATCAAATGAAAGTACATTCATGGTGATTTGACACTGTTTGCTGCTGTCATTTTCAAACATAAATCAGGGTTTTTTTTCACTGTAAGTTGACCAATTACTTGCAAAGATTTCACATATAATTTGTACGCCAAGCATTGGATGTATATCCAATTTCATGTTTATAATGCCACTATTTGTCAGCTGTTCTATCATATTGTCTGATTCACTCATCAAAGAAATCTAAAGGTTATATGACACATGATCCAAAACAATTTCCCCACATTGATTAGTTTCTTATCCAATGAATGTACATTTATGGTGATTCAACACTGTATGCTGCTGTCATTTTCAAACATAAATGACGTGTTTTTTTTCACTGTATATTGACCAATTACTTGCAAGATCCATGAAATCTTTGGTCTTCCTTTTACCCTCTTATGCCATCTACTTTCAGATCCCACACCTTTTTTTCACAGGTTCATCATCTTCTCTTCTTAACACACGACCCATCTATCTCAAATCAAAAAGTAATATGCCAGATATCAATGTCTGATGACTTTTCATGCATATGTGCCATTCATAAATTCAACAAAAAACCTCAACATGCTTTACCTTCTGCCCAAGTGACAATGATAATTTACATTTACATGAGTCATTAATAAATTGCCAGCAGTCATCGTTTCATCACAATTAAAAGCTAGATGTGTTCCTAAGCAATGAAAGGGTAATATAGTGCGTTAAATGCACACTGTCATTTTCAAGGTCTTGCTTGCTTACAATTCTGTGTTTGCCGAGAAAATCAAATTAATTTAATATATGATGAATACATCTTACAATGACTTACAATATGTATTTTAGTTTTGTATATGTTTATATCTCTCTATATTTTTAACTTGTTTGTAAATTGAACATTTTCAGCCTGCGAGCTGCTTGTTTGATGTGATTTCTCAATAAAACAAACCAATTTAATTCAATTCAATACAGGTTGTGACCATATAACATGTATATATATGGAAATCAAGGATTTTATCTTTTCTATGTACATCTGGTGCTGATTCCAGCAGTTCATGCTGTGTGGAAATGTAGAATAGCCTCTTACAGAATGAATTATTCAAGAAGGCTTACTCAAAGCCTCCTAATGATCAAAAACAAAATGGCACAGTGGTGTAGGACTTGCATTGATCTACATGCAACTACAAACCAACTTGGCAAGAAATGGACATTTATGCGCATAAAATCTTCCTGATTATATACTGATTTGCTGTTAGTATAAAGTACCAGGACTGCAGGGCAAAAAACAATCAAGGTAAACAATTCTCCTTAAGTTGTTAAGATCATACGGGTATCATCAGAGTACATGATGGATACCTTTATCTTGTCTTTGATTTTAGTTTATTATATTTATTGAATTAGATTCCCACTGATGAATATCTAGACATACCAAATTTTCCCTACAATCATGATAATGCATGCTTTATTTCTATTTCTTATCTCAACTTCACTATTCCAATACTAGATTTTAAGGCCTGCTTGAACACTTTTCTTATATGATTGAATATAAATCATAATTCATATTTAGTGGGGTTTTCCCCCTCCTTTTTTGGTCTTGTTACATACATTAATGCACCATTGAGTTTATTTGTACAAAATATATCAACATATTTTCCTTTGAAAAGTCAGATAATTCAATGATATTCATAGTAGCTTGGTGATGGTCAACAAACTTGAATATAACTTTAATGAGAAAAGAGATTTTTCATTTCAACTCAACTATTTAAGTTAATATCATCTGTTGAGAGCCTGAAGGATGTTAAAGGTAAAGACCAGTAATGGTCATGCGATTGCATTGTGAAAGAAACGTTGTGGAATCGATCAGAAAAGGTTGATCATCTAGCATCTAGCATCTGCAAGGTTCTGGAATCATCAAAATGATAAGAAATTTGGCCCATTCTTCGTAAAGTTACAAGCACTATACACAGAAAGATGTATATGGGACTACCCTATATCTCTCACAGACCATGAGAGAAACAAATTTACCAAATATATGAATTAGTAGGCGGTTTCCCGGCAAATTTTTTATCATCATGTATTAGTCAAAACATATTCTTTCACATGATTGGTAATCAATGAGAGCTTCCATTTCATTTTTTTAAATTGGGGCGTTTCCAATACTGGTCTTTACCTTTAAAAACACATGCCACACTGAATGGGTTTTAATAAGCAACGAAAACACTGCAAAAGAACATGGCGGAGTGAAATTACACACAGTGAATGTTAACTAATTATTCACTCCGCCGGTACTATACTGAGTCACTGCTCGGTGTATGACTAGCTGCACATTGATTAGACTTTCAAATCTAATTCAGAGGGTGCAAGGGGATTCCATTAATATCTAATGTAAAGCAAATTACGTCTGCACTGCCAGGTAGCATTGCATGCTAGAATACACACACAGTTTGCTCATGCACAATGTACTCATGTTGTCAGCATAAAAGACGGATTGAATCGCGTCACTTCTACCCAGTGAAAATAAAATAAAAAGAAGTGGTTAGCGATTTCAACCTGGAAAGCTCCAAAATAGGTCTGGTAAAGTGAAACAAAGCTCTGATAATGTAAAAATAAAATCCTTAAAAGCCCTATCCGATTAAAATACAACTTGATATAAATGGAAAACTAAATGAATGTAGAATACAAATATAAGGGAACAAAAAGTATTTTCCCTTTCATTATTGCACAAAAGCAAATTAAAACCTCATTATCTGCACCCCTCCAAATTAAGAGTAAACGTAGGGGCCTAATTTGCCGAAGTTACAGTGACGACATAACATGTGGACCCGACCAGTTCACCTATAGCCAAGGCATGCTTTAATAATTAATGCAAAGTCATTGTGAATATACTTACTCCACGTTAGATGATGTCATCATTTCAGGTCAACAACTTTCGATTTTCAAAGCTTTAGATTTTGAGTTTTCATAGAGCTGATACTCCTCTGACAGACACTAAAATGAATATTATTGTAATCTACGGCTTATAAGTTTTCCGTTGACATATAATTCATCCATTTCATTTTTCAGTTTGGATATGGTCTTTCAATATCAATGTGAGAAAATCACACTAATACAACACCAAATCCTACAAGAGCTTCCGCGAACAAAAAAGTATTTTTAAACACCGTTGGTAAGTACAATCCTACAATCATGTATGCCACATGGTTATTATTCATCAGTTTAAAAAAATTAATTAAAATAAATAGTTTCACAAACACTGATGAAATTCTAACTACATGTATAAACACGCACTTCAATATTTACTTCCATCATAAAAATACACATGATTATTTTGGAACATATAGCTGACAGAATGCATATATATGTTGAATGATTTATCATATTCTTAATATTTTTCTTTTGCAAGACAATTTATTTGTTTATGAAATATGATGATAAACAAATAATTGCTTCTTCTTCCAATAGGCCTACAACTCTTTTCAATTGACCGTGTGTGTATGACTGCCTGCAAACTCGTCTAGATAAGGAACGGATTCACATCTACACACACCTGCAGATCTCTAATTCACCTGGAATTATTCATGAGCCAAACATAATTTCTAAATGCATGACGTGCATGATAGGATAAATACAGTGAAGCTACACTCACTGAATAAAAGACTCCTCTTTATTCAAACATTATGCCATTTTCTTTCTGATGAGTAAAGGTACAATATGTAAGGCGAAACCTGCTGTAAATGATTTGTATGTGTATGTAAGACACTACCGTACATGCAATATGTGTACATATATAAGGCTACCAATGAATCAATAAAATATACAACTTTTCAGGTATAAGCATTTGTTAAGTTAAGTGTTATATGACATTACACTGGTATTAAAATGAACATGAGATATGCATGTGAATTGAGTGAATAATACATGTATTTGGAAATTAAGAATCTAGTCATGCTTTCTCTTACCTTTACATATACTTAGATGTACATGAATCTAGCGACTATATAATTCAGTTGTTTTCTATAGCATTGACATCCTGTACACTGTACTGTACAAATACTGTTTCTGATAAAAATCAATTCATTCATACGACATACACACAGGTAGACATTAGATATATATGTATTGTTTCAATATCATAGACAAATGTATGCCTACATGTCCGTAGTGCATTTGCGACAGTGAAAACAACATAGCGTTGTTAGGCTTACACCGATGCACACATAAATTATGCCGTTTCATCAAATATCAATAACTCAGAGTGCAGCAACCGTCTAACGTACTCACCTAGTAGGCTTTTGATAATCATGTCTGTACGTACACTGGAACATGATGACAAGTATATCCAAAGCACATTAATGTATTCCTAAAAAAGTTCCCTTATAGAATTCACAGAGTTTGATTCAAGAATCCCTTATATCATGCATGCAATTCCATGGTGAAGAACATGAATTCCAGTAGCATGTGGTGCGTGTGCATATGGTTCCTACGTGGAGTAAGGTGGCGTTAACGAAGATTGGAGTTATTCAAGGCGCCTTTCCTGCCGGAGTATATCCACAAGCCAAGGGCAATCCACCAAGACATGCTTTATTTGCGTAGAGTAATGGAGACTCCCAAATAGACACACACGCACACACTCCCTCCCTCTCTCTCTCCCTCTCTGGTGCCGGTAGATAATAAGAAAGAGACACATTCACACAATACAGCTAGCCCCCTTTCTCTGGTAGGTGCACACACGGACACTTGATGAAGGAAGGGGCGAATACAGTAAGCTAAATAATGCTCCTCTCTCTTTCTCTCTCTCTCTACGAGCTATTTTGACCCACAGTATTCATGCCGAGGAGGCGTAGTGACGTCAGCGCCGTGCAGAGCACTGCCAGGCCGAGCGTGGTGATTTAATATCTACCTTAGACAGGGACGGAGGGGTGACACACAGTTATGTCATTCAATGGCAGAGGAAGAATGACTCACGCGGATGAATGTCACAGATGAATCAAGAATATTCCTAAAATACATTAAATGAGCAATAAATGCACTCTTGAGAGCAGCTCTCACGGGACTTCTTTGACTGTTTTCCATCTGGTTACGTCGTTCCCAAACATAGGGTACGAGACTGCTCTGCTTTCCCCGACCTGTTGGAATCCGCTTCCAAATTACCTCCACAAATATGAGGTTAATGAAAGACAACAAGTAAAGGCCAGTTGGCGGGCTACATATAGGGTTACCCAGAATCTGCATGCCTTGTAGGAAAAGACAACAAATCTGTGTCACTCCTGGTTTCCTTCTCTGGCTTTGATGTCCATTAAGATACAGTAGAACCAAAAGGGCATCTACAGCGATAGCAAGTGTCACAAAAAGGGTAGCGTTATCCTTTTAATCTTCTGAAGTGGGCACCTTCTAAAAAGCTATTTACTTGAAATCCACTGTTAAGATTTTACAAGATTACTAAAGTAGAGGACTGCTTTAATAAGGTGATTCAGTCATTGGGGCCCCCAGGTGATGAAGTGATATAAATTAACCCAATGAATACCAAGCCCGGCTGGAGTCATGAAAAATGCATGTTATATTCTTATTTAATCCAGTGGGGTAATAGTAATAATAATAATAATAATAATATACCTTTCTTGATTAGCGCATATGATGTAATGTCTCTCTGCACTTCTGATGGACTTTGGATGCTATTACCCTAAATTTAGCTCTAGCAACTGTAGCACTCAGTGCATTAAGGAATAAATTCTAACAGCTACACATTTACCTCACCTGGGTCGAGTGTGACAAATGTAGATTAATGTCTTGACAAAAGGACGTTAGTGCTGTGGGGGGATTCAAACCTGGTACCTTGTGGTTCACAGTCCGGAGACTTATTCACCAGACGACAACAAACTTCATGGGTCTTTGTCTTGGTCATGACTGTAGTGGCTGCATTTTTTATCTTGGAAAGAATAATATAGGGGGCAAAAACAGCCCTGAGGGATTTAAATATAAGTGACATACAATTTATTTCCAATGTAAAAATAATAGGAATCCTATTTGCCACAAATAACCTAAACACCAAAGATATCATCAGTGCCATTGGAGTAATATCAAAGTTGAAAGAAAAGCCTGATGGTCATAGATTTGCAGAGGCCCTTCCAAATAATAGACCTTACGTGTTTTTTTAATTCAGCCCATTTTCAGTGCAGATGTCCCATCAGATCAATGGCACCAAAAGATGCTTTCCAACCTTGATCTTTGTGTGGTGATAATATTCATGGCCCTTTCTCACTTATTTACTTTTTTTTTTAGTGCAAAAAAAAAATATTGCATTAATACACAGTCTGGGAAAGGAAGAATTTATATTAAAATATCACAGTTTCTATTCATTAAACTTGTAGAGAAGATAATCTGCATTGACAGGCATCGCATCCCCTAAGTGTACATGTAAATCTGTAAAGCAGTTTTCTTGCATAATTAATGATTGAACTTGTCCAGTAGATACGATGCATTTCCAATAAAGCAGGTTTCATGCATTCACGATTGAACTCTATACAATAATAATGTATTGCAGGCCTCAGAATAGGTCAATCTCTGTACATTTGTATCTCCTATGTATTGGTCTAACCTTTCGTCTAAATGGGCTCTCATATTAACGACCAGCCTTGGTAAGTGTCGTCAGCCGAGGGAAAGTGCGTAGGCAAGTCCTTCCCTTGCCGTCATTTTAGAGATGTCACCAAGACAACAAATCATGGGACACAGCCAGACAGACAAGCGTAATGATTTGATACTTAATGCGTATTTTTTCTCCCTTGTATGGAATAATATATCAAACTACAAACTTAGATAGCTAGTAGAGATATACAAGGATAGCCTACACATGTTCTGCAAAAGGATTTGTAGAGGTGCTGCTTCTCAAGCAGTAGGCCACTCTCTCAGGTAGGCCACAAGGTCACACACAAAAAGGATTTAATAAAATGAAATTCAACTACATTCTGTTTCATGTTGAAAGTTATCTCAAAGATTTATGTTTCTGTGAAATGGGGGTAAATAGTGTAGTAGTAGCATTACAACAGTGGATATAATTATCCAATATCACCCAATCCATTCTGGATTTTCTTGTATCATATTTTATTGGCCTCTTTTATCTCTCATTAAGTTTTTGTAAGGTGGGCCTCAATTATTTTGAACTGCCAAAGTGGGCCTCAAGTTAAAAAAAGGTTGAGAAGTGCTGGTTTACTAGATACATGTAAGTCTCTATCCCGCCGAAGCATCATCATCCTCTGGCAAGACATTAATCTACATTTGCAACACTTGACCCAGCTGTAGTGTGTAGCTACCAAGTAAGATTTTTTACTTGAATGTACCGAGGACTATGGTTGCAAGAGATGAAGCCGGGGTAATAATATACAAAGTCCTGTGAAAACATATTTTTATACACACTTAACAAAAATGGCATACACTGTGCATGTAGTAGTAATATTTTCATTATGGAAAACATGATTTAAAATCTGTCGGTTGGGAACCTGAAGGGCATAACTCTGTGTTAAAGTTTATGAGATAATGCCTTGCTGGCTCCAAGCCAACAAATTGGATATTATGATTGTAAGCATTTAAAAACTTTATGAAACAGTAGTAACAGCCAACCATGTGGCGGAGTACATGTAAAATGAACTTCATTTTTTTTCCCCACAGTTAAATTATCTACAGATTTCTGAATGTCACGATGTCTTCCCTTACAATTATTACACTTGCTTTATTATGGGAAGGATCTGATCAGCATTTCAGAATATATGCATATTGGATATGAGAAAAATATCATTTCATGTCAGGGTGGTACAGAGAGAGAGATGAAAGATGGGAGATATTTGTATTTAGGAATAGAAAGGTAATTATCTACAGGTTTCTGAATGTCACAATATCTTCCTTTATAAATATTACATTTGCTTAAATGAAAAGAATCTGATCAGTATTTCAGAATATGCATATATATTGGATATATAAGAAAAACATCATGTCTTGTGAGGGTGGTAGAGAGAGATGAAAGATGGGAGATATATGTATTTAAGAATAGAAAGGTAATTTAGCTGAGATTGTGATTGCTTTCTAGGGCTCCTAACCTCTGGGGGATCGTTTCGTCCAATGACTTCACAGCTTTTATGATGGATGAGTAATTGCTGGTCTACTTTGGTTTGAACATGGGCGGAAAAGGGTTTGGTTATGGGGGGGGGGGGCATTTCTCTCTACATCCCTTGTTTGTTTTTCCCATTGATATAGATTTCCTTGAAGGCACTTCTTTTAAGAATATTGAAATTTTCAGCAGTATACATTCATTGATGGATGCTAAGAATGGTATTCAATTTTAGCTGTAGCCGTTATCATCAAAGGAGTAGTAGAAGTAGTAGTAGAAGTAGTAGTAGAAGTAGAAGTAGTAGAAGTAGTAGTAGTAGCAGTAGAAGTAGTAGAAGTAGTAGAAGTAGTAGAAGTAGTAGAAGTAGTAGAAGTAGTAGAAGTAGTAGAAGTAGTAGAAGTAGTAGAAGTAGTAGAAGTAGTAAAAGTAGTAAAAGTAGTAAAAGTAGTAAAAGTAGTAAAAGTAGTAAAAGTAGTAGAAGTAGTAGAAGTAGTAGAAGGAGTAGCAGTAGTAGAAGAAGTAGAAATAGTAGAAGTAGTAGTAGTAGAAGTAGTAGTAGTAGAAGTAGTAGTAGTAGTATTAGTAGAAGTAGTAGAAGTAGTAGAAGTAGTAGAAGTAGTAAAAGTAGTAAAAGTAGTAAAAGTAGTAAAAGTAGTAAAAGTAGTAAAAGTAGTAAAAGTAGTAAAAGTAGTAGAAGTAGTAGAAGTAGAAGTAGTAGAAGGAGTAGCAGTAGTAGAAGAAGTAGAAATAGTAGAAGGAGTAGTAGTAGAAGTAGTAGAAGTAGCAGAAATAGTAGAAGTAGTAGAAGTAGAAGTAGAAGAAGTAGAAGTAGTAGAATTAGAAGTAGTAGAAGTAGAAGTAGTAGTAGTAGTAGTAGTAGTAGTAGTAGTAGTAGTAGTATGAGCAGCAGTAGCAGCAGTAGTAGTAATAGTAGCAGCAATAGTAGTAGTAATAGTAGCAGCAGTAGTAATAATAGTAGAAGTAGTAGGAATAGTAGTAGAAGTAGGAGTAATAGTAATAGTAGAATTAGTAACAGTAGTTGTAGAAGGTGATAAAAAGCATGAAATTAAACTGGATATGTTACTCATTAGTTAATATACCTTTAATAATTCATGACTAATAGCAATATACCAGTCTGTGCAAGATGTCCCCTCCCCTTCCAAGCCATCACCATCATCACCACCTTCACAAAATTGGCACATACATAATTACCGGTATCTTTTTGATTTATGGCATCATTTCATAGCAAAAGCAATTCCAGAGAAAGCAGATATGCCCATTAATTATGAAACTAATCTTATCACAAAACATCGCAAGGAAAAAGATAACAAGACCCTAATCGCTACTAACACCACCTATTCCATTACAGAGTAATTGTAAAACAAAACAACATTTTTTTATTCACAGGAGCTCTTCTTCTCCTTTCTGTAATTTGTATAATGAACTAAAAAGATATCCTCTAAGGAGGTTACATGCAAATGAAAGGTCCTTTGGTCATGGGATGTCCAATGTGTGTCACTGAGTATTGTGTAGTTCTGCATACATATTAACATAAAATGTGTTCTTTCACTTCAAATTTGGTCTAATCTCAGATCTTAAAATTGCTAAAATGATATAATATAAAGATTGTATACTAGTACATGTACAATAAAATCTTACACATGGCCAGTAATGTACACAACAAAAACAGATTGGACTTGCACTTACATTCTTTTAATTTCTTTTTCTAAAGCTCTTTTGTAGGTTTTTTAAAACTTTAATTTGCTTCGTTTTCCTGCAATGTTTCATTTTCATCAATCACACAGTTCTCTTGTAGCCAATAAAGAAATTAAAATGACATGAAATATTTATATGAATTCAAGAATGACAGAAGCTTTTCATAGATACTTGTGATACATTATCATATTGGGAAAACTGTATCACCAATTAACCTCGAAGTCTGCATGCATAATGCCTACCCTGATGACTCTCCCGTATTGGCATTTAATTATTCAACAATGTATTACATTGTACGTGCATGTACCAGCTATGTCAATGCAGCATGTATCTTTTGGATGGCCTGATCAATAAGTACTTCTCTTGTCTGCATTTTTCAGAGCAAAGACATGCATAATTCATAAATGTGTACTGGACCATTGTGAACGTCTCGACATTCATCTAGTTCGTGTTGTGTGAGTTCGTCTGTATGTGGGAGCATGCATGGAGGGGGTATGAAGGATTGCGGGATTGGAGAGGAGGGGGTGAGGATGAGACAGATATAGAGGGCATGGGTGGAAGATTACCATATATATGTATATGTGTCAGAAGCTTAAGGAGGCATATATGTAAAACTAACCTGTTGACTTCTGAATTCATTCATTGCCATAGGCTTTATACATGGGCCACCCGGTTCCAGTGGGCAATGGATTTTTAAAGAACACTTGTTCAATCTCTATGAGGGGAAACAGATTTACAAAGCTTCCAGAGTTCTACAAACTTGTATCATTGATTGATAATGAATATCTGATGGAAATAGCTTTCGCAATGTCAGCAAATTGATCATTTTTTGTATGTGGGAAGGCCAAAAGAATGTCATTATTTGAAATCCATAAGAGTTTGATTATTTTATTTTCTTGCATTAAAAGTGAGAAATCCACATTTTAGCGGATGAAAATATTGAAAATATGTAGTGTTCCTTAAAAAAAAACTGTAATACCATCAAAGCTCATAGTTTGTGTAGATTCATATGAATCATATAATCTCTTGAGATAACTTTCTGTAGATATAATTCCCCCATGTGGATTTGGCCATTGGAGAGAGACAGTGGAAATGGCAATGAGAAAAACGAAGCACTGCCATCAGAAGACACAGATAATACGTTAGCATAGGGGTACAGTAAGGTACGGTAAGTGTGCCTTGTGGGTTGGGGCAAATTTAGGGCAAGTTACTGGACACATTGTAAACAAGAATGATATAAGATGCTCCTAACGACCAAGAAGAGGGAGATGGCTCTCAAAATAGAGGGAAGTTATCGTCTTTTTAGAGCGAGAAGGGTGTTAACTCTAAACCCTGAGTAAAAAACTGTACAAGTTAATGCCCTTCTGGCTCTCAACAGAAGATGTATCGTAGTGAAGTGCCTTTTGTCGGACTGTTAAAATGTTCTCCTTTCAGAGCTGGAGGGACGTTAGCTTCTGTAGAGAGTAAGTGGCCTTTTCGCACGCAATGGAAGATGTATCTGATTGAAGTGTCTATTTGCCACACTTAAAATGTTCTCTGTTCAGAGCTAAAGGGGTATTAGCGTGTGCAGGAGCGTGTGTCCTTCTACAGGAAATTAATGCCCTTCTGGGTCTCTAGAAAAGATGTAACCATGTGAAGTGCCCATTTGTCACACTGCTATCAGTTAGGACAACGTAATGCATCTACTAATGGAAGCGGGATACATTATCATGATCTGATGCACACACCTCCAGAGCACTTGTCTTAACATGGACTACAAAACATCACATGGAAGCTTCTAAGACACTCAAGCCCAGTGTCTCATCAGGCGGCATCATGAGCCCTCTACCAAGGTAGTCATTGATTTTATTTTCAAAGATTTCTAGATCTTCTGTTAGAGGGATTGGGTAACTTTGTCTCCGATTCTGAAAAAAAATCCTGGATTCAGCTCATGCTGCAATGATAATTATAAACCCTTAGGTCAGTCAGGAAGCCTATGACTTTTACAAGCCGATCGCCTGTCTGATTATCAAGACATTTATGATTGGAAATCAAAATCAAATTTTCTGTTTTCCTAACGGTTTTCATAACACTACAGTCTATTAAGGAAAACGAATATGGTAAAACCGGTCACTCAAAGATTTTTATTTTTTGAGGCACTTCTTGATCCATTTTGAAGTGCAATTTTTTTAGGGCTTCAATATTACACCATATCACAGACACTGATAACATGTAGGGCCATGCATCTCAGATTTAACATTGTTAAACGATGCCTTTAATAAGAGTAATGGAGTACTGAAGAGAAACAAAAAAATCCTACAAAATGGGTGTGTGTGTGTGTGTGTGTGTGTAGGAACAGCTGGAAGGACAACATTATTCTGTTGCTATGCACCCTTTGTGCCAACACTGCATGTACTAGTCCTGGGCCCTATTTCATAAAGCTTGTTTTCAATAAAAACAAGTTACAATAACTAAGCTACGGAAATGATAACATCTGGTTGTCTGAAAGCTAATATGTCCTAGAATTGTAGCATTTGATATTGATAACAACTTTTACGAAACAGGGTCCTGGTATTTTTTCTGTATTGGATCTGGCAATCTTCTTTAGGAAACAGACCTCTAATAAGAAAAAAATATTGAGTTCCTTCAAATTTGTGTCATTACTTGTGACAATCTCAGGAACTAATTTTTGATTGAATACAAATTTTCACACGAAAATCTTCACATTAAGTAGCTCAGTATTGGCTTTATTATCTTAAAGGGGAAGTCCACCCTGAAATTAAGTTAGTTTTAATAGGAGTAGAAAAATGAGAGAAACAAGTCAGTGAAAGTTTGAGCAAATTCCGATTAAAAATAAGGAAGTTAGGATTTTTGAAGTTGTGATCAATCAAACACAAATTGGCAACTCTATGACGTATCATGCGAGCTCAACTTCCATTTGCTCAGTACTAAAAAAATCTAAAATTTTCATTTTCCCTCAAGAAAAATTTCAACCATACATGCACCCTAAATATAATAATTGCAAATATGTTTCTATACTCCCCCTGCAAGGAACAAATATATATTCCGTCATCAATAACGAAGAAAACATGATTTTATGGAATATTATGCACAAAGCAAATGAAGGAGAGCTCGTATACATGTAATAAGTCACAGAGTTGCCAATTTGTATTTGATTGATCACAACTTCAATAATTCATAACTTTCTTATTTTCATTCAGAATTTGCTCAAACTTTCACTCACCTGATTTTCTTATTATTCTGCCTCTATCGAAACAAACTTATTTTGGGGGTGGACTTTCCCTTTAACATATTCTACAAGACAGGCAAAAACAATTAAATATCTTGAAATGAGAAAGTATTATTGCATATCATATGTTCAGAGCTGGAAGGATCTTAATGCTGTGTTTAAAAATATGTTAAAAAATAAGAGTCGATTACCTGCTGGCTCAGCACAGATGATATCAGCTATCCACTTGCCCCTCCCTTACCTACCCATTCTTACCTACCTACCCATGTAAATGAATCTCTCCCTTTCAGGAGGAAAATCAGCTCAATATTTTCCTCTAAATCAGGAAAATATACATTTATTGCTAATGGGTTTCTAATTCCTGATTAATTCCTGATTATTTCCAGGCTTAGAATCCTCTTTTAACAAAGTTTCCTCGTCATTGATCGATCTATACAAAAACACCATAACAGGGCCTCTCATTTGTACTCCATTGACCTAGTTATAAATGTATAAACACGTACGCGTCAAATGCATCAAGAGAAGTCTAATACCAAAGCTAATCGAATGTCTGACATTTTAACCAACCAATTACCATAGTAAATTAAGCATGAAGGCTGAATAATTGATGGTTTGCATGGGCCTCTAGTAATTGCACAGCTCCATCCAGCTACGCTAAAAGTACGCTTCATTTTCTGGATTAAACTGTCATACGGATAAAAAAAAAGTGTCTTCATATCTTCATATGATACACTGTCTGTTTGGAGCCAGAAGGGCGTACCATCTGAATATAATTATCATGAGTCAACAACATCCTTCTGGCTTCAAACTGATGCTATAATTATTAGTGTCTTTAGAAACACAACTAAAATTCAAACAACAACATCAATAATTCTACTTTTATTTTTGAAGAAAAAAATTATATATATATCATATTCTCCCCTGGGAGGTTCTAGTTTCCTTAATTCCAATGGCACAATTTATTTATATTTGATACAGTTACTATCTGATGCTTCTGTTTTTTTTCTTTCAATTTTCCTTTTGTTTTTGTTTGTCTGTTTTTATCTGTTTATTTGATGAATTTGTATTGATGAAGAATCATGAAATTTCTTTAAAAAACAACACCCAAGAAATACAGCAGCCTCCAGTTAGGCTAAAGCCAGGGGTGATAGTGAGCACTAAAAAAAAAATAGGTTTTTTTGTTTTCCCCTCAACCACGCCCCCCTTGAGTAAAAAAAAAAGAAGAGGATTCGCGGGGAAAAATGGCATGTATCAACATTCCCGCCTTTCAAGTAAAAAAATTTGGACAAAAATAGGGCAAAATAGTGAAAAGTAGAGAAAATAAGAGGGAAATCGGGAAAATCAGGATAAAATATGGAAGAAGAAAAAAAATTGGTAAAAAAAAAAAAATAAATAAATCGGGAAGAAAAAAAAAATCGGGAAAAAATCAGGAAAAATAAAAAAATCGGGAAACCGATTTAAATCGGGTTTTTATCAGGCCTGTAAAGCACACTTCATTTTCTGAACTGTCATACTGCTCAGAATATCTTCATATGATCAATCGTCTTTTTGGAGACAGAAAGGTGTTACTTTTTCTCTATGTAATATGGTTTGCATCAATGCCTTTGTGGCTCCAAACAGACAATATCATTTTTACTGTCTACAAACTTAACGCTTACTTTTCTTTAAAAGAAAAAGAAAACAATTTTCCCTTAGTTTTTTGTATTCCTTAAATGACATAGCAAAAATTATTCATATCTTCTACATGTACAAGATACATTTACCACTTTCTTTTTTTCTCTCTTTTATTTTGTTTAATTTAATTTTAAAGAATCAAATTCTTAAAATTAAAAAAAAAAACATTTGATACACATCCCCTTCTACTAGACTTAAAAACACTCAATGTTAGGGAATTGATCAGGGTGTTTTTTCATATCTAACTATATCTTTATATATCAATTTGAAATCCAACTACCACATAAGTCTGTGAATATTGATGTGCATCCCATCTTTCTTTTCTCTTCTTTTTTCTGTCTTTTCCCCCTTTTACCAATATTTTGTTCCTCCATATTTGTATTATTATGTATCCTTTTGAGGGTAGTCATACTATCAAGCTTTGCTTATTTTGTCAACCCTCCTGTTTGATGTTCTCGATTAGTTACACCCAGCCTTACTTTATTCTACATATATTCTTTTGTCATGTGTCAATTTGCAATATTTGTTTGTTATATATTTGTAAAAATGCAAAAGAAAAAGAAAATCAAACAGAAATAAATAAATCAAATCAAATCAAATCAATCTAGACATCTATGCAGACACATCCATATAATTAATTTTTGCCTCTTAAATAAAATTGTCAAAAGGGTATCATTTCCCCCCTAGGAGGTTCACCCATTTCCTTAATTGTAAGTGCAAAATGTGTTTATATTCTGTAGATGATAAACTTATTCATTATTTTATTCTTGTTTATATATTTTTTTTCTTCTCAATGTTACCTTCAGGAGGTTTGACAATGCATCTCAATTTTCTCATTACTTCTAGAAAGATGTACATGTAACTCACTATTGAATTTAAAGGTAAGCACTATATCTGATTCATATTTTGATTCAGAATTTTCAAAAGGAAGATGATGAACCTGTGAAAAGAACACAGGATCTGGAAGTGGATTGCATAAAAGGGAAAGAAGACCCTAGATTTCATGGGAAGATGTGAAGAAGAAAGAGAGCAGTAAGGTTGGTCTAAATGAGGAGGATGCTGGAGACAAGAAGAAGTGGAGGGAGAGAGAGTCATCATGGTACAAAAGTCGACAACCCCTCGTATGGAGAAAAATGCTGACTTCATCATCATCACCATCATCATCATGAAAGTCAGCAAGTTACATTTTTCTTGAATTTGAGCAAACATCAATATTGTTACTCAACTGGCAATAATACAATATTCCCTATATTTAATGAACATATTACCTAATAATAATTTATTTATAATAATTTATATATACCTCACTCCTAATTCACCATCCTAAATCTAGCAAAAAATTATTTATAAAAGAATTCCTTTGATAATGGTGATGTAAGCTCTCATGTGGATTCCTACAAGACTGAACTAATAATAACTACTGGTAGACAAGTTCATAGTTTTCTGATACATGCCTCAAAGACATTTTAAAAAGTTCCTTTTATGCTTTCCCAATAATATAGTATTGATATCAACTCAGTATGTTTAAGCTTCAAATTGTTCAAAAGGATAGAAATATAAGATGGAAATAGCCTGAACTTAGCATATGGCTGGTTTGTAACATGGGATTTCATCAATATGGCTCAGAGTCTTTAAATCTTCATGAAACCTACATTTATATGTATGGTTCAAAGTAATTGGTTACTTTAATGTACACATAGATATTCATTTTAACAAAGTTTCTTTCGTGCCTTTCCAATAATAGATAGTATTGATATCAAATCAGTTTGTTTAAAGCTTCAAAAGGATAAAAATATAAGATGTAAATAACCTGAATCTAGCATATGGCTGATTTGTAACATGGGATTTCATCAATATGGCTCAGAATGCAAAGCATCAGTTTGGTCTTACATTCCATGAAAAAAAAATTGCAAGGCTTTGAAAACATTTTCCTGCTTTGAAGAAACAAAACTGTGTTGGGGGATAATAAATGACAGGGAGATGAGAAATGAACTTTGTCTATTTGCACAACTGGCCCACAGTGTTTGATTGGACGGAGCCAACTTTCACTTGGTTTGGTGATCCAACTCTATTGCACAATATGAATTGACCACCGGAAGATACACGTACATGTATTCAGATAATAAAGGGGGAAATATCCTACTTGAATATTGCTTGGAATATGGTCTTAACATATTCAAGTGAAGAATAGAGATTTACTTGGGTGGAGCTTTAATTCATTTAAAAAGCAAAAAACATTTTTCCTTTATCTCTTCAACAACAAAACAACAACAACAACAAAAACGTGGTGCCAAGGCAAGATATTTCAAATCATGATTCTTTACATTTATATATTCAAGTCTGCAGGTGCCCCTGATTAAATGTTGGGTAAAAAGAAAAGCACATCAGAATTTTCCCTTTGTTTCTTATTCACTAAAACTTGTTAAAAAAAGCATTGTGTTTGATTTTCATCATACCACTATACTAGTGCATAGTTGTCCATGATAAAAACAAGACATTACGTCTCTGCCACAATGTAAACTGCAAACATCACAAATTAATGTTAATATATATGTGTGCTTTAGACTTCTACAGAGGTATTATCGATCATATTTGATTTTCGTCTGGGATAGACCTTTCACATCACCATCCCAAAGACGAAACTGAAATTTGAATCCATGTCCCTTCAAAGGAAAACCTGACCACTAGGCCAACTCTAATCTGTATGTAGTATCCATGCAGGTACATGTACATATATGGATAGTTAGCTACCAGACTGATGCATTACTACCATACTAATGAGCATGAGTTGTCATGAGAACAGGGAGGAGACAAGAGAAACAACAACACGGTTCCACAAGACAGTGCAAAGGTATAAGAGGTAGGAGGCAGCAAAGAAAGTGTGATAACATACCCACACCACAACAAAAGAGAGATTCAAACCATGGTTCATGCAATTCTGATTGCAATTCAGTAATCAATCTGTTAATCTCATTTATTGTTCTGTGCAAATGACCCTATTTACACCCCAATGCCGATATGTCTTTATTGTCTACACCCCCCCCCCCCCCCCCTTCCTCCCCCAATTTATTTTCTTTGCAATATGTGGATTTTATGTGTCTTTTCATGTCAGGGAAGAGTCTGTGCAGCATGGCTAAAAATGGGTGACCAGTATAAATGCTAACCAAGAATATGATTTAGCATGCATTATAATGACATGTGTTTTAGTCCATTACTCTATAGTAAGTTAATACACAGCCAGACAAATAAACCACCTGTCTCAAAAGTCATTCTAAACCCTGCAGATCTCTAGACAGCGCAAAACTGCAACGGTGCCCGCATTACAGACCATATATTTCTTATAACTTTAATAGTTTCCTGAGAAGAGATCATGGGTAATTCATGCCTTGCAGATAGCTTTACCTGTGATACAAGTAATGTACCTTCTAGAACTGGATCGTTCACATCTACCTAGAAATCAGTTCAAAGATTCCACATATGTTTCTGCACCCTGATCCCAACTCAACAATCTTTAATATGAAATAAGCGGGAGTCCTTCTCCCAGTTGGAGAAAGCCTATACAAGCTCTTTCGCTCAGTTGAAGCATGGACCTTGAAGGTGGAAAATGTTTTCTTTGACATAAAGGGATACTTACATGTACATGTAAATTCACATTGCAAACCACATGGTTTTATAACTGGAGCTTAGATAGCTTACTTTACTAAAATCATTTACAGTGTAATTTATGTTTGTGAGCAAAATCTATAAAATGACCTTACTTGCAAGTTTGGCAATGACATTGCGAATTGACACATATTTTGTAATTTCCTGAGATAAAATTCAACTATTTATCCAATATGTATCGTATATATGACTTGATTCAATCAACCCATAGCTTTCCATATTCACGTTGCCCTTTAAACTAAGCCTCACCGAGCTGCCTATATCCCTTCCAAACACACTCTAATGTTACTCCTAGGCTATTATGGTCCCTCTCTTCCACACAATCTAGTAGTAGCCCCCCATTCACACTACTAAAATTCATGGCCGTACAAAAACTGTATACATAGCTATACGATAACTACTCAATTTTTTTTCTAGTCTGAATGCATGTAAGAAAGCGTCATATTGTCTGTTTGGAGCCAGAAGGAAGGATGTTAAAGGTAATACAAAGTTTTGGGAAATTTTGAAAATTGGGTGGATAGTGAATCTTTACAATTTTGTTATATTTGGATGCCCCTTTGGATGTATTATAAGCACTAACAAAATTAACCCCTAAAACACTTCTGTTTTCGAGAAAAATTGAATATAAAAATTTACCGGTGCTCCCGGTAAATTTTGATAAATTTCAAATAGCGCCTACGGCCGTACAATGGTAGCTGCGACCATGAAAATCTCAGAATATGTAGTTGTGATATATAATTTCCAAACGGGAATAGCTAAACGGTCGATTTTAGTCAAGAAACATTGTTTCATAGCTACATTGATATCTTGGCCTTAAGAGGGAGCTATACAACATAAAGAGTTTATTATTTATAAATTCATAACTTTAGACTCAATTTCAACCAGGACAACGATCAATGAATATTGTAGGAACGCATATGCTTCCAATATGTTAATTTGAACCAAATTCATGACCCCATACCAAAACTTTGTAATACCTTTAACTCCATGTAAAGTGATACGAGTTGATTCCCTACTAGCTTCAAACAGATGATATACATGTATAAAGGACAGTATCATAATGAAACGTATGTTTGGGTCCTACTCTCATCTGAATGTGGTATGAACAAACAAAAACGTATAACTAGGTGGGGCTTATCATGAACATGCACTGACGATTGGCCAGCTCAATGTGAATGGACCCCTTCAAAACTATTTTATTTACATTAAGTTTCTTAATAGATGATGTAGTTATCCAGTGTGTTCACCCCCTTCACCATCTCTGTACACAGTTTGTGTATAAACTTGCTTCCGTCTGAACGAGCTATCTAGCATTACTCCTAGAGCGGCTCCCTGGCTACTATAGTCCCTATGAAATGGAACGATAAGGTAGCGGATTGATTTCTGGTCTCTTGACAATGGCAAAAAAGTATTACCGACCACGAGAGCATGCTATGGTTGATTGGAACGCATCTCCATGGCTCTCCAATCAAAATATCCTCGCTTTCATGCACACACCCCCACACATCTATCCAGACTATATCTTTTGAACAGTTGTAACATAATCCATGCGTGTGTGGACCACGTTCTTAGCGGGAATATTTCTCTAATGAAATTCTGAATAAGGAAACATCCGTCGTGTTATCGTTTCCAAGAGAGATCATGCATTCAATTAGTATCACCTTGGAAAAACAAGAATTAGCGCGACCATGCTTGCCTTGACTGCATGTCAGGAAGGAGACATATCATCATAAGCAAGACAGATATATTTTCTGATGGGTACCTGGGAGATATCTCATCATTTGCAGTCAGTCTCATAAGAGCATAGGGATATCATTATCCCTTATCACCAATACTTTGTTGCTGCCTTCACTTCTAGAATCATAATGTAGTAATATGTCTACTTCATATTCTAATTATGCTAAAAATTAATACAATTCATTCTTAAGCTAATGAACACGCCGAGATGACTGTTATTACAATTTCCTACTGGCCTTAGAAAAATGAAAGAATCCCATTTGGAAATTGTCACAATACTATGTCTACATTATGGCAATGTATAGAAATGTTTAAAGAACAATAGCACACGAAAATTCATCACAATTAATGCCAAGAGGTATTATTGTGGGCATTCACATCAGATATACTGATATTAAGACCTGTAACATCAATGTAAATCTGCAATGAGCTAGAAAGGTGTTAATTCTACATGGGCGTAAAATTGATAAAGGTTAAAATCCTCCCGGCTCTCAGCGGACGATACCTTTCTATTCTACCTCATGAGCTAGTGGGCAAGAAACATTAGTGGTTAACACCCCAGTGATATAATGTTGCCTAAAGAACTGAGCTTTCCTTTCGTGGTTAAGCCCAAGATATTATAGGATAAGACGTTTGTTCCCTACAGCAGCAGACAGAGTCTGTTTAGACTACGGGAAGAATGTGTGAAAAGAAACATTTTATTTAAAGAATATTTGTACAGTGAAAGAGGCATACAGACTACACAACTCTACTGTTAAAAAAAAAGATCATGTAGAGTACTGTTTTTTAATAAGTCAGATAACATGACAGCTGGCCTATCTTCAGTGCACAATCATGACAATCCCCGATTCCCCATCCAGTTATACTGTTTTTGCATTATACAAAGTTCACTCTAGAACGTTGCACGGTCATTCGTTATACATCATTTAGACTAGACCAAAATTAATTAAAGCCTCTCTGCACTAGTTGGCCAGGAGGGATTAGACAACCCTGCATGGTCACTGACAGGTAGTTACCTCATCAAATCAGCTCTCAATTAACATTTTAAAAAAAGGGACCATGGGGGACCAACGGTCACAGCTTAGGCATTGTTTGCTATATAGAGGGCGCAAGTAGCTATAAGTATTGCAGTGGGGCTTTTAATATAGCCATAAAATGAATTGTGGTCGACTGAGGGAGAGTGGGCGAATTCTAGTAGTCTGTAATGAAAATGCATTCTGGGAGTGTCAGGTGTGGGAATTTTCCCTCCCAAGTGAATTGAAAAGTCTGGAAATCAAATCCAACGTTTATTCACCTCACATAATCTTGCCATGTGCATGCAGTAACATTGTATGCTAATGCATGTTTAAAGACACACACATAAATTGAACACAGAGGAGAGGATACTCACCTATTTTTCATACAGTCGTAATCCATGAAAATCAATTCATCTGTTCAAAGCTAAAAAGGTGTCAAATATCCGCTATTGCCTTTATGGCTTTCTGCGGACAACAATTTCATAAAGAAATCTACAACATCTGCATGTAAGTTCGCAGTTCTACTCTTCATGTATGAATTTTAATTTGTACTTATTGTTTTTTTTTTATTGAAAGTAGTTGCATTGTATTCTAATACCGTTGATCTATTGGCGAGTAGTCAACAGCATGAGCTAAATGCATTTCATATTTCAATTTTTCTGATATATCTAAAGATACAGTTTGAAGGTTGACTGGAGTGTTGATTACCTAAAGCACACAAACTACATGGACTTGACGAAGACAGATAGACAACTGACCTTGTACATTTTCTCATATGATACTCCTAATTGTCAGGCCAAATTCTTGTCATGACTATTTTTTGTCTTGATTGTGAAATTATTTTTATGATCCATGTAATCAACAACGCCTTTTGTATCAAGGTAAGTTCTTATATTCAGGCAAAAATTTCACAAATGACAATCTATTAACATTATGGTGGAGCATTGCTTCTAACCATAACATTGTCCGAGATATATCAATTTCTCATCTTGCTTCGCAAATACTTGTAACAGTAAACCACCATTAGAACAGTTATGTTTCTCAGGTGACTTTCTGCCCATCAGCTAAACAAGAAGCCCAGTCAACAACTATGCATGTCTTGCATATACATCAATGCTGGCTTCATGAACTAAAACCAGGCACATAGGCTGATACACTGCTCTTAAAGCCCCACCGCACTACGTATAGCTACTTGCAACCTCTATATAGCAAACAATGCTTAATCGGTGACCATTGGTCCCCTATGATCCTCTTTTTCTTATGTTAATTGAGAGCTGATTTGATAAGATAACCACCTGTCAGTGACCTTGCAGGGTGGTCTAATCCCTCCTGTAAACTAGTACAGATGGGCTTAAAACCAGTGGTGTAATATTAACATTTTAGTGAATATTGCAAAAAATGTAGTATCAATTTTTCTTTAAATACTTAAAAAGAATGTAAAATCATCTGGAAGATACATGTAGAGGTGTACATTCAAAACACCTGAGAAAATGACAGAAATGTCTTTGTGATCTATGGCACTCACAGGAGAGGATCATACAACCCACTATATTCCTTCCGCTCATACTCTGCATTGTTATTAAAATTTTCAAGCAGATGCCAAGTGTTTGCACTGAGTCCTTATAAGGTCATCTGTACACACTCGGGGAAAACTTGGTGCAATTATGTTTTAAAGGGGAGTGTCCAGATACAGAAGCACATACATGTAGCAGGCTGTTACAGTATTATGATCAGGGGTGTTTCACAAAGATCCCAAGTCTAATTTAACTCTAAGTTGGACTTCAACATTATGGAGAACCATTTGTAGCCTTAAAATAAAAAATATTCAAAAGCAAAAGTTCAAGTATTTTTGAATGTTCATGAATTCCACATCAAGAACATGAAATCCCCTTGATAATATAAAATAATTTTTACAAATATTTTCAAAGACGCTAACAGCATTAAATGTTAAGTCCAACTTAGAGATAAGTTCAACTTAGGATCTTTGTGAAACACCCCCCTGGTATACGGTTGCAGAATTTTGCCATGGTCTGAAATATGTTTAACCCTTACCCTCCCTATGAGTATGTAATTGGTCCACATCTTCATAAGATTGACTAGAAAAGGAAGAGATTAATCTTTGTATTTTTGATAGACTGGTTTAACTAACATATTCAAATTCCATGCATACTTTTCAAACAAAGGTTGTTCTTGACAACCTGAAAGCTTGCCTGACATAGCAACAAGTAATTAATGCAGACAGGATTCTAAGTATTGTAATTCATTATTTAATAACAGGTTGTAAAATTACCTCATCCAAGGTCCCCAAGAAATAAACATTCATAAATTTGAATGATTGTTAGTAACCGGTATATTATTATGGTACTATGTGAGGGATGAAAGGTAACTTTCCTGCTGAGAGCCAGAAGGTCATTAAGTCATATTCTTCAACAGAATTAATGCCTTTCTGACTCTTTGCTGACAAATTGCTACAATGTGCATTCAAGAGACATTCATTTTGAAACTACCAAACAAGATCCTCTGTGAACTTCTCAAAACAAAAATGAGACAAGAAGGAGGTGAGCAGGAACCAAGCAAATCTCACAGACCAGCATGTCCTCAGTAACAAGATAAGATAAGATGAGATGGTGCAAGAATAAAAACTGATTATTAAATCATTTCAAAACAAGGGGGAACTACATGTACATACTAGGAAAGGACGATGGACATCGTCACATATTCTGTTTTCTGCTTCCTCTCCTCTAGAGTACGTTGTACTGCATGACAAATTATTACTATCAAATTTGTGTTGCTCTTTCACTCACAAGCTTGTACTAAGTAATGTAGCTTGACTTCTTGTCAATAACCAATATCAAAGTCATTTTTCAAGAAATGATTTCGTCAGGGAGGCTTTGTTTTCCAGAAATAGCAAAGCAATTTGGGACAGGTATTATGTGTGTTTGCTTTGAACTCACAAGCATGGATGTACATGTATATATTTATCTATCTATAGCATAGATTGACAAAGAAGGTTATTTTGTTGAATTGCCCACTACCATAAAACCTGCAAACACAAATTCTTTCCTCTTTCCATCTGCTCTATCTTTAACATTCTTTAATCAGAATCCAGGATTCTCACTATATTTCAAACTTAAATCAATCTGCATCTTAATGCTGTAGGCCTTTTACCAATTAGAGAGAGTATGGGATGGTGGGTGGTGGATGTTAAAATCTTAGAAGATTATTTGAAGAATAGGACTTAGACTGAAATGTTTGTAAATCATTTGTGACAAGGGTGGATTCAGGGAGCCATCTCAAGTCATTCTTGATTAAACCTTTGCACCTTGGATCAACAATATGACTCATGGCCATATCTTACCTTAATGACATAGGCACTCTATGGCAGAATATTTACACTGCTTTATAGAGTCTCACCTTTGGTTTCGTAATAGAACAAGCACGGTGAAATATTAGCATTAGCAGGACAATGCAGAAATTCTTTGAAGACATAAATGCCAGTACATATACAACAGCTATACGATAACAAATAAATCTCTCTCAAGGGTCGGCTGTGACAGAGAAACCAATTATCTCAAGTGATTTTGTATGCTTAGAGCCAGAAGGGTGCTAACTCTGTGTTAAATAATATGACTGGACATACTCTGGCTCCACACAGACAATTTGTCATTTTTTTCTCTCGAAAGAATTGGAATCAAAACTCAGTGGTCTAGCATGGGGTTTAGAAATCCAGACAAGGAGGTTGGGGCATCAGAAATATTAGGCAGATGAATTGCAGGTGAAAAGGCCAAGTACAAGAAGGCTTTAGAAGGGCGGTGTCATATCGAAAGGCAATTTCGATCACCTATTGAAATGTGCGGAAGAAAATGACCTATTATGTAATCTGAACATGATTTCTATGGGACATAAAGTAGGATATTGAAATTGACCTAGAGTTGATTTTTCAAAAATGGTTGTGCTTGTTGAATCATTTAATGTTGACTCTCCTTATCTTAATTTTTTTATCTTATATCTCCATTTGATGGGGGGGGGGTATGTGGCACCCTCCCTGTAGCTATTTCACTCTCCAAACCCACCTTGCAATGTTTTATATTACCTCTGTAGGGAGCCAGAGGAGTGTAAACTCATATTATCTGACACAAAGTTAATGCCCTTCTGGCTCCAAACAGGCATTTAGCAGACTTTGCATTCATGTGATTAAATCATGAACAATTGGTAAATGTAGTTACAAAAAACTGGTATGCTCTCAGGAATATGTCAATAGAGATCTCCTTCATTTCACGGTTTACACATTCTTGGAAAGGTCGGTTAAATATACGACAGACATGAGACTTTAATCATGTAAATATTTAAATGGGTAAATGCAAGGATTACCTGCAGAAAAGTGATTAATAAACAAGGTTAGGGAATGAACTTTGAATGCAGGTGCATGGTAACCAAGCACAAGCCTGCTGATAACACCATCCCGCCAAACTCAGAGGTAGTCGAACATTAACTTCATAAGACAAAGAAACAAAGACTAATTTTATCTCAGAATGTGTACACCCCCCCCCCCCCACCCCCCATTCAGCACTGTCCTAGGCTCCAGACAGAGAAGACTTTAGGCACACATCTACGTGTACATGAATAACTGAACACAGACATTGTCACTAGACTACCAATCAACTCCTTCCCTCTTCTTTTCTTTCTTTCTCTCAAATTTTACACTACATCTTTCACGTATCTTTTTTTCATTACATTTTAAATTCCAAGACAATCAAATTGGAATTTCCAGCTTTTAATTGTCATGTTATGTAGCCTTTGTATTATGAAATCAAATTAAATCTGAATAGGAAAAAAAATGACCAACATGTAAGAAGTATACATACACCGTTTATGTATCATCTGCTTGGACTTTGGAGCCAGAAGGATGTTTACCCATATACATGTACTCCACACAGAGTTAACGCCCTACTGGCTCTGAACAGACTATATAAACCCAAAATCCATTTTAAGAACCTATACATTCATTCTTTACAACAACAACAAAAAGCACATAGCATTGAATGCACTAGGGTTCATTACATTATCAAGTGCTCTGCCCGACTGCACTCACTTTATATGGCCTTATTCATGCATCACCCAGTGAACAGGGAAGGTAGATGGTACTCGGTTATTGGTGTCCATAAAAAATATTAAGGAATTATAAACAAATTTTTACATCAGAAGTATTGTTTTACTAGATATTCGGAGTGATCAAAGCTTGAGTAGACCTATCATCTTTATATAATCCGCTTGGGTGTGGTCGGTAGTGAATACCGGTAGAACAAGATAGCTTGGAATTGCCACCCCCACCAAGCCCCCCCCCCCCCCCCCCGCCATAAAAAAGACACTGCAGCAAAATGAATGTAATGAACTAATTGTAGTACCAGAGATGCCAACCTCTTGGCACAAAAAAAAAAGACGGAGTATCCTAAAAAATCAGATTTTGGAGAGAAAATTATATTTTCATGAATCCTTGAAAACTCGACACTACCACGGGCCCGTCGTCTCCGGGCCAGTAAAATTTCAGAAAAATGTTTTGCTGGTAAGTACTGTCAAGTCAAGTAAATGTTTGCTCTTTCATTACATTTTAATGAGAAAATTTTAATGCGATTCAGCCATTTTTATTGGGGGGGGGGGGTTAATGATTTTTTTAAATTTTTTTAAAAATTATTTTGAGGGAAAATCGTAGTCGTATTTACTTCTAAAATAATACGAAATACGATAAAATGTTACTGGTTTGCAGCTCTGAACATCACACAGCTCTCTGCACTTTTCTCGAACATGACAACCCCCCCCCCCCTTCACACACAAGTCTAATCATACATCAGCTGGTGGTAAAAGGATGTATGTGCACCCACATCACACAGCTTTCTGCACTCTTCTCAAACATGACAACCCCCCCCCCCCCCCCCCCACACACAAACAAGTCTAATCATACATCAGCTGGTGGTAAAAGGATGTACGTGCACCCACATCACACAGCTTTCTGCACTTTTCTCAAACATGACAACCCCCCCCCCCCCACCCCCACACACAAACAAGTCTAATCATACATCAGCTGGTGGTAAAAGGATGTACGTGCACCCACATCACACAGCTTTCTGCACTTTTCTCAAACATGGCAACCCACCCCCCCCCCCCCCACCCCCACACACAAACAAGTCTAATCATACATCAGCTGGTGGTAAAAGGATGTACGTGCACCCACATCACACAGCTTTCTGCACTTATCTCAAACATGGCAACCCCCCCCCCCCCCCCACACACAAACAAGTCTAATCATACATCAGCTGATGGTAGAGGATGTATGTGCATCAACATCACACAGCTCTCTGCACTCTTCTCAAACATTGCAACCCACCCTCCCCCCCCCCCAAAAAAAAAAAAAACAAGTGTAATCATACATCAGCTGGTGGTAAAAGGGTGAACGTGCACCAACATCACACAGCTCTCTGCACTCTTCTCAAACATGACAACCCCACCCCCCCCCCCCCCCCACACACACAGATGTAATCATATATCAGCTGGTGGTAAAAGGGTGTACTTGCACCCACATCACACAGCTCTCTGCACTCTTCTCGAACATGACAACTCCCCCCCCCCCCCCCCACACACACACACACAATTTGATCTCCACTTGCCATCCAATTAAATTACATCTAAAACATTTTTAATGTATTTCTTTTACCCAAGCCATGCAAGAGTCGTACAGCTAGAAACGATAATTAAAAAATGTCCCAGTCTGAATATCAAATAAGAAACGTTGTACAGTTATATGTATGAACAGCTAAATGCATGTTTCAGCATCTTTTCCGATGAAAACTTGATAAAGAATCAGGGTCACATTCTTGAGTGAACGTTATATCGTAAGACAATCCCATCACTGGGCGGGGCTTATCGTGAGCCCGCACTGTTGATTGGCCAGCTGTCATGCTCCTTTTTTTCATACAACACTTCAATTTTTTGCATTAAATTTCCTGTAGTATGAACAGGCTTTTAGGGCCAGGCGGTTAAATACATCATGTATGAACAATGCCTGAAGAGTACTTCTCATGTTAGTACAGGTATATAAAAGTTGAAGGCCCCTGCATCTGAGGATTTATACGAAGCATGAAATAACTCACCGGACCATAAATCCACTCATTCAATTAACTAAAGATGCAGGCAAACTGAGATTGGTACTGCACACTCTCCATGCTAGTTTTATGTAAACTTGTACTGGTCTTAATGACGGTCTTCCCCATCCCTTTTATCAAGTCAATGTATACATTCAAACAAATGGAGCTGAGGCTACATGTACTGGAATAGCATTTCATTCTTACTTTCATTCTTCTTTCTTCATCCAAATCAAGGCAACAGTATTATCTTCTCAGCTGGGAACAAGAAGGGCATTATCTCAATGTAAAGTGACATGTGTATTTAACTAAAATGTTTGTTGAAAATTCTCCAAAATATGGCACAGATTGCATGTGAGAGCATATGAATCCTAAAGCCCTAAAAGTATTAAAGCCCTAAAAGTATTAAAGCCCTGGACCACTTCAAGAAGAGACTTTGTGCTTTGCACACATCAGTCCTTCCAAATTTCAGAATTTACATATTTTACAATTTTCTGTTTGTGGCCCATCTTGGTCTTTCAATACAAAATATTATATTTCTCATATGAAAGGGGGGGGTAGGGGCATCATAAATCATCTATGCCGTTATCAAGTGAGGAAAGAAAACACCTGGCTTTGGGCTCAGTTCCATCCTCTCCTCTCTAATCAAATTGAGGAACATCAAAGCCATAATTTGTAACATGTTTCAGCATGAGTTTCCCCTTTCAGATAGAGGCTATGCATGATCTGATCATGTTGCTCTGTACGTGTTCACATGTTCATCATGACAAGTATTTCAAGGATTCACGGCAGCGGTACTTATCTGATCGACTACCACAAAAATGAATGAAGGACGGTGTGATTTTCAGGGTTTTCAGTCTCATTTCTGATTCTTCAACCCCTACCTTAAAAACAAATGTATTTAATGGGGAGAGGGGCAGAAACATGGATTTTGCTTCAGACTCGTGCAGTTTCAGTCACCTAACCTCAACATCCATATAGTGATATAAGCTTTTACTCCAGTATATCTGCAACACAGTATGAATTTTTTTTTTTTTTGTTTTTTTTTTTGGGGGGGGGGGGGAGGGAGGGCGTGATCGTTTAATTTCGTCTAGCGTCAGTCCTACATTTCATCCTAAATACCAACATATAATCTAATACCTGCATGATGCAGGGAGATATCTGCTTAAGATCTGTTAAGGTTTTCGCTCCTCAACATCAATAAGATGGTGAAGAGCATTCACCCCTGTCAGATGCAATTACCCTATGATTTGTGGGGCAGGGAGTGATGGGGTAATCATTTTTTTTAGTCTAGCGTCAGTCCTACATTATATCCTGAATTACCAATTCATAATCTGATACCCGATGCAGCAGATATTTGCTTGAGATCTGTTCATTCCTGTCAAGCTGCAATGCCTAGGATCCTAAACACACACATGCATGTCAATGTGCTTGAATATTTGTTGTTGTTTTAGTATCGAAAATTTTAAATAATTAATCTCCAGTAGCTTATCCTCAACATGAAAGTGCATGCCTATGTGAAGACGGAGGGGAGGGGAGGGGAGGGGAGGGGAGGGGAGGGGAGGGGAGGGGAGGGGAGGGGAGGGGAGAGGAGGGAGGGAGCTGAAGGGGTGGGGAGGTGGGGGGGGCTTTCACTTCACTCTCCATATACATGTACCTCTAGCCTCCCTGCCTTAAACATTAATGTTATCTAGACTCAGTGGGATGCTCCTTCTTTGTCTGGTATCCCAAACTAGGCCCCATATTAGTATGTGCACTTCAGTCATGCCAAGCAAGCCGGCCGGTCTATCCAGGGCAGAGCATTCATGTATCGTGGTGTGACCTCTACCCATTTCCGTCTTGCTCAATAATTTCATTCCACCATGCTTCATGAGAGGGAGGCAATCGATTCTTTATCACTACAAGTGGCTCACATGTGATCCGTGCAATAGACGGTCCTTCTAACAACTTTTATTCACTTGAGCAAAATATATTGCATCCAACGAAATGTGGATGTTCATTGTAGTACATACAATGCACAGGTATGTGTACAAGAATCAGGTGAAATTGCACTTTAAGGTATAGCTAAATCATTTCAAGGTTACCACCTTCAAACCTAACCCTAACCACAACCCCAACCCCAATACTAACCCTTATCTAAAACCAAACCTTAGACCTAACTCTAAACCTTCAGAAATGAACTATAATTGAACTTTCATGTACATGTAACACCTTAAAATAACTTGAGACCCCATTCTGCATTATAACCCCAAAATTAGGAGAAGTACATCTTATCAGACATATATTTTTAAACTGTACATTCAGGCTACATATGACAGAATAGAGTAAGGCATCTGTCCTCTGCTATTAAAGAGACATCTAAATCAACTGTAGGTCTATACTTTGCTGGAAATGACCAATGCTGTATTGTTGAGAGTGTAATATACATGTACATGTACACAGAAAAAGAACACGCAAAAATGAATGCATGTGTATGCAAGCACCCACCGCCTCAACAATAATTTCATTACTTTGTACATTCCCATCTTTGCCAAGGATGAACTACAGTCAACATCACCTTGAACCCTGCAATATAGGTACGGGGGGGGGGGGGGGGGGGGGGGGGGGGAGGGGCACAGGTTGGTAAATCTACATACGACCTGACCTTGACGAGGGTCGTCCTACCAAATGGAAAGAGAGGCATTGTGGGAAGGCGAGCATCGGAGCTGATTATTATGTCTGGGGGCAGTGTTCCACTGCGTTGGGCGACAATTGAACGGAGGTGACTGAGGTGAATGCTGGGTTGACTAGAGAGACTGGTGATTGTTTATTCGGTTGGTGGCAGTCTGATCCACATAGAGATGGATTTCTTACCCAATAAAGATATTCAAATTTGTAGAACAATGGAAATGCAATATGAGGACATTAAGACCATTAATATAAATTAACACGTTATATCAGGGTAAAAATAATAAACCGTATATGAAGAGCTGGGACCAGCAAAGTACCTCATCAGGTACACTATATCTTGTTACATATCAGGGCTCTTACAACAGAATTCTACTGGAACCTGCCTTCTGGGTCAAGGATTATTTATGAAGTATCTGTAAGGATCTGTAAGAATACTCAATAATTAAAGTACCATTTCATTAAATCTCTTAGAATCTAGGGTAGTAATAAATATAGAGATCTAAAAGTAAAATGTCTGTTTTAATGGGAGTTGCAGGATTTATAAAACCACATTTGTAAGTGCCAAGGGAACCTGAAAAACTGTTGTTAAAAAGATGAAAACAATGTCATAACATATCATTCTAAGACAGGAGTACCTATCCACTAAGGCTGTGCACAACAGTGTTATGAGGTATCTGAGTACACTCCCAGGCTCACAAGCGAATACTCGAATATTCAGACGCCATGTTTTATTATAATTTTTTTGAATTTATTTGAATTTTTTGATTTTTTTTTAATTTTTTGATTTTTTGATTTTTTTGATTTTTTTTTTTTTTTTTTTTTTTTGCCACTACCATACCACTCGGCAGTTTCCCAGGTCCCTCGCCGAAAACGCATGCAATTTTACTTTGAGTTGCAGTTGAAGGCGCCGATTTAATAAGAATAATAACAGTAAACAATGCTGTTTTAAAAACCAAAGATGGCAGAATAATCCATTTTCATCCTAGTCCAAACAGAAATCTGGACATTTGGTCCCAGTTTCTGAAAGGTGAGTTTGACAGTGCTTGAGTTGGGAAACATTTTAACCGACGGTACCATGCCAGCGGTCGGCGCTCTCCCTGGCATGGGTAAGCGTGGGCCTGGACATTTTTTTTTTTTTATTTATTTTTTTTTGTGGCCGAAAAAGAGTAGTTGTCAACCGTGCGGGTACTCGAGCATTCGACTACCCGTCGCAGCCTTACTATCCACATGTAACTTCTAAGACCTCCTTCGGCACTCAGTATAGACAGGGTAACTTATAAAGGCCACCTTACAGGGCTGCAATCGGGTCTAATTTTTTTTTTTGGGGGGGGGGGAGCTGCGCCATGGCTGCTTTTGTAATTAATAGCAGCCTAATAGAGCTGACAAAATCTCATGAATGTACAGTAACAATGTACATGATTTGCTTTCTACTTTACCTCAAACTCCGGTGATGATTTGATAATGAGTGCTTGTCTGCAATCTGGGGATCTGTAAATGAAATAAAAAGGAGATGAAAATTAATTCAAACAACCATCAAAACATAAGAAGAGTTAAATTACTTTAATGTCTTACATACATGCAGGCATAACATGCTACAAGTATGTAGGTAAAGTAAAGGTCACCAAACATGCATGAGAAGGTTAAGAATATTCATAAACTGTAATTGATTTTGTTGATTAATTAAATAAACATAAATTAATTTTTCTTGATAGATTTACTGATACATGTATATCAATCTAAATTTATAGTAAGGTTATTTACGCATGTATCCTCATTTGTCTTCTTCATACCAGAAGAAAGAAGAACATTTATTTCGCGTACATGTTCACATATAATCAACACATTGCTACAATAACGCATGTACATGTAGTTGGTACCTCTAATGTGTAAATTGTTCTTGTGTATGCGAAGGAAGATTGTGTGGTCTACAGTTAGATTCAAGAGCACATTCACACCCATGTACTCAAGGCTGTACCGAAGATGTTCGCCTAAAAGCATTCATGCATTTCACTTGTCAAGTCATCTCCCTTCTCCATCCATCCCTTTCTCATATCCCTTTTCTCTATCTCTCTCTCTCTCTCTCTCTCTGTCTCTCTCTCTCTCCTTCTTTCTGTCTCTCTCTCTCCTTCTTTCTGTCTCTCTCTTCGTCTCTCTGTCTCTCTCTCCTTCTTTCTCTCTCTCTCTCTCTCTCTCTCTCTCTACACAAATAGTACAATGTATGTCTGTCTTTGTGTCTCTGTCTGTATATACATGCACACTGTACATACATGTACATGTACGTCAGATTTTTCTGTCCATGTCTATATCTCTCACTACGATCTCTCAGTCATGTCTCTGTCACAATCTCTCATTTCTCTCTCACATTTTTTGTCTCTGTCACTATCTCTCATTTCCCTATCTCATTTTCTATCTCTCACCTCTATCTCTATCTCATATTCTCCCCTTCCCTCTCTCTCTCTCTCTCCCTCTCTCTCTCTCTCTCTGTTCCTGTCTCCCATTTCTCCATCTCTCTCTCCAGCTGCTTAACTAGAAGCGAGGGGTACATGTACAAGGGGTACATGTACAGTACGTGCTAAGTAAGGTGCGCTCTTCTGCCCAGGTCTCTTGACTTCAGGAATGAGCCCACTGCTGCTTTCTATTGACAATCTCCAGCATCACATCCCAGTCACACCGGCAAGACCGACACCAGGCCGAAAACAGAACACATACAGTAATTATATTACCCTGAACGGCCAATAATTGGTCGGTTTGGAGTCAATGTGGAGTTGGTTTGGCAGTGTGACTGAGGTAGATGCCGGTACTATTCGCCTTCTCACTCTCTACCACAAGGAAATACAATTTCCTGGCCACCTTTGGTCACACCTGCGAGATGCAATTGATCCCTTCTACGCCTCTCCCTTGGCTCTGGTTTACATTTGGAATCAGAGTTTACTCGCTTGCCTTACTCTTGTGTGTATTTGGGTTGTGTATGAACAGACAGTTCAGAAAACAAAGGCACATTAATACAATGTACATGCTTCATGTTTCAAACTATTTAAAGTAAAGAAGTTCCTGCATAAATGACCTTTACAAAATTGCAATTTTGCTGAAAACCTCTTGTCGTCATTGAAATAGTAAAAGAAACACAAATTTAAGAGAAACAAAAACCATCTGCTTAACAATTTAAAAGGGTTCCTGTCACAATTTTGTTTTAACAAAGTAGATGTCAAAATTTCTTTATATTATGTATGCAATCATAAATGTACAGTACATGCCTGTTAAATTCAGCTTTAAAACTGAATAATTTATGATTTTCTCAGAATCAAAAGCCCTGACTTACAAGTACATGAACATGTATCTACAAAGAAGAATAACGTAGGTTGATTCAAAGATAGGATTGAGCAGTTTGATGAACATTTGAAGAGAAAAATCAGGAGAAAAATCTATAGAAAGCGACAACAATTTATCTGCAATGCTAACAAGACCCTGCACATACATTGTACAGATACAAATATGCAGGCAAACATGTTTTTGTAACTTGCTGACAATTTTTCAGCCAACCCGTTGGAGGCTTGGCTGGCTGGCTGGCGAGCATTGTGACACAGGTCCCGACAGACCCTGCCTGCGGCTACCATTATAGGTGACACGCATCATGCAGGATGAAATATTCGATATGATAAAATTAATTGAAGTGAGAGAAAAAGTGGAAGCATAAGAAATTGTATATGTTCAGGTGTTTTTAAGACAGGAGAAGTGACTGATTTAACTCTGAGGTTTAAAGAAAAAAGCTACACAAAAACAATGAAAACTGACAGATGAGAGATCAAAAGGAGCTTGTGTGTTCAAAGAAAACAAGATAATACATACGAGTGTAAAACCATTTTACTGCAATTTTACCATTACATTTTAGTTACTGCAGATATTTTGCTTCTTAAAATAACATATAGAGCTCCTATAAGTCAATGGTCCATTTTGTTTACACTGATTATCAAAATTGAACATCAAATTCAGTGTACTTGCAGGCCTACATATACATTAATTTTTCAGATAATTATATTGTACGTACAGTATACTGTAGTCTCATTATTCAATTATCAAAGAAACAGTATGGCCTATGCTCATTACAATCCTTCCGATGTCAAACTAAAATGTCAATTTATTTTCTGCTTCATAGACATTTACCATCTACTAATTTGGAACATCAAATGTCATGATGTTCCTCCCTACTGGATATGTCACTTTATTTCCATCTCTCTCCCAGACGTAATGACAAGGCTACTCTACACAATAATGTACATGTACATGTACATGCAGGCCTATTAAATGTACATGTACACTGTATGTAAATGTACACAAACAGGACTACAGTAAGTAAGTTAGTAATTAGTTTGATAAAATACATGAATTGGAAACATTGGTCACAAAATTAGTATACTATCATGTATACCCATACAAAAATACAGAACTTACATAATTTCCTGCGATATCCTTGCGAGACCTTTACATGCACATATCTCGGCCTACGTGAAAACCATTGCATCCCCCTTCCTTTCATTTTCGTCTCTCAAGAAAATATGTCTCCTGAGAAAACAAGGCCTTAGTAAAAGTTGCTGTTTGCAATTTACTTTATATTCTTCTACAGAATTCACTCTGTCGCTGCTCATAATGTACACTTCAGCATGTACTTTAAATCCTCCATCCTCATACCGCTAATACAATGCCTGTCACTTTGCCAAAGCAGAGCTATCCAACATTGTGGGCAAAGAGGGATTTACTTCAAATGTGAAGTGTACACCGCATGAATAATGAAGGAAAAATCACACATCAACAGCATGTAGGGATTGTGTTCATGAATCTTTCCTGAAATATCTTTTGGCACTTGCGAAGCATAGGATAACTTGGAGCTTGTTTGTATCCTTGAGATGTACCAGCCTGCTAGCAACAACAAAATTTGGCCAAAAAACATATTGGACAAGTATGACAATGTGTATTCATAATTGTCAGCATACAAGCTAATGAAGTTACCTAAATTCAATAATAAACGAACTTCCCTGCGGTGATTTTGCACGTAAACAAATTGCAATTTCGTATTGAGCTTGACATGTATATTTACAGGTATAGTACCTCGAGCAAGCAATATTAACCAAATATGCAATACAGTATGTCCCAGGATTTTAAGAAACCTTGCACACACAAACACAGAGCCATGCAAAATTTACCACAATGTTCAATACTATTAGTCGAAGAAATTCAACTTTTGCACATTATATTGCAAAAAACCAGGGATGTAATTCAATCATTTGCTGTATGAAACTTAAATAGAAATTTGGACCATCATTAAATTTGAAGTTCAAGAAAGTTTCAAGATTGCAAACGTTGATGATTTAACAATGTGCAAGTGGAATTGGTGTCCCACAATTGCCCCGCGATCGATGCCCTTTACTAACCGGGGTAATAGTATATTTGTAAAGCGCTCAGAGACATTTGTATTAAGCGCTATATAAAAGCTAAATATTATTATTATTAACCAAATTCTTAACATCAACCCTGAACAAAGTATTAATTCCTTTTAGGAAGGGTGAGTTCTGGGAAGAGGTGAAAAATAATTTGTGAGCATTACTCATTCTTATTATGCAAGTGTGGAAGAACATCAGTTAAAGCATATCTGCCATAGTTTACAGGAGGGATTAGACTGCCCTGCAAGGTCACTGGACAGGTGGTTATCTCATCAACTCAGCTCTCAGTTAACATAAGAAAAAGAGGATCATGGGGGACCAATGGTCACCGATTAGGCATGGTTTGTAATAGAGGGCGCAAGTAGCTACAAGTAGTGTAGTGGGCCTTTAAGACAGTTCCCTGAAAAGCATGGCTCTTCAAATGCCTTCACATTCTAAATATGCATGTAACATCGTAAAAATCGGGGGCCGGCTTTTTACGCCACGTGTTCGTGTAGTCCCATATACATCTTTCTGTGCAAGTGTTTGTAACTTTACCAAGACTTGGCCAAATTTCTTATCATTTTGATGATCCCAGAACCTTGCTATACACACAAATTCTTATATGTATGCTAGATGATCAACCTTTTCTGGTCGGTTCCACACCGTTTCTTTCACAATGCAATCGCATGACCAGAACTCAACTTCATCTTTAAGCCTCGAGGAATTGTTACTGGAGCATACTGTATGTGTATGAGCACCATCCCAAACGTGTTCCAGATTAGTGGGAAGTTCAGAGAAACTAGTAGGAGGAGTGAAGGGCGCAACAGGACCTGACAGCATTACAATGCAGGAAGTCGTTGGGAAGCAATCAATTTTGAGGATAATGTGGTCGAGTGATCAAGCAAATCAAATCTGGTATGTAGCCTCTCCTGCCACTGTGTACTATGTACAGGATATGTCTCAATCTGCCACTTAAGCAATCTGCCACTTAGGCAATCTCAAGGTAGGCGCTTTGGGTATACCAGGATGGTTCTGACAACGAGGGTCATTTTATTACAGGTGCCCTCAAAACAAATGTACATGTATATTGTATATAATGAAGGGTATGGGAAGCAGTTACATAGTCAGGCAGGCAGGCACATGTAGGCCTACATGTAGTAACTACATGTACATGATCATATACCTTTTTTACACAGTGGCCGAATCCAGAGGGTTTATACCAGAGGCACATTAAACACACAAGAATAGCCTACATATGTTGCCACACTGCTATACAATTCAAAGAGAGAAAGAGAAAGAGAAAGAGAGAGAGAGAGAAAGAGAAAGAGAAAGAGAAAGAGAGAGAGAGAGAGAGAAAAAAAAAAACGTATCGTTAAGATTAAGAAAAACATTGTGCCAGTTTTGAGACAAGCAGACTTCTCAAATATATATCCCACTTGCTGATCTTGAAGATCACCAGAACAATCCCTTCCCAGACTACACATACAGTTGTACATGTAAGTAGTTGTGAACATGAAGAACTGGAGTAGCTTGGACCAGTAACTGTAATGAGCTCATTTTCACCAATAGAGTGGTCATCGACCAGTTTACATTGGGCGGGAGACACTCTAAGGAGTCCCCCTTGATTGACCAGTAGAAAATTAACCCTTTCATTATTCAACACTGAACAGGGCGTGGAGCCTTGCAGCAGAAGCAGCAGTAGCAACATCAAGCTACCGTAACAGCAATCTCCATCTTGCATCTGTGCTAACTTATTCATGGCTTATGTACGGCATAGCTTGGGATATAATCCATTATCCCTGACGATAACCTTTCCCTGCACACATGGGTACCGGAGGCCTCGGTGCAGGGATAGCTAGGACATGGTGAACACAGGGGGTGGAGACAACATTCACTAGCTTTATATTTCATGAATATTTTCTCACATGTATACAACAGAGAGTTCTTGTTACAAATTAAACTACACAACACGTTTATTTTTCTTTAGGAACCTTGTACAAAAAAGGCAACATTCAGGATATTGGAGGGGTTCTTTTTTCAAGTTATCTGAGGGCATGGGCCTCTTGTCAATGTTTTAGGCTCCATTAAAGGCCTCTAGATTTCTTGACAGGGGTGATTCGAGAAACAAATAGCAGCTCAAGAGGGGAAATAGCCTAACCTATTTTATATATTAAATATTTTGCAACACAATGAAATAAGACTCTTTGGTTCAAATTTGATTTCCAAATGAAGTTATAAAATTATTTAACTGATTTAAAAACTGAGATCTATCAAAAAGATTACTTTCAAACCAAGATGACAGTCAAATTTGAGTGTTGCTCTAGTTTCCAAGTGGTGAGTCAACACACCGATTACTGAGCTGGGAGACATTGCCAGGCATAGCGCCAGGTGAAGGGGCATAAATCAAGTCTTTAATTTTTTTTTTTTTGTGTATCTCGGATAAGACGCACCCCCGACTTTGAATTTTTGTTGGCGGCAAAAAAGTGTGGTTAATACACCGTTAATTACGGTAAGCATATCAGGAGATCTTGTAGCGCAGTAGAATATTAATGTTGGATAGTTTCTGCGCTCTACAAATGTATTATTATTACCATTATTATTATAAGTAAAAAGCAAATGCCATACCTGTAAATATGATTTCACAGAGGAAATCATTATCCAGGCTTAGATTCCATGGGGGTTTTTTTTCCTTGTTTTGTCTGATCTTGATCAATAAACACTTTGGACACATTTTTTGTATCATACATTTGTACATGACATGTACTGTACTCTCTGTACATGTAGCCTGATAAGAAAAAATCTATAGTGCCTTTAAGCCTCAACTTGTCTTGCTGCTTAGCAGTAGCAGGCCAATGGTTCTGTGTTAAATGAATCATGTCAGGTAACACAGAATAGTTTCTCAGCCAAAATGGAATGGAAACCTTATTCCCTGCCCAACAATAAGGTGAATGCGCTTGGCTAGGAACCTACTGATCAAGTTACATCACAGAGTGCACCATAGAATACAGACAATAAACAAAATTGGAGGCACTTTAACCCAGAAAGGAGACTTGGAAATTTTGCAGAATGTACGTGAAGGGAATTTCAAGGAAAGTCAGGCCCTTTCCTCCCCATTTTCTCTCTTTTGGTGTGAAGGTGCAAAGCATAAATGGAGTAAATTTCTCTGAGAATTTAATAATCATGATCAATAGATTAAAGTACAAGCAGGATGAATTGTACATTATATCATACTGCGAGTCCATTACTATTGATTTAACTTTATGAGTTATACTTACATTCTATAAACATGTGACAGTTTCAAAGAAAATTCTCAAACAATGTTTTGTTTTGTATGTTTGGATTATTAATAGTGTATGTTGTTCATTTCATCTATTTTATACAACTACCGGTACTGTATTACATTGCAAATTAGCAAGTAAAATGTCAGTATTTCATTCTAAAGAGAATTACAAGTAATTTAAGGGAAACTCCACCCTGGTATCGGGTTGGTTTAAATAGAAGCGGAAAATGAGATGAAAAGGTCAGTGACATTTTGAGCAAAATCTGATTAAAATAAAGAAAGTTATGAATGTTTGAAGTTGTGATTAATCAAACACAAATTGGCAACTCAGTGATGTATCTTGTGACGTCCCCTCTAATTTGCTCTATACTAAAACAAAATCAGCAATTTCCCTAAATAAAATTTTCAATCATAAATTTATTTATTTTATTTTTTTTTTAAATGCACCCTAAACATAATTATTACAAATATGTTTCCATACAACCCTTGTACGAAATAATCTATTCCATCATCAATAACTAACAAAATGAAAGTTTATAAACTTTTCTGTAAAGAGCAAATTGGAGAGGACCTTGCAAGATAATCAGTGTTGCCCATTTGTGGGACAACTTCAAAAATTCATAACTTTCCTACTATTAATCAGATTCTGCTCAAACTTTCACTGAATAGTTTTTCTCATATTTGTGCTTTTATTACTACATGTACCAGCTAATTACCAGGGCGGACTTCCCCTTTGAGGGTAGACTAATCAATGCTCTCACAAACATGTACATGTAAGTCCTAATATTCATGGAAGTTATTACCGGTACTTCAGTTACATGTAGGTCCCATGAAGGACTTGATAATACAGAATTATAATAAAAATCTGATTCACTTTACATGTACATGCTTTTTAATCATAACAACTTGAATTTCTGTGGGGATAATTCTTTGTAACAAGTGTACGCTTTTGGGGGTGTGAGGTGGTAATTTGTCCCTCTTAAAGGTACTATGTCCCTTTTGCAGCCAACCTCAAATTCTGTAGAACTTTGCAGGAATTATGAATATGTCATGTATGTCCTATCTGTGAAATTTAAACGTTAGCAGTGTCCTCATATTCAAATTATGCAAGGAAACCCGTTTACTTGCTAGACTTCACTGTCAGACACTATTGAGTGACTGACTGGCTTTTTTTCTTCTTTAGTAATAACATACACTGTACATGAAAAGAGTTGTAAAGGGTACATGAGGATTTGTCTACATGTACATCAATAACCCACTTTTTGTGATGGCCAAGATTAAACTGATTGAATCTTTGCGCAGCATAAAATGTATGACCATTCGGTACAATTGTCTGAAAATCAAGACTATTACTTTTGGGCTCTATAGCCCTAAAGTCGATTTGACAACTAATAGTCGTTATTTTCCCACTTGAAGACATTTTCAAGCCCCATTTTTTTAAGGAGGTTCTAAATTAGTATTATCTTTCAAATGCAGTTGGAATTTAACTTTTTCATTTTTTTGGCCTGCAAATGGGACATAGTACCTTTAAAGAGAAGGTTGAGTTCTGTGAAGAGGTGAAAAATAATGTGTGAGCGTTATCATCATTATTATGTAAATGTGGAATAACATCACATCAAAAATGTTGCCTGAAAAGCATGGCTCTTCAATGGCATGTAACAGCATAAAATTCAGGACAGATTTTTATGCCACATGTTTGTGTAGTCTGTGTACAGGACTATAGGGCTTGTAACTTTATCCAGACTGGGCCAAATTTCTTATCATTTTGATGATTCCCGAACCTTGCAGTACACGCCAATACTTACAATGTATATAATGATCAACCTTTTCTGATCGATACCACGTTTCTTTCACAATGCAATCGCATGACCAGAACTCAACTTTATCTGTAAGCTGTTTCATCCTTTGATTTCTGCATTACATGTAGGCACCCATCATGTCTTGGGCGCCCTGTGACCAGTCACCATACACACCTGCACAAAGATTGATCCCATGGTACCACTGAAATATTCAACGCAGGACAAAAATGCTAAAAGCTGCTAAAAAGTTCAAAGTGGAGATGGAGAAAACCGAGAGGTTTGTGAGATTATATCTGTAAATCGCTAAGAGGAATGCACTATAAAATGTCACTACGCCGACTGTACAACTAAGTGTGAATATTATGTAGATCCATGTTGCACACAACCACAAAACATCATACTTGCATGCAGGTACATATCATGTATTGTATGTGTAGGCAATAGAGCTCCAGTGCATTAATGCAAGTATGCGACAAAATGCAGACTAGAGAAAGCATACCGTGGAAATCCAATCCACAGGCCTCATTTCAGCTCTCTACATGTACATGTGTGTTCACGGGGTGAGCAGCCAAGGGCTTCTTTTCCTAAAGTTTGGGGGCTGCTTTGGGGGACTGGTTGGGGAACAGCAGTGAGGATGACATACATGTACATACATGTACAGGGCCGCCATGACATGGGTCCATTACATTTGGGGGTCCATTATATTCTTGGACCCTCACTACAAATAGTGCTTTAGTCCCATTTCACCCATAACAAATCATTTTTTTAAAGGTCTCAAAGAATTCTTTTTTTTTCTTTTTTCACTCTTCCAGTTTCAAATATAAGTCTTAATATTAAAAAAATCAATGTGAATGCAAATAACAAAAAAATCAACAAGGAATTGCCATCTGGAACAAAAACAGAGTGATTATAAATTTCACTCTGCATTGCCAATTTAGAGACTTTAATGATTATTTGAGATTACATCACTCTCATTTATAATGACACAATGTACTGCAACAGAAATGCACACCAATTTGTCAGCAATTTTTAACTTTCTGCTCATGTGCGATTAGTTAATCGGAGCATTCTGGATCAAATGATAAAAATGAAACATCACTAAGCTGCTATATGTTAAGCAATGAACATGTTTGTTTGCATGAATACTGGGCAGTTCTATTAAATGCAAATAGCACTGTCTGGACAACAATCACTCCCTTATCCTTGATTTGTAATCAAAGACCAGTAGCTCACTATCTGTACATTACTACATTACAATGCACTGTGACCCTTGGTGCCAAATATGATAGGTCCATTGTGTTACCTTAAAGGTACTATCAGGTCTTTAGACTCGATCCCTCAATTTGTAACCTAAATTTTACAAATAAATCCTTAAAAGTAATGGTGAAAGTGGTAAGGAAAAGTGATCAAAATTTATAAAGAGAAAAAAAATAATGTTTTCTATATGAATCATATGAACTTCATTTTCATTGTGGTATGAATAATTCTAAAATCATGCATAAATATCAAAGGACTTTCTTACCTCATCAATGACCATCATCCATACTGTACCCAAGTAATATTGCTTCACAAAACCTTTTGGACGTTTCTTTTTCTTCCAACGTGTCTGTTTAAAAGTTAATCGGTACTAAGGCTGTGCACAAAAGTGTAATGAGGTAGCCGGGTACACTCCCAGGCTTACAAGCGAATACTCGAGTATTCGGACGCCATGTTTTTTTATAATTTTTTATAATTTCTTTTAACTTTTTGATTTTTTTTTTTTTTTTTGCCACCACCATACATACCACTGGAGCAGTATATCCCAGGTCCGTCGCCGAAAACGCATGCAGTTGAATAATAATAATAACAGTAAACAATGCTGTTTTAAAAACCAAAGATGGCAGAATAATCCATTTTCCTCTGAGTCCAAACAGAAATCCGGACATTTGGTCCCAGTTTCTGAGTGGTGAGTTTGACAGTGCTTGAGTTGGGAAACATTTTTACCGACGGTACCATGCCAGCGGCCGCCGCTCTCCCTGGCACGCGTAAGTGTCGGCCTGGACAGTGCAAGGTGACAGGGATTTTTTTTTTTTGCGGCCGAATATTCAAGTACGAGAAATCGTACTCGAGTAGTTGTCAACAGTGCGGGTACTCGAGCATTCGACTACTCGTCGCAGCCCTAATCGGTACCTTTGACATTTCTTCACATTTATTTTTATGAGCCCCTCCCCCCCCCCCCTTACACAAGCCTGAGCTTACCAATCCCTTTGTACTGTTTGTTTTGATCTGAAATCAATACAGGTCTGATACAATGGGCTTTGGCTGTACATTGTAGGTGTAATCCCTCAATGTTAGGTTCAATGAAAATGGGCCCTGATTTTTAAACACACATGAGTGATCAGAACCTTTGGTTTGTACCAAAACAAATGTAGTCTGTTCAGAGTCATCAGAGCACTAACTCTGTGTTAAAAGGTAAAGACCAGTTCTGGTCATGTGAATGCATTGTGAAAGAAACATTGTCGAATCAATCAGAAAAAGTTGATAATCTAGCACATAAGTATTGGTGTGTACTGCAAGGTTCTGGAATCATCAAAATGATAAGAAATTTGGCCCAGTCTTGGTAAAGTTACAAACACTAGACACAGAAAGATGTACATGTATATGGGACTACGTGATACCAAATATGTCAATTAGTACGTGGCTTCCCGACCCTACTAAACTTTCATTCAAAATCTTTTTCCAGAATTTCAGATTCGGAAGAACATTCTGATTTTGTCTACATGTTGTATTGATTTAATACAAATTCTTCTTTCTAACCTGCACAGGGGTATGATCACGCCCCTCCCCCTCCCCCTCCTCCCGCCCCTCCTCCCTCCCCCTCCTCCTCCACCCCCCCCCCCCCCCCACTCAGTGTCATTTAGGGTACGTGTATGCATGTTCCCTCCCTTTGAAAGCACCCCTAAGTCCAGTGTGTAAAATCAATACGGGCCGATTTTTTTTTGTGTGTGTATTACGAGCCGAACTTTGTTGCGCGAAAAGTACCCCTTTACCAGAGATTATGGGAACATGAATGTGGTTCCTCTGTCCCTCTGTTACATATACATATACTGTAAAACAACTTTTTCATGAAACAAAGAAACTTGCATGTGACATACAGTACACTGTAGAAGGCAGAATACCCCTTTTATGTTTAGACTTATACAATGACATGATGAAACAATGCTTTCTAGAACTTACAGCATACTCGCTCAAGGTCACTTCTTAACGTGTGTCAACACTGATCTCAATATCACTTTGATCTCTCGACAATGATTACAGACTATGGCTACAGATTCACAGGCATAGATATCTTCACACTCATACCAACAAGATCTCATCATGAATCTAAGTAACATATTTAGATCAGCCTTGGCATGCACTTGTATAATGAATTCTATATGTAGAATTAATACATGTAGTCATGAAACATACTTTTTCATCAAAAGGCAGGAAGAACTCCCTGAAGTTCTCATAGTCAGGGTGTTCATTGCATGGATACACTAATAAAGCAACAATGCTCCAGCAATCTACGGTAATCCAGAGAACATGCTATCCCAACTAGCCCAACATTGAAGAGCTCTTTCCTTTTCTTAAACAAAATATTTCATCCTGAACATATTTTTGTTACAATGTAAATGTACATGTACCTCTATACATTTACTGCAAATGTGTCAATGACGTTTCCTATTTGCAACAGTGGCAGGTTTTTAAGTTTTATTGTACATGTTTGAAATCAGCAACAAGTCTCATTCTCAACCAAAACTATTGATGAAATATTTGTCATAAAATGTGTTTGTAAGTGCTTTAAATTGTGGATTAGATTGCACCAGAGTGCATCTTAGGACCATTAAGCATGCCCAGGAACCCAGCCACAAGGACCTTCCTGCTTTGCATATCAGTTCAAAGTTTCATACTCCTTTCACGTTCCACTTATACGTTGATTTTTTTTTTTGGGGGGGGGGGGACTTTCCTGGTACATGCACAATGTAAAATGTAAACACAATGGCCCGTATTCTGAAGTCGTGTCTAACTTAGCCACGTCTAAAGTTAAACAACTGTTTAGTTAGACACGACTTAGACAGGACTTAGACGCGAGGTCGTGTCTAAGTCCTGTTTAACTAAATTTCGTATTCTGAAGTCGTGTCTAAGTCTCGTCTAACTAAACAACTGTTTAAGTCCTGTCTAAGTGGTGTTTAACTAAACAACTGTTTAAGTTCTGCGCAAGTCGTGTTTAACTCTTAGTCACGACTTCTGGGCATGCCCAGTAGGCGTTAATTGTGACGAAAGACCCAATGCGCATGCGTGCGCGCACCGGATAAATAAATTAACGCGCACAGCTAGCTGTGCGCGTGCTGGTACCATGGTGATGTGATCGTGACGTAATGACTAGACTGCATGTACTATAGTACTTTGTGTACGTACGTACGTAGTACACGTACTGCATGAGATTGACAAACACACTACTCATCGGTGCCTCAGTGCTCGGAAGAACCACAAAAGAAACTTCTCCAACAGAATGGTTAGTTTATTATAGATTATGGAATTTCCAAGATGTCACCAGTAGATAAGAATAGTTAATATTATCGAGAAAAAAAATTAGGCTACACGAGAAAAAATCCTGCAAAACGTATTTGAAATTTTGGAGAATGCACGTACCATCGTTCTCCCCCGCAAGTTCGGGGTCAGCAAGTACAGTGTACCGTCGGCGTTGAAAAGCAGCAGAATCGCGCCCTTAAACAGGACTTAAACAACCCCTCGCAGTTGTCTAAAGTTAAACAGGACTTAGACAGGACTTCGTGTTTAACTTTGTTTAAACACGACTTCAGAATACCAAAAAAGTTAGACACGACTTCGTGTCTAAAGTTAGACGGGACTTAGACAACTGTTTAGTTAAACAGGAGTTAGACACGACTTCAGAATACGGGCCAATATCATTAACTTTAATATTTTCATACTCACAGCTACTAGAATATTAAATGTCACTCACTTAATCTTTGCTTTCTATAGAAAAATACTTTGAAAAAAACAACTAAGGGGTTGAGATCTATATCTTAACCCCCTAGTATGTGTGCCTGTATAGTACATTACATGAAAACGCTACCTTTTTAAAATCATAATTCTTAAGAAGAAACTGTAGACACAAAACAACAGTTTAGCTAATTCATAAATGCAGAATTACCTGCTTCCTTGAAAAAGCAATGCAAATTATTCATATTCTTTTAAAAGAAATTAGGGCTTTTTTTTAAAGAAATCATTTCCACAATTATTTAAAAAAACAATTCAATCTATATTTGTTCTAAAATTGAGTAGTGTACTTGTTTGTAGGCCTACATTATGATTGAAGGCTTGCAGTACATGTAGGCTTGAAGAATGCTAAATTTCAATGAGATGAAGGATTGTAGATGAACTTAAAGATTTTCTAGAAGAAATAGTTACAGTCTAACTTATTAGAGTTTAAAAACACAATTTTATTCTTAACTTTCTCATCATAATCATGCAGTATCTTAAACTACTTATTACAGTCTCTGCTGCAACCTCTTTAAACACAAATACCGGTGCATGTATTTTTGGTTATTTTTTTACTCCCTTCTTTTCTATTACATCTACATGTACATATGTACATCTGTAAACTTGTGTACATGTAGAGTGTGTATGATTTTTGTTTTAATCTTCAAAATCTTTATTCTGTGTGCACCTCTCTTGTAAATTGTTTGAACTAACAATAATAAATATATCAAAGTTCGATAACTACAGGTGTGTTTTACTTTCAGAGAGCATAGCATCACCCTTCAAATATTTATTTTTCTCTCTCAAAACACATAGATGTTCTTGCATTCTTAATAATGTTGGATGTTCTATGTATGTTGTGCCTTTTTTACATATACCGTACATGTTCCTAGAGGTTGTGTCTCCAGAAAGGTTGTGTCTCCAGAAAGGTAGTGTATACAGAGTTCCAGACAATTGATTAAAAACAACAATTTGAATTATTAAATATCAACATTTAGACTACCCCATTCAATTGATGCTGTGCTATGCGCTAAGCTAGACGATTCCACACATTCATGACCTGACAGTGGCTCACTCTTATTCACAATTCATATTATGAGTCACATCGCAACATTTTCACAATAAGTTCATGAATGATGAATCAACGACAATGATATGGAATGAAATGAATGCCCATGCCACCGACACTTGACAGCCAAATCAAAACATCAAAAATCCTGGGAAGCAACATTTTTCGTAATTCGGTAGACCTACCCATTATTCAATCATTCAATTACTATCAATGAACATTATCTGCTGTAACACTAACAATTTTTTAGAACTGATAAGACTAAACCTGCATTTTACTGATGCTGTAGCCAGCGCGCCTGTATTCTGTTATTCGTGGGGCGGGAGGGCAATTTCTCACGTAATCCGACGGAGTGCGTTGGGCCAGGATACCACTACGAAGAAGTAGTCAAGCCCAGGGGCGCGGTGAAACATCATCATCACCTCATACGTCTTCATACATTAAACATAAACAATAAGACCACAAATCACCATTTATAACTACGGATTTACTCTCTGAAAATTGAAACATACCAGTAATGGGCGTGATATTCCGTGAGGTTCCTTCGACTGATAGTGAAATGGTTCCTTAGGCTAGCAAAGATTTCAGATTGTCAGCAGAGCGAACGATCGGCCATATTGCATGGTGACGTCAGGGATGTTGAGCGATTTAAGTCACGTGACAGATTTCCTGTCGTCTCCGGTCCGTCGATCGTCGTCGTCAACTAAGGCCGTCGTCGCCAGCTAGCTTTCATCGACGGCCTTTCCGGGCGGCCTTTCCGCCACTCCCATCCCCCTTGTCATCATTGTAAAGATGCAAACACACACAGAGCTGTTACTTGTTCAATTCATTGTGATGTAGACTCTATACATTATCGAACTCAAGTTTGAATTAATAATATGAAGATATTCGGGGGGGGGGGTTGGTTTTTCTTATAGAACAATTGGGGGAAAAGGAAAAAAATGTTTCCTTTAAAAAAAAAAATAATAATATACGATTCTTGTATAGCGCGTGTCACATTTAAAACGTCTCTTTACGCTTCCAAATTTGAAAATTATACTCCAGCTTTACTCATAGCTGCCATTACGGCGCTCTAGCATTCAAGGAATTAAGGGGTCTTGTCAGGCACCTATTACCTCACCTGGGGGGTGTTTCATCAACTAAAATCGATGTTTCATCAAATCGATTTTAAGCTAAAATAGATTTTTAGGTGTCTGCAATCAAGGCTAGTCAATTTTGGGGTAAATCGATCACAAAATGGCCTTGCTTAACTACAGTGAGAGTCCTTGAAAAGTAAGTAAAATCTGTTTTTCTTTGAAAATATCAATTCTGTTGATAACAAATCTGTTATTTTGAGGAAGAAAAATGTTCCTCTCATTATTATGCAATTTCATGTTTGTGTAACTGAACGAAATCTTAAATAAAATCAATTTATATCACTCTCAAAGTGGACGAATTGCACCGGTTCAACCTTTTCAGTCCCATTCATATAAATTCATGCAGGTTCAATAGTAATTACCTAACGACGTTTATTATTCGGTTAGGACAGACAGGTACAAACTCATTAGTCTAGTTTATTCTTGCAGTAGTATTTTGGTTTTACTAGTTATGCTACTAGTTGTAGATTTGGGCTTAGAATCAAGATCTAGGCCTAGATCTAGGCCTAGGCCCTAGATCTATCCCTTATTTATTTTAGCATTGCCTTGACTTGTTAGGCCTATTGTTTTTGTTGATATCCTGATATAGTCTAGTCTAGAGGCTAGTCTAGTAGGTCTAGACTCTAGATCTAGACTAGTCTAGTCTATAGATCTAGAGCTAGGTCTAGATCTAGGCCTAGGGTCTAATTATAAATGATAGATCTAGACTCTAGGTCTAGATCTATTAGGCCTAGGGCTAGGCCTAGGGACTAATTATTAAAAATCAATAGGATTATTGTTTTGAAGGTAAAATTTTATGAAAGAAAATTAGACTCTAGACTAGATCTATAACTATATCTAGAGGTCCTAGAGTGTTACGGTCAGACCCAGGTCTAGATCTACTCTAGATGTAGATTTAGTCTAGAGTCTAGGTCTAGATCTACATGAAAGACTACTTGATAGGTCTAGATCTAGGATGCCCTCTGTGCCCCCCCCCCCCCCCCTTGATCCGTCCCTGGTATTAGGGTCCCTAACACAGTCCAACTCCAATTATTATTATTTTTTTTTTAAATTTCAGAGTCGGACTAAAAGATGGAGTGGACCACAAGTCATATCCACCAAATAGACCTTGGCTTTAGTCCAAGACTCAAAAGTTCTCTTCTGCCGTGTCTACAGTCTTGGACTTCTCATTCTTCCTTGGCCTCAGGCGCAAGGAAAGGGTTCGGATATGCAGAATGTACTCAAGCTCAATATCTAGGTGTACAGCTATAGATCCTACTGTGCTAAGCGGCCTCATGGAGTGATCTTCTTACTAGCAAAATTTGCACACCAATAATGAAACAAAGGTAAGATTTTTTTTGTGTGGTTCTTCTAGACCTATGTATAAATAGATTACTTATTTGTTGTTGAGTGTGTAAATCTTGATTTTCATTAAATTTTCTACGTACAATGGCAAACTGATAAATCCATGTGAGGGGAAGTCAACTATGACATGTCTAAATCATAGATAAATTACTTTATCAGCCAGCCTGATTAATATTGTACAAATAATAGGGCAGCAATTAATGAATAAAGAGGTGATTGAACAAACTGTGAATGAGAATTTATGTATGATGAAAGCTGCTCTGTTTGTTTTATACCTCTTTGCCTTCTACTCACGACAGGGGAATGTTCATTGAATCTGTGTACAACAGTGTTTGGTTTAAGAGCAGGGTATCCGAGATCAAGATTAGACTCCATAGTCAATCTTCCAAATGTCTAAAACTTACAATTTGGTTGGTAACAATGTCTTGGACCGAATACATGTAAATTACTGTTGTAATTACTGATAAAAATGTACTTATGTTCTTTTGAACACATTTGATACTGTGACAATTACTTTTCTGAAAAATAGATGTGCTCTCTTCATAACAAATATATGTATCTCTGTTTTAAATCCTAGGTTGCAAAATAAAGAGCTATGGCATCTGCATGTACTGCTAGTTCATGAAAAATGAACATTTATTGTCCATCTCTTCAAATTGAAAAGGTAAGCAGTATCAATTACAAAAATTGATCTATCATTTTTCATAATCCTTGTAAGAAGTCTAATACCCATTCTGTTAGATAAAACATACACAAATGGTAATAAAAGGATTTTTTTTTTTTATCCAAAGCAAACAATTAATCATTTATCTTCTGTAACTATTTTTTATTCTCCTACTTTATTTATTTAGCAATTAAAGTATTTGAAATAATCATAAATACAAAAAATGAAGATTGATTGAAAAGTTGTACTAGTATTTAGTAATTGATTCATTTATTACATAACTTTCAATTCCTATTCTAGACTGCAGAGCCTGAATTACCTGCAACGTTATGCTTCTTATGAAACATCAGCCAGCCTACAGACAGAAGCTCCCTTTTCCAGCTTTAAGCAAGAGGAACCACAATGAGATACAGATCTTGGTATCATGGACTGGTCACTTTTTACAACCAACACTAATTGTAAAATAAGATTTACAAATTAATTCCTATAAGCTATTAAAAATGCTCTAGTCAAGGTACTAAAATTTTGCCATTGAGTTTGAGGTTTTGGGTTTGATAAAAATGTTAACATAAAATATTTTAAAGGAAGTAAACGTTTTAATGATACTTCCAAGATTTCCTATATTTTAAACAGAATTTTAGAATCTTGCAGAAGAAAAGAGAAGAAATAAAAAGCTATTATTCTGTCATGGAGGTTATTGTTACCAAACTCACATTACATAGTTAATTTTGTTCATGGCAATAAATCTTAAAATATCAAATTGGAATTTCTTAATTAGCAATTCATCTGAGCAGCAGTTTGATGACCTATTTGGAACTCTTCCTAGAGGCATTTCTTGCATGACTATGTATCGATAATTACCTGTTGGTGCTTAAAGTGCTATTGTAGCAATTGCACAACAACAAATACAAAATAAACAACAGAACATTGTGATTGAGTGAAAACAGATTTTTCCTGCAGGAAATATATTAACTCTGACTTATGTTGTCCTTAGAATTTTTTGTCAAAGCTGATAGAAAAGAATTGATGATTAATTTCATATAGACAAACTATTGCATCAAGAAACCACATTCTCACCGACTGCGTGACCTTACATGACAATGTATATCATCCTTAGATTAACAACCGTATGAGTAACAGAAATATTTGTGACAAGTATTACTCTTTTAATCTCCATAAAGGTAACTCGAATAGAGAGTGGCAGATATCAGCTGCAGTAGTTTTAACAACTGGCTGATACTTTCATAGGAGCACTTTTATTTGTGTCATTTAAAATATTGTAATTGTATCCCTTAAATGTGTTTGCTATGCTCATCATTCATTAAAGCATAAACATATTGATTATACTTTAAAATCTCTTTTAATTTTATTTTGTATGTATTTTTTGTCTTCTAAGAAGATAAAAGGGGGGATGAATAGATGAGATTGTACGCTAGCGCATGGTGATGATAATTACATGATGGTAAAGGGCAATGATGTGATTCAAGAATGGTGTGTTTGTATGCTGGTGAGTTATTGTTATAAGTTGGTGTTTATTTATTCATTTTTGTTCTTTAATTATTTTTTTTTGTGGGGGAAGGGGGGGGGGGTGTTTATGAAGAAACAAAATTACGGCAAGCAAAGCCTTGTGATGGGAGTGTCGTTTTATGTTAATGAGAGAGAGAGAGAGAATATAAACGAAATAAGGACACATAATTGTAAGCGCATATGGTTAAAAAAATATAGAAAAAGGGGCACATAAAATGGAAAAGGGTCACTTCTAAGAAGAAAACATAAAAAGTTATTAGGAATAACAAGAGGAACGTTAAAACAAAGTGAAACGGGACAAACTACATGAAGGAAAAGTGCACATGTAATAAACAAAAAGGGATGTTAATCAGATGTAAAAGGGGCACTTAAACCCTATCTAGCATGGGTTATTTTGAAACTGCATAGCCTGGGGGGTCCGGGCCCCCTCCCCTGGAGAAAAAAACGTGTAAGAACACGTTAACTGTACCTTTTTTTGTTTGAGATGGGCCTCCTCCCCTGGGACTCAAGGGGGGGGGGGTGCGTTTTTTTTCAAATTTTCGAGGCCCCCCCCCCCAATAATTTTTTTTTTATTGTTCATTACCCCCCCCCCCCCCCCCCCCCCCCACTGAGCGAATTATTGGCCGGCTGTTTCGCTGCTAAATATTGTCTCACGAATTGGGCCCCCTCCCGTGCCAACGGCTGGATAAGGCCTCCCCCCCCCCCCCCAGGCTAGATAGGGTTAAGGGGAAAACGGGCCGCCCATGTATTTTTGAAGAAAAAAATGGGCCATTGTGCCCCCCCCCCCCTCCAGAGTGCCACATTTTGTATTGATAATGCCTAACTATGATGATTTAAAAAAGAAATTGGTTATGAACAAAGATTTGTTCCCCCAAGAACAGAATTCTTCATTTTCAGATGTATGTTCAAATTGAAGCTAGCCGACACTTGCGCCTTTAAAACCAATGAATGCTGAACATAGCATATCAATAATGCAATGAATAATGATAAAATTGATTTAAAATTGATATGGATCACACTCTAACTTAAAATCGATTTTAAGGCTAAAATCGATTTTATTTATTTAGTGAAACTGCTGCTAAAATCGAAATCAATTTTAAGCCCTTAAAATCGATCAAATCGATTTTAGATCGATTTTAGGGCTTTAGTGAAACACCCCCCAGGGTTGAGTGTGGCAAATGTAGATTAATGTTTGCCAAAGGACATCACTGACTTGAACTGCATGAGACCTTGTGATCCACAGTTCGGTGACATATCCACTCGACCACGACACCTCTATAGACCTAAGGTAATAAAACAGAAACAGTGGCGTATTAGGAGGGAAGGGGAACAACGGTGCCCACCATTGGGTCTAACAAAATATACTCCAGGGGCACTTACGGCACATTTATCTGTGTACTTATTGTGCTTTTTAATGTTATACAGATATTATCCGGGGCACGTCTTCTCCCGCAGATCTAATAACTGCCACCGATGAAAGTATGTATAATTATATACAACACAATTTCGCTGCGGCTTGAAGAAAAAAATCAGAAATCGGAATTTGGGCAAGAGGCGAACAAATTAATGTTGTTGTTTATTTATATATCTTTATATAATTATCATTACTTCATCTCTCTAATTTTCTGATAATAACATAGGCCCATCCATCACAGGGTGGAGCCATGATTCCGCTCCACCCCCCCCCCCCCCCAACGGTTTTAGCACATTGTGAAATGGGTCTAGCATTCAAGGCTGTCACGACTCCCAATCACCCCTTTCTCATTACCTGGATACGCCAAAGAATTCTACACAAGTCATGTTCGTTATGTTTATTTACTACATTGGTCTTTAACCCTAATAAGGCCGGCGGGGGCCATTATGGCCCCCCCCCCCTCCACGATTTTTCCGATTGCTCGGGAACGCATATGGATGGCGCCCCGCCGCTCGCTGACTTTTTTCTTTCGAGTCTTGCGCAACTTTTAAAAGATTTTTTTTGAAAATCGGACCTACGGTTACAATCTCACGTGACCTTTTGTCTTTGCATGTCAGCCCGAAAATCGCTCATTTTCGTGATTTGCATACAAAACATATGGAAGAGTCATTTTTCCTAAAAACAGATCAAACATGGGTTATTGGGTCTTGTTTGAAGTTTAGGTGGTTGTTTTTGGAGTCAAAATAGTTGAATTGTAGTAAGAAATGAAATAAAACAACAAAACAATGAAATACATAAGTTAAAAAAACAATGAATTATTATCAAAACAAGGGATAACATAAGATATAAGCTCGCTCTTCCAAATTTTTTGTCGTATTATTATTCAGAATGGTCTAATGAATATTATGTACTAAAAAAGAATGCTTAAATATGAATAATATATGATTTATGGGTAAAAATGTGATTTTTATGACTTTATTTGCATAAATTACCATAAATATGCAAATAGCCCGGCCTTTTTAGGGTTAAGGGGAGTGGTCGTCGGAGGGTAATCCAGTTGACCGATAGCCCACTAAACCGATGACCCACGAGCATGGGCGTTGATTTGTACCCGTGGTTGGGGGTTGGGGGGGGGGGGTGATAGTTGCCAAAATATTTTCGGCAATGGATCAAAGCAACCAAGAGGTAGAAGCGTATGGCAGATTGCACCGCCTCCCTTCCAAGTTGCTAACTTTTTCAAGTCACCCTCAATAAAGATAACATTTCAGAGAATATGTGAGTCCCACATGGGCTTGCTACCTGGGTTAATATCCTCTCAAGCGCGGAGCCAGGATATTATTTTATAAGGGGGGGGGGCGGTAGTGATCACAAAGCGTGCGAATCACTTACAAAGCCTAGGGGGGTCGGTGCAGGGAGAGAAAGGTTCCCCCCTCCCACGCGAAGCGGGGAACCTTTGACGTTTCATTAGAGAAAGAAGACGATTCGTTGTACCATTCTCGACTCTTAATCCTTTTTCCTTCCTAAATCCTCTTCCTTTCTTCTTTCTCTCTCTTTTTTTTTTTTTTCTTTTTTCGCTGGCTTTTTTTTTTGGGGGGGGGAGGGGGGGCGAATGCCCCACCGTCCCCTTTTCTACGCGCCTGTATCCTCTCTGTCTCTCATTATCTCTCTCTCCCATTCTTTACTTTTTTTTTGCACTTTTGCGCTTTTTAACGCTGCAGCTCTGTATTTTGCGCACGGCATTTCATGATGCTGTTGATTGAATAAATTGAATAAATTCATCAAATCCCGATAAAGCCGTATGAGCGAGAATTCAATTTATTTTTGTCTCACATTGTCTCATTTACTTCGTTTTCTATTTATATATGTATGTATTATGAAAATGAGATAGCAAAATGTCTATATTGATGGTCATCTTGCGAGTAATACCCATTAACTACTCTCATCGGGCTCTCATCATTAATTTTTCTCTTCATTTTTTTTTTTGATGGTGAATTATTGGGGGGGGGGGGGAATAATTGTACAGGCCCCCCCATCCCCCACCTGAAATATTTGGGGGGGGGGATATATCCCCCAATCCCCCCCCCCCCCCGGATCGACACCCATGCCCACGAGACTGACAAAACAAAATGATCCACGAGAATAATGACACAAAAGGTCGAAAGCTCTAGAGACCAACAAGACAACAAAATACATAATTAAGAAGTAATAGAAGAGAATGAAATTTTTGAACATGTCCGTGAATCTATATGATTACTTTTAAAAATATCAATATTTTAGAAAGATTGAAAAGTTTGGTCTTGTGGGCCGTCGGTCTAATGAACGCACAAAAAGAAGGTTGTGAGAAGGTCCATAGAAGAGAGAGACAAGTTAATATTGTCTGATTACTGATAAATATTTTAAAAAAGAGAAGGAAAGTATATGTTTTGGGAAAATTATCTTTCTTTTTCTTAAAAAAAGGGCCACCTTCTTCTTTTCCACCTCCTCCTCATTCTCCTCTCCCTTCTTCTACCTCCTCTTCCTCCTCCTCCTTCTTCTTCTTCTCCTTTTTTCCTCTTCTTCTTTTTCTACCTCCTCTCTTTGGCGGCGGACATGGATAAGTATTGTTCGACAGTGGGCACCGTGAGGGGCACTTAGTGTCTAGAATATCTGATAATTATGGAAGCAAGCTCGCAAGCAAAAAAGCAAGCAAAGAAGAAAGTGAGAAAGTAGAAAATAATAAATACATATTTTTATAAAGAAAGACAGAAAGGTAGATAGGAGAAATTATGTTCAGTCTCAGAGTTACATACGTGTATGATCGAATCTCTTTGGTCCAGATTGACAACAGCGCCATCTACCGATAAAACACAACATAGAGAGCAGGTGGAAGGTTATCCAAGCCACCGTCTCTCTCTCCTTCTCTCTCTCTCTCTCTCTCTCTCTCTCTCTCTCTCTCTCTCTCTAATGTATTTATTTCGTGTAAATAAGTGATTCAAACACACCTCTATCACTTATTTGAGTTATACACTGAATAGCATTTTTTTTAAAATCTGTGTGCAGGGTAAAATGGCTCTGTGGTAGTGGTCTCATAAATGGGTTCGAAACCAAGTCCCATGCACTAGTGCCCATATGTAATCAAGCCGTCGGTCCCCTTGTTGCTTACAAACATACTTAGGCTGTCAGCAGTCAGGAAGTAAAACAAACTAACCAAAGCAAAGAAACTAGACCACAATAATATGGAGTTGTGTACTTGGGAGATTCTTACGAATTGAAATTGAAAGAAAGAACACCATCATTGCATTCGAAGAGATTTAAAAAGATTGATTATTTTATCAGTCAGAAAATATAATAAGCTCGACATAATTATGATCTTTTTATTATCTATGGATTTTTGAATCTAGGTGTTTTTTTTGGAAAAACATAACGAAAACAACATGGTTACATTTTCAAATCGTTTTATTCAGAGTTGGCTGTTTACATCGCATCCTTTCCTCTGGGCCATCCCGATCTTTATTTTGCACTGACTATTATGGACCGGAATGTGAGAGGGAAGCAGATGAGTGAGGAACTTGAACAAATAAGATCCTGTAGAAAATGTATTAAAAACAAAGAGTTTGATACAGATAGTTTAAACAAACCACCAGGACTTTCAGATTTTCTACAAATTCTGTCAGGTATCCATGAATCATCCTCTCAAAAGGCCTTGATGACCTTGATTCGTATTAAATTAGAATGATGCAGGGTCCAGATATACAGCACATGTACTTGATTCAGTGGCGGATCCAGGGGGGGGGGGGCCGGGGGCCCAGGCCCGTCCCCCCCCCCCTTGAGAATTTTTTTTTGATTTTTACCTTTTGGGGGGGTTGGCCCCCCCCCCCCACCCCCCACTGAGCGAATTTTCGGCCGGCGCGATTTTCAAATCTTCGGGAGCAAAAAAAAAAAAGTTGGGCCCCCTCCCCTAAGAAATCCTGGATCCGCGCCTGACTTGATCAACTAAACTCTTTCAAAAAAAAATCACGGATATTCAAAATGTTAGAAATAAAACAATTGCTGTTTAGTATACAACTTTTTCTCTGATATCATTCATTGCATTTCCATATCTTGCAGAATGTATGACTGGAACACACTGCCACTTATATACGCCTTACCATGTCATGTCGTATACGAACCGCGGCCCCACTCACGTCAGATATTGCTCAAATCACAATTTTTTTTGTATTTATGCTTAAATTAATACCGGCTAATTTTCAGGGTGGACTTCCCCTGATTCTGATTCTCTACACAGCGGCCAGGAGGGTCAACTCGGTTCGAGCTGGACACAATAGGCCTACAGCTACTTTATTGCAGAAACAAAAGAACATCCCGACCAAGTGAAACCAGATTGGACAAACTCTGTGAATATATGGCTCTGATTCAATATGACCGCGCCCATCCTCCCCCAAAGGAGGGGATTCCCCATATTATTGGTCATAGGTGCGCCACCTTATTTCCAGTCGCTTTAATTTGTTTTGAGAATTTGTTTTAAAAGATAAGATTTTGAGATACATAAAGAAAATCATGTTGCTAAATTTCTTTTTTTGTGTGGATTTAAATTGTACTTTGCATGCATCTCAATACGTCATATGATAAATATCAAGCAAAATTTTAAGCTGAAATATGATATGAGATTGCGTGCGCATGATTGTGTGTGTGAGAGCCAGCACTCGATCTGCAAGCTGGCCTCGCTGCGGTAATCTCTACGCGTATTCTCTCTAGCTCTCGTACGTACGTCACGACGCAATTTTCCACGAGAATAACAACAGAAGCAGATCCAAGCCTGAGCATTTCAACGTCGTCAACACCACCCGGACGTAGCTATCTAGAGTAAAAATCTAATCCGGAAGTAACAGAACGAGAAACCATGTGCTAAATTTAAGGAAAATTGTATGTTTTGGGTGAGTATTTGCAGAAGACCTTCTATTATGTTTACCCAACGCCCTCCGGGCTCCAGGCCAGCGCTTTGCTGTTCACTTGGCCTAGCCTGGCAGAGCGCTGTGCCTGTTGAGCGCAGTGCTGGAGTGGGGGTACGGGTGAGGGAGAGAGAGAGAGAGAGAGAGAGAGAGAGAGAGAGAGAGAGAGAGAGAGAGAGAGAGAGAGAGAGGGAAGATGGACATGCGGATGTTTCTGTATTAATGTTCATCAATATTTATCATTTTATTAGTATAATTGTCATATTATTATTACCTTTGATTATTATCATTATTATCATTATTATTATTTATTATTATTACCATTAATTATTATTATCATTATCATTTGTATTATTATTATTATTAATATTATTATTATAATCATTATTATTATTGTTATTATCATTGATATAATAATTATATTTTCATGACTATTATAGTTATCAGCATCAGTGATCCTGTTGAAACTTACGGTCGTTATAATCATTATAACTACTAGCAGTCATCATAAAAGACAACAACAACATACAAAACAATACTTATATAATCATGGATGGCTTTGAGTGGGATACAAGAATATATTGCTCGAGCTATGACAATATTGGACGAGTCAAAGACGAGTCTAATATTGTCATAGCGAGAGCAATATATGCTTGTATCACAGGAAAATTACAAAGCCATAAATGTTATTATTATCTATATTAGGCTGACTAGTAAAATAACAAATTTTTGACTTAATTACCTCAGTAAATATGGCTTTGGCCCGAATTCACAAAAGAGGTTTAACTTAACCCATAGTTAAAGGTAAAGACCAGTATTGGAAACGCCCCAATTTCAAAAAATGAAATGGAAGCTCTTATTACCAATCATGTGAAAGAATATGTTTTGAATATTACATGATGATAAAAATGTTGACGGGAAACCGCCTACTAATTGATATATTTGGTAAATTAGTGTATCTCTCGCCTGTTGAGAGATATGAAATGCATGTGTCGGGCATGTGTGTGTAGTCCCATATACATCTTTCTGTGTACAGTGCTTCTAACTTTATGAAGACTTGGCCAAATTTCTTATCATTTTGATGATTCCAGAACCTTGCAGTACATATATGCTAGATGATCAACCTTTTCTGATCGATTTCACACCGTTTCTTTCACAATGCAATCGCATGACCATAACTGGTCTTTAGCTTTAAAACCCTCATTTACATAACCCATTGTTTAAAAATTAGCGCAAAATACACTGTAAGCTACCCTGCTCTGCCCGCGTCTGACTGATGTGTCGCACTTATTTTGCGCTAACTTGAAGTTCCAGGATGACCGAGCAATACAAAAACAATACTGGTCGGTCATCCGGGTACTGAGCTAAAGATATTGAATACACTGATTTATTGTATCCCTCGAAAGCCTCATATAGATAATGCTTCCTAATATCTCCATCACATTGTCCAGGTCTAGAAGCTGATGACAGTAATAATATACAAAATGAATATAAGCAAATAATGATGGATGGTCAATCTGTGTTTTGACATTTAGCTTTGCAATATGTAGTGGAAGTTCGGAACGGAAAATGCAAAAGTTTGTAATGTTCGGTAATCAAAAGTTCTTTTTTGATATCGGAGTGGAAGTTTAATAACATTAAAGCTTGATCGAGATGGTGTAAGCATTTCCCAGCTCCATATATCCTAACGATCTGGTTCCACCTCTGTATGACAAGATTATGAGTTTAAACAGTTCTGCAGTTTGCGTTCTGGATGCATCTTTTTGTGAAACAACATTTCGCTATTACAGCTACCTGCATGTAAGTGAATACACAAACATCAGACTACCGGTATACTTAGTACACATGTATCATTCCTCAAAATTTAAGCATAGGGGTTGCCCATTTCCCAGAATTCATATCCATTTATGGATGTGTTGTTTGAATCAGGATAGGAAAGTAAATCTAAATTGTCATTGTGCCATGTTTCTGTTTTGCATCTAGGTTTTGATCATGCGTGTGCAATACAATTACTTGGTTTCTTGTCTCATACAAGAAACAATGTACATGCAGTTGTTACACTTTGTATTTCTATGTGTAATTCTGTCACTAGCAGTGTGGTCTTACAAGGGTTTACAAAGTTGGAATTAGTCTTCGTGCTGTTTATAATACTTAATTTGCAATTATTATATATTTTGTTCTATGGTAACTCAGTGTTATATTGCTCTGGTTTATAACATTAGGAACGAGAGCACTATAATACTGAGTTCCCATAGGACATATTTTATTCAGATGGTCATATCTCAGCCAATTCAATTAGTTTTCGACATTCGGACATTATTGTTGATGCTCTTTTGGAAAATGAAGACAAAATTGAGAAATTCTAAAAAAATTGTATAGTAACTGTACCCTTTCCTGAAACACAAAGGGATCTTAATTATGATATTAGCTGGCCTATCTGTCGGGAGATGCAAGGATGTATTGCCCTTACTGAAATCATATTGACCAAGTTGAAGATGAGGTCGATATGATTTTAATTAGGGCAATATATTTTCTGATAAATCCCAAAAGGCCAGTCAATATCATATAAATGTTATCTTTCTAATTTGCACTGACGTTAGAAGAGAGTGGGTCAAATTGTTTTAAAAGAAATCTTAAGTATATGTAATGCATTCTTACAGCTTACTTTATTTTGTGTTCATCAGATTACAAATATCAGTCTTTATTTGTTTGCCAAGCACTCAATAAAAACTGTTGAGTAAAATTGCTCACTTATGTTTACATTTACACTTACAGAGAGATCATTTGAAATTATGTCTTGACATTTATAACAAAATTGTTATTATAACAAGATGAGTTGAGGATACCTACTTTGTTACAAAAATAGACTTTCCAAAAATAGATCATATCATATCATAAATTAGAAAGTGATCTTATCCATTTCACTTGCTCTCTTTGTACGTACAGGAAATGCTGGCAAGGTGTTATGTGGTTATACACATGTGCCATAGGATGGAACAAGGAAGGATGTGGCTCCATGCATGCAGTATGGGTGTCTCTGCTATATTTCCAACGACATGTGCATGTATATATCATATCTGATGTTTAGGAGTCTGTTATCATTGTAGTGCATACAGCCAATGCGGTCGTTGGCTGGTGTTGTTTTGGTTTCTGACTGGAGTGGGATTTTGTTAGTGTCCTTGTGGTAGTCCTTGTGGTACAGGTCTGTCGGTTAGCCACTAATGAGATGTAGATGAAGTGCCACAACTTTGGATGGCAATGGACGGGCTGCAAATGTCTGACTTGGACTCAGTAGCTGGCTCTGAAAGTAAAGGCAAGTCTGAAAGCACTATTCCGGAGACCTACGACTTTGCCATTGTGCATATAGACAAGGACAAGGAATTAGCTGAGAAGTTCTTCTTAGTTTTAGAAGAAAAGTATGACCTAAAGGGGTATCACAGCAAGCGGGATTTCGTGGTGGGTGGTCCTAAATGCCAACGTTTCAGAGCGTGGGAGGATTCCAGCTTCATCATACTGCTCATCTCACTTCGCTCTTCGAAGGAGAAGATCTTTCAGAAAGACAGAAACATCGCGTATCAGGTTGAGAGCAAGAGGACCAAAGCAAATCATCCGGAGGTGCTTCCCATCTATGTAGACCTTTCTCGGAAAGAACAACGAAAGTGGAGCACCAAGGTTGGTCGATCTTTCTCAGATACCGATCCCTTCTGGAAAGAGCTAGCAGCACACATCGACCACAGCTCCTGTGTTGAAGTGAGCTCGGAAATCTCTGTTGAATCCAAAGAAAATGACTCATCTTCAGAGGCGCAAGAGGATTTGACAAACAATAACACCGACCCGTCCGAGAAGACACCTCCTGTCAAAGGCAGGAAGAAGCACAAGATATTCAGGGGCCTATTCAAAAGAAACGAGAAGAAGCTAAAGAGGAAGTTGAAACGCACTAGTAGCCAATCAAAGAAATCCAAGAGTGGTAAACTCAAGTCGAAAAAGAAGTTGAAATCTCTTCGCAGGTTAATGATATGTGTGCCTGCCCGGTCAACAGAGTGTTCATCATACTCCAGTCCACCAATGGTTAGCCCACCAATCTCAACATTTCACTCACCCGATACTGCCAAGGTGGATGAGATGGAACATAATTTTGTGGAAACTGCTTCCAGAATGGACACAACAACAGCAGAGCATCTCAGATAGGTAAGTTGGGCGGACCAATTGCATCATGGACATTGTAGAGCAGCACGTGCACTTGAGGGAATGAAACACCAGTCCTAAGGCTATACATGTACATGTCACAATATGTGGTACACCTACCACCTTGCCCCCCCCCCCCCTTCCACCGGATAACCAACCCTCGGATAACCACCCTCTAGAACAACTACCCCCCCCCCCCCGACATATATCCAGGGGGGTAGTTGTCGGGGGGGGGGGGGGTAGTTATCCGGGGGTAGTTGTCTGGGGGGTAGTTGACTGGGGGATAGTTGTCCGGGGTAGTTGTCGTAGAGGGTGGTTAGCCTAGGGGTGGTTGTCCAGGGGGTAGGTGTCCTAGAACCGTATAGCATATGCTCTACTGCCCATGATGTAATTCATTTTGTAGGTTCACTAATTATGTAACACATGCTCTGGCAACAATCACTCTGCAGTACATTTCTCACACCAAATTTCTTACTTCATACCTGGACCAAACTCTTCACCTTACCCTAACCCTGAATCTAATCTGAAAACCAAATAACATCCCTAACATAACCCTTTACTTTTATGAAATAAAGCAAGGAGAAGATGTTGCCAGAGAAAATATTTGGGCCACCTCAAAATTTGCTTCAGTGTGGATCAGGGCTCAAATTAATTTTTTGTCCACGGGGGCTCTTCCCCCCCAAAAAGAGCCCCCGTGAGCCTTCTCACGGGGGTTCTTTTAGTACTGACGGGGGCTCTTTTTTATACAAATATCCATTGAATTGGTACCTATGATACTCCTCAATTATTTGCTATTTCATCATTATCATTTCAATCAGCATTTTCCCTCTTACAACTTTACAAGCTACATAGCTGTTACTGGCCTGTGTATATAATATATACGCATACAACACTGATCTTTATGATGTCTTTAACGTGACATATCTTCTTCTCCCCTTGCAAACGAGAAAGAAAACGAGGTAATTAAAAGGGATTAAGCGACAAATAATGATTGTGATTCAAATTGATGCGAATATTTGTTTGAATAAGCACTGCTATTCACCCGAATCTTCTTTGCAAAAACAACTTTTACAAATCTCAGCCATGCTTACTGAGTTGAGACGTTCCATTCAATGTAAAATACTCATTAAAGAATACACTTCTCCTAATCTGAAAGAGATCTTACAACACAGTGGCAGATTTACATGGCTGAGATTTGTAAAGTCGTTTTTACAAAGAAGATTCTGGTGAAAAACATTGCTTATTCAAAAAAATCCTTGCATCAATTTGAATCACAATGAATATTTGTCGCATGATCCTTTTATTAAATAACCTTGTTTTCTTTTTTGTTTGCAGGGGGAAAAGAAGCTATGTCACGTTAAGAAATCATAAAGATCAGTTGTATTATGCGTATATACATTATGATACCAGAACAAATGTTGATTATCAGAATGTCATTTTGGAATACCTCTATACAAATACCACATTGTCTTTAGCCCGTATCAGTATTAGTATGATCCAATATAAAGCTATTATTCTTTATTTATTTCAGTATAATGCTTTTCCTCAAAAATAGTTTTGCCATTTTGTTAGGGTTCAGACGCTAAGAAATGGTTTCAAATGTACATTACACGAACCCTGAACCATTGCAAAATGATGGTGGTTCTCTCTCTCTCTCTCTCTCTTTACTTTAATCATGCATTATCAACTACATATAAAGCAGCAACCAAAAACTTAGGGTTATCTGAGATAGGTGAAAGTAAGAGTTAAAAGAAAGTCATGCTAAAACGGCGCTTCACTTCCCCCCCCCCCATGAAAAAATAAAATAGATTAGTAGTCCTCCTCTCCAGCATCCCCCCCCCCCCCCCCGCTTTAATATCACATTTTCACTTGGCAGCCGAAGGGGGCCGGGGATGGGAGGAGGGGGTTAAACCCCTAACCCCCCCCCCCCCCCCCCCCCGTAGATCTGCCCATGTTACCATATCATTCCACGACATCTTGGTCTTCCTCTTCTTCTCAATAGGGACTTTTAGATTTGCGTGGACGTGGACGTGTTACGTCCTTTTAAGGCACTGGCAGTCACATGTGACGTCCTTTTAAGCACTGACACTGCCTTAAAAGGAGGTCACACGTTTCAGTCCACGTTCCCATCGTGCAAATCTTAAAGTCCCTAATATTGATCTACTGGTCGAGGTTCATTATTTGCTAGTCATTTGAAATCACCAGATTTCAGCAGGTTAACGCTTTCACAACGAAAAACTTCTCCATGACCATGTTTCTGCCCTTGCGCGATCGCCTCCAGCTCCAGCAGACATAGTGCGGCAGCGTGCACACGTACCGCTACTAAGGGCGCAGTAGGCCTATAACCACTGCTGACGGCGGCACTGCACTGTGAGCTGAATCGGTAATAATAGGCCTACTCATAAAACAAGAAATCTTGCACGCTAATCTGTTATAACAGAAAAGATAATCTTTATTTTATAATTCTACGGGGCGATTTTTGATTTTGCAATTGCCCCCGTGAGCAACCTGACGGGGGCGATTATGTAGCTCACGGGGGCGAATCGCCCACCGCCCCCGTGTATTTTGAGCGCTGGTGTGGATGTCATTTATGAATTATTATTGCTAACAAAGCTGATGCCAGAATAAGAAGAGAAATTGGGTTTTAAGATTTTGCTACTATTGTAACAGATATTTATTATATTGTGTTCTTCAATTAATGTGTTAACTTGGTTCGTTATGATCTTGTCCTTGCCCCCCCCCCCCTCCAAAGAAGTACCTATTACCCATCCTTCTCAACAGTGTATTAAAAATATGAGATATAATACACAAATATTAATTAATGTAAAATCAATATGAATTTGAAAAAAGAATGAACATTTAGAAAACACAATTTGAAAAAAAAGATTATGAATTTCTTGGAACAAGAATAGCTGTCCAAGTGGAATCACTACTTTCATATATTCTCTTGAAAGGGATGGAACTTTACTAACAAAAATCTACACTAACTTCTTCAAAATGTTGTTAAACACAAATGATTTGTAAATCTTTTTTATATATTTTTTATTTTGTATGATTTAATGTTTCTGTTGAAATTTTTGCAATTTGTGCATGAAATAGAAGCTAGGCTTGGCTAACATGTATCATATATGCAAGGTTGACCTCTTTATGGGGTCAAAGACATAGGCCAGTAGTTGCAAAGTACTTTCAATGATGATTTGGTGAAGTGTTGGGGAGCGTCAGAAATATTTGAGTTACACCATGTGTTGCAACAGAGAGAGAGAGAGAGAGAGAGAGGGGGGAGGAGACATACTGTAGAGAGAGGGAGAAGGGGGGGGGGGGTACATAGAGAGAGAGAGGAGTATATGTACATAAAGAATGTCAAGCAGTGAAGAAAACTAAACTGCACACAGCAAAATGAATGACCCAAGCATAGTTTCCACCTTCATGAAAAGTATTTTTTGTTGGGAGCAAAAGCTTATCAAATCGAGGCCTGTCTGGAACAGAATCTAATTTTAATCAAGTTCAGGCTTATAACTGAATGCATGCTAAGAAAAAAAATTTAACAAACATTTCATCATATACATGTAGTACAGTAGTATACAGGCTATTTTATATATGTATAAGATAGATTGTAACATTTTCTGATCCTCTGCCTAACTTACTAAATTAGTGTTAGTAATGTATCCATCCATGTATTCAGTAAAATCACTCATACATGTAGTGCAAAGTCCATAATGATACTTGATATGTTATCTTCACAACTCACCCCACCAGAAAAATATACAATTGCAATCACATTTAAAGGAAACCTCACCCCAATTGCAATAATTATATCTAGGGTGAATGTACGATTGAAAATTTCTTTAAAGGTAGTGTATCCCAACATAAAATTTGAACGTGAGCAGGGTCTTATTATTCAAATTTTTCTTTGGTAATAACATACATTAATGAGCTGTAAGGATATGAGCTTTTGTACACTTCAATAACCCGCTTCTTGTAATGGTAATATTTAAGTTAATTGAATCTTTGCGCAGCACATAAGGTACGACCGTACAGTACAAGGGTCTGACGGTAAATCAGACTTATTTGTATCTCTCATTTTGCTGCTTTTCTAAAAACCAACTTAAAATCAGGGTGGACTCCCCCTTTTAAGTTATCACCTTTCTTCTTTCAAGCTTAGTAGAGCATCACACATGTATAAAACTGAGGACATATTCTGTTTGTTTATTTCTTATTATTTCTTTCTATAGATTCCTTGCATTACGTCACTTAGAAACCAAAATGAGTTTTAGTTTCACAAAGTGAGGAAATAATGGTGATTAATAGACGTGTTGACATCTTTTAAGATAGTAATAGAATATTACACACTTCTATTTAAAGTGTGGGGTGACAATCTTGACTGGATATGAGTTTTACAGTATTGTACGAATATGTGATGTACAATTAGTTATGTATTTTATTTCATTTGTTCTACATAAGGTAAAATGAATATGTTTTCACTGATAATGCTAGAAACAAATTATCTTACTCTTTTTGGTCACCATCTCAGAAGTTTTTAAAATTTGTATTGCTACTCCATTTACCCTGGAATGGAGTCCTGGGGGTGTTTCACAAAGATCCTAAGTCGAACTTAACTCTAAGTATATATTTATTTATTTATTTATTCAAGAACATGAAATCTCCTTGAAAATAGAAAATATGAATGATTTGAATCAACATTTTATGCCTTTTTAAAATAGTTTTAAATATGCTAACAGCTTTCCATAATTGTTACGGTAAGTCCAACTTAGAGATAAGTTCAACTTAGGATCTTTGTGAAACACCCCCCCCCCCCCCTGTACTTTTGTTAACTTACGGTAAACTTGAGCTTGCAGTAATTTAAATTACTGAAAATTGCTTTAAAAAATAGCACTGTGACAGTAATCAAAACTTTTTAGAGATCAAGATACTGGAATAAATGAAACAAATGGCTATGGAAATGTTTCCTATCAGTTTTCAGATTTACTATCATAAAAAAAAATTTAATCCAAATTATTACAAAGATAACCTTTAAAAATTGAAATTTTTCAGATTGTGATCTATGGACTAATCTCTTTGTTATATGTTTTAGAATCGACCTTACAATTTTATATTCTCTTTCTCTCTCTCTCTCTCTCTCTCACTCCCCTCTTTCAATGATTTTCCTTTCTATTCTGCAGCTCTTCTACCATTTCCTGATTGAATATTTGATGTCGTCAGAAGATTGGAAACCAACTTTATTTCTTTGATGAACCAACAAGCAAGATGCAGGTAGCAAATAGAGAAAATGGAGAAGTACAATAAGAACAAACATTGCAACCGGTTGCTACAAAATTTGTGCTCTTTAGAAGTGAAGGGTGAGAAAAGACTTTGCACGTGAACTTGTGCCCAGCCACCAACCTCTATTCAAGAGTGATGTGTTTTTTCTCTCTCTATGGGAATGGAAAGTGGAGAGTTAATTGTGGAATCCATTTTGTTTGAGGAGTCATGTGTCATTTGATTTCCTCTTTATCCTGTTGTGAGGCTTGTCTATAAGCTTTTCAAGAGTTTGTCCATACTGATTGTGCTGAGATTGCAGACACTTCCAGACATTACACTCTGTTATGTGGAGATAGTTTTGAATGCTTCCCCAGTCATAACTCGTTTTATCCATACTAAAAGACTGTGTAAGTACCCATATTAGCATGTAACTTCATAATGGAGTTGACGTTTGATGCCAATGTAGGAGAGAGCATAACATAATCGATTGTTCAAAATGAGCATGCCATTCGAGGATCCTCTTGCTATAAAAGTACCTGATGATACTCAACAACCCCTGAGCGATTCTACTCCGTACCGTTTTACCTCTGTCAATGATGCCAATGAAAATGTGGTCCAATCGAAGAGTGGACATGAGAAAATCTTGGAGCCAGAAAAAATATTTGATTTCCTTGTGTGCAACCATGAGTCTAACAACAAGCAAGCGAGCAGAATTTACGAGGAAATGGAGAAACTGCACCTACAAGGGTACATCTATGAAAGAGACAAGATTGTAGGGCAGTATAAACTCACAGCTTATGAACAAGCCATCCGAAACACCGAAAGTATTATACTTCTAATTTCAACGGAAGCTCTCAAGTGTGGCGAGTTCTCTCGTAAAATGCATGCATCTAGTAACTTCAGCGTGATTCCTATTTACATAGACCTTCCCAGAAAGGAATATCCAAGACTTCTTCGTCACCATGTTGGCATCAAGTATACGAATGATGACGACTTCTGGGAAAGACTTCGCATTGCGATCACAAGACCCATGAAAGATTGCGAAAGCTCCACAGAGGTTGGACCCCGACCATCAAAACCTTTTAAAAAAGAGCCGTTATCTCAGGCTTCGCCATTACCAAGCAGAAGCAAAAAAACGATCAAGGTGGTGCCGCAGCCGGGAAGATCAGTAGCACCTGAGAAAAAAAACAAGAAACCGCTGCCTAGTTCGAAACCAAAGCCAGAAAAGAAGTGGTGGTCATTTCGCTCGAAGCAGAATGGGGAGAAGGAAATGCCGCCGGCTATTCAAATGAAAACAATCAGAACAAAAGGTAAAGCGTTGGATGATGAAACAAATAATAGGTAATAATTATACCACAGTCACGCTAACAAGACCGTTACCAGATCAATAACAGAGTGAACAGACCAGACAAAATAATACCTTACCCATAATGGCCAAGAATAGGTTGATTTGGAAGTGTGACTCAGGTACTATTAGCCTGTAAGGTTTTCTATGATCTGATAAATATCATTCATCAATAGTGTCTCATGTTATGCCTCTATCTGGACAAATTAGCAAGGCCGATGTATGGTACTTAGATCGCTTATTTTCTGGTATATTTCATTTGCAACACTCCAGCTTTATCCTGTCCATGTGATTAACAATATATTATGAGTGGTGAGCAATTTATCTCTGGAAAACTCAGTAAGCTAGAGCTCTAGCTAGAAAAGTGAAACTGAGCTTTAGTGAAAACTATGATATACTAGTACATAAAAGTGTGCAGCTAATGGGGGAAAAACCTCCTTTAAACACACAAATAAGGGATTTGTTTTTCTCTGGGCAACTTGTTTTACAGAATGTCTGCTGATGGCCAGGCATTGACTCTGTGTTAAAGGATATGAGTTAATGTCCTTCTGGCTGTCAGGGTTAAGCAAGATGCACTTACTACAGGTGGTCGATTAGTGTTAATGTGTTTATATTATATGCAGTCCATTATTTGAGTTGGATTTTATGACTCATTGAATGGGTTGTGCCTGGATGTTGGAGATCAAGGTCACTTGTGAGTCAACTCAGACATGTAATACAACAGTATGAGTAATGCCCAACTCTTCCTGGTATTCATTAGTCATTTTCGGTTTGATATTCCTCCTAAATACAAAATTTGAGGGCAATTCTTAGCAATGTGTCCATATGATATGTCCTTTATTCCCATTGTTTTCATTAGGCTTCCATGAAAGAAAATTCAATTATTAATTTGTTGGTGGTACCAAAAAGAACCATTGGTAAAAAGTTGCATCAAGAAATGTTCATTTTTTGAATGAAATACATGACTGTTGTCATTATGTTGCCTGGCACAAATTGCTTGGGATCACCTATTCAATGTTTCATTCAATGTTTCATCTGCAGATATCCAGAAGGGTGTTAACTCAAATGAATTTGATAATTACAATGATAATCGTTGTTTACAGAACTTTCAACTGCTCAAACTTAAAGTGCTTTAATATACAAATCATACACAGCAGTGAGGGCATTAGTAAAAATTACCCACACATGGTACCTTTGGAACAGTCTAACACGCCCAAGGCGGTAGCCAAGGGTGTTTGGACTGTTTTGAAGGTACTGAATGTGGATAATGAATTGTATTATTTGTTTTATAAGATTATTGTTTATCTGTTTTATAAAATGATGTTTTATGACATGATTTTACTAATGACAGGTCATTAGAATTGGATAATGACCGGTCATTATCCAAATTACATGTTAGGCAAAATAAATGCCTGGTCATGTGTACGTTTTCAACCAATCGTTTCATTAGGATCAGCGTCATTATCTTATAAGATATGTTAATAACTCAATTAATTTCCCATTGGCTCAATCTGTACTGATGTAGTACTGGTATCATATGCATATTAGGTACCACTTAACACCCTTCTGGCTCTCAACAGGTGACATTATCTATTGAGAACCAGAAAGATGTTCACTCTGTGTTAAAGTATAGGAGTTATACTGCCCTACCCGCTCTCTGCAGTAGATATGTGTTTGTCAGTCTATCAAAGTTGTCAGAGGCCTGTTTTTATTCAGGAAACAACTTTCAATTCTCAACGCTCATACAGAAAGCAATGGCTGATAATTGAGTTGTCACGATTGATATTGCCTTGATAGAAGAAAGCTTTTCAAAAAGAAACTACTCAGGCATATATATCTTGTATCTCAAGCCATCTAGTTTTCCGTTGTCGTATCCGGGTTGCCTTAATCTTCTTTCCCACTACAAGGGAGTAGTCTTCATATAAAGACTGTCTTTTGATACTAAATTTATACAGACATTTCAAGAACACATGAGTGAAACCTCAACCAGCTTGATATGGGGTCGCTGTCATTAAGTAAAACATCGATGAGAAATTAGCTAGATTAATCTTTAAAACACAACAGGAACATTGAAAAGGTATAGTCTAGATAATGTAGACCCTTCTCATTGATGCTTATGAATTCAGATTTGTTCACGCTAGCTAGTGTTTATTGATCATTGAAGTGTGTGTTATAGGAAGATGAGATTATGATGTGATTCTATGCCAAACTGCCATTGAGAAGTATGTTAAAAAAGAACATACATGTGTGAACTGCGATGTATATGTTATGAGTACAAGTGCATGCACCGATAATAAAGCTTACAAACGAACAACAAACTCCCAAACTGAATTTAAAATTTGAAAAGGAAAGATTTGATTGAATTTAAGAAATGATAGTATACTCTACATGAAATGTGAAAACAAGGAAATCATTCATGACAATACATTACTGAACTGGCATTCAGATATGTGTAAATAAATATTTATTAGTTCACAGATACACGTAAACCAGCCATTGTAGTTTGTGATATATGGACACATCTTTGTGTGTCACCTCATCATTTCAAAAAGCTTCTATAGCTAGAAGGAAACCAAGTCCATGTGGCAAAAATGAAATAAAGGAAGAGCATGAAACTATTTGTGAAATGTGGTTTCTGGTATAACATTGGCTTTTGCGGTCTTATTTTTTTGGTATTGCTTTGATTTGCCATTGATTGATATTTATCCCTTTAATTGCCTTAACTTCTCCCCCTCTCCCCCTCGTGGAAGGGGTCCAGATTATTCTTTTTACAGTGTGTATGCATGAGCCTTATGTAAAAATTTCTTTTTGTAAATTAGGGTTGGGGGGGGGGGGGTCCAGAATTATATTGTTAGGGGCCTATTTATTCTGGGGCACCTGATAGTGTCAGTACTGGGTATAGCCATACTACATTGAAGCCTGGTTTACACATGGTGCTGTAATTGGCACAAAAATGGCTTAGGGACGTGCAAGCATGTGTAATGTGCTATACAAAAGCGTTTTATTAATACCATTATTAGTAGTATTAAAAACAAAACAAGACAAAAATGATAACACTGCGGCTCAATAAAATGATAAAAAGTGTGTTTTTTTCATTCCCACTTGCAATTCTCTTTACTTGAAAGAGGTTTATTTTGCCATATTTTTTTTTTCTTTTATGGATTTAAAAAATTGTTTTTTTTCTGTGCGCTAAAGGAAACATTGTATTAAACGCCTTATAAATATATTGATATTATTATGAATATTTGTTTTTGTTTTGTTTTGTAATGCTTTTTTTTGGGGGGGGGGGGGGGGGGGGTTGTTGAGGCGGTTTACAGTGTTATGTATGGACAATGCTTTAGAGTGTAAAATATAATTATGAACCATTAAAGAAATTCATCATTCTTCTCACAAATTGTTCACCATTCATTAATGACTTTTTTGCCCTTTTTTAGACATGCACCAAATGTTCATTCTAAGTACTATTACAATAAACCACAATTTCCTGTATTGTGGACGGGACAAAGTAAGTAATTGATCATCATTACGTTGTGTTTATCTATTTTTACTTTCACATCTATGTTTTTTGTCGGAATTCATGGAAATGATGCTATTAGTTCCCGTTGAGATGGCTAATTTTAACGCAGAGCCCTTGTAAGAAACCCACCACCTTTGTATTTGAGGAAATTGAATGTATGCAAAGAACAGAAATAGATTTTCCTTTTTTTCTTCATCCTGGTTTTGATAGTGTCCTAGATTGTGTGCTAATTGATTCAAATTGTTGTTTTGCCTATCTCGTCCACTTGAGGTATAACTGACGTGGCAGAACATGACAAAGTCACTGGAAAAGAAGGGGAGGAAATCAATTTTACAGACATAGTACTGGCTTGAATATGTTAACTAATTTATAGTGATGAATTGTCAATTTCTCCATTTTCTACAAATCCTATAACAAAATGGCACCAAAGAAATAGCTTTGAAATGGAAATAAGAAATTGAATTTGCAATAATATGATTCCTTTTTAACTCATTTAGTGACCAAATGGTGGTAATTTGTTCAAGATTAAATGGTTGATGTTTGGCATTCCATTAATCACCCAATCCAGTTCATCAGGGTTCTAAATTACAAATTATTCATTTAAGCCTCTTACGATCAGTCATTTGCCATTCTGTTTCGAGATGAGGTTCCATTATTGGCCTTATATTTACTCATTGCCCAAGTTGTGTTATTTCAGTTTCGGTGCTGTTTATGAACACTTCACAATCTCAAGTTAACCAATTTGTTTGCAGTCTAATAGTATACAGAGATATTAGTATGTGATAACTGACAGCTACTGTATCCGTATATTATCTGCCTTTACTATACATGTGAATTCATATAACAGCCTACATTTCTTGTCATGAAGGAAATATTGTGTGACATTATTTTATTATGGTATATGATTTTACAAATGTGTATTTTGTGTAATAATGATGTAACCATAGATTATTGTAAATATAAATATCACTTTTATGTGTGTAAACCCTACATGATTGGGTGTCTTTTGGTCATGTATCAAATACCGTACATTCTATGAATGAATAAATTGTCAGAAATCGAGTTTGCTTTGATTCCTTGTAATACTAGTGACATAAATCTGTGATGTCTGTAAGAACGGTGTATGCATGAAGAACCATGACTACAAAATCATCGCCTAATAGGGGACAAAAAAAATAGTGTGATACACACTTGTCCCCTATTGGGCGATGGTGTTGTTCGTGTGAAGGCGGGTAGTGTGAAATAATGTAGCTATGTTTTTATAGTGTCTTCATAGTTTTAGGAGGCACGAGTGACGTGATACCTTCACTGCACAACCCACAAAAATATGCCCCTTGCAAAGAATTGATTTTTGTACCTGTCAGAATCCCCCCCCCCAATTGAGTAATGTTACACCCCTTCCACCTTTTGTAAAATCTTTGATCCGCCCTGGTAGGTGCCTATAAAACTCTACTTAACAAGAAGGTGGTAAATATAGTGGGGTAAAGAGCTGTGGAAAAAGAAAGTGAAACGGGTGAAACAAGAAAGTATTAAAGTTGAGTAAGAAGGAAGGATAAGAAGTAAGATTTTAAAAAAGAAAAGAAAGCTGGGAAATGAGACGTGAATAGAACAAAAGAAGAAATGGATGACTGTGGGAGACACAAATGTGAAAGAGACAAATTTGTCATAAAAGTTCGAAATAATCAATAGCAAGGGACAGAGATAACGATTTAGTTTTACAGTAACGTGCAGTTTTACAAATAAAGGGGGAAGGTGTGGGGAGAACTAAAAAAATAAATATATATATTCGGAGAAAGATTCAAGGATGGGATCTTTTTTAAAGAAGAAAATTGAGAATATATTTTAATGATATTGGTTTTATGTTTTGGCAGGTCGCTCCATTTTTGGTATACCATCGGCATTAAAATTGAGGGATTAGTGAGGTGTTAGAAGGGGCGGGGGCGGGTGAGCAAGAACAAGGGTTCATCTTTGCTTCTCTTTCACCCCTCCTCCCCCTTCTCTCTCTCTATCTCTCTCTGTCTCCCTACACCTCCCACCTCTATCTCTTATCCCTTATATTCCATTTCTCTTTATTCCCTGTCATTCTTTCTTTTTCATGCACTTTTTCTTTTCCGAAAATGAACTTTCGGCGTCATTGTTGCCCCGTCATGATGTTCGGGAATCCTGTTATCAAATTACGATTATTTTGGGATCCTGATCATAATGATAATAATCAATGAAACAATGAAATTATTTGTTTTTTTCTCCATACTTAAAGGATGTGGTTAGAATTATTTCCATTGTGGCTTGGGTGATAGATTGATAGAAGTTCCTTTCCGCTGTATAAGGATTAGAGAGTTCGTAACCTTAAGAGAGTTCGTAACCTTAAGCTTCCTTCTTCTTTTTTTTTTTTTTTTTTTTTGGGGGGGGGGATTTTTTAGTGTCTTTGTCTTTGTTTTTTAACAGGTACCTCAACGCATTTCAACATGATTTGTAACTATTACAGCAAAACATGGTAGCAAGGCATGGTAAGAAATTGATGACTATTGCCCCTTTGCTTTAGAGGCAATAATAAATGAAGTAAAGAGCATTTCTATTTGTTATACAAAAATAATTAAATTCGGTACAATACGCGATGCGGCGTATTTCGATTGTTTTTAGTAAGGGAGGGGTTGATCAGAATCTAAACGAAATGGATTAGAAAAGTATAAAGTACATCGAGGGATTCGAGGCTAAAAAATGGCCCTTTTTTAATGGGGTGGGGTTCACACCCAACACTTCATCTCGTTATATAACATCGCCCATGCATGAAGTCTTTCGTCTATGTCTGATCGTCAACGAAACGGAGTTAAGTCAATTCCGTTTGTTGCTACGGCAGGCAGCCAGTGAAAACGAATTCGTTTAATCAAATTATGGAAATGCAAGCATCACTTTAAACAAACGGAACTTTGTTATTCCTGGCTCATTTTTTCTGATTGAGGTGTCATATGAAAGAGCAGAAAATGATCTTTCCGGCTAGAAATGTGAATTTTTCTTCGAAATTCAGATACCGCCCGCCAAATGACCTTTTGGTTTCCTTCTTTCTAATTGCTTTTAATCACTCATGCGTGAAATATGCATCATATGAGTTGCATCAAGAGAAAGAGGAGGATCTAAGCTTTAAAAATATGTGTCATTTATTAATTGTGATTAAGTTATGATGAAACATCGATAATTCTCGGTTTCGTTTTTGCTGGGGCGCACTGTATATATATATAAAAACCGCTTTCCTGAAAATGGATGTCCCTGATCTTCTCCAATAAAAACCACACACTAAACTGTTGTAGATTTACACATTCATTTCAGTATTTCAGAAATGTCGAGTTCAATCCAAAGACGTTTTGTAGGTAATGATGGTATGTAAGAAAACATTAAAATCCGGTATGATCAAGTGGTTTTACCCATTTAGGCCTACTTCCCCTCCAAGGGAATGTGATACAATGCTTGGAAAGAGAGAAATTGTTTGAGGTTTTGGAAACATGAAATAGAAACATTCTATCCCTCTTCATGTTCGGTCCATCATATCTTGATTTTGTAATATGCGGAAACATGTTTTTTCTAGACGATGTTAGGATGATTTTGTGCTTTTGTTGTTGTAATGTTCACTTTTCATTCGATATTTAACCAAAAATGACAAATGAATGCTTTCTCTGCAGTTGCCAGGAAGTGTCCCTGTATTATAGGCTAGCATATAACGTCACCTTTTTGTTGTTGATTTGTTTTTAACATCCCGTTGAGATAAATCACGGAGCAAAAAAAGAAAACCTGTTTTGATATACATGTAGTGTACAGAAGGCAATTATTATGTTTTCTCACAATTGGGGCATTTTCCACACCAGGCGAGGGAGGGGGAATAATTACCAGGTATCGGTGTACACATACACACACCCCAAAACACACGCACCCACCAACTACACACACACACACTACTACAAAAATATACTCACTTTTTAATATTTTTTTGGAATTTTGTTTTATTCCTCCAAGTGTGTAGTACAAACAAGAACATACAATTGAATGAAATAAATAAACGTTATACATAAACATAATAATATTAAACACAAACTTATTTGTAGTATATACAGTGCGTCCGAATATTATCGATGTTTAATCATAAATTAATCACAATTATGATTAATAAATGACTCATATTTGTAAAGCTTAGATCTTCCTCTTTGATCTGATGCAACTATTATGATGCATATTTCACACATGAGTGATTAAAAATCAATTTGAAGAAAGGGTACCAAAAAGTCATTTGGCGGGCGGTATCTGAATTTCAAAGAGAAAAACGCATTTCTAGTAAGTTCAGTTTCTGCCCTTTCATTACACCTCAATCAGGTTAAATGAGCTAGGAATAACAAAGTTCTGTTTGTTTAAAGTAATGCTTGCATTTCCATAATTTGATCAAACGAGTTCGTTTTCACTGGCTACCTGCCGTAGCAACAAACAGAGTTGACAAAAGACTTCCGTTTCGATGAAAATCAGCCATGTATAGCTGATACATTATTATTTTATTAAACAATCGAATATGTCAAATCTCCTATGAGATTCGATAATATGTGTCTTTAATAGTTTATTAGATATTCTATTGTTTTAATATGAACAGCTGTAAGGATCTGATGGTTCATGTGGTTACAAAACTAGACTTTTCAAAGTTGTATTTATCGATCGATAACTTACAACGCAGCTATAGAAAGCGATCGGTTGGAATGACAGTGCATGGGAAATTTGCGGGGAAAACCCATTTCGACTGCATAGTCTTAGTCTTAATCATAGTAGAGCTCGCTCTCTTTAGTCTTCTACTTAAGCCGTTGTTTTGTACGCGTGGTCATTCGATTTACACGATATTAATACGAAAACCACATTTAGTTTCGTGAACTTGAAAACACGAGTGCTTATAATTAGAAATGGAGCATGACTAGGCTACCATTTCAAACCGCAGTTTATTATAAGATCTAGAATGATGTGACGTCATTGTAAAACATGTTTAGATTCGTCCGGGGTTCGTCGACAACCGCAAAAGTGATGATGTCAAAATGGTCTATGATAATTACTTTTCATGATCGTTTGTAATTCGGGGTTTTTCCCTCCATCATTAAGTGAAAGTGACGTGTGTCGTGTGACGACTAGAGAGAACGCCACTCTTTCCATATAGGTATGATATAATCTGCACTGTGAATTGTTGTATCTTTTATTTATATTTTACCTGTTACCATTCTGTGTTTTGCTAGTATTTTCTTCGCACCTTCTCTAAACCCCCCCCCCCCCTCCCCCTTAACATAATTGTTTTCACTGCAATCATATTCATTCAATTATTTCTTTCTATATCATATTCTTTGTCAATTTAGTCTTTCTATTTTCTCCTCGTCCTTTTTCATTGCCTTTTTCTTTCCAAGCCCGTCTCTATTCTCTTCCTATCGTTTTTTCTTTCATTTCCCCACTCTCTCTCTCTCTCTCTCTCTCTCTCTCTCTCTCTCTCTCTACGGAGGCTTTGTGCCACCTAGTACCTTGGGGGTAACCTCGCTAGTCATAATGACCGCTATTCATAACACGAAAAGGGGGTCACTATTCACAAAGGCTTTTTAAGGACCGTTATTCACAATCTGAGGTGAGGGTCGCTATTCGTATAATTCATATTGAGGGTCACTACTCGTAAGGACCGCTATTCATGATACAAGAAGAGGATGAAACGCGACCCTATATAGCTCTTCTCGTATTATGATTATGGACCACTATGAATAACGACCCCGATTTTGTATTATGAATAGCGACCCTCTTCTTCGATTATGAATAGCGACCCTCTTCTTCGATTATGAATAGCGACCCTCTTCTTCGATTATGAATAGCGACCCTCTTCTTCGATTATGAATAGCGCCCGACCCCCCCCCCCCCCCCACTCAGTGTTATTTAGGGTACGCATAATGCTCGTTCCCTCTTTTTGAAAGCACCCCCTATCTGAGGACTGCCAACATTTCCGAACCCCCCTTTCGTGGGCTTTTCCTGCCTTGGAGACCCCCCTAAATCAGGAAAAATGCTCAATATACCCCCCTAAATTCGGAAAAATTTCTCAGGAGTCCAAAGAGATGAGAGAAAAAACGAAAAAACACCCCATTTTTAAAGAAATCTCCGGGTGAAAAGTCAAATACACCCCTCTTTTTACAATTTTCTGGCCGGACTTTGTCGCACGAAAAGTACCCCTTTACCGGACATTTTGGCAACACGCATGCGGTCATTCCGACCCCTGAGTGGGGGGGGGGGGGGGGGAATAGCGGTCCTTACGAGTATATAATGAACCTTATGAATAATGACCCTTTTCTCAAATTATGAAAAGTAGTCCTTATAATATTAATAGCGGTCCTTATGAAAAGCGAGCGTAGACCCCGTATAACTATATATTGACTTTTTTCAAAACGTTCAAGCTTACAGCCCGTAGTATGTGTTTATAAATTGTATGTGAATTGCATAAAATAATAATAATAATAATAATAATAGTGAACATTTATAATGCGCCATGTCTGTCAAAAATGACACTCCTGGCGCAGTTGTGTGGAAGTTGTATAATTGTGAGCAAGAATTCAAGAAAGAAAGTAAAATACACATAAGTTACAGTTTAACATACTTCAGGACATAATTTGCAATAATACAATAATACAATACAAAGCATATTACAGTAAATCAAGTTATATATAGTACAATGTAAGACATAATTAAACAAACTAATATGGTGAGAACATGAACGTTTTTAACAAAGACTTGAACTGTGAGTAGGAGTTCTCATTTCGGAGGTGAGGAGGGAGTGAGTTCCACAGTTCAGGGCCAGAAAAATGAATAGGATTGTATGACAGTTTGGGATATTCTCTCATATCGACTTTTGAATTTAATCCATATATTGACCGATTTATGTGAAAATGCAGTGTTTAAGTCGTACAAGTATTTTCGTTTCTGAATTTCTTTTTCGCCAGACGGAAGACTTTTATTTTTTTGCAACAAGGTGTTTTCATTTTTCAGAAAATGATAATAAATTGAATTGAACATCTCCTAAATAAATTGAATCTGAAAGGTTATTCCTTGGATAATGATTTGACCGTTTGTAGTATTGCGTGTAAAATTAGATGAAAACATAAAAATCATTGAAGACTAGTAACATTAGATTCATCTTCCCATAATTTCAAAAGGTTTGTATCATTGTTCGAAACGGTAGTGATTAAAATATGATTAATTTTGTTGTTGTTCTGTTATACCATAAAATAAGTTAATATTATTAACCTCCCAATTATGTCATAGTCATGCGAGGACCATGATATAAATGATATGCTTTGACATGCTTAATCGTATGCACATTTATCATACAGGTATGGGCCCCTGTCTTATAAAGAGTTGCGATTGGTCCAAATCAATCGCAAGTCCTCTCATCACTCGCAAGTTTGCAGTCTCCTATATCTTTTGTAAATAGTTGCGATTGATATCAATCGCAAATAAGTTGCGAATGATCGCCAATGTTTATGAGACGGGGGCCCATGCAGATGTATATAATTGCAATTAAAATAAGTTTTTGTTTCACACTTGCCCCACACATCGTTATATTTTCAAAACCAAACGGTTTAGATAATCAATTAAGCTGAATTGTCGCTATACGTATAGGGCATTTAGACAATAGTGATGATACGGTAATTGTTATAAATGCGGGTATAAGTGAGGAAGTGGAAAAGAATGGAATAAGAAATTTAGTGGAAGAAGATACATGTATGTAATAATAATAATAATAATGATAATAATAATAATAATAGGCCTGCTACATGTACTACTACTACTAATGATAATAACAATAATAGAATTAAATCTTAGTAATAATGTTAATAATAGAAGTGGAGTCTTGTAATATTGCGCTCATGTCTGGCCACTCCTTTATGATTAGCTTTAGCACGGCTGCTATTACAGCGCCCGAGCATTTAAAAATAAAGGAATTAATTATTCCTTCCAGGTACCTATTTACCTCACCTGCATGGGTGGAGTGTGGCAAATGTAAATAAAAGTCTTGCCAAGGGACATTAGTGCTGTGACAGGGGTTCGATTCCCGTACTTGTGGTTAATAATACGGAAAGTTATCCACTGGACCACAACCCAACACCTCTACATGTCAAATATCATTTGTGGAGGAAGCAGGAAGAAGGAAAAGAGGATGAAGAAAGGGAGAGAATTAAATAGAGAGGGTGAGAGAGGAGAGAGAGTGAGAGAGAGAGAGAGAGAGAGATAGAAGAGAGAGAGAGAGAGAGAGAGAGAGAGAGAGAGGGGGGGGGGGCGGACATAGGATAAAAGGCGACGAAAAAGAAAGGATGATGAGAAAAGTAGAAATATTAGATTGACAAAGAAGCTAAATAAAAGAAATAATAGAATGAATTGGTTGCTAAGAAAAAAGTTAATGGGGGAACTTAAAGGTATTACAAAGTTTTGGGAAATTTTGAAAATTGGCTGGATAGTGAATATTTACAATTTTGATATATTTGGATGCCCCTGTGGGTGTATTATAAGCACAAAAAAATAGCCCCTAAAACACTTCTGCTTTCGAGAAAAATTGATTAGAAAAATTTACCGGTACTCCCGGTAAATTTTGATAAATTTCAAATAGCGCGTACGGCCGTACAATGATAGCTGCGACCATGAAATTCTCAGAATATGTAGTTGTGATATATAATCTCCAAACGGGAATAGCTAATCGGCCGATTTCAGTCAATAAACATTGTTTTATAGCTTAATTAATATCTTGACCTTGAGAGGGAGCTATACAACATAAAGAGTTTATTATTTATAATTTCATAACTTTAGACTCGATTTCAACCGCCACAACGATCACTGAATGTTGTAGGATCGCATATGCTTCCAATATGTTCATTTGAACCGAATTCATGACCCCGGCCCATACCAAAACTTTGTAATACCTATAAGAGAAGGTGCGAAGGAAATATTTATACGAGCTGCAACAGGAATATTTATATTATAAATGGGGCCTACGGCTTATAACATGTAATTTGATTGAGTTAATAAGAATGAGAAAAACGGAGAAGAACTAAATGCACGAGACATATATTCTCTGAAGTTAAATGTCGTCAACAACACATTGCATGTTTGGCCCCGAAACATGTCATGTATATAGACAAATGAATGTAATCATATTGTTGCGATCAGTATCGCTTTCTCTTGTGGGATAATGAAGACGTCTGCACCGGACTTCAGTACAAGTTGTGGTTTCTTTATATTCTATCAAGCTCTAATTACGTCTAAAAATACCACACAGCTTGGCATAATTGTGAAAGTAACATTTTCGCCTTCCTGAGACAAGTTAGGGAATGAATTTAAATGTCAGTGTGTTCGCAGAGGCTTTGCGTGATTGCATAAAGAGTTTTGAAGATTTGTAATTAAATTGTATTAAAGGTCGGGTGACATCCAAATATAAGTTGATTCCTATTGATGTGCAGGGCTGCATACAACTCATATTTTGTTATCTAAACATCTAAATATATTTCATAGATTTTTAAACGTTTATAATAAAAAAATTAGTGAAGCTACCGCATGTCAGACAAATTAAGCAACTCCTATGTTGGTAGTGTATGGTCCATTGTAAACAGGTGGTCTGCTCTGGTGAAGCGTACATACCACTGTCCCTTGTTAGCTCACTAATGATTGACAGATGTCACAAGATGCATTAGATCTGGATCAATTTGTTTTAGGGTTGAGCTAAGCAGGTCTGAGAATATTGTTTTAAAAATATCAAAAATCTATGAAATATATTTAGATGATTGAATAACAAGATATGAGTTGTATGCAGCCCTGCAGATCAACAGGAATCGACTTATATTTGGATGTCACCCGACCTTAAATATGTTTAATATTTCCTGCAACACACATTAAAAACACAAAATGAACGGGGAAACAATACAAAACTACAAATATCTATTTTTCTTGGAAACAACAGCCTTGACATTTCTCCATTTATGTCCAACTCCATTCTTTCTCTCGTCATTTAAAAACATCTCCCGTATCTTGTTGTCTTACTTCTCAAAGTGGCAACCTAACAAACAGCAGCAACACAACCAACTAAAGTCTGTATGATATTCAGAGGTAAGAGATATGTTTAAGTAATTTGGACTCTTTTTTATTTTTGCTTATACATGTACTTTAATACTCTCAAGCACTGCCAAGTCAACATTTTTGGTTGACTCTTATGTCAATTGCTCTACTAAGATCAATGCTCCATTATACAAGCTTTGATAAGAAATTGTTATAGTTTATTATAGTCAAATTAAAGAGGCTTTTCAAACGTGCATCAAGAACTAGGCACAATGATTACAATTTTCAGTCATATCATTGGAGTTCAGTAATGAGTGTCTAAGTGTGTGAAGTATATGAAGTGTTGAGAAAATGAGAAATGATGGTAATGCCTTATAAGGGAGTTTACAGATAGCACATGGTACAAATGACCCAAAATATCCACAGATCTTTTACACATGGAGAAGTTACACTTTGAGCATATTAGAATAATAACTGCCAAAGTCCTAGATGTGCTTCATGAATACCTTTTGTTTGCCCTCTTGAAAAGAATACTTCCACCTGCGTATCATAGAATGTACCGTTGGTGCATAAATGAATAATGTTAGATAACTTTCATGAGCGCATATCCAGTATTCATCTCTGTGGGTTTTACCTTTTTGGTACAAATGACCTTTATCTGCCCATGCGTAGATTGTATCTGTAAACTCCCTTATTGTCAATGAATGAAATCAAATGTGTATTGTCCGAATTTTTTTAAATCAAATCCATTGCTTCATTAGTATTGTCTTACAATATGTAATTTATAACATCACTAATACTAATAACAATAACAAAAAGTCCAATTTAGCATAGCAGGGTACAAATGGCCAATATACGTTGAAACAAGTTACCTCCATTAGCCTATACTATTATATTACATAATACCTGTAGCTATTTCTCACGCACTTAATTAGCAATTTTATTTAGCAATTTTTGCATATTTACTGACCTTTGACCCACATACTCCAAAAATCAAACTTCGGTTGTATTTTGATACCATGTATCTTCATATCAAATTTCAATCAAATCTGTCAAACATTATTGATTGATTGATTGAGAGAGCATAAAGCTCCCATTTATTTCTTCCAATAATTAAAAAACAAACAAGTTAACAGTATGTCATGCATGATTTCATGTTTACATCAAGATAACAGAGTAATACATACATAAGAGCTAGTAATACAAATAAATGAAAGAAAAGGTTGTCCCAAAAAAAGCCTCAAGGGCTTGTAAGGAGGGGATCACCAGAGTAAACAAAAAAACAAACAAAACAAAACAAAAACAAAACAAAAAACAAACAAACAAAAACAAAAAGAAGAAGAAAAAAAGAATAGTTGTATACAAATGAATCATGAATAATGCTAATGACAGCCGGAGGGGTGTGGCCGTTGCGACGCCACACTCCAGCACTCTACAAAGCTGAGTGGCAAGGTAAATTGACATTATTTAATTTGATCATTTAGAGAGAAGGAATCTTTTCATTCGTTTTTTAAAAAGTGCATTGAATTGTGTGTTTTGAATGTCAGAAGGCAAGGAATTCCAGATAATGGGGCCAAGGTAACGAACTGATTTTGAAAGTATATTAGTTTCTGTTTTCTAGAGATGGAATTTGGCTGACTGTCGAGTAGAGTAAGCATGGACATTTTCGTTTAAACAAAACATTTGAATAAGATAAGGAGGGAGGCATTTGGTAAAAAACTTCTGCATCAAAGAAGCAATCGATAATTTGTTAGAGTCATACACATTTAATGTTGAAAAACGGCGGAATAAAGGTTAAGAAGGGGCTAGATAATGAGCATTGGCACAAATTTGAAGTGCTCTTTTTTTAAGACGATGTATTCGTGATAATTTAGATACATGTAATGAAGCCCATACCACATTGCAATACATAACATGAGGTAGAATAAAAGTATTATACATGGTAAATAGCAGTTTAGGTGGTAATATATATTTCACATTATTCATTATCCCACTAATTTTTGATATCTTACTACAAGTTACATTAATGTGAGAGTCCCATGTTAAAAATTCATCTAACTGTATGCCTAAGTATGTAAAAGTAGAACATTGTTTCAACTCAGACCCATTTAGTAAAAGTTTTACGTCAGAGTAGTCAGGTCTTTTATTTTGTTTATTCCTGAAAATTACTAAAGTTATCGAACGAAAACCAGTTTTGTTTTTTTTCGCATATTTAATGAACTATGACCTTTAACTTAGGCTGTGTTTTGATACCATGTACCTTCATATCAAATTTCATTAAAATCCGACGGACGGTTACTATATATACCCTCCGACTTCTTCGGCGAGGGGATTATAAAAATAAGAATAAGAATAATATAATAATAATAATAGTACATTTAAATAGCGCTAAAATACACATTTTGTAAGCACTGTACAATTAAGACAACTGCTAATTTTTGTATTAGTTTTCGTTGATATAAGACTCGAGTTGAGTTATGACTCCTAATCTAAATCAAATGAAAATCATCAAAAATTACATTTTGCACTGAGTTGCGACTAATTGGAAACTTGAGAAAATAAAAGAACAAGGGAAACGCTCTCTGCAGTCTCGCATGCATTACACAATTCGATATGATGAAAAATTGAGGTTGGGACATTATCTATAGGCAGGGTGGCCCATTAGCTGCCCCCCCTGAATCCTCTGAATATAATCAGCATTTTGAAGTGAATATTGGCTAAGAATCATCATCAGAAGAATTATTTACTATAATTTGCACCAAGATTGATAACTTTAATAGAATATGAACAAATAATAAAAATTGATTTATTAATTCTCATATTAAAGAGAAGATTCATTGATTTAAAAAACTAACTTTAATGTCATTATTGCAAAGGTTACACTTTGATTGGCCAAGGTTATCAAAAGCCAATGCTTAGACAACATTCAAAGTAATGAATATTAACAATTACAAAACGCTTAGATACAGCCCCGACATAGCACCTGAAAAGCTCTCCGGTCGCTGCTGAGATATGACGTCACATGTTGAACATGATGTGCACAAGCAGACGATGTCCCATGACATCTCACACAATTTCACTGCCTGTTTTGTCATCTTTTCTTCAGTTATTTCTCTTACTTCAATACCCTCAGGCGAAATGTTTAATCTATTGCCTCACTCTAAACCCCGTGCATGGTATTATTTGGATGAAAAATGCAAGGAAAAAAGAAGGAGAAGGAATCTGTCGCTTGTAAACAAAATAGGACGCCATTGTATTTTCAGCTGCATACACCGCGGCATGTTCGGCGTTTCAAGAGGGAACAAATGACGTCCATGCTATCATTACGGAGGTTTTTTAATTTGAAAGTGTGGTTTCTTTGATTGTTCATTACCCCCTATCCTGTGTATTTACAAACAAAAGAATTTAGTTTTCAGAATGGGGGTCATATCCCTTTTTGAATGATGTAAAATTCCATCACATTTATATACACTAAACTCATTATAATTTGAGAAGTAAAAGCATTGCAATTATGTTCATTCTTTATGGGGTGTCGTCTGCTTGGGCAGGGTTGGTTCATATTGTGACGGCATTAAAACATCGTTATTTTTCCGGCGAATCTCTCGCATATCCCAGATGCTATAGAGGTTGTTTTATTTGTATTTTTATAAATCACCCGATATGTAGTTGAACTAAAACTTGCACGATGGCCATCTGTTAGCTTACCAGTTTCTAGTAATACGCTATTTGCCATATTTGTGATTTTCTATGAATCCGCACTTTAAGTTGTGAAAACATAATCCAAGTCTACTGACCTAAAATTCCTTTGACCTTGACTTTGTCACCTATAAGACTAATCACTTGATTGATGATACTTGATAACCCCTATGTTCAAGTTTCATGGAATAGGAATGTATACTTTCAAAATTATGATAAAAATTCAAAATCGGAACCCTTTGTTCAGTTTTGATACTGATGCCACAACATAGTCCAAGTCTGTTGACCTGAAATGACCTTTGACCTTGACTTTGTGACTTGAAATTCTACTCACATGATCAAGGATACTTGATAAGCCTTTGATCCAAGTTTCATTGAATAAGAACTTATACTTTCAAAATTATACTAAAATCTCAAAAACTTAACCCGAGGTTAAGTTTTTGATGTTGACGCCACTGCCACCGGAAAAGCGGCGCCTATGTCTCGCTTTTTGCTACGCAGGCGAGACAAAAATAAAGGCGGGAAGGCAACATAGATGAAAGATAATTGCACCCCCTCACCCACACCCTATTTGAATACCATCTGTTTTGCATTTCATTAACCTATTACGATTGATGCTCCCCCCCCCCCCCCCCCCAGTGCCCTCTCAATGACAATGCTATGCCACTTAACAGATTCATACACAAATTCATACTAAGGTTAAGGCTACGGAATCAGTAATACATTATTAGCACCTTTTATTCACAATGATTGCCTAAAACAATTTAAATAGACTTTCTTCATTCAAAATGAAAGAAGAGATCATTTTGTCGGCCGGCTGGCAGAAGGGCATTAGCGCGCAAGTGTCTCGAAAACTACTTTTCAAATTATTCTCCTTTAAAGATTTAGATGCTGCTTGTAAGTATTGGCTTGCATGGCGATGTAGATATACAGTAGACTTGCAGGTGCACTATGTGAGAGAGAGAGAGAGGGAGGATTGAGGAGTCCTGAAAAGGACTCTGGGTAATCTATCTTGAGGGTTTGTAGTCCTGAAAAGGACTGTAGGTATAGTCTTAAAAAAGACTGTTGGTTATCTTTCTTAGCTTATAGTTCTAAGGAGAATTATAGCGCTTGGAGAGGATGAGTGGCGGGAGTGGCTCGATGTTTCGAACAGGTTGACTATTATGGTGCACCCGCAAGTCTAATGTATATTTAAAGATTTGTTTTATGATTAAAGTGCTTTCCGTCCCGAAAATTGGTTTAAAACTTTAAAGACTAATAGAAATCTTATGGTAGAAAACGTCCACAATTTTTTTTGGAAATAAGTCCGGTTTATAAAAGTTTGAGGTGATTTAGTGCTAACGCCCTTCTGCTGAACGTCTCATTTTTGACCTGAAATTGGAGCTAATGCTCTTCTGCTTGAATTGAGAAATAAAAAGCTAAATTATATCTCATTTCTTGATTTCAGTCATCATTTCACTTTTTTGGTACACATGTAATGTGCTTGGCTACTGCCGACAGGTTTAGTGATTGAATCCACTCGAAACCCTGCATCCTTGAGAAACTCTGTGGCTTTCTCTCGCCCCCAACATGTTCCTAACCCCACACTGCCCTCAAAGAACAGAGATATAGGCAGGCAATGGAATAAACTCATGGTATACAATCTAGAACGATAATCGTTCGAAGCATTCTCTGAGTGCTTTGTATTGCAGTCTGGATCTATCATCGAAAAGACACCATCTGGTTTGAGGATACGATTCAAAGCCAACAAAATCTTGTCAGCATGCGCAAGATCATGGATGACATCATTTGTGTAGATGTAATCAATCGTATTATTCCAATCTTCAGATATGCATGCTGCATCCTCACAGACAAACTCTACATTGGTAAGGCCCTTTTCCTTGGCCCGTTCTTTTCCATAGTTTATTGCCTCTTGTGAGAAATCCAGTCCTACAACAGTGCTGTTTGGATAGCTCTCTGCAAAAACAAGTGAGGCTGATCCTCTCCCGCAACCCAGATCCAATATTCGGATACCAGACTCTGAATGACACAAAAACAATGAAAGATCATCCAATATATATATAACAAAAGGCACTGTTGACATCACTTCCCCCCCCCCCCCCCCCCCACTCAAAGATAGCAAAAATCACTGATGCATTTCCAATTCTTCTTCATACATGTAGCCTACAATGGTTTAATGCAACAGGTGCTTTTGGCCAAAACAGCAGTTTCATAAATCAAACTTATAAAAGCTTTAAGGAGAATAGATTATAAAGAGTACTGTTGAAAGAAACTCACAACTACAATTTAGTCAGTGTCATTCAAAGTGGCTAAAATATAAATAAATGTAACATCTTCCCAATTTAGGTTCTGAATAATATAATAAATACTAACAACCTGAATTCTCATCCACTTAAATCATGAAGTCAGAAGAGAAGCTGGTCGGCTTCATATCTCAGACCACTGCACTACTGGTCTGACGTCACCACAATTCTGAGTCGACTTGGCTTTTCCTCCTACAAGGAAGCTTGCAATGCCCCAAATAATTTATGTTGAATGCTCATATCGCTATCCAGAACCCCAATTTGTATGATTTGACATTGAATATCCATATCTAATGTTATTGCACTTTCTTCCCAAATTAAATTGTAGTCAGAACATACAGTGTCGGTGGGCTTTACTTACTCATTTGTTCTTCTATTTGAGGCATAGACGGTATAAAATCTTGAACCATATGATTCAGAACCCATCTACTGCTAAACCTGGACATCATGGAATGAAAATCTGTGTATTCCGAGTATGAAAGTCCTGCAAAGACAAAAAGGAATTTTAGGTTTTCAGTTGAAGGATTTCCAGCGTATCAAGTTTTAAAATTCCAGGATTGTTATTTAAACATATTTTTAGTCAGTAACGACTTCCAATCCGATCATCAAGTAGTTATGCTGACACAAGGACAGCTGGTAATCCTAAATTATTTTCTTAAGGGGGCATGAGTGACCAATGCCATGTGACACAAATAATAATAATAATAATAATAATATTCTGTGTTTACCGGGTATATAGCGCTCAATACACCTATCCAACAATGTGCCTAAGCGCTTTACAGATATATTATTACCCCGGTCATCGAATTCAGGCTTACCCGCACACAATGTATGCACATTTCAAAAATTCCAACATCTTCTCATAGTCTTTGGTCATTTCATGCCCAGTGCAATAATAAGCATCATCGAGGGAACACAATTTACATTAAAAGTATAATTTCCTTTATTCTTGGTCTGATCCTCACAATAATAGGGTTTGATGCAATATCATCACATATATTCTAATCTTTGATGTAGTGAGAAGCGTATGGAATATAATACAGTGGACTTGCCCTCCTTTCGAGGGTTGAACAACACCTAGTATGAACAGCAAGTGTGATACATACTTGTGAGAGCCTTTGGTTTACTCAGGAATGTGCTCATAAAGACCACCTGTCTATAAAGATCACATTTCTTGTCTTTCTTGAGTGGACTTTATAAACAGGTTTCACTGTACAATGGACTTGCCCAGTAATATATACTTACCCCGCGGGCCATCTTTCTTGAGACAATCTAACAGCTTTTGGTAGACTCCACCGAAAATGGGTAACGCTGTGAGTACGGCTCCTAAATCACTGACACTGCTACCAGACTGGAAGAATGGTATACGATGAGGGGGAAGACTGTATTTCTCTGTCTCGGGGTTGATGTCGACGATGTCAGCTGCAACCATCACTCCAAGCCATTCTTTCACATATCTTAAAAGAAGAAAAAGTGGACTGTGTTTGCAAATCTTTGATAGATCATTCAGTAGTGTACTTTCGGAAGTACATGTATTCCAACATATTTGAATTGCAGTTTGTTTAATAATTTTCATCTCTTACATTTGATGTTATGTCAAGTATTTATACCTCAGTACACATTATATTGAAATTCAGAGGGGTCACGTTAAATATGGCCTGTGGTCTCAACATAATGCCAGGTTTTACTTTGGTGTATGTATTAGATTTGTGTTGTACAGATGTTGAAATCAAATTCATGTGAGCCGAGAAACTGCTCCTTGGCTACTGGCTAGTAGATAGTATGACTACGAGGCCTATTCCTCACAGTACAATAAAGACAGACATACCATACTTGAAAGTCAATTACCCGGAAGTCATAGTCATAAATTATGTCGGGGATCTGAGAAAGATCGATATCAAGATTCTCCCAAACTAAATGGGTTATATCAACAGAAAAATATGATATTGCATCATTTAAAGGAATACTTTACTACTTCAGCAGAAGGGATTAGACCACACAGCGAGCCATTGAGGTCACTGTGACAGGTGGCTATCTCATTAACTCAGCTCTCATTTAACATAAGAAAAAGAGGATCATGGGGGACCAACAGGCACCGATTGGGGAAGTATAGAGGGAGCAAGAGGCTACAAGTAGGACAGTGTGCCTTTAAGATTGCACAAATGTTGGAGTGTGCACATATATGTACATTTATTGAAAGGGGCTAGGGGGTAATATGTCTTTAAGTTTGACTAAAGCAACAAGGTCTACGGTATCTGCCAATTCTGGGCATTTTATGTCCCATTTATTACTAAAATAATAGACATTAAAAGAATCTTTGTTATCCTTTAAATTTGATCTGATCCACGTGATACATGGATTAGACTTATCATGTAAATAGGGTCACTAAGTTAGGTAATGGCAATATGATACCAAAGAAGAAGGAAAAAAAGAAGAAAATAAAACCCCTTAAACTTAACCCCTGGACCCAACACTGTACATGACCCTAAACCTATCCTAAAACCTAATCCTAACCCTATAGTTAGGATTACAATTGGGTATATAGTTATGTTAAGGGTTAGGTACAGTGTTTGGTTCTGGGTCGAGGCAAATATCGCAGAGAGAATGGTGGATCACACCTAGGGAGTGTCGTGGTCGAGTGGTTTAAGGCGCTTGACTGTAGATGCGGAGGTCGAGGGTTCGAATCCCGACACGGCACCAATATCCTTTGGCAAGATGTTTACCAGCACTTGCTACTCTCCACCCAGGGGGGTGTTTCATAAAGCTGTTCGTAAAGTTACGCATGACCTTACGAATGATTTGTATATGAATAGCCAAATGAGATGCTCAATCATTATTGATTATTATTTATTAAGTTGAACTGGGCAAATGTAGAATAACATTCTTATTATAACAACCATTTTTAATGCAAAGTATATTTTTTTCCATAGTTTAATTGAGGTTATTGGAAATATCAGAAAAAAATTTGGGCATCCTATCTGGCAATTCGTATACAAGTCGTTCATAAAGTCATGCGTAACTTTACAAACTCTTTATGAAACACCCCCCAGGTGTTAAAAATGGGTACCCGGTAGGATGAGAACGTTTATGTGGTTGGAGGAGCAAGTGTGCGCTTGTAAAATGGTGACTGGCTGGAATGCTCCCCAGGGAGTGGAAAATGTGCACACATTGTGTGCGGGTAAGCCTGAATCTGATGACCGGGGTAATAATATATATTTGTAAAGCGCTTAGGCACATCGTTGGATCGGTGTATTGAGCGCTATAGAAAAAACAGAAAAAACGGATCACCTTTCCTTGAGGCCAGCTGTATCAGCAATCTCCTTGACAGTCCTTTCCTCATCCTTCAGCTTTATAAGAGCTTCAAAGAGACCCGATTGAATTCCTAGAGACGTTGAAAGAGAGACAAACCCATGGATCACTAGGGTGCTGAATCTCTTCTCAAACTGCTCAGGAGTCTCTTTCTCCCCTGCTTCAGCCATAATTCTGAAAAGAAAGAGAACATAGTATATGACGATTATTGATGATAGGAATTGCATTGGATTCAAAGTGCTATAAAAACCAAAAAAATATAATGTATAGATTCTACTGGTACACAAAACTTTCCTGTATGGTCCAAATTCAAGCTCTAAAAACAGCCACTATTTACCACTGTGTGTGATTGACAATACTTTTGTTTCATCAGAGTTACTGGTCTAATGTTTTACAATTACACTACTGAAACAACCTTCTTAAAGCCAGAAATTTTAATGACAAGAAAATTCTGTCAACTGTTAACATTGGCTATTTTTCAGTGTTCTTGATTATAGAAATACTCCATTTTATTGTTCAAATAATGTACCTTCAAACAAGGGGGAAATAAGTATGATCTTCTACAAACTGGTGGGATGCTAATATGAATAAGCCCCCCACCCTTCTCCTTTCCTGACATGCCTGGAGGGCTGGATACCCTAATCCTCCTACCCCTAGGCTAAGTGAAACAGAAAGGCCTAGAACTAGAAATGCAAATATTACTAACGCTTGCCATTGTGCTTCCACAGATGTCTCTTAACTTTATGCATATGCAGCCACCTTTGCCCAGACATCAACCAATGACTTGTCCTACTTTTTGTTTTCATTTTGACTATTAATTTAGTTATACTAATATAAAAATATAACATCGTTTTCAAAATACCACCCCTAGCTGCCTATAGTCTACTAAACCAAATCTATACTTTATTTTGAGTAGTGCCCAAAGGGAAAAGGTGAATGATATTTTTATACATGACAAACAGAAGTTATCTGTTGCTATGTTCTTACTATTCATCAATGACATTTGTGACAATATCAACTCCACCATCTAGCTGTTCGCAGATGACTGTCTGTTACTCCGCACAATATCAACAGCAGAGATGGCACTATAAGCTCCAGTAAGCTAGACAGCTAGGCTTAAGGATTGGTCAAACCTCGGACACCAAAATGAAATTCTACCCTAAACAATGCCACACCATGAGAATCCACAGGAAAAGACACCAAATCACCCACACCTACACCCTGGGAGGTGAAGAATTGTGTGAAGTTTCCAGCCAAGCATACTTAGGAGATCAACTCCATGAATGACTCAGCTGGAAGCCACACATTGAGGCAGTGACATCAAAAGCGGGGAGAACCCTAGGCTTTCTGCAAAGAAACCTTGGGAAATGCCCATCCGAGATCATGAAGCTAGCTGACACTTCACTGATACCCCCACAGTTGGAATATGCTACTGTTGTGTGGGATCCCTACAAGCAGAACCCCATAGATCTTTTGGAGAAGGTTCAGAGGAGAGCTATCCGCTTTGTGTGTGGAAACTACCAACGTGAAGCCAGTGTCATCACCATGAGGATGAACCTTGACCTCCCTATAAACCCCAAGAAAGAAGATGACAAGCCCACCTAACAATGTTCCATAAAATAATTAACAAACAGATTTCCATAGTCCATACCGGACTACCTCCAATAACGAGAGAGGACAACCGGAGTCAAAAATATGTACTGCTTCATTAATCTCAGCTCCAACATGGACTCATCACACAGTTTCTAATTCCAAGAACCCTCATTGACTGGAATGGGTTACCTCAACAAACTTTCAAACTGCCATCCATAGAGCAGTTCAAGGTAGCCATCTATAAAGCCAAACTCAACAGAGCTTTCTTTTTTACTTGCACGAGTAGCACCTGTACATTAACTACTACCCTTAAGAGCACACATATTACGTGACGTCCACTGCCGGAAGCACCGCACAACCAACCCTCATTCAGATGCTGAACAGGCTTTGATGAGAAACGGCATAGACGTACGTCACAAAACGAAAGACACAATAATTACACAAAATTGTCAATTTGAGATTCACATCTACTGTTTCTGTAGTTATAGTCTTAAGACAGGGCTCGCTAAAAAATGAAATATGATACCGATATCAATATCATATTTCAATATCACCTACATTACGCCAAGACCCAATAATATAGCCGTTTATCTTGTGATCATACTACCGTCATATTTCAATTTTCAAACATTCATTCATGACTCTCTTTACTGGTCCAATTTTGTTCAAAACTTAATTTCGCCATTAGGCATTATAATTATAAATTAATATATTTCTCTTACTTTTTTGCTTTCATTCAAATGAACTTGTTGCAAGGTTTGGATTGCCCTTTGACTTTTGTTTTGGATTTGAGCAAGACTATGCTCATTCGTAATCGTGGTGCATGATACTCTAATACAATTTACTAGTTAAGTTTTTGGTAAACATGATGGTGCCACTTCAGTTCAAGTAAAAAATGCAGTTATCAGATTATCCTGCTTATGTGGTTAAACAATATCAATCATGTGTCAATAGACTAGGTAAGTAGAGAATCGCTGGATGTGACGCGTGACGTACACTACTTCTATAATTCTAGACTACTATACACAGTAAAAGTTGACTCCAGATCCAGATCCAGCGAGCTCCGAGTCCGACGGCGCGCGACGCGTCGGGCCGGGGTCGGAGCTCCCTGGAGCTGGAGTCTACTAACTAGAACCGTATCCGGGAACCGTATACAGTTTTAAACCTACCAATTTGATTCAGCTTCCAAGGCAATAGATTCTCTTCTCTGCAATTACAAATCTTTTGGGCTTTATTATTCAATTTGTTTTCAGATTCGATCTCTAGTAATAGCTCTAGCTCTGCACACACCGTATAATGTTCTCGGCGCGCGCTAGCTCGTAGACGGACACCACCCATAGAGCTATTCCAGGCGCTCGAATTTTCATTTTTAAAAATTGTAGTTTTCACAACAACTTGAACATTACAATTATAAAAATGTTTACAAAAACATTGAATGAGAAATAATTTCTCAATCAATCGAATCATGAACAAATTGAAACCCATTGTGGCAGTTTATTTATATATCTACCCGTCTTCTAATAACAATATACATGAAGTCTGGCATACGACTAAAACAAAGACAACGCCCCCATCTTATCAATACCCATCTTATATCTGGTTGAGTTGCGGCCATAGAGATATATACTACGCCTGTATATATCTCTATGGTTGCGGCCAAACGGCATACAAAAATTAAGATTTGTAAGAACCGACCACTCACTATTTTGGAGAATCTCAAGAATCAGCGTGATCGAGTTTTTCAAATAAAATACCAGTGCAAATCATTTGTTTATGGAGCCAGTAGTATAATTGGCACTGCATGAAACTCGACCGACTGAACTTTATAAATTGATAATTAAATTTTGAAATGTATCAAATACATGTATTTTAAGATACTTTGACGCGCATACTTTTAAGTTAATTTGTTTCTCGGTTTACACTCGCGTTGCAATCCACCTTAAAATTTGCCTACTTTAAAAAACTTGTTGAGTACTGTCATGATTGTGACACATCGCCCATCAAATGAAGTTACCCAGGCTATACCTATTTCACGATTGTGCAATCGGGTCTTTTTCTCGGTCTTCTTTTATTACATACGATATACTTCACCAATTAAGCTCCCTCTCGATCTCTCTCTCTGAAATCTTATTAAATGTCAAATGTATCAATTCCACTTGAAACATATCTCTTCCCGTTGCACTTTTCTACAAGTCCATAATTATGCCTACACTATATTAATAACATTTAGAGTAGATGATATATGGACTTCCTGTTAATTTCTATGGAATTCCCTCCCAAACTCATTACGTTGTATATCCAATATTCTGAACTAAAAACTCATCTCTGTAAATTAGCACATCAAATAGTATTTAAGGATAAGTAATGTTATAATTTTTCTTTTTGTAAGCACTTCATTGTTTTTTTTTTTTATATATTTCAAGTTCAAGTTCAAGTTTTATTTCAATTCAAGTCCATAAAAAACATATAAGATACAGATTATATACAATATAGAAAACACAAAATACACACAAAATGGAAACATGTCTACAAATATATCGGAATTATAAAAAGTTAAACAGCAATAGAAATGAATTGGGGAAACTGCAAATAAAACCATAAGGTTCTGTCGAGGCAGCTCCCTGTTATTAAAAGATACATATACAACTTCCAACAATTGGCTATAAAAATTATAACAATAACAAAACAGTGTACAAAACATAGGAGACGTATTAACATGCAAATATTATTATAGATTTAAAAACAGATGAAGTATTTTTTTAGTTTAGATTTAAAAGAGTTTAAGAAAGCAGTATCACGTATATCTTTGGGGAGGGAATTCCATATTTTCGGGCCAGTGTGTCTAAAAGTAAATAAGGAATTTGTTGATGAATATTTTTCAATAAAATAGTTATCAGGATTTCTAGTATTATAATTATGAACATATTTTTTACATTTCATCATAGTGGTAAGATTAATCGGCAGTTTATCAGTTTTATGTTTAAAAACCATGAGTGATATACAATATTGATTCAATTGAAAAATATTTAAAAACTGTAGTTGTTGAAATAATGGTATTGAATGGGCATTGAAATCAGACATAAGACATATTCTTACTATACGCTTTTGTAATATATGCAGTCGTTGTAATCTCGTTGGGTATATGTGTTGCCCCATACAACATTACAATACATTAAATACGGTAAAACCATTGTATTATACAATAAAATCAAAATATTTTGTGGCAAGATATGACGTAATTTGCTGATGACACCAATATTTCTTGAAATTTTGTTTGAAATGGTAAGTATATGAGCATTCCAAGTTAAATTTTGGTCAATAATTACACCTAAAAAGCTAGTTGATTGCACTCGTTTTATCGGAACATCATTCATCTTTATATTTAATACATTCAATGAATCAGCTGAAATAATTTTTTGCTTATAATGAAAATATATAAAATTTGATTTAGATGTATTCAAAGACAATTTATTACTATTGAACCATTGCGATACATGCTGCAGCTCATTATTTAAAGTTTGACATAAAATATTAATATCTTTATGAGAATAGAGGATATTGGTGTCATCAGCAAAAAGGACAAATTTCAAAATGTTTGAACAATAATTTAAATCATTTATGTACAATAAAAATAAAAGAGGACCTAAAATTGAGCCCTGAGGGACTCCACACGTGACTTGCATTGGGTCAGATAAAACATTGTTATATACAACTATTTGGTGTCGATTATTCAAATAATTTTTCAACCATGTGTAAGCAACACCTCTTATTCCATAGTAATTCAATTTATCTAACAAAATATTGTGATCTATAGAATCAAAGGCTTTGCTTAAATCTAAGAAAAGACCTACAGTGTGTAATTTATTACTTAAGGAAGATACTAAATAATCATGAACATCAATTAGAGCCATTTCAGTTGATACATTTTTCGTAAATCCATATTGGCAAGAATGTAATATTGTATTGTTTAATAAAAATGTATTCAAACGATTATATACAATTCGTTCTAAGATTTTTGAAAAAAAAGTTAAAACTGAGATTGGTCTGTAATTGCCTAAATTATGAACATCATCTTTTTTGTATATTGGGGTGACTCTCGCTATTTTCATATCAGATGGAATAATTCCTGTACTTAAAGACATATTAAAAATATGAATAAGAGGTTCTAAAATATAATCAATAACTTTCTTAATTACACATGGATTAAAATCATCTACTCCACAACTTTGAGTACTTTTTAATGATTGTACAATTGTATTTATTTCATTTGCATTAACAGGTTTTAGAAATAAAGATGTAGCACATGGTTGAGGCAGAAAATCTCTATAATTTACAATATTATTTACAGGAATAGTATTGCATATATTCAATCCAATATTAATAAAAAAATCATTAAAAGAATTTGCAATATCATGTGGATCATGAATATTTTGTCCATTTACTATAAAATATGAAGGCAAAGTTTTCCTAGATTTACCAAATATTTCATTTATTACAGACCATGTTTGTTTAATATTACCTTTAGTTTTCTTAAATCTATTTGCATAATATGCCTTGCGTGCCATTTTTAATAATTTATTTACCTTGTTGCGAGCTTTATGATACTTAAGTTTATTATTAGAAGAAGAATTCTTACAATATATTCTATACAACTTGTTTTTATTTTTGATTACATTCAATAATTCTTCGCTTAACCAAGGTTTCTTGCACTTATTCTTATTTTTTCTAGTAGAATACGTTAAGTTTTTATCATAATATACCATAAATCTATGTTTAAACCGACCATATAATACTTCTACATTACTGGGATACATAACCCCATTCCAATCCTCATTATTCAAATCCAACTTTAAACTATTTATAGTACGTTCATTGATTATACGTTTTTTAGGAATATTACACACATAATCTCTATAAATAATTTTCCCTGTTATTTGAAATATTGGTAGATGGTCGGATGCATCATTAAAAAATATTCCCAGGGTTATACATGAAAAAACATTGTTTGTAAATATATTGTCTATAAGAGTTGCACTACTTACAGAAATACGTGTGGGTTTAACAATTAGTGGCAAGAGTGATGAGGAATGTAACATGTCTAAAAAATCAGCACTATATTTATTTGAACATTTTAAAAGATCAATATTAAAATCACCCATAATATAAATTAATTTATTTTCTTTATTAAGTTTTTGTAAACATACATAAACTGCGTTAATAAAGCTTTCTACTCTTGATTGCGGTTTCCTATAAATTATTCCAACAATTATATTTTTTCCAATCTTATTCGTAATCTCAATAAAAAGACATTCATTACCATCGCATTGCAATAAAATATCATTTCTAATTTTAAAATTCAAAGAGTCCAAAACAAGAAAAGCCACTCCTCCTCCTCTACCACTAATACGATCAATATGAATGAATGAATATCCTTCTAAATGAAATAAAATGGGAGTATTACTTTGAATCCATGTCTCCGTGAAACCATAAATAGAAAAAGAGTAACTTAATGAATGAATAAATTCACTTATAGCTAAAAAATTCTTGGATAAACTTCTTGCATTGAAATGTATAATACTAAAATCAGAATCTAATTTTGGTAAAGACATAAATTCATCTTCCAAATAATAATTACTTTCAACAATATCGTCCTGTAAAAAATCATCGTCATCATTGTCACACGCTGGATCACATTCTAAAGAATGTTTAAATGTATTTTTAAATTTATTTATATCAATTTTATGTTCATGCAATGGTGTTGAAAAAATATTCTTAAATTCATCATCGCTCAAATCAGAAAATGGAAACACTGGGTTTAAGCATATGGGATACTGTGCGTCATGTGTATCATCCATGTAAAAGGAGAACATTAAATATGACCATGACAATCCGTCTACATAAAGACAAACAACAAAACATAGGGGTACAATAAATACAGAACATAACAATTAATATACTGTAATAACAAAGTATGTAACAAGTATTTTTGTTAAATGAGGGGAAAAAAATTAAATGAAAAGTTCACTCACTTAGTTCAGAATGTGCCTACCCTAACCAGACTTTAAAACTTCCGTAGGTCGTCTTTGCACAAGATCAAGTGTTTTTTGTTGTTTTTGTCAGTCATGAGAATACGCCCATCTCGTGTCCATGCTGCTTTTACTTTCTCAGAGGTTCGTACATGTGCAAGCAGGTCTTGATTTGCTTTCGTCAGATCTTCCTGGATGGACTTCCGCTTACCGGCGAGCTTCCGTCGTTTGGAGATTACTTCCTGGCGCTTTCTATATGATGTAAACTTCGCGATGATTGGGCGTTTTTGTTTTTGTTTTGTTTTTGTTTCATCTTCCTTTTATGATCGTGTTATACTTTAAATAATTATGTAAATTGTAAAATTGTAAAGCGCATTGAAATGTCAACAGACATGAAATGCGCTATACAAATTATTATTATTATTATCATATATTATTCCAAAACATTATAGTAAACATATTTTGCAGCCAACATCAAATTCTGTAGAACTTACAGAAATTAAGAATATGTCAAGTATATGTCTTACCTGTGTGATTTAAACATTAACGATGTCCTATATTATTCAAGGTATGCAAGCTAGGAAAACCGTTTACTTTCTAGCTAGGCTTCACTGTCAGAAACTGATGAGTGACTGACTGACTGACTTCCGTTTCTTTGGTAATAACGTACATAAAATGAGCTGTAACAGGTACATGAGCATTGGTCTGTACATCAATAACCAACTATTTGTAATGGCCAAACTTAAACTAGAATCTTTGCGCAGCACAAAGCGTACGATTATTCGGTACAAGGGCCTGAAAATCAGTCTATTTACTAAAAGGATTGCAATCCCTAAAGTCGATTCGAGCTAACGGTCGTTATTTTCCCACAAAAACACATTTCTAAGCCCTTTCCTTTTGAGGGAAGTTCTAAATTAGTATCATTTTTCAAATCCTGGATGAATTTTAATAACCTTTTCATTTTTTGACCCGCAAATGGGACATACCTTTAAAGAAGCATTCAGGGACCAAATAACTCGATATCATGAATGGTGTAAATCAAGAAAATACAAGAGATATTACACAGATACACATAAATGCATAACACATACTTTCAGTTTAATGCACATAACATTATCAAATACAATAAAAATAAATACCAAAATGACATTTTGGTAGCAATAATGCCACAGATAGTAAAATAAATTAAAAACAGAACTTGCATAACTATCGTTTAATTTCATGTTTAATGCCATTCAAATTACAGAAACAAAAGTAGAATCACATTATTATTCAGAATTATACTGTTGGAAAAAATGCTGTACTAAGCCTGAATTTGATCCGATATGTGATATGTAATTACAGGCCAGGGTCACGGTCCCATTACTATCTTGCTCTTAATGTAGACTAATTGTGATGATTCGTTCTTCATTGAACTAGAATTCTTAATCTCATATTCTTCAAGTGACTCTCATAATATATTTATTAACAGTATCATAACTACTCTGCACAAAGCACCTAGAGAGAAATGGTATTACCGCGACTTTAGCCCAGCTGCCCTAAAGGACTGTCAAAATATTTTTGTTTAACTTCCTACCAGATACCCATTTACTACACATGATTGGAGAGTGGCCAACTTTGTTAAATGTTTTCCTTAGGTCATTAATGACGAGACTGGAATTTCTGAAATGTGAACCATGTGATCCAAACTAAATCACGTATCCATGGGAACATGACATCTCTATGTACAATATGCGTGTAATATTCATGATACTAGTACTCTGTTCTGTCACTATTTTATACAGCATAATAAGAAACAATAGTCTTAATTAATAATGTTTCTGACCCTAAGGCCAAGTATCAAAAGTAACGAGTTTCTCGTCCGGACTTTTTAAAAAAATGGAGGCAGTGCCTTACTATTTTTCTTATTTTTTCTATTTTCTCCCAAGATGGCCGCTGTGCCAAGATATATTTATTTACATATTGTGCTATTTGAGTATACTGATGCAATGCAATGTGACAAAACAAATGATTTGTATAATTTTAGTCCACTTGCTAAGCAAGTTTAAAAAATCAGAAAGAGTGAAACATGTACAGTGTTCAGCTTGAATTAGCTATAGGAGCTATTTATACAAATTACAAAATGTTTTACATCACAGCATTTTTTCCCCTTTTTTTCTGAATAGTAAATACATGTAGTAAAAAAAAAGGAAGCGGGTGGGGTTTTTGTTATTTGGCCTAATATGTTGCTGTAATTTTAACACCATATAGGCGTAATGAGCAAAAACTTTTGGTGGGGGTCAAAACAAAATCCGCATCACCACCAAGTAGCACAATGCGGCGGCGGAGCGTCTACCAAAATAGGGGGGGGGGGGGACAAAAAAAAGGGTCACTTTCTGGAGAGAAAAAAAGGGGTACCTAAAAAGGGAAACATTAAAAAAAAACATAAACCATTTTTAGACATCGGCATATATACCCCTACAGCGTCATGATTGTGATTACACTACCAGGAATGATATCAGTATTTGTTTCTTTCTTTACGTGGTGCAAGATACTGCTTAGTTAAACTGAATACCTTGCAGTTGGGTGTGACGGTCTAAATATTAATTTTCGAGCGAGCGAAGCGAGCTGGCAAAAATAGAAGATCTGTGAGGTCCTTATATGGAAGACAAAAAACAAACCCAGATGAGTATTATGCACAATCTAAATGAGAAAGACTGAAAAGTTCTTTTATAAGTAACATAATTACACCATTTATAATTGCAAGTGAGTGTAGCGAGCGAGCTCTAGGGAAAATTAAAGAAAAGGGGGCTCTAATTAAGTCGCCTTGATGCATGTTATGGAGAAAGGAAAAGTATGCACTTATTAAAAGGGAAAAGGACAGTTATTAGAAAAGAAAAGGGGCACTTGTCCTATGTAAAAGAGGCTTCGGGGGGGGGGTATCTGAAAAAGTGGGGGCACAGTGCCCCCCCCCCCCCCCACCGGGAGTGCCGCATCTGGCATAATGGGCAAAAGTAAGAGAAAAAACCCAGGAAAATCATGTAATTTCAGCAACATTCGTAAATCACATGGTATCGAATTACAAATAAACCACGTTTGAATTTTATTTGGGAGTCAACTGCCCCCCCTCCCATATGTACGCCAGTGCTCAGGCATATCTTGTATCTCAAGCTTTCTAGTTTTCTGATGTCATATCCGGGTTGCTCTCATCTTCTCTCCTACTACAAGGGAGTCTTCATATACAGACTCTCTTTTGATATTGTACAGACATTTCAAGAACATTCGAATGAAACCACAACCAGCTTGATGTGTGGGCTCGCTGTCAAAACATTGATAAGAAATTAGCTAGATTAATCTTTAAAACAGATCAGGAACATTTAAAAGGTAGTCTAGTTAATCTGACTCTTCTCATTGATGTTATTATTCAGATTCAGATTTGTTCATTATAATCGTTGATTATGACGTGATTCTATATAGACCAAAAAGCTTTTGCCATTTAGAAGTATGTTACAAAAGAACATACATGTGTGATCCAATGTCTATGTTCTAAGTACAGGTATATGCAGGTTTCAGAAGGAAATGATTGGATACACTACGTGACATTTAAAAACAAGGAAATCATTTTTTCCCCTTACTGATTGTGCTTAGCTAGATTGCAGACACTTCCAGACATTACACTCTGTAATATGTGGAGATGGTTTTGAATGCTTCCCCATAACTGGTTTTATCCATACTGAAAGACTAATTACTCATATTAGCAATTTACTTCGTAATAGAGTTGACGTTTGATGCCAATGTAGAAAAGCATATCGAAATCGGTTGTTCAAAATGAGCATACCATGCGAGGATCCTGTTGCTAAAGAACCTGATGATACTGAACAACGCCAGATCGATTCTGCTCTGGGCCGTTTTACCTCTGTCAACGATGCAAATGAAGATGTGGTCCAATCGAAGAGCAGGCATGGGAAAATCTTGGAGCCAGAAAAGATATTTGATTTCATTGTTTGCAATCATGAGTCTAATAAAGAGCAAGCGAGCAGAATCAACGGGGAATTGGAGAAACTGGGCCTTCGAGGGTACATCTATGAAAGAGACATGATTGCGGGGCAGTATAAACTCACAGCTCATGAACAAACCATTCCGACCACCAAAAGTATTATACTTCTGATTTCAACGGAAGCTCTCACGTGTGACGATTTTAAGCGTAAAATGCACGCACCCAGTAACTTGAACGTAATTCCTATTTACATAGGCCTTTCCAAGGAGAAATATCCAAGACTTCTTCGACATCATTTTGGAATCCAGTATACGAATGATGCAAACTTCTGGTATCAAATTCACAAAGCGATCACAACAAGACCTATGAAAGACAGCGAAAGTTCCACGGAGGCAAACCGATCAAAACTTTTTAACAAAGAGCCCTTATCTCAGGCTTCGCCATTACCAAGAAAAAGCAAAAACCCGATCGAGAAATCTTCGCCTAGTTCGAAACAGAAGCCAGAGAAGAAGTGGTGGCCATTTCGCTCGAAGCAGAACGGGGAGAAAGAAATGCCGCTGTCTATTCAAATGCAAACGATCAGAACAAACGGGGAAGCTTTGGATGATGAAGCAAGCAATAATTATACCACATCATGATGACAAGACCTTTACCAAATCAACAACAGAGTGAACAGACCAGACAAAATAATACCCTACCCATAATGGCCAAGCATAAGTTGGTATGGAGATGCGACTCGGGTATTAGCCTTTAAGGTTTTCCATGATCTGGTGGTGCCTCATGTTATGTCTTTATCTCGACATTTTCGGGACATGATGTTGTTAAAATTCTGGAGAGAGATGTGTATTTTGTGTACTTTGTTATGTATAGCGCCTTGAGTAAGTTATTAGATAAGTGCGCTTTTTAAGTAATTATTATTATTAGTAGTAGTAGTAGTAGTATTAGCAAGGCCGACGTAAGGTATTCAGATTCCTCATTTTTGGGTATATTCCATTTGCAACACCCCAGCATTATCCTGTCCATGCAATATCCTACACATTCATGATTGTGTGAACCAATGTATATATTCTGAGTACAGGTAGGCTACATGCACAGATAATGAAGTTTACAAACAAACAACAAATTCCCAAACTGAATTTAAGGTTTGAAAAGGAAAGATTTTATTGAGTTTCAGAAATGATAGCAGACACGTACTACACGACATGTGAAAACAAGGAAATCATTCATGACAATACATTACTGAACTGACATTTAGATATGTGTAAATAATACTAATTAGTTCACATGTATAACCGTCCATGGTGGTTTGTGTCGAGTGATTGGTACACGATACAAGAAATGCATCACAGATTAGCATACACTAAATTCACTTTACATTTGATATAAATCATGGAATTAACTTAACTTAGAATATTTGCTAGGAATACATAAGCCTCTTTAGGTAAGTTGAAAGACATGTACATGAATAATATAAATCGATTACAAATAAATTTCAATAACATCGAAATTATAATTGTATAGTTACAGTCGCAGTACAGATATGAGTTGTCATATATGAAGTGTAACAGGTCAGAATTGAACTGTTTTGTGGTGTGATGAGTCTTTTCACCACAAAACAGTTCAATTCTGTTTTCACCACAAAACAGTTCAATTCTGACCTGTTACACAAGTACATGTAGATACAAAGAGAAACTTGAACACAGCTCTACCCACCAGGGCCCGAGCAGTCTTATAAGTTATATCTGACTATCTACTAATGATTGTTAACAAGTTTTCTAGAATAAGAAGTTTATAGTATTGCATGATATATATGAGTACTAGTAGCATTGTAACACAGCTACAGTCTACAGAAGAAGAAAAATATGGAGTCTTGACAATGCTAATAATACTAATCATAATAGTAACAATACTAATGATGATAATAATAATACTGATAATCATACTAATAATTAAAAATGAAAAAATATATCATTTATATGGCAGAAAAATAGATTCCTGTATCTCGGCCATCACTTCACTTTTTTTGTACACATGTAATGTGCTTGGCTACTGCCAACGGGTTTAGTGATTGAATTCACTTGAAACCCTGCATCCTTGAGAAACTCTGTGGCTTTCTCTCGCCCCCAACATGTTCCTAACCCCACACTGCCCTCAAAGAACAGAGATATAGCCAGACAATGGAATAGACTCATGGTATACAACATAGAACAATACTCATTTGAAGCATTCTCTGAGTGCTTGGTATTGCAGTCTATATCTATCATGGAAAAGACACCATCTGGTTTGAGGATACGGTTCAAGGCCAACAAAACCTTGTCAGCATGCGCAAGATCATGGATGACATTAAATGTGTAGATGTAATCAATCGTATTGTTCCAATCATCAGGTATGCATGCTGCATCCTCACGGATAAACTCTACGTTGGTAAGGCCTTTTTCCTTGGCCCGTTCTTTTCCATAGTTTATTGCCTCTTGTGAGAAATCCAGTCCTACAACAGTGCTGTTTGGATAGCTCTCTGCAAAAGCAAGTGAGGCCAATCCTCTCCCGCAACCCAGATCCAATATTCGGATACCAGACTCTGAATGACACAAAAACAATGAAAGATCATCTAATATATAACAAAAGGCACTGTTGACATTACTCCCCCCCCAAAAAAAAAAACAAAAAAAAAAATCAAAAAAAAAAAAATCAAAAAAAAAATCACTGATCTAGTGATGCATTTTCATTTCTTCATCATACATGTAGCATACAATGAATTAATGCAATAGGTGCGTTTGGCCCAAAACCTTTGTTTCATAATTCAAACTTATACAAGCTGTAAGTATAGATTCCAAACTTAGTACAATTACCTGATTTTGTTTTCTTTTTCTATTGATCCTTATAGCCTATAACCATACTGTCACCAATCTATGCACACCCATTTTGTAGCATACTAAGCTCAAGTGAAACCTTAACTTGATTCTATTCTTTAACCTTTGGAAATAAACTGTTAAGCCTCTTGACGCTGTTATAGGATTAGGTAGAAGAATGGAGTGTGAAGTATTAAAAATATATCAGAAGTATCTAAGTAAATAAAATTCTAGTCTGAACATACAATGTCATTTAATTTAATTTGTTTTTAAAATCAGTGTGACTTACTCATTCGTTCTTCTATTTGAGGCATGGATGGTATAAAATCTTGGACCAGATGTTGCAGAACCCATATACTGCTATGATTGGACATCACAGTATGAAAATCTGTGTATTCTGAGTATGACAGTCCTGCAAAGACAAAAATGTGCAATTCTAGTGGTTAATTCCCAGCAAATCGGGTTAACAAAATTCCTGGATTGTTTTCCCTGATGGAGTTTCAAAATTCCAGGATTATTATTTAAACATATTCAGAAACTACTTCCACTCAAATCATCCAGTAGGATGCTGTTTAGACGCAAGGGGGGGGGGCTTAAGTGACCCATGCCATGTGACACAAAACTAAGATCTTAGGTCCTTGGAACCTTTCATGTGGACAAATCACTGTAGCTAATATTAACCTTAAAGATAAAGACCAGTACGTCATGCGATTGCATTGTGAAAGAAACGTTGTGGAATCGATCAGAAAAGGTTGATCATCTAGCATATACGTATTGGTGTGTACTGCAAGGTTCTGGAATCATCAAAATGATAAGAAAAAATGGCCCAGTCTTGATAAAGTAACAAGCACTGTACCGGTACACAGAAAGATGTATATGAGACTACACAAATTGGGTCCGATTTTCAACGAAAATATCATGGGTCCGTCTTTTCGAAATTTCGAAATTTTTCAGGTGTTTGCATGAGGGTTGAACAACACGTTATGAACAGCGTCATACATACTTATGAGAGCCTTACTAACTAATGCGCTTACAAAGACCACCTGTGAAAACAGATCATGTTTTTGTCTTCCTTGAGTGGACTTTATCAACAGGTTTCACTATACCATGGGCTTGCCCGGTAATAGGCCTATATTTACCCTGTGGGCCATCTTTCTTGAGACAATCTAACAGCTTTTTGTAGACTGCACCATACATGGTTAAGTCTGTGAGTGTGACTGCTAAATTACTATCACTACTACCAGACTGGAAGAACGTTATACGATGAGGGGGGAGACTGTATTTCTCTGTCTCGGGGTTGATGTCGACGATGTCAGCTGCAACCATCACTCCAAGCCATTCTTTCACATACCTTAAATGAAGAAAAAGTGGACTCTGTTTGCAAATCGTAAATAAATCATTCAGTGTACTTTTGAAAAAACATTATATTGCAACATATTTTGAATGCCTTTTGTTTAATAAATTCCATCTCTTACATTTGATGGTATGTCACAAGTATTTATAGTTTATACAGTATACAAAATAGAATTGTACGCATATTTTTTCCTTCACACCCAGACTTGACATATTGTTAAACATGGTTGTTGTTATTTTGCAGTGGCGGATCCAGGGGGGGGGGGGGGGGGGACGTGCCCCCCCCCCCTGGATCCGCCACTGCAAAAATATGTTAAAATCAGCCCTATATTCGCCCAAAATGTACGGAAAAACAGGGACGTGCCCCCCCCCCCTCCCCCCCCCCGGCCAAAAAAAAAATATTAAAAAATTTATTTAAAAAAAAAAAAAAAAAAAAAAAAAAATATGCCAATGGCTGACCTAAAAGGGTGACCTTACCCCCCCCCCCCACAACGGAGAAAAATGTCAAATTTAAAGATTTTGTGACCCCCCCCCCAAAAAAAAAAAAAAACAACAAAAAACAAACAAACAAACAAAAAAACAAAAAACAAAAACAAAAACAAAACAAAACAAAACAAAACAAAAAAACAAAACTCTCGCCAGAGAGAATGTTGGATGGATCACACCTTCATCACTACCTTTCCTTCAGGCCAGCTGTATCAGCAATCTCCTTGACAGTCCTCTCCACATCCTTCAGCTTTATAAGAGCTTCAAAGAGACCCGATTGAATTCCTAGAGAGGTTGAAAGGGAGACAAACCCATGGATCACTAGGGTGCTGAATCTCTTCTCAAACTGATCATGAGTCTCTTTCTCTCCTGCTTCAGCCATACTTCTGAAAAGAAAGAGAAGTACAAAGTGTATGATGATTATTGATGATAGGAATCACATTGGATTCAAAGGGCTATAAACCCCCCCAAAAAAAATCTAATGGTACACAAAATATTCCATAGTATGGTCCAAATTCAGATTCAAGCTCTAAAAACAGCCACTATTTACAACTGTGTCCGACTGAAAATAGTTTTGTGTCATCAGAGTTACTGGTTTTACAATTATACTACTGAAACAACCTTCTTAAAGCCAGAAATGTTAATGACGAGAAAATTCTGTCACCTGTTATCATTGGCTGTTTTTCAGTGTTCTTGATTATAGATATACTCTATTTGTATTGCTCAGATGATGCACCTTCAAACAAGGGGAAAAGAAGTATGATCTTCTGTATAAATAAGCCCCCCCCCCCCCTCCTTCTCCTTTCCTGACATGCCTGGAGGGCTGGATATCCTAATCCTCCTACCCCTAGGCTAAGTGAAACTTAAAGGCCTAGAAATATCAACAGCAGATGACACTACCAAGCTCCAGGAAGACCTAAACAGATAGGCTTAAGGTCTGGTCAAACCTCAGGCAGATGAAATTCAACCCTAAACAATGCCACACCATGAGAATCCACAGGAAAAGACATCCTTGGAGTTGAAGAATTGTTTGAAGTTTCCAGCGAAGCATACTTAGGAACGACTCAGCTGGAAGCCACACATTGAGGCAGTGATGTCAAACTGGCGCATAGCCGGGGGGGGGGGGGGGGGGGGGGGGGGGGGGGGGGGGGCGAGGGGGCGATTGATATCAATATCATAAAAATATTATCACCAAGTTACAAGTATAGTTTGGATTGCCCTTTGACTTGAGTAGGTGCTCATTCGAAGTGGATGCTTGTTAAGTTTTTGGTAAACATGTTGTAACTGCAGTTCAAGTAAAAAATAATACAGTTACTTAGTTAAACAATATCAATAGAAGGCGTCGGTGTCGGAGCTCCCTGGAGTTACATACGTATCACTACAGCTTGTATAAGTAGTAGTAGTACTATAGTAGACTAGATCTACTCATACTATTACAGTTTTAAACTTACCAATTTGATTCAGCTTCCAAGGCAATAGCTTCACTTCTCTAGAGCTGTATGATTTGTTTTCAGATTCGGTATCTACTATAGCTCAGCTCGCGCTCGTCATTGGCCTCGATCGAACTACTACAAAGCAGGGAGGTGTTTTAAACTCTCATAAAAATATCCCTGTACAAAGGTGGATTGGCATATACGTTTACGTTACTACCAGGTGAGTGGTTAACACCAGATTATCTATAGTTCCATGCGCTCCTATTTTCATTTGCCAAAATTGTAGTATTCACACTAACTTGAACATAACAATTATAAAAAAATGTTTACAAAAACATTGAATGCAAAATAATTTCTCAATTAATAGAATCAATTGAATTATGAAAAATTGAAACAAATTGTGGCAGTTTATTTATATATCTACCCGTCTTTTGACAAGAATATACATAAAGTCTGGCATACGACTAAATCAAAAGAAACGCCCCCTTCTTAGCCATACATCAGTATAAGAGCTCTGGAATAATGAGTTATTTTTTCTCGAGGGAAAGTTCGTAAATAGGCCTACCCTGTTTTTAATTTTGGTGCTATTACAATTGATGTTGTTGTTATCTTAGAACCACTTTCAACCGCTTCTGGGGGCTCCGCCCCCTGGACCCAACACCAAATTGCGTCCTGCCAGTGTCACAAATAAGGTATACAATTTATTGCCCAAAACCCAAATTGCCCAAATGCTCATCTGACGACAATAATTACCCAAAACCCCTGAGCTTCAGGGGCTCCGCCCCCTGTCCCCATGCCAATTCGTGACCTGCCAGTGTCACAAATAAGGTATAAAATCATGCTCATCTGACAGTAATTTATTACCCACAACCCCTGAGCTTCCGGGGGCTCCGCCCCCTGGACTCCACGCCAATTCCTGACCTGCCTGTGTCACAAATTGATATAAAACTATGCTCATCTGACCGTTATTTATTGCTCCCTGGACCCCACACCAATTCGTGACCTGCCAGTGTCACAAATAAGGTATAAAATATGCACATCTGACGATAATTTAATGTATAAAGCTCCTGAGCTTCTGGGGGCTACGCCCCCTGGACCCAACACCAATTTGTGTCCTGCCAGTGTCACAAATAAGGTATAAAATCATTTTGGTGCTATTACATTATTGATGTTGTTGTTATCTTAGAACCACTTTCAATGATAATGGTTCTCTCAATATGGCTATAAACAAACAGGTTAATCAAGCCAGGAGAGTATGGGGTTTTCAGAACTTAGACTGTATTAAAATATGTGATAGAAAATTCCTTAAAAGCTTGCTTAAACTTAACCGTGGCACTGCAAACTGTATGCTTTATGGCGAAGTTGGTAGATTTGTTTTAGCTAGTAAAGTGGAGAAACGTATCAATTTTGGGGGCGAGGATTAGTCAGGGTAAAACATGTAAGCTTTCATACATTATTTATAGTCTGTTACGTAAGCTACATGAAAGTTGTGATTTTGAATCAAGGTGGATTGTGAAATTTAAAAGTATCCTAGACAAGAGTGGAATGTCAAACTTGTGGGTCGAGGACTCCCCCTTGAACCTTGGTTGGGTTAAGTCAAGTTTAAAGATATCGTTTATGCTTTAATTATAGGCTTTTTAAACAGGAAGGTAGTTTGGAGAACTATTTGTTGAAATTGGACGTAGGTCATGGCAGTGGCGGGTCTAGGGGGCCGGGGGTGGGGCCGTCCCCCCCCCCCCCTGGCAGAAAAAAGAAGGGGAAAAAAGAAGGGAAAAAAGGGGGGGAAGGAAAAAAAAGAAGGAAATAAAAGGGAAAAGATATCAAAGGTATCAAAATATGCTCATCTGACCGTAATTAAATGCCTAAAACCCCTTGACTTCCGGTGGCTCTGCCCCCTGGACCCCACCTAGGGCCCTATTGCGGACGGCTGGATGCTAATCTGACCGCAATGTAATGCTTAAAACCCCTGAGCTTCTGAGGTCTCGGCCCCTGGAGCTCACGCTAAATAGTGTCCTGCCAGTGTCACAAAATACTAATAAGGTAACAAAATATGTTCATCTGACCGTAATTAAATGCCTAAAACCCCTAAGTTTCCGGGGCTCCACCCCCTCGATCCCACCAGGGACCCTAAGGCGGGCCCTGCATGCTTGTCTGACCGTTATAAAATTCCTAAAACCCCTGAGCTTCTGGGGGCTCCGCCCCCTGGCCCCCACGCAATTTAGTTACCTGCCAGTGTCGCAAATAAGGTATAAAATTATGCTCTTCTGACGATAAATTATTGATGTATAATCCTCTGAGCTTCTTGGGGCTCCGCCCCCTGGACCCAACACCAATTTGTGTCCTGCCAGTGTCACAAATAAGGTATAAAATCATGCTCATCTAACAGTAATTTATTGACCAAAACCCCTGAGCTTCCGGGGCTACGCCCCCTGTCCCCACGCCAATTCGTGACCTGCCAGTGTCACAAATAAGGTATAAAATTATGATCATCTGACAGTTATGTATTACCCACAACCCCTGAGCTTCCGGGGGCTCCGCCCCCTGGACCCCACGCCAATTCCTGTCCTGCCAGTGTCACAAATTGATATAAAACTATGCTCATCTGACCGTATTTTATTGCCCCCTGGACTCCACACCAATTCGTGACCTGCCAGTGTCACAAATAAGGTATAAAATATGTACATCTGACGATAATTTAATGTATAAAACCCCTGAGCTTCTGAGGGCTCCGCCCCCTGGACCCAACACCAATTTGTGTCCTGCCAGTGTCACAAATACTGTATGAAAAAAAATTCTGACCGTTATTTTTTGCCCAAAACCCCTGCTCATCTGATGATAATTTAATGTATAAAACCCCTGAGCTTCTGGGGGCTCCGCCCCCTGGACCCAACACCAAATTGCGTCCTGCCAGTGTCACAAATAAGGTATAGGCCTACAATTTATTTCCCAAAACCCAAATTGCCCAAATGCTCATCTGACGACAATAATTGCCCAAAACCCCTGAGCTTCAGGGGCTCCGCCCCCTGTCCCCACGCCAATTCGTGACCTGCCAGTGTCACAAATAAGGTATTAAATCATGCTCATCTGACAGTAATTTATTACCCACAACCCCTGAGCTTCCGGGGGCTCCGCCCCCTGGACCCCACGCCAATCGGCGTGATCTAGCTTTCCCAAATACGGCCAGGGCTAATTATTGGTCTACCATAAGATTACGAAACTCAACCAAAACTTTCTAAATTGATGAATTGTATATTTTGATTGTATATCATTTAATTAAAATTCTGCCATTTCTTTGACGTGTATACTTTTAATCTGTTTCTCTTGCACATTCGCGCTGCAACACTCACAATTCAACTTAAAATTTGCCAACTTTAAAAACTTGTTGAAATGTATAGTACTGTCATGATTAAGACATATCGCCCATCACATGAAGTTACCCAGCTAGCTACCTATATTTCACGATTGTGCAATCGGGTCTTTTTTCGGTCTTCTTCTTTTTTTATATACATACGATATACTATTATACTTCACCAAGCTCCCTCTAGATAATTATTTCTCTGAAATCTGATTAAATATCCATTTGAAACATTTCTCATTTCCCGTTGCAATTTTCTACCAGTCCATAGGCCTACATAGCCACGATATAAGGACTTCCTCTTAATGTTATCAAGTTGTACAGCATTTATGTACAAGCGCGTAGCCAGGATTTCCTTTTAGGGGGCGGCAGTGAGCACGCAAAGCGTGCGAATCACTTACAGAGCGCGCGTAGGGGGTTGGTGCAGGGAGGGGGGGGGGGGGGAGTTTCATCAAACTATAAGAGAAAGAAGACGATTCGTTGGACCGTTCTCGACTCTTAATCCTTTTTTTAATTAAGTTCCCCTTCCTCCGCGCGTAGCGCGGAAGCTCTGAAGTTTCATGAGATTATTATAGAAAGAAGACGATTCGTTGTACCATTCTCGATCGACTCTTAATCCTTGTCTGAATTCAGTTCCCCCCCCCCCCTCTCTCTCTCTCCCGCGCGAAGCGCGGAAGCTTTGACGTTTCATAAATTATTAGAGAAAGAAGACGATTTGTTGTACCGTTCTCGACTCTTAATCCTTATCTGAATTCAGTTCCCCCTCCCCTCCCGCGCAAAGCGTGGAAGCTTTGACGTTTCATTAATTCATTATAAGAAAGAAGACGATTCGTTGTACCGTTCTCGACTCTTAATCCTTTTTCTTCCTACGTCTAGCTCTTCCTTTCTTCTTTTTTTCTCTCTCTTTTTTTTTTTTTGGCTGGCGTTTTAGGGGGGGGCGATAAATAATGCAAGCTATAGGAAACCCGTTTACTTTCTAGATCTTCACTTTCAGACACTGTACGTTGAGTGAGTGACTGACTTATTTTTTTCTTTGGTAATAACAAGTTCAAGTTCAGTTTCAAGAACATGCATAACATGAGCCTTGTCTACATCAAATAACCTACTACTTGTAATGGCCAAAATTAAACTGATTGAATCTTCGTGCAGCACAAAACACTTCCATTCGGTACAAGGCCGGTCTGCTAAATCAGACTTTTTACCAAAAGGATTGCAATCCCTATAAGTCGATTCGACAACTTACGGTCGTTATTTTCCCACAAAAAGACTTTTCCAAGCCCTTTCTTTTTTAGGAAAGTTCTAAATTTAGTATCATCTTTCAAATACCGATGACATTTTAATAACCATAGTGCCCTTTGGTAAGGCATTAATCCTCATTACCAGGTCCATCGCGGAGAGGACCTAAATCCGTCGGTCTTCTGGTTGCTAATTACTAACGAGCATTAATTTTATGCTTTTAGCAGTCAGGTAAAATAACCACCAGTTAACTACAACTACTATTCTTTGGCCTGCAAAATGATGGGACATAGTACCTTTAAAGGAATATTTTTGGACCAAATAACTCGATATCAATAATAGGAGAAATCGACCCAACACCAATTTGTGTCCTGCCAGTGTCACAAATAAGGTATAAAATCATGCTCATCTAACAGTAATTTATTGACCAAAACCCCTGAGCTTCCGGGGCTACGCCCCCTGTCCCCACGCCAATTCGTGACCTGCCAGTGTCACAAATAAGGTATAAAATTATGATCATCTGACAGTTATGTATTACCCACAACCCCTGAGCTTCCGGGGGCTCCGCCCCCTGGACCCCACGCCAATTCCTGTCCTGCCAGTGTCACAAATTGATATAAAACTATGCTCATCTGACCGTATTTTATTGCCCCCTGGACTCCACACCAATTCGTGACCTGCCAGTGTCACAAATAAGGTATAAAATATGTACATCTGACGATAATTTAATGTATAAAACCCCTGAGCTTCTGAGGGCTCCGCCCCCTGGACCCAACACCAATTTGTGTCCTGCCAGTGTCACAAATACTGTATGAAAAAAAATTCTGACCGTTATTTTTTGCCCAAAACCCCTGCTCATCTGATGATAATTTAATGTATAAAACCCCTGAGCTTCTGGGGGCTCCGCCCCCTGGACCCAACACCAAATTGCGTCCTGCCAGTGTCACAAATAAGGTATAGGCCTACAATTTATTTCCCAAAACCCAAATTGCCCAAATGCTCATCTGACGACAATAATTGCCCAAAACCCCTGAGCTTCAGGGGCTCCGCCCCCTGTCCCCACGCCAATTCGTGACCTGCCAGTGTCACAAATAAGGTATTAAATCATGCTCATCTGACAGTAATTTATTACCCACAACCCCTGAGCTTCCGGGGGCTCCGCCCCCTGGACCCCACGCCAATCGGCGTGATCTAGCTTTCCCAAATACGGCCAGGGCTAATTATTGGTCTACCATAAGATTACGAAACTCAACCAAAACTTTCTAAATTGATGAATTGTATATTTTGATTGTATATCATTTAATTAAAATTCTGCCATTTCTTTGACGTGTATACTTTTAATCTGTTTCTCTTGCACATTCGCGCTGCAACACTCACAATTCAACTTAAAATTTGCCAACTTTAAAAACTTGTTGAAATGTATAGTACTGTCATGATTAAGACATATCGCCCATCACATGAAGTTACCCAGCTAGCTACCTATATTTCACGATTGTGCAATCGGGTCTTTTTTCGGTCTTCTTCTTTTTTTATATACATACGATATACTATTATACTTCACCAAGCTCCCTCTAGATAATTATTTCTCTGAAATCTGATTAAATATCCATTTGAAACATTTCTCATTTCCCGTTGCAATTTTCTACCAGTCCATAGGCCTACATAGCCACGATATAAGGACTTCCTCTTAATGTTATCAAGTTGTACAGCATTTATGTACAAGCGCGTAGCCAGGATTTCCTTTTAGGGGGCGGCAGTGAGCACGCAAAGCGTGCGAATCACTTACAGAGCGCGCGTAGGGGGTTGGTGCAGGGAGGGGGGGGGGGGAGTTTCATCAAACTATAAGAGAAAGAAGACGATTCGTTGGACCGTTCTCGACTCTTAATCCTTTTTTTAATTAAGTTCCCCTTCCTCCGCGCGTAGCGCGGAAGCTCTGAAGTTTCATGAGATTATTATAGAAAGAAGACGATTCGTTGTACCATTCTCGATCGACTCTTAATCCTTGTCTGAATTCAGTTCCCCCCCCCCCCTCTCTCTCTCCCGCGCGAAGCGCGGAAGCTTTGACGTTTCATAAATTATTAGAGAAAGAAGACGATTTGTTGTACCGTTCTCGACTCTTAATCCTTATCTGAATTCAGTTCCCCCTCCCCTCCCGCGCAAAGCGTGGAAGCTTTGACGTTTCATTAATTCATTATAAGAAAGAAGACGATTCGTTGTACCGTTCTCGACTCTTAATCCTTTTTCTTCCTACGTCTAGCTCTTCCTTTCTTCTTTTTTTCTCTCTCTTTTTTTTTTTTTTTGGCTGGCGTTTTAGGGGGGGGCGATAAATAATGCAAGCTATAGGAAACCCGTTTACTTTCTAGATCTTCACTTTCAGACACTGTACGTTGAGTGAGTGACTGACTTATTTTTTTCTTTGGTAATAACAAGTTCAAGTTCAGTTTCAAGAACATGCATAACATGAGCCTTGTCTACATCAAATAACCTACTACTTGTAATGGCCAAAATTAAACTGATTGAATCTTCGTGCAGCACAAAACACTTCCATTCGGTACAAGGCCGGTCTGCTAAATCAGACTTTTTACCAAAAGGATTGCAATCCCTATAAGTCGATTCGACAACTTACGGTCGTTATTTTCCCACAAAAAGACTTTTCCAAGCCCTTTCTTTTTTAGGAAAGTTCTAAATTTAGTATCATCTTTCAAATACCGATGACATTTTAATAACCATAGTGCCCTTTGGTAAGGCATTAATCCTCATTACCAGGTCCATCGCGGAGAGGACCTAAATCCGTCGGTCTTCTGGTTGCTAATTACTAACGAGCATTAATTTTATGCTTTTAGCAGTCAGGTAAAATAACCACCAGTTAACTACAACTACTATTCTTTGGCCTGCAAAATGATGGGACATAGTACCTTTAAAGGAATATTTTTGGACCAAATAACTCGATATCAATAATAGGAGAAATCGAGAAAATACAAGAGATGTCACACAAATCTACATATAGCACATATTTTCAGTTTAATGCACATAACATTACTATATCAAATCAATACAATACAATACAAAATAAATACCAAAATTATATTTTGGTAGCAGTAACTTAATGCCACAGATAGTAAAATAAATATTAAAAAAACAGAACATGCATAATTTGTATCGTTTAATTTCTAGTTTAATGCAATTTAAATTACAGATACAAAATTAAAATCACATTATTATTCAGAATTATTATATATAGTACTGTTGGAAAATATGCTGTATTAAGCATACATTTGATCCAATTGTGTGAAATTACAGGCCAGGGTCACGGTCCCATTAGTCACATCTTGCTCATTGAGCTAGAATTCTTAATCTCATATTCTTCAAGTGACTCTCATAATATATTTATTAACAATAACATAGCTAATCTGCACAAAGCACCTAGAGAGGAAGCCCATCTGCTCTAAATTAAGGGCTGTCATAAACATTGAAATATTTACTTCCTAGTATACCAGATACCCACAAAAGTGGAGAGTGGTCAACTTTGTTAAATGTTTTGCTAAGTTCATTAATGTCGACACTGGAACTCATGAAATGTGAACAATGTGATCTAAATTAATCACGTATCCATGGGAATATGACATCTCTATGTACAATATACGTGCAATATTCATGATACTACTACTAGTACTCTGTTTTGTCACTATTTTATACAACATATAATAAGAAACAATGGTCGAATGTCTCTGACCCTAAGGCCACGTAACAAAGCGTAACGAGTTTCTTGTCTGGACTAAAACAATAATGGAGGCAGCGCTTTACTATTTACTATTTTTTCTATTTTCTCCCAAGATGGCCACCGTATGATAAATATGGATTGTCAAGGTATATTTAAATAATTTATTGACATATATTGAGCTATTTGAGTATACTGATTCAATGTTACAAAACAAATGGTTTGTATAATTTTAGTCCACTTGCTAAGCAAGTTCAAAATCAGAAACAGTGAAACATGTACAATGTGTTCAGCTTAAATTAGCAATAGGAGCTACTCAAACAAAATGTACTACATCATAGCCCTTTTTTTTTTTCTTCTTCTTCTGAATAGTAAATACATGTAGTTAAAAAAAAGGGGGCGGCGGACAAAAAGGAGGCGGTGGGGACGACAGTTTTTGTTATTTGGCCTAATATATTGTTGTAATTTACTAATTTTAACACCCTATAGGCGTAATGAGCAAAAACTTGTTGGGGGCCAGAAGAAAATCCCAGCTTTTCAGCAGTCCCCTCCATGACCAACCTGTTTTATATGCCTATTGTACACTGTGGACCAATTACAAATATACTGTTTCATTGTTTTACTATGTACAATGCAATCCCATGTACTTTATTTATTTTGTTGGAAATGGAAATAAACGAAATGAAATGAAATGAAAAAAAAAAAATCCGCATCATCACGATGCGGCGGGAGAGCGTCTTCCAAAATAGGGGGGGGGGGGTGCAACAACAAAAAAGGGTCACTTTCTGGAAAAAAGGGGCACCTAAAAAGGGAAACCTTAACAATAACATAAACCATCTTTTAGATATCGGATACCCTTACATAGTCATGATTGTGATTACACTACCAGGGAAAATATCAATATGTGTTTCTTTCTTTACACGGTACATGTACAATATACTGCTTAATTAAACTTATACTTTGCAGTTGGGTGTGATGGTCTGAATATTAATTTTCGAACGAGCGAAGCGATCGAGCAAAACTTTTAAAGATTTGTGAGGTCCCAGTGCGAAAAAAATTACATCTTTTAAAGAATTAAGACAAAAAACAAACCCAGATGAGTATTAAGTACAATCTAATGAAGAAAGACTGAAAAGTTCTTTTATAAGTAACATAATCGTACCATCTATAAATGCAAGCGAGTGTAGCGAGCGAGCTCTATCGAAAAAATAAAGAAAAAGGGGCTCTAAGTCGCCTTGAATTAGGGGTGCATGTTATGTAGAAAGGAAAAGTAGGCACTTGTCCTATGTAAAAAAAAAAATTAAAAAAAGAAGCTTTTTCAGGGGGTATCTGAAAGAGTAGGGGCACCGGGAGTGCCGCCTTTGGCATAATGGGCAAAAGTACTTGAAAAAAAAAACCGGAAAATCATGTAATTTCAGCAATATTCATAAATCACTGGTATCGAATTACAAATAAACCACATTTGATTTTATTTGGGGTCAACTGCCCCCCCCCCCCATGTGTACGCCAGTGCTCACTCACGCTCAGAACACATGAGTGAAACCTCAACCAACTTGATGTGGGGTCGCTGTTATTAAGTAACACACTGATTAGAAATTAGCTAGATTAATCTTTAAAACAGAACAGGAACATTGAAAAGGTATAGTCTAGCTAATGTAGACTCTTCTCATTGATGCTTCAGATTTGTTCATATAGCTAGTGTTTATTGATCGTTAATATAGACCAAACTGCCATTCAAGCTTTGCCATTGAGAAGTGTTACAAAAGAACATGTGTGATCCAATGTCTGACAGTAGGCCTACGTACATGCACCGATATAAGTAAGCTTACAAATAAACAAAAAACATCAAAACGGAATTCAAGGTTTGAAAACAATTTATAGTATACACTACGTGACATTTGAAAACAAGGAAATAATTTTTCCCCCGATTGTGCTTAGAGCATACACCATCAGACATTACACTCTGTTATGTGGAGATGGTTTTGAATGCTTCTCCAGTCATAACTGGTTTTATCCATACTGAAAGACTGTGTAATTACTCATAATTATTAGTAATTTACTTCGTAATAGAGTCGGACTTTGATGCCAATGTAGAAAAGCATATCGAAATCGGTTGTTCAAAATGAGCATACCATGCGAGGATCCTGTTGCTAAAGAACCTGATGATACTGAACAACGCCAGATCGATTCTGCTCTGGGCCGTTTTACCTCTGTCAACGATGCAAATGAAGACGTGGTCCAATCGAAGAGCAGGCATGGGAAAATCTTGGAGCCAGAAAAGATATTTGATTTCTTTGTTTGCAATCATGAGTCTAATAAAGAGCAAGCGAGCAGAATCAACGGGGAAATGGAGAAACTCGGCCTGCGAGGGTATATCTATGAAAGAGACATGATTGCGGGGCAGTATAAACTCCCAGCTTATGAACAAACCATTCCGACCACCAAAAGTATTATACTTCTGATTTCAACGGAAGCTCTCACGTGTGACGATTTTAAGCGTAAAATGCACGCACCCAGTAACTTGAACGTAATTCCTATTTACATAGGCCTTTCCAAGGAGAAATATCCAAGACTTCTTCGACATCATTTTGGAATCCAGTATACGAATGATGCAAACTTCTGGTATCAAATTCACAAAGCGATCACAACAAGACCTATGAAAGACAGCGAAAGTTCCACGGAGGTAAACCGATCAAAACTTTTTAACAAAGAGCCCTTATCTCAGGCTTCGCCATTACCAAGAAAAAGCAAAAACCCGATCAAGAATTCTTCGCCTAGTTCAAAACAGAAGCCAGAGAAGAAGTGGTGGCCTTTTCGCTCGAAGCAGAACGGGGAGAAGGAAATTCCGCTGTCTATTCAAATGCAAACGATCAGAACAAAAGGGGAAGCTTTGGATGATGAAGCAAGCAATAGGTAATTATACTACAAGTCATGATGACAAGACCTTTACCAAATCAACAACAGAGTGAACAGACCAGACAAAATAATACCCTACCCATAATGGCCAAGCATAGGTTGGTATGGAGATGCGACTCGGTATTAGCCTTTAAGGTTTTCCATGATCTGGTGGTGCCTCATGTTATGTCTTTATCTCGACATTTTCGGGACATGATGTTGTTAAAATTCTGGAGAGAGATGTGTATTTTGTGTACTTTGTTATGTATAGCGCCTTGAGTATAAGTTATAAGATAAGTGCGCTTTATAAGTATTCATTATTATTATTGGCAAGGCCGACGTAAGGTATTTAGATTCCTCTTTGTTGGTATATTCCATTTGCAACACCCCAGGATTATCCTGTCCATGCAGTATCATACACATATGTGTGAACCAATGTATATACTCTGAGTACAGGTAGGCTACATGCACCGATAATTAAGTTTACAAACAAACAACAAATTCCCAAAACTGAATTTAAGGTTTGAAAAGGAAAGATTTTATTGAGTTTCAGAAATGATAGCAGACACGTACTACACGACATGTGAGAACAAGGAAATCATTCATGACAATACATTAATGAACTGACATTCAGATATGTGTAAAATACTAATTAGTTCACAGATACATGTATAACCGTCCATGATGGTTTGTGTCGAGTGATTGGTACACGATACATGAAATGCATCACAGATTAGCATACACTAAATTCATTTCATATTTGATATAAATCATGGAAATGGCTGAACTTAGAATATTTCCTAGGAATACATAAGCCTCTTGGGGCAAGTTGAAAGACATGTACATGAATAATATAAATTGATTACAAATAAATTTCAATGATATCGAAATAATAATTGTATAAATTTTATTGCAGTACAGATTGTTGTCATAAATGAAGTAAACTAGATACAAAGAGGAACTTAAACACAGCTCTACCCACCAGGGCCCAATCAGTTATATCTGACTATCCTACTAATGATTGCTAACAAGTTTTGTAGAATAAAAAGTGTTAGTATTGCATGATATATATGAGTAGCATTGTAACACAGCTCTAGTCTACAGGAACCAAACAAATATGGAGTCCTGATAATACTAATGATATCAATCGTAATTGTAATAACAAAAATAATAATAATGATGATAATAATAATTATGATAATAATGCTAATAATTAAAATTAAAAATTTGTTATCATTTATATGGCAGAAAATTATATTTCTTTATCTCAGCCATCACTTCAATATTTTCGTACACATGTAATGTGCTTGGCTACTGCCAACGGGTTTCGTGATTGAATCCACTTGAAACCCTGCATCCTTGAGAAACTCTGTGGCTTTCTCTCGCCCCCAACATGTTCCTAACCCCACACTGCCCTCAAAGAACAGAGATATAGCCAGACAATGGAATAGACTCATGGTATACAACATAGAACAATACTCATTTGAAGCATTCTCTGAATGCTTGGTCTTGCAGTCTATATCTATCATGGAAAAGACACCATCTGGTTTGAGGATACGGTTCAAGGCCAACAAAACCTTGTCAGCATGCGCAAGATCATGGATGACATTAAATGTGTAGATGTAATCAATCGTATTGTTCCAATCATCAGGTATGCATGCTGCATCCTCACGGATAAACTCTACGTTGGTAAGGCCTTTTTCCTTGGCCCGTTCTTTTCCATAGTTTATTGCCTCTTGTGAGATATCCAGTCCTACAACGGTGCTGTTTGGATAGCTCTCTGCAAAAGCAAGTGAGGCCAATCCTCTCCCGCAACCCAGATCCAATATTCTGATACCAGACTCTGAATGACACAAAAACAATGAAAGATCATCTCATATATAACAAAAGGCACTGTTGACATTACTCCCCCCCCCCAAAAAAAAAAAAAAAAAAAAAAAATCACTGATCTAGTGATGCATTTTCATTTCTTCATCATACATGTAGCATACAATGAATTAATGCAATAGGTGCGTTTGGCCAAAAACCTCTGTTTCATAATTCAAACTTATACAAGCTGTAAGTATAGATTCCAAACTTAGTACAAATACCTCATTTTGTTTTCTTTTTCTATTGATCCTTATAGCCTATAACCATACTGTCACCAGTCTAGGCACACCCATTTTGTAGCATGCTTAACACGGCTGAAACCTTAACTTGATTCTATTCTTTAACCTTTGGAAAGAAACTGTTAAGCCTCTTGACGCTGTTATAGGATTATGCAGAAGAATGGAGTGTGACGTATTAAAAATATATCAGAAGTATCTAAGTAAATAAAATTCTAGTCAGAACATACAGAGTCATTTAATTTAATTTGTTCTTAAAATCAGTGTGACTTACTCATTCGTTCTTCTATTTGAGGCATGGACGGTATAAAATCTTGGACCAGATGTTGCAGAACCCATATACTGCTATGATTAGACATCACGGTATGAAAATCTGTGTATTCTGAGTATGACAGTCCTGCAAAGACAAAATGTGCAATTTTAATGGTTAATTCCCAGCAAATCGGGTTAACAAAATTCCTGGATTGTTTTCCCTGATGGAGTTTCAATATTCCAGGATCATTATTTAAACATATTCAGAAACTACTTCCACTCAAATCATCCAGTAGGATGTTGTTTAGACACAAGGACAACTGGGAATCCTAAATCATTTCTTCTTTTTTCTTTTCTTTTTTTGTTTCGGAGGGGGGGGGGGGGGACTTGAGTGACCCATGCCATGTGACACTAAACTAAGATCTTAGGTCCTTGGAACCTTTCATGCGGACAAATCACTGTAGCTAATATTAACCTTCAAGATAAAGACCAATACGTCATGCGATTGCAATGTGAAAGAAACGTTGTGGAATCGATCAGAAAAGGTTGATCATCTAGCATATAAGTATTGGTGTGTACTGCAAGGTTCTGGAATCATCAAAATGATAAGAAAAAATGGCCAAGTCTTGATAAAGTAACAAGCACTGTACCGGTACACAGAAAGATGTATATGAGACCACACAAATTGGGTCCCATTTTCAACGAAAATATCATGGGTCTGTCTTTTCGAAATTTCGAAATTTTTCGGGTGTTTTGTATGAGGGTTGAACAACACGTAGTATGAACAGCGTCATACATACTGTCTTCCTTGAGTGGACTTTATCAACAATTTTCACTGTACCATGGACTTGCCCGGTAATATATTTACCTTGTGGGCCATCTTTCTTGAGACAATCTAACAGCTTTTTGTAGACTGCACCATACATGGTTAAGTCTGTGAGTGTGACTGCTAAATTACTATCACTACTACCAGACTGGAAGAACGTTATACGATGAGGGGGGAGACTGTATTTTTCTGTCTCGGGGTTGATGTCGACGATGTCAGCTGCAACCATCACTCCAAGCCATTCTTTCACATACCTTAAATGAAGAAAAAGTGGACTCTGTTTGCAAATCGTAAATAAATCATTCAGTGTACTTTTGAAAAAACATTATATTGCAACATATTTTAAATGCCTTTTGTTCAATAAATTCCATCTCTTACATTGGATGGTATGTCACAATATACAAACATAGAATTGTACGCATATTTTTTCCTTCACACCCAGATTTTGACATATTGTTAAACATGGTTGTTGTTGTTGTTTTGCAGTAGCGGATCCGGGGGGCACAGGGGGCACGTGCCCCCCCCCCCCGGCCAAAAAAAATATGTTAAAATCAGCCCTAAATTCGCCCAAAATGTACGGAAAAACAGGGACGTCCCCCCCCCCGGCCAATTTTTTTTTAACAATTTATTAAATATATATATATATATGTACAGTACGTCCCAGAAAAAACGAAACCGAGAAGTATCGATGTTTTATCATAACTTAATCACAACTATAATTAATGAATGATACATATTTAGAAAGGTTAGAGTCTTCTCTTTCACGTGATGCTACTCAGATAATGCATATTTCACGCATGAGTGATTAAAAGCAATTTGAAGGAAGGAACCAAAAAGTAATTTGGCGGGCGGTATCAGAATTTCAAAGAAAAATTCATATTTCTAGAAAGTTCATTTTCTGCTCTTTCATATGATACCTCAATAAAGAAAAATGAACCAGGAATAATAAAGTTCTGTTTGTTTAAAGTAGCCCTTAGATTTTCATAATTTTAACAAACGAATTCGTTTTCACTGGGTGCCTGCCGTAGCAAAAAGCAGATTTAACAAAAGACTTAACTCCGTTTCGTTGACAATCAGCCATGCATGAAGACTCTTTTCTACGGCTGATTGTCAACGAAACGGAGTTAAGTCTTTTGTTAATTTCGTTTATTGATACGGCAGTGAAAACGAATTCGTTTAATAAAATTATGGAAATGCAAGCACTGCTTTAAACAAACAGAACTTTGTCATTCCTCGCTCATTTTTCCTGATTCAGGTGTCATATGAAAGGGCAGAAACTCAACTTTCTAGAAATGTGAATTTTTCTTCGAAATTCAGATACCGCCCGCCAAATGTCTTTTTGGTTTCCTTCCTTCAAATTGCTTTTTATCACTCATGCGTGAAATATGCATTATCTGAGTAGCATCACATGAAAGAGAAGACTTTATAAGACGATGACGTAGATCCTAATCAAATGATTGGTTGAAAGCGTACACGTGACCAGGCATTTATTTTGCCTAACGCGTAATTTGGTAATGACCGGTCATTACCCAGTGGTAATGACCGGTCATTACCACATCTAGCTAAAATTAGCGCAAAATAAGCGCGACACAAGTCAGAGGTCTAATATTAGACGCGCGCAAGGCAAGGTACGCCTCAATTTGCGCTTATTTTAAACAATGGGTCATTTAAATGAGAATTTAAACCATGGGTTAGATTTAAACCTCCTTTGTGAATTCGGAACTTTGAGTTTGAGATGAGAGCGATTGATCAAATAACAAGGATCCACGTTATAATTTTATAAAACAAATAATACACATCATTTTGTTCGAGCATTAGTATAATTTCCCACACTCGGTACCTTTGAAAAAGTCTAACACGCCCTTGGCTATCGCCTCGGGCGTGTTAGACTTTTCCAAAGGTACCTTGTGTGGGTAATTCTTACTAATACCCTCACTGCTGTGTATTATTTGTATACTAATTACCTTTCTAAATATGTATCATTCATTAATTATAGTTGTGATTAAGTTATGATAGAACATCGATACTTCTCGGTTTCGTTTTTTTCTGGGACGCACTGTATATATATGCAAATGGCTGACCTAAAAAGGTGACCTAAAAAGGTGACCTTAACCCCCCGCCTCAACGGAGCAAAAATGTCAAATTAAAACAAATTGTGACCAAAAAAAAAAAAAAAATCTCGCCAGAGAGAACGTTGGATGGATCACACCTTCATCACTACCTTTCCTTCAGCCCGGCTGTATCAGCAATTTCCTTGACAGTCCTCTCCTCATCCTTCAGCTTTATAAGAGCATCAAAGAGACCCGATTGAATTCCTAGAGACGTTGAAAGGGAGACAAACCCATGGATTACTAGGGTGCTGAATCTCTTCTCAAACTGATCATGAGTCTCTTTCTCTCCTGCTTCAGCCATACTTCTGAAAAGAAAGAGAAGTGCATACCGTAGTATATGATGGTTATTGATGACAAAACAAAACAAAAATCTAATGTATAGATTCTAATGGTACACAAAACTTTCCTGTATGGTCCAAATTCAGATTCAAGCTCTAAAAACAGCCACTATTTACAACAGTGCTCGATTGACAATAGTTTTGTGTCATCAGAGTTACTGGTTTTACAATTACACTTCTGAAACGACCTAAGCCAGAAATGTTAATGACAGGAAAATTCTGTCACCTGTTAACATTGGCTGTTTTTCAGTGTTCTTGATTATAGAGATACTCTATTTGTATTGCTCAGATGATGCACCTTCAAACAAGGGGAAAAGAAGTATGATCTTAAATAAGCCCCCCCCCCCCTCCTTCTCCTTTCCTGACATGCCTGGATGGCTGGATATCCTAATCCTCCTACCCCCTAGGCTAAGTGAAACTGAAAGGCCTAGAAATATCAACAGCAGATGACACTACCAAGCTCCAGGAAGACCTAAACAGATGGGCTTAAGGTCTGGTCAAACCTCAGGCAGATGAAATTCAACCCTAAACAATGCCACACCATGAGAATCCACAGGAAAAGACATCCTTGGAGTTGAAGAATTGTTTGAAGTTTCCAGCGAAGCATACTTAGGAACGACTCAGCTGGAAGCCACACATTGAGGCAGTGATGTCGGCGGGGGGGAGGCGGGGGGGGGGGGGAGGCGGGGGGGGGGGGGCGAGGGGGCGATTGATATCAATATCATAAAAATATTATCACCAAGTTACAAGTATAGTTTGGATTGCCCTTTGACTTGAGTAGGTGCTCATTCGAAGTGGATGCTTGTTAAGTTTTTGGTAAACATGTTGTAACTGCAGTTCAAGTAAAAATAATACAGTTACTTAGTTAAACAATATAAATTGAAGGCGTCGGCGTCGGAGCTCCCTGGAGTTACATACGTATCACTACAGCTTGTATAAGTAGTAGTAGTAGTACTGTAGTAGACTACTCATACTATTACAGTTTTAAACTTACCAATTTGATTCAGCTTCCAAGGCAATAGCTTCACTTCTCTAGAGCTGTATGATTTGTTTTCAGATTCGGTATCTATAATAGCTCAGCTCGCGCTCGCGTCATTGGCCTCGATCGAAGTACTACTACAAAGCAGGGAGGTGTTTTAAACTCTCATAAAAATATCCCTGTACAAAGGTGGATAATTGGCATGTACGTTTACGTTACTACCAGGTCAGTGGTTACCACCAGATTATCTATAGTTCCATGCGCTCTTATTTTCATTTGCCAAAATTGTAGTATTCACAGTAACTTGAACATTACAATTATAAAAAAAATGTTTACAAAAACGTTGAATGCAAAATAGTTTCTCAATTAATAGAATCAATTGAATTATGAAAAATTGAAACAAATTGTGGCAGTTTATTTATATATCTACCCGTCTTTTGACAAGAATATACATAAAGTCTGGCATACGACTAATTCAAAAGCAACGCCCCCTTCTTAGCCATACATCAGTATAAGAGCTCTGGAATAATGATTTATTTTTCTCGAGGGAAAGTTCGTAAATACCCTGTTTTTAATTTTGGTGCTATTACAATTGATGTTGTTGTTATCTTAGAACCACTTTCGAACCGCTTCTGGGGGCTCCGCCCCCTGGACCGAACACCAAATTGCGTCCTGCCAGTGTCACAAATAAGGTATACAATATTATTTATTGCCCAAAACCCAAATTGCCAAAATGCTCATCTGACGACAATAATTGCCCAAAACCCCTGAGCTTCAGGGGCTCCGCCCCCTGTCCCCACGCCAATTCGTGACCTGCCAGTGTCACATATAAGGTATAAAATCATGCTCATCTGACAGTAATTTATTACCCACAACCCCTGAGCTTCCGGGGGCTCCGCCCCCTGGACCCCACGCCAATTCCTGACCTGCCAGTGTCACAAATTGATATAAAACTATGCTCATCTGACCGTTATTTATTGCCCCCTGGACCCCACACCAATTCGTGACCTGCCAGTGTCACAAATAAGGTATAAAATATGCACATCTGACGATAATTTAATGTATAAAGCTCCTGAGCTTCTGGGGGCTACGCCCCCTGGACCCAACACCAATTTGTGTCCTGCCAGTGTCACAAATAAGGTATAAAATCATTTTGGTGCTATTACAATAATGTTGTTGTTATCTTAGAACCACTTTCAATTATAATGGTTCTTTCAATATGGCTATAAACAAACAGGTTAATCAAGCCAGGAGAGTATGGGGTTTTCAGAAGTTAGACTGTATTAAAATATGTGATAGAAAATTCCTTAATAGCTTGCTTAAACTTAACCGTGGCACTGCAAACTGTATGGTTTATGGCGAAGTTGGTAGATTTGCTTTAGCTAGTAAAGTGGAGAAACGTATCAATTTTTGGGGCGAGGGTTAGTCAGGGTAAAACATCTAAGCTTTCATACATTATTTATAGTCTGTTACGTAAGCTACATGAAAGTTGTGATTTTGAATCAAGGTGGATTGTGAAATTTAAAAGTATCCTAGACAAGAGTGGAATGTCAAACTTGTGGGTCGAGGACTCCCCCTTGAACCTTGGTTGGGTTAAGTCAAGTTTATAGATATCGTTTATGCTTTAATTATAGGCTTTTTAAACAGGAAGGTGGTTTAGAGAACTATTTGTTGAAATTGGACGTAGGGATGGCAGTGGCGGATCTAGGAGGGGGCCGGGGGCGGGGCCGTCCCTCCCCCCCCCCCCCTGGCAGAAAAAAGAAGGAAAAAAAGGGGAAAAGGGGGGGAGGAAAAAAAAAAGGAAATAAAAGGGAAAAGATATCAAAGGTAGCAAAATATGCTCATCTGACCGTAATTAAATGCCTAAAACCCCTTGACTTCCGGTGGCTCTGCCCCCTGGACCCCACCTAGGGCCCTAAGGCGGAACCCCTGAGCTTCTGAGGTCTCGGCCCCCTGGAGCTCACGCTGATAAGTGTCCTGCCAGTGTCACAAATAATAAGGTAACAAAATATGTTCATCTGACCGTAATTAAGTTTCCGGGGCTCCACCCCCTCGATCCCACCAGGGGCCCTAAGGCGGGCCCCTGCATGCTTGTCTGACCGTTATAAAAATCCTAAAACCCCTGAGCTTCTGGGGGCTCCGCCCCCTGGCCCCCACGCAAATTAGTTACCTGCCAGTGTCACAAATATGATATAAAATATGCTCATCTGACGATAATTTAATGTATAAAACCCCTGAGATTCGAGGGGCTCCGCCCCCTGGACCCAACATCAAATTGCTTCCTGCCAGTGTCACAAATAAGGTATACAATTTATTGCCCAAAACTCAAATTGCCAAAATGCTCATCTGACTACAATAATTGCCCAAAACCCCTGAGCTTCAGGGGCTCCGCCCCCTGTCCCCACGCCAATTCCTGACCTGCCAGTGTCACAAATAAGGTATAAAATCATGCTCATCTGACGATAATTTAATGTATAAACCTCTGAGCTTCTTGGGGCTCCGCCCCTGGACCCAACACCAATTTGTGTCCTGCCAGTGTCACAAATAAGGTATAAAATCATGCCCATCTGACAGTAATTTATTGACCAAAACCCCTGAGCTTCCGGGGCTCCGCCCCTGTCCCCACGCAAATTCGGAACCTGCCAGTGTCACAAATAAGGTACAAAATCATGCTCATCTGACAGTAATTTATTACCCAAAACCCCTGAGCTTCCGGGGGCTCCACCCCCTGGACCCCACGCCAATTCCTGACCTGCCAGTGTCACAAATTGATATAAAACTATGCTCATCTGACCGTAATTTATTGCCCCCTGGACCCCGCGCCAATTCGTGACCTGCCAGTGTCACAAATAAGGTATAAAATATGTACATCTGACGATAATGAAATGTATAAAACCCCTGAGCTTCTGAGGGCTCCGCCCCCTGGACCCAACACCAATTTGTGTCCTGCCAGTGTCACAAATACTGTATAAAAAAATTCTGACCGTTATTTTTTGCCCAAAACCCCTGAGCTTCCGGGGGCTCCGCCCCTGGACCCCACGCCAATTCCTGACCTGCCAGTGTCACAAATAAGGTATAAAATTTATTGCCCAAAACTCAAATTGCCAAAATGCTCATCTGACGACAATAATTGCCCAAAACCCCTGAGCTTCAGGGGCTCCGCCCCCTGTCCCCACGCCAATTCCTGACCTGCCAGTGTCACAAATAAGGTATAAAATCATGCTCATCTGACAGTAATGTATTACCCACAACCCCTGAGCTTCCGGGGGCTCAGCCCCCCCGGACCCCCACGCCAAGTCCTGACCTGCCAGTGTCAAAAATTGATATAAAACTATGCTCATCTGACCGTTATTTATTGCCCCCTGGACCCTACACCAATTCGTGACCTGCCAGTGTCACAAATAAGGTATAAAATATGCACATCTGACGATAATTTAATGTATAAAGCTCCTGAGCTTCTGGGAGCTACGCCCCTGGACCCAACACCAATTTGTGTCCTGCCAGTGTCACAAATAAGGTATAAAATCATTTTGGCGCTATTACAATTGATGTTGTTGTTATCTTGTTGTTGTTATCTTGTTATCTTAGCTGAGCCCCCGGACCCCCACGCCAATTCCAGACCTGCCAGTGTCAAAAATTGATATAAAACTATGCTCATCTGACCGTTATTTATTGCCCCCTGGACCCTACACCAATTCGTGACCTGCCAGTGTCACAAATAAGGTATAAAATATGCACATCTGACGATAATTTAATGTATAAAGCTCCTGAGCTTCTGGGAGCTACGCCCCTGGACCCAACACCAATTTGTGTCCTGCCAGTGTCACAAATAAGGTATAAAATCATTTTGGCGCTATTACAATTGATGTTGTTGTTATCTTGTTGTTGTTATCTTGTTATCTTAGCTGAGCCCCCGGACCCCCACGCCAATTCCAGACCTGCCAGTGTCAAAAATTGATATAAAACTATGCTCATCTGACCGTTATTTATTGCCCCCTGGACCCTACACCAATTCGTGACCTGCCAGTGTCACAAATAAGGTATAAAATATGCACATCTGACGATAATTTAATGTATAAAGCTCCTGAGCTTCTGGGAGCTACGCCCCTGGACCCAACACCAATTTGTGTCCTGCCAGTGTCACAAATACTGTGTAAACAAATTTCTGACCGTTATTTATTGCCCAAAACCCCTGAGCTTCCGGGGGCTCCGCCCCCTGGATTCCACACCAATTCATGACCTGCCAGTGTCACAAATAAGGTATAAAATATGCAAATTTGACGATAATTTAATGTATAAAACCCCTGAACTTCTGGGGACTGCGCCCCCTGGACCCAACACCAATTTGTATCCTGCCAGTGCCACTGCATTTCTTCCATGCCCCAGAAGGGGCCGTTAAAGAAATAAAAATCATTGTCATTGTCATTGTCATTGTCATCTGGTTGAAGTTGCGGCCAAACCAAACAAAAATAAGAATAAGAACGGACCACTCACTATTTTGGAGAATCTCAAGAATCGGCGTGATCTAGCTTTCCCAAATACGGCCAGGGCTAATTATTGGTCTACCATAAGATTACGAAACTCAACCAAAACTTTCTAAGTTGATGAATTGTATATTTTGATTGTATATCATTTATTTAAAATTCTGCCATTAACAATAATTTATTCCAATCTGGACAAAAAAAGCATATTATGGACTGCCAATTTCACATATTTTCTTTATTTTTCCAATATAATTGATGCCTTATGTTTATCAAAAAGCTAAAGATAACTTGCAAAAAATGTGTAATTGTTAATATCAGGTGGAAAGAAAGGTTTACAAAAATAATGAATCAAGCTTCTTTTCATTAACACATGTCAACACTCTCTGCAAACTCTAACTTAGTCACTGTTTTCAGAGCATTAAATTGAACTGCATTACACAACTGATTCCAATTAAATAAAACCAATGAATATACATATCAATGAGATTTTAAAAACGTGTAAGTTTATACATGACACTTGTTATCTGAATCGTATAAGTTTATACATGACACTTGTTCTCTAAAGCGTATAAGTTTATACATGACACTTGTTCTCTGAATCGTATAAATTTATACATGACACTTGTTCTCTAAAGCGTATAAGTTTATACATGACACTTGTTCTCTAAAGCGTATAAATTTATACATGACACTTGTTCTCTAAAGCGTATAAATTTATACATGACACTTGTTCTCTGAATCGTATAAATTTATACATGACACTTGTTCTCTAAAGCGTATAAATTTATTCATGACACTTGTTCTCTGAATCGTATAAATTTATACTTGACACTTGTTCTCTAAAGCGTATAAGTTTATACATGGCACTTCTTCTCGAAAGTGTATAAATTTATACCAGACACTTGTTCTCTGAATCGTATAAGTTTATACATGACACTTGTTCTCTGAATCGTATAAATTTATACATGACACTTGTTCTCTAAAGCGTATAAATTTATACATGACACTTGTTCTCTGAATCGTATAAATTTATACATGACACTTGTTCTCTAAAGCGTATAAGTTTATACATAACACTTGTTCTCTGAATCGTATAAATTTATACATGACACTTGTTCTCTGAATCGTATAAATTTATACATGACACTTGTTCTCTAAAGCGTATAAGTTTATACATAACACTTGTTCTCTGAATCGTATAAATTTATACATGTCACTTGTTCTCTAAAGCGTATAAATTTATACATGACACTTGTTCTCTGAATCGTATAGATTTATACGAGACACTTGTTCTCTAAAGCGTATAAGTTTATTCATGACACTTATTCTCTGAATCGTATAAATTTATACATGACACTTGTTATCTGAATCGTATAAGTTTATACATGACACTTGTTCTCTAAAGCGTATAAGTTTATACAAGGCACTTCTTCTCTAAAGCGTATAAGTTTATACATGACACTTGTTCTCTAAAGCGTATAAGTTTATACATGGCACTTCTTCTCTAAATTGTATAAGTTTATACATGACACTTGTTCTCTGAATCGTATAAGTTTTTACCAGACAGGAGATGTACCACTGGTATGAATTTGGCGATCCTACTTCAAAGCTGTGGAAAGTTATTGTGTGTATACAGCTTTGTATGTTAAGTTCAATGACCTTTTAACCTTTGAACTTTGTTGAACACGAGTGACCCATATTCGAACTTGACCCGAGTCTACAAGAGATGTACCACTGGTGTGAATTTGGCAATCCTTGATCAAAACTATGGAAAGTTATTGTGTGTACTATGCTTTTAATAAAAAGTTCATAGACTTTTTGACAGTGCCGTAAAAACTGGAAAACAACAACAACAACTTTTGACCTTTCACCTTTGTCGGATATCGCCCATATTCAAACTTGATCTGAGTCTTCAAGAGATGTACCACTGGTATGAATTTCACGATTCTACTTCAAAGCTGTGGAGAGTTATTGTGTGTACAGCATAAGTACAGCTTTGTATATTAAGTTCATTGACCTTTTGACCTTTGAACTTTGTCGACCATGACCCATATTCGAACTTGACCTGAGTCTTCAAGAAATGTACCACTGGTAAGAATTTGGTGATCCTAGCTCGAAGATATAGAAAGTTATTGGGTGTACAACATAATTGTTGACGCCGACACCGCCGGTGTAAAAAGTGACGCCTATGCCTGGCTCCTGCTACGCAGGCGAGACAAAAAGGACATGAAACCATTTTAACGGATATCAACCGATGCCAAAAAACGACATCCGTTCCTCAAGTGTGACAGCCGCATGACGGATTAAACAAAAGTACCATCCGTTACTTGTACATTTTCTGATCCGGCCATGTCTGGCAGCGGAATAAGCTTGTAAGTTTTCAATTCAAAATATTACAGTAATATTAAAAAAGATAAAATTACATCTGTTTAAATCATATAGATTGTAAATCTCATGCAACTAAGATTTGTACTAAGGACCCTCTGGTGAAATTAAAAAGCTCCTCCACTTGTGCTTCACAGCCCCCACCCCCAAAAAATATTACTCCAATTTTATTGAAACCAATAGGCCTACTATTTTGCTCAATTATTTGATAGCTAAGGCAATTACAATGGCCCAATTAAGCTAGGATCTACAAAGCTACTGAAAATAGCTACTGTGCTTCTCTCTCAAACCATTCACTGTTTGAAGAGGAAGTTTTTCTCCAGCAGTCAGTGAGAAAGGAGGGAGAATCACAGAACTAGAATCAATAGTCTCAACCCAAAGCTGTTTCCTGCCCTTTTGTCCTTTGACTGGTACCTTTACCTCCTTCCACTTAGAAGTCAAGGTTCCTGTGTACCACTCGATCTGTAGGGACTTGTCTTCATGTACACTGCGAATGCAGCCAACTTGAGGCCAGTGTGTCGAGTACTCTGGGAGATATGTTGCCACCATGTCTCTCTCCCTAACTTCTGTCCTCTGTTCCTTTACTTTGGGTCCTATGTGAACCTAACAAAAAGAAAAAGAAAGTAAAATAAATAAAATAAGAAAGTGAATTGAAAACGAATAGTGTAGTGCCACTACATACATTATCAGTGATTCAAGACAATTCCTTATGTACACTTTATTTACAACATATAAACATATTATTATAGTAATTCTTTCTGAAACCTAATAAATAATTTTCTTTTATAAAATCAGAAAATATTGTTGAAACTTCTACTATTTTTGTATTTTTTGATTTTCAATTAACCCTAAAAGGGCTGTACGTTCACCGGGATATGTTTAAGGATATTTTTTTTTTGTGCCGGGAGCTTTCATGACTTTATAGCATAGAGTCTTGCGCATCTTTTGATGCCAAATATAAAAAGTTTTGACCATCGGGTAACGTGCAAATTGACGATTTTCCCATTGTCTGTGTATTGTAGCAATTCAATGCAGAAATGCAGATGTGCGATACCTACGATTACGTAAATGCAGATAACTACAATTTTTTGAGGTGCTCACATTGATGTTTAAGAAAAAAAAAAAAACAAGAAACAACAAAAACAACAAAAATTTGGGAAGACTTTTGCAACTAATGCACAAGCGTATAGCAATCACTAGTACCCAAAGCTAATCTTTACCTGACATGACCTGACCCCAAAATACTCGGCATGACTTGTAATTACTGTAATGACTGGAATTATGCAAGGGCTTACATGTATATATATTAGGGGCTAGATCTTGTGTGAAGACTATACAGAGTGTAAATTCTGTTAGGGAATAATGTTGCACTCAAGATGCAATTAAGCTGAGTGTGTTAGTCATGCAGCATTGTAGATGATTTACATTTTTTTTTTTTAGAAAGCAACTCAAGTTGTAAATAACGATTAAAATACATTTAATACTAAATATGGTTCACAATATCTTTGTCTTAATTAAGGGACATATTAATGAAACATGTACCTGTCTGAATGTTTCATCCTCTGTGTTGCAAGCATGCTCCTCAAGCTGTGGTCTGTCAGTTGGTTGTTTGGCCATTATCAGTAGATCGCATATAGGCCATCTCACTGTTGAATCTTCTGTTAAAACACACAAAGGAAATGTATTATAGCCCTGATGTAAGAAACAGTGTGCTAAAATATCAAAGTTTATGATCAGCCAGCTAGATAGGTTGTTATTACCTTCATCCAGTTATATAAACATATAGTGGCAAATTCTTGGAATAATAATCGTTTTATCTAATGATACTATGACCTAATCTCTTGAAAGGTCATATATATATTTTTTTAAAACCCTATATAGCCCGGGCTATGCAGTGTCAAAGGGGGGGGGGTGCTAATTTAGCCCCCCCCCCCCGAGATCTCGCCCCTCAACTGCCTGATCGTGATGAAATCGTCACCTGCAACATAATCTCCAAAATCGTATATTAATCTCTCTGAAAAATATTTTGTTTAATCGATTATGCTAATTATGCTAATTTAAGCATGAAATTAGACCTTTTTTGCTCTAAATCACTCAAAACAGCTCGAAATGTGCTGTTCTTTTGATCTAGACACTCTATGTATTATTCTTAACAAGCGTACTTTAAAAAAAAATCCAGTATCAAAATTAAGTTATGTATTTCATTGTTTTTTTAATTTCTCTGTTTTTCGACCTTTTCATTTTTATTGTTTTTTCAATGAAATTTGTTGGCAACACTTATGCGATCATAACTAGCATAAACGAAATAGATTTCAATCTGTGAAAGCAGATATAATAATACATTTAAAAATATTAGCTAATACACAATTTGTATTGAAATTCTACAAGAAACCACGTTTTTGAGCTATTTTGGGTCCGATGTGCAAGTACATGTACAAAATTATGTGTAGCATAGGAACTGCATGACTGCCTCGACAAGACGCAAGTGTTCCCTAGCCCTTGGGAAAAATGGCTCCTTCAATGTAAGTCTAAACACTAGAGCTGACATTTTCATCTGACATTTTCATCTAGATAAAATGCTGAATTCATTCAATGTTCTATTTTTACTTGTAGCGAAGTAGGTTTTTTTTTTAATGAAACGATGAATCGGACATTAAATTAGATTTATGTTCAGCATAAAAACTCATGAACATCACCCAACCCCCCAATAAAAAGGTTATTGTTATATTCAGCCAACTTACATGTACATGACAAAATGGAGTTTAATCAATGATTGATTTGAGATGATCGAGCTTTCAAGAGTGACTGTTGGAAACATAAATTTTAGCCAAAAAGTTCTAACATTTCTTATATTTTAACTTGAGGGGTCATATTACAATATGGTGAATTATGTAATGCAATGGTGATTGCAGTGAATGAATTGGAATGTTCAGAATCAAACTGGTTATGAGAGCATATATTATCCATTTCTTTTTTTGTTGTAATTTACAGGCACTGAGGGCTCTCGAGCCAACTTTCCAGTTGGCTAGTTATTCAAACAGATGCTACAGGAAAGCCACTCTCCTTTTCGATGCAACTAGAGAATCTACTGGAAAGGATTTGAAACAATGTGTAAGTAAGCTTTAAATTTTTTTTTTTTTTTTTTTACACATTTAAATATCATCTTGAGTAATGAAGGAAAGCATTTTTTTTCTTCATAGAATCGAACAAAACTTGACTTGCGAATGTTCAAAACACCAAATAAATTATAACTTTTTGGTAGAAAATGTATATTATTGCTGAGTAATGAGCTATATGAAAAATACAAAAATTGAGCTGGACTGGATGTCACACATACCACATGTTTTCTGTGCAAATGAGAATTGTGGTTTATTCAGCCGCTATAAGGAGTTTATCAAATCATCACAACCAAAGTAAATAAAGTAATATAGCGCCACCATTGGCGGATACCCTATTCTGACTGGAGGGGGGGGGGGGGGGTTCAATTTCCTGTTCAAAATCTGTGACTGATGCGCAATGGCTGCAAATAGCGACACGGCTTCCGGTGACTTTTTCTGACTTTTTTTGTTTGTCTCGCAACTTTTGAGACCGAGTTCTAAAAATTAACAATAAAATCAACTTTTTGCATAGGTACGTTCGTGTACAAAATACTGCTTTTCCTAAATTGCTTTACAACACTGTTAATTGTGCCTTCTAGTCTTTTTGCCTGACCATACTTGTCTTGAAACTTTTCAAGATACACTTTTGAAACATGAAAAAAATCACATATATAAATGAAAACAATAGATACATAAGTAGTTTATGAAACAATAGAATACAAAAGAATTGATCGGAAATTTCATTATTTATTATTTCAGTATTGTTGCCTATGCTATTCAGCAACTTTAAAAAAGAGATTGAGCTTCATAACTTAATGAAATATTAATGAATATGTTAAAATAGGTATCTAATTTGCATAAATTATAATAAAGTAACAAATTTGTGATAAAAACAAATCTGTATTGACGTCCTTGCAATATTTCGCATTAAGCTTGCACTCAAAGTGAGAATAGGGTTAAAGCAATAGTTTTTTACATATTCAAATCAAACAATAGATGAATTGGGGATTCTTTGCAGAAGAATTGACTTTGATTGAAAAAGTTGATAGTTCATATATATGCAAATAAAATTTGTCTTCTGACAGTGAGCAACAATACTTCACGTGCACTAATAACTACTCTTATTATTTTCATTTGTCTTATTTTATAGTGTTTCATGAAGCTACAAGGACTCTCAGAAGAGGAGCGATATTCACTTCTTCTGGAGGCGACCTTGTCTTTGAATGTTAAAAAGATGAAGGCGGATGCCGATGAACTGAAGGCAATGAAGAGTCTGAAGAGCGTGTTTGCGAAGGGAGTTGGGGCTAAGACGTGGGAAGAGGCGATAGAAAGATACCCAACCTTCACTTCAGAAGCAGCCCTGGAACCCTATGTTGGTATGCACAAATCATGGCTTCGTATAATGTCTATTGAAGAGAATATTGAGCCCCAGCAAGATATACAATAATTGCTATCCTGTATCTCCATCAATCCAAATTTTAAAGTTTAGATGAACTAGTAGGGTTGACTATTCTGACTGGGGGGGGGGGGGGGTCAATTTGGCCCCTGCCTCCCCCGTACACAATCCAGGACTGCCACGTAACCGCTACAAATCACAACCTGGCTTTCAATGACTTTATTGTCTCGCAACTTTTGAGACCAAATTTGCCCCAAAATTGGGACAGTCCATGCTAGAGGTTATGCAACATTACTTAACCACACGTCTAGCCACAATTGACATTTTGCATAGTACGTTTGTGTACAAAATACTGCCTTTTCTAAATTGTTCTATAAAACATGTCAAGTTCAAATGTGGGTCAAAGGCAACAGGTCAAAAGGAAAACAGACTTTCCTTGGGATTCCATTATTGCTAAAGAGTAAACTACCAGAACCCAAAATTCACCTCCTGATCTGCTTATAGGGCCTAAGATGCAGGCAAGACAACGCTTGGCGTTTGCCTTGTTTAATGATATATTATTGAATGTGTTAAAATAGGAATTTAATTTGCATGAATTATAATAAAGTAATAAATGAGTGATTTTTGTAAAAAACAAACATCAAAGCAACATTTCTTTGCATGTGCATTGCTGTCCATGCAAAATTTCCCATCAATCAGACCTTCTGTGGCCAAGATATTGTGGGGGGAGGGGGGGGGGGGGGTCAAATTGACTCCGGAGCTCTATGATCAATGTATATGTATTTTTTTTCAGGTAAAAAGTATACAAAAGGTAACATCCCAGAGGTCTTCCTGGAGCACATCAGCAGGGCCAAGAGAGACATGGACATGAATGCAGACGACATCCCAGCCCTTATGATACAAGAACTAGAAGAGGTATTGTCCCATATTCTTAAGGTTCCAAAGCACTTATTTGTAGGCACTTGGTAATTGAAAGAGGTAAACTGAATTTCACATAAAACAAATCTCAAAATTGTGAGTTTAAAATATCTCAAAGTTGTAATATTGTAATCTATAAGGAACTCAAGGTTAAGGGATTTACATGGAGAATGATCTTATGCTGATGAAAAATCATTGGTAATTTGTCATTGATAACAAAAAACAAACAATTATATTCATGGCATAGAAATTGCAATTTTCCCACAAGTCATATATTACGTACAATGGCACTTTCGCCCAGACGACTGGCATGGAAAACTGCACCCACATGCTATTTCATCCTATTTTCAAATTTGATTTTTCTATTTTGATTCAACATAGCAAATGTTAAGCTGCAGATAATTATGAAAAGGGTATAAATAAAAAAAAACAGTTTCCAGAACTTTGCATTGTGTATATTATCTGGGCTCAACATATTAGAATTATAGTTAATTTATATGTTCTTTCCTTTTTATTTGAATTTCTGATATTACAGGATATCCAGTTATCCTCAACACCATCGGCTACTACCAGAATCTTCCTGACAAAGGACATCACAGCGATATCCAAAGTGGTCAGCCAACATACCCGACACGATGTGCATATATTGCATATTGTCCAGTCCCCAGTAGGAGATATTCAAGGTAACTATATGCATGTTCCATGTCTTTTATTAAATATCTTATGAAGCTGACTGTTATTTCGGTATTCAAAGCAACATAACAAACGTTTTTGTGGTTGTGTAATAATGAGATAGCTGCAGTGTGTGTTAAAAAAATATAAATTATTAAGAAAGAATGTTACCGTATAACTTCCAGTGTGTTAGATTGGCTGCTCGATCTGAATGAAAATTCTTTCTTAAGAAATCCTCCTATGAAGCTCAACATTCATATAAATTTTTGTTTATATCACTTGGATTTTAAATATAATCTTGAGTTCTGGTAATGACAGAAATTAACTTCTGACAGAATCCAATGACATTTACAATGAATGTTCAAAACTTCAAAAAATAATGATTACTGAATGCTTTTGGGGGAAAAAAAACATATAATAGCTGACTAATGCTGAACAAATGAAGATAAGATGCTTGCCATGTGATCTCAAACACATTACCTCCAAAGCAAGCTAATTATATTAATTAGACAACTGCGGAGTAATTGTGAAACAAATGCATTTCTAATGTCTGGGTTTTTATTCCTAAAGAAAAAGGTGCATTCAGAACTCAAAAAATCACATTGTATCTGTTTGAAAAGAAATTGTGCCTCATGTGAAAAATCACATGTATGTATATTCGTTTTACTTCTATAGGAAATTAAGGCTTATTCATACTGTTCTAAGTAGCCATATAAAATGTGCATATATATTTTATCAACAGATGTCAACCATAATGTCTGTATGCAGTATGGTATTGTCGTGTCTAGGAGGAGGGGTGCTGGCACTAGCCAACTCTACATGCCATCAAGATCAGACTTCTACAAATATGCAGTGGAGCATTTCACTTCTATTGATGAAGTGGTTCTTGACGTTGGAGACGGTAAGACATTTTATCTATATACAGATCCAATTAAATTATGATACAGTTTTAGAATAAATGGGTAGATTAAATATATAGAGATACCAATAAAGCAACATGAATACAAAAATAAAATAAAATGTAAGGAAAGGAAAGTTGTGAAATAACGTCCAAATTGTGTAAATTCAAATTGGCTTTTTTCAATTCAAGTATATTTACCTATTTTTCACTATCCATAAATTCTAGACGCATAATAACTGACATTAATAGCATCAAAGTTGCCCAGTGTTGCACAACAAAGATTTTAGTCACGAGATTTGGGGTCGTGCAAAATCATGGTCAATATCAATAAGCAACCCTGTGCCTTGTCGGAAATTTGTGTTAACCCTAACTTTACCGGAAAGGTCTCAGATGGCGCCCCCCCCCCCCAGACAAATTTTGTTGTCAAACCCATTGCATTTTCAGCAATAGCTAGCGCTTCATGATTTTTTTTTCAAGTGTTATAAATCTTATGACACTGAGGTGTTGAAAATCAGACCTTTCATGATAAAAGGTCGAGCCGATTTTTTTTTTTTTTTTTTTTTTTTTTCTTCCAGTTTTCCAGTAGAATGCAAAAAAAAAAAATGTTCATAAAACATTGAAATACATAAGAATTGAAAAATATGCAAAAAAAAGGCATATAAAAACTGTTTGAGAAGAAATGAACTGTGTAAAAGCTTAAAGACTTGAGATGACATTGTGAGCATATAATTTAAAAAAAATCCAAGTCAAGAGAGATATAGAGAGCTTTATATCTTCTCAAAAACTCTGAAACCAAAAACAATTTGGAATGAAACATTTTAGATAGGTTACAAACAGAGATTTTTTATATATATTCTCACCAGGAGAGAAATTAAAACGGTGGTTATTAGAACCGATCGTTAGATATATTGTTTTTAAACAATGGCTCACATATTCACTATTTAAAAATACTTTCCATAGATATTACAATTTGAGACATTCAGATTGGTCTATTTAAACTATAACTCATATGTGTATACCATTTTCGAGAAATAAAATCAGATTTTAAAAATTCTAACAAGAAAATTGAAACGTCAGTGCCAAATTTGGTTACTTAAGGGGTAGGCTCTGAGGCCCCCCCCCCCCCCGCCCCCCCTCCAGTCTTACAAATTTCAAAATAGCCCCATTCAGTAAGGGTTTATGCTTTTTTTTTTTTTTTTTTTTTTATTGATAATGTAAAAGTATTATTTTAGTAAGACAACCAAAAATTTAAAAAAGGGGGTTTATCATTTAAGTAGAAATGTATTGATAAAGAGATGTTGAGCAAATTTAACTCGAAAACCAGCTTTGAAAATCAAAGACAGACTGAACTTTACTAAAGCATTCCATATTGAACTTACCAAAGTAAAATACAAAAATGAACAATATGTAATGCATTTGGTATGGAATTAGGTGCTCGTTTGCTGTGGTTAAAGCCCTTTACCTAGTGTTGCGTCTAATAACTTGGTTCTTCACAAGCTTCACCAGACAAACAAAATTAAATATTCTTTTCTCTATTATATTTTCAGGACTGCTGGCAAGGGTTGCAGCAGAATGTGGACGAAATGGGAGGATGGTAGAGGAGACAACACTGTCCAGCACAGAAATAGAGGCCATGATGGGTGCTGCAGACTCGGAGGAGATTCTAGATGCAGATCTAGTATTAAGCATGGACCAGACGTGTTCTATACCTTAGTGCATTTTGTTTCTCTCATTTCCTCACCTCGATCACTACCTCATTTAGTTCTGAAAAATCTTGTTAAGATATGTGACAAACTAACGTTTTTATGTAAATATTTTTATACAGATATGGCTGGTAGGGTGTTTATATATCATTCTTTTGGCCGCTGGAGTTGTATTTTCATGAGGGAAAATAAAACTCCTTTAGGTAGGCTAAAGAATATGTATTACATACATAACAGGAAATATCTATTATAATATTAGATAACCTTGATTAAGACCAAGTCATGGTTTTTACATGAAAGTCTGAACACGAACAGTTTAATAGAGTCTGATCTACAGTAGATATCCATTGTCTTCGCCTTTCTTCTCTGTGCTTAGCTGTTATTAACGAATATTGTTGATACATGAATACATTGTCTTAGCTCAAGCGCGTATGCTCCTACTGTTATCGTTGACCAGCTGGTCAATATAACCATCCAGATGACCGGGCGTGAACTGTTAACAATAAATTGCAGTCCCCATATCACTTGACATGCTGTGGACCAATCACACCTTAGCAACTCTCTGAGCTATCTAATACAAGTATTTAAGTCTATGTGTAGATGTGTTTTTAGTTTAGTAGATAGGTGGCTGGACTACCGATCATTAGGTACATGTATGTGGTTCAAATCTCGGCCACTTCACTAAGGTCTAGCTTTGGCAAGACCTTAACATACATTTACTACACTCAAACTATGTTGTACCAAAATATGTAGCCTAGTTAAGGTCAGGTAACATACATGCAGGAGCACCTTGCTATATAGATGAGCGCTATACTAGAGTGCAATATTATTATTATTATCTTTTATTAGAGCATATTTTTGTCTTGCCAAGTGAACTTGATTACTTTGAAGGTAATTTCAAAGGCACAGGGTTGGTGAACGTGACTCGTCACCTTATTTATTTTTCTAAAGCATCAACACAAAAACCCACATATTATTATTTTATCAAGGATAAAAACTCGGTCACAACTATTGGGCCCTTGATTTTGTTACCATCTTGTCAAAATGAAACACTCGATCTAACTCATTTCCAAGCATCAGAAGACGGTTGTTGATATCAATGATGTAGTTGGAAGATCATATACTTCAAAGTTATAATCAAGGAATTATCAGAGCTGGAGTCCAAACTGAGGATAATTTATGCAAACATCTGGCAGATTCCAAAGGATAGTCAATAGAATTATTAAACTGCCTTGGTTCTTTGATATTTGATGCGCGATGCCACCAAAGTAAAAGAAAACATTTTAGAGAGGATGTGAACTTTGTGGGTTTTTGTTTGCACAGTTGATTTATTATATCAATAAACATAGAAAACAAATAGGCAATTGTTTAGTAATTATGTACGATGCCACTCTGAAAATCCCATTCCTCAACAAGCAAGATTTCTTGAGATATTGCCTTAAGAGTGTAATAAATATGTACTGCTTCAAGTACAATATTGATCCCTTGCTGATTGCTTTTCTGATTTTCATATTTTATATGGTACTATCAAGAAAATATTTCTATTAAATTAAATCAACCAGAGTAAAGTCCACATGTGTCCACTCATGGAATTAGCAACTTTAAATCTTGTATTTTTGGACGTGTATCTGTTTGCTTACACCTGGTTATACCATTCATGAGCACTTTCTGTGTAACCAATTATCATTATATTGAATACCTTTAATTGCATATGTGCATCCTCTGTAGCAATACTGGCCGCGGGTGTTTCATCGTTAGTTCTTTTGAATCAATGTGCATGTATTCGGAGAGCGCATATATATTTGTCGTGGTTGTTGTGGCATTGAGCCTACTTCAGAGGAAATTGTTAAGCTTTTACTCCAGCTGTAATTACTCCTTGTTATTATATTAAAGTTTCACATCACTTTAAGAGGGTCAATTTGTAGGATCACTGTGTAAGTTTATACGTATGTTTATATGTATAAGTTTATACATGGCACGCACCCTCCAAATCCATGTATAAACTTATACGTTTTGGATGGTCTGTACGATGTATAAATTTATACGTTTTGGATGGTCTGTACGATGTATAAATTTATACGTTTTGGATGGTCTGTACGATGTATAAATTTATACGTTTTGGATGGTCTGTACGATGTATAAATTTATACGTTTTGGATGGTCAGTACAATGTATAAACTTATACGTTTTGGATGGTCTGTACGATGTATAAATTTATACGTTTTGGATGGTCTGTACGATGTATAAACTTATACGTTTTGGATGGTCAGTACAATGTATAAATTTATACGTTTTGGATGGTCTGTACGATGTATAAATTTATACGTTTTTGGATGGTCTGTACGATGTATAAACTTATACGTTTTTAAAGGGTCCATGTCATGTATAAAGTTATACGTCAGAACAAACAGCATGATATACATTTGTATATTTTGCAAGTTGTGTTATTTATAAAAGTGATTGACAACCTATTTTGTGTAAATAATTATTTATTTGTTATCAGTGCATTTATTTGTATTGCCAAATAAAGAAACATGGATTACATTTCAACTGCAAAAAGCATCATTAATTAATTATTTAAGTGTATTGTGTTAATGTTTGTATAAATGCGATGTCTTTCTACTACTGCATGAGAAAGAGAGAATTTACTTTTAGTGATTTCATAAATACTTTAATGAGGAAAGCGAAGGAGTGAAAATGAGAAAGTTAAATATACAGCGAAAATGTCATATAAAGTGTGATGGAGGTGATAGTTGGCTATACCATGAGAAAAGCAAAGCAGTGGAGGCTATAAGCCCTATAAATGAGAGAGTTCTCAAATTATAAGGATTTGGCATGTAATTTGATTTGAATCTGGATTACCCAAGTCCAGATTGAAATAATTCTCTGTTCATTTCTTTGACGTGTATACTTTTAATCTGTTTCTCTTGCACATTCGCGCTGCAACACTCACAATTCAACTTAAAATTTGCCAACTTTAAAAACTTGTTGAAATGTATAGTACTGTCATGATTAAGACATATCGCCCATCACATGAAGTTACCCAGCTAGCTACCTATATTTCACGATTGTGCAATCGGGTCTTTTTTCGGTCTTGTATACGATATACTATTATACTTCACCAAGCTCCCTCTAGATATTTCTCTGAAATCTGATTAAATATCCATTTGAAACATTTCTCATTTCCCGTTGCAATTTTCTACCAGTCCATAGGCCTACATAGCCACGATATAAGGACTTCCTCTTAATGTTATCAAGTTGTACAGCATTTATGTACAAGCACGTAGCCAGGATTTCCTTTTAGGGGGGCGGCAGTGAGCACGCAAAGCGTGCGAATCACTTACAGAGCGCGCGTAGGGGGGTTGGTGCAGGGAGGGGGAGTTTCATCAAACTATAAGAGAAAGAAGACGATTCGTTGGACCGTTCTCGACTCTTAATCCTAATCTAAATTCAGTTTCTTTTGACGTTTCATTAGAGAAAGAAGACGATTCGTTGTACCGTCCTCGACTCTTAATCCTTTTTTTAATCAAGTTCCCCTTCCTCCGCGCGTAGCGCGGAAGCTCTGAAGTTTCATGAGATTATTAAAGAAAGAAGACGATTCGTTGTACCATTCTCGATCGACTCTTAATCCTTGTCTGAATTCAGTTCCCCCCCCCCCTCTCTCTCTCTCCCGCGCGAAGCGCGGAAGCTTTGACGTTTCATAAATTATTAGAGAAAGAAGACGATTTGTTGTACCGTTCTCGACTCTTAATCCTTATCTGAATTCAGTTCCCCCTCCCCTCCCACGCAAAGCGTGGAAGCTTTGACGTTTCATTAATTCATTAAAGAAAGAAGACGATTCGTTGTACCGTTTTCGACTCTTAATCCTTTTTCTTCCTACGTCCTCTTCCTTTCTTCTTTTTTTCTCTCTCTTTTTTTTTTGGCCGGCGTTTTAGGGGGGGGGATAAATAATGCAAGCTATAGGAAACCCGTTTACTTTCTAGATCTTCACTTTCAGACACTGTACGTTGAGTGAGTGACTGACTTATTTTTTTCTTTGGTAATAACAAGTTCAAGTTCAGTTTCAAGAACATGCATAACATGAGCATTGTCTACATCAAATAACCTACTACTTGCAATGGCCAAAATTAAACTGATTGAATCTTTGTGCAGCACAAAACACTTCCATTCGGTACAAGGCCGGTCTGCTAAATCAGACTTTTTACCAAAAGGATTGCAATCCCTATAAGTCGATTCGACAACTTACGGTCGTTATTTTCCCACAAAAAGACTTTTCCAAGCCCTTTCTTTTTGAGGAAAGTTCTAAATTCAGTATCATCTTTCAAATACCGATGACATTTTAATAACCATAGTGCCCTTTAGTAAGGCATTAATCCTCATTACCAGGTCCATCGCGGAGAGGACCTAAATCCGTCGGTCTTCTGGTTGCTAATTACTAACAAGCATTAATTTTATGCTTTTAGCAGTCAGGTAAAATAACCACCACTTAACTACAACTACTATTCTTTGGCCTGCAAAATGATGCGACATAGTACCTTTAAAGGAATATTTTTGGACCAAATAACTCGATATCAATAATAGCAGAAATCGAGAAAATACAAGAGATGTCACACAGATATACATATAGCACATATTTTCAGTTTAATGCACATAATATTACTATATCAAATCAATACAATACAATACAAAATAAATACCAACATTATATTTTGGTAGCAGTAACTTAATGCCACAGATAGTAAAATGAATATTTAAAAAACAGAACATGCATAATTTGTATCGTTTAATTTCGAGTTTAATGCAGTTTAAATTACAGATACAAAAGTAAAATCACATCATTATTCAGAATTATAGTACTGTTGGAAAATATGCTGTATTAAGCATGCATTTTGATCCAATTGTGTGAAATTACAGGCCAGGGTCACGGTCCCATTAGTTATATCTTGCTATGAATGTAATTGTGATGATTCGTTCTTCATTGAGCTAGAATTCTTAATCTCATATTCTTCAAGTGACTCTCATAATATATTTATGAACAATAACATAGCTAATCTGCACAAAGCACCTAGAGAGGAAGCCCATCTGCTCTAAATTAAGGGCTGTCACAAACATTGAAATATTTACTTCCTAGTATACCAGATACCCACAAAAGTGGAGAGTGGTCAACTTTGTTAAATGTTTTGCTAAGTTCATTAATGTCGAGACTGGAACTCATGAAATGTGAACAATGTGATCTAAATTAATCACGTATCCATGGGAATATGACATCTCTATGTACAATATACGTGCAATATTCATGATACTACTACTAGTACTCTGTTCTGTCACTATTTTATACAACATATAATAAGAAACAATGGTCGAATGTCTCTGACCCTAAGGCCACGTAACAAAACGTAACGAGTTTCTTGTCTGGACTAAAACAATAATGGAGGCAGCGCTTTACTATTTACTATTTTTTCTATTTTCTCCCAAGATGGCCACCGTATGATAAATATGGATTGTCAAGGTATATTTAAATAATGTATTGACATATATTGAGCTATTTGAGTATACTAATTCAATGTTACAAAACAAATGGTTTGTATAATTTTAGTCCACTTGCTAAGCAAGTTCAAAATCAGAAACAGTGAAACATGTACAATGTGTTCAGCTTAAATTAGCAATAGGAGCTATTCAAACAAAATGTACTACATCATAGCCTTTTTTCTTCTTCTTCTTCTTCTGAATAGTAAATACATGTAGTTAAAAAAAAGGGGGGCGGCGGATAAAAAAGGAGGCGGGTGGGGACGACAGTTTTTGTTATTTGGCCTAATATATTGTTGTAATTTACTAATTTTAACACCCTCCATGACCAACCTGTTTTATATGCCTATTGTACACTGTGGACCAATTACAAATATACTGTTTCATTGTTTTACTATGTACAATGCAATCCCATGTACTTTATTTATTTTGTTGGAAATGGAAATAAACGAAATGAAATGAAATGAAAAAAAAAATCCGCATCATCACCAAGTAGCACGATGCGGCGGGAGAGCGTCTTCCAAAATAGGGGGGGGGGGGGGGGGGGGTGCAACAACAAAAAAGGGTCACTTTCTGGAAAAAAGGGGCACCTAAAAAGGGAAACCTTAACAATAACATAAACCATCTTTTAGATATCGGTATATACCCTTACATCGTCATGATTATGATTACACTACCAGGGAAAATATCAATATGTGTTTCTTTCTTTACACGGTACATGTACAATATACTGCTTAATTAAACTTATACTTTGCAGTTGGGTGTGATGGTCTGAATATTAATTTTCGAGCGAGCGAAGCGATCGAGCAAAACTTTTACAGATTTGTGAGGTCCCAGTGCGAAAAAAATTACATCTTTTAAAGAAGACAAAAAACAAACCCAGATGAGTATTAAGTACAATCTAATGAAGAAAGACTGAAAAGTTCTTTTATAAGTAACATAATCGTACCATCTATAAATGCAAGCGAGTGTAGCGAGCGAGCTCTATCGAAAAAATAAAGAAAAAGGGGCTCTAAGTCGCCTTGAATTAGGGGTGCATGTTATGTAGAAAGGATAAGTAGGCACTTGTTCTATGTAAAAAAAAAAAAAAAAAAAAGCTTTTCAGGGTGTATCTGAAAGAGTAGGGGCACCGGGAGTGCCGCCTTTGGCATAATGGGCAAAAGTACTTGAAAAAAACCCCGGAAAATCATGTAATTTCAGCAATATTCATAAATCACTGGTATCGAATTACAAATAAACCACAAATTGATTTTATTTGGGGTCAACTGCCCCCCCCCCCCCATGTGTACGCCAGTGCTCACTCACGCTCAGAACACATGAGTGAAATCTCAACCAACTTGATGTGGGGTCGCTGTTATTAAGTAACACACTGATTAGAAATTAGCTAGATTAATCTTTAAAACAGAACAGGAACATTGAAAAGGTATAGTCTAGCTAATGTAGACTCTTCTCATTGGTAGCCTAAGAGGACACTTTTTTTTTTTTTTTTGGTATCGAAATTTGAAAATTTGACATTTTGCTCCGTTGGGGGGGGGGGGGGGGGGGTAAGGTCATCTTTTTGAGGTCAGCCATGGGAATATTTTTTTTTTTTTTTTTTTTTTAACAAAAAAAATCCCAAAGGGGGGGATGGGGGAGTTTTAGGGAAATTTAGAGGGGGGGGGGGGTTTACACACAAAAAAATACCAAAGGGGGGGGGGGGGGTTAACCTATGAAAGACAGCGAACGTCCCACGGAGGTAGAACCCCGATCAAAACCTTTTAAAAAAGAGCCCTTATCTCAGGCTTCGCCATTACCAAGACAAAGCAAAAAACCGATCGAGAAATCTTCGCCTAGTTCGAAACAGAAGCCAGAAAAGAAGTGGCCATTTCGCTCGAAGCAGAACGGGTAGAAGGAAATGCCGCTGTCTATTCCACTGAATGCAAACGATCAGAACAAAAGGGGAAGCTTTGGATGATGAAGCAAGTAATATGCAAGACCTTTACCAGATCAGACCAGACAATATAATACCTTACCCATGATGGCCAACAGGCCAAGAATAGGTTGGTTTGGAGGTGCGACTCAGATATTAGCCTGTAAGGTTTTCCATGATCTGATGGTGCCTCATGTTGTCTTTATTTCTACATTATCTGGACATGATCATTATGATCATTAAAATTTTGGAGAGAGATTTGTGCAGTTTGTGTACTTTGTTTTGTATAGCGCCTTGAGTAAGTTATTATTATTATTATTATTTTAAGCAAGGCTAACGTAAGATATTTAGATTCCTCATTTTCTGGTATGTTCCATTTGCAACACCCCAGCATTATCCTGTCCATGCAATATCCTACAAATACTGTGTGAACCAATGTGTTTATTCTGAGTACAGGTACATGCACCGGTAATTAAGTCGACAAACAAAAAATTTCCAAACTTAATTTAAGCTTTGAAAAAGGCAAGATTTTATTGAATTTTAGAAATGATATGCAGACCCTGTCTAAACGACACGGGAGAACAAGGAAATCATTCATGACAATACATTACTGAACTGACATTCAGATATGTGTAAATAATACTTATTGGTTCACAGATACATGTATAACCACCCATGTTGGTTTGTGTCGAGTGGTTGGTACACAATACATGAAATGCATCATAGCTTAGCATACACTAACTTAATTTAACATTTGATATCAATCATGGAATTAACTTAAAGCTTATCTGTACTAGTTTATAGGAGGGATTATACATTGGACAGGTGGTTATCTCATTAACTCGGCTCTCAATTAAAATTAGACAAAGAGGTTCATGGGGACCAATGGTCAATTTCAATGACATATAAATAATAATTGTATAATTGTTACAGATTGTTGTCATAAATGAAGTAAAATTAATACAAAGAGGAGCTTAAACACAGCTCTACCCACGAGGGCCCAATCAGTCTTATAAGTTATATCTGACTATCCTACTAAAGATTGCTAACAAGTATTCTAGAATAAAAAGTTTATAGTATTGCATGATATTATATGAGTACTGGTAGCATTGTAACACAGCTCCAGTCTACAGAAGGAAAAAAATATGGAGTCTTGACAATGCTAATAATACTAATCATAATAGTAACAATACTAATGATGATAATCATAATTCTGATAATAATAATCCTGATAATCATACTAATAATTAAAAATGAAAAAATATATCATTTATATGTGGCAGAAAAATAGATTCCTGTATCTCGGCCATCACTTCACTTTTTTCGAACACATGTAATGTGCTTGGCTACTGCCTAAAGGTTTAGTGATTGAATCCACTCGAAACCCTGCATCCTTGAGAAACTCTGTGGCTTTCTCTCGCCCCCAACATGTTCCTAACCCCACACTGCCCTCAAAGAACAGAGATATAGGCAGGCAATGGAATAGACTCATGCTATACAACATAGAGCAATAGTCATTTGAAGAATTCTCTGAGTGCTTGGTCTTGCAGTCTATATCTATCATGGAAAAGACACCATCTGGTTTGAGGATACGATTCAAAGCCAACAAAACATTGTCAGCATGCGCAAGATCATGGATGACATCAAATGTGTAGATGTAATCAATCGTATTGTTCCAATCATCAGGTATGCATGCAGCGTCCTCACAGACAAACTCTACGTTGGTAAGGCCCTTTTCCTTGGCCCGTTCTTTTCCATAGTTTATTGCCTCTTCTGAGAAGTCCAGTCCGACAACAGTGCTGTTTGGATAGTTCTCTGCAAAAACAAGAGAGGCCAATCCTCTCCCGCAACCCAGATCCAATATTCGGATACCAGACTCTGAATGACAGAGAAACAATGAAAGATCATATAATATATAATTACACACTGTTGAACATTACCCCCCCCCCCCCAAGATATCAAGAATCACTGATGGATTTTCTTTTCTTCTTCATACATGTAGCCTACAACGATTTAATGCAATAGGTGCGTTTGGCCAAAAACCTCTGTTTCATAATTCAAACTTACCGGTATACAAGTTGTAAGTAGATTCCAAACTTAGTACAAATACCTGATTTTGTTTTCTTTTTCTATTGATCCTTATAGCCTGGTTATACTGTCACCAATATATGCACACCCATTTTGTAGCATGCTAAGCTCAGGTGAAACCATCGGATAGTAATGTTAGCCTTACAATGCTGTTATAGGAGAAGGAAGAAGAATGGAGTGTGACGTATTAAAAAAAAATATCAGAAGTATCTAAGTAAATAAAATTCTAGTCAGAACATACAGTGTCATTTAATTTAATTTGTTCTTAAAGACAGTGTGACTTACTCATTCGTTCTTCTATTTGAGGCATGGACGGTATAAAATCTTGGACCAGATGTTGCAGAACCCATATACTGCTATGATTGGACATCACAGTATGAAAATCTGTGTATTCTGAGTATGGCAGTCCTGCAAAGACAAAAATGTGCAATTTCAATGGTTTCCAGCAAATCGGGTTAACAAAATTCCTGGATTTTTTCCCTGATAGAGTTCAAAATTCTAGGATCATTATTTAAAAATATTTCTAATCAGAAACTACTTCCAATCCAATCGTCCAGTAGTTATGCTGTTAAGATGCAAGGACAGCTAGGAATCCTAAATCATTTTTCCCCCTTTTTTTTTTGGGGGGGGGGGACATGAGTGACCCATGCCATGTGATGCAAAACTAAGATCTTAGGTTTCTGGAACCATTCATGTGGTCAAATCACTGTACCTAATTAATATTCACACTAACATTTAACCTAAAGCCCACAGCACACTTTACAATCCAACTATGTTCCCATTTTGGAAGAACGTGCAATATCAGTTGATACATTCAAAGATGTAAAATCTTGATGACCAAGGGTCGGAATACCGCCGGGGGGGGGGGGGGGTAATCACATATTAGCACATACGGGGGTGTGCCGCTCTAATGGGTCACCTTTTCACAAAAATGCCATTAAAAATGGGTCCGTTTTTTCAAAAAAAATTCAGGTGTTTGCCATGCAAACAACCAAAAACACACTAAATTTGAAAAATGGGTCTTTTGTGAAAATATCATTAATCATGGGTCCATCTTTTCAAAAAAATTCGGGTGTTTGCATGAGGGTAGAACAACACGTAGTATGAACAGCAAGTGTCATACATACTTGTGAGAACCTTTGGTTTACTTTGTAATGCGCTTACAAAGACCAACTGTGAAGAAAGATCATGTTTTTATCTTCCTTGAGTGGACGTTATAAACAGGTTTCACTGTACCGTGGACTTATATTTACCCAGTGGGCCATCTTTCTTGAGACAATCTAACAGCTTGTTGTAGACTGCACCATACATGGGTAACTCTGTGAGTGTGACTGCTAAATTACTGACACTACTACCAGACAGGAAGAAAGGTATACGATGAGGGGGAAGACTGTATTTCTCTGTCTCAGGGTTGATGTCGACGATGTCAGCTGAAACCATCACTCCAAGCCATTCTTTCACATACCTTAAATAAAGAAAAAGTGGACTCTGTTTGCAAATCTTAAATAAGTCATTCAGTGTACTTTAAAAACAGCATGTCTTGCAACATACTTTGAATGCCTTTTGTTTAATAAATTCCATCTCTTACATTTGATGGTATGTCAAGCATTTATACAGCATACAAATATAGAATTGTATGCATATTCAATTCCTTCGCACTAAGACTTGACATATTTGTTAGTGAGAGAATGGTGGATCACACCTAGATCACTACCTTTCCTTGAGGCCGGCTGTATCAGCAATCTCCTTGACAGTCCTCTCCTCATCCTTCAACTTAATAAGAGCATCAAAGAGACCTGATTGAATTCCTAGAGAGGTTGAAAGGGAGACAAACCCATGGATCACTAGGGTGCTGAATCTCTTCTCAAACTGTTCATGAGTCTCTTTCTCTCCTGCTTCAGCCATAATTCTGAAAAGAAAGAGAAGTACAAAGTGTATGATGATTATTGATGATAGGAATTGGATTGGATTGAAAGTGCTATAAAACAAAAAAATCTAATGTGGTAGATTTTAACTCTTACGATATTCACCCTAGTCGGCGGCAATAGACCAGTTCACGGTTAGCACATGTCCCAATTACCCCGAATATCCACAGATATCTCCAAAACGTGAAGGACCCACTTTATACATTCTGAAAAATCACTCCTGTAGCGATGGGTGCTACACTTATCCTTTGTTTCCTCTTTTCAAAGCATACTTCCACTCGTGTATCATGGAGTGCACTGCCGCTTGTTGTGCATATGAATAAAGATTAGACTCTACATAACTTTCATGAGCACGTTTTCAGTATTTTGTAATTCAAAATTTGTTCTGCAATGCCTTTATCTGCTCGTGCTCAGACTGCAACCGTGGTCTGGCTTATTAGGTTAACTTCAAAACACGCAAGTATGTGGTATGCAGCCTTGCAGGAAGGCTGCTGCATGGAGAGCCATTACAGACGTAAATAATCATATCAGATTGATAGTTGATACAGGTCTGTAAAAACTCAATACATACACACACACACACACACACATTGCATTATTCTAGCAAAAGAAACAGAACAGGCAAAATTACTTCAAAAATTCTAAAAAAATGCAGAAAGGTAGTGTGGTAGAAGTACAATAGCTGTATCACATAGTCTAGAGTAGATCGAGTCACAGATCCATTATCCTATTGCACATAACACAATAGTTACAACAAAATAGTGAGTTAGTGGGGCTGAAGATAAGATCCTGACCACGTGGCACAACAACAAAAGTTTGAAACAGTCCGTTATATAATTCCTCTGCTTTCTCGTCATGTAACGAATTCCTCTCATGGTACATGTATGAACTTGAAGCAAATTACATATATTGTTTGATCTGACAGCTAGAAGCTATAACAAGACATATACGTACCAACACGGGAGCAAGATCACGCTGCATGGGCGCAGCCTGCAAATACTTGGTTGGTTCCTATAAGCCTTGTCGCAGAGTAGCAGACTGTAAAATATCCCACTTTTATGCGGCAGATCTGCTGCAGATTGTTCTAGCTGTACGTGGCATACTGGAATGCGGCGAGTCTCACTGAAGGATGTCGATGGGGGGGGGGGGGGGGGGGGGGGTTTTGGGTGTTCAAACACCCCCCTTAATTGGCAAACAGGAGGTGTTTTAGGTGTTCAATCAACCCCCCCTTTGCAAAAAGGGGTGTTTTAGAATTTAAAAGCACCCTTTATATTATTTTTTTAAAATCTATGTCCCCTTAAAGGTAATACAAAGTTTTGGTATGGGGTCATGAATTTGGTTCAAATTAACATATTGGAAGCATATCCGATCCTACAATATTCAGTGATCGTTGTCGCGGTTGAAATCGAGTCTAAAGTGATGAAATTTTAAATGATAAACTCTTTATGTTGTATAGCTCCCTCTCATCAAGGTCAAGATATTAATTTAGCTATAAAACAATGTTATTTGACTAAAATCGACCAATTTGCTATTACCGTTTGGAATATATATATCACATCTGCATATTCTGAGATTTTCATGGTCGCAGCTACCATCGTATGGCCGTAGGCGCTATTTGAAATTTAACAAAATTTAGCACCGGTAAATTTGTATATTCAATTTTTCTCCAAAGCAGAAGTGTTTTAGGAGCTATTTTTTTAGTGCTTAACATACATCCATAGGGGCATCCAAATATATCAAAATTGTAAAGAATTACTATCCAGCCGATTTTCAAAATTTACCAAAACTTTGTAATACCTTTAATACCCCCGGCAAATAAAAAAAGAAGTAAAAAATGTTGTTTTTTGCTCATAAGGAGGGGGGGGGGGGCAGATGTTGAGTGGAAAAAAGGAGTGTTCTTCCCCCTCCCCCTCAATTTTTTTTATGTGTGTGATTTTTGATGACCCCCGGGCCCCCCCCCCACTCATTTTTCTTTTAATAAAAAATACAAAATAAATACATTTTGTTTTGTGTGTAAAAGGGTGACCCCCAAAAAAGTGACCTTACTCCCACCCCCCCCCCCCCCCCCCCCCCCTTATTCAGCGGCTGGCTGAGTCGTTGCGAAATCTTGGGACCCAAAACATAATTTAACAAGGGAAACGCTCTCGGCGGTCTCGCCTGCATTACGCAATTCGATATGATGAAAAATTGAGGTTGGAACATTATTTATAAGCAGGGTGGCCCATTAGCAGGCCCCCCAAAATGAAATCCTCTGAATATAATCAGAATTTTGAAGTGAATATTGACCAAGAATCATCAGAAGAATATTTACTATTAATTGTACCAGGATCGATAACTTGAATGAAATATGAACAAATTATTTTCTTAAAATTATTTATTAATTCTCATATTAAGTTGTGAAAACATAATTCAAGTCTACTGACCTAAAATGACCTTTGACCTTGTGACCTGGAATTTGTGTCATATGATTTGTGATACTTAATAACCCTTTGGTACAAGTTTCATCGAATTTGAACAATTTTCAGTTGAAAATATGCTAAAAATTCAAAATCTTGATGTTTATGCCACAACAAAGTCTAAGTTTGTTGACCTTAAATGACATTTGACCTTAACTTAGTGACCTGAAATTCTACTCACATGATTGGGGATACTTGATAACCTTATATAGTCCAAGTTTCATTGACTAAGAACTTATACTTTCAAAATTATATCAAAAATTAAAAACTTAACCTTAGGTTAAGTTTTCGACGATGATGCCACAACATAGTCCAAGTCTGTTGACCTGAAATGAACTTTGACCTTGACGTTGTGACCTGAAATTATACTCACATAATTGGGGATACTTGATAACCCTATAATCCAAGTTTCAATGACTAAGAACATACACTTTAAAAATTATATCAAAATTTCAAAAACTTAACCTTAGGTTAAGTTTTTGATGTTGACGCCGCCGTCACCGGAAAAGCGGCGCCTACGTATGGCTCTTACACCCCCCCCCCCCCCCCTTGAAATAATCCTTCGTACGTCACTGTTAACACCTGGTGATATACACGTGCGAAATCTGGGAATAGCGCGCGCGCATGATTGACTAAATAAAATGCCACGCCCCAAACAAAAATATAACAACAGACCTCTTACTATTTTTTGGAGAATCTCGATAATCAGCGCGAGTTTTATCCAAATGCCAGTGCTAGTTAGTAATTGTTGGGTCTACCATAAGATATTATGGAGCCTCTAGTTCACATCGAAATTCAATCGAAACTTGTATCCGGAATTGTATACATTAATTATCACATATTTTAAAATTTCCCCTTTTCTATATGACGTATATTTTTTTTCAATTTCTTTTTCCTTTTCAAAATCGCGCTGCAACTCACAATCCATCCTAAAACTTGCCAACTTCAACAATTTGTTTAAATTTACTGTTTTGTGACATATCGCCCATCACATGAAATTACCCAACTACCCATTTCACGATTTAGTAATTGTTGGTCTTCCTATTTTACATACCGTAGTTCATCCACCCCCTCACCATCTCTCTCTTTCTCTCTCGTGCGCTCTCTCTCTCTTTCTCAAAAATCTGATTAAATATCAAATGAATCAATTTCATTTGAAACACATGCATCTCTCCTTTCCCAATGTACTTTATTAACAGCCCATAAAACAGTTTATCAATAACCTTTAGAGTACATAATATCTGGACCACCAGTTAATTTCATCAAGTTGTATTATATTATTCAAAAATATTGTAGTAAAATATATTGTTATAGGAACATTCTAGGGGAAAGTAAATCAATATCATGAATAGTGGAAATCAAGAAAATACAAGAGACATCACTGAGAAATACTATAACACATATACTCTTTTAATGACATAATCATGAGTTGTATAATCACAGTACAGATATAATTGGTTGTTGTCATAAATGAAGTAAAATAGATACATAGAGGAACTTAAACACAGCTATACCTACCAGGTCCCAAGCAATCTTATAAGTTTTATTTCTTGTAATTCATTCCATCTGACTATCCTGTTAATGATCACTAACAAGCTTTCTAGAAAATAAGAAATGTATAACATTACGATGATTGCACAGTATATATTATATATGAGTAGCATTGTAACACAGCACCAGTCAGAACAAAATTAATATGGAGTCCTGATAATAATACTAATACTATCAATACTACTACTACTACTAAGAACGACATTTCTTTAGCAGAACAAAGTGCAGTCGCACACGTGGTCACTCACTTAAGCTTTACAAGCTAAAATGCCGGAAGACACTAAGAAAAAACTCATTCAGCCAGAGAATAATCAATGTGTGGAATGGTCTTCCAGGCAATGTTGTGGAGAGTACCACTATCAATTGTTTCAAATCTGGGCTTGAGAAATGGTGGAAAGATGCCCCAGATAAATATGATGACAACCCCAACCAAACGAAACCATGGATAGGAACAACAGTCTAAAGACTGAATAATCCTGGATCAAGTGAGTTACAAGTGAGTTACTACAACTAATACTGCATTTACTGCTATACTAATAGTAATGAAAGAAAGGTCAATAAGTTCACTCTTAGATGCTTTGCAGTTGATGGAAGGGTATTTTGTTCTGAAGGCAACAAAACAGCCCTTGTAGCAGCACAATAGTAAAACAAATGTAAATTAAAAACATCATAATATTCAAATAACCAATTACATAATTATATACTTCATGATCTGTATCAGCAACAAAGAAGGTGTTCAGTGACCAGCTTCAAAATATTGTATGTGAAAGCTGTCACCTCCTGCAACCGAACCCAGCACAGGCCATTGTTCAGCGTGCACAGAGGCCTGAGTGCACACCTAGGCCCAGCCACAGGAGGCAACAATCTCACATTACTACAGTAACAATTAAACTAGATGGAATGATGCCTCCTCTATAGAGCGATTTCACAAACCAAAACAGAAGCAATTTTTAAAATTGAAGTTTAATTGTAATTCATTAACAGGTTTTCAGAATATCGTGATTACAAGCTATTTTTGGTATAAATGTATGACCCTTTTATCTTTGCATAACCCTCAAATCTAATCAGTTCATTGGCTCTGCAAGATACATAAATGTCTTGAGTTTGATGGTAATCCGTCCGTCGGTTCTAATACACCTGTACTAATGCGATCACAAGCCATTTTTGTATATAATATGAGCCCCATGACCTCAAAATCTAATCAGTTCATTGGCTCAGCAAGATACATACATGTACTGCGTTTGATGCTAATTAATCTGTCCATCGGTTCTAATGTGATCACAAGCTATACAAGACCCCAAATCTGATCAATTATAATAGTTGGCTCTGCAAGATACATACATGACCTAAGTTTGGCAGGAATCCATCAATCGGTTCTTCAGATAACGGGATCACGAGAACAGGAAGTACGTATGTACGTATGCACGGACGGACAACCCGAAAACATAATGCCTTCGGCTACTTCGTAACGGAGGTATAAAAATAGATCATTTATATGGCAGAAAAATTTGATTTCTTTATCTCGCCCATCACTTCACTTTTTTGGTACACATGTAATGTGCTTCGTCAGTGCCGACAGGTTTAGTGATTGAATCCACTCGAAACCCTGCATCCTTGAGCAACTCTGTGGCTTTCTCTCGCCCCCAACATGTTCCTAACCCCACACTGCCCTCAAAGAACAGAGATATAGGCAAGCAATGGAAAAGACTCACGGTATACATCAAAGAACAAAGCGCATTCGAAGCATTCTCTGAGTGCTTGGTCTTGCAGTCCGTATCTATCATGGAAAAGACACCATCTGGTTTGAGGATACGATTCAATGCCAACAAAACCTTGTCAGCATGCGCAAGATCATGGATGACATCAAATGTGTAGATGTAATCAATCGTATTGTTCCAATCATCAGGTATGCATGCTGCATCCTCACAGACAAACTCTACATTGGTAAGGCCCTTTTCCTTGGCCCGTTCTTTTCCATAGTTTATTGCCTCTTCTGAGAAGTCCAGTCCGACAACAGTGCTGTTTGGATAGTTCTCTGCAAAAACAAGAGAGGCCAATCCTCTCCCGCAACCCAGATCCAATATTCGGATACCAGACTCTGAATGACACAAAAACAATGAAAGATCAAATATATATTTTTTAACAATCCACACTGTTGACATTACTCCCCCCCCCCCCTAAGTTAGCAAGAATCACTGATGGATTTTCTTTTCTTCATAATCCATACCGTACATGTAGCCTACAATGACTTAAAGCGGGACTGCACTACTTGTAGTTATAGCTTGCTCCCTCTATATAGAAAACCAGATGGAATTCGAGATGATGCCTCCGTCATAGAGCAATTTTACAAACCAAAACAGAAGAAATTTTTCGAATTCAAGTTCAATTGTAATCCATTAACAGGTTCTCAGAATATCATGATTACAAGCAATTTCTCATATACATATATGACCCTTTGATCTTTGACCTCATGACCCTAAAATCTACTCAGTTCATTGGCTCTGCAAGATGTCCTGAGTTAAATAGTAATCCATCTGTCAGTTCTAATGAGAATGCGTTCACAAGCTATTTTTGCATACATAATGAGCCCATGACCTTTGACCTTATGAACAAAGAATCTACTCAGTTTATTGGCTCTGCAAGTAACAAACATGACCTAATTTTGGCAGGAATCCATCAATCGGTTCTTGATCACAAGCTGTTTTTGCATACATAATGAGCCCTGTGACCTTTGACCTTTAACCTCGTGACCCCAAAATCTAATCAGTTCATTGGCTCTGCAAGATACATACATGACCAAAGTTTGGCAGGAATCCATCAATCGGTTCTTCAGATAACGCGATCACGAGCTGTTTTTGAATACCTAATGAGGCCTGTGACCTTTGACCTTATGAACAAAGAATCTACTCAGTTCATTGGCTCTGCAAGTAACATACATGACCTAATTTTGGCAGGAATCCATCAATCGGTTCTTGATCACAAGCTGTTTTTGCATACCTAATGAGGCCTGTGACCTTTGACCTTTGACCTTGTGACCCCAAAATCTAATCAGTTCATCGGCTCTGCAAGATACATACATGACCAAAGTTTGGCAGGAATCCATCAATCGGTTCTTCAGATAACGCAATCACGAGCTGTTTTTGCATACCTAATGAGGCCTGTGACCTTTGACCTTTGACCTCGTGGCCCCAAAATCTAATCAGTTCATCAGCTCTGCAAGATACATACATGACCAAAGTTTGGCAGGAATCCATCGATCGGTTTTTCAGATAACGCGATCACAAGAACGGACAGACGGACAACCCTAAAACATAATGCCTCCGGCTACTTCGTAACGGAGGCATAACAATGCCTAAGCAGTGCCCGTTTGTCCCCCATGATCCTCTTTTTCTTATGTTAATTGAGAGCTGAGTTGATGAGATAACCACCTGTCAGTGACCAGCAGGGTGGTCTAATCCTTCCTGGCCAAAGTGGTCGAAGTGGACTGGACTGTCAATCACAAGGTCTGCGGTTCAAGTCCCGCCGCAGCACTTATGTCCTTTAACAAGACATTGATCTACATTTGCCACACTCAACCCAGGTGATGTAAATTGGTACCTAGCAGGAATTAATTACTTTAAATGCTAGAGCGCCATAAATGGCAGGACAGCTAAAGCCAGGGTAATAATGTCCAAGTTTGGAAGCGCTTAGAGACTTAATTGTAATTAGTGCTATATAAAAGCCAAGTATCTTTATTTATTACGACTATAAGCTTAAAACTGTAGACAATTGGTCAGATGTCACTACCATTCTGAGCGAACTCATCTTTTCCTACTACCGTATAAAGAAACTTGCAATGCCCCAAATAATTTATTATTAATGCTCGTACGACTATTCAGGCCCCAATTTTTATGATTTGACATGTTTGAATATATCCATATCTAATGTTATTACAAATTCTTCCCAAATTAAATTGTAGTCAGAACATACAGTGTCGGTAGGCTTTACTTATTTTTTCTTTAAGCTACAGTCCCATATACGTCCCGGACCGTCCCGGACCATCCCGGACCCCATCCGGGGTGATCTGGGATTCGGTCCGTGTTGGCACCGGGGTGGTCCTGGATGGTCCTGGATGGTCCTGGATGGTCCTGGGCGGTCCGGGAGTCAACCCCGGATGTTTTTGACGGTCAAAAACTGCCGGGGTGGTCCGGGACGGTCCGGGACAATAGTTTGATCCGGGGTGATCCGTGTAGCCACCGTGCTGGGTCCGGGGTCATCCGTAGTGGCGCCGGGGCGGTCCGTGTTGATCCGTGGCAGTCCGGGAGTGAGTTATTGACCGCCCAGGACCATCCAGGACCATCCAGGACCATCCAGGACCACCCCGGTGCCAACACGGTGTCAACACGGACCGAATCCCGGATCATCCCGGATGGGGTCCGGGATGGTCCGGGACGGTCCGGGACGTATATGGGACTGTAGCTTAAAAGCATCACACTTTTTTGAACAAAACATCCCGGACCATCCCGGATCACCCCAGACCATGGTCCGGGATGGTCCGGAGTGGTCCGTGCTCGTCCGTGCTGGTCCGGCTTTATATGGGACTGGGGCTTTAGATCAGTGACTTACTCATTTGTTCTTCTATTTGAGGCATGGACGGTATAAAATCTTGAACCAGATGATGCAGAACCCATCTACCGCTAAGATTGGACATCATGGCATGAAAATCTGTGTATTCCGAGTATGAAAGTCCTGTAAAGACAAAAATGTGCAAAATTCCTGGATTTTTTTCTTCTTGATGGATTTACAAAATTCCAGGAGCATTATTTAAACATATTTTTAGTGTGAAACTGCTTCAAATACAGTCATCCAGTAGTTATGCGGTTTAGACACAAGATAATAATCTAATAAAACACACCAAATTGAATTTTTCCTAATCCCCCCATGATTTGAGTGATTTTTTTTCCCCCTTAAATTTCCCGGACTAGAATCATTGATGCAGTGAGAAGCGTATGGAACCAAATACCGTGGACTTGCCCTCCATTCGAGGGTTGAACAACACCTAGTATGAAGAGCAAGTGTGATACGTACTTTTGAGAAATTTTGGTCTACTCAGGAATGTGCTCACAAAAGACCGCCTGCCTAAAAACTTAGATTAAAAATATTTAGAAAAATCATATTTCTTTTTTTCCTTGAGAGGTCACTACAGGTTTCACTATACCATGGACTTGCTCAGTAATATATACTTACCCTGTGGGCCATCTTTCTTGAGACAATCTAACAGCTTTTTGTAGAGTCCACCAAACGTGGGTAACTCCGTGAGTAAGACTCCTAAATCACTGACACTGCTACCAGGCTGGAAGAATGGTATACGGTGAGGGGGAAGACTGTATTTCTCTGTCTCAGGGTTGATGTCGACGATGTCAGCTGCAACCATCACTCCAAGCCATTCTTGCACATACCTTAAATGAAGAAAAAGTGGACTCTTGTTTGCAAATTCTATATAAATCATTCACAATGTACTTTTTGGAAGAACATGTATTCCGACATATTTTGAATGCATTTGTTGTTGTTTAATAAATTCCACCTCTTACAGTTAATATTATGTCAAGCAAATATACATTTCATATTTGGTAACAGTGCTTCATTTTGGGGGATTGCATGTGTCCTGGCAAATGAGATTGAGGCAAATGACAGAGAGAACTTATATTGGATCAAACCTGTATACCTTTCCTTGAGGCCGGCTGTATCAGCAATCTCCTTGACAGTCCTCTCCTCATCCTTCAGCTTTATAAGAGCTTCAAAGAGACCCGATTGAATTCCTAGAGAGGTTGAAAGGGAGACAAACCCATGGATTACTAGGGTGCTGAATCTCTTCTCAAACTGATCATGAGTCTCTTTCTCCCCTGCTTCAGCCATAATTCTGAAAAGAAAGAGAAGTACATATGATGATGATTATTGATGATGATAGGTTCTGCATTGGATTCAAAGTGCTATGAAACCAAAAAAATCTAATGTATAGATTCTAAGGGTACACAAAACTTTCCTGTATGGTCCAAATTCAGATTCAAGCTCTAACAAGGGAAACGCTCTCGGCGGTCTCGCCTCCATCACGCAATTCGATATGATGAAAATTTGAGGTTGGAACATTATTTATAGGCAGGGTGGCCCATTTGTCTCCCATCAATTACAAGTTATTGCATTATATAAAAATTACTTTATTATTATTATTATTATTGTACCTGTTCCAAGCTGCATTTTACGTGTTCCGAAATTTCCATCCTCTGTATTATATGGTTCCGAGTTCTGACTTTACAAACTTGCATCAATCGAGTTATAATTGCATTGTACCTGTTCCAAGCTGCATTTTACATGTTTCAAAATTTCTATCCGATTTGGGGGGATTGTATTATTTTGCCTACACACTCCCATCATTCAAGTTATGGCATTGTACATGTTCCAAGCTGCATTTTACGTGTTCCAAAATTTCTATCTTTGGGTGATTGTATTGTTTTGACTACACACTTGCATCAATCAAGTTATTGCATTGTACCTGTTCCAAGCTGCATCTCTTAAACCCATACTATCGGGTATATTAGTTTTGAATGTGACCATCAAACACTGAATAAAAGTAAGTGCTATTGACATAATAATACTACCTGGGTACTGCATGCAGTGATGACTTCATCACTCAAAGAAGCAAAGTCAAATAACTTAGTTTTTCATGTACATGTTCCAGAGATACAGATTAGGTTCAAAATCAGTGATATCCAGTTATCTTTGGTTACATTCCAATTAACATATCTTGAACCTATTAGGCAATTAGAGATTTACATTACCTTAGCTGCATTCTTGCAGCATACATACGCTGCCGAATGGTATTATCCGACGGATAGAATGCTGTATCCGTTATTGAGGGCCTCTTTTCTACATCTGGGAACAGGACAGTGTGTAGGTGGGCTCTTAGGTGTCGCTTCATCTCGTTCAAGTTAGTGACGCCATGACCAACCAGGTCCACAAGTTTAGTGGACACAGTCTTGTGCATTGGGTTCATAAACCCCGTCAGCTATTAAGTAAGATAGAACATTGGTAAATTTCAAATGAATGTATATACATTGAGTTATATTGATGTTTCAATTCATGTTTTGTTTTTATGTTTTATGTTATTGTTTGTATCATTGTGGAGGGCTCCGTTGGAAAGCAATTTTTTTAAACTGAATCGGACTACCCTCCACTGTTTTATCAATTGTAATAAATAAAACATGAATAAATAAAATAATAAATAAATGTACAAATAGGAATTATTCAATTTCAACCATTCATCTAGTGGCAATCATTTTATATTGTACAAATTGCAGCTTTTTTTACGTAAATGAAACCATGTACAAGTCTAGATGTTTGTCTTTTTTTCTTTCCTTCAGGGATTGCTCTTAAAGTGCCGGTTCAAAGATAATCACAAATATGTCAAATAATGTATCACAAGAAACTGGTAAGCTAACAGATGGCCATCGTACAAGTCTTAGGTCAACTACATATCGGGTGATTTGTAAAAATACAAATAAAACCACCTCCATAGCAGCTGGGATATACGAGAGATTCGCCGGAAAAACAACAATGTTTTAATGACGTCACTATATGGACCAACACTGCCCAAGCAGACGACATCCCATAAAGAATGAATTGCAATGCTATTATTTCTCAAATTATAAAGAGTTTAGTGTATATAAATGTGATGGAATTTTACACCATTCAAAAGGGGATATGAAACCTATTCTGAAAACTGAATTCTTTTGTTTGTAAATACACAGGATAGGGGTTAATGAACAAGCAAAGAAACCACACTTTCAAATGTTAAAACTCCCGGAACGATAGCATGGACGGCATTTGTCCCTCTTGAAACACCGAACATACCGCGGTGTATGCAGCTGAAAAAAAGAGACAGATTTCTTTATTTCTTTAATCACTGCATTTTTTCATCAAAATAATACCATGCACAGGTTTAGAGAGAGGCAATAGATTAAACATTTAGCTTGATGGTAGTGAATTAATAGAAATAACTGAGGAGAAGATGACAAAACAGGCACGGAAATGTGAGAGATGTCATGGGACGTCATGGGACGTCATTGGACATCGTCTGCTTGTGCCAATCATGTTCAACATGTGACGTCACACATCTCAGCAGCGATCAGAGAGCTTTACAGGTGCTATGCTGGGGCTGTATTTAAGTGTTTTGTAGTTGACAATAATCATTACTTCAAATGTTTCCAAGCATTGAATTTTGAGACCCTTGTCCAATCAAAGCTTCACCTTTGCAGTAATGACAATAAAGTTAGTTTTTAAAGTCAATGAACCTTCTCTTTAAAATGTGTGTGCCAATGAGTCTTGCAAGGTAGTTTCTGACGGTTGACTGCTCGTAGAAGTATCTTCCTAGAGTTATCTATTGGAAAACACCTTTGCATAGGCGATAGGTAATGATAGCTGGCCAATGCATATCTTAAAGGTGTAAAGAGGTGCTCAACATTAACAAGAAATTTTACACACAGGACTCACACAGGTGTGTGTTAGATTTTTAAACAAAATATTCATGTAGACAAGAAGATACAATAAGGCATACATACATGTAATTAATATTTTAGGTTGGTTGCATGCAAAAGATACCTTTCCAAGTGTATGCACACTCTGGTGATCAGTCTTGCTGGGTAGCCGGATGTAAATGCGTCGCTCAAAATTGAACTTATCCCCATTTCTCAGATCTGCTCGGATATGGTCTGATATGGCCCTCTTTGACATCCCAGAGTCGTCATTAGTCTATTAGTTATTCAGGACAAGAACAAACAAAATTTCTTTGTTACCATAGTTCCAAATGGAAGGCTAAAAATTTAACCCTAAAAAAGTGGGGGGGGGGGGGGGGGGGGCAAAATCCGCCACCCTTAGACGTTTCGCAGGGCCCCAACACGCAAAGCAGTTGATGCAGTGTTTTATGACTAATTAGCATAATTAAAAATAAATTGAAATCATTTTGGAGCAATTAACTATACAGTTTTGTAGATTAAGTTGTGGATGGATGATGCACGTGCCGATTTTGGCGTGATTGCATCGTCGATGGCCAAGATTTCAGGGACGGGGCGGAATCTACCACCTTCCTCCAGATAATGCATAGCCAAAAAAACCAGTCTGATTACTAGGGTTAAACTAAAACATGTTCAATGTACGATAAGGACAACCTACAGAAGATTGAAGGGAATTGGTCAAAATTACAACAATAAAAACACTTTTGTGACAAATAAACTACGCAATTCGATATGATAAAAAATTGAGGTTGGAACATTATTTATAGGCAGGGTGGCCCATTAGCAGGCCCCACAAAATGAAATCCTCTGAATATAATCAGCATTTTTAAGTGAATTTTGATTAAGAATCATGAACAAATAACAAAAATTGATTGATTCATTTTCATATTAAGTTGTGAAAACATAATCCAAGTCTATTGACCTAAAATGACCTTTGACCTTGTGACCTGGAATTTGTGTCATATGATCTGTGATACTTAATAAAGATTGGGTACAAGTTTCATGGAATTTGAACAAACACTTTTGAAAATATGCTAAAAATTCAAAATCTTGATGTTGATGCCACAAAAAAAGTCTAAGTTTGTTGACCTAAAATGACCTTTGACCTTAACTTAGTGACCTGAATTCTACTCATGTGATTGGGGATACTTGATTATTAAACCTATAGTCCAAGTTTCATTGACTAAGAACTCATACTTTCAAAATTATATCAAACCTTAGGTTAAATTTTCGATAAACTCCCTATATAATGTGAAATAAAAAGTGTATTTTCTACAATTTAATTGCTGCTTAGTATACTTTTTATACATCGATGTTATACATACATCATAGTCTGTGAAGCGGATAACTTCCTTCATTTCTATCATTGCAGGACAGCCCTTTTTCTTTGAACCCTGCAGACGTCTGTATTTTCTCTTTCTGGGCAGAGGATGGTCTTCCTATATATAATAAATGGACATTTAAAATAACGTCACAATGGCATTTTGAAAAATATATCTAAAATTGGGCACAAAAACCCAAGGTTGATCACATAAAAATGAACGACTCGGATGTTTCCATGTACTACATGAAGGTGTGGCATTTTGCAATCTTGATGTGGAGCAAATATCCTTATAACACTGAAGTGGCACATTAAAGAGAGCATCAAAGATTGGCAATCTGAAATTATGAAAATATAAGCTAAAATCATTTATATAATTCTTCACCACACACAAAGCAAGTTTGAATAAAATCCTTACAAGGTTTCCCAATATACAGAGGGAAATAATGATAACAGAAAAGCATTTCACCCTGTATAACCTTCTATTCAATACAATTAATTTTGACATCTTTTCAAAGAATTAATTATATAATGTGACACTTTTAGTATATTTCATATTATGTTCTAATTTTGTCAATTATGTGAATTCTTTTTTGTGAAAATGTGAAACAAATAAACCTGAAACTTGACCTGGAAACTTGACTGCAGGAAAGACTGCGTTTTCCAGTACATCTGGTAATAAGGTAATAACAAGGGAAAAAAATATTCATGGGGCTGGAGTAGGCCTTTATAAGCCCACCTACATGGAGACCAGTAGGTAAGAAGTGCTGTATTTAAGACCTATCCAAACCTCCTTTTTTTTACTTCTATTTTACAAGATCACAAGAGCACATACTAATAGAGTCTAACCTTCATTGCTTTCTCTGCCAACTCTTCATTTTTTCTTTTAGCAGCTTGATTTTTGTCCTTCCCATACATGCAACGTAGGCTGTATCGAGAAACGATGGCAAAGGGAACACTGTCAGCAGACACCACGTTGTCTTTTATGTCCGAGAACCTGACCCTTGGCATATGAATCAGCTTACCATCTGGATAAATAAACAAAAAATAGAATTTAGGTTTGATACACAATTTACCATCTGAAAGAAATAAACATAATAAGTAGAATGTTGATACACAATTTTCGTAAGGTGAGTTAGCATTAACATGTGTTTCTTCTCCATTCCAAAATAGCTCAATACAATTTATCCTCTGAAGGGCAGTATTAAAACACATTTCTTAAAAGAAGATGCATGCACAACTTATTTCAATGGCAACAGGAAAAATAGAATAACCTAAAAAGGCTAAAATGGAGGGAGTTTTCAACCGTCTTAATTACCAATCTTACCTCTCTAATCTTATATATTAAATATCATTTTTAACGACCTTAAACTAGGCCCGAGTCAAAACGTTTAACCAACTGTTAAACGACTGCATTCATCAAAACCGTTCAGCATTTCTCGCTCCGTTTAACCATTATTTTTGTGCAGTTTGTTACATGTGTTTTGTTTTTGTTTTTGAGACTTCATTGCCGATACGGAACTCCTAAATTAATAATTATTGACGAGACTTCATTGCCGATACGGACAACAAAGTCTTGCCAATAATATTGTGTTTCAATCTCCGTCGGGGCAACAAAACCTTGCAGATAAGTATCGTTTTTTGATCTCCGTCGGGGCAACAAAACCTTGCCGATAATTATTGTTTAAAGATCTCCGTCGGGGCAACAAAACCTTGCTGATAATTATTGTTTTTAGATCTCCGTCGGGGCAACAAAACCTTGCTTGCAGATAATTATTGTTTTTAGATCTCCGCCGGGGCAACAAAACCTTGCCGATAATTATTGTTTTAAGATCTCTGTCGGGGCAACAAAACCTTGTAGGCCTACTATTAAATACTGCAGCAAGTTTTATAGGCCTAGATCTATTCTAGACTCTAGTCTACGTCTAGAGTCTATACCAGTGTACTATACGGTAGACTATACCACATGATGATAGCTACGTACCTGGGTTCTGCAGATGAAGGATCCCATTCCCAAACCCTTTTCCTTTTCGGTCACCAACAAATGTAATGCATTCGGCAACCTGCAGTTGTTCCTTGACATCTTCTGCCTCGTCGGTATTGCTAACCCAACCTCTAAGGTGTTCTTCTTCCTCGGTAGATCCCCCAGGCTCATGGACGGGGGTCCAGACTTGAGTCCATGTGGCAGCCATCGCGTCGGCAATGGTTCAGTCAGCCTCGATCTCGGCGGCGCGATGCTAATGTTTACGTACCATGTGCCCATGTGCGAAGGTTAATTAAAGAAACATGAAACATTGATGCGCACTGTGCTGGTAATCTAGACAGAAATAGACTAACCGTCTGATATGAGTCATTTCTTTAATAAAAACTGACATTTGTTGACATTTCCCATAGAGGCGGACAGCTAGATGAGCCAGACGCAATCTCAGCGGAACAACCGTCGATATCAGAGACTGAAGCTTTTGTTCTACAGGGCCTGGGCAGCGTTTCTCGAAACCGTCATATAACTACAAGTTCACCGACATCCCATTGAAACGCGTGTTAAACTTATTACACGCGTTTCAATGGGATGTCGGTGAACTTGTAGTTATGACGGTTTCGAGAAGCGCTGGCCTGCGCTGCTGGTAATCGTGTTTCTTCTATCTAGTTTGGGAAAAGCGCGCGCATTGTTATGATCGACTAAATCAAATACCACGCCCCCATTTACAAAAACATCAACAAACCTCTCACTATTTTGGAGAATCTCGATAATCAGCGTGAGTTTGTCCAAATGCCAGTGCTAATCAGTTGTTGGGTCTACACTACCATAAGATAATATGGAGCCTCTAGTTATATTTATAGCGTCGAAATTCAATCGAAACTTACACAATTGATGTAATTATAATGTACATCTAAATTGTACCCGGAATTGTATACATCAGGGCGGGCGGGCATCAGGGCCGTATAGCCAGAGTTTGATGTTGGGAGGGGTGGGGGGGGGGGGGGGGTATATGTAATTGATCGACGTCCTGGGGAGGGGTCTAAAAAAGTTCAACCCCCCCCCCCCCCCCCCCTACGTGCCTGGTATACATATTTTTAAAATTTCCCCTTTTCAATTTCTATTTCTATAAACTTTCTCTCTCCTTTTCAAAATCCTTTTCAAAATCGCGCTGCAAGTCACAATCCGATCCTAAAACATGCCAACTTCAACAACTTGTTGAAATTTAATGTATTGTAACATATCGCCCATCACATTACCCAGCTAGTATTTCATGATTTAGTGAATTTGATTTTTTGTTGGTCTTCTTATTTTACATACCGTACTTCATCCATCCCCCTTTTCTCTCTCTCGATCTAGCTCTTTCTCAAAAATCTGATTAAATATCAAATAAATCAATTCCATTTGAAACATGCATCACTCCTTTCCCAATGTACTTTATTACCAGTCCATACTAGTGTGGTATATCAATAACCTTTAGAGTAGATAATATCTGGACTGCCTATTAATTTTATCAAGTTGTATTATATCACTCAAAAATATTATAGTAATATATATATATTTTTAAGGAACGTTCTGGGATTAAATAACTCAATACCATTAATAATGGGAATCAAGAAAATCAAAGGGATATAACTCGCATATACATATAACACATATACTTTGAATTTAATGCACATATAATTACAGTATCAAATACAATATAAAATAAATATCATGACATTCTGGTAGTAATAGCTCAATCCCACAGATAGTATAAATCATGAAAAGTAAAAATTAAAAAAACAACAACATGCATATTGCATAATTTGTATTCTATACTTTTAAATTTTATGCCAATCAAACTACAAATACAAGGGCAAATCACATTATATAAATTATTTAAACTATAGTACTGTAGGAAATGCTGTATTTAGCATGAATTTGATCAAATTACAGTATTTGTCATGAATGTTCACATGATATTTGTTCTTCATTGAGCTAGAATTTTTGGTCTCATATTCTTCAAGTGTTCATAACTCTCATAATATATTTCTTAAAGGTAAAGACCAGTATTGGAAACGCCCCAATTTCAAAAAATGAAATGGAAGCTCTCATTACCTATCATGTGAAAGAATATGTTTTGACTAATACATGATGATAAAAAATTTGCCCGGAAACCGCCTAATTCATATATTTGGTAAATTTGTTTCTCTCATGGTCTGTGAGAGATATAGGGTAGTCCCATATACATCTTTCTGTGTATAGTGCTTGTAACTTTACGAAGAATGGGCCAAATTTCTTATCATTTTGATGATTCCAGAACCTTGCAGATGCTAGATGCTAGATGATCAACCTTTTCTGATCGATTCCACAACGTTTCTTTCACAATGCAATTGCACGACAATAACTGGTCTTTACCTTTAACAATGAACATAGCTACACTGCACAATTAAGGCACCCAGAGAGAAAGAGTATGTTACCCTGGCTTTAGCCCAGCTGTCCTAAAGGGCTGTAAACCGTGAAAGAATTACTTCCTACCAGATACCCATTTACTACACCTGGGTTGAGAGTGGCAAATTTTGATTAATGTTTTGCTACAGGGCATTAATGCAGAGACTGGAACTTGAACTGTGAACCATGTGATCAACATTTGATTGATGTATCCACTGGACCATGACATCTATGTACAGAAGAATGATACTCATGTTACCAGCCCTTTGTTCCGACAATTTTATAAAAACATATACCGTATATATAATAAGAAACAACATTATTAATATGTTTTCTGACCCTTATTAATGCCCTTGCTTATGCTTGAAATTTTAAATCCCCAAAGGAGAAAAACATTTTACTCACATTTTCACAACTGCACTCATTCCTATCAAGAGTCACATCCATATAAATGTCTCAAGAGTGATTAGTGATGTCTATACCATGAACATTAAACAGAGACTAACCTTTACTATCTTTCTGATCTGAAGTGAAAAGTTGGCAGGAAGGAGTAAAGTTGTGATAGTGTATATTGCTTTTCTACTACGGTAGATGTAGGTTGACTTTTGGGCCCAATGAACATGTCATATAGAATTAAAATTTACCAGGAATCGATAGGTCTATAACAAATGAATTTTAAAGACAAAATTATAATTGTATATATTTACAGTAGCAGTACAGATATAATAAGTTGTCATGAATGAAGTAAAATAGATACATAAAGGAACTTAAAGGTAATACAAAGTTTTGGTATGGGGTCACGAATTTGGTTCAAATTAACATATTGGAAGCATACACGATCCTACAATATTAAGTGATCGTTGTCGCGGTCAAAATCGACTCTAAAGTTATGAAATTGTAAATAATAAACACTTTATGTTGAATAGCTCCCTCTCAAGGTCAAGATATTAATTAAGCTATAAAACAATGTTTATTGACTAAAATTGACTGATTAGCTATTCTCGTTCGGAAATTATATACCACAACTACATACTCTGAGATTTTCATGGTCGCAGCTACCACTTTACGGCCGTAGGGGCTATTTGAAATTTATCAAAATTTACCGGGAGCACCGGTAAATCTTTATATTCAATTTTTCTCGAAAGCAGAAGTGTTTTAGGGGCTAAAATTTCTGGTGTTTTTAATACATCCACAGGGGCATCCAAATATATTGAAATTGTAAAGAATCACTATCCACCCATTTTTCAAAATTTCCCAAAACTTTGTAATACCTTTAAACAAAGCTCTAGCCACCCGGGCCAAAACATTCTTTGAAGTTTTGTTTTTGTAATTCATTCCATCTGACTATCCTGCTAACAAAAATTCTAGATTCAGAAATGTATAGTATTGCACAGCATATATGTGTGTTGTATTGTAAGATAGCACCAGTCTACAGAAAAAAATATGGAGTCTTGATAATAATACTAATACTACAATGAGTATGAAAATAATGAGAATGATTTGATGGTGCATACTGCTTGAAAGAAATGGCATGCAAATGGATACCTCGGTACAAACACTGTAAACTGCACAGAACTATAACTAGAACACTGTTGAATGCTCAATTATTGGGGGCTATACTAGTTTAAGAGCAAATAATTGAAGAGATGAACCCTACTACAAAGATGAAGAATTGCAATAAAATACAGACATACTCCAGCGTTTCTTCTTGCACTCGTCGGAGTAAATCACAAGGACGAACAAGAAGCCAGAGTAATTGATCAAGAAAGGAGGATAGGATAGGATATTTACATGCAACTCTGAGAGTCAACAGGCACTTATTGAAACACTTTCTCCGTGCAAACAAATATGGCAAGACAAACACTTTTGATTGCTTCACCAAATCTGTGTGAGTAGTAGATCCATAATCAATGCTGAAGAATTTGCAGTGAAGTCGTCAAAACTCTTTATCTGACCTAGAATTGAATGACAGTGTAAACTATTTTTCTTAAAAATTCATTCTTATGTAACTAGGTATTGCCCCTCTTGCGTTTATGAAAGACATAATAGAAATTTAAATAACCAAAAAAAAAAATGAAGGAGTATATCTCTTTTAACATACTAAATGACAATCTTTTGGTTTGAATCTAGCTGACGTGTCATTTCTAACAATGAGTACCAAATCATTGCACGATATAGAAATTACAATTCTGAACATCAAACTGTACAAATTCTGTAAAATAATCAAAGTACCACATGATTCATTTAAACAAGTTATTGGTCCCAAGAAAGCACATATTTTATAGAAACCACTCACATATATATAGTATAATCATTGCCGAGGAATTTCGCACTTACATGTACATGTCATGATGTCAAAGTAAATTCTGTATTACATATTGCATGTACTTTCACCTCAGTTGTACCATCTACAAGTTCTTAAAGGTCTTCCTACTAGATGGTCTCTGTGAGGGCATATCGAGGGGTCAGTGACACACAGACGTACCTCCATTTTGAGAAAAAGTGGTTTATGTGTCACTGACACTGAGAACTTGGGCCTTAAGGAGTTAAGTCTATGTTCCACTAGCCATTGACTTCGATTGGGTGTTGGTGGAGTTAAGTCTTTGTGTTACCTGGAAAGCCCACATTTTTCTGAACACTTTGATATCAAAATGCTCATTTTGGCAAAATATGGAGTTACGTCTTTGTGTCACTGAACCCTCGATATCATCACTGCCTTCTGCATTCAGCCAAGTCCACCTTTCTTTCCTGGGTAAAGAATGGCAAATGTAGATGAATGCCATGGTGCAGCTTGAATTGACCTATGACTCTAGAGTACCAATTCAACCAGTGTCCAGAGGTGAAGCAACCTCTCAAAGGGGCTACATAGTCTTTAGATCTTCCATCCCCAACCATTTTTCTCATACACTTTCCAGGGGGGTGTTTCACAAAGATCCTAAGTTGAACTTACCGGTATCTCTAAGTTGGACTTAACGATTATAGGAAGCCGTTAGCGTCTATGAAAATATTTTGTAAAAGTTATTTTCAAATGCATAAAATGTAAAATGTTGATTCAAATCATTCATATTTTCGATCATCAAGGATATTTCATGTTCTTGATGTGGAATTTATGAAAAGTCTAAATTACTTGAATTTGCTCTTTTGCATATATTTTATTTTTAGGCTACTAATGGCTCTACCTAATGTTTAAGTCCAACTTCGAGTTAGGTTCGACTTAGGATCTTTGTGACGAAACACCCCCCAGGGACCCGTTTCACAAAGCCTTTTTTCAATGACAAATTACAAATATCAGTGACAAATCTGCTGATAACCAATCAGAAGCAAGGATTTCAGTAGCTTATAACAACAACTGTCATTTGTCACTGATGACAAGTTTTGTGAAACCACTCCCAGATCAGACACGGACAGGATGCTTCTTGAACATCTCCAAGCACTTCAAGGAGCAGCACAAGGCCATCAAAGACACATTGTTGTTCCCACCCAGTGTAAACTGCTGTATCCAGGGTATCTGAAGAAAGTGTACATAGGCCTGGGTGAAGATGACCTTGTCGCATCCAGAGGGTGCAACGCAGTGTGCAGTAGGGCATGACACAAAGTCTGCAAGACTCTTGGGCAGGGAATCCACATCCAGGACATCTGATGAAAAGAAGAACAAAGGGGATCGTGGCAAATAAGATGAACAATTTAATTAATAATAAGCACAGGGAATGCCAGTTAGAATTAATCATAGGGCCTTAAAATCATCTAGAATTAGCTATTTTGTACACAAAAAAGCCTAAACTATGGTCTGAAAATAACTTGCCAGGGCCTGAATTCAGGCTATTGCCTGAAAACTGGCATCCCTGTAAGCAATATGAGAAAATATTTTGAAAGAAATGATATACCAAATATTATAATATACTCTCCACATCAAATGGAGCATCTCTGTTTTGCACTCTGCAGTAGGGTACATAGAGAGTGTGTGTTATTGTGTTCTAAAGACGTGGAGCAATCAGATATGATTCCTTACATCTGTGGACCGACCTTTAACATCAAATCCACAACCTTTAACATCACCATCCACAAGACGTGAATCAGTTCCAAACCGGGGACTTCAGGGTCAGTATGTAGGCAAAGACAAGAGTTGACCGTTAAAGGTATAGACCAGTTCTGGTCATGCGATTGCATTGTGAAAGAAACATTGTGGAATCGATCAGAAAAGGTTTGTCATCTAACATATAAGTATTGGTGTGTACTGCACGGTTCTGGAATCATCAAAAGGATAAGAAATTTGGCCCAGTCTTGGTAAAGTTACAAGCACTGTACACAGAAAGATGTATGTGGAACTACGCCATATCTATCCAGGCCGAATAGATATGATAATTTACCAAATATATCAATAAGTAGGCGGTTTCCCGGCAAAATTTGTATCATCACGTATTAGTCAAAACATATTCTTTCACATGATTGGTAATAAGAGCTTCCATTTCATTTTTGAGAAGGGGCGTTTCCAAAACTGGTCTTTACCTTTAAGCAATTAAACAAAGATCCATATGATTAAAGGATAGAGAAGCACACTATGCTTCAGATATTTATTTTGCTTGCCTCTAGGACTTTCTTGACATCAGTAAGAACCTTCTATAATGCTCATTTTCCTCAGCACGGTTGACCAATATTTTATTTTATATTTTTGATTAATGAAATCCTGTTCAGTGATTGGACAACACAGCATCATGTGACTAAACATTACATTGCTATGATGTTACCGATAAGAAAAATGTGCTACCGTGACGTCATCCATGGTATTGTGCAGTATACCATGGTACTATACCATGGATGACGTCATAGATATGCAATCGATCAAGATCAATGTGATATCGGTGTCGGCCCAGTCGCAATACGGTCGTCTGCGCTGCTCACTGCACTCTACACTTCTTCAGTGACAGTATACATTATTGTTATTATTATTGTTATTTTAATGAAGGTTGATTTGAAAAATATTTAAAAAATTTCAAGCCATTTGTGAAATTATGGATTCCTGCCACCTCGATCCATAATTTCAACTACAGCCTCTCAGTGTACTATAGCGTATTTGTTTACTATTTCAACTGAGTTCACTGACCTCATAAAAATAAATGAACTTAGTATACCTTTATGCTGGTAGACAGCAGTGAATGCCAGCTCAAGAAGTGTACTGGGTTGTTGCATGTTTGTCTTCTCATCGTGATACACCTGTATCTCTGGAGGTAGAACTCCACGCAGACCTCCTATCTGAATACATTTTTCCCCCGGAGGCTTTGCTGATCCACATCTTCATAATAAAACAAACAAAAGAAACATATTTTTCAAATAATGAACAGAATGTAAATTTAAAGATAAAATTGAGTTCTGGTCATGCGATTGCATTGTTAAAGAAATGTTGTGGAATCGATCAGAAAAGGTTGATCATCTAGCATATAAGTATTGGTGTGTACTGCAAGGTTCTGGAATCATCAAAATGAGAAGAAATTTGGTAAAGTTACAAGCACTGTACACAGGAAGATGTATATGGGACTACACGAACATGTGGCATAAATATCTGTCCCGATTTTTATGATATTACATGCCATATATAGAATATTAAGGCATTTGAAGAGCCATGCTTTTCATGGAGCATTTTTTATCTGATGTACTTCCACACTTGCATATTACAATGATAACCCTCATGAATGATTTTTTTTCACCTCTTCCCTTCTCTTTAAAGCAAAGAAATGGAAAACCGGATACATGAATGTGAAATTAAAACAGCGGCGATTGATGGAATGATGTTGTTTTTCTCATCATTATAGTCCTGAATCTCTGAAGGAAGAATTCAATGCAGTCCGACCTCCTATCTGAATACACTGTACATTTATCTCCTTGAGGCTTTGCTGGTCCACATCTTTATTGCAAAAAAAATATGTTGATTAATTAGCGGCAGTATAAAAAGGATTAAAAACTGAATTGGATCACTAGAAATGTATGTCAATACAGGGATATACATGTGTCTGATATACCAGAGTGCCAGTTACTTTTGCAGTTTGGAATAATTATCCTACATACTTGGACTTCTTTCAAAATCCCAGAGTCTTAATAACTGCACTAATAAAACGACTTGGCAAGGTGTGAATTTTGAACTCTTCTACTGCATCTTAAATGCTAATACACCAGAAAATCTGTTATGCATCTTTTACAGATTGGTGTGAACGTATCCCTCTGCGCCTCAGGGGGGTGTTTCACAAAACTTGTCATCAGTGGCAAATGATAGCTTTTGCTATAAGCTACTGAAATCCTTGTTTCTGATTGGTTATCAGCAGATTTGTCACTGATTTTTGTCATTTGTCATTGAAAAAAGTCTTTGTGAAATGGATCCCTGAATAGTTTACTAGATCGATGGCGCATAACAAATGCTGTAGTAATATCATTATCCTTTGGTATGCCATTATTATCAACTTTACTCAGCCCTGATAATTTGGGACTTTCATTTCCATTTCAGCAGTCTTATTTTCTTAAATTCATCAAATATTAGGCTCAATCAAGCATTTTTTTAAACCCAGTCTTATGCATTTAATTTTCTTTTTTAGTGGACTCTCGGTCTGTGCCTGATTTAGTTATTGCACAGCTCGTGAGCCCTCTTTTGATGTAATTATAATGATGTATACTTATTGTTGTTATTGTTTATATGTCCTTTTTGCAATATTTAGTGATAATAGTTTAGTTATTTGATATTTTAACTTATGTAACTTATGTATTTATTCATTATTGCTATTTTAATATGTATATTTGATTTAAATTTTATTTTGTACCCAAGACAGTTGTCAGTCTTCGGACTGTTTGCACTTGGTTTTTGATGTTTTGATTTCAATAAAATTGTATATATATAAAATCATCTATTTCAATTGAAAGACTCTTCTCACCTACAAACTCCTATCTGCTTGGTGTACAATGTGAAGGGTATGGTGCATAGACTCGGATTGCTATCCACATAGAGGTGTACAAGACTTGGAAGCCACCCCAATCCTAAAGGAGAAAAAAACATTCAAAGACAAAGTAGGGGTGTGGGGTTAGTTTAATAGGTGAAATGTTTACCACAAAATTCATAAAATCTCACTGGAATTAAAAAAGAAAAGGCATACACTACTGTACTCCAAATACTCCAAATACAACCAATAACATTTTGGAAATTTAATTATTCTAGTGATAACAGCCAGGGCCCTGTTTCTAAAATCTTTTTATCAATAACAAATGCAAGCATTCTAAGACAAATTTGCTCTCAGCCAATCAAATGCCATGATTTCAGTGCCGTAGTTAATCATATTCATTGTAACTTGTTATTGATAACAAGTTTTATGAATCGGGACCCTGGTTCGGTATTATCATGAACCCCGTCTATTAGGCTAAAACTTCTGTATACTGTATACGCTGTATATATAAAGAACATTTTGACAATGCGTTAGAGCCTACTTACCATACAAATCACAATGACAATTTCTTTGGGGTAATTGTACGGTAAAATGAATATCAGAGTGCTACATGTAATTTTATCATGAAATGAAAATTCACAGAATATTCCTTCATAGGTATCTCTTTGAAATAGTGGTGGTGGTTATTTTACCTGACTGCTAAGAAAGCATAAATGCTTGTTAGTAAGCAACCAGAGGACTAAAGGCTTTAGGACCTCTCCTAGGGACCTGGTAATGGGGATTAATGCCTTACCAAAGGGCACTAGAGCATCGACTTGGTTTCGAACCGGGGTCGCCGATTAAGACACCACTGCTCTACCAGCTGAGCTATCGCGCCTCCTCATAGTAATCATAATAACCACAAACCAAAAAAGATGTCATCAAGCAGCTGTCACGCTATAAAAATGAATCTACTTACCCTGGGGTAAGACTAAAAGATTATTGCCTGTTGCAGAAAGTTCTTTGAGATGATGCAGGGAGATGAGATGTCTGGGCAAGGAGGTAAGCTTATTCCGATCCAGGTGAAGTGTGTCAAGGGACGTACATCGCCCGATCTCTGATGGAATGCTTACTAGTTGGTTATCCATCAAGTTTAATACAGTCAGCTGCTTTAGATCTCCGATTCCTGTTGACAAGCAAAACAAGAAAGACATTCCACAGAATTCTTCAAAAGCAAAGCAAGGAAGGCAATATAATATTTTTGTAATACGATTCAGAGAATGATGTATCATTTCCTCTTCCTAACTACTAGTAATACAGAGATTTCCAAACATGAGAAAGAAACACATTTGTCAATAAATTGATAAAGTCTACATGATTCAACAATTTGTCACATCTTTATCAAATATATGCAAAACAAGTGCTCTAAGTCATAACGACTCTTTCTTCCCAATAATCAAATCATCTAAAATTCTAAATATAATACAAAGACTTCCAAACATGAGAAAGAAACACATATGTCAACATATTGATAAAGTCTACATGATTCAACAAATTGTCACATCTTATTCAAATATATGCAAAACTAATGCTCTAAGTCATGATGGCTATTTCTTCCCAATAATTATATCATCTACCATATATAGTTACAGTATACTTTATAAGTTTTTCAACTCATCTCTCATGAGGGAAAGGAAATCAGAGAATTTGTGAAATGCTTGCTAGCTTGTACACATACACATATGTGGTGCGCCTAGAAACAATGTATTAGGCGCATTATAAATGTGAGCTATTATTATTATCATTATTATTAATACAACCATCATGTATGCCCATTGGCTTGATGCAATAGATGGTCGGACATCAGAATGTTGTCTCTGCCCATGCCCCTTCAAACCTAAAACTCAACCCTTACATTTCAGATAAAATACATGAACATCCTAGAGCAATTGTCAGGTCACCAGAAGTTTGTGATGATTTTTTACCTGGAGGCAAGGAAGATAGACGATTAACAGTCATGTACAACTCTTTAAGGCCAGTACAATGACAAAGAGCATTAGGAAACTTGGTGAACAGATTCTGACTCAGGTCCAAAGATTCCAGTGACTTCAACAGACTCATTTCTAGAAGATTAAAAAAAATTCAATTTAAACATCAATTTTCTTATTTAACATAAAGTAAATTGTAAACATTTTGTGGAGTACCGCATTAATTTCTAGCACTCCTTAAAAGATATTTATGTCATGACCATTATTGCCCTAGAATTATGACATTCACAACAAATAATTTGTATCAAATCTCTGTATTTTTAGGAAATTATCACTAGAAGCTGTATTTCTAAAAATTTATCAACATGACATCATATCATAAACTCTGATTATTGTCAAATGATCAGATAGAAGAAAAAAGGGCATTGTAAGTGAACAAAGGAAAAGATGTGATTTAAATGATTTGTTTAAGGCTATCTTTTTTTCCCCTTAATTTGACAAAATTAGAGGATGCAGCTGCTTGGAGCGCCTTGCAAATCAGTTTTTCCTTCAAATGTCTGGGGACACCAAGGATAAAATGAACATTGTATAGAAATGGAAAATCTCTTTCATTCCCAGAAATCACAGCCATACAAACGTCCCCTTAGAATTTACAAAGAAAAGAAAAGGGGTGGGGCAAAATATCCTCACCCTTAGGAAGTGATGACAAGTTGTTTGAATGTAGATATCTGAAAAGATAAGAATTTTGTATTTGAATATTGCACACCGCAAACCTGTAGTCCCATCAAGAAACGACCCCCAAGTCTCTGAGAGTCTTCAGGTGAGGGGAATGTAAGATTATGACTTTCCATATGGGGCACTAATTGGTGGGAAATGCAGAGGATAACATAAGGCCTGATCCTGGCGATTGACAACACCTGTTATTGGGTAAACACCCGAATGGTGTCAAATTATCCACAAGAGCCCATTGCTATGCCTTATTTTAACTTATGATCGAACCGAAAGGCCTTGCAACAAATTAACAGAACAATAAAAGGGAATACATGCCCTACTTTTATTCATCAAGTGATCTTGTGATCTTGTGTTAATTTAAGAGGCCAGTGAAGTTCCAGAAGTTTGTTTCATCCCCGTTGATAAGGGAACTAAATATTTAATTTATTTGATAACTAGATGTGATGACTGCTAGAAAAAAAACAATTGGAATTTGGAAAGGCAAGGCATATTACATGAATAATTACTGAACAAAATAACTAATAGTTAAAATCGGCTACTTACAGGATTTTAAGGCCCGACAACCGGTGAATATCAGGGGGCTAGATGTCGAAATAGAAATAAAAAACAGGTAAAGTGTCATGATTAATTATTCAGGTCTATAGATATTTTGCAAATTCATTCTACAAAGTCCTAAATAATGGCATTAGTTGCATAGGTAGCCCAAGTGTACATGTAGTGATGTACATTGCTGAAATGTGCTTGATAATGATGATATATAGTGAAATCATGAAACTAGGATAAGAATCAAATGATCATTATCACAATTCCTGAGCAGTTATTTTCCTACTTGTACCAGTAAATATTTTGTGGAGCCCGGTGGAGGAGGGCTAAAGCCTAAATGCATATTGGTTTAGTTGTCATCATCATCATCATCATCATTAATACCAATATCATCATCATTAATACCAATATCTTCATCCTCACTATCATCAACAGCATCATGATCACCATGATCATCATCAACTCCCTCTTCTCCTCTATCATCGTCACCATCCTGACTTTAGAACACCATCATCAACATCCTTCTCCATGAAAGTCTTCCTCCTCCTTCTCATCGTCATTGCCATCCTCACCACCATCTAACAATCCTCCTCCTCCTCCTCCTCCTCCTCCTCCTCCTCCCCCCTCCTCCTCCTCCTCCTCCTCCTCCTCCTCCTCCTCCTCTCTCCCCCCCCCCTCCTCCTCCTCCTCCTCCTCCTCCTCCTCCTCCTCCTCCTCATCATCACTGCAATGGTCATTTGTGATTACAACAATGAAAGTGTTCACAAAAATTACACCTTTATAATACTCTTACAAGATGGGTGATCAGGTTTCTCTTCGCATAGATAACTTGGATGTGTGCGTAGTCATCTTGACTTGTAAGTTGAGGTGGGAACTGCACCAGTCCTTTGTAGTTCAGGTGGAGAATCCCATGCTCCCGGTTACGCAGGGCTTCTTTGAAGATGTCTAAAAGACTACTATTCTCGTTATGATTATCTTCTGCCATCATCGATGCACCTCTTGTCGTCAAACGTACGTCAGTCCCTTGGACATGGTGCATTGCTGAATTGATAAGCTAGCCTGTAGATTTTACTGCGAAATAACAGCAAATATTTATTATTGTAAAGCACTTAGAGACTTCTGATAAAGTAAGTGTTAGGCGCTATATAAGCAAGGATAATTATTATTATTATTATGTATTAGAACCTCAAGTCAACAAAGACATGAAATTTTCTTATAACTCAAGATTTAACTTAGTTTTGATTTCATCAGAAGGAAATAGGTATAACTATAACCTAAGACTATATGGCCTTAGGGTTTACAGGGTCTTTACAAATACTACAATGTTGTCTAAAATTGTCTACTCTACTCTCCAATTGACTATGGAGGGGCACGTTAACACACAACACAGGCCTCAGTCATTCGCCTGAGCTGAGCTGGGTGGGATTCGAACCAGAGATCTTTGGTTTGACAGGCAGAAGCTTTACTAGACCGAAAGCTTCAGTCTCTATAATCGTCGGTTGTTCCACTGAGACTACGTCTGGCTCCACTAGACCTCCGGTTATAGAGACAGAACGATCGCCTATGCCAGCCTATGTTGAACTTATTCCGCTAGATTTTAGCCGCTAGGCCCCTCCCACAAACTTGCCACGGCCGTATTGTTATGCCCCCAAAATCCCCCAAAATGTCATTTTACCTTGTTCATTTCCAATTTTAAATTAGGCCTAGGCTATAATACATCGGTTCCACTTACTAACTTCATTGATATAATCCGTTTAATGGTCCCTTTTAAGGAAATTATCGGTCAAAATCGACATCCATGTTGAAAATCTTGCAAGCCGTGTTTAACTCTCGCTGCCGCCAATCTCATCCTTTCTAGTCTACGCCGAAGGCAAAATGATTATGAAGGAAAAACTGTGATAACGCCATTACGAACGTGTAGATGGCGCACAGTTTTTCCTTCATAATCATTTTGCCTTCGGCGTAGACTAGAAGGGATGAGATTGACGGCAGCGAGAGTTAAACACGGCTTGCAAGATTTCAACATGGATGTCGATTTTGACCGATAATTTCCTTAAAAGGGACCATTAAACGGATTATATCAATGAAGTTAGTAAGTGGAACCGATGTATTATAGCCTAGGCCTAATTTAAAATTGGAAATGAACGAGGTAAAATGACATTTTGGGGGATTTTGGGGGCATAACAATACGGCCGTGGCAAGTTTGTGGGAGGGGCCTAGCGGCTAAAATCTAGCGGAATAAGTTCAACACAGGCTGGCATAGGCAGTCGTTCAGTCTCTATAACCGGAGGTCTAGTGGAGCCAGACGTAGTCTCAGTGGAACAACCGACGATTATAGAGACTGAAGCTTTCGGTCTAAAGCTTTACCATTACCATAAACCTGGGCTAGGACCAGGCTTCCTTGAATACCTTGAATACCAAAGCTTCTGGAAGAAAGCCGTCTCCAGCTGCAAAGCTTCCAGGTCTAACTTCAAGGGGGGGGGGGGATGTCCCAGCTTCCGTCTAATTAATTGCATTAAATATTAAATTAACATCTTTTAAAAATAAAAATAATAATAATATTAGTCTAATAGGGTCTAACAATACTAGTTAGATCTACTACTCAATACTTTTTAGGCTACTTATAATAATAATAATAATAATATAGGCCTAGTCTTCTTCTTTACTCAGATGAGGAGCTAGGACAAGGAGTGGAGAAGCTAGGGAGAGCTGTAAAGCCCCTGAATGTGTGAATTCATAAATGACAATTGACATAATTACATGTAATGGTAATGATGTGATCCTAGATTTACCTGGGCTTTGGACTGGAAACTAAGTCAAGTTATATTTAAGGTTTACCAGGCAGTAATAAGTAATAAGCTTTGAGTTTTGTATAGCCCTGGCCCCTGCTTGAGTCCTTCCTTCTGTTCTGATCTCAGCCTCAGGAAAGATCTCCACAAACGTACACTTGTGGTACCGGTATTCCAAGTTCTTTTGATCTGAGCTCTCTAGCTCTAGGTCCCCCGAGCTCACCCGCCTGCTGATCCTGTTGCTTCGCTGGGCTGCAACAGGGGTACGGTGCGCACAAAGAGACCATAAAGTCTAAATCCAACTCGACCTCATAACATATCGCCCGGCCATATCCATCTTCGATATCACGAAACTCTCTTTGCAATGACGACCTTCGTCATTGCCTTGTTTTCGTTCACATTCTGCCCCATAAATATTCTTCTTAGTATCGTCAGGAAATCGCATTCGTTTTGCACGTAGTGCTTGTTATTCCTAGTTAGGTGCTTTCCCCATGTCCATTTCCTTTCAAATTTCGTAGGCATCATCTCTAGCATCTCATCCAGGTCACTACTTTCTTCGATTTTCGAAATCACTCATGCATAACCGTCCAGGCGCCATTTTGTCCGTTTCTGGTCCATTTTAAGGCCTTTCTTTCTTCCTTCCCATCTCCACTATCCTAGATCCTACAAACTTCTAACAAATTCCTCTAGATAGTCTAAGAGATGTTCTTTTATCTGCGACGTATAACCTGACCTTCAAAATGCCATCTTCGTACTCAAAACTGAAATCTGAAACCGACTCCGTCAAAAATCTCTCAAGTTCTTGAAAAATTGACCCCTAAATAATCTAAAACTGCCTTAACTTTCTCATATGAATTCTGTTTTGTATTTAAATCTCACAGTATCTTTATCTCATAATTGCACATAGCCATGCCAAATTTCACGCTCCAATGGCTATACAAAACATAAATAGCGCCCTCTAAAGTTCTGGTAATTGGCTTTCTTTCTGTGGCCGTATCTCCATTATGGCTTGGCAAATCCGTACCCTTTTTTGGATTTAGATACTTGAAGATATGCCCTTTCCAGCCATATACAAAATTATATACCCTAACACTGACCGACTTTGCGAAAAATGCCCTCCAAATTCGCCATTTTCAAGAAAATTGAGAAATAACTTCAACTTGCTCTAAATTAGCGATCGTTATACCTACATCAATGAAACTTGGCACACATATGTATCCATATACGTGACAACTGTCTGTCAAGTTTAATAAGTTGTAATGCCCTCGTCGCAAAGTTATCGCCAAAAATGATGAATTTACTATGCATTACGTTATAGCGCGTTAAATGCGTGCAATACATTTGGCGGAGATAACAATAGTGTCAAACTGACCGCAATGAAGTGCCCTTTCGCATGATACCAAGTACAGTATATGTTCACACAGAAAATTGTGAGTAAATCGCATTTTAACAAAGGTCACTACACGAATTCCGCCCGAATCTAACACGTATCGGCTATGACGTCATTTTTTCAGACTGCTTTTCGCCCCCTAAATGTCCTTTTTTTTCCTTGAAAATTTGCAGTGGCATGCCGAGTTCCAATACGCAGGGCACCTCTTGGCCGGATTTTCGAAATTGGTCAAGGGGGCCATTCAAGACGCCATTTTGTTCTATAAATCTATTTTACATCACGTGTTTCGATAGGATTATCATAGATAAAAAGAGAGTAGTTTACAATAACAACCATGAAATTCTCTTTCTAATGATACCAAATACGGCCTATAAAGAGACATAAAGAGAGAGAGAAAAAACAATTTAACTCCGGTCATAATACAGATCCTGTACGTTTTCCGCATTGTCTATGGGGCATATCGGGTTCACGCTTTTGGCCCCCAGAACGATGTTTATTGCAATGACGAACATGCACCAAATCCCCTTGGTTTTTGCACGCAGTGTTTAGTAACTCTTTCTAGGTTCTTTCCCCTATCCCAATTTCTTACAAACTTCGTAGGCGTAGTCATTACCATGCCATCAAGGTCACTCTTGAGGCCTTTCTTTCGCCCTACCTATCTCCAATATCACAGAAGCTACAGACTTCGAACAAATTGCTCTGGATAGTCCGAGAGAAGCTCTTTCGTTTGACACGTAGAAACATGGCGTCATTGCACGCACATCGTTGTGACACGATTGCATTTCTAGTTGCAATGACGAACCTTCGTCATTGCCTTGTTTTCGTTCACATTCTGCCCCATTAATATACTTATCCTCTTCCTTATCGTCCGGAAATCCTATTCGTTTTGCACGTAGTGCTTGTTATTCCTAGTTAGGTACTTTCCTCAAGTTCTTTTCCTTTCAAATTTCGTAGGCGTAATCTCTGATATCTCATCAAGGTCACTACTTTCTTCGATTTTCGAAATCACTCATGCATAACCATCCAGGCGCTATTTTGTCCGTTTCTGGTCCATTTTAAGGCCTTTCTTCATTCCTTCCTATCTCCACTATCCTAGATCCTACAAACTTCTAACAAATTCCTTTAGATAGTCTAAGAGATGTTCTTTCATCTGCGACGTATAACTTGACCTTCAAAATGCCATCTTCATAGTCAAAATTCAAATCTGAAACCGACTCCGTCAACAATCTCTCAAATTCTTGAAAACTAGACCCCTACAAATCTAAAAATTGCAATAACTTTCTTTAACCAATTCCGTTCCGTCTCATCTTCTCGCAGTATCTTTGTCTCATAATTGCACATAGCCATGCCAAATTTCACGCTCCAATAGCTTTGCACTACATAACTAGCGCCCTCTAAAGTTCTGGGAATTGGCTTTCTTTCTGTGGCCGTATCTCCATTATGGCTTGGCAGATCCGTACCCTTTTTTGGATTTAGATACTTGAGGATATGCCCTTTCCAGCCATATACAAAATTATATACCCTAACACTGACCGACTTTGAGAAAAATGCCCTCCAAATTCGCCATTTTCAAGAAAATTCCAAAATAACTTCAACTTGCTCTAAAATGGCGATCTTTGTACCAACGTCAATGAAATTAGGCAGACATATGTATCCATATACGTGACAACTGTCTGCCAAGTTTGGTAAAATTCGAACGTGTCAGCGCAAAGTTATCGTCAAAAATGATGAATTTACTATGCATTACGTAATAGCGCGTTTAATGCGTGCAATACATTGCGCGAAGATAACAATGGTGTCAAACTGACCGCAATAAAGTGCCCTTTCGAATGATACCAAGTATAGTATATTTTCACACAGAAAATTGTGAATAAATCGCATTTAAACAAAGGTCACTACACGAATTCTGCCGAGTTTCGCCTGAATCTAACACGTATCGGATATGACGTCATTTTTTGAGACTGCTTTTCGCCCCTTAAACGTCATTTTTTTTTCCTTGAAAATTTGCAGTGACATGCCGAGTTCTAATACGCAGGGCACCTCTTGGCCGGATTTTTAAAATTGGTCAATGGGGCCATTTAAGACGCCATTTTGTCCTATACATCTATTTTACATCACGTGTTTCGATAGGATTATCATAGAAAAAAAGAGAGTGGTTTACAATAACAACCATGAAATTCTCTTTCTAATGATACCAAATACGGCCCATAAAGAGACGTAAAGAGAGAGAGAAAAAACAATTTAACTCCGGCCATAATACAGATCCTGCACGTTTTCCGCCCATTCATTACACGCATTGTCTATGGGGCATATCGGGTTCACGCTTTTGGCCCCCAGAACGAACTTGATTGCAATGTCAAACATGCACCAAATCCCATTGGTTTGTGCACGCAGTGCTTGCGAGCCCTTTCTAGGTTCTTTCCCCTATCCCAATTTCTTTCAAACTTCGTAGGCATAGTACCATCCCATCAAGGTCACTGTTGATGCCTTTCTTTCGCCCTACCTATCTCCAATATCACAGAAGCTACAGACTTCGTGCAAATTGCTCTGGATAGTCCGAGAGAAGCTCTTTCGTTTGACACGTAGAAACACGGCGTCATTGCACGCACATCGTTCTGACACGATTGCATTTCTAGTGTTTAATTTGTTTCCATTTTACAAATAAATATGGAGAAGAAAAAAAAAGTAGTAATGAAGCTTCTAATAAAACACAGGCTAAAAATGATAGAGTATAATTTTTTTTTTTGAAAATCAATTACCGGTAAATACCACTTGTTTGAGAGCTACTTTCTCATTTCCAGGCACGTATCCAGAGTTTGATGTTTGTGGGGGGGGGGGGCACATACATGTAAGCATGGAGATATAAGAGTTTAAACTCTCACCTCCCTGGTATCAGCAAGATTTTCTGCAAGAATATGGAAATATACGTGGAGGCTTATCAGAACTTCCGTATACTAGAGTATTATAATTTATGACTATATACAAGCCGATGGAATTTGAATTATCTACTTGTTATTCCTGCATGTGATTTCTAAATAATTAGGAAAATTTACTTTTCAGGGTTGTAGTTGTACAGGCCTAGATGTATTTCTTTGTTATGTTTTTTTGTAACTCATAAATAGTCTAGTCTATATGAATCAAATACGTTCTCTTTCGTTCTTGTCTCCTTAGATAAAGATTAATGTAATCTTGATCTTCGAAGTAGTTGCTACAACCGGCCGTGTCAGACACGTTGCCCCGGGGTGCAAGATAGGACTCTTGTAGCATGCCCCCATTTAAAACAATTATACAATAACAGTTAACATTACATTTAATTAATAGTGTGAAACTATTAGAATTACTCTCATGTTCTGAAATATATAGATTGTGCCTACGTACAGTTTTATGGTATACCGTTTAAAGGGGGTGGATCGCCAGTTTCCATGTGCAGAAGGCCATAATTCGCTGACACCAGACTTGGTGGAAATACCATTAATGGGGGTACAAATTTGCACACAGCAAACCCATAGTCCAGTCAAGAATTACCCCTAATCTCTCGGAGAGCTCGAGAGTCTTCGGGCAATTCAAAGCATTACATAAGGTCCAATGGTCATAAAACTCAAGGCTAACCCTGGTGATTGACAACACCTGTTATTGGGTAAACACCCGAACGGTGTCGAATTCCCCATGAGAGCCGACTACTCAGTGACTAAAGTACTGAGTTTAATGTGGACGGGTTGTTTGAAAATATAATACCCGGCGTGTACGTTAGCGGCTAGCCGTTGCGACAATTCTTGCTGAAAATATTTGTTTTAGTTGGGGGTAATTATGCATTTTCTGTGGAAAAACCTGGTTAGATCTGGTTCTGTCGTTACACCCTATCTTAGAAGAAGCTTCAGTGAGAATCTCCCAGTGCTTACTTTGTATACCAAGGTATGATTTTGTCTTTATTTCATGATATGATAACATCATGATAATTGACCGTAACTCCAGGGAGCTCCTCCCCTGCCCTGGCCCTGGGCCCAGAAGGCGTCCGACCCCTTCGCGCCTTCGGCGGCTCCTGTAGGCTGTAGAATACCGGCGGGGGGGGGGGGGGGGGGGGGGGTAGCTTGGTGGACCTGGGGTGGTATTCTGAACATTGTTGTAAGTTTTGTGTTATCTTTTGTTGTATCTTCCAGAGATAACACAGCGCTAATATTGTTGTAAGTTGGTATTCTGAACATCATTTTATCCCTGTGTTATCTCTTGAAGGACCGCCTCTATCTTATCTTTGACCGCTGTTGACACGCCCATTTTTATGGACCCTACCAATCAAAATCTGTTTTATATAAGCATGATAAGTAGGTCATCCAATAGAAATACTTTATGCCATATCTAAAGATGCGCCTAGCGCATACTAATCTTGGGCGTAATTAGTTATTTGAGCACTTATTACGCGCGTCATCATTATGCGCTGTTGAATGTGGATCATGAAGACAAATCACGCTTTCACTATATTGGTTAAGATGAGAGCATTAAAATAGTCCTATCCTAGCATGTAATATCTTAGAAAGTTCTCATCTGTGATGTTTCCGGTCAACACACAATCTTCTTCTAACTCGTCTATTGGCACGAAGTTGGTTCTGGGCAAAAAATATTGCCGCCATTATATCACCACGAAAGATACAACAACCCCCTACCTGTTGTAAATATTGTTGTAAAAACCATGCGAGATAAGATAAGATGAAAGATACAACAACTTTCAGAATACCAATTATCTCGACATATTATCTCCCGTGCGCATATGCAAATGAGGATTAAATGCCACTTTATTAATAATACGCACAATATACAAGCGCACCAAAGTATGAGCGCAGGCGCGGCCAATAAGATGAGAGAAAAGATACAACAAAAGATAACATAAAAGTTACAACAACGTTCAGAATACCAACTTTATCTTATCTTCAAAGATACAACAATATTAGAGATAACACAGGGTTCAGAATACCGCCCCTGGGGAGGATTTCACCCTCCTTATTTTCACTAACTAATGTCGTTTTTTTAAAAAAGAAACTGAGTTTGAGGGGCGCAGCCATGGCACATGACCCGATTGCTTGCCTAGGGTCTAGACTATTAATAAATAATGTAATAGCACTCGAATGGACGTAAATTGCGGTTAACACACACACACACACGCACATAGTTTGCAAGAATCTTCAGTCAATATTGAAGGAGGCAGACTTAATCAGAAGAGGAAGAAGAACACACCGACACAGACAAAATTAGGAAATGCCCCTTTCTCATATTATTTTGAAAGTTCCATGTTGTAGTAGTAGTTTGTACCCGTTTCTTTGTAAATATTTACAAGCTCAGGTATAAGATGGAGGAAGATTAGCGCTAGCTACTGCACTGTCACGAACTGTCTGCACTCTGCAGTCGATTATTAAGGAAGGCTCCAATAGATGGCGCTGCAACAATTTCTGAAGCCAGGGAATTCCAACTCCTTACTGTTCTTGGAAAGAATGAATGCCGATGCGATTCAGTTCTTGAATATGGCACTTGATAGGAATGGGTTGGGTGGCTCTCTTCATCGACTGTGTGACTTGTGTGATATAGACCTGTGCCGGAAGATGAGCGAGATAGTTGTGTATTTTATACATCATTGTTAGTCTGTCATTTTCTCTGCGCTGTTGTAGAGAGGTCTAATCAAGTTCTTTCAGCATACTGCTGACACTTGAGGTATTATGGTAACGATTCAGAGTGAATCTTGCAGCTCTTCTCTGCACCATTTCAACTTTGTGAATGAGGTTCTTGGAAGCTGGGTCCCAACGGAGGGAGCATACCAGTACTCTACGATATTTGTTCAAAAAAAAGAGAAAAAAAACAGATACAAGATTGACGACTGGAACTCTCTGCCTGAAGTAGTAGTTCAGGCTCCCACCATAGACACCTTCAAAACCAGGCTTGATCGTTGCTGGAAGGAACAGTGTCATATCTCTCAATACTCGAACTGATTTCTTTAGTTTCTTTGCTCCTGGGACATTGTACATGGTACATTGTCCAGTCAAGGTAAAGTAATTGGGAAATCACTTTGCTTCATCTATTGTTTGCTTTGCATCATTGATTTGAAGAGTTCAAATGAAAATGAAAGAGCAAAAATTAACAGAATGATCTATCATTGTAAATTGAGATTTCTTATGTGTCTTTTTCAGGAGCAATGTTCACTATGTGATGATGCCAAAGAAATCTTACAGAAATTCTCAAAGAAGGTAAAGAAAATGATGATAATTTTCTGTTACACATGTAGAAAAAGATATTTGATTGCAGAATGATTTACCTCTTTCTATATACAGAAATTAATATATATATGTATTTGTACACAATGTTCATGAACTATATCATGCAATGAAGCTGAAAAGATGTGACAATGTGTAAATTTGATGATTGACTTTTCATCCATATTTCTCTCTTTCGTAGTTTTTATTCATAATTGCCTTGGATAGCATTTAAACTCTTTCTTTGTTTGCTTTATTTTATTTGAGGAAAAACAAGAAGCTTTGATCAATCATAAATTTGCAACTCTATCTGCATTTGTGCTCAGAACTAATGAAACATAGTCATATAGCTTTAGAGAAATTCATGCATGAACACTGTATGCACTTTAAAAAAAGTTTGTGTTTTTCTCTCTGTGTGGAATTGCCAATCATTGATTAGAGAAATAGTGTGATACAGTGATAGCTAGTGCCTAAGAGAGAACAAAATATTCCAGTGATATAAAAAAAGATTGAAATATTCTAATTGTTTTGTTATGACTTCATGTTTATTTTCAGTTTGTTCTGGAAGAGGTGGATATAACCGCACCAGGAAATGAGGAATGGAAACAACTGTACCAGTATGACATCCCCGTCTTTCACTTCAATGGCAAATACCTCATGAGGCATCGAGTTGATGAAAAACTGTTCCAGAAAAAGCTTGAAGAGAAATCCATTATATGAGCAAGTATTGTGCTACAAGATTTTAGGGTATTTTACATGTACCTCAAATATGGCTGCTCATGAAGCTCTCTTTAGTTCACCCATGAAGTTCTTCTCCTCACAACTACTGTGTTTTATCAAACAGCAGGTATGCCGTAGATTGTGGCATTTCTCACCTAGTTCCATCCAAAACTGCTCCTCTCAAATACATTGGAGGACTTGCTCAAGTATTCTTCATGGTGTGCCTCATCAACAGGAGAGGACTGTTTCAGAGCAACATGAAGAGATAAAGCTTCATAATGATGATGATAATTCAGATTCAAGACCTGTACAAAAGTGTCGCATCCTAACTGCTACTCAAACCACCACTGGATTAGATAGAATCAAGATTGATAAAGAGGAGAGTGAATGCTTGTGCAATAATGCAGAAAGGACCATAAAGATGTCAAGAGGTCATGAAAGCATAAGAAATACAGATCCTTCCTCCTACCAATCAGAACAAGTGTATTCATCAGAAACAGAGCTCCCCAGCTCAGCCAAACCTAGGAGGCCTGTGAACATCTATGCAGATGCCTCAGGTCGCTACGGCCTTGGCTGTGTGTGGGATAAGAAGTGGATCGTAAGCCAATGGGAAGATGAGTGGCTGTCCAACAACTACCAGTGCATGGAACTCCTGGAGATGAAGGCCATCCTGGTGGCTATCCTGACCTGGGGTCACGACTGGGCTGGATCCCTCGTACGAATCCACTGCGACAACACAATGGTGGTCGGATACTTCAATCACAAGGCGCCTCGACTGCATCGCCAGGTTTCAAAGGCCTATGAGTCTATCAAACTTGCTGCAGCAGAGCTCGGTTTTGAACTGGTCGTGGAGCAGGCCAACAAGTCTCATGTTCAGTTTCAAGGACCAGATAGCTTGTCCAAACTGGATTTCTGCAGGTTTCATAAGCTGCTTCCATACATGAACAGTGTGCCTGATTTTCCACCAAGTGATCTGGAGTTCTTGCTGCCAAATGTGTGGGAAAATGTATGTGTGTCTGTCAAACTTAGAAGTCAGGACTGTCTAATAGGCTGCAGATGAATAACAAAAAGACTTTTTCTTTTTGATATGAATTTGTTAAGATTAAGGATGAAATCTGATATATTTTTGCATTGCAATGAATTAAAATGTGGTTGCCACAGTATGTCCAAACAAAACAAATAGTGTTTGTTTCTTATTCTTAAAGGATGACTACCTTATCTTGTTCAGATACAGCGAGGTAAACATCTACAAGAAATCTGCCGTTGTTCATTTTTACGTGTAAATGAATTGCAACTGCGCGCAACACAGGACTTGAGTGTATTCATTGAGCTCTGTGTTATAAGATACAGAAATGTGATGTATTACTTTTTACGTTATCATAAAAAAAATGTCTTTGTTTTGCCGCGTGATATCTGAACGAAGCTCAAGTCTGCATTATGAAGAGCCAAGTGTCATGCTCTGTACTTCGTACAAATTATTGTAATGATGTGACCGAATGAACAAATGAGATGCATGTAAATCCAGTCATGATATGAAAATGATATATTGGTTTCTCGTTGACATGATTTTGTCTGTTCATTTAGTTATGGAAAGATAGTCATTTGTATGGGATGACATGGGATAAGAGGTTGAAATTTGGTGCTTTAATAAATCGGTGGACTAACTCTAGCCATTGAAACCTAGACCAAAGTTAGAACGCTGTCATGAATACCGGCCGTTGAATTTTTTTTAATTTAGCAGACATTTAATAGTGCTTTAAGAGTATAAAATCAGATGTGTGAAATTGATTTAAACATATGCTCTAACTGCTTCTTGTTTATATCATATTGTATTTACCTGGCAAGCTGTTGTGATACAGAATGATACAAGTATGTTTGTTTGGTGCTTTTGGACTGTTCATTCAGGGCGCTAGGGTTCATATGAGGAGTCCTGTGTGTAAGCCGTTTGGTTGCATTTGAAAAAAAAGGGGGAAGGAAATTCTGGCAGAAAAATAAGAAAGAAGATGAGATGTAACAAAAGCTTTGGGAGAGACGAGAGGGAGGGGGGGGGGGGGGGAGAGAGGAGGGGGGGGGGAGAGAAAGAGAAAGAGAAAATAAAGAGATGTACAACAAGAGTCTCTCTCTCTCTATGATTAATTAATCTATTTCCTTTCTCACCACTCTTCTGAACAGTTGATTCCTTTGATTATAACCATCCCTCCCTACCAAATCACTAAAACTCCTCTTTCACTCTCTCTTCCCCTCTCTTCCCCTCTCTCTCTCATTCTTGGTACTACATGTTTTTCATGTTCTTTTGTCTGTAATTCTGGCAGTAATTATATTTTTCCAATCTGAAACTATTGCAGTCTGTGAACGTTGTTGGGTTTACATCAGGTGTATCTTACATGCAGCAAAACAAAAAAATAGAGACAAAGTTCCTGAATAATTGCATTGACCATAATTCTAATTTTTATTTCATAATTTAATAATATGATAACAACATATATACAAATTTGATTTGAATGGTACCGTACGACTGGTTTCTTACTTTTTGTTAATGTAATACATTATTTTTTTTAAAGCAGATAATCCTAAAAGATGAAGCGTAAGATCAGAGTGGGTAAAAATGTAGATGTAGAATGGGAAACGTTTTGACAGTTTATAGAAGACAGGTAATAAAGCGTACATGTTTTCAAAATTTACATGCTAAATTAGAAAGCATGGATCATTTTAATGGTACATGCTGCAAAAAGCAGCAATTCAAGACATAAATATATTCTGATCTAGACCAATAAAACACATCTACCCGGTACATAGTTTTTAAAAATGACATGCCTAAGGCATCTATCGAATTATAAACAGCACTTTAAAAGTAATGTACAGCAAGAAAAATACAATTTCAGACTAGTTTCTATATTTTCATAATTACACAAGGCAAAGGAAATGTGATGCTAATTCAATATTCAATCTATCTAAAAGTAGAATTAAAATCATTCAACTATTCCTTTTCAAAATAAATTGAAGAATATTTGGTGTAATAGAGCAGCCAGAAGATAGAACATGTACAGTATGACAAAAATCAGCCTTAGATATGGTCTATTTCATGTTTTCAACAATAATATATACACACTTGAGAATATACATGAGCAAAAATGATTTCACAAAATCATATTTTTGACCATTGTTTTGAAGAAAAAAAATCACCTCTCTCCTGAGTAGACTAGTAGAATATACAAGTAAATGCAAACTGTTCCTGAAATAAAGATATGAGTATAAACATTGTGTGTTCATGAGTCGTCCATCCACTGTATAATTATTTAGAGTAAAACTATATGTGCAAAATGATCATACTCTCTTTGAAGTACTTGTACTTCACACTTTAATACATGATAATAGAGCATTGGCATAAGTGCGATTTTATCAGATAACTTGCAAAATATACATATTACAATTGACCTTTGAGTCTTGGTAAACCTTGATACCCATCCACAAGAGATTAACAATCCAGAATTTAGAAAATAAATCTGCATGCAGGGTGCAACTTAAAGGGGTGCACCTCCTTGTATATGACCATGGTACTTAAAATGGTGGCAGTTCAACAACAAAAAATGCGATAAAACTCTTCAAATACACCAAGTTCAGAATATATTACAGCAAAACTGATTTAAAACCCAAATTACCATTCAAAACCGTTGTGATTTACAAGATTGCTATAAAAACAATTGCAATTTACAGCTGATCATACATGATATTATAAAAACATTTGTCACTACATCCAGTTAAGGGAAGTCTTAAAGTTGAGTAATAATTGAAGATGTGTAAAGTGACTTCATAGTACCTAATATTTTCATGTTAAAATTACTGTATTTATTTAATCAAGTAGAAATAGTCTTTAAAAATATCACCCATTCATCAGAACAAAATAAAAACATGGAGGACAAAACAATGCCCAGAGCTATCTGCCGACAGATATTATTTGCGATTGCCCCATTGAAGCATGGCTTTGATCCTAGCTATTTCCATCCCATTCAATACACCTCTCTTGGTTACAAGCCAAACAAATCACTATGCCTAGAGACGTCACATACTTCATAATCATTAATATCTCTTTCATTGCAAATCACAAAAGTGTTATCTCGCAGTAATTGTCACTGTTTGGTAATCGATGTTCAATCATAATCAACAGGTGCAATCAAACATTGACTGCCTGCTATTGATTCTATGTTGCCATGGCTACAAATAGCCGATTATCTATTGACTTTGCCGTATGAAGAATATATTGGTGTCAAATTTTGTTTCATCCGGGTTTCTTTCACCTAAGTTTATCTAGCTACCATTTCAGGTTCTATAAAGTTACCTATTTTCATACTTGAACTTTTGTTTAATAGAAAGTCTATAAAGTTGACCCCACTGTATTTTCATACCTGAACTATTGTTAAAAGAATAAATAACTACTTGTATCATTCAGCATACAACTGATGTGCAATTGATCGATGGCAAACAATTATCAAGCAGATTCTTTGTTATTTAATACATGTGTAAGTCTGTAGATTTATGTTTACTTTGTACATTTCAATTATGGTATTAAAATTTCTGTCATATCAACCCACTTCATCCCTAGCTCTTAGCTAATTGAAAGAAGCACTTTCAAACTTGTTAAACTGCCATGAGACTTTTTTTCTTTCAATGCTCCAATATACATTCTTTCTACAATAATTCTTTAAAAGAAATATTTTTTGGTCTGTACAAGCTTTGGCAACATGAAAATATGATTAAATTATATTACATACTTATTTTCTTTTTGTGAGAACTTTTAGCATCAGCATCATGCCAGCACTTGCTGATCAATGTTGAGTTGCTCGGGTGGTGTTCTCTGCATTCTCTGCATCGATCCATTCCTCTGATTCTTCACCCATACCTGATGGCCCCTGGTATCCTCTTCAGTATACTGGAAACCACTCTTCTTCAGATCTACTGCTGGGCACGGAGAGAAGGCCTTGGGGATGTAGTCGGCCTTGTAGTTGGTACGATCGTCAAAGGGTTCCGAGCTCTGCTTTGCGAGGTTGTCAGGAGCCATGCTCCTTGCAGGCTGTGCATGTTTGGCCAGGTAGTTTGTCTGGTAATGAGATGCACCCTCAAACGGAACAGATGGTCTCTCGTACGGGCGCTGGGTCGGGTCTCCTCTCTTTGTTGGTGAAGAATTCCACTTCTTGAAGTCTTGATTGTACTGGGTTCTGTCGTCAAAGGGGACGTTTTGTCCGTGGCGACCTTCTTGTGGACGGACTGCGACGGCTGGTTGGACCTTGTGCGCAGGGAATGCCAGGGTGTGGGTGGTTTTCAAGTCTATGTTGCCACCTGGTTTCGACCATGCCTCATGGACATGTTGGTACGGACGTTCCACATCCCACTTCTGGTAGGACTGCCTGAACGTAGTGTTGTCGTCAAATGGCTGATCGGACCTGAGCGGCGTGTTGCTTGGTTTGCAGCTGTCCGGGACAAAACCTTGCTTGGCATTGAAGTCCCTCTGGAACGTTGTTAAGCCTTCAAACTTGCTAGGATTCTTCTTGTACTGGGGCTTGGCAGGAACAAACTTGGGTTGCGCTGCATGAGGAATATAAGTCATACGATGTGATGTCTTGTCGTCAAAAGGAGTGTCTGAAACCTTTGCCTCATCGTTTGGTCTCATGCTCTGTCTCATTGTGCCCTTCTTAGCAGGAAAGTCCCTTGTGAATGTTGAGAGACCATCAAAAGCTGCACTGGGTGGGATATAAGCATGGTGATCCTTCAGTTGCTCCTTTGCAGGTAGGCTCCATCTCCTGTAGTCATCTGTGATACAAAAACACAACAGGAAAAAAGGCTGTTTAATATATGACACTTGCCACAATTAAGCCAGATTCATACTGTTTTATGAAGATCAAGTCATAGAAGTCATTTGAAATACCAATTTACATCATACTTGCATTAAAATGTGAAAAAAAAGGAAACATTGATTATACCAAAGAGAAACTTTTCCTAGCTAGACCTTAACATTTAATCTGCTGATAGTCAATAAGGACTCTTTCGAAGTATATTAGTTAAAGCTCAGCAGATGATCTGATATACTTTTGTTTAAATGTGAATACTCTGCTCTCTAATAACAGGAACTTGAAATAAATTAACTTAATCAACAAATGACAATATCTTTAATACAAACATCAAAGTCAAGTTTAAATAACTTACCAACATATGTTGGGGTCCCTTTGAATGCGCCTGGAGATACGGCCCTGGTTTGGTTGCCACGGAAACTCTTGGCAGGCTGGGCTTTACGTTCAGGGTAGTCTTTCGTGTATGAGGTCAAGTGGTCTATATGACCCTCCTGGGGTTTGAACTGTTCTGGGACATGCATGGCAGGTCTGCCTACTTCATATGGGATATAGTCAAGCCTGAAGGAATACAGAGAATGAACATTAGAGTTTAAATCAAAATATTGTCAAAATGGGTAAAAGCAAAAAAGAAAAAAACAGATTTTCAACCATTAAATATTATTGATATACTTCAAAGGGACATTGAATTTGAGAATGAATTGGCTGTTACAATTCTCGAAATCACAATTTAATAATTGTTCAGTTATTTTAAGGTATTTACATGCAAGAGCACAACATTTAAAAATGATACATAATAATACCGAAATTGTTATTGTAGCTTCTTTTCTTAAAGCAGATCATACAAATCACTTACAAAAACATAAATAATACAAATATAAGAGATGGGGATTGCCAGTTACAACCTTAAACAACAACAATACCCCATTAAATATCACATAACAATCATTTCATTTGAAAATTTATAGTTACCTGTTTGTGGTGGCATCAGAGATAGGAACGTCACTCTTTAACATTTGGGCCTTCGGCTTGAAGTTATCCCGCATTCCATTGCCGGGATATGCTTTGTACTTGTTAGAGTACTCTGAGATGGTGCACGGTCCATTGGCCTTGGCTGGCCCCTTCGGTCGATGAGGACAACGATGTCGTCTAAAGAAGAAAAACAAAACAAAATAACATCGTAACTTTGTAAACAAAGAGTATCACATCAATGGATCATATATTAAGAATAATTAAAAATAATTGTTGCATGGAAGGCATTTTTCTTTTCCAGCAATGAAGCAGAACTATTTCATTCCTTTAATTAAAACATCGCAAAAAATGCTCTTCTAATTCATCGCCCCATTTCACTACATCTTACAGATATAAAATAAATACCTTCCTATATCTGTATACATGTTCATTCTGATTCAGATTAATTTTATTGGTCCATTTGGAAATTCAGTTGTTGGAATTAATGAATGAAATGTTAATGAAATGATGCAACTGAACCGCATAATGTCTGGCATTTATAAAGTATCAATGACAATCTTATTAGAATTGAATTTTTAATAGTAAAAATTATCATTCCTAATGGCAATAAAGCATTACAAACTACTGAACTTATATGGAACGTGATTCCCATTTGATGTAAATTAAAAAAGGTCTATTCTCTCTCCAAGGATTTCCAAAAATGTGGCAGCTGATTTTTATCAAAACCAATAATCAAACTGAATAGCATTATTTACACTTTACTTGTAAAAATCAATTAGAGGAAACTTATTATCTTGCTTCTTAGAATAATGCATACTCCTATTAAGCACCAGGATTATACAAGTGGAATAGCCTAGATACTAAATACACAGCATTATGAATTTCACATCTATTTCTCAATGCATTGCGATAAGAAATCGCAAATATTAAACGCAATTATCTGCCAATTCATTAGCCTCTTTAATGAAGACTATTCCCATCTATCGCTTTCACTTCCATGGTTACATTGATACACAGGCTCCCGTCCACCGCGCACTTGTTTACCGTCACTATGGAGATGGTATTGTTTCCCTATCCTTGACTGTTCAACCACACATGCATGCTGCTCAACATGTCTGACAGTTTTCTCGGTTAATTAATTTTTACACCTTCTCCAAACTTGAAACCGATTTGAATGACTCAATTACATTTCCTCACCACATTAAAGGTAAAATCTTATTGTGATCTTAAATTGCATGAAGTCAAATTTCGCCAAAAAGGTGTCATTTTTTTATTATTATAAATTATTTTGTTAAATGATTTGTCATCCTTAGTAGAGGTATATTAATGTATATTATGTAATTAAGATTTTTGAATCCTTGTGAAATTTGCAAAAATATAACACATTAAAAAACATGGTTATTAAACAATTTCAAGTTCAGAGTGCTACAAAACATTGAGGGAACTCAATGTAACAGTAATATTATTAGGTGATATATTTCTATTATGATTAATACTATCATAATCAATTGTATCATTTGTTATTTCTTATTATAAACAATTATCCAGATAATATTTTTTTCAAAAAATGTGTTACCCTAATAACAATATCATTTTTACCTCTTAGGGTGTATAATAAATGAACACATGTCGGGTTACAAATATATATGTGGGTACTAACTGTAGAATAAAAGCCAATTCAATGCTAAAACTTCCAAAGCGTTATTTCTTAAACATGAAGAATATGACACGTTTAACAGCTAAGAGGATAACCTCGAGTGAGCTATCTTTCGCAAGAGAACAAACTAAAGAGTCTCATGACTGTTTTGGCATTAACTAATTTAAACTTTTCACACAATCTTGCCAGGTCATCTCAGGCAATGATGGGCCGCTAACTCTTTGTTTATCAACCATTAAAGAGATTGACCCTTTAAATACTCCTGCCACGACTAGAGTGTCTATTTAAACAAGAACTATTCAGTCCTTGTATTGTGGCAGTAGAGCTGCAAGTAATCAATGCACAATGGAAACCATAGTCTTGAAATCGATAGTATTGCTATTGTTAGACCCTCCCTTAGAGCTAATTGCGAGAAAGCTAGTGGGTTTTGCCAACAATGGTTGGGAACAAGGGAACTGTAGCTCAAGGCAACTGGCCAGTTGGGCATGAACCCAAACATGCTCCTTCAGCCTAGCCATGCCACCCCACCCCTCCTAAAATCAATTAAGCAGGTGCTAAAGCAGGCTACTTTTTTTTGGTTAATAGTTATGAAATAATACAACATTTTGTTTTGGGGCACAACATTTTTAAAACAAGTAATTATTGATCATTTTACATGTTCGATTTCATTTTCATATTATATATTTTTTTAAATGGAAGATTTAACTGTTGAATGAAAAGGAATTATTTGTTTCCTCTCTATATTATGGAGATGAGTTGAAAATTTAAACAATTCGTTTTCACTTCTTGCACTGCTGGAAACAGGCATGATTGTGTAATAATTGTGACTTTAGCAATCCGTCATTAAAACCATTAGATTTAGAGAGTTTTTCTTCAACCCCACGCACACATTATCATCTCAAACATATTTCTACTTACAACATACATATCATATTACATTACATACTATTATAATATGATGATTTTATATGCTAGAATAATCATATCCTCTCACACGAATGCTCAAAAAATAAAATAAACAATGGAGATAGTGATTTTTTTTTTTACTATGACAAAACTTTTTACAATTCAGCTCAGATTTTCATAGAGTGCGATACATAAATAAATCACTGATATGTTTACGACAAGAATTAAATAACATACAGCCATACAGTAAGATTAACCTCAGATAGTCAGAAGGGGGATTGAAGAAAAGAGGAATGTTAGAGAGGCATAGAATGAGGGTCAAGGAATCAAAATGATTCATGAACAGAATAGAACAAGTAGGATGGAAAAATATAAATATATTCACCCGCATGTGCAGATCTCGCATATACAACGCTTCGTCATTTTTGGTAGATATATCCCAAAACTGATGTATCAGGATTCTGCAAAAAGAAAACGAAATTCACCCTCGGGAGTCGAGTAAACTTGCAATGATTATTATCCTCCAAGGTTTCAGATTCATATAATTCCAGCAGCGATGACTGTCAAGTTTACATGTACAGTCCTCGAGTCACTGTCACTGCGCTGCGCTCGCATAGCGAAACACAATCGTCGTAGCGAGGGAAAATTTGGTCGCGTTATTTATTACGTTGTCAGGCCAACACTTACTGCCGACTCGATCGTCTGCGTACGCTATCACAACATGACCCCTCTGTCGTTGCCGAACAAACACCTGACCTTCGGAAGTCAGCTACATTATTTCACGGGGGAAAGGACCATCGTTACTGCTTGAGGGATTTAAATGAAAACAAATATTCGTCGGCCTAAAAATAAGGAATAGGATGTCATTAACCATATCAAAATATTAAAAAATCGCAGTCTTCATTTAAAGATTTTTAAAGCAAAATAATTTAGACATAATAAAAAATTAAGTGGTATCGTCCATGCTATACTGAACTTTCGAACTATATTGTAAAAGAAAATTGTATGGTGTCCTCAAACAAGCTACTGTAATACAAATTCAGCTTCATCTCTTCCACGGTTTTGTTTTAATTTCGATTTCTTGGGAAATGTGTCGACGTGAATGTCAAGGCATCTCGTATTAGCGTTATAAAATAATGGGCTAAATAATTAATTCAAATTAGACATCTGGGAGGGAAACGAGCTACTGAATGTACAAAATATCACTTATGAATACATGCAAGACATTTTTACCGCATTTTTACTGCCAGTAATGAATTCGGGAGAGAGAGAGAGAGAGAGAGAGAGAGAGAGAGAGAGAGAGAGAGAGGGGGTGGGAGAGAGAGGGGAGGGTGAAATGGGGAGGGTGAAATAGATATATATATATATATATATATATATTATATAGGCGCTGGGGAGACTAGAGAGTGAAGAATGGAGAAGTCCTAGTTCACCGATCACGGTGATTCGTGACTACTAACAACATCGTGACGAATCGAAGTTGTAATACGGTCACTATTTCACCATAATTATTACCAAACAAAATAGTTAACCATAAGATCATAGGGGATCACTTCGGATGCAAATGAAATACATAATTATTTGTTCGCTTTCTCTCTCTCTCTCTCTCTCTTTCCAGTCTCTCTCTCTCTCTCTCTCTCTCTCTCTCTCTCGGGCTTTCTCCCTCTCTCTCTCTCTCTCCATTTCCCTCTCACTCCCTTCCTCCCTCCACCCAGGCACGTAGCCAGAGTTTGATGTTTGGGGGGAGGGGGGGGGGGCACATACATTAATCGATGGGGGTAAAAAAAAGGGGGTCTTAAAAAGTTCAATCGATCTTGGAAATTTTTTGGAGGCACGTGCCCCCCCCTCCCCCCCCCCCCCCCCCCCCCAGGCTACGTGCCTGCCTCCATCTATATATCTGTACTTCTTGCACTTTCACCGTCATCACTTCTGCCTAATTCTCTTTTTTTCTCTCCAACACAAATATCAGTTACATCACCTTTATCACAATACCATCTCCTCCTGTAATTGTCTCGTACATCTCATATTCACTCCCATCTCCCCAACATGATATTTCTTTATAGAAATCGTTTACTTTTTATAAAGAATCACCACGTCCCCAAGTTAAGCTTTTGTGCAACCCTTCTTCATGATTTTATTTTATGTTAATATTACAAATTTACAATGTAACTACTTTACGTTGATGATGTATTGATAATACGATTTTTTATTTTGGAAAAAGACCATGAAGAGAAACGAATAAATCAAATCAAATCAAATCTGTTTATGGAACTTAATACATTTTAAAAGATTGTCGGGGCCAAAGCAATTTTTTCTTTGATCAATTCAGACACCATGCATGAGTTTATAGATCTACTTGTAAACGTTAGATAAGATAAGATAATAATATTTATTCGTTTTTCTTTCAAATGTCCGAGAGCATAATAACATTAGATCACTATACATTTACAGTGCAAAATAAAGAATTCATGATAAAAACAAAGTGAACCAAAAGAAAAACGAGGAGACCCTGGTAAAAGCAGAGCTTGTAAGTTTTAGGGTCTGGACCAAAATATAAAATGTATTCCCATCAGTCTGGTCAGACTTACTTTGGGAATCTTCTAAAATTGAGATGCACAATTAATTTACCCCCCCCCCCCCCCCCCCCCACCTCCACCGTATACCATCTACATAATATACTGTTAATGAAAATAACATCAAGGAATAATGTAATAAAACAATTTTGTTTCTTTTATCAAATGAAGCTGAAGAGATAAACTACCAATCACTTAAATAGGTAGGCGCCTATACAAACATAGTTTACGATCTTTCGTTACTGAACATGTTGCTAAACTGTGATGCATGTTTTTTTTTATTATTATTCCTTAGAGCACACCATCCATTTCGGAAATAATTTCGTTGCTTGTATTTAGTCGACAACTTCAACCCCTTTAATGTATCGAAAATGGCTTCACTTTTGTGCAGAAAATGTGCTTCTGTTTTCAGAAATGGAGGCTTGAGATACACAACCCTGAATCGTATTCCTATCCTGTTTGAAGATATTTCACTCAGATGTCTTCCTTCAGCAGGGTATGCAAAGAAAGCAGGTAATAATCGATTTGTTTGTTTGTTTTCATCCAAGATATTATGACCCTAGTCCCATCTGTAGGATTATTTGTGATGTTGAATGCTTCAGCGAATCTGATGTTCTGATGTTGGTTTAAAATTATGATGTCGATCGATGAGACCGAGGGTCGATTTTAAATAGATTCTGCTATGTATTGTTATAAAGTATGCTTATAATCTGAGTTGTGTGAAAGGATGTGAAGGAACAGAAATATGAAAATTACAGAAAGAAACTGATTGGAAAAAACCTTTATAAAAGTCAAAATGACCCCCAAAAAAGAGGAGAAGTAAAAAGCTTTTAAAAAAATTCTTTAAAAACAGACTTTATAATTGTATTATTAAAATAAGTACTCTACTAAAAAGACACACTTCAAAAAAAATATGCATGAGCTGAGTCATTGGTGAGAGAAAGAATGCATGAAAGAAGAGGAAGAAAAGAATGGGGAAAGAAGGAGATATATTTTGAATGGAATTTGGGGAAAAGGGAAAAGAAGAAGGGATGGAGGAGAATAACAAGATGCGAAGGAATTAGAATAGAGGAAGAAGAGGAAACATTATAAATGGAGAGGCAACTTGAGTTTTAAGGCTAGACTAAAAGTCAAGACCTACCTTTTCACACAATAGATTCCCAAATGTTTATTCTGTAATTATACAGCTTGTAATTTGTTATGAAGTGTTGTCTATGTACAATTCCACCTTATATTTTGTCTTACTTTTGTGTATTTCCATATATTCCTATTGTCATGTTTATTATGTAAGTTTGAACTATCCAATTTGTGTAAGTTAATTATGTAAAGCATTTAGAAAAAATCAAATGTACTATTGGTACACTATAGCATGTTGAATAATAAATTACTGTCAAATTATGAACATAAGCTCATAATTTGAAGAGCAACAAAATTTCATGATATGAAGAGCACTGCAAAATTCAGATTTTCATACATGGCTCTTTTTAATTTCACAGGAAAAGGTGGTGCCAAGGGTGCTAAAGCTGAGCGTCTCTACGACATCCTTGAAGTGAACACCGATCCCAAGTACCTTGTCACCCATTGTGCGGGGTCAAACTACTTCAAGGAAGGCGCAGATGTCAAACTGAAAGCTGACGAGGAATACCCGGACTGGTTATGGAGTTTGAACACTGGAAAGGTCAAGGAGCTGAATGAGTTGGAGCAGGATACACCGCAGTATTGGAGGAGATTGAGGAAGATGCATATGAAAAGGAACAATAGACTTGCCAAGGGAGAGAAATTCTAGACCCGAACTGTCTCAAATTTGGCATTTTCTGACCAAGACTTTGTAAATGATGATGTTTGACATTTTCAGTTATCATCTATGATATTACGGAAGCTGTGAAGATCGATGAAGTACCAGGCCAGAGTGAAAATGACTTTTCTAAAAACTAGAGTTTGACTCTCTTGACTTTGCTGATTTTGCTAAGACTTTGTACATCCCTGTTCCTAAAATTTAGTCCAGACAGGTGACAGGTCAGAGAGATGGCTAAAAAAAAAAAAACTTTTTCCACTCAGTAAAATCTCACGCCATAATTTGTATTATTTCTTTTGAGGCTATCTGAGGAGTGATAACCCCAAGCATTTTTCTTCCCAAACAAGTTTCTTCATGTTTGTGATCAGAAATTTGCAATCATGATTAATCATTTCACCAAATATATAAACAAAAGGTGATAAAACATTTTAACCTTCTATTACATACAGTATAGAAACCATTGATACTTGATAGGTATTTAATTATCCCTACCAAATGACAAATGCATGTACAAAGGTTATACTTGTACATTCAATTCAATTCAATTCAATTCAAATTTATTGGTCCAAAAGGAAATTCGTTTCGTTTACATGCATTGTTCACATAGAAGAATAAATAAAATGTACATGTAACATGATACATACAACATACAACGAGTATATAGAGAGAATGAACATATAGCACTTTAACATTCACATTATATAGATATTTTCTTTGAATTTACATTATATTCAATATTTGTTTATGTATCCAGAGTAATTACCAGAACAATATAACATTGAAACTATTATTACTATTATCATTATCAATATTACTAATACTGTTATTATTATTATTATTATTATTGTTTGAATTGTTATTATTGTCATTAGTTTGACTCATTATATCATTATGATAACAAAAAAATATAACAAGGCACACATAAAACACAAACAGTTTAACAATAAAACAGATTTATCATAATTATTGTCTATATGGTGGAAAGAAATAAAAATAACCATGTATATATCCTGATATTCTGATAGATCCACAACAATTATTGTCCCTATAAATGAAACCTAAAATATGAGTGCACTCAGTGCAGTATGTATGAGATATGAATACCTATTGAAGGCAGTATGAGATAATTATTAGTAAACATGCAATATATTACGACATGTGAGTATAAATAGAAAAAGAAACTTTTTCATTTAATTTGAGAAAAGATGGCTATTGTAAGAGTTTAAATATACTTGTCCTAGAATAAATACAAATGGAATTTTGATCATTTCCTACAATCAAATAGAACAAAATAAGATACGGGTGATACATTTTTACATTTTATATTTCATTCAGCAGACGGATAGAATACGGGACATAAGAGTTCAGGTACCTCGAAGTGCGGGATTTCTTTGATTGCCACCTTTTACCACTTCTTAACCTGACATAATTTCCATTCAGGGGGTGACTGGAATCCCTTGACAACTTGACAGCCGTTTCCACTGCTCTGTTTCTGCAAACATCATCAAGATCCATTGGTCTATCTATTATTTTGGCTGCTTGTTTCACAATGGTTTTGAGTTTTCCTTGGTCTTTCTTTCTAGCACTGTTGTACCACACTACAGAATCATAGGTCATTATACTTTCAACTACGGACCGATAAAAAAGTGACAGTATGGTCCTATCAACATGTTAATGTCAATGAATGTTTATGATTTGTCATTAGGGATTCACAATAGTTATTTAAAGCACTGAATTGGAAAAATGGGGCCTACAAATAGGTATGCTACAAAAGGGTCCATTGTGTTGTGCTTGGCATGGTATTCCTTAAAACGGTCCTGCATTACAGTTGGCGATGCAACGTTACTTTGTAAAGTCAAAAGTATAGTTTTGTATGAGAAATTGTATTTTCTACTTTAAAGGACACAAATACCTCCTTATTATGAATTGGTTAATTCTCCATTATGCAGAAACTATGGATAAGTTATAGTACAAACTATACAAATAATACACAAAACAAAATGTAGCTTATGGATGATGGAGATGTTCCTTGCAATTCAATGGATGTACTGAATGCATGGTAGATGAATATCCTGAACTGGGCCCGTCTTACAAAGAGTTGATATCAATCACAACTGTGTACATAAGAAATAGGAGATTGCAAATTTGCGATTGATTAGAGGACTTGCGATTGATTTGGATCAATCAAAACTCTTTGTAAGACGGGGCTCTGTGCAGTTTCATCCTAGTCTTCCAATAATTGGCTTGTAATTCATTATTATTTCTTGATTGAGGTTCAAAAATGAAGGAGACTGACTTTTGTACTTCCTATTGTTGGAATAAACTGAGAAATAAATGTATACCCTTCAAAAGAAATTCCTGTCATTATTTTTTGTACAGCTGTATTATTTCTCCAGTTCATGAAACAAACAAAATGAATGGGAATATATGTAACAGGTGTACATGTAGCATATTCAAATTCTATGTACTTGTAATCAATGTTGTTGATCTGAGACAACCATCCAAAGTGAAATTTTGCCGTCTTTCTTTTCTCTTCATTTTAAATGATCCACATGGAGCTGAAAAAAATATTGATTCTTTTGGTGAAATAAACACTTAACTCGGGACACTATGGAAGAGAACGAAAGCATTTGTTATCATTTCATTTTTAATGTGATCTTATCATCACAAATATAGGCATATAAAAACCATTTATCATTAATATATAAATGGAATAAGCTGAGAAATATACATAAATGAAAAAATTATACATAAATCAAATTAGTTTTCATAAATCAATTTTCACATCATGATTATCATGATTGCATCATCCCTGTCTTTTCAAGTACTGAATTAATGCTATAAAATACTTTACCACCAAACATATAAATACCATACCGTAACATTAGCTAATACACATGTAAAGACATTTTCTAAACATGTTATTAAAAAATACAGAATTGGAACCGTTTCTTTTCAAGTGTTGGTTAATACAAACATACAACAAAATCATATTCTGATGAATACGACAGGAATATGTTAAAAAAAGACAAACATTGGATTTTAAACAAAAAGAAGTGGATAATACTTTTCAGTTCGTATTTTTGTATTTGGACATGCTCAGAGTTTGACACTGTTTATGCATAGACTTAATTGCAATTCTGTCAACTTATCCCGTTTCTATTCTTATATTGTTACATGAGAGTTCCAACTTTCATGGGTAGAAACCTAACGGGTGACTGGTTCTGATAACTTCTTTGGTTTTATGCAATGAAATAAAAGACCTCAAATTTGACAATATGTATAAAATAACGGATGTCCCTAAAATATTAGTTACTTTATAGCATCCCAACAACTTATGAGTGATTCCTTGGTAATAAAGAGACACAAACATACTAGTTCTCAACATTAAAAATTGATTAGCATAAAGATAAAATCACATTGCATATTTGATTATACTCGAATCAATATCATTTGAAAGTGTCTCCATGCAAAACTATAGATGTATTCGATTTCTCTTGATTTTGATATTAAAATTGTGATTATTACGAAATGATTAAAAAATACCATATCACCCTGTTAAAGCAGATAATAGCCATCAACACTTATAGAAACTATATATGATTGAAGTGTCTACATTCTTGCGGTAATACACGACTCAAACATTCGCAACAGATAAGGCCATACACCGTAATGTAGGTACCATTTTGAACAGTCCCACAGAAGAGCACAATACTGCACTCCTGCATTAGGCCTAAACAAAAAGATGTATTGCCCTTTAGGTGCCAAAACTTGGGTCGGTCGGTCAGAATTTTTTTTTTCTTCCCCCTCTTTGGGCTGATATTTCTCAGTTTTGAGTGCTTTAATACATATTTTTATTTTTTTTCTAAAAAGAAGTTTTAAAAAAGCCGACCATAGATTTTAAAGATTTTTGGGTCAGTCGCAAAGGGCAAAACAACATTTTTTTTTTAAAACAATTTAGAGATATGCTTCTACTCATAGAGAATCCCTAGATATTCTTTGGATATAAAGCAGGTTAGAAATATCAATTGCAAATCCTTGCAAGTATCATTGAAATTAATAATATAATTGCTTATGTAATGATAGCACAATATTGAAATACATTTTACATTGTCAGATTATTGCAAAATATTTTGTGCGAGGCAATGTTTATCAATGTGAATACCGACTAAGTTATACACACATATTAATATTTCTGTGAGCATGTTCAACCGTGCATTTTTTGTGATTGTTGTGATAAAAGTACAGTCAAACCCGTCTTAGTGGCCACCTCTCTATAGTGGCCATGTATTTTTTCTCCCTCAAGAGAGAAATGTGTGCTGTAAAACCTGTCTAGAAAGGCCACCTGTCTACGGGGGTTACTTTGTCAGTTTACCTGAATAGACAGGTTTAACGGAAGTTCTACTCTTATCTTTATTTGTCTGACATGCTTCAAATCATAGCAATTTGGTAATAGAATTAAAGTGAATCGGTAACATTAAAAAACTGCCTAATTTTTGTATAAAATGTTACGTATTATATTCCTTCTACTGTACATATTGTACATTACATGGCAGGGTAAAGAATCTGTCATTTTGGCATCGGTTTGGTGAAGTGACTAACAAAACTGGGATCATTCAACTATAACAAAGTAATCCTGTAAAAAATACAACAAGTGGGATTGTAGACACTTTACACCCCCCCCCCCAAAAAAAGCCCCTATAACTGACAAAAGCAGAGCTCATATACATGTAAACATACACTACATGTGTATATACCTATAAAAGAAGCACCTATAATTTTGTTAATCTTAGTCCCCATTAATAGGTCCTAGAGCCACAGGGCATATAGCCTATCCGATATGCGTCGGGCTTTACAAGTATTCTAATCGCGTTTATATGGAGAGTAACATCGGCGCGGTCAGCCCGAGCGCCTATCATCACTGGTGCATGCGAAAAGTTTTATTTTCTTTTATGTACAATGTTTCGTTCGTAGAAAATCTACGAACCCCCTGCAAAGCTCTTTCATGAATATTTATGTAGCATGGACCAAAATAGGCCAATGAGCGATGGGGAACGCGGAGATGATATTTGATTGGTTGAATCAAAGTGATCGATCACCAAATAAGGCTAGTCTTATGAATCATGCATGAGAATTCGCTCATCACACATACGATACACATATATGAATAATGATGAGTTGACCAGTGATAATAGGCGCTCGGGCTGACGCCCGCGCCGATGTCAGTCTCCCAAACGCGATTAGTACACTTGCCATTTAGCCCGACGCCTATCGGATAGGCTACAGGGCATACTGATAAGTTTAATATACTTGGCTTTACTGGAAGTTAAGTTGAACAGAAAAATATAGAACAAAAAGGATAAAATACCTAAATTAAGAAATCAGAAAAATTAATACTGGTAGTTAATATGTTTATAATATGTATAAAGACTAACATAGCATCATAAAAATCAATATAAAAATGGAACATATAAAGATTCAATATAGACAAGAATATTTCAAAGTATGCACTTTAAAAATGAATGATTCACAACAAATTAAGGCAATTGTCCAATTTTATTGGAAAGTAATAAAACCTTACAATTCACTTCCAGTACATAATACGTGAACAAACTATCCTTCCACTGAATCGAATCTGTCTTACCGGTAATTGGAAGAAATTAATTTTGAGTTGCCTTTATTAGTTTTATAGTGGTGCAAAAGTACAAAGTTTAATAAAAAGAATGATTTTATCATCATTTCTGGATGTTTTCTTAACCTGTATCATGAATGTATCACGATTTTTATATGGAATTGCACAGCTATCATGAATTATTCTCTTATTTGATACTTCATCTCATAGAACGGATTCTCAAATTCAGAGCCAGCACTGTGCAACGAATTTGTAGCACTCCTTCGCAGTGTATGCACTTTCTTGTACCTGTATACATAGATATACAAGTACATTTAACCTGCACCAATTTAAAATTCATACAAAAGGGCCAGCTGATCATGCATTCAACATGCTCTCTACAAGGCCTGTGGGGGGGGGGGGGGGGGGTCACAAAGATCCTAATTCAGACTAACTCTAAGTTAGACTTAAACATTATGGAAAGCCATTGGAAGCCTTAAAATAAATATATTCAAAAGCGAAAATTCAAGTATTTTAGACTTTTCATAAATTCCGCATCAAGAACATGAAATCTCCTTGATAATAGAAAATATGAATGATTTAAATCAACATTTTATGCCTTTTAAAATAACTTTTACAAAATATTTTCATAGATGCCAATGGCTTTCCATAATTTGTAGGTCTATCTTAGAAATATAAGTTCAATTTAGGATCTTTGTGTAACACTACCCTGGAGTTCTTTGTAGAATTTTGTATCAATTTAAAATTGGTACTGGTTAAATGTACTTATAAATCTATGTGTACAGCTGGCCCTGCACAGTTAAGCTGTGCACAAAAATTACTGCGGAATGCCCTTAATATTAAAAACTGTGATAATAATAGATACAGAAGATTACAACCATTTATTTACATGCAGGCTAACCTGGATACCCTGGTAGCCTTCATAGTGTACTTAACAAATACTGCTTTGTGCTAGATAAATGGACTTTAAACCTGCAATCTCATTGTTTGTTAATCGTGACCTTTGTACATGAATACTCACATTGGTAACCACTTTTGGCTAAATGTATATTGGGGAAAAGATATTCATGATTAAGTAGTCCTACTATTGTACATTTTACAATTCATACCGATTAGACATTGTAATGATTAGATAAATATAATAACAGGAATTACTGGGATATAGAGATGTTATTCTTTGTACAATATATAATCCCCTGGTTTGATATGACTCCAGCTAAGATTTACCTAGCAACAACTGGATAATCACTCTCATGTTTTCACACACATAATTGTTTGACACTGATTGACTTGATTTCTTTCACTTTTTACCTGTAATGGCAGAAATATACAAAATACAAAAGTAAATGAAAAGCAAACATTGATTCTCAAGTTCAGGTTAAAGAAGAAATAAGGGTGGGTTGTCCAGGCCAGCAAAATGTAAACAAACCATAAAACAAAACACCCATTGGAAAGCTCAATGCACATAAAGATATGGGTGGGTCTACATGAAGGTGGGAAGACTTCCCTTTTTTCCATTATTTTTCTTTGCTAAATAATCAGCTTATCATGCATTTTCTACCAAATATATTTAGCTTTTTTTTCACTTGTGGTCTTGAAAATCAAATTAGATTTTGTTAAATTCAGGGAGGGGGGATACATTTTTCACCAAATGTGGATACTAGAAATTAAAATTACATTCAAATATAAAGAAGAGAAAATTGAGGAAAGATGACCATAGAAGATATCAGCATAATTAAAAGAATATAAATATCATCATACAGTACCAGCATTCAAATCACCATTTTATATTTGGAATCCCAGACAGTTAATACTCCAATTACAGAGCTTATTAGACCTAGGAGGCCTTGCAGTCCTGATGATATGTTGATGTGACCAAGATATGATAATGGCAGGAACAAGTCAGCAGAGTTTTTGAGAATGTCCAGGATAAGTCCTAGATGATACCTGAAGAGTGTCATCACAACCTGCTTCATTGTGGTGGTGTGGACACCGTGGTGACTGTTACCATTGGTCTCATGGCTGGGGCGTGTCCCTGAGATGGAGCCATTGGAACACTGCTTCACGGCTTCATCAGAGTCCAAAGACATCTTCGTTGACATATCGGTCTGCAGAAGAGTACCTACGACACCGCAGATTGCATACAGATCTGTGCTAAGACTAAGGATGAGAGTGGCCAACCAGAAGCGACTTGATAGGTGGCCGTAGTACTTGCTGTTGACCTCGACGAGACCTATCCGATGCATCCACAGGAGGTGGTCGATGAGAAGGTAGGAGGCCTTGTTGATGTTGGCGAAGGTGATGGTGAACTGGAGAAAGGGGTCTGACAGATGGACAGACTTCTGTGCTGCTCTAAAAAACTCCACACTTTTGCCAATTCTAAGTACTGGATAATGTCAGAAACAAAACAAAAGAACAACTCACATGAGTACTCTACTTTTATGTCTATGAAAATGCCTAAGTGATTTCACAGATAAGTCTCACCTTTGTGTAAATAATATTTAACAATTTAATGAAATTCTTATACAACCACTCCTCAAAGTCATTTAGATGGTGCAGATTATTACTGTTGCTAAATGTTTATCTTTTTATTAAAAAACTGTATTAGATTTTTACCAACAAACATGAACAGTTTAAAATCCACAAATAACATACTTTGTGACCTTGTCTCATTCATAACAATTACCTTAAACTAAAGGCATTGTTTAACAACGTTTCCAGTTTTACAAATCTGAGATGCTTGGCCCTACGTGTTATCAGTGTCTGTGAAATGGTGTAATATTGGAGCCCTAAACAAATTGCCCTTCGAAATGATCATGAAGTGCTTCAAAAAAGTAAAAATCTTTGATTGACCGGTTTTACCATACTCGTTTTCCCCAATAGACTGTATAGTGTTGTTCAAAACCTGTTGGCAAACAGTTTTTGACATTTCCAAGATTCATGAGACTTACATTTTCTACTGGTGCTGAGATGCGAGTCTAGACCCTGTAGTTTCTTCACTAAGTCTGGATCACGTTTGCTCTCCTGTATGCACCACCACACAAGTCTGCTTCCATATTGGCAAGTCCTGTAGCAGAGAGGTAACAGAGAGGGAGAGAGCAGAAATGGTAATTGGTAAATAAATATATGCCTCATATCATCCAACTGATATTAGAACCCGTGGCCATCGATACAAGATCGTTAAGAAGAAAGTCTACTCGAAGCTTAGACATGGATCATTTTCACAGAGATGTATCAATGAATGGAACAACCTCTCCTCTGTAGTTGTGGAGAGCACGTCACTAAACAGCTTTAAATCCAATTTGTTGAAATTTTGGTCCTCAAGAAAAAATCAATTTGACCCAGAGGAGTCCTTCGCTTGTCCATGTTCGTCAATTGCTGTATAGCGCCACTAAACATGTGTCAAAATATGGATTCTTCATCCGAATGTCAACGAGAGGCAAATAAGTTTTTAACTTTAAATGCCTACTTCCAAGGTATATTTCCAAGGTATAATAAACTACAGACAATTGATACAATGTCAAAGTATTATTACAAAGATTGGGTCACATCATAACCACAAATTTAACTAAACTTTGGATTAAATTGTAACTTATATAGTAGGCTTTAATGGTTGCACCACGTGAGAGAGGGGGGCTGAAAAGAACTTGATAAGCTTAAGAAATATTACCAACAGTCTTTTCAGGACTGCACGCACTCAAGAAAGAAAGATTATCGACAGTCCTTTTCAGGTCTCCCCAATCCCCCCCCCCACCCCCCTCTTTCACATGGTGCAACCGTAAGGCTACTGTATATCTACATCACCATACAAGTTGATACTTAAACAGCATCTAATTTGTAACTTGTCGTCATTTTAATGTCTTGGTACAGATTTTACAAATCACAGCATAGGCTAATTGCTTTCACAATTGTACTCTGGGTATGGAATGCCAATACAACAATCTGGAGACTTGGCTGCCATTAAACTAGAAAGAAAATATGACATGGTACCATGTCAAAGAGATATGAAAATAATATCTACATTCATATACATTCTGTATCATACTTATCCTACAAAAATATGGAATGATATGTGTGGATATTAGGCTTAAATATCTACTGAATAGAAAATGAATTAAACTGATGAGAACATCTTTAAAAAATATAGAGTATGAAGTGATAACTCGTCTTTGATTCAAAATACGATAAAAGGGCAATATAAGGAGAAAACAAGGAGCTGTTATCTCAAACTATGGACTCTGACCAACAATAAAAGCTTAGCAAATATAATGCATTGATCAGGAGGATGGTTATCTGAGAACAGATCTATGAACTTTGTAAACAAATTGCCTACATGTGCATGGACAGGTCAAGTGTACATTTTGATTTTTTTATTAACAAAATGAAAAAAATGAAAAAAATGGAAGAAAAAATCAAAATGAACAGACCAAACTCCTATAACAAAAAAAGAAATCACTGAATTAATACAGGGCAAAGGCTACAACTGCACTTAACTTCTTTATGGTGCACATGTATGTATTGATTGTGATTGGTTACCTGTAGAATTTATCTCTGCCACCTGTTTTATTGAGGAAACTGATGATATTGGTTGCTACTGATGCCTCCATACCTGGTTATGATGATAAAAACCTGCAAAATGAAGGAAGAAATGATAAAATAATGAAAAATGATGATCTGCAGTATAAAATAGATACACAACATTGACAAAGAGATGTTAAGATGATATCAACTTGCAAATGTAGTTAACCAAAGGGAAAATGTATTGTTTTTTGGCAACATACAGTTTATAAGTGAATATTACTTTTTTTGGGGTTAAATTAGTGCAGAATTGCTTTTACATTTGCATTAAAAAAAAAAAATCTTTAAAAAGAAATTCAAATCTAGACCCATTATAAAAATTAACAATTGCAGATGTAAATGATACTGATATTGAGAGCACTGACGGAAATATCCATTAAAAACTATTAGAGTTGCCCAACAATGGCAATTGGTAAAATTGTCACCAAATAACTTTAAATGATTTCATGATGAGTCAGATTTTGAACGATCAAGTCATATCTTAATTGAAACATCTTATGTTTTGTTACTTTGCTTTTTACTCATTTCTTTATAGATATATTATATAATAATAATTTGGTACACATTCAGGAACAGAACAATTTCATGTGATTGGTATCATTTTGCATCCCATCTCGATGGTGACTACTTTACTTAAGTAGATTTTGTGTACCTGGTTTAATAATGAAAAGAAGTCTAAAGCAAATCAAAAGAAAATACCAACATGTCAAAAGATATGTAGTACTACTGTACAAGTAAAAACTATATCAAAATTAAAGAGTCTGAGACATAAGGCATGCACACTTTTGGGGGAATGCAATGTAGTAATGCAATGTAAACACCAAGTAAATGAGAATCACCTTCTTTCAGAATTCATGTTACTTTCTGTTGGAAATAATAAAGTAGAGTCTATTATCCTAAAACTGCCATTATTGCACAATGGCACAAATCAAAGTCACAATACACACACATTGGCAAACCGTTATCGCTCTGACCTGTATTTGATCAAACATGCAATGTGAAAAATGTTTAGCACAATTGCACAATAATAACATATTCTCTGACACGTCTCAGTGCAGTGATTGCATAGACTAGATCTAGTTGCAAATTTACAAATACAAAATAGACCCTCTAGAGTCTAGACTCTAGTCTAGGCCTAACAGTTACAAGGAATTATTTCTCACATCAATTCTAATTCAATACATTCTACTCTTAATAGCACAATTACTGTAGTATATTAGTAGTCATTACAAGAGTACACAAATACATTGTTCTATAGATTCACGTCTTTTTTGACTTCACCAACACTATTCAACAAGCGCATGCACTACTCCACTGGCTACGGAAGCTGTCCTCGAGCAGGCGGCCTCGCCTGGCCTGGTGCACCACGCCTGACCTGGGCCGACGGTCTAGCTGCTTCTATTAAAGTTCTACTAGATCTACACTAGGCTCTAGCTCTAGACCTAGTTCATGTTTTTGTATATTTCATGTAGCTGCACAAGATCCTTCGATCGGCATGCCTATATCAAACACATTTGCAGTATTATTTGACTTACCTCAAATCAGGATCATACGTTTATATAAGAATTTCGAGTGCATTGCACAAAGGTCGATCGAAGAGAGAAAAGTCGAACATGCACCACAACTCATACCGTATATCATATGCCGATAGTGTAGTACCGGTCAAAGGTCAGGCGCGTGTATATATTGTTCAGCGCTAGCGCGGTGATGCTGCACTGGCATGGTGCGTGGGCCGGTGGAAGGGACGGAGCGGAGAACGTAGGCGCAACGGAAATCGGTGGGATCACGAAAAGGAAACCTATAGGGGTGGGGTAATTGAACAATATGGGGCGACTAAAAAGACAGGTAGCAAAATGTGATAGTCAAACAAAGGTCCGAAGATTCACCTTATTCACCACAGTCCGAAGAAAAACGTTTTGCTATCTCGAGGTGAATGAAATCTGCTATGTTGACCACCAATAATCAGGGTCTTCCAGAAAAGTGGGCGGGGCTGACCGCAGGGCTTTACGAAACCGTAGTAAGTTCCTCCCATCTCCCTGGTACAACTACACCGACATTCTTTTGAAACGGCATGTTAAATTTAATTATGTTTCAATGGGATGTCGCTGAACTTATGACTTAAGACGGTTTCGTGACACAATGCATAAACAAAGATGTAACAGGTTTTAGCACTGTACATAATCCTCTGCGTAAATCATTTTCTGAAAAGCACCCTAAAATTGGGGATCAAAGTCAAGTTTTGAATATAGAGAACTCGTCTAACATCTCCGTTTTTATTTATATCTTTAACAAGAATATCCTGCATGGTATTTTAAACCCTAGTCGGGGATTGCTGCTTTTGCTTTTTATCTTTCCTTTTTTTATCGTGTATTTCCACGGGATTTTAAAATCCTTCTGCTCCCGACAGGGGTTATCAAATTTCCTACTCTTTCACGTATCTCCCCAATTATCTCCAGTGAACTTGATATGACACCATTTTTCCTGAATTTTTCCTGTTTTTGATACCCGTAACGGGATGCACGAGTTTTGGTGAACACGGATGATGTCGATGATGTACAGGCCTCATTGGGGGAATCGAGATTTTTAAGGTAATACATGTACGTCACATGCAACCGATTAGATATCCTGATAAGGTGAAATAACTGATCCTGGTGGGGTTTTAAGTACAATCTCACAATGAAAGAATAAATAAGACCTTCAGAAAAATGCGAGCGAGTTTTGGAGGAAATTTGAGGAAAATTGCTCCACGGTCGCTCTAAAATTGGGGCACATGTATAGGGGCTATAATAAATTCATTGTTTGAGGGGAGATGAGTGCTGATAACAACATTTTGTCATAATATATCATCCCGATATATCACGCATTATGTCTCAGTCGTTTTAACATGAATCACACCTGGTGATGTTAATCCAGTTGGCTTGAGTTTAAAAACTTGACATTGTCTGAACCTCTATATGACAATTGATTACCTTGGCCTAGAGAAAGGATGTTTGATAGCTTTGGATACGAGCACGATCAAAATTATTTCAAAAGGGGCACGGTTAGACAATTTGGGGGAATTTTGCCTTCAACCCCTCCCGGCTCCACTGCCTTCCATCGTGGTGGTATATGACTAGATTCTTGATGTTACACAAAGCTGCTCCGATATTTTGAAAATTATATATGGCACTTTAGATGACCAAAAAGGTGCACAATATTGTTGTAAGCGACAGTGGGAAATGTAGGTAAAAAGGGGCACTTATCAAAGGGCAATTACATCAAAAGTTGAGGGGAATGTATCATTGTTTCAAATGGGCATTTATCAGAGGTGAAAATGGGCATTTATAAGAAGGGGAAGTGGTACTTATTTAGAAAGGAAAAAAAGGGACTTGTCAGATGGGAAAAGGGCACTCATTAAAAGGGAAAAGGACACCTGTCAAAGTAAAAGGGACACTTATCAGAGGTAAAAATGGGTGTTTCTCATACCTAAACATGCAGGGGCGCTGATCGGAGGTGAGGGGGTACTTCTTACATGGAAAAAATATATTATATTACAAAGGAAAATGGGTCCTTAACTGAAGTTTTAAAAAAAGTACACGTTTTGGGGCACTTGAAAAAGTTGTGGAGAGAGAGAGAGAGAGAGAGAGAAAGAGAGAGAGAAAGAGAGAGAGAGAGAGAGAGAGAGAGAGAGAGAGAGACTGAGAGACACTCAAGACGTTGGGTTTATGTTTAAAAAGTTGCAACACTTTATGCTCGGTTTAATTTTCTTTTTAAAATTGACTTATAAGAGCGAGTATAAATATAAACGCACCTCAGTTTTCATTTTTTGGTAATTATAAGGGTCTAAGGGTTACAAAAAAACATTGCCTCAGAATAAATATATTGATATTAAAAAGCCGGAGATATTCGAGGATCGGGGCTTATAATAATAATAATAATAATAATAATATTTAATTTTTATATAGCGCTTAATACAAATGTCTCTAAGCGCTTTACAAAATTACCCCGGTCATTAGATTCAGTGCTTGCCTGCACTGCACACTGTGTGCACAATCTCCACTCCCTGGGGTGCATTCCAGCCGGGCGTTACTTGACGCTCAAAAACTGTTTGACCAACAATGACGGCCGCATCCTACCGGCACTATGAACATGACTGACAAAGAAAGCGGACAAAATATACAGTTCCTCAGGTAGACAAAGGAACATCCCTTCACTGCTATTATGTAAAAATGTGTAGAACAGGTGTCACATGCATATTCACTTTTTACATAATAGCAGTGAAGGGATGTTCCTTTGTCTACCAGAGGAACTGTATATTTTGTCCGCTTTCTTTGTCAGTCATGTTCATAGTGCGGGTTCCCATTTGACACCTAGGTGGAGAGTAGGAAGTGCAGGTTAATATCTTGCCAAAGGATATTAGTGCCGTGTTGGGATTCGAACCCTCGACCAGTTGTCCAGTTGTCAATGGACTTTGGGATAGATCATTTTCCCACTCTGGGAATCGAACCCGGGCCACTATAACTCAGAACCGCTAGACCACTTCACCAGTATGAGGCGTCCGTTTTCCCTCTTTCATAGAAACAGGAAGTGCCCCCTCCCCCCCCCCCACAAAAAAAATGTGAATCAATAAAATAATAATAATAAATACAAAACTAAACAGTAAACTCCAACATGTTTGGCTACAATATTCAAGAGAAACAAGACAGTATATGGCTCGTAATATTGATAAAATTGAATTATTGACGGATGTCACCGTTTCCCTCTAAAATTACCGGCGTATTAACACCTACTGAAAGTCACAGATAGCTTCACATCACTTTTTGTTGATAGTCAGGATATACACTAATTAACTTCTGTGGGTCATCTTGTCAATATTATTGAGTTGTACTGTTTAGTCTCTTCACTTCTTTTAGTAAATCCTATATCTGAAACCTTAACACAATTTAAATAGTTTCTCTCCCAGCTAGTTCCAATGCATTTTTTGTAGCATGCTATAGAAGCAGGCGCGGATCCAGTGTGCCGAGGTTGCCCCCCCCCACCCCCGCCAAAATAAAGAGAGAGAGAGAGAAGGAAAAGAAGGGAAAGGGAATGAGTACTTTTTTCTGCCCCCCCCCCCTCCCCAAACGTCTTTTCTCATTACGCCACTTCTGGTCACCATCACGTACCAATATTTGCCTTACATGATTTCAAATTTGCCCCCCCCCCCAAGAAATCCTCGCGCGCCTGATAAAAGAATGTGTGCTTGGCACACCATCGACCATTATCGTCACCAATATCACCGAGAGTCCGAGACCAATACAAAAGAGAGAGAGAGAGAGAGAGAGAGAGAGAGAGAGAAGAAGAAGAAGAAAAGAGCGATGAGCAAATGAAAAACCTTAAAAAAAGTATATACTACTTACTTAGCGTTGGTAAATGGTATTTGTTGCTACTAAAATAATGAAAGTTGGTCGTCCTACTTTTCTTTGTTGGATGATTAAATTTCACGCGTATAATAAAAGGCATGGCAGATGATTGCTATGGACAGCAGGATAATACATGCAGACTGCACAAACGTCACCGGGTGACTCACTGCGGTTTAACCATGAACTACATCGGGTATTTACTTCTTGCAAACCATCACACATCTTGAAAAGACAAACATACAAACAGACAGACAAAACGAAGAAAAAAACAAGCAAAAGAACTTCTTAACGATTTTGGCATCTTACATGGGGGGGGGGGGGGGGGGGGGGTAATGAGGTTATGGAGAACAACTGATGAAACCTTGTGCTTAATTAATTAATTCCAAGCTGACAAGCATTTAGACCTTGCCAGTGTTGAAATGTCCCTATCCACTGTTGTTGTATTGCAGTTATCACCCGACATTACGCCGCACCATTCATCAAATCCCAAGTTGTATTTCCATTGTCTTGTTCTTGAAATGTCGCTTGTAATCATTATCAGCAATCACTGACTGTAATTTCGAAGGTAAGGAGAAATTAGTATGCCAACAACAAGAAGCGCCATTGTCGTGCAACATTGTTTAGCAACTTAAAGGAAAAGAAGAAACACTCAATGCTGAACAAAAAACTTGACTTTTTCACCCACTATCATTCTGGGATGCTCTTTATTAATATCCCTCTCGTCTATCTCCCTCTCTCCCTCCCCCGCCATCCCTTTGACCCCCTCCCCTCCCCTTCTCTCTCTCTCTCTCTCTCTCTCTCTCTTTCCCTCAATCCCTTTCTCCCCTCTCACCCCCCTCTCTCTTGCCCCTCTCCCTTTCCTCTCTCCACCTCTCTCTCTCTCTCTCTCTCTCCATTTCTTCTTCTTTCATTGTACTACCTCTTACTAGAACTCTCTCTATCTCAGTCATCCCTGTTTACTCCCTTAATCTTACTGCATTTGGTTTAAGCATTCTTCTATTTCTTTTAAATTTGACAAATCGTATTGCATTTTATTCACTGATTTTTATCCTTTGATAAACAAACATTATAATTCATAAACATCGTCAGATCGTAACATTTGATTTAACATACTGTAAATAAATTGAGTGATTATGCTCTCTTTTACAATGTCAGGTTATAAATCATCATTGATTTCAATGATAAGAATAATCCACTCTTTTGCCTTTTCATGGAAACAAGAAGCAACATAATCCAATTGTGCGATCTCCAGGCCAGCCTTTCGATCGCACGCATCAAACTTTCCACTCGCTGCGACGTGTTCCCTCTTTCCTATTCGCTGAATGTCATTACGAATCTTTCCTCTCATTGGTCGAAACTTTCTGGCAATTTGGCACTCTACTTTCCCCCTCTCTTACTCGCTCTCTCCGATCCTGAGAAGGGGTAAAGCAAGGCAGCTCACTAGATATCAGGCAGTTCAGACTAACAGGATTAAACATGGGCTTCTTCGCTGCAAGACTGTTCCCAACCGAGAAAGACTGAACTGTTCGACTGAGGAGTTTTTCGTCTTCAGAGGGGCTCAGCGCTCTAGCTCTGGATTAAGGGCATTAACTCGTTTTTCAGCGGTTCCGATCCAGTTTAATACTCGACAGTCCGATAGCTTGGAAAGCGATTAAAGCACAATGGTAAGTTTGAGAATTAGGAAATGACATAATTTAAATAACGAACCAATAGAGATTATTTGCGATGATTATTGGGTGGGGACGCACGATGTCATGTCTTCCTTTTATTATGGACATGGTAGATAAGCGGTTTATTATTTTAAAAGGATTATCCCACAACGGTGTCATGTTTTTAAAACAAATAAAGTGCACGTCGTAACCAGGAATTTTTGAAAAGATCGTCTTAAAGGTATAGAATAACAACTATTTGCCTATGACGGAAATGAACAAGAATCCCAAGGAAAATAATGTGTGAAAAAATGTTGAAAATCAAATTCGTGCACAAGTGTAATACTTTTTGAAAAACTAAAAAAACGCAAAGCAAAACTAAAACTAAACTAACAACCACAACACAAAACCAAACAAAATATGAAAAACATATATCCGGCTCAAGAAAAGGAATAAGCCATTTTTTTGTTTTTTTGTTCATCCAAGCTGCAAGAAGAAAAAATTACTTTCCAACAAAAATGTAGAAACTTCAACTTGTGGGGGCGGAATAACTTTCACCGTTCCTTATTTTCCCACATGCGATCCGCGCGCTGCATGCATCGCGCGCTGCGCTGATGATGATTACGATGTTCCTTTGAAATTGACGACGTCTGCAATGCCACTTCACATGGATATCAGATACCGGCTTTTAAACAGTACTACGAAATTGTCATTTCAGTACATTATTCATGTGATTATGATCAAGAACTTTGATATGTCCGTCTTAACGTGTGTACAGAAGCCAGATAACTAAAATGGTGAGATTCTTACGAACACTTCGTTGAATGTATCATCATTTTCGAAGCAGAATGGATGTGTAGTCCCGGGTGTTGAAGTTAGTGTCATGGTGTTGCACTAATGCAAATTTAATTAGGCCTAGCCCTAGGCTAGCGCTAGGGTCTAGGTCTAAAACTCTAGTGTCATATTATTTTGTCAATAAATCGATTATTAAAGAAGTCGAGGTTATCAATTTCGTTGGCTCACTGATTTACCTGTTAACAATAACTGTATAGAGTCTAGATCTAGTCTAGATCTAGCCTTAAGGGCTCTCTCGAAATGTTTTTTTAATGATATTATTCGAGAGAGCCTTAAACGGCTCCCATACCCCTGCACGGAGAGGCATGTAAACAAAACTCAAAAGTGGTCCAAAATCACACTTTCGCGCACCCGACCAATATTGGACAGTGGCTTTGATAAATTTTGTCGTAGAGTAAAGGAGCCCGTTTTCGGCCACTTAAGACAAAATCCTATTTTTAGGACTCTTTACTTCCTATTTATTATCATTTCTTGTTCAAATCATGAAGCAAATATTATTATTATTTAAACAAAAAAAGAATCCCAGAAAAAAATCACGAATTGCCATGACAATATTCATTTCAATTTTCACTGTTTTGGAGCCCGTTATCGGCCGAGCGTTTCAGTTTACGGCCGCATGTACAAAGTCAATAGGAAGCGCTCGCGCGCGCCGTGCGTTTCCGCGCTGATGTACAGCACAAGCGGGCGGAGCAGGTATCCCACGCCGGAGCTCCCTGGTGCTCGCCTGGCCGAAGACAGGCACAGCGGTGATCGGAAGTTGGAATCTGAATTAGACAGAGATATCGTGTGTGCGTCGCGGTGTGCGGCTGCATTGATTTAATACATGCGATGACATACTTTTGAGCTTGCGACCAGCACAAAATCGGGCTTTAAATCTGAAAAATACTTGAAATAAAGCTCATTTTATGGTACCCATATTTCTTACAGACACGCGTAAGATACTCGATTTTTCAGATTTGGGTAGCAGGACCGGCGATTACATCGCTAAAATGTGATATTTTAGGATATATTTTCCATTGCAAATGTGGTTCTTCAGTGACACTGGCATGGTATGGTATGTGTGGGATATGTGTTATGTTATTATGCGATGTATTTTAGAGTGATTTTACCTTGCATCCAACCAATCGGCCGAAAACGGGAGCTGGCCGATTACGGGCTCCTTTACTCTAGTTTTGGTCTTAATTACCGCTTTAATTTCAAAATCGGATCTAAAAATAACAAAATAAGAGCAATTTTCTTACCAGACCGATACAGCTCAGCTCCCTTTTCACGTGTACCGTGTGAATTCACGATGTCTACACAATGGTGATGACCTCTGACTGGCACTTCCGTAATTGTGGGTAAATTGTGCTGCTTCCGTATAATGCGCTGAATAACACTCATACAGCGCATTATACGGAAGCAGCACATTTACGAAGTGCTAGTCAGAGGTCATCACCATTGTGTAGACATCGTGAATTCACACGGTACACGTGAAAAGGGAGCTGAGCTGTATCGGTCTGGTAAGAAAATTGCTCTTATTTTGTTATTTTTAGATCCGATTTTGAAATTAAAGCGGTAATTAAGACCAAAACTACGACAAAATTTATCAAAGCCACTGTCCAATATTGGTCGGGTGCGCGAAAGTGTGATTTTGGACCACTTTTGAGTTTTGTTTACATGCCTCTCCGTGCAGGGGTATGGGAGCCGTTTAAGGCTCTCTCGAATAATATCATTAAAAAAACATTTCGAGAGAGCCCTTAAGGCTATCTAGATCTAGACCTAGGCCTATATTTGATTTGATTTTACTATTTTAGAGATATTGTTTTTTGTTGAGGATCTTTTCAATTCTTTACTTTGAAGTTTGACTTTCACTTTGCAATTCAATTTTCATTTGACTGCCACCACCACTTGACTAAATGATAAGATTACTGAATATAGAAGCTTGTGTAGGTGCTATCTTATATACATATTTATGTATGGTGTGTATGTGTTATAACAAATAATCTGCACGTACTGTTAAGAAACACTAACAAAGCCCATGAATGTTTTGCTTACGAAATTATTTTACGATACTATCTTAAAAGATAGATAAATATAAAACGAAATAAATATATTTTTTTTTAAAAATCCAAAATTGAGAGATATAACATGTGCCGTAAAGTATTTTGGCGACAATAGTCAAATCACTGACTAATCGCCAATAACTCAAAACACAACAACAACATAAATTTGTATACACTATTAGTATCAGTGTCACCTATCTTCATGTCACCTTCTTTAAGTCTATGATAATAGCAATTAGTATAAAAAGGTGCGTGCACAGGGAATTTGCTAAAAAATCACCATTGCTTTACTTACTTGCTTTGGTGTTGAGGCTTGAATCTTCAGCTTATGTGCCCCTCTTTACTGCTTTGGATTGGCGTTGGTATGTTCAGTATTTCAGTATTATTTGTTGTCTTAAAGTAAGCATTAAATTGGCAATGCCAAAACATGTTTTTGTGTACACTACGTGTATTTGCATTTCAGGCAGAACAACATCGCAAACTCTTGTAAGACGTTAGTGTTTTTGTAAACATATTGCATGTTAGTCCATTTTATCATTAGGAACATGTGGAAGATACATTTGTAAGTAAAATCGCTAACAAATCTTTACCCTTTTGGTTAAATTCTTGACTGATTTCAAAGTGCTTCGTATGAAAATTAAGAAGAGTGCACCAGCGAAGTTCTAAGCCAGTGTGCAAGGTTTGTCGGTTGCGGGAAAGGGTGATGACGAACGCAATTTAAGTTTGTTAACATCCTTCTTCAGGGGCATGGGTGCAATTAAGGCAACCCCGGAACACTGCAATCACAGCGCAGTTTCTGTATGAGGGGCTGTGTGCCTGTGTCAATATTTTGGTAGTGATTGACTTCTAAACTTAAAAGATAAAATCATCAGCGCATAATTGGCAAAATTCTTGGAAAATACTTTCTTTTTACATGGTACATGTACTTGGTAGCATAATGAAATATGTCATTTCCATACAATTCCTTCAATTGGATCTTTTATCCGGGTAAAGAAGTGATATTTTCTGACTGTGTTTGGGCGGCAACCTTGCTCCTTTGAAAATCTCACAGAAATAACATGTTTGTAAAAGGGGAACAACCCTTAAAAACAAGTTGCTCCAAAATGAAGAAATCATATGAAAACATTTTGTTTTTAAAGCAGTTTGAACAAATTGTACAAAAACATTTAGAAAATGCAGATATTCTTTGTAGTTTGTAGTCACAAGAATGGGGTATTGAAATTTGGATATACGTAAAGTCATTGGTATGTCATATCACAAAAGTCTGCTATTTGCTAAAGAAAAGAATACCTGGAATATAATAAGTATGATTGCTGGGCAGGATGTTGTTTTATTGGAGGATTAGAGATTGCACTATTGATAAAATACATTCAGTTACAGCACCAAGGGAAAAGCACTAAGGGAAAAGCTGCTATTTTGAGGAGTAAAACAGAATTCATACTTAGATGTACACAAATGAAGAAGATGAGAATGAGAATTTTAACATACTGTAGCTATAAATAGCAATTTAAGATTTGAAGGCTATGATGACCAAAGAGAGATTTACATACATGTAGCTACATCATGTATATTATTTACCATGGACCTATTGGTAAATCATTGAGTGAAGGACGTGTTATATGAACCTTTTCTGGTAATGTCATGAGGTCATACTGTCCAAAGGAAATATAGTAATGCCCAGGTGTGGATACTCGATGGGTGGTCACCAACACTTTTTTTAAGTGAACATGGGTATGAAGGTGTGTTTCTCTGTAGCCTATGCAAAAATACATGGCAGTCATGAGCACTTTTGAGCTGTAAGCATTAAAAGAACTTTGGTAACAGTTAATGACATAGAAATCTTACGATGAAATCATACATGTACTTCTTCTTTAGTAGCAAATCCTAAAGGAGTTGTTTGAACTGAAAGGTGAACATAAAAAATATGTTTACACTTATTACATGTGTACATGTATAGTTATTAAATTATTACTACGGTAAATTTGGTACCCATTTTTATGCGATCTCATAGATGTTCTTCAGCATTTTAATTAAGAGCCGGCACCCACTCCCCTCTTACCCCTGTTTTGATGTTAGTAACACTATCATGTGTTATGTAGTACTAGCAAGAATCCTTGTTGAGAGAGGAGCTTCATACACTACTTATGAGCTCCTGAATTGCTTGCGCCTGTAATCAAGCTAACAATGGGAAGTTTCAAACTGATTCAGTCAAGGAAGCAGGTTCGAAACTGAGTCACGTCTTTCGGATGGTGACGTTTAAAGGTCGGTCCCAAGACGTAAATAATCATGTCTGATTGATACACGTCTGTAAAAACCCCAATTACACACACACACATGCTTGTCTTTAGGTGAATTGTCTTTTCAAAATGTTAGCAATCAAGCCTAAATGCAGCTGGGTGAACTTTGGTATAAATTTATGCTGGTACTTGTGTAACCTATAAATGTACATATCTACTTGTATGTAATTGATATGTCTCTTTTTGTACTTCAATGTCACTATCTAATTAAACTTCACTGTGTGCTTTCGGTTCTTGTTAGGGCAAGTAATCTTGATTCTTAGCTTCTTTAGGAGGGCAAATTCCATGTTATTTAATATTTTTTCTGTGTGTAAACATGCTAATGGGTCAAATCCAGCACAAACTCTTAATTTCAGTTTCATTTGTACATGCACTTTAGAGGCTCAAAACTAGAGGAAATTGCATTACGGTATGTTAAAGGGACTTGTAAAATTCTTCAGATGAGAGAAAATGGTGCTAAGGTAGTGACTTCAATACAATTAAAGATAATCTGAAAGTTTGAGTGAAAAACAGACCATTATTAATCAACACAATTGGAAAAAAATGATCTGATAGATTCCGTAATTCTCCCAACTATATTCTTACAATTTAATTACATTTAAGGTGAATTTAAATCTGATACCATTCCAGACATTTAAGTGTTGAAAGATTTTAAAAAGCCTGTCTTAGTCTTATTTTCATGGAAAAACGATTGGGAAAATTTTACTGTTAAATGGTGTCACACAGTAATACCTTCAAAGATAACCATAAATATCTTGTGGATTGGGAATTTTTAAAGGGTTTTGTGCATGTTAGAGGGTTAGTACAGTATAAGGAATATAATAAGTGACATTTCATACAAAAATTACGCAATTTTTCCATCAATCTTCAACAATGTTACCAAGTCACTTTAAAGTAGTTACCCGAAGGATCAAAAGTGTTTTGAATTGATGCAAAATTCATATCATTGCGAAGGGGAAGCCTTACTAATCAAATATAACAAAGTTCTTCCCTCTTCGAAATATGTTTGGTGCCCACAGTAATCATCTGTCAAAAATGTTAATTTTGAGATCCAGATTTTCTGCCTTCAGCGGTCCTCCGTAGACATCCTGATTCATGACGTCACATACGAGACACAGCTAGCCACAAAATAGCATTTTATTCTTGTTGCTAAGTGATCCTTTTTTGTAGCGTATACGCGACTGAAGCCAATCTTCCCCTTTCTCTCTTCATCTTTGGGGGCAGATCAGTGCGGATAGTGACTTTACTGAAGGGGGATGATTCCGGGGCGGAATGAGCAGCTGGGCACTGGTCGATGGGTGTGTACTTAGCTGGCTTGGTTGTCGTTCGAAGCCATACAGCAAGCGATCACGATCAATCATCGTTACGAACGTGATGATAATTGTGGGGGGGGGGCTGGGGACGAGCTCCTGCAGCTCCACGAGTGGTTGGGGGCCGTAGCCTGTGAGCATTAGTAAGCAGGATCCGAGCTGCTTCTTCTTTAGAAATGCCCATGTAGTGCACAAGGACTTCTTGTGCTCCTTCATAGATATTTTCTTTTTCATTTCTCTGTTTCACTTTATAAATAAGCAGGTTCTGTTTTCTATCATGAATTTCACTAAAGTTAGTTTTTCATCTAGTTCTTCAATTTTTTTTGTCAATTAAAGAACATAGTGAGGTCTTCTTTTTCAATGCTAGAGACTTTATCGGAGGTGAAAGTTGGACCCGTTTCTAGATCTAATACAGTTTTCTTTGTATTTGCCTGGTCTGTTTTCATATTGGCCATGTCATCCATAATTCTGTCAAGCTTACCATTTAGTTGAGTGAACGAGGCTCTCGACTCCAGCATAAAGGAAACTAGTTCTTGGGGTATCATGGCCGGTGCGCTGTGGTACTCGTGCAATGACAATGGCGTGTCACTAGCAATGGCGCCTGCCGTAGCGGATTGCTCACCTTCGTTTGATATTACATCACTGATTTTGCTCTTAGTTGAAGCATTTGGTTGAGATTTTCCCTTCTGCTGTTGCCTTAAGTTGTAGTCTCGCGCACCCTTATCCATTCTTAAAGATATGGGATCATTTGACGGATGTTTTCACCAAATTTGCGTTGATATGTTGGGAGCTCTCAAAAAGACTGTGCGTTAGCCAGTAAGTCATTTTATAGAATTATCGCACCTTCGTCAAAACGAAAGTAGGATAATTCCTTCAATGATATGCTAAACGAAATCAAATCAAATGCTTTCCTTAGGTCCATCGTAACCATACCAATGACATATCCTTTATCAATTTTGTTTGCAAAATCATTGGTGATATTTAACAAGGCAGTAGTGGTTGAATGACCTGGACGGAAACCGTGTTGACATGGATTAAGTAAGCTATTATTAGACAGGTAGTTATACATTTGATTGAACACAATCTTTTCTAATACTTTAGATAATACCGGGAGGACCGAGATCGGTCTATATTTTGACGGATTTGTTACGTTACCACTCTTAAAAATCAGCGTTACACAGGCCTTTTTCCACGCAACAGGGATCTTACCAGTACACAGAGAAATATTGACAGTATGCGTCAATGGCACAATAATGTAGTCTTTAGCATCTTTAATTACACCGGCTGGAATTTGATCCAGGCCAGTGGCCTTATTTCTTGCAATTTTATTTATGTGTTTCTTAACATCTTGTCAGGAAATCGGTTTAAAACTGAAAGTGGTTGGTACTTTGGTCAGATATTGCTCTAAATCATCACCAAAGGTAAAAATTTGTTTACGATTTGCTGCCATGTCAACAAAGTTATAATTTAAGCGTGTAGCAATTTCCTTAAATCCAAAAATATCTTCACCATTTATGGACAACTTTTGAATCACTTTCATATATTTGACAGCATACATGTACATCATAAAGATTTCCACATTGCAACACAATTTCCCTTGTTATTTAAAATACTTTCAGAGATATTTGACTTTTTTGCCTTTCTTATCATATCGGTCACACTATTTCTCAGTTTTCTATACGATTTTATTTAATATGTTGTTATTTATCCATGGCGTTTCTTTTTGTCGCACTGTTGAAAGATGAAAAATGAAATGGAAGCTCTTATTACCAATCATGTGAAAGAATATGTTTTGAATAATACATGATGATACAAAATTTGCCGGGAAACCGCCTACTAATTGATATATTTGAAAAATTAGTTTATCTATTGGTGTGTGAAAGATAAAAACGCACGTGTCTCGCACGTGTGCGTAGTCCCATATACATCTTTCTGTGTACAGTGCTTGTAAGTTTATGAAGACTGGGCCGAATTTCTTATTATTTTGATGATTCAAGAACCTTGCAGTACATCTATGCTAGATGATCAACCTTTTCTGATCGATTTCACAATGTTTCTTTCACAATGCAATCGCATGACCATTTAACTTGTCTTTATCTTTAACCTCTTTAGAACAAGTTGAACATGGATCTTTCAGATTCCGGGTGGCTGCACGTGAAGGTAATAAGTATTCTGAATTTCCTGCAGACATTTAAGTAAGATAATCAATGATTAAAAAACCTACGTATGAAAGGAAACATAACTATGACCTTGCACTTTCAAGATCTTGTATGCTCCTCACCGTTCGTTTAGCATTGTACATCTTGAGTCCAGACTCTCTTTACTGAGTCATTCATAATTTGAATGTGTTAGTAAACCCATCTATTGTTACTTAATAGCGATGTTTAAAAGATCTGTGGATATTTTGGGATCTTTTGTACTTTTGTTATCTTTTTTTTGGTGTCTTTACAATATAATGTCCTGTTTTGAGCTTCAAAAGACTGTAAATATATTACTGTGAGGAGCATATCGACTCTTGATATTGGATTTATTTTCTAGACCTACAATGTAGCTATTCATGAATCAATGAAAAGGATGAGGTATATAAAAAAAAATATGGACTGCTCTGTAATCGGATGGTGGAGGAAATTATCACTCCCTTGGTGGTGTTCATACCGGCCCTTCTATCCCCCCCCCTGTCATAAAAGGGCTGGTATGAACACCACCTTGGGAGTGATAATTCCCAGCATCATCCTCATGAGCAGTCAATATTTGTATACCAGGCATTTAGTATAGATAGGGATAGGGAACTCATACAGGCATACTAATACTTAAATGGATGAAAATATAGTGATAAGTACTTTTTCATTTGACAACCAAACCTATATTCAATGAAAGTAATTATAATATTTGTTTTGGTGGTTTTATTACTGATTGAGGAGAATGGATAAAAATCTAATTGTAGAGGCATAAACTGGTAGAAATAATGATAATATAATAATGACTAGATTTGTAAAGTGCCATATCCATTTCGTAGAAATGCTCGAGGTGCTGAGAGTATAAGTAATACCGGTAATACATAATAATAAATTTACATACTTACATGTATACACCAAGGAAATATATATGGATGACATATATATATGGAAATATTGAATTGATTAAAAGTGGTATATATATATATATACTGTTCATGTATATGTATTACAGAAAGTATGGCCAAATAACAAAACTAGTGTGTTTCTTGTCCGTATTTACAAAAAAAAGGAGGAGGCAGGGCAATACTATTTACTATTTTGCAATTTTTTTGCAATTTTTTTCAAAGACGGCTGCCATGCTAATGATAGCTGGCATAGCCTATTTATTCACAGATATTGTGCTTGTATACTGATGCAATGTATGACCAAACAAATGATTTGTATAACTTTAGAGGCTATTTAAACAAAATTTATATTACAGGTTTCTTTCCCTTCTGGGTGAATAGCAAATAGATTTTTTTTTTAAAGGAGGTGGGCGGGGACGAGAAACACTTCATTTTTGTTATTTGGCCTAACACATATGTGATTATTCATTATCAACCATTTTGTTCTTGTTCTATCTATTATTCTTCAGGCTGGAGGAGGAAGAGAATGGATAGAAAGCCACTTCAACAAGAAGGAATGTGCAAAGTTTGTCGGCAGCAAGAGAGATCCAAGGAAGTAAGTCAAGATTTTATTATTTTATTGGTATTTAAATCATTTTTATTGAATCTAAGCAGTATGCAATTATTTTGTCTGATGACGTTCGTGTAAAATAAACAGTTTGATATTTTTTAAACATGTATGAATCGTAACTTCCTTTAGAGACCTTTAAATCCAAGCTGAAGTGTCATCTTTTTTAACAATACCTGTACTTGGCACTATGACACTCATCCAAACTCTTATTCTTTCTATTTTTCTTGTGTGCCTCGGAATATAATTGTCTAGATAGAGTGATAGACGGCGCTATATACAATGTAAATGCTTATTATTATTATTATGCAATATAGTATATATATAAATAATTAAATAATACTAATATTAAGCAGAATATTGTGAGACATTCATGATAGGAAGTCTTATATACATGTACATTACATATAATACGCATGATGTGTAATGCACTATTTTAAACATACTAATATTCTGATAAGAGTTTATGGCAGAGGAGGATTTGGGCTTCACTCACGGGTAAAAGTTGAAATGGTAAAAATAGATTTCTTAAATTTGTTAAGATATCGGTACGCCTAATGAGGAAGAGTTTGCTCTTGAGCAGTGTTGTAGTCGAGACCTTTCCTTAACTAGTTTAATGGTTCATTTATGGAACCCTGAAGTGCATACACTGTACATGTACACACACCAACATCAACAAAAACAGAAAGAATAATGGAAAAAGAGCAACAAATTAAGAAAAAAAGGGGGAAAAGGGAAGAAAATCCAGATTCTTTTGTTAATGGGGAGGAAGGGGGGGGGGGGGGAGGTCCAGTTTGTGTCTATACAGTATTTATGTAAATACCCTTTTAAAGAAAAAAAATGTACATGACTACTTAAACAATGCAGTGCATTATTGCACAGCTGGAATTGACCACTTGTATCTCATGAGTACCCCTTACTCACTTTACAAGATGTAGGCTATACTGAACGTGTTATTGACTAGTTGCGGAAGATAAGATGACAATTGCTATGCCAGCTGACAGTACTGGAGGCCCTCGATGTTCATTCGAGATCGCTCGATTTGAAGGTTTGGAGTGATCTACTTGTCTTGCATGGAAAGTAAGACTTGGAGGATTTAAGAGCTTACATCATTTATCATAAAATTTGTAGAGAGGAAGAATTTTTTCCCAGCTTACCCAATTTAGAATTGGGCAATTGTCATCAAGCTACAATGTAACTTTAGCCGGATATTGTGCAAAAAAAGCATCTGTCTTCTCTCCAATACATCCATTTAGTGAAATCACAAATCTAGAGAACTTTCTCACCCACTTTCTGTGAGAATGCTAATAAGTTCAATAAATCTGAAATTCTGAATGAAACTTAGCAAAATGGGTATAGAAATACAGAATTCCTGCGAGCCTGCCCACTTAACAGAATCACCCCTCTTCCATTAAGCTATGGTGTAATATATTAACAGGAATCATCTTTTCTTTTTAATTTTTTTCATACAAAATATAAAATCAAAGTACACATTCAGATAGGTTACTTTCCCACTTTCTTGGATACTGCTATAATGATATTAAAATAAAAGAATTGATCTATACAAATACAGAATTCCTGCCAGCTTTAGTGAATATAATCAACATTTCAAATGAAGATATAATGTAATTATAGGAGGATAGTAATTTTGGAATGATCTGTTTTTAATTCATCTAGTCAAAGTAAAAATTCTGATAGGTTATTCTCTTGCTTTTAGTGAGTGAAATTCAACCAAGAGTTACAATTACGAAACAGGATTTAAACTTACCAGCCTAACCCTTTCTGTGCCTTGGTTGGTGAATCGTGGCCAAAATATTTTATAACAATGAATATAAGTGTTGAACTTGTGTATTTAGACACAAAATTGCTATGTTTTTCTTTCTGAAACAGATAAATGTATTCCCATTTCAGAAGTTTATTCTCTTTCAGCAGATAATTCAAACAGTCACTGTTCGGAATCCTTGCAATGTGTGACAACAGTTTGTATCATTTTCTAAAATTATTTTTTAAATAGTAGAATAATGTAATGATTAACAAGAAATATAAAAACACCAAACAAACAATAAAAAACAAACAAATGAAAAACACTGATGACTGATCACTCCTACATGTATATGATTTATATCCTTCAGAATATTTCAAAAATTTGATTGCTTTCTCAATGCTTTCTCTGCATGTGTGCATGTGACACATTTCATTCCTGCTGTGCCCAGCTCGCAAGGAAAGTTGGATGTTTTCAAAAACAAATCAATTCATACAATTACATCTCCCAGAAAGTCGCTATGTCATCATTAGCTTGAGCTTGAGAAATTACACAGATTAGCACTTCCTGAGACGTTAGACCGAACGATCTTTCCTTGTTCCTATTAGCTCAATACAGTCACTTGCTTGAGAAATTGCTGTAACCCAAATGTACTGTATTAAAAACATACACGTAGAGTACATGTTCAAAGAACTTTGTCTTTGTAGAAAACATGGCCACACTTTCTTTGATTTAAGGGTGCGTTCAAGTGTCACTTTTTCACCCTAGAAATGCTGTTTTCAAAGACATTTAGTTTAAAACACGGTTGCGTTAAAGTGATTTGAATCGATTTTTTGTCGGTCGTAGAAATAAATGTGTTTCAAAGCACAAACATGAAACGCTGAAAAAGATGCGTTTTGTAACATGATTCTGCAGAATCATGGTCACTAAAAATTGCTTGAAGGCAATGGAGATCTAAATCATGATTCTATGACGTCATTATTGTGGCCTACTTCCGGTTTGGCTGACAGTCGATCGAAAACAAATTTAGAAAGTGCGCGCCTAAGTTGACCTATATTTCCAGGGTCAAACTGCACAGTGTGATGACCAGTTGCTGGGCTTGAAATAAGCGAGAATCAGCGTTGATGGAAAATCGCTTGAACTATCTCCTGCAGTAACCGTGTTTTTATTTATGATTCATGTTTGTGATTCTAGCTTCAAAAATCGCTTGAACGCACCCTAACTATATTATATGCAGGGATCAACATCAGTATACATGTATTTTTAAGCATCCAAATTAGCCTATTGATTGGCCAAATAGCTGGCTAGTTTTATGTTACACAAATTTCACAGAGTTTGCTTACCGTATTTTCCGGCGTAAAGGCCGCAGTATTTTCGGGTGAGAAAAAATCAAAAAGTCGGGGTGCGGCGTATACGCAACAACAACAAAATTCAGCGGTCAAAACATCACGTCCATTTGCACGTATGGGACTATAGGAACGGTAGCATGACTAGACAACGGTACAGGACAATTCTAGAAGAACTCCACACAACTTACCGACAAGTTTATGTTGCATAGTTGACATGAAGACGAAAAAACTTATTTTTTTAATAAAATCTGCCGATAGATCTAGATCTAAGTCCATACCATTGCATCGCCAAAAAGTAAACAAAGGGACAGGCCGTTACTTACGGAGCTAGCTGCCGCGCAACGCAACTGCGCAGGTCGAAAAATGCTATTTCGGATTACACCGTACATCGAGGAAGGGGTATTGTAGGATACCAAATCTGCGTACGATACAGTACTAGCTTAAAAATCGATGAAGATCTGCTAAATTATGATCATTTTTGAGGTTACCTTCTTGTTGATTTATAAGAATATTGATGAATTTGGTATAGTTTGTAAAAAAAAAAAGAGTGTTCTACAAGAAAATTACGATCATTTTGTTTGGTCCGTTTTTTTTTTCTCCTTTTTTTTTTTTTTTTTTTTTTTTTTTGTTGTAGTTTTTTTTTTTCCTCTACGAAATGTCAAAGTTGGGGGTGCGGCCTATACGGCGGTGCGGCCTTTACGCCGGCAAATACGGTAAGATGATAGCTCCAGCTAACTGTCTACAATCCCCCATATACATCGGAGTGAGAAATCTTGGTAAAATCATGGATACGTTCTGAGCACGCCAATTCCTCAAGATCATAATATCTTGTGAGCTATATTGATTTGTAGGGTTAATGCAGACACGTCAAGCAAGTGCGAACTCTATTGAAGAGCAGGTGGAAATTATTACGTGCTTTATGAAGGCATTATGTTAATCCACCTACCCCCAAACTTTGGATGCTGCTTAACAACTACTGTGTCGTCCAAGATGAACTCTGGAAAGGTCATATTGACTTTAAATTCTGTACACGGTTGTCTCTGCATTACCTTTTTTATCCAGGGATTTTACGATGCATCCAATGTACAGTATATCTATCCAAGTCATCTGGATTCTCATTACTTTTTTGGTTGAATTCTTTTTTTTTAAGGAATACATTGATCCTTTCAAATCTCCTGCAGAGAGTTTGATTAAATGGTTATGGTACTTTGATTTTCGTCATACGGAATCTACCTATCAGGATTAGTTAATTATGCATTAATACAGAAAATGCAAAAAGAAAAAGAAAAACAAGAAAAACAAATAAACAAGTAAAACATATTTATTCAGCTTAGAATTACATTTAAAAGCACCTGCACACACAAACATGTACACGCACACACACACACACCAACACCTGTGTTTGTTCTACTGCAAAGGATGGTTAGCTTGTTTTTCCCTTTGTCTTAGCTTTTAATTTTGTCACGTTACATTTCTGTTGATTTCATTAGACATTTTTCAATCAAATTTGTATTTGTAATCCTGAACATTTGTTTTTGATTTTTTTTGCTTCTGTGAGAATATTTTTTACCACCAATATTTGTCTTCTTCAAACAATAGATTGCAGGGCCTGATGTTGCCATAAAAGCTGATGAAAAGCAGCCCATTAACAATACCAAAGTTACATTTCATTTTGGTGTGATAAGAAGAAAAAAAAGTGAATTAGATTTTAAAAAATTATAGTATTCAAGGGTTCAGTTTACAAATTAAATACTCATTAATATCTTTCTTGAATCTGTCCATGTTTGGTGCAGGGAGAAAGATAATATAAGGTGGGAAGGAGGTCTAGTAAAAACTCAAAGACTATGCTTTCCTCTGAACTTCAGATTACTTTTCTTTCAAATGCTTTTATTGTCATCAAATATCAACGCAAAGGTTTTCATGTACAGTAGTGATTGAAATGTGAAATGATAAGCAGTTTTTAGCACCAACAAATATTTCAATACTCTACAAATACCACACTGTCTTCTAGTACTTTATTCTTCCAATTTTTCAGATATGTAATTGAATGAGCATTCAGTCTATTATGGAGGGGTAAAAAGTGAGAGTTAGAGGCAGATCATCTTAGTTTATAAATTATACATGCGCAATTTCGTTTCGGAGAGAGGGTGCTTTAGTTTTGCTATACCTTGTATGTACGTGCATGTTTGTAAGTGTAGGTTGTATCCCATTTTAATCGCAGTGTATCAGGGAAGTCAGCTCACTTGACGTGTAAGAAAACCTTGCATTCACCAGGAGCTGTTTCCATAATGAGGTTAGAAAACAAGGGGGAGGAAGAAGTGTATTCATGAGAAACGGTACTTTGTACAATTGAGTGAAGTTAACATACGTCAAGGAGAAACTCGAAACCTCTGCAAGAGTTTGCATGTTATCAATGCTGGCATTGGCTAGACCTTGTATTCCATGTCTGATTGCATCATAGACAATGATTCATTTACAGGGAGAATGGGAATTATATGTTCTTAAAGGGACTTGTTAATATTATTCAGATGAGAGAAAAAAAAAGCTTTTTAAAAGAGATTTTTATGTCTTATTTTCATGGAAAAACGGTTGGGAAAATTCAAAAATTTGTTGGGAGAATTTACTGTTAGAAACTTAGAGGGTGTTGCCCAGTGTCGTCCTCAAAGAAAACCATTAATATCTTTGTGGGTTGATAATTTCCAGGATTTTTGTGCATGTTAGAGGGTCAGTACATTTGAAGGAATATAATAAGAAACATTTCATACAAAAATTATGCAGTTCATCAACCTTCAACAACGTTAGCGATTCACTTTAAAGGATGATGTGCAATTGTGTTCCCTGTAATTGATTAAAGGAGGTCAGTAAAGAGAAGTGTACTAATGAGATTCGGAAGAAGAACAAATGACTATGTGCCTGTAACCATGATGTAATGGAAGCTTTAATACAAGGATGTGCGAGTGCATGTACAGGAAATGAGCAAACCTTGAGAGAGAAGAGAGCGGATTTCCATGATAATTATTACTTCTTAAATTTGTTCGAATTGAGGTTGGATGGGGACGATTGAATTTGTAGAACATTGACATCTTGGAGTTGGGCTGCTAGATGAGGTTGAAAGCACATTTAATTTTGACTGTTTGTTTTCTTTTATCTAAACTGAACTTAGATTTCATGATCAGCTACCTTCAAAGTATTTTATTTTTTCGTGAGAATATTTTCAAAGTTTCATCGTTGTGACAGGGGCTCTTTCTATGGGTTCCCTTTCATTTATGCTGGGGGCCAAAATTTGGAGTGCTGATAATTCTGTGATCTGATGCTCATGCAAACATTTTCCCCAAAGCCCCCCTTTTTCATGTGCAGGTTTATTCTAGTGTCGCATGGAAAATTCCTCTCACTCCTATCTGATTTTTTTTTAAATTTCACTGTATCAGAATGGTCACACTACAATGTATATCATCCGCTGAGAACCAGAATGGTGTTTAACTCATTTAACATTGTGTGTTAACACCTTTCTGGCTCTCAACAGTAATATCCAGAGAGTAGATTTGAGGAAAGTTGATAGATGAAGATGGTGTGAAACCAACTCTTGATACAAAAAATGGGGACAAAATACTTTGATGACAGTGAATTGGACTGGAAACCCCCTGAAGGCTTTGGACAAGACAATATAGGCTGATTGAAGTACACATGTATCAGTAAGGCTGCGTTCATAAAAAACGATTTCAGCCGAGAAATAGAAACGTTATTGCATTTTGGGGCAGTTCATACATCGGCTTATGTTTTAAACAAAAATCATTTGTGGCCAATTGAAAAAATGTTGTACAAAGTTAAAAGAACATAATAAATTACAATGTTTACATACACACAAACTGAACAGTAATAATAATACATCTACCTGTAGTCAGTGGTATAATAATAATATTGAATACATTGATGCATGCAGGTTCAGATGAACAAATGTACAAAATGTGAATGGCACAGTCCATGGAATATATAAGGAACGCTTAACATGATAAAGGAATTACACTCTACTCCAGTCACATTCTATCAAAGATAAATTTCAGAAGAGAAAAATATGACTAGAGGATAGAGAATAGGAGGTGGAAAAGGAGCTTAAATGTCCATTCTGTGATGATACCGTTTATCACAAATATAACAAAGCTAGTTATTTGAGTCTTTGCTCAGGCCACAAATATCTTTACCGATTTAACATGCTGAGTGCTTTGTGAATAAGAACCTGACTTTGCCCCTCTCCACACCAAAAATAGAAGTGTTTTCATAAAAGTACTTACCGGTATTAAAATTGGTGATTATAATGGGTGTTTTGTGAATCTAGATTAAAATAGTTGTATGAACGCAGCCTTCGTTATACAGGCATCTTCAACACGCTCCAAGGGAGTCACGTTCCCTAATGACGGAGCCCTAGATCAATACCTCCTTGGACGAGGTTTGGCAGTCAGCAGAAAATTGCCCTTTACTACAACTATAAATCTTTTGTTTTTATGCTTGATTTCTTGAAGTTTGTTGATGAGAATTTCAATGTTACGTCAATGGTGCTGGGTTTTTATTGCCCTGAAGGCAGTTGCAAATTCTGTGTATGACTGCTCTTATTTTCAAGGTACATGTTCTTTTATTTTTAACCATGTAATTATATTTTTAACCATTTGTAGCCACTGGCAGAAAAATGCCCATACTCTGAAATTGGCCCTCATAATAAAGGCAACTGCCTAGAGATCCAAAATAAAACACCACACTGAATTCTTGAAGTATAAATGTAGTTTATATTGGCCATAAGGCCTGTTTCAGATTTGATGCCAATTTTTTTATCACATGATATTTTTAATAGATTAATTGTCATTCTTTACTTTAGAACAATTTTTATTTAATTGATCAGTTACTACTGCTTTTAAAATCTTTGATAGATTACAATTGCCTTTAGGAATTTAAAACAGTAAACAAAAAAAGGCCTCAGCTTGATTGTGTAATCAAAGTAAAACTCAATACTGCTTGTAAAAGTGAATCACTGATTAATCTCCAATGTTACTCTAATGAACTGATGATCAATGAACCTGATTAATCAGTGTAAAATGAAAACAAATATGACATCATAAAATAGGTCAATGCTGTGCACTTGATGTGTGCTGTGAGTTTAATCCATAGGATTAGCTGATCTGAGATTAGTAGGTCAAATCCCTTGAAATGAATTTGATGTTAAGAAATAAGTGGTTGATTATTTAAGGTTAATAATGGATGAGTATGCATCTGTTGAATATAGAATTTTAAACCGATAAAATAAACAAGTACATACAATATTCAAGTTCAAATTTGAGGTCAGGCTCATTTCAAATTCCATGAAAATATAGATTCTTTCAAAGTCCATAAAATAAAAATTCATTTGAATGAATAAGATACAAATACACTGATTTGTTGTTGTTATTTTAATTGTTGTTTTTCTGTGTATTTAAGTCCACCCTGATATTAATTTGGTTTTAATAGGAGCTAAACAATGAGAGGAACAGGTCAGTGAAAGAAAAATTTTGCAAATTCGAGAAATTAGTTGTTTTTATATTCTCAAACTGATGTTTGTAAACATTCTGTCAACATGATTACACCCCCTACATGACCTTCAGGTTGACAATGTAAGAAACAGATTCTGCTATAACATGGACTGCATGCAGAGCATTAATCACTTGATGAGAGACTTGTGGAAAGCTGAAACAATCAATTAAACCTGTTCCAACTTTCAACTTGGCAAGCTCCTCTGTCAATTAACTTCCTTCATGCTGACCCGTGGTTGAATGAAGAAAAGAGACGCCAATTAGAAGAATGCAAGGCTTGTATGGATGCATGTGTGTCAATGTATACAAACAAAACTTGAAGTACGGTAATTTTAGAGGAAAGAAAGTGATAGAGAAGGCTGTTTGAGAACAAGGTCATGCCTGCATTCATTTATTGATAAGTGGGCACATACACTTTAGAATGCATTACTAATGTAGAGTGATGGGAGAATGGGAATGAAACGGGTCTTGAATAAAGATGCAAAGTGATGGAATGGAAAGTAGAGAAGAAGTGAACAAAGGAAAAACGTGAAAGGAAGAAGATATTGAAAGGTAATTATTTGAAAAGATTGAAGTGCTAGGAGACAGAGAGAGAGAGAGAAGAAAGAGAGATATTTTCAAGGAGAAATTAATGAAGTAAAGTCTTAGCAGGTTGGAAATATAAAATATGTAGCTCGGTCTGATTTGAGGAAAGGCACATGTATCTGTTTAAAGGTACTATGTCCCATTATAGCTGGCCCCAAAAAATGAAAAGGTTAAATTCCAACTGCATTTGAAAGATAATATTAATTTAGAACTTCCCTCAAAACAAAAGAGCTTGAAAATGTCTTTTTGTAGGAAAATAACGACTGTTAGTTGTCAAATCGAAGATAGCGAATGCGTAAAGTCTAGAAAGTTAACGGTTTCCTTGCATAACTTGAAAACTAGGACACTGCTAACGTTCAAATTTCACAGATAGGACATACGTGACATATTCATAATTCCTGCAAAGTTGTACAGAATATGATGTTGGCTGCAAAAGGGATACACTCCCTTTAAGCATAGACCTACTAAGCCAGGTTATGAATTCAAGAAAGATTGACATGGACATGTATGCCTCTGGGTCAGTATTGATTTTGTATTGGTTGGATATTTAGTATGATTTTAGATTAGCTGTGACAGGCTAAAATGAATATATTACCATCCTATTCATGCATGTTTCAAAATACATATTGATTAAGTAGCAAATAGTCATCTTCATGATTCAAAGTGATCAGGGCGAATCTGTATGTAATCTTATCGTCTCCCTGGTGACAAAACATCAACAACGCGATTACTCATCGAGAAAGAGAATTGCAGAGAAACGAAGAAGGAAGGAAGGAACAATCGTAGAATGTATTCCTCAGCTGACACGAGAGAAGCAGCTGTGATATCAAACTAATTCTTCATCTTGTATGATCTCTTCCTTGAATGAGATCAGAGGATTAGTGAATTGAGATTGTTGATATGTCTTCCTGTTTTCCTGCAGGATCAATGCTGTTTTGTCATTCTCTATCTTTATCCATCTTTTTATTTTTTCTTCTCCTGTTATTACTCCCTCTCCTTCAATAATTCTACCTCTCTCTTTCACTCACCCTCTCCTTCAACCTCTCTCTCTTTCTCTCTTCTTCCCCCTTTCATGCTCTCTCATATTTTACTGCTCATATCTTCCCATCTTCATTTTTATCCCTCTCTTTTCTCTGTATCTTGTTGTTTTTATGTGTTTTACTGTCTTTCTGTAAACCCAAATCTTTCTTTTATTCCATAAATGTCTCTCTGTCTGCCTGTTTCTCTGTGGTTTACTGTCTCTGTCCCTGTACCCATTACCTTTCTCCCTTTCCATCTTTTATATATCTATATATTTTTTTTTATAGTTCATTCATGTTTATCCCCTTCACCTTTTCTTCTTTTAGTTTTTCCCTTATTCACTTTTTTTTCTAATTCTCTTTTTACTATTTTAAAATTTCTCTTTTTTAAAAACCTTTCTATGAACCTTTCACTCACCAGGGCCTTGTGGCACAAAGCGGAGCAATTGATTTTACAAACGACTGATTAATTGGTTGTAAGATCAATTGATTGTGATAACGCTCAATTGCAAAATAGAAATCAATCGCTTACTTACAGTATGTTTGTGTTCAAGTCCATGGAGGGTTGAGGAGTATCCATCAATTCAGAGCTTCCCACTTCGCCTTTTCTGTATAATCTCTGTCTTTCTTTCCTCTCTTCCCCTCCCTATTTGCCTTTCTTTGTTTTACAAGATACAATGATTCATGATGAGGGAGAGAGAGAGAGAGAGACAGAGAGGGAGAGAAAGAGAGAGAGAGAGACCTTGTAATTATCATGGATCATCTTGTCGTGAATCATTGAAACCAAAAAGGATTGTCGCAGGGTTTCCAAAATAAAGCAACCCTCGGAAAAAGAAGATGATGTAAGCAGTCGTGACTTGCAAGACCTTGAGCCGTTGAGGTTTCAAAAAACAAATTATTGCCAAAAGTTTTAAATGAGCAAGACAGACAAAGATCAAGTAAAAGATGCTAAAACGGACAAACTGTTTCATTGGTATGAGTTTTTCTGAACTCTCAAACTTGTCCCTGCAGGCATATGTTGTATCTGTACATTTTCAGAAGGGATTGATTATATCTCTTAGCAACAATTATGGGGCCTCACATGCAACGATACGCGGGTCGTTTTGTTTTTAGCTGTAGGCATAATGTCACTGTCCTAGTCACCAATACCATTATTGACATCATTTGACACATGTGGTACACATGAAGCCTCTCCTAATATGAGATTATTAAAATATGTGGGGGGAAAAAACACACTCACAAACTGATTTCAATGCAGAATTTAACTGATCATGATTGCTAAACACTAAAATTCAAAGAAAGTATAAATGATGACATCTAAACTGCATGCATTTTTTAAGGACAGCAATGCCAATGTGAAGACATATACAGTGTAGTTTATCTGCATATCAAAGATGTCACTCATGATAAATGATAAAGTGGATCACACCAGATGTTGAAATGTAGGGACTTAGGATTTGTATGTCAAAGCTGTCGGCCCTGATAAATGAAAAAATTAATTGCACCCACTATTTAATTGAACAAGAAATGTTCCTTAATTGTTGACAAGAAATGTTCCTTAATTGTTGACAAGAAATGTTCCTTAATTGTTGACAAGAATACTTCAGACAAATATTCATGTTTCATTTGTTCAGTCAAGTCTGTAAGGAACAGCAATATTTGATTTGTTTTTCGATAAAAGTCTGTAAGGAACAGTAATATTTGATTTGTTTTTCGATAAAAGATAAAAATGCCTAAAATGTAAATCTATTTTTAAACTGCACAAAACTTTTGAGTCGATAGAGGTAAGAATGTTATTGTTATTAAGTGCATTTTTCACTTTCATTTTTTCCTTCTGATTATGTTTTGTATTAACACACTTTAGATGTTCTAAAAGCTTTTAGAATTGATTTCCCATCATAGCCCTTACATGTAAGTGGCCAATAATTCCTTAAAAGGTTCTACATGTATGTCCCATTTGCAGCCAACATCAAATTCTGTACAACTTTGCAGGAATTATAAGTATGTCATGTATGTCTTATCTGTGAATTTAAATGTTAGCATTGTCCTTTTTACTCAAATTATGCCAGGAAACCTGTTTACTTTCTAGACTTCACTGTCAGACACTATTGAGTGACTAACTGACTTTGGTAATAACGTACATGTACATAAAATGAGCTGTAAAAGTTTCATGAGCATTTGTCTACATCAATAACCCACTGCTTGTAATGGCAAAAAATAAACTGATTGAATCTTTGTGCAGTAAAATACGTATGACCATTCGGTGCAAGGGTCTGAATATCAGCATTAGTGATTGCAATCACTTACATCGATTTGACAGCTAATGGTCAAGCCCTTTCGTTTTGAGGGAAGTTCTAAATTAGTATCATCTTCCAAAAGCCGTTGGAATTTAACCTTTTCATTTTTTGGCCTTTAAATGGGACATGGTATCTTTAAACGAGGGAAGCGCTCCCCTTCTTCTGACCCCTTGAGGGGGCACTGCATTTTTTTTCTTTCTGACTTCCATAATGTAATTGTGGTTTGTGGGATTGCAAGATGAATCATTTACCATTCCCTTCTAAATGTTACTTTTAGTGGGAACCCGTCCAAGACCTGTCACTTTTCTATTTAAAGACCAAACCTGGAGGTGTATTTTTTTTTCATGGTACATGAACCTGAGGGTACTATGAATCAAATCCTATTTTGTTTAGAAGAAAGATAATTTGTTTTGTCAATTTTAGCTGAATGAAAGCCCTATGTTGGATATCATGTTTTTAAAACTCTATTTCATATGAATGGATACACAGTCTCAAATTTGGTTATTGACATTATGGCCCGAATTCACAAAGGAGGTTTGTCGACAAACCTTGGTTTTCATACGTCATATGACGCGTTTTACACATTTTTTACAAACCTGGTTTGTAAAGAACAAAAGGAGGTTTGGCGAAACAAAAGGAGGTTTGAGCTCAAACCTTGGTCTGAGCTCAAACCTTGCTTTGTGAATTCGGGCCTATGAGTCTGGCTGACTGTAAGCTGTTTCCATTTGAAAGAAAGTAAGGGGACAGTTACTGCTAAATTAAATCTCTTTGGTTTGTGAGCATGTCAGGGTTTAATCTAATTTCAGTTTATCAAAAATGGGAATATGTCTCAACCCATTGTTTTTCCCTTCCAAAAAGAGGTGAATATCAGGTCAAGATACTTTAGGTAATTAACTTCTGTCTGTCTGTGGCAGCAGGAAAAGTTACTTAATTCTATAAACCAAAAATAAACTTAAAGCTCATTGTAAACACATTCGACCCGGGGCCTTTTTTTAACCTGTGACAGAAAGATATTCATACGTCATATCCACTGGTAAGGAAGTTCTTGTTTTCCCTCTGTACGTGCGCAATAATTACTCCACGTGTGCAGTAATTGATTCACGTGTGCGCACGTTCCTTTCTCATCATGGGTGTGAGGAACCTGAGGTTTAGTCACATGATTCACATGACAACGACGAATCATCGTCAACCTTTAAATGGCTTATGACAGAGGCTTGAGTTGGTAGACAAATTTATCAAGGTTTACGATCATCTTTTTTACCAGAAAGCCTTATTCTAAAATCTACATTTAAAGGTAAAGACCAGTATTGGCAACGCCCCAATTTCAAAAAATGAAATGGAAGCTCTCATTACCAATCATGTGAAAGAATATGTTTTGACTAATACATGATGATAAAAAATTTGCCGGGAAACTGCCTACTAATTCATATATTTGGTAAATTTATCTCTCTCATGGTCTGGTGAGAGAGATAGGGTAGTCCCATATACATCTTTCTGTGTATAGTGCTTGTAACTTTACGAAGAATGGGCAAAATTTCTTATCATTTTGATGATTCCAGAACCTTGCAGATGCTAGATGCTAGATGATCAACCTTTTCTGATCGATTCCACAACGTTTCTTTCACAATGCAATCGCATGACCATTACTGGTCTTTACCTTTAACATTCATTTTTTGTTAACTGTTTCATTTTCTGAACTTTACTTTTGCCAAAATACTATTTTTAGCTATAAGGGGTAAAATATATTTTTTTGGTTTTTTGGTTTCATTTTCTGAACTTCATTTTTACCAAAATATTATTTTTTGTTAACTATAAGGAGTTATATATTTAATGCTCAACAAGCACTTGTACATGTTAATGTCATTGTATGATTGTATGATGTTGGTTAATAAAATCGATATCAAACATCGGGATGGCCTCTTAACTTAAGAGCTCTGGAGGACAATACGTCAAATTTACCCTTGAAGAACAGGATGACGCAAGGTGTGTTTCCTTTACCAAGGAGCTTCACAGCGCCATACCTATACAATGGCCTTTTCCATGTGATTTAAAAAACGGGGGGGGGGGGGGGGGGGGGCAGAGTGTTGTCAACCAATTTTTTTCTCCTGCCCTGCTGTCACGAAAAAAACCAACAGATAAAATTCATACAAAGAGGGGCAATAAGACATACATGTACCTACAGACGATCTTGCCTTTTCACCAGCAGTATTTGCTCTGGGCCTTATTTTTCAAAGGTTGCGATAGGGTTTCAAGTTAGGTCTAGGGTTAGAGTTAGGATTGCAATTGGGTTTGAAGTTAGGTTTAGGATTAGAGTTAGGTAGGCCTGTAAGTTGGGGCTTTGATCTGATACGAAGATCGGAGAGACACCCTGACAATGGACAAAACATGCGTGCCTACATTATAATCCAACATGGCGGCTCGCGTGTTTTGCCTCTATTCGTAGACTATGTTATCAATTTCGAAGTCATGAAAAGGCAATTGAAAAATTTTGGCATTAAAAAAAAAAAAATTCTGCCAATTTTTTCTGATTATTTGCATTGATTGGCGATCAGAATTTTATTATGATTTGATTTCACCTGATCGGCCCCCGATTCGATGATCGGTTACAGGGTTAGTTGCGATTGGGTTTGAAATTACATGTAGGTTAGAGTTAGGATGGAATATTATGAATGGTCCAGGGTTGAAGCTGTGTATGAAGTGACTGCAGAAACTGACTTTTAGTTCAATAAATCTTTTTCTGAAGGATTTGCTAATGGAAAGGTGCAATTTACTTGCAGATATTTTGTGTTAATTTATGGTTTATTTACCAGAACTCTTTTAGAGCTTCCAAACGTGCTAAATCACTGCCACCATGAATTTTTTTCGCTGATCAGAAAGTGCTGAAGCATTTCCTCCTCACTCATGAGGTTTTTGACAGTATAAATGCGCTGCCCTGTGAGAAACCTCCTCGTGGTATACTTATCTCTATCCACTGAGGATTACTTTCTTTGTTTAGCAGCAAGTAGTACGTCAGACTAGTCTGACCATGAACTTGTTGTCATGAGGTCATAAACTCTTTATACTCATGAGGTCATAAGCCCTTTATAATTGGTGTATTCCCCCTCCTCTTATCCTGTGACCGGCCTTCCCTAACTCCGCTGTCTGAGAGAAAGTGAATTAAGTGCCTGCTCATCCGCCATTTGTATATATAGAAACGAAAACAGTTAATATGGTACCATTTGTGAATCTGATGAGAGGGCAGGGGGGGGGGGCATGTCAGAGCAGACAAAGACGTTCGTCAGAGAACTGTCACTGGACACTTGAAGTATCACAATGCAACTTGGATTGACATGTATGATAAGAATTTAGAAAGTATTTTTTAGAAAGAATAGTATGTAAATAAAATAAAAAAGTAGAATCCTATCTGAGAATGTTGCTACATGTACCTGGCAGGAATTAATTCTGTAATGGCAGCACAGCTAAAGCCGGGGTAATAAATATCCAAGTTTGGAAGCGCTTAGTGATTGTAATAAGCGCTATATAAAAAACTGAGTATTATTATTATTTCAGAAACAATTTCATCTATGATATCATACCATACAATGGAGTGGTTCGGTGGAAGCTCAATAATTTTATGAGTTACAGATAAATCTTAAATAGTGATGCTTTTAGAGATTGTATTGTACACTCAGTGTATTTATATACAAAAAACAACAACAGGGGAGTTCTAAACTTTTGACATTGCCATTTACCAATACTGTGCATCGAGCACCAAACTACAGGAAGAACTTCTTGAACCCAATTAGATGCAGTATTATCATTGATTAAACAAGAAATTGACTTGAAACGTACCTATATCATTAAACATTTTCTTCTGAACTAAATGAACATATTGTCTGTCGAGAGCCAGTAGGGCATTAACTTTGTGTTGACTTATATGAGTTAACGGCCTTCTGGCTTTGAGCAGACGATACACAGGTTGCCAACCATGTTCATACTGTAGTCCTCATTTTCACTGCCCTCTGACTTCTAAAAGCATCGCTGTTGGACAAGCTGTGTTGTTAATTGAGACATTTGTTATTTTGGTTGACCATCTTAATCACTCTAAGGTCAGATAATCAAGCAGGATCGTGCAAGATGGGATCCTGAACTACTAATTAAAACTTCCAAAAATCACAATTACCCTCTTTTTTAAATAGGATCTTGCTCAAACTTTCACTAATCTGCTTCCCCACTTTTCTGCTTCTATGGAATCAACTTAAGATGCGGGTGGACTTTCCCTTTAAAGCCCCACTGCACTACTTATAGCTACTTACGCCCTCTATATAGCAAACAATGCCTATTGGTGCCTGTTGGTCCCCCATGATCCCCTTTTCCTTATGTTAATTGAGAGCTGATTTGATGAGATAACCATCTGCCAGTGACCACGCAGGGAGGTCTAATCCCTCCATGCCAAACAAGTGCAGAGGGGCTTTAAGTGATTGAAGGGCGTTCAGTCTGCCTTTTCCATTAGACTTGTCCCAATAAATGCAAATGGCGCCTCCTTGTACTATTCACACGTACACGTATATATAAAGCCTAAGAAATGTTTCAACATTTGTAAAAAATATATAGACAGGGAATAGACATGGTCATATTAATTGAGCAAAATTTTGGAATTTGATGTTCCAGCATAAAGAGGAGTTAGTGCCTCCTTTGAGGACATAATTATGATTTTCAAAATGAATTAGGCAAATAAATCATAGTTATTAATGTAATGTGAATACTTCTTCAATTTTATTCAATTTCAATAAAATATACAAAACAGAATATAATCATGACAGAATAACAGTATAAATCCATCAAGAATACAAAATAAGGTAAACTGATAAAACTATAAATCAAGCAATACAACAGATAACAATACAAGATAGAGCATTATTGGAATTGGGTGGCCATAAAAAAACATGAGGATTTGTCGAGACGACCACCTTTGATAAAGATAAAATAAGTTGCATTGAACATTCAATTTAATATAGAAAATGTAAAAGATAATAAAGTACTATAAAGGAATGAATAAATGCAAATATATGACATATATTATAGAGCAAATATTGGAATTGTAAAGCTGCTATATAAGTTTATGTGGATTTGAAATGATATTTTACAAATATATTGAGGATAAGCCCTTCCTCTAACTTACAACACTGTGTCTTAATGGAGATGGGGACAGACAAGAAATTGAGATAGATCCTGAGGGGCTGTTTGATGTCTTTGGCAAATTTAAATTAACTTTTTAGATGATATCTTGATTCAGAGATGGGCAAACGATTGATGTATGACCTTTTAATTCAACTGCATAATCAAACACCTACAGGGCACTAGGGTAGGATGAAAATTATCCAGCGTTTTCATTAATCTGCAAAGTTACGACATGAAAGTGCCTTTGAGATGCTGGCGTATTAGGAGGTTTTCAGATGAAAGAATCGTATGTGACAGTCGATTCAGTCATTCTTTGTAGAGGTACATTAATGGAAGGTATTATGAGCCTTGTAAAATTAGTCAAGATTGATACAGGATGCAAAGGTTGCCAGAAAAACAAACTCTTTGTAATAAATTTCTTGAAAAAATTAATAATATAGGAAGTTGTGTGTTCAGAGACAATTTGCTACCTTATGTCTTTTATTTTAAAACTTTTTTTATTTGTGAGCGAAGCTTACAGTTAAATCGCATGTTCTTTTGAGAGTGATTAGATGGTCCTGATAGTAAGGGCCCACTTTAGATAGGTTGTTCTTATTGTCTTATTGGGGCCAACTACATGTAACCACTTTTAATAGAATATGTGATGTAACCGCAAGCTTTTATCGCTCACATCTTTCTTCACCATGGAAGCTGTCAAAGATAGATTACATCATCTTTATTCATAACTAAAGAAAAGGGGAGAAGGTGATCTTCTGAAATTAATACATGAACTAGACTTGAACCCACTGACGGGTGAACTTTTTCTTTTGCCTCTAGGGACTATATACATGAAACACCCAGTTTCTATTAATAGGTTTATGTTTTTTTATGGAACAGCCTATTCCTTGACCTATTTGAAATACTGGTACCCATAACTACCTTGCTTTAAAGGAAGATGGTCGTCCGTTTTCATGTTCAGACGGTCATGACTCACCGACATCAGACTTGGTGGAAACACCATTAATGGGTCATGATAGATGTCTCGCGTACATTAAACCCGTAGTCCCCATCAAGGTTACCCCCTAGTCTCTCAGAGAGTCGGTCTTTAGGTGAGGGGATGGACGGAAAATGCAGAGCATTACATAAGGCCAGTTTGCCATAACAGTGAAGACTAATCCTCGTGACTGACAGCACCTGACGTTAGTGGGTACACACCCAAATGGTGTCAGACTCCCCATTAGATCCATCTACTCTGCATCCTTAAAAGCCCTAGAATTAGATTGTACCCAGTGTCGCCATAGCAAGGAAAGACAGTGACATCCTGTTGATGTTTACAAACGAGGCAGCTTCCAAGAAGCTCGTTGCAGGAACTCACTGTCTGAAGGTTTACCATGAGCCGGCATTTACACTGCGAGCAAAACTTGCTGATTTTTCCCATGTTCAAGGACCTGTTTCACACAGCCTTTTTCAATGACAAATTACAAAAATCAGTGACAAAACTGCTCATAACCAATTAGAAGCAAGGATTTCAGTAGCTTATACCAAGAACTGTCATTTGTCACTGATGAAAAGTTTTGTGAAACACCCTCCAGGGGTTTCGTCAAGAGTTTCTAATAAAGTAACTAGATCTACCCATAAAAGGAAAACAAAAAAACTTGAAAACAAAAAAAAAGACACCTCCAGAGTGTTTTTTTTTTTGTAATGGCAGTAGAAATTTCACTTTTTGTTCTTTTCAGAAGGTATAGGAGCCATCTATTCTCAATGATATTCCAAAAGCTAACATTGTTAGGGGTTTGCATTTACGATTCACAGATTAAGAGCACTTGTAATAGGTACATATAAAGCTAAATTGATCCTAATGGTAGAAAGCACATTTACAGCACCACCATTAAAATATAATGTGACCAGCATATATTATAAGGTAATGAAAAACATTAGGGAGATGGTATTTTGCGAATCTGTGAAACAAGATTAAAATAAGATTGCACATCAATCACGGTTGAAACGACCTAGGGAAAATCCTTCTTTGAAAAAGCATATGTGTTCATTGGTTGCAAGCATCAAATCGTTTGCTGTCCGCAAGAAAGCATCTACTGCCATCGTTGGTGCATAGCACGAACAACCTTCTTGTGGACTGCTGCCAAAATACACCCTCATATGTTCCTGTATGTGTTCCTTCCATGGGCACTAATTTAATTACAGGCAAGCCTTGGGAAGTCCTGGGAATGGTATTTAAAGAACAGTTAGTTCTAATGCAGAGGGAAGGAACTTCCCACTTGTTTTCTAGGACAATTTCTCTATTTTTGGTGATATAAGATTGTGAAGTTGATCTAAACTACGAATGTACATGTGTATAATATAACGTTAGGTATACTATGACTATGTCTAGACATTCTAAATTATGCTCAAACATCCTTTTTGTTTATGTGTAAAACTATTAGACTAGAAAATTATTAATTGCTGATGGTATAGCTACATGTACATGAATGTAATTTGAATGAGGAGAAGGGGGTAATACTGATAGCTTTTAAAGAATTTAAGAGTTATTACGATACTTACATTATACTGTTACACTTTTATTCAACAAATCTTATGTATCTAAAATTGCCATAAATTAATTAGAGGAAGGAGCAGAAATCAGTGGCATAGCTACTGGGGGAGGGGGCATGGGGGCATGTGTTACCTCAGTTTAGTAGTGAAAAAATAAAAAAGCAAAAAATATGAGCAAAGATAGAAAGGGAAAATGGGAAAAGGACAAGATATGGTGATGCCTGAACCACCTCCTACACCCTCCCTCTAATCAGTAAATTCATGTTTAATTTTCCAAGAAACACCAGTGCTTCTCCACTCACCACCTACCCCCCCCCCAATTGTTTGAGTGCCCCACCCCTCCCCCACCCCCAATTGGCGGACTCAAGCTACACCACTGGCATTACCCATGTATGGTCATCAGTGCCTTTGTTATAATATCTTGATTTCAAAAGCCTTACAACATGCTGGACAGTCAGTCTACAATTTCATTTTCACTTTTCACTATCACTTTTAGGCATTGAAAAGAAGAGATTTTTATCTGATTTGGAAATGTGCCATTTCCTGAAGCCAATCAAATTTCTCTATTGAAGGAGGAAAGAAATGATTTAGGACTATCGGAGAATGTAATTATAATGGCTAAGCAATCATCCACATTTAACTAGCAATTTGATCATTTCAAGATTGCAAGTACATAACGTAAAACACATACTTAAAGCTATAATCTTAAGCTCTGGTATGGGGATCGTATTTTGAGAGAAAATTGCTATGATTTATTCTGGATTGTTTATCCAGCAGTAGATTGGTTGTTTGAACCAGTGAAATAAAAACAAACACACAAAAACTTTTTAATACTAGGCAACATCTTTGATAAAAAACCACAACTCCCAATCGCCCATAGTGAACTGTGTTAAACACATTGGCCCCAATTCACAGAGGAGGTTTAAATTTAACCCATGGTTTGAACCCTCATTACATAACACATGGTTTAAAATTAGCGCAAATTAAGTGTACCTTGCCTTGCAGGCGTCTAATATTGGACCTATGAATGTGTCACGCTTATTTTGCGCTAATTTTAGACCATGGTTTATGTATAAAATGAAGATTTAAACCATGGGTTCAAATTAAACCTCCTTTGTGAATTCAGGCCATGGTGTCGATCCTACGTACTTTAACCCAGATTTCCTTATCTTTCTATGCTTATTACTCAGCCACTACACATTTTCTACCAAAATAGTTTGGCACGTGTCATTTATATTATCTTGAACATTCAGTGTAAGTTTCGTTAGATTCTGTGAGAGTTTATTTTCTATATTTACCAGAACTCAAGTTTATCTTTATACTAAATGTTGATCGTTTATTTTGTGTTATGTACTTATTAATGTATGTTGAATTGTATTTACTGCCACGGAGAAGAAAAGATTTCCAAATATCAACGGGGCATTTGGATAAAATGAAATGTTATGATGTCAAAGTCAGAAAGCCTAGAAAAGGGATCCTTTCTGTGAAATTGTTCATGTAATATAGCAAACGGTTTGCTGGGAGACAGAAAAGTGTTAACTCATCATGGAGTTAATAACACTCTCATTGAACTCAACAGACAGAATATTGATTGCTGACAGGCATGGAGATGATTTGGAATCTATTTTCAAAAAGCACAACACCTTTCTTTGTCTGAGGCTACATATAGGATGTACCAATTCTTAATAATTAACCACAAACGTTACATGTGAGAGTGTAAGCTCTCATGTGAGAAAGCTCTCATGTGAGGAAGCATAACATAGACATTTAATCTCTGTGTCTGCACCACCTAAATGTGAAATATATCATGTGTTCACTCCTCTGACCTATCATACTGGCATGTAATACTTTCCTCATACATGGTAGTTATGATTTATGACCCTATCCTCAGCCTAATTGATCTTTCAATTTCTCGCCTGCGTCGTCCTGATCGCCCACATTTTTTCTCTCTAATAATAATAAAAATCTTGATTTATGTAGCTCAGAATATGAAATGCCATCTCTTAGCGCTTTACATATTATTACCCCGGTCATCAGATTCATTCACGAACAATGTGCACCATCTCCACTTCCTTGGGAGTAGTCCTACCATTTGGTCACTGTAAGGGCATATGGTAATTACTAACACAAAGGCTTTCGTCATCCTATAAGTTCCCTGTTTTTCTCCCGAGTATGGAGATTAATGCCTTGCCAAATGACACAAATGCCAAGTAGGGGATTGAACCTATAACCTTTTCATATATCAAGTCAAGTGCTAAACCTACTCGACTACGACACCTCTATATACCTCTCTAGGTTTGTTACTCCCTGTATTTCTTACTATGTTTTAATTGGATCAGTTGTCCATCAAAGGCTCTATTTATCAATTCTGTTTGTGGGACCCTCTCTGTCACTATTTGTCTTGCACAATGTGTTGTTAGAGACAACATTTAAATGGGAAGGGTAAAACTTCTCTCCTGATTTAACCACTAATGGTGTTTTAATTCGTGACAACTTTCTGGAAATTGACCTCTTTAATTCTCTCTTGATCTTCATACATATAGCTTTAAAACAGATGCCATACCCAAGGATTGATATATTATATCCCTGAATTCTCAATCTGCCATTACAATGTTTTATTTCCATGGATCGTGGAGTGTTGCCATCTAATTAAATTGTAACCCTTATCTCACAATTTCTTATTTGCTATTTATTTCTCAATCCTGGTCGACCAGGATTTAAACCTTTTTTTTCCTCCTGTGATCAATGGTCTGTCCAGTCGCCATCTTCCCTTGAGGTCATCTCCATCAAATACTTATATCCCGTTTGGGATCATCTCTATCATACTTCATTTCACTCCTCCTCCTCATGCTCCATCTTTCTCTATTATTAACCTCTTAAAGAGTACCCTCACCACTTGAATGACCCTTTCTCCCACCTCACTCCCAGTATCCATCCAAACATCCTAAATATCAGTGTTTTTCTTCTCTCCCTGCCTCCTCTTTATCCCTCTGTCTTTCTCTCTCTCTCTCTCTCTCTCTGTCTGTCTGTCTCTCTTTCTCTCTGTCTTTCTTTATCTCTCTCTCTCTCTCTCTCTCTCTCTCAGTCTTTCTCTCTCTCTGTCTTTCTTTCTCTTTCTCTCTGTCTTTCTTTCTCTCTCTTTATCTCTCTCTCTTTCTCTCTCAACATCTTTTAATCTCTTTCTTTGTTTCTACTTCTCTTTCTCTCTATTAATATTAGTATTATTATTATGTTATTATTATTTATTTGGCATCTCAAACATACAATAGAAGGTACAATAAAATCTCTATCTCTCTCTTGCTACTTCTCTTCCTTCCAGATGTGGATGTGGCAGGAGTCTTGCGTTCCACCGGCAGCTCACTAGGACGTCACACCTCAGATCCTCGGGAAGCTCAAATTTATGGAATTCAAAAAACCACACAGTCTCCTTGGCAACAGATGCCTATGGATTGCTGGAATTCCAGGGAGCTGGGCATGGCAACAAGGCGAAGGTAGAGATTGAATTTGCTCAAAAGATTACCGAAGAAGAAGAGTCCATTTTTCAGACCTGTCATTTTCCCCTCAATTTGAATTTTGCTATCATCAGAACTATTCATAAAGCCCCTTTGATGTAATGAAAGAATGCATTATTTACAAAAAATACTGCAGTCATCTGCCCTTGCTACCAACATGCCTATTTCTTATACATAATCCAAGTATACAGTGCTCCTAAGGTAATTGTATTTTGCTTTGATGCAATGCGAAGTATACAATTGAAATCATGATGAATGTCATGAATAAAAACAGGATTTGTCAGAGATATTTTGGAGCTCAGAAGTGACCTTTAGGTTCTCATTGTAAAACATTTATGCTTTTTGAAAAAGAAAAAGAAATGTTGTATGCTGCTATTCCATGTCATGGTATGCTTAAATGTTATCTACAGTTCTGGCAATAATATGAAATTTCACAATTCATATTAAACTGGACTGGCTGAATAATACTAGAAATAACTGTCATAAATGTCATAACTGTCATCATTTTTGTTGAAAAGGTGATACAACTGAGTACTGAGCAAATAACAAAGAGCAAAGAATTGATTAAAACCAGTTATTTAAGTGCAACTCCATTTCTTTAACTCAAGATTAATACATGTATATTCTGATTTGATTTGTTTACCAACAGCAATACAGTAATACATTTCATACAATGTGTTTACATACACAAGAAGAGAAAATATTGGTTGGTAAAAGTAAAAAGGGGCCAGATAATAGCACATGAATGTGTTTTCTTCTGAAATTTGTTAAAAGTTGATAATCTACATTTGTTGCCAAATTTGTGCCAACAGTAAAAAAAAAAAAAAAAAAAAAAAAAAAAAACATACATGGGCGAAGCTAGCAAATTAGCAGCGGAAAGAAAAAAAAGGGTGTGGAGGAATAAAAGAAATATGGTAAAAACCTGTAACATAACTGAGACATCTGCAGGAAATTTTAATTTCCCAATAAAAAAATCTGAAAAAGAGCATGCATGAACAAAATTTAAAGCCCCTCTGCACTACTTATAGCTACCAGCAAACAATGCCTAATCGGTGCCTGTTGGTGCCCCATGATTCCCCTTTTCTCTTACAGTATGTTAATTGAGAGCTGAATTGATGAGATAACCACCTGTCAGTGACCTTGCAGGGAGGTCTAATCCCCTCAGGCCAAACTAGTACAGCCAGGCTTTAATTGCATTTTTTTAACACTGTTATCTCACAATTTCTGTCTCCTGCCAGTACATCCGATTTGCAGATGGCACCACACCTGAACCAACTTTGTAACGTACCTGAGACATCTCCAGGAAATTTTGATTTTTCAATACAAAAATCCAAAAAGAGCATGCATGAACAAAATTTAATTGCTTTTTCTTTTTACACCCTTATCTCACAGTACATCCGGCTTGCAGATGACACCAACCCCGAGCTCATCCTGCACCTCCTGAAGAGGCACTGGAACCTTGGTCTGCCCAACCTTCTCATCTCCATGCGAGGTGGTCTCCAGGACTTTGCCATGCAACCCAAGCTCAAGAGGGTCCTCTGCAAGGGTCTGAGCAAGGCAGCCAGGACCACGGGGGCCTGGATCATGACCGGTGGCACCAACACAGGTAAGAACAGGAACAGCTCCAGGAACTGTGGGATTATATTCTTTGACTTGTGTTAAGCCTCAGGCCTAAAAAAAAGATGTTTCATTGCCCTTTACCACCGACTCGAATATCTTGAAATCTGCGGTCGGCTTTTAGTGTTTTTTAGAGAATTTTTTTTTGTAAAGCCTTCAACAGAGCTGCCAACTAGTACGGATTTTCCGTAATTGGTACGGAAATTAACGACCATTACGGAATGTTGTCTCAAATTACGGATTTTAAAAAAATAAAAAAAAAAAAAGATTTTTTTTTTTTTTTTTTTTTTTTTTTTTTTTTTTTTGAATTAAATATGATTTATCGTAGCGAGTGCTGTGAATAGGAGCCATTTTTCATGATAAACTGTGTTGTGATGACCTGAAATTCAATACTTAACATCTTTGTGTGAGTAAAATCACCAAAAATTTCAGATAATCATGCGTCCGCGCAGTGTTGGCGTGTCGTTTTTTTAGATTCATAGCGCCGCATAAGAAATTACTGATTTATACCCCAAATTACTGATTTTGAGCCTTGTGATTACTGATTTTCTGTTCTGGAGGTTGGCAGCTCTGCTTCAAAACCGAGAAATATCAGCCCAAAGAGAGAGAAGAAAAAGAAAAATTCTGACCGACCGACCCATGTTTTGACAACTAAAGAGCAATACAACATCTTTTTATTTTAGGCCTCAATTACGTATGTCACTGTAAATCCTGACAGTTTTAGACGGTTTACTACATGTTTTTTTAAGCATTCTGTACGTCACAATTTTGTATCTTACATGTATAACACAAAGATAGTGAGAACACGTAGGACTTGCATGCAGCTACTTTTTTCATCCCAATTACCATTCATTGAAAACCACGGCATATGTAAACGATCCTTTACAGATGGTACCATTATGAATTTGGTTATCTTTGTATTGTATTTATTTTCAATTTTGATTTCTGTATCTTCAGGAAGATTTAGGCATAGGGTTGCCAAAAATCAGTGAATTCTATTTATGAAAGAATCCAAGTTATCAGGAGATATTCCCCAATCAGGCAGTGACGGTATTATCATTTACTGAACAGACCTCATAAATTACTGAATATTCTCTTCAGAAAATCATCAAAGATTCATTACTTCCATCCATCAGTAATGAAGTTTTAGGGGCATGAGGAAACTCCTATAATGTGGCTCAGGATTCAGAGAGAGAGAGTAAACAGAATACCTCTGATTGAGCAGCATAAATTGCCTTGATTTAATGATTATTAGTATTCAATAACGTACCATCAGGAATATGAGCAACGAGAGGAGTTGATTAAATCTGTGCAATATCACACCATACCCACTACAGCATGCTCTTCTCGACTGTCGGGTTATGAATTCTGAAGTAGAAGGATCATGTCCCGTGAGATTAGAATGAAGTGATTACACTTTGTCTAATAAAGGATGGAAACAACAGGACAAGAGGAAGGGTGAGAGGAAGAGGGCTTGGGGAGGAAGGGCGAGAGAAAGAGGGGAGGAAGGGCGAGAGAAAGAGGGGAGGGGGAGGAAGGGTGAGAGAAAAAGGGGAAGGGGAGGAAGGGTGATTTTAAAGAAAGGGTGGGGAGGAAGGGTGAGAGAAAGAGGGGAGGGGAGGAAGGGTAAGAGAAAAGAGGGGAAGGGGAGGAAGGGTTAGAGGAAAGAGGGGAGGGGGAGGAAGGGTGAGAGGAAGAGGGCGTGAGGAGGAAGGGTGGGAGGAAAGAGGGGAGGGGGAGGAAGGGTGGGAGAAAAGAGGGGAGGGGAGGAAGGGTGGGAGGAAAGAGGGGAGGGGAGGAAGGGTAAGAGAAAAGAGGGGAGGGGAGGAAGGGTAAGAGAAAAGAGGGGAGGGGAGGAAGGGTTAGAGGAAAGAGGGGAGGGGGAGGAAGGGTGAGAGGAAGAGGGCGTGAGGAGGAAGGGTGGGAGGAAAGAGGGCGTGAGGAGGAAGGGTGAGAGGAAAGAGGGGGTGGGGAGGAAGGGTGAGAGAAAAACAAATTGGTAGAGAGGTCAGAAGGATGGAAAGAGAAGATGTGAAAGAAAGGAAGGAAGGGGGAGAGAGAGAGGAAGAGAGAGAGAGAGAGAGAGAGAGAGGGAGAGGGGGGAGAGGGGGAGGGGGGTAGAGGGAGTAAGAGGAAGAGGTAGTGAGAGGAAGATGGAGGTGAGAGGGAGAGAGAGTTATTGAGACCATGAGATGGAGAGAGAGGGAGGTTGGATAAGGGGGAAATAGGAAAGGATAAAACCTCCACCAAATATACAAATTCAGGTTTTGAGATAAATTATACTATTCCACTTAAAAGGACAATTAGATTATATGTCATTCTGCCTCTTGGAGTAGACTGGTATCTAGATTAGATGTAGATGTTTTTATAAACATATGAATATTAAAAAAACTGCATTACACTTTTCATTTTTCTGTTAGCAAACTGTTTTGTTTTCATATCTGAAAGAGTTTCACTCCTTTTTAAGTTTGCACATTTGCAACTTTGTCAAAAATGGTTAAGATCTATGGTAGATGTTGAACTACTAAAATGTGAAAAGAGAAAATGAGATTCATTGAGGTTTCCCTCTCCTATGAATCTTTCATAAATGGTGTACCTACCTTTTGAAATCAGGGAATATCATCTATTTTGCATTTCCCCCAAAAATTGATTAATGTATTGGTTTTTTCTCCCAGCATAATAGAAAAATCCATGTAAAGAGATTTAGAAGTAGAATCACACGAAGCTCTTTGCGGTTTCTGGGCTGTCGACGGGATTGGGAGATAAACTATATTGTGAAATAAAGCTAAGCCATTGGGAATTGGGTAGCCATTTGCAACCCCCTCATTTGTATTCAGTGGTTGTCGCCAGGAAGCTAAAATTAGAACTTTCCAGGATAGTTTGTATCACGGGTCTGGGAGAACCTATTCCCCACACACCATGGCTATGTTTAATATAGACTATATCATGGGATCCGTTCATATTGCTTTGTTACACGTGGCACAGAGCGTATTGATTGTGTGAACGTGCATCACAGTCTAATTCAAGGTACAAAAACATCCCCTAGGCCATGTCATTATTAAAAATGCAGTATTTGCACATGACTCTGGTATGGTGTATGTGTCAAAGTTACACGTGATGGAATATTCCTCAACCCCATTCTCTTCGCACGTCACAATCAAAAGAGCTTTGAATGGGTATGAAAAATAAGCTGTAAACATGCTGTTTCATGCTTGAAGGATGGATATTATGTTACCGATTTCAGTCTGAACTTTGAATTGAACTTTTAAAGTGCCGCACCCAACCTCAAAATGTCCCCTCTCTCGTCTTCCTAACCCCCTAGAGTACATGGTATCCATGGTAGAGATCTCCAAGATATCCAAGATTTTGAGATTGTGATTCTGAAGGCATCACTTCCACCTTTCTGGTTTCTAACTGCTTCCATTGCTATTATGCGAGCAAAGCAATAAGTATCTTTATCATACATATTTCATCGCACGCACTGCGGTTGTGGAATTATTGCATCAAATTTCCCACCACATGCCCATAATGGCCCCTGTAAACATTATTAAAAGTGGTGCCACTAGCACAGACAGGATGAGTCCGAGATGACCAAGCACAGCTCATGCGTTAGCTTGCACCAGCAAGAGATAAATATAGCATCATCGATTTGAAAGTTACAAGCGTAATACAGGCTCACGTAAGAATTGATAGGGTGGCAGGGGTTATCATCCATAATTGAACAACTTTTGGAATTACATTCCTCCAAAAGGGCCAGACGGAGGGAGCACAAAATCGGTTTTCTTTCTGAGTAAATATCTTCTTTAGTGGAGCCAATGTTTCAATGATGTGGTTTTACACTCTTTGTAGATCATTTAGAACAAAATTGGGACACCTTTACAAGAGTTGATGGGGGGGGGGGGTGGAGGCCGAATAGGCTTTAGCTTATTGAAGAAGATTTGGAGCAGTGAAGAAGATTTGGAGCAGCGAAGATGAATTGTGACACTGCTAGGCAATTGTCAGCACTAAAAAAACCTGTTTGGATTTGTTTTTTGGCAAGGACAAAGTCAAGAAAACAGTGAATACAAAACAACAGTAGAATCTGAAGAGAGTCACATGGATGCTGGGGGAAAAAATTATTAACTAGATAACAATAACCCGAAGGTCTTGATGTTAATTAGACTTATTTAGAGAAAATGAACCTTGAAGATAATTTTCTCTTTTCATTTGGCTTGTTGCTTGCCAATTTTATCTAAAAAAAAAAGGAGATATGATGTTGTTGATGTTTTTGTTAAGGCTTGACATTTCAGCTTTGGCCTTGCAAGGTATTTCCTTACTTGAATAACAACTTACCCGGCCGTAACCTAGCATACACAGTGGGGTCCATAAGTAATGGAGGTCTTGAAACAAAATCCATGCCATTTAAATTGAAAAAGGCTTCCATAGATAATGAGCTGTGCACTCACGTACATGTGTTCTGTGATGAGAGTGGACACTCATCACTCATTTGTTTCTCCAACTGTGTTTTTTTCTTAAAGTGACTATGTAACATTGAATCAAATTCTGAAACAAAATATTGGATTTATCTCATGCTACAATTATATTATAACCTTTAGGTCAGTCAGGAATCCCATGACTTTTACAAGCCGATTGCCTGTCTAATTATCAAGATATTTATGATTTCATTTTTTTGTTTTCCCAAAGGTTTTTATGATACTACAGTCTATTGGGAAAAATGAGTATGGTAAAACCGGTCACTCAAAGATTTTTACTTTTTTGAGGCACTTCATGATCATTTTGAAGCACAACTTTTTTAGGGCTTCAATATTACACCATATCACAGACACTGATAAGACGTAGGGCCATTCATCTCAGATTTAACATTGTAGCTCATATCAGGGTGGTCCACAAACACCATTTCAGACATGTAAAATTAGAACTTCAAAGAAGTATGATCGTGTGTATGCAAAGCACAAAGTCCCTTGTGGCCTGGTGGCTTGCTTGCTTGCTTGCTTGCTTGCTTGCTTGCTTTAAGGCTTTAAGGTTCTTAGCTGCACTCTGGTGTAAGCTGAACCATGTTTTGAAGCATTTCCAATCAAACTTTGTGACTTATATTTCATAAATGATATTTTGGTTGAAGAGGAAAAGTAACCTGTTGCTGATTTCCAAGCCTGTAGAATGAAAAGTCAAACCTGTCACTGTTACATGTGTAAATCCCTTGTGGAATCTGGTTTTATCTGGATCACCCTGGATGACCCTGGATCTGGCTATTACTCTCCTTAGAAACCAAGTCAAAACATATTTCTGGTGTATGTATTTATTTAAAAAAACCAGACTGATCTTATCCTGTTTGAGGCTTCATTTAGGGTTCTGCAGGAATGTTTTTATCGTCACCATAACTACAGCAAATTTGACCCCTGTTGACTCATAATTTGGAGGGATGCGGAAAATGAGATTTTAATTTGCTTTTGTGAATCACTAAAAGGAAAAAAAAAAAAAAAATTATCAATATTTGTATACTATGTAATTCATTCATCTTTCCACTGATATAAAGTGGACTTTCATTGGATAGAGTCTTTAATAGCTGTACAAGAGCACAGATCAGACCAAGTATAAAGTAAAAAGACATGTTTGATGTCAATTTGGGTTCAGAACTTCACAATATTTAGTAATGTGGGTGTGATCGAGGCACCAGATGATCTATTAAAATGGTTTATCATTTCATTTAAAGCTCGAAACAGGTTCATGAATTTACAAAGTAAATGAATCATTGCAACATGAAAATTGAAACGTGAATAGAGAATAAGAAAATTGATTACACAAAAAATGTAAAAAAGACAACATATTACTAATTTAAATATAGATCACGTTTCCTTATCTGGAGTCGAACAACCTTTGGTATTTTAACAAAATGAGCACCTGTTCTGCAGACAGTTCCTTTTTTTTTGGCTTTTGAAATAAATCAGGTGTATTTATAGGACATAAAATAGATGTGCCAAACCACAATTGGTGACATGCTGTGAGTTGTCTTTTACAGGCCTGTCCTCATCAGTGCCAGTTTGCAAGATAACCTGCTTTTCAGACTCTGGATATTATCCCAAAGCTCAATATTGTGTCCTCACCAGACCGATACGTTCATCACAAACTAGCAAATTAGCCCGCTATTTCCCAAATAGCGGGATATTTTGGAAACAAGACCAAGATTTCTTGGAATGTTTTCTCAACCAAATATCCCGCTAATTGCAACTATACTGGCTGATGAAGATACAAATTAATTGGTTAATTTGTGATTGGGATAGTTTAAAAAGCAGGTTCCTTGGCAAACTCTAGCTGATGAAAACAGGCCTTACATTTATTTCTAGTGAGCAATTAAGGATGAGGTACTTGAGCATTTCAGTTCCAATTTGTTTGCAACAAAGAAAGAGCATTACATAGGAGTGCAGACATACGCACGTATAATGCTGGCATGCATATCTCTAAAGTGCCATGACATGTTTAAAATACCATAGATGCATGAAAAAGCAAAAGTGCTTGAAAATTAACTTCATCAAACAGGCGGATCGAGTCTTGTACTCCTTAATGAAAAAAAAAGCCAATTTGACATGCCTGTATCAATTTGACCGCAAGTGAGGCGAATAGATTCAATTATTTCAATATGCATGCAAACAGGGTAATGCAGCATGCATGCATGCTTTTCTTTTGTACACCACATGTCCATCATGCATGGATGCATGCATTAGTATGGACAAAATTAATTCATGAAAAACTATTCAGTTCATTTCATTTAATTTTTATTTTGTCATTTCCAACAAAATACAATACATAATAACGAATACAATGTAAAATGTATACAAAACATACGTTACATTTGTAATAAATCTCAATAGTAATTTATACATTGAAAGATGCCTGATTATTTTAAGTATATTGGGTATCACGTTGAATCCAAACTAGTTTAAACGTATGTTGAATCATTTTTTCTTTATGTCTCTCTACAGATTTACATGTACATATGTACAAGTTTTTAAATACTCCAATTAAAATCAACAAATTCTTCAAACATGCCCCTCCATTCCCCAAAACCTGGACAACAACTTTATATTTGCTTATTTTTTGATACCCCACCTAATTTAATTCTATTTCTTATATCACATGTTTAAATTTGAATTTTCATTATACTATAGAAAATTTCCCTAGGTGAATAGATCTTAAATCTTCTTGATCATGCTCTCTTTGTTTAAATCAAAGTTTTATATTTTGAATGCCGGTAAATAAAGCCAGTCACCTGGAAATTTGTTTTAAAAAAAGCAAAACTAGAATGTATAAAATCAACCCCAAAACTTTGCCTGGCATACTAATATAGGTAACAGGGTGAGGAGTATGAAGAAAGTAAAAGGATAACTAAAACCCTCTGTATAGGGCTATTCTATGTGAGTGCTTATGCGTGCATTATCTACTCAACAAGATGTTTTACTGTTCACTCAGAATATATTTAAATTGCATTTGTAACTTTGTTGAAGTGATATTTGAAGCTCATATTTTGAATACAGTAAACAACGACATGGAACCCCTTTAGAGCAAAACAGGTTTGGGTGATTCGTACACTTCAATAAATATTAAAAAATATTAAAAAATACATTCATACATGTATCTGTATTATTAACTCAGTTTCATTACAAGGTGTAGCAGGCCTATAATGTGTATGTAGAAAGATGTTTATATACAAGTATGTGGGTGTAGAATATATTACATTGAATAGAAAAAAGTGCATTCTACGGAAAGGGCTTCGTGCAGTTTTTGTGAGTAAAATGGATCATTCGCGCGAGTTGCTGCAACCATAATTATTCCTTTTCAAAGTTAGTTATTGCTGTTGTACACACCCATGATTTTTTAAAACCATGTTTGATTTGAAAACCACAGCACACACAATTTGCGTTCATTAACTACACCTCAAAAGAAATTTTGTGCTGGGCTGAATTGCATAATAGATTCATGCAGTATGTGTAGCCTGGCTTTCAGACAAAGTGAACTTTTACTATTCAATGAAATTATGTTAGACTAAGTCTGGAGTATGAAGACTAACCCCAACTCTCCAACAATACTACGTAAGGTTTCGTTTTAGTTTTAGTCTTAGTGTGCACACTTCAATATCCAGGACTTCGCTTTAAATATTGTATCTTATATTACAGGTCATTATAGGTAACAGTACATAAAGCAAACAAACTTCTTTATTTATTTTTTGGAGGGAGGGAAAGGATAAATTTTCACAAAATATTTGCTGTATACCTTTAGGAAAATGAAAATATAAAAAGGTCACAAACTAGGGGAATTAAAAAATCAGATGAAACCAGATAAAAGAACAGACTTTCCTTCTTAATCTAAAATGAAATCTAAATTCCTTTATGTGTCACTCTATTTCCTTCATGTATCTTATATTGTTTGCTATAATAACAGCCTTTGTGGACAAAGCCCCATATGACACATATATCCTGCATTGTTTTTTCTTACTAATCATAATTGGTGAAAAACAAGTAATTGTAATTCTGGTCTTGCCCAGGCAGCCAGCTTCCGCAGCAGTTCTGAGATGTTTATTTTGTGGCCTTCGATTGCCACATGTGGTGAAGCCTATCAAAAAGGACATCATTCCGCTAATCTTTTAATATTGTAAGAAAATGGCATGTAATTATTTGAGTTAATGAAAGCCTCCGCTATGATTTGTGGAGAATATTGATTTTAAAGTAGTCCTGACCACAGGTGGTGTACAGTATGCATGTTGATGAATACTAGAAATAATAAATCATTAAAATAAAATAAAATAAAATGAGTCAAATCAAAACAAATTAGATCAGATCTTATCAATATAAACAAATTACTTTTCATATAATGTCATTTCATTCACTTCTTTTCTCTTTTCATGTAAATTTGGTCTTCTTTTTGTTGTTAGTTGTAGTTATTCCCTATACCTCTAATTTCCTCTTACATTGACTATTTCTGTCACTTTCGGCTAGGCTCTCTTTATGTGTATTAATGAGATTCTATGTTATCTGTTCAATAACATCTTGATGGCAATCTCTTGTCGTCTATTTGGAGCCATGCAGAAGGGTGTTAATTCATATCAATTTACACCGAGTAAACACCTTTCTACATGTATCTTCAAATAGGGGATGTACGCTGTATTAATCCTTGCTACGTTATAGCATGAAGAACACCATGCTATGCATTCTAAATGAGTCTATTTCAAATTTGGTAGTCTAAATGGAGGGGGGGGGGGGGGGGTCAGAGAACTCTGTTTCCCAGTGGTATAGACTGTTTCTTGTCATCCAATATCAACTTCATTATATGGTCGATTGCTCCTGTCAATAAGCTATAAACCCTTGCTTTTGGGAGTAGAGATAATTGCTTGGAAGTACCAAAGAGGCTGCACATAGCTCTAGCTCATTAGTAGCGATCTTCAATTGAATGATAATATCAGAGAATTCATAATGATTCCAAGAATTTATATGATGCCATTTTCTGTTTGATAAATAATAGCTCCTCAACAAAGAACGCAGTATCGCTGATTCCTCTGCTAAATTAGCCATAAACCCTTGTTTGCGGGAAGAGGTAGTTTCTTTGAACCCACCCACCCCAAACAAACAAATAAACAGCAAAACAAAATATATTTGACTTCATTAGTGGCGATCTTCGATAGGATGATGATATTAGAGATTATTATCTATATAAGGCTTTCAAGTGGTACAATAAATCAGTACCGGTATATTCAATATCTTTAGCGCAGTACCCGGATGACTGACCAATATTGTTTTCGCTCAGTTATCCAAGATTTTCAACTATTCATATGACACGAAAAAAACAAAGCCATATTTACCAAGGTTATTCAAACTTTGTTATTTCGCTAGTCAGACTAATATAGATAATAATAATAATATTGTATGGCTTTGTTTTCGTATGATACAAGAATATATTGCTCTCGCTAAGACAATATTAGACTCGTCTTAGACTCGTCAATATTGTCATAGCTTGAGCAATTTATTCTTGTATCACACTCAAAGCCATCCAATATTATATAAACATACCTGCCAACCTGAGACAAGAGAAATTAGGAGTAAATTTTTCTGGATGGACTACGAGGTCGCGAACCACCGAAGGATTGGGGTAGTAGCCCGTAGATTGGGGGGGGGGAACCAACGATCACGTTCGGGCTGCGCTGTGTATATCTTCTATGAGCGCGAGCGCGGATGTTGGCGTGATCTGGTTATCAGTGCTGTGTTATGCTTTAGTCTTATACATACATACATACATATTGGTATTTATTGAGTGCCTTTACATGAACATGCTCAAGGCGCTTTACATTTCGAAATACAAACATAATAGTTATATACTCTCCAAGTGCATTACACTCTAAAAAAAAAAAAAAAAAAAAAAAAAAAAAAAAATTTAAAAATCGGAGTTTTGAGGCATGCATTCGGAATTCGGAGTTGGTATGAAAACTGCGGAGGAACTCCGCCTAAATCGGGGTGGTTGGCAGGTATGTATAAAGATTGGATATCGAAAATGTTAATCTCTTTCTCTTCTTCCTCTCCCTCTTTCCCTCTCCCTCTTTCTCTCCTTTTTTCCTTTTCCCTCTCTCCTTTTCTCTATATATTTTTTTTTACTGTTACAGGAGTGACCATGACTGTGGGCAACGCTCTCAACAACCACTCGGTCAAGATGCGCGGCCGTGTAGTGACCATTGGTATCGCACCCTGGGGGGTACTCAACAGCAGAGAGAGTCTCATTGGTCAAGATGTAAGTCTCTTAAATTTGAAACCAAAGCTTTCCCCCTTCAAACCACAGAAAAACAGGAGTATTACAAGTATTGAGAATATGACAAACCATGTTTTTCTCTCTAAAACCTCATTCTTCCAACTGCAAAAATACACCCATTCATTATACAATTTTTCTTTATAAACAATTCTTGTGTGCATCTTGTGCCAGTTTTAAGTGTTTAATTGTACTAATGATACTTGATTTCTTTTTTCTTGTTCACATACTCTTCCTACCTTTTATTTGCTGTTTTCAATCTTTTAATTTGTGATCACATCTGCAATCCACAATTTTTTGAATTTGCATATGTACATAAGAATCTTCTTATTGAATTGAATTGAATTGTATTGAATAATGTTGTAAAATCTTGATTTCAAAGGGATGCTTAAGAAAGGCATGTATTCTGATTTTACATATGTTTTTAGTTTATTTATTTATCATTTCCATCAAATGGGGTGGATGAGCTTTCCAACACGATTTTGTTGTCAAAGGGGTCCACAAGATCATCCATTGTCAAGCGATATGATTTTCAGAGGGATGTTACAAAGAGATTTAATTACAGAAATGATCAAATTTGAGGAAGGGAGTGTCATCATGGCGCGAAAGTCAGTAACCCCTCGTAAGACAGAAAATGCTGACTTGAATATGTGATTATGATGATGATTAGTATGTTTAAAATATTAAAACATTATAGGATAATACTCTTCAAAATCTAAGGAGAGAAAGAGAGTATATAGTTGCAGATTATACTGTCTCCTAAGAGCCAGAATGGTGTTATTAAACTTCTATTAACTTCCATTAACTTCCATTAACTTCTATTAACTTCTATTAAACTTCTATTAAACTTCTATTAAACTTCCATTAACTTCCATTAACTTCTATTAACTTCTATTAACTTCCATTAACTTCTATTAACTTCTATTAAACTTCTATTAAACTTTTATTAACTTCCATTAACTTCTATTAACTTCTATTAAACTTCTATTAACTTCCATTAACTTCTATTAACTTCTATTAAACTTCTATTAACTTCAATTAAACTTCTATTAACTTCTATTAACTTCCATTAACTTCTATTAACTTCTATTAAACTTCTATTAACTGCGATTAAACTTCTATTAACTTCTATTAACTTCTATTAACTTCTATTAAACTTCTATTAACTTCGATTAAACTTCTATTAACTTTGATTAAACTTCTATTAACTTCTATTAAACTTCTATTAACTTCGATTAAACTTCTATTAACTTCTATTAGACTTCTATTAAACTTCTATTAACTTCTATTAAACTTCTATTAACTTCGATTAAACTTTCATTAACTTCTATCAACTTCTATTAACTTCTATTAAACTTCTATTAACTTCCATTAACTTTTATTAACTTCTATTAAACTTCTATTAACTTCTATTAAACTTCTATTAACTTCGATTAAACTTCTATTAACTTCTATTAACTTCTATAAACTTATATGTAACAGTATGAGTTAAGGTCCTTCAAAGTTCAAGCTCTCCGAAGATGAAATGAAAGTACTCCAGGGTCGCACTTTACGTGATTTCCCTTGTTACCATGGTCATTTCCAGTAACATTAGACTTGCATTCCTTTACACATATACTTCAAATCCCCCTCCCCCCCCCCCCCCCCCCCAAACCAAAAAAAAAAAAAATAAGAAAATAAGAAATAAAAAGAACTCTTCCAAAGTGACTGTGTCCTGTCTGCTATGTCTATTACGTTGCAATTTTCCAATAAGTACTTGAGTTGTCACAGACAGTCCAACTCTCACTGATCACCGTCCATCTCTGTAATCACCCAAGACTTGCACGAGTCCTTATCATTATCCCTGATTTCCACCAACGTTTCTTGCCCGACCGAATCAAAATCGGGTATTTTGACCTATATGCCTGCTAGGAACAGACTTTTAACTTCCATTAGTCACTCTGCAGCATACGATAACTGTACTTCATCGTACGACAGCTGCCTGGGCTAAAGCCTCATCATGATGTAGCCTATGACACATGTACCATCTCCATAACACCCGGTTTAGCCTTCATGAAGTAGATGCCGGTCGGTCGTCGTTCCTTAACCCGTCCGTCCGCAAAACACATGCCAACTCAGAGGCCCTCCGCTCCTCGCAAGACCAGCGTAATTGTCATTTTTTGTAATTCCCACTCGCGATGCTGGTATTGTCGTGTACTTGAATCCTATTGTTTTAGAATGAATCGATTGCTCACTGATTGCTTGAAATTGAGAATGACAGGTAAGCTGACCCAGGTGCCAAAGAGAGAGAGAAAGAAAGAAAAAGAATCCTAATTGACAAACAACTTTTGAGCTTCGTCCAAAAGGGCAATCTTGGTCCTAAACTAGTGCCAAGCAAAGGATCTTTGTATATTTTATAAAACTGAGTGTTTGATAGGTTCCTTGGGGTCAAAAGGTGATTCATAAGGACTCTATTAACAATTAACTGTAAAAATGAATTATTTTGTTTGTACTTCAGTTTTGGGGCCTAATGTTGGGCAATTGGTTGGGATTATAAGTCATGATTTCGTTCTCACCAATTGTAGGGTTTCCAGGGCGAGGAAGGGGTCATGGGTCAGTTGTGGTTCCTAAAGTCTGCCACTTTGAGACTGGAGTTAAGGACACATACAGTTAACAACAAAATTATTCATACCCCTTTTAAGTTTGAAGTCTTTTGTGTTTTTTTAAGAATGGAAGGTGGACCCACACACAATGCTCAAGTAACATAAACCAGGACAAACCAATTTTCCCCACAAAAAAATGAAGCAAAAAAAATCAAAACTCAATATGGCCAGGTATGAATAATAATTTAACTTTAAGGTGTGTATCAGGGAATGTAATGTTGAATTGTTCATTCCTGGTGAATTTTGATTTGTCGATGCACATTTCATGAACAGAGAGCATTGTAAATATAACTTAGCCGTCAGCCAAGAGCACTTAAAATTGTGTATTCAAAAGCCAGAAGGGCGTTGAGTTTGTGTAAAATTATACGAGTTAGTGCTGTTCTGCCCTCATCAGATAATAAAACGGTGGGGGAGGAGATATTGTAGCATACTGTGGAGATGGAGCAGGATAAGAAGGCTCTGAAATATGAAATGAAAAAGAACATAATTAAAAGAGTGATGTGATGATAAGAAGTATAGGGGCCAGAGGTTTGCTTGAAACTTCAAGTTCATTTGTCGACAAGGACACAATCTTGTTCACTAATATTCGGATACTTTGCTGACATTTTAATCTGTATTCAGTCTAAAGAGAGTATACGGAAGGAGCGGCCTTATCATTTCCTAGCTCTACTGAATGTAATTAAACATGAAGGACTTTTAAAAATTTCCCTTATGTAACCCCAACAAGTGTCACGTTATCTTGACAAATCTATGTCAGGGGAGTCAGCCGTCCTGTGCGTGAGTACACGGAACAGGCCTCACGCAAAGAGTAGCTTGTTAGCATTCTCAATTTAATGAGTCTTGCACCATCTTCGACATTTCTGGCTGATTTTGGAGCGAAATTTCAATGATATATTTGTTGTTTGTTGATAGGTGAGAGCTCACGGAAAGGAAATCCTCAATTAAATAAAACAGTGACAGACTGGAGCGCTCCTAAAGATCATTTCATGAAGCCATCAATGTTGTTTAGGCATGAGGTGGATTTCTTAGGGAGACCAGTTGTTTCTTCTACGCCAATCCCAACATCCTTTGACACTACTCTCTACGCCGTCTGTCCTTTCATATTAAAATAGATTTATTAATATCAAAGAAAAATGTGGTCGTTCTGACTCAGAAAGCTTGCGCACTAATCTCTCCTCTCGTGATTGCTCTCTCTGTCTCCTTCTCTTTGATCTCTCTGTGTCTTCCTCTCTATGTCTCTTTATTTTTCCTGATGTGTTTGCTGTCTTCTGTGACTTGTCATGCTTTCCCTTTACCCACATCCTTTCCACTCATTTAGAAATTACGTCATATTTGACGTGGAAGTTTTACAGACCCCACTTCTATCCTATTCACTTTGGTCTGTTTCGCTCTGTTTAAGAAAATGCGCAGAAGTACAGACCTTATATAAAAGTGCTTAGTTCATGACCAGTGAGACTTTTTTTATATTTGCTTTAATATGTTCTCTGTAGGAAATTGATTGTTCTGACAACAGGGGGGTGTTTCATAAAGAGTTTGTAAAGTTACGCATAACTTTACGAATGACTTGTATATGAAGTGCCAGATAGGATGCCCAAAGTTTTTTCTGATATTTCCAATAACCTCAAATAAATTATGACAAAACATATACTTTGCATTAAAAATGGTTGTTATAATAAGAATGTTAATCTGCATCTGCACAGTTCAACTTAATAAATAATAATCAATAATGATTGAGCATCCTATTTGGCTTCTCATATACAAGTCGTTCGTAAAGTCATGCGTAACTTTACGAACAGCTTCATGAAACACCCCCCTGGTCAGGCGGCACTAACCATACTATAACCCTGAAACAAATGTTACCTGTTAATTACTAATCCTAACTTTGTCCACGTATCGGAAGAAATAAGGCCTGGAGCAAATGAAAGGTTGAAGAACTGATCATCTGATGTTGTTCCGACAGATTTCTTTGCATTTTGTTAGTAGCAAAGTGACCGGATATATATGCACAACAAATGAAGAGACAATAGATAAAACTAATTATATCTTAATTAAGGGTTGATTAACGCAAGTATTAAAAGCAGCGCCAGGGGACGTGCTGAGAGAGAGGAAGTGGAGTTTATAGACCTTGCCTCCAGGAAAGGTTAGCTTTATCTATTCACCTTTATACTAATGTGCAGATGGACTGACTCCAGAAGGGTACTGAACCCGGTCCTGATTATTAATCATTGATTCAAATTAAATAGTTTAATTTAGTTGGCATAGCCATAATAACCGATTCCTACCAATTCTATTTTTGGGGTGGTGGGGGGGGGGAGGGATGGGGGGAGGAAGAGGCTCATTATATCCTTAAAAGAAAAGTTTGTATTTATAAAGGGAATATCTGAAAGAAATGCATATCATGGCGGTATTACTAGTTTTCCAATTCAGCATTACTCTTTAAGATAGAGGTAGACAAGCATAGCCTAAGTCCCAACCGGGTTTTCTCTCCATATGTATGTATTAAACGGAAGTATGAAAGTGGTACTAGAGGTGGTTCCCATATCAAGATGAATCTTTAAAGGCCTATAAACAGACACAGCTGTTCATCATTGCATCATGGCCGGGCTATCATGTGTGTCTTACTATTACAAGTCATACTAGGTATGTCCTCATCAGCTCGAGATTGCCAATTTAGCCCGCTATTTCTGATTTGGGAAATCAGCCCGAAGTTACAAATCGCGTTTTCATCAGCTCGATACCGGACCTCGAAACTCAAAACTCAAGCTTGAGAAATTAGCTTGAGATATTTTGCTCAGCTTTCACCCATAGTGCGAGTCTTCGGGCTGGTGAAGACACACCAGACAAATGGTGGGATATTTTACAAACTAGCCCAAGGTATCTTGGGATGATTATCTCAACCAAATATCCCGCTAATTGCAACTGTGGGCTGATGAAGACGCAAATTAACTGGATAATTTGCGATCGGGATAATTAAAATAGCAGGTTATTTGGCAATCTCGAGCTGATGAGGGTAGACCTACTATCACACATGGGCCTTGGCCTGAGGACGGTCTTATTGATTTACGGTGTTATAATTGAGTGCTAATTAGGGTGGACTTACTTAGTCACTGCATGCACAGGCAGGCATGATTCAGGTATCAAAGTTGTGCGTTTTTATCTTGAAATTTGTGGTTTATTTGACTCACCAACCGAGTGAATAATCAAAAGTTTAGTTTTGTAAATGCGTAATTACCCCTCGATCACCGATCAGTTTTAGAACTTTAAAATGCTTCAAAGTTAAATCAAAATCACTAATTGTATAGAAACCTCAAACAAGCATAGTTTGACTTTTACTGTGACTTTAAAAAAAAAATCTATTTCTCATATACTGAAATATCATAAAGTTTCACTAGTTTATTATAAAGAGAACTTAAAATGATTTTTTTGTAAATATCATGACTAGAGTCTCTTTAAAATAACAAATCCTTGTTTATAAAGTGTGACTTTAAAAAAAAAAATCTATTTCTCATATACTGAAATATCATAAAGTTTCAATAGTTTATTATAAAGAGAACTTAAAATGATTTTTTTGTAAATATCATGACTAGAGTCTCTTTAAAATAACAAATCCTTGTTTATACTTGTTTCGTCCTGGTATTTGATTTTCAATTATGAACTATGAAAAGAGAAAAAGCGAGGTTTATGGTTTCCCAGAAACAGTAACCATAATAATAATGAGTGACACTAAAAAAAGAAACGATTGTCAATTTAAGAAGGGGGCTGTAGATAAAGGTTGACGGCTGAGCTAATCCTACTGCTTCACAAAACCCTTTTTTTTACCTGATGGAGGACTTGAACATGATTGTTCTTCTAATCAACTTTCTGGCTGTGTCTTTCTTTTTGTCACCCTGAAGCACCCCTCTTGGATCACGTGGAGGCATTCATAGGGAGACAGTGAGTGACTGTACAGGGCATTCACACTAGAGCAAGTTTATACAAAATTTGTTCAAAGGAACGTCATATGAAGAGTAATCATTAAGTGAAAGGGGCATAGAAACAAGGAAAGCAATGTAGACAGTACAAATAAGGCACATTGTATACAGGAACCAGTTTCAAGAGATAAGTGCCAGTTGTCTTATGAGCATACACTCATGATATTGATACGTTCTACCCAGGGATAAAGTTCACAGGGATGATGTTCTCTGATTGTTTATTGAGTTTTTGCTTGAAAATGTGCTCATATATACCCCCTTTTACTCTCTGATGTTTCATTATACAATGTTTTTATAAATGAAGTATAGACTGGAAAAAATGTTATTACACACCATGTAGCTCGATCTATACATGTAGTTTCCTTGTAGCAAGAAGATATATATTCGTTGTCGGTGTGAATGGGGGGATGTTTGCATTCAACTCACTCTCTCGGGACATCACTCGTTAACAAGCTATTAAAGATCGACAGACTGGCAGGAAGTCTCAAACCACTCAATGTGTCTAAGAAATCTGGCTTGATGTGTCTGTGTTTTAGCAGTAACATGCTGTGATTATCTTTTTTTTTTCTTCTTCATTTGACAATATGATCACTTTTTGAATAGAAGAATTGTTATGAATATATATGCATTTATTGGTGCTCGCACATTTGCTCAGGTAACAATTGCCCTTCGATTTATGTTGTCAAAAGTATAGGGTTAGGGTTGCAATTAGGTTTTAGGTTAGGAGTGGGGTTATATATATTTATATATATACAGGGTTAGGATTACGTCACGTTTAGTGTTGAGTCCAGGGTTGGAGTTACATGTATTCAGCATTTATTCAATTCCATAATTTCATAATAAAAACAGTAACATCAACATGCAGTAAATATAATACAAGTACTACTTATACACAGTTATTATATTTCGGTTGCAGTTAACAAAATATTAAAATATTGACACGGCCGGTAAAGAATAGGAATTTGGCTGCTGTATAAAAACCCTAGTGGGTTGGTCTGGACAGCCACCATGAAATGAGAAAGAGTCACATAAACAGTTAAATTAGTTAAAAAATCATACAAAATGATATATGAATAATCAAAAAAATCAACAACATCAAAAACAAAATAGAACATAAACAAAAACAAGAATATAGGCCGCTCAACCCTAAACAAAATTGCACTGTGGAGAACCTTGGTTAGTGTAGGAAGTTACGGCATAGCAATTGTCGCTAGCTGAGCAAGTGTCATGCAATCATGTGTCATATGTGGAGCGCGGACGTCCTAACAAACGTAAACAAGATCACATTACTCCTGTCTTGCATGACTTACATTGCATGGCTACCTGTAAGAAATCGTTTTTAAAGTCGCGATTGCACATAAATGTAAACACTCTGATGCTCCAATCATGTATTTGCAAAATAGTATTTCAAGCCATCTCGCAATCTTCGTCCATCTTTAAAACATTAATTCACGCCCTTATAGTTACATCTACCAAAATATATGGGCACCATGCTTTTCAGTATGCCATACCAGAACTATATATGGAACAATCTCCCAGAGTCTCTAAAATGTTGTCCTTCACTACATCAGTTTAAATCCGATTTAAAAACTTATTTGTTTCGATCATGCCAGTCTTAAATCATAAAGTAAACATGTAAATGTTGTAATTGATTTGGTAATTGTAACTGATAAATGGTGAAAGTTCATTATTTTCATGTTTTTCCTTTTCCTCTCTCTCTCTTTCTCTCTCTCTCGCATCGCAGTGCATGAATCCAATCCAATCCATGAATTTATAAAGCCCCAATATCTAGTTGCCTGATCAAAGACAGTTATGTTTTATGCGCTATATAAGAATTGAACATTAATATTATTATTATAAAAGATAATCCATAACCATGATAGTAGTGTCACTCAAAAAGAATGATTGCCGATTTGGAAAGCGTCAAATAAAATCAATCTTCTGTAGGTAGTTAAGAGTACCAATTTCAAGTAAAATGATTGATAATGATAATAATACATTTATTTGTTAAGCCATAAAGGATCTTTTAATGAAGATAGAAAGTGAAGAATAATATGTTTGCCTCAGATTAAGTCGATTAAAGGTGACAAGGTGCTTAAAATTACTGCATTGTATTTGGCAAATGAATGTTAAACCATTTGTGTTCTACAGACAATACTTTTTATTTCAGGTAATAGATTGGTATAGAAATGTTTCACCTTGTTGCGTGGAAGGGGCAACTGTTATAGTTACTGTAAGTCGAGATTACTTCATGACTCAGTGTCTGACGCAGAAGACTTAGCTGTAAATGGGGATTACAATGTCTGACCTCAGGCCGGTAATGGTTAGATGTTGTTTTGAAAAAATTGATATCCATATTTCATGACATCTGCTCTACTTTAATATAATGAGGTATGATCTATGATGCATACCCTGTTAAGCTCTTTGTCCTGTCCTGTAGGTTGTATGTATATATGTATATGTATGTCCATTTTGTAGCCTGTCTGGTCAACAAGAATTTCACACTCAGTACCCATCACAACCACTTGCTCTGCTGGTCAATGCTACTGTTGACCGTGATGATGTATGATCGCCGATAAATCTTATCTCTTCCCTTATAAAACAGAACCATGGTAACCATGTTTTTTTGTCCCAAATTACCATCCACCATGGTAACCATGGTATCAAACAATGAAATTATCATTAATTGTCTTCGTTTGATACCATGGTTACCATGGTGGCTGGAAATTGGAAAAACAACAACATGGTTACCATGGTTCTTTCTTATAAGGGTTGTACTTTTGTTGATCAGTCCTGTGCAGACTGTTCTGTCCTCTCCAAATATTATATAATGTTTGGTTACTACCTGTACAGTCAGCAAGGGTTTCAAGTTCAATAACCATCACTCCATCTTTCTACCATTGTATGATGGCATCATTGACCATTATGATAATAATAATAATAGCTAGTTCTTATAAAGCACTTTTTAGGACTGCAGGCCCTATCATAGTGCTTTACAGATATACATCATTACCCGGGTCATCGGATTCAGGCTTACCCGCACACAATGTATGCATATTCTCCACTCCCTGGGGAGCATTTCAGCCAGGCGTCATTTTTACAAGCGAACACTTGCTAATCTAAGCACATTAGCTTTCGCATCCTACCGGGTACCCATGTAACACCTGGGTGGAGAGTGGCAAATGTAGATCAATCTCGACTTGCCAAAGGACAATTGTGCTGCGGCGGGACTTGAACCGCGGACCTTGTGATCCACAGTCCGGTGACATATCCACTCGACCACAACACCTCTCTGTCCTTCTGTAATGTAAACTGCCCATCCATATCACTCTGTTCCCTGCCCGGTCAGCAATGGCCAGTACCCTTCACATCCACTTGCTCTGGGTAACAATGTTTCTGTTGGCCTTTAGGATCTATCTCTTGAAATATATCAGTTTTAATAATATGTACCCCTCTTATTATTGTTCAGTGTTTATATCTACATGTCAATATGCTATATGGACCTCTGCTCTTGCAGCTGAGTCTGGAATCGACGTGAATTGAATTGACCATTCTGTCCTTCCATCCTGCAGACTGTCCGTCCATACCATTCTGTTGCCTGTCCGGTCAGCAAAGGCTTCAAGCTCAACAGCCATCACACCCACTTCCTTCTGGTGGACAATGGGACCGTTGACCAGTATGGCTGTGAGATGCTGGTCAGACGCAAGTTTGAGAAGTACCTATCCATGCAGAATGTCAGTGCCAGTAAGTTGAGATGCCATCTACAAGTACAGGGGGGTGTTTCACAAAGATCCTAAGTCGAATTTAACTCTAAGTTGGATTTAAAAATTATAGAAAAAGCCATTTGTAGCCTCAAATTAAAATATATTCAAAAGCGAAAAATCAAGTATTTTAGATTTTTTTATAAATTCCACATCAAGAACATGAAATCTTCTTGATGATAGAAAATATGAATGATTTGAATCAACATTTTATGTCTTTAAAAATAATTTTATAGTTGCTAACGGCTTTCCATAATTCTTAAAAACAACTTAGAAATAAGTTCAACTTTGGACCTATGTGAATCACCCCCCCCCCCCCCCCCAGTTTCCACTGATTCAGATTGATGGTATAGTCTGTGTCCTCTAAGTCAAAGAACAGTATTTGATGTCCCTTAATAGATATAGATCAGTATGAGTGCCAGATGCTTGTCAGACAAAAGTGAGACCTGGGCCCCCTCTCATAAAGGGTTACGATTGATCCAAATCAATCATAACTCTTTACCAGATGGGGCCCAGTACGTACATGTGTCTACAGGTGTATGCAACATGTCAATACCAGTAAGTTCTATGATTTGAAAATATCTACAGCCACAACTTAAAGATTGTAACGTGCCTTTCTAGATGGTATTGTCAGGGTCAAAGAACACAATTTTTTCTAATTTCAATTGATAGAAAATATGTTTGCTGTGCAAATTTCAATGAAATGATAGGGTCTCATTTTGAATTTTCTTTGAAAGAAAGAGCTAACACAGACCTGCCAACCAGTAAAATTTAATCGTTTTTTGTATGATTTTTAGAAGAAAATACGATAGTACAATTTTTTATTTTGTTTTATTTTTCTTTTGTATTTTGTATGTGTGTGTGCCATTTTCAATGTCAAAATGCCCATTCTGTCCTGTAAAGTAACGTACGAGCATCTGACATGGGCAATTTGGGGATGTTCATTCGTTCATCGAACACACCAGTCATGACGAAATCATGCATATTCAACCAATGATCCATACAAAAATTTGTTCCTGTATGTAGGAACTGTATTCAGAGGCATTGATCCATGTTTGTTTTTTAAAAATACAACTTTTGGGACAAAATAATACAGTTTTTGAACTCCAAAGGTAAGCAGGTCAGCTAAAAGGTCTGTAACCCATGGTTTCCAGGAACTGGATGGTTCAATAATAATAGTAAAAACGGTGCTTTTTACCGAAGTCTCTAAGGTAATAAAAGTCTCTCAGTTTCTGTACTAAGTCGATAGATGTGAGAAAATCAGCAGTCAACATGCCGGGGAAAAAAAACATCCCCTGTAGGAATAGTGCTAGACAATAGGCTGTGATGCCTGAAAAAAGATGATTGTCAGCTCCTGGTTACTAATCCGAACATGGGAGCACGTTTCCTGTGCTTTGGATGAAAAAACAGGAAAATCATAAAAATCAGAGCTGTGAAAGTTCGAAAAGCCATGAAACAAGAAACTTGGCAATTTCACACCTGCGATACTGTAATGGAAATCTGATACACTATGATGTATTATAAGGACTTCTCTCCCATTTGTTTCTGTACACAAAATAAAAGTATCACTTTTCTCAATTTTAATGACTGAGCAGGCTGTTTTTCTTTTTTTATTGGAGGACAAATGACAATTTCCTATTTATGGTAAGGTGGAAAGTTGTTATGATGAGGACATAGGGACCATGAAAATTACCTTGTTATATTGGTTATAAGAAAACAATCAATCAAATAAAAATAAGAATGTAAAGAGCTGGGACCAGCAAAACTATCTTGTTATATCAGGTATCACATTGGACCAGAGTTCTTTAAAGCCCCACTGTCCTACTTGTAGCTACTTGCTCCCTCTATATAGAAAACTTCCCCAATCAGTGCCTGTTGATCCCCCATGATCCTCTTTTTCTTATGATAGTTGAGAGCTGAGTTATGAGATAGCCACCTGTCAGTGACCTCGCGGTGTGGTCAAATCGCTTCTGGCACAGTAGTATTGACGGTCTTTAAAGCATTTTCCGCTTTATAACCTGGGTACAGTCTGGAGGGAAATGTTACCTAGGCGACAATAAAATTTAGGAGCGCTGAATCACGTCCCATCACGTCCCATCACGTCCATATAAGGCACATCCTTTCAATGATGTACAGTGTACAATGTATGTATGTGCCACACAAACACACACACTATTATCGTGTGATAGCACTTAGAATACGTGATGCCAATTGAATTGAAGGTTGAGAGGGTCGAAAAACAATGATGAAAAATGATGATTTTTTTTTTAATTTTTATATTTCTCATTCTTTTGAGTCCCATGTGGAAGATCATTAGAGCGTGTGTGTGTGTGTGTGTAATTGGGTTTTTACAGACGTCTATCAATCATATATGATTATTTACATCTGTGGACCGACCTATAACGTCACCATCTGTAAGTAGTGACTAAGTTTCAAACCTGCGTCCTTGGCTGAATCAGTTTGTAACTTCCATTGTTAGCTGGATCTCAGGCAGACGTCACAACCCCCCGTTTAATGAGAAAGATTGCTTATGAAATGCTCTCTTATCTCAAATACAGTATGACAAGAAATGCACGCAGTTGAAAAACTAAGCACCAGATTTCTATCCCACATATGTTAGTGGAGACCCATATACCTATATTTAGGGCTTTTCATTGTTTATAATTTTCATCAAGATTACGTCAATTTGATGACCCCACACACTCACAATACACAATTTTACTGACTTACTGTTTGATCGGCCATTCAGAAACAATTTGCTTTGATAGTTTCTTTCACAATGCATTGCATGACTTACAAATATGATAATATGAATATTTGTATGTACAGAGTGTATTCCGTTTATGGACATTGTTTCATATTTCGTAGTTGGTTAGAGAGCTGATTAGCCACCATGCTAATGTTTGACTGTAATTTAATATTTCTCACAGTTCGTGTGATTTGTGTGGTGGTGGATATAGTAATATACAAACTTATAACAAGTATTGTAGACATCCTGCATCTAGAAAAGACCAGTCCTTAAAATCACCTTTAAATACTTCATTATGATGTTTTTCTTATGTATATATCCTGTTATAATTTTTGATATTTTCTTACAATGTATAATATGTTATGTGTATACTTGTTAAGGGGTCATTTTCAATAAGCCGAATAGTGCTTTTCATGATCCAGCCACTATTATTCTTATGTATATGTTATTGATTTGTAAATTGTTTTTAAAGTGAAAATAAATTGATCTTGATCTCTTATCTCTAGGACGTCAGGTGCCTGTCGTTACCGTGGTGGTGGAAGGTGGAGCCAATGTGGTTCGTACAGTACTAGCCAACGTCAGCGGGGATCCACCTATACCCGTCGTAGTCTTTGATGGAACGGGGAGGGCAGCAGATATCATCGCATTCATGCACAAGTACAGCAATGATAGTGGGTAAGCTAGAGGTTTCTTTTTATTCACATACTGAATATCATGACTTTGCCAAGTTAGAATCCAATCAAAGTTCCAGCTAATTCAAAAGGAAACGCAAATGGTTTTGAATTCAAATTTTAGTTTAAACCTGAGCTCTGTCTTATAAAGAGTCGAGTTCGATGGTACGGGTAGGGCAGCGGATATCATCGCATTCATGCACACCTACAGCAATGATAGTGGGTAAGCTAGAGGTTTCTTTTTATTCACATACTGAATGTACTTTGCCAATTAAGTTAGAATCCAATCAAAGTTCCAGCTAATTCAAAAGGAAACGCAAATGGTTTTGAATTCAAATTTTAGTTTAAACCTGAGCTCTGTCTTATAAAGAGTCGAGTTCGATGGTACGGGTAGGGCAGCGGATATCATCGCATTCATGCACACCTACAGCAATGATAGTGGGTAAGCTAGAGGTTTCTTTTTATTCACATACTGAATGTACTTTGCCAATTAAGTTAGAATCCAATCAAAGTTCCAGCTAATTCAAAATGAAAGGCAAATGGTTTTGAAAGCAAATTTAGTTAAACCTGAGCTCTGTCTTTAATATAAAGAGCTGCATTCGATCCAACAGGGTGTTGTGACGTGCGCCTGTAATCCAGCTCACAATGGAATTACAAACTTAATTCAGCCAAGGATGCAGGTTCGAAACTGATCGAGTCACGTCTTTCGGTTGGTGACGTAAAAGGTCGGTCCCCAGACGTAAATAATCATATCTGATTGATACACGTCTGTAAAAACCCAATTACACACACACCTGAATAATTGCATGTCCTCCATTGAATCACACCGTCATAAAAATCTCTTTAGTACAGACGGAGCAATGATTGGTATCAAGATGTGATTGATCTGAATTAACCAGGGCCCTTTTTCACAAAGCCTTTTTTTCAATGACAATTGACAAAAACCAATGACAAATCTGCTGATTACCAATCAGAAGCAGGGATTTCAGTAGTTTATAACAAAAACTGTCATTTGTCACTGATGACAAGTTTTGTGAAATGGGGCCCTGGTTCATCTTAGTCCACTGTTTCCATTGCTCTATGTTGATCATATTTTCTTTTGTTAGCAGATAGTAGAGGTGTCGTAGTTGAGTGATTTGAACCTTGACTGAAAATATAAAGGTCATTGGTTCAATCCCCGACGTGTCACTGTCATTAGGCAAGGCATCAATCTACATTTTCCACTCTATGCCCGGGAGAGAAATGGTTGACCTGGTAGGATGACAATAACCTTTGTGATAGTAATTGCTATATGCCCTCACAGGGACCATAAGGTGGGAATACTCCCCAGGGAGTGGATATGGTGCACATTGTGCATGAGTGAAGCTGTATATTTCAGTGAATGAGATTTTCAGCACATTATGGGTTTGTTTGCATTTGCTTTTACCAGTTTACTCAGACCTGGTTTTGTACAAAACGGCTACCGGTTCTTCTCATATTTTTGTCTTTTCCAGGACGTTATCGGCTCCGCTGAAAGAGCAGCTGCTGGAAACGATCAAACACACGTTTGATTTCACACTCGTACAGAGTGAGACGCTTTACCACGAGCTTGAGCAGTGTATGAAGAACAAAGAAATGGTGAGTCACTTGTCATGTCATAATAGTTTACTATCAAAACCTGTTTGGAGCCAGAATGGCATTAACTCTGTGTGATATGATATGAGTTAATGCCCTTCTGGCTCCAAACAGCAGGAGGCATGATGGCTCGGTGGTAGAGCAGTGATCTCATAACCGGGAGGTCCTGTGTTAAAAACCAAGTCGTTGTGCTATTGCCCTCTATGGTCGCAGTAAAAATATGACATTAATCCTCATTACCAAGTCCCTTAGAGAGGACTTACAAGCATAAACATGCTTTCTTTATAGCAGTCAGCTAAAACAAACATTCAGACAATAACATCTCCTTGATCAACACACTAAAAAAGGCAGTCTAGAGACTACAAATTGGACTACTAATTGTCAAGTCTATGATCATTACCATGAAGATAAGCAGTCAAATACAGGTAACAGATTATCAACAAATTATCAGCAAGTGGGAAACAATATGGAGGATTACATGCTCCATCTATTAGCAGAAGGAAAATGGAATATTAAACAAGAAAAAGAATTCAACCGAATGTTTTTTAACTTCATCTATTGTAAAATGGCAGTTATACTATCCCATTCTGGTTCACCGTGTATGCTACTGTGATCGTAGAATCATTCTTTAGGTAATCAATGTCCAGAAGACTTTGTAATTGCATTTTTTTTAAATCTTTGCAGATCACTGTATTCTGCTTGGGTACAGAAGGAGTTGAAGATTTTGATCTTGCCATCCTGACCGCTCTCTTGAAGGCCCAGACCAAGTCCTACTCGGACCAGCTCAATATGGCCCTATCGTGGAACAGGGTGGACATTGCTAAGAAACAGATCTTTGTGCATGGTAGAGACTGGCCGGTAAGTGCTTCCAAATACTTTCCTGATATCCATGTAAATGATGGGCCCTACTCAAGGCCTGTCTTCATCAGCTTGAGTTTGCCAAATAACCCGCTATTTTAACTATCTCGATCGCAAATTAGCCAGTTAATTTGAGTCTTCATCAGCCCGCAGTTGCAATTAGCGGGATAGAAAACATCCTGAGAAATCTTGGTCTCATTTCCGAAATATCCCGCTATTTGGAAAAAAGCGTGCTAATTTGCGCCCGTCTGAGCTAGTTTGTGATGAACGTATCAGTCTGGTGAAAATGCAGTTTTGAGCTTTGGCATAATATCACAAGTCTGAAAATAGCAGGTTTTTGGCAAACTGGAGCTGATGAAGTCAGGACTGTAAAAGACACGTCACACCAAGGACAGCATGTTACCAATTGTGGTTTGGCACATCTATTTTATGTCCCATAAATACACTGATTTATTTTAAAAGCAAAAAAAAAAACTTTCTGCAGAACAGGAGCTCATTTTTTTTAAATACCAAAGGTTGTTTGACTCCAGGGTCCTGTCTTACAAGAGTTGGCAAACTCGAGCTGATGAAGACAGGCCTTCAGTGTGGGCCTATCTTGGCTGGACATTGCTAAGAAACAGGTCCATGATGGACATTGGCCAGCCGGTCAGTCAATTCCGGAAGTTACATTGTCAACCGGTATCCACCTGCCCATTATATCTTTCATGTCTAATTTCATCTCCTTTTATCCTTTCATTCAAGTTGTATTCTGTTCTTCAGGTTTTCCACATAAACAGCTTACTTATCTGGAGTCATTGTCTTGTTACATAACCGTTTGTCTAATTATTTGGCAGTGGTCCCTAGTTTTGATTTTGAGTTCCGGCTAAAAAGTGGGATCAGCATCAAATATGACCCTGGTCCTTATGCAGTTTTCGTAACACATCAATATATTGTAAGATGTTTAATATTGTTTGTTTTCTTTGTATTTCTTGTATCAATAATATACAATACACATTTAATTTTATAGTTTGAATGATATTTTTCTTATGAAAGAGAGTTGGTTATATACACTTAAATCAAAACTTCTTAAAAAAAAAAAAATTATTAGAATATGAGAGATACATGTGGGGCATTATAAAAGTTGGAGGTAATCTCTCCAATCCTGTAATTTCAATCTTGCTTGGGTAGGAGAGGGTTGTAAAATTTTGAGATTTTCTTTTTAATATAGGAAGGAGTTCTTGACCAGGTGATGATGGATGCGCTGACCAACAACAAGGTGGAATTTGTCAAACTTCTCAAAGACAATGGAGTCAACATGCACAAGTTCTTGACCGTTGCCAGATTAGAAGATCTCTACAACACGGTATTAATTTCATTTCATTCATTTAATGAACAATTAAAACCCCACTGTACTACTTATAACTACTTGCGCCCTCTATATAGCAAACAATGCCTAATCAGTGCCTTTTTCTTATGTTAATTGAGAGCTGATTCAATGAGATAACCACCTGTCAGTGACCTTGCAGGGAGGTCTAATTCTCCCTGGCCCCTCCCCCTCTGTATAGCAAACAATGCCTAATCAGTGCCTTTTTCTTATGTTAATTGGGAACTGATTCAATGAGATAACCACTTGTCAGTGACCTTGTAGGGAGGTCTAATTCCCTCTGGCCAAACTAGTGCAGACAGGCTTTAAATGAATGTATGAAAAGGACTTACAGCAGTATTTTAACCATTTTGCGACAATTTTTTCATATTTTGTGGTTTGGCTCAATAACATTTGGTTCAGAGCCTTAAAAAATATACCAGATACACGAGTATCCGAAAGGGCACAAATTTCTGCACACACTGCATCCATTTTTGTTTCATGCCTATACTGCATTTGATGCTGGGAATTTTAAAAATAAAAATTAAATTTGAGATCTTTATATTGCCAATATTGAGAGATTAAAATTATTGTTTTTTGATCAAAACTGGCCATTTAACTTTTTTTATCCAACATTCTCGCTCATGTATATTCCTTTAAAAGACATATTGCACTTATTCTATCATTGAAGCAATAAAAATTAAAAATTGTTGCCAATTTGAAGAACAAATTAATTAAGACCTAAAAAATAAATTTTGTCCTTAAAGGGTTAAAGTATTATTCCCTCTTGGGCTCTGTATAAATATTTATGTAAAAATGAGATCAAGCAAAGGGATCCTGATATATCTCTTAATTAATGACAATTAATAATTAATGACAATTTGGAAATGAGCCTGAAAGAAAATTGCTTTTATTATGTATCAACATTAGACAAAGAGCACATGATTTTTGCACAGCTGTATGTGTATAGTGACCCAATGTTGTGATGATTTCTTAAAGGGATCGTTTAACAATGTTAAATCTGAGATACACGGCCCTACGTGTTATCAGTGTCTGTGATATGGTGTAATATTGAAGCCCTAAAAAAATTGCGCTTCAAAATGATCAAGAAGTGCCTCAAAAAAGTTAAAATCTTTAAGTGACCGGTTTTACCATACTCGTTTTCTTCAATAGACTGTAGTGTTATGAAAACCGTCAGGCGAACGGTTTTCAAAATTTGTAATTCCAATCATAAATATCTTGATAATCAGACAGGCGATCGGCTTGTAAAAGTCATGGGGTTCCTGAGTGACCTAAAGGTTTATAATTATCATTGCATCATGAGCTAAATCCAGAATTTTATTTCAAAATCTGAGACAAAGTTACCGGATCCCTTTAATACAGGTAATGACCCCCAATATTAATCTCAGAACCAAGCTGTAATGTATGTATAGATGTACACTGTTAAATCAAATTTAGTTTACCGATACTTATGACAGAGTGGTTTGAACTAAAAACTAGCTTGGCATTTGATAATAGTAATTAAAACCAATCTTATGTTTCCTGTGTGTATATTCCTTGTCATTTTTTATATCTTGATCCATTGTACCCTTTTTTGTATCTATACAGAAACAAGGTCCAGCCAATACACTGCCATATTTGGTCAAAGAAGTCAGAAAGGTCAGCTATTGTGGTTTCTTTTTTTCTCCTTCACATGACCTTGTTAATTATATTGTGACATGCTCAGGGAGTGCCCATTCATCAAGCCCCTGTGGCTTTTACGGATGCACCTTTTTCCATCCTATTTTATTAATAGATTTAATCATGTCTTCTTTTATCTTCTTTCTTCTTTCTTTTTCCAATGTATATATTTTTATATTTCAATGTATTTTTCTTTGCCTATGTGTTACAACAATGTATAATGTCATTTTTACAATGATTGAAATCAAATATAGTTAAATTCAATTCAACCTTCATTTTGTTTACGATATTGAAGAAAAAAAGTGTTGCTATGTATTAAATACAATTGAAGAAAATTACAGTCACTTTTGCTGGAATACAGCTTACAGTGAAAAGCAAGTTTTTACCAATGGTTATCATATTTTACTATTCTTTAAAATTGTCCATTAAAGGTACTATGTCCCTTTTGCAGCCAACCTCAAATGCTGTAGAACTTTGCAGGAATTATGAATATGTCATGTATGTCCTATCTGTGAAATTTAAACGTTAGCAGTGTCCTCATATTCAAATTATGCAAGGAAACCCGTTTACTTGCTAGACTTCACTGTCAGACACTATTGAGTGACTGACTGGCCTTTTTTCTTCTTTGCTAATAACATACATAAAAAGTGTTGTAAAGGGTACATGAGCATTTGTCTACATCAATAACCCACTTCTTGTGACGGCCAAGATTAAACTGATTGAATCTTTGCGCAGCATAAAACGTAGGACCATTCGGTACAATTGTCTGAAAATCAAGACTATTACTTTTGGGCTCTATAGCCCTAAAGTCGATTTGACAACTAATAGTCATAATTTTCCCACTTAAAGTCATTTTCAAGCCCCACCTTTTTTAGGGAAGTTCTAAATTAGTATTATCTTTCAAATGCAGTTGGAATTTCACTTTTTCATTTTTTTGGCCTGCAAATGGGACATAGTACCTTTAACAAAATATATGTATCAAAATTTTTTTTTTTTTTTTTTTTTTTTTTTTATTATAATAGAAATAAGCAATTTTCTTATAATGAGAACCAGGATGTAGAAGAATTTGTCTACTCATTACGTGAAATTAAATTAGAGAGAGAGAGAGAGAGAGAAGAAAAAAGAGAGAGAGAAGAAAGAGAGAGAGAAGAACAAAAGAGAGAAACAGAGAGAGAGAAAAGGAGAAAAAGTGAGAGAGAGAGAGAGAGAGAAGAATAAAAAAAGAAAAAGAGAGAAGAGAGAAAGAGAGAAAAATAGAGAGATAGCGATGGATTTTGAGATGAGAAAGACAATGTGCCAGAGAGTGAAAAAGAGATAAACATGACCCTTAAAGTGTAAAGTGAATAATGTGGCCTAATTTTGCTCGTTACAGCACAATCACCAGCTGTTGAAGTACTCCCTGTACGACATGGGTTTAGTCTTTGAGAATCTTATGGGAGGGACTTATCAATCAAGCTACACAGATAGAAGGTTTAAAGCACTACACCAGAATACACTTAAAAAGGTAAGCTTCATCATGGAAACGATAGTTAGACTGGGACCCGTTTCACAAAGCCCTTTTTCAATGACAAATGACAAAATTCAGTGACAAATCTGCTGAAAACCAATCAGAAGCAAGGATTTCAGTAGCTTGTAACAAAGACTGTCATTATGTCACTGATGACAAGTTTTGTGAAATGGGGCCCTGTTGATCATTGTGTTGTGGTCCAGTGGATAAGTCACCGGACTGTGAACCACAGGGTTCCAATCCCTGCTACAGCATTAACGTCCTTTTGCAAGACATTAATCTACATTTGCCACACTTGACCCAGGTGAGGTAACAGATACCTGTCAGGAATTCCTTAAAGTTATTATGGCAGCCAAGGTAATATTTGTGGAGCACCTGGGCCCCGTCTTACAAAGAGTTGATATCAATCGCAACTTATTTGCGATTGATATCAATCATAACTATGTACACAAGAGATAGGAGACTGCAAAGTTGCGATTGATTGGAGGATGTGCGATTGATTTGGATCAATCGTAACTCTTTGTAAGACAGGGCCCAGGAGTGTCAAGTATGACAGAGATAAGCGCTAAACATGAATTCTCTATTATTATTAGTAGTAGAAGTAATATTATTATATAATATCATTTCCAAGTAATTGATCAATTTCAATTTTTCAATTTCATTTATTTCCACAGATTCATAAAAGACAATGTAAATTACAATCAAATATAAAAGCATTACAACAAAAGATGAACCTGCAGAGGGGGTGATCAAAAACCACAGAGGTTTATCGGGGATCATCCCCTGATCAAAGCTCTTTACTGTGTATTATTACAACAGTGAATCATTTTAGATATATTTCCAATGATAAATATTGAGTGTTCCATTCTACTGCAATCAGATATATTTGAACTGAATTGAATTTATCGAATTAAATTTATTTATTGTCATGCACAAATAAAAGGAAGGCATACAAATCATCTTACGACTCACATTTGCATTAAATATAACAATACATTAACATATCATAAACAAATACAAATAACATAAATAACATAACAATGTGATAAAAATCTAATCTCTCTGTTGAGAGCCAGAGGAATGCCAACCCTTATTATTTTGTACTCCCCTGGCTCCCACCAGACAATACTAACTTAAATACATTCTTGAAAATGTACATGATAACAATCAATGACATATAAATAGAACAAATGTCAACAGAGCCAACGTTGGATCATCCACATTTGATTTTTACGTTCTAATAATTTAGGGTTTATCTTTCACCTTGCTGATGGAGCGAGAGGTCTCGGACGGCAACGTCCCTCCCATTGACCGCTACATGAAGACCTTCCCCTTCCCCTTCAACGAGCTCTTCATCTGGGCGGTCCTCACCAAGCGACAGGACATGGCCTTGTTTCTATGGCAACAGGATGAGGAGGCTCTGGCCAAGGCGCTGGTTGCGACGTCGCTCTACCGTGCTATGGCCAAGTCAGCGGAGGTCATTAACCTGGACGCTGATATCAGCGGAGAGCTGAGGAGATATGCTCAGTAAGTGACATCATTTAGGATATCTAGAGGTATTTGACAAAGCATGCTATGATGGAATCCTTTGCCAAAGCTTCAAACCAGAAATATTGCATTGTTAGAGACAGACTCATTTTTAATCAAAGTTGATTCGAATTAGTTTCAACTGAAGATATTTGTGTATCAGCCTTCCATATCAATAGCTGGTGTAAGGCTTTAATCTGCTCATTAAGCAAAAAAGCAAAAAGGAATGACTACTGCATCTACTCTAAATGTTTTTTTAATGCAGTACAACACATCTTAATGTAGTCATATTCATTCCGAGTATTATTATCCTTCTACATTATGCAGATAATCAGTTCCTGCAGATAAATGTTTGTTTATTTATCATTGAAACAAGCTACATGAAAATAGGGTCTACAGGTGTAGATCTCAATCTCAAGATGTACCCAAATATCACTGTCTTATTTTGTACAGCGTTAAGCAGTTCACACAAGTCTTTGAGAATACAATCAGTCTTGAGATCCTTTTGATACATGTATAATGACACATTCATTTCCCCTTCCTTCCTTCCAGGGAATTCAATGACCTGGCCATGGACCTGTTGGATCAGTGCTACAAGGAGGACGAGGCACTGACCATGCAACTCTTGACCGTTCAGCTGGACAACTGGAGCAAGCATACCGGTCTGAGTCTGGCCGCCATGGCCCAGCATACCAAGTTCATGGCTCACGCGTGCTGTCAGGTCTTACTCAATGATCTATGGCATGGTGGTATGCAGGCGCAGAAGTACATCAACATCAAGGTGAGAAGGACAAGGCGGAACTGTAGATGGATATTTTAAGAGAAGGTTGAGTTCTTGGAAGAGGTGAAAAATTACTTTGTGAGCGCTTTCATTGTTATAATGCGGTGTCAAAGAGTATCATCGAAAAAATGATCCCTGAAAAGCATGGCTCTTCAAATGCATTCATAATCTAAAGATGACATGTAGTCCCATATACATCTTTCTGTGTACAGTGCCTGTTACTTTTACCAAGAATGGGGCAAATTCCTTATCATTTTGATGATTTCAGAACCTTGCAGTACACACCAATACTTATATGCTAGATGATCAATCTTTTCTGATTGATTCCACACCATTTGTTTCACAATGCAATTGCATGACCAGAACTCAAATTTATCTTTAAGAAGTACATCAACGTCAAGGTGAAAAGGACAAGGTTGAACCGTAGATGGGTGATCAAGGAGGGAGTTTTAGCCCTGGGGACTATTTGCTCACCTAACAGGAATGATCAACACATACATGGATATTTTGAAAAGATTATATCTGTATGAATCTATATATCTTTTTTCGGCAACAAATTTCCTTATACAGTAGGCATGCGGTTGCACCATGTGAGAGAGGGGGAGGATTGGGGAGTCCCGAAAAGGACTCTCGGTAATCTTTCTTTCTTGAGTGTGTGTAGTCCTGAAAAAGACTGTTGGTTATCTTTCTTAGATTGTAGTTCTCAGGAGAACTATAGTTCCGGTTGGAGAGGATGAATGGTAGGAGCGGCTCGACGTTTCGAACAGGTCGACTATCCGTTATCAGGAGTGGGGAATAGCAGGCATGTGTGAGCTTAAGTCACCGGGGTGCGGACGTTGGGGTACTGTACGTGACCGTGTGGGCTGTAAAATGTTTCCTTTGCAATTAACATCGTGCAATCTTCCAACCACTTAATTTCCTGACATATTTGAAATTTAAGAAACTTTTTTTCATGGGTTAGAATTTTACAACATCTGTGATATAGTTCTATCACGAGTATCATTTTGATCTGCAAGCCTTCCAAGCCCAAACTTTAAAGAGCTTAATTGTTTCATAACAATGCATATACCTCGGCTATGCCTAATAACAGTTCCGATTGATTCAAATAGATTTCAAATTGATACATGTATCAACCTCAACTCTGTACCTCAGAGATTGGAGTATGTAAGTGTGAGATTGATTGGAGGACTAGTGATCATTCTGGATCAGCCACAGCTTGTTATAAGACAGGGCCCATATGTAACAAATGGATTGCCATTTTAGTAATAACATCTCTCACCCATGTGAAGTACCCATTTTGCAAAAAAAAGTAGCGCAACACACTCATCATCAATAGTGATCTGTCAGTGTCTCCCCAAGTACCTCAGTCTTGAGCCATCCGTTTCAGCGTTTCATATCCTGTTGCTCCACATTCTTCGATTGAATCATCTAGAAAGCCTTTAAGAGGTCTTCCGCCCTTCTTCTTTCCATGTAGACGACCTTTTATGACTCTGATCATCATGCCGCATTATGTGTCCAAGCCATTTTTTCTGTCTCTCTCTGATCATTTAAAGCAGCACCCGCTTTTCTTGAGCTTGATGCAACACCTCTTCATTCGCAATACACTAGCTAATAATGATGTTTCTCTTTGTTGCCATCTAGGTGATAACCAGCCTTCTGTTCCCTGTCTGTATCTTCGCCATCGGATTCAAGAGCACGGAGGAGCTGCTCCTCATGCCCCAAACCCTGGAGGAACACATGCAGGATGTAGAGGATGCCGACAGGCCTTCCATTGAATCATCTACATCCTTCACTAGGTTACATAACATCAAGGAGGAGGAAGAGATTCCCATGGTAAGATCAGGATTTTTATTATGATTTGATAAGGTATTTATTAAAAACCACATGGCAGTTCAACAGTTGAATTGAGTGCATTACAAAGTAAATATGATACAATCAAAAAGAAATACCAAATTAGAAAGAAAGGAAAAAAGGGAGGAAAAAATGTTTATGATTTCTCTTCTTTATCTCCTGATTGTCAGTCAGGCTTTGTCTGCCATAGAATAGAGGGTCATGTCAGCAATTACATTTGGAAAATCAAAATTACATTTATACCCCCCCCCCCCCCCCCCCAAAAAATAAAAATAAATAAATAAATAAATAAATAAAAAAATGTAATGCTCATCGTTTACTAGGTTACATAACATCAAGGAGGAGGAGAAGATTCCATGGTAAGATCAGGATTTTTTGGGGTATGATTCCTTTTTTATCCTGATGGTCAGTCAGGCTATGTCTGCCATAGAATAGAGGCTAATGTCATTGATTACAATAGGAAAATGAATTGCAAGGCAATGCCAAGGATGAAAAGTACATTTGACCCCCCCCCCCCCCCCCCCCATGTCTGGACCAGTGACACATCTTATCCAAACATGTCTTTATTTCAACATACATGGTACTATATTCCAAACACTTCCTTAGCTTCTGAAGTTTGATCAGGAGGCCTCCTTTGTGCAAAAGACTTTTATTTCTTAAAATAGAAAGGATAAAACCTGACACTGATCCGTGACATTTGCTATCACAGCCATATTTTCCATGCTGTTTAGTTACCACCCTTTTTCAAATATCCAGCATATATTGAGTGTAATAAAAGATGACATTATACTTGGAAGGGGGTGATGAAGGGGTTCAAAGATAACGATGAGTCAAATCCATTGCAAGGAATTCTGACTTTGCTTTGCTTAGGTCTAATTGATATGAAACCTTCTATCGGAAACGAACCTCTTGTAAATTTCATGGAATCCCTATTGACCATTCATCAGCCTTGACCATTTATTATCCTTGACCAGTGAGTCATGATGAATTGAGGATACATCAAAGTGAAAAGGAGGAATCCTATTATCCGACATTGCAGCTGTAAACAAATAAAACAACAAGCAACTTTGAGTCACGTTTTGTGAGAATGCCAATGTGTGTTTCAAATGAACTTCATCTTTAATTTCCTGTAATGGTTATGATCCTCATTGCAACTGGTATTTTCCTTAAATAACAGAATCAGCAAATGTTTTTTTTAATGATTTAAAAGCTGAGGGGCAGAAGAGATAAGTAAAAAAAAATATGATTCTTTAACTGTTAATGTTGTTATTGTATTGAGGATGAAAGGAATATTGATTGATGTACTAAAGAGAGAGAGAGAGGGGGAGAGAGGGAGAGAGAGAGGGGAGAGAGAGAGAGAGAGAGAGAGAGAGAGAGAGAGAGGGTGGGGGGGGGGGAGCTAGGAAGAGAAACAGAGATGCATACAGAAGTCCCATTAAAGCATTGCCTCTATCATTCTGTATATACATTCATCTACATTTGCCACACTCTACCCAGGTGAGGTAAATGGGTACCCAGTAGGAAGAAATTCCTTGAACACTTGAGCCCCTTTTCATGGTAGCTTGGCTAAAGCCGGGGTAATGATCTCAGGGAGAACAGTATTAATACTGGTAAAGCTACCCTGGATAAACAAAAAATATATATATATTTTTTTTAAATTTATTTTCCAAGCAGTCCATGTATATTTCCAAGGAGAGGAAAGGCCTTCGTCAACGGCTTACCATGACATCCAAGGACATCGATCCAATGGATGGACCCTTGCATCCCCAAAAGTCAACTAGGACCACTGAGAAACGGCAGCTGAGTGGAGGGAAGAAGCTCTACGAGTTCTTCAATGCCCCCGTCACCAAGTTCTGGTCTTACACCGTGAGTTCAAACTGCTTTCTTTTCTGCTCTCTTTCTGCTCACTTTCTTTCATCACTTATAACAATATCAGTGCTATCTAGAAATACAGATTTGTGCATCATCTGGGCCCGTTGCATAAAACTTACCATTGATGGTAACTTTGCCAGCAATGGCAACTACCATGGTAATAGGGCTCAACAGCCAATCAAACTCAAGGTTTCCATGGTAGCTGCCATTGATGACAAATTTAGTTACCATCAATTGTAAGTTTTGTGCAACGGGCCCAGCTCAGGTAATGGAATTGACACACTTTTCTGTTTTTATAAATCGACTGTTCATCTGTCTCCTTGCATTTTGATCTTCTAAAAGAATGTTTATTTTGAAGGTGAACAATTATCGCACAGAGAATTGCTTTAATCCAGACTGTATCATTTCAGGCCATATCATCCATTTTCCTTTATATTATTCACACTGTACATGTATTTACACCCTGATTTTGTACTTCACTTTAATCTTTCAGTATGATACATGTGTTTGATGAAGATCCTGCTAATGTTGTACCCAAAATGTTTTCATTCTTTATCACTACTCATAATCGTGTACCCAGATTTTATACCTCATTTTCATGTTTCGGTATGACAATTATATTGGATGAACACCCTTTTATAATGCTATGAATCTGTGTTTCTCCATCTTGCATCCAGATTTTACACCTCATTTTCACGTTTCGGTATGATGATTATGTTGGATGAACACCCATTTATAATGCTATGAATCTGTGTTTCTCCATCTTGCACCCAGATTTTCTATGTAGTGTTCATGTTCATGTATAACTATGTGTGCCTGTTTCGGATGGAAGCAATGCCCTCGTTCTTCGAATGGATCGTCATCCTCTACATCATCACCACCGGCATGGAGCACGTCAGAGAGGTAAACCAGCCTGTTGATATGTGGTTGTCCTCTTTCAGAACTCAACTAAAACATACCTATTTCAGATTGCTTACAATTAGTCACTGCTCTTTTGTCTTCCCCAGTTAGAATCATGAACATACATTTGTTTGTGGTTTTTCAGTCTCATCAGCGCCTTTGATTAGGCAACTAGATATTTGCGCTTTATAAATTCCTGGATTGGATTGGATTGGATTGTTTTCTTCTGGGCCCTGTTTCATCCAACTTGAAATCAATTAACAAATGCCAAATTTCTATGATAAAATTTGCTCTCAGCCAATCAAATACCATGATTTCAGAAACTTATGGCAGGAATTAATTCCTTGAAATGCTAGAGCAACGTAATGGCAACACAGCTAAAGCCGGGGTAATAATCAAGTTTGGGAGCGCTTAGAGACTTGTAATTGTAATTCGCTATATAAAAGCTTATTATTATTATTATTATAACAATCATTGTAACTTGTTATTGATAACAAGTTTCATAAAACAGCATCATTTTCTCTCGTCTGAACAATGTTACCAAGTCCCTTTAAAGTTTGAAGCAATTTTGTAGAGAGTTCAGTTATAACGTCTCTTTCAAAAGAGATTCACTATTCACTATAGAGCAAGGACCAATCTAACCTTCAAATTTACCACTCATTTTAATATCTTTAGCTCATGTTAGCGGAGCCCACCAAACTCTCCCACAAGTTTCGTGTCTTCTACTCGGTGTTCTGGAACATCCACGACGTGATTGCCATCATAACGTTCATGACGGGGTTCATCCTTCGCATGACGCCTTCAACTCATCTGGAAGGCCGAGTGGTCTACTGCGTGGTGATTGTTCTATGGTATCTGAGGTTCCTAGAGATCCTCAGTGTGAGCAACTATCTGGGACCGCTCATCAACATGATCGGTAAAATGGTGAGTTGAATCTTGAGTATCACAAATAATTGTTGTATCATAGCAGGGGGTGTTTCACAAAGATCCTAAGTTGAACTTACCTCTCAATAAGGGAAAGCCATAAGCACTTTTGAACACATTTTGTACAAGTTATTTTAAAAAGCATAACAAATGTTGATTCAAATCATTCAAATTTTCAATTATCATGCGAGATTTCATGTTCTTGATGTGGAATTTACGAAAAGTAAAAAAATATTTGAATTTTCACTATTAAATATATTATTTTTAAAGGCTACAAATGGCTCTTCATAATTTGTAAGTCCAACTTAGAGTCTTTGTGACACACCCCCCCCCCCCGGTATATATTAAATGGTTATTTTAAAACCACTCGGCTTTTAGAATATGGGCTTTCGAGAGTTCTTAGTTGCTATTCATCACATTTGTTCTCACGTACATCAGAATTTACCACAATAAATCAATGTATCTACCTATTATTTGCTAGTTCATCTAAACTACACTACCATCGAGAACTCTTTAAAAACGTCAAATTCGCGCATGCCTCACCCCCATACATCGCCTTCCCAGGATTCATGTGCACATCGCACGCCCGCCATTCATCCTCTTTCTATTCTCGCCTACCGGAAAGACATCGTATACAGCTGAGTCACATTTAAAATCAAGGATTTTGTCCTTTTTTCGATAAGCTTAGCTCTTTTACGCATTGAATTCCGTTCCCATTTTAATTGCTATTAATTTGGTGGTGCGGGTTCCCAAGTCACATATTTAATTTTGCGGAAATTTGAGTATCATTTCTGTGCCGCATATTTCCTTGTTGAATTTGGATACGTGTACTTATTACAAGGACATTCAAGTTGCTCTGTTTAGGGCGTGCCATTGATCATTGAGCATTTAAAGTGTGCGAGAAGAAAATATATCGTGAGAAGTTTCCATTTTGGGGAGGGGATGATTGTTTTGAAGTCCTTGATTGGAATGCTCATTATGCAGCACCTGATGGTTTTTCTTGGGGAAGTTGGCCCATGATGGGGGTGATTCCATGGAAACTCATATAGACAAGAATGCCAACATAAGTACCGTAATTAACATTGTATAAACCGCCCTCGTGTATTAACCGCACCCCTCTTTTTCTGACTCTGTCGGCAGCAAGCCAGGTCCGTGTTAAAAAAAACCCACGTGGGAAGGCTTTTCTGCGAGGTGCAGCTGAATGTGTACTAGATCATCAATGTAAATTAAAAAAACAGAAGTGGACCTAGGATAGAACCTTGTGGTACACCGTGTGTAGGAATTATTATTATAAACTAAATATTGAGATCTATCAGAAAGATTACTTTCAAACCAAAATGACAGACAAATTCGAGTGTTGTTCTAGTTTCCTAGTGGAGAGTAAACACACTGATTTAGCTGGGAGACATTGCCAGGCATTTTTTTTTTTTTTTTTTTTTTTTTGGTGTACCGTTTATAAACCGCACCCCTGACTTTGAATTTTTTTCGGCGGCAAAAAGGTGCGGTTTATACACCGTTAATTACGGTAGTCAAACATTTTACAGCCATCCATCAAGCCTAATATTTCTAATACTTCTAATACTTTCTAAAACCTAATATTTCTTCCTTATCGTATATCTCTAGCTACGGGACATGTGCTACTTCCTTATAATTTTGATCATCATTCTGGTGAGCTTTGGCGTGATCCGTCAGTCTATCCTCAACCCAGACGTTGAGCCCTCGTGGTGGCCGATCAGAGAGGTCCTTCACGAGCCATACTGGATGATATACGGAGAAGTGTACGCTGGCAAGATCAATCGTAAGTTCTTGAATCCTAGCAGTAAGGATCAATCACAGGAAACAATATTGATTCATACATGATCTGTAATGGTTGTGTTAGCTGCGAGATCGATTGTAACTATATTTTGCTGAGAAATAAATGATTGAAAATGAAATCGATGATTGTAATGACTAGTCATCATCATTACAGCTTTCACATGTTCAGTATGGACCAACAATGAAAAACACAATGAAAAATACAAATGAAAGAAAGATTAAGATCAATGATTGGAAATAATCATGATAATGATGATAGTTATCATTACCCACACAGCCACCAAATGATTTGATTATCTGACGTACTGACTTAGATGCGCAGGACCCTGTTTCATAAAACTTGATATCAATAACAAGTTACGAGCTACTGTTATAAGCTACTGAAATCAAGGCACCTGATTGGCTGAGAGCAAATTTGTCATAGAAATTTAGCATTTGTTATTGATAAAAAGTTTTATGAAACGGGGCCCCAGGACTGTGTGTCTCCTTACTCCCCATATACAAATCATGCTCCATTCTGATCTGTCCTGGGCTTGTTGCTCTGCCTCTTGTGTGGATAATCCCACATTGCACCGAACTTGGTCCTGCCATCTCAATGGAGGGCGTCCCCGAGGTCTGCATCCATTAAAGTCATTCTGGTATGCTTGGTATGGTAGGCGGTGATGCGGCATGCCCACATGGGCAAACCATTTCAAGCAACGTTTGGTTATTTCTTCGCATATGGTGCTTGGGATGTTCAGCCTCTGCCTGATCTCTTCAAATTAATTGGGTTGAATGAATCATCAGTTGCGACTGAACAAGATTATATGATTATGTTTTATCTGCTGAATGAGTAGAGCACATGTTTGATTTAGCAGGGATACAACCTACCAAGTCTAGGGCCCTGTTTCATAAAACTTGTTATCAAGAACATGTTACAAGCTACTGTTATAAGCTACTGAAATCATGGCATCTGATTGGCTGAAAGCAAATTTATCATAGAACTTTAGCAGTTGTTATAGATAACAAGTTTTATGAAATGGGCCCCTGATTCCTCCAATTCCATTAAAAATAAGTCAGAAAAAACTCATTTGTACAACTATTTGTCAAGCAGAGAGCGTACATCTATAATGTTCCATTTTGTTTTGCATTGTAGCTCCATGTGGAGAAGGACCTGGCCTGGAGCCTTGTATGACAGGTTATTGGGTCGTTCCCGTAGCGATGTCCATCTACTGTTTGGTAGCCAACATCCTCATCGTCAACATGCTCATCGCCCTCTTCAAGTAAGTCGCCGGATTTATCCTTTTTTCTTTCCTTTTTTAAATTTTTATTATTATTTTTTTCTTTTTCTTTTTTGTTATCTTTGCTTTACATTATGCTATAAATGCTTTGGGAACTACGCTTGTACAAGGCCTAAGGAATTTATTTATATAGTTCCCCATTTCATTTTCTAAATTTGTTCATGAATTATTTTGTATCTTTTGTATTACCGGTAATGTAATTTTTAATTGAATTGAATCCTTTATACTCCTCTATGTCTCATTGGTTAAAAACGCATCATTGATTCTTTTTGCTACAAAGTTGATCAAATTAAATCAATTTTCAAATTGCTTTTCTTTCGTGATAACAAAATCAAAACATAGGAAAATCAAGCCATCTTAGATCATGATCAATGAATGATCTTTGGAAATTTTCGTCAGAAAATTTGCATCCAGCTTTTGTCTGCAGACATGAATCTATATGGATCATTATCATTCGGAATGAAAATAGGCTAAGCTTCGCTGAAAAGAAGAAAAAACAGAAGACTTCTTCAGTTTAAAAGCACAAAGCAAAAACATAAAATCCAACGAAATTGTATTCGATAAAGTTTTCCCCTTCTTTTGTTGTTAACCAGCACCACATTCCAGCGGGTGATGCCTATCGCCAATCAACTCTGGAAATTCCAGCGATACCACGTGGTCATGAAATACGAGCAGAAGCCCATCCTTGTACCGCCCTTCACAATCATCTACTACCTCTACTCCCTCTTCAAGTTTGTGGCCTGCCAGTGTAGAAAGTGTGAGAAGAGACAGAAGGATATCCGACTCAGTAAGTGGTTCTTCTTGTTTTCCATAAGATATCTTTCTTTGTTTTTGCTTACAAGTATGTGTAGACCAATTGCATGGAACTACAGTGAAACCTGTCTATAAAGACCACCCAAGAGAGACAAGAAAAGTGGTCTATATAGGCAGGTGGTCTTTATGTACAGGTTCATTTAGTACATGTTTCAATGAGGGCCCATTTTCAAGGGAAACAAAAAATGTGGCCTTTGTAGACAGGTGATCTTTCTATACAGGTGGTCCCTAAAGCAGGTTTGACTGTATATCAATAGCTCTGTTTGGAATGATTGTTTCATAGAAATGTAAAGTTTATCTGGATTTTAAAATAAATGGTTCAAAGTAACTTTAACCCTGTTGCAGTATGATGTGAGGATAAGGTGAACGTACGTAGCCTCATTGATTTTGAAATGACATAACAATAAACTTCAAACAAAAGTAAAATGACTTCATTCTGTTAAAAATCAAAGATTAATTAATTACGTTTGGATGTGTCGTAATTGTGAGACTCAAATGGGATATTTTTTTGTTTGATTGTTATTTCACAGAGCTTTTCCTTAGCAGAGAGGCAACAGATTCTGTTCGTGACTTTGAAGAAGGATGTTTAGAACTCTATCTCAAGGACAAAAAATTACAAATGCAGGTCTCTAGTGAAGAGAGACTACGAGAAATTGCTGACAGGTACAGTTTTTCTGACTTGCTCGTCTCAAAGTTTTGACAAATGATTGTGTTAAAGTGTTGATGGGTAGCATATTGCACAGAAATTGATAAGAGTTTAATGGCTCTTGAATGTCTTTAATGGATCAAACTGGGACTTTGATAATGATGAATTTGATTTGATTGATGATTCTGCAGATTTTGACAGCAAAGACTATTTTCTTGTTGCCATCAACCAGCCTATTCATGTATGAAAATAAAGTTCTCTTTGTCCTTTGTAATCCAGGACTGAGGATCAAACGTATCAACTGGAGGAGATTGTAGAGAAGGAGAACCTCTCCAAACTTGGTATGAGATCATTTGAGCGTAGACTGATGAGGGTGGAAGAGGCTACCTTCCAAACATCCAGGAACATCATGGACATCCGTCAGCTTCTCGTGACAAGCTTGCTGCCAGCTGAAAGCAATGAGAACCTTCTTGGGGTCCCTGAGTCGAGACTGAAGTCTGCCAGCGATGGCGCTCTCCATCACGATGCTTGGAACGGAGAGAAGGGTGCCAAGATACGACGATGGAAAGCAAGGAGCGGGGGCTCGTATCCACAAACGCAAAAACCAAAGGTGCACGATTTCGTAAATGCAGATATAGAGAGTCTTTTGCATAAAGACAGCGACCTGTTGATGAGAAATCCAGAAGTAAGTATAGAGGGGGTAAGCCCTCGGACAGGACGCAGGAAACTGGTGTCCAGTAAGAACTTTGATGATGGATCACTGGAGCTGAAAGCAGAGGGGGGAGTGTCATCGAAGGACAGTAGTGCGGACTCGGAGAGAGCGCTGATGCACCTTGACTCGCACAGTGCCGAGAGCAGCGGGGAGAGTGACCCTCGACCTCTGACCCCTGACAAGGAAGATGGCCTCAAGACATTCGGGTTTCCGATAACACCAGGATCCCCTAAGGTGATCCTTGAGCCAGGCAGGGTTGACATCAAGCGTAACCACAGCCACAAGGTCCTTAGACTAAGTACCTTTGAACGCTACCTGTCCATGGTGGCTCCTCATCAAGACATTGAGAACCCACCTCCAGGACCGGTCAGGAGGCAAGTAGGTGCAGAGTGTGGTAGGCCCAAAGACCCTGATAGACTACTCGGGACAACTGGAATGAGGCATATAGACTCTGAGAGTAACATGTCTGTGTACAGTACCGCCAGCGTTCAGGCTCCTAAAGTGGGAACCATGCAGCGCCCGATGCCCTACGTCTCCGCCCCTGTCTACTCAACCATTACCGATCATATTGATCTCAGCTCGGTGAACGCCAACCGCCTTCATGAGCTCGGAGCTTCCACATCCAGCACCGGATACATCTCCATGAATGACAATCTAGAAAACGATGTGCCTCAATCCCCGTCTCCTTACATGCGTCCGGGTACAATGGGCCTGGACTTCACGCCCTTCACCAGTCTGAGTATACGGTCCGAAACGCTGGGTTCGCCGACGAGACCCGACCACATGAGGGAGGTAGAGCAGGGGTGTTATGATATGATGGATGATAGCGACTCTGATCAAGATCATCATAGGCCTAGGACAGACATTGAAGATGAGGAGGAGAGTGGGATAGAGTTTGCCGTTCAGAAGTCATCCGGGACTAGTGAGGATAGCAGGGAAGAGGGGTCCAGAGAAACCACTTTCTAAATCATTGAAGGATTATCTTACTCCAGGGGGGTGTTCCCAAAACTTTTCATCAGTGACAAATGACAGTTGTTGTTATAAGTAGAGGATTATGTTATAGCTTAATTAACATCAAATTATAACATAATCCTCTAATAAGCTACTGAAATCCTCGCTTTTGATTGGTTATCAGCAGATTTGTCACTGATTTTTGTCGTTTGTCATTGAAAGAAGGCTTTGTGAAACGGGTCCTAGGTTTGCTTAAAATGCACTCAACATTAACCAGGACAATAAAAAAAGGACAATCTTGGAAAGAATATGAAGGCAAGTTAATAATTCATGATTATCAAACCTCTGACTAAAATTGTGCAATTTCTTAGGCTTGCAGAGTCGCAGAGTCTTGATACATGTATATGGCAAGGTCATGCTAAATGTAGGTGCCATAGTTTGCTACATGTATGCTGTGCTGCAGTCTGGTCCATCACATACATATATGTAAACTACAAGACTGAAATCCGTATCTGTCCTGTACAACTACTACTGCCTCTGAATATAATGACCAGCGAGTCTTACTTTGTGACTACATTAGCTGAAACAGTAAATGAATCGCTTACCAAAGTGTGTGATTAGTGTACAGAATGTTGTTATTGGGCGAACAATTATACACTACCCATATACAATTGTTGTTTAAAATATTTTTTTGAATATATAATTTTTCACTTGTCCTGTAAAAAAATGCATTATTTTTTTCCCCCCACGTTCACCCCCAAGAAATGTACATACTTGCAAGTGAGAGAATGTATATATCATTATAATTGTATTTTCAGATGGAATGTTTTTAAAGATTTTGAATATTCTGATATTTTATAATAAAAATATTTAGTAGGAGTTTAAAACAATGGAAAAAAATTAGAGATTGGAAATGCACTTGATGATTTGACTTATTTAAACAGAACACCACACATATTGCTATGCATATTTGCAATGAAATTAGAATGTGCAGTACTGTGATGTAATGTTTTGGAAAAGATGGGGACATTTTTGTGCAATGGATATGTATCAGGTTACAGCATTCTATGTCAAATCAAAATTTGCATAGAACATATAGAAAGTTTGATGATTGAACAAAGGTTTAATATGTAAATATATAGAGGGAGAGAGAGGGGGAGACAAAGAAAGAGGGAGAGAGAGAGAGAGAGAGAAGAAGAAAGAGAGAGCAGGAGAGAGGGAAGAAGAAAGAGAGAGCAGGAGAGAGAAGAAGAAAGAGAGAGAGAGAGAGAGACAAAGAGAGTAGGAGAGAGAGAGAGAGAGAGAGGGAGAAGAAGAGAGAGAGAGAGAGAGAAGTGGTAGGGAACTGAGGGGGGGGGGTACTGAGACAAGAAAGGCAAAAAAAGGATTTAGTCTTCTTTTCTTTTGCTCATGTTGAAATACATGTATATCCATAAGGAACACCAGCAAATTGGCTAAATATGAGATAAATCTTAAATGCAGAGAACAACAGATTTGATAGGCAACGTCATCTTTTCTGTAAAAAAGGATTCTTGGTGTTACAGTTATTTTGACCTGGATACAACAAACGAATTGAAATCAGCAATCTTTTAGCTCTTCCTTTTTCATTGTATGATGAAAGCTACATGTAGTTGTAATTACATACCCCTCAGGACCTTGGCAATGTAGGTGTAAGGCTGAAATTGAAATATGTGTCTTGTAAGCAATTTATAAATTGAGAAATATGACATAGAGACATTATATTTTGTTATGCATGTATTTAGTTCTTGTAAATGTATATTATGTACACATGTATTTAATATAATACAGTTTCTGTCACATTTACTACACCCCCCCCTCCCCTAATCTGTCTTTATTATTTCCTTTCCATCTGTGAGGATTATGATGGTTACATAATGCCTGACTGCCGGTAGTGAGTTAATAAGTGACGAGTAATGCGCTTGAACTGTCTGTGCAACCTTGAAATCTATTAATGGAACGCTTTAGTCAAACAAGGCTCTTCCTTCCTAGTGTTATAGCCGGGGGTGACTAAAGAGTTTGTGCCTGCAAAGATTGTTATCTGATATATTCAAGGAATGTTTATAAGAGAAATCTATATGAAGATATGAGATTCAGAATTTCAAACATTAAACCCTGTTCACACATGATTTGGTGACCCCCCTCCTCCCCCCCCCCCCCCCCCCAAGAAAACGGTGGCAACTTGAAAATAAAATGGCAAAACCATACTACACTGCACGTTACTGCATCTAAAAACACACACCTTATAACTTGTATCTTGTAGCACATCTTTCTTGCAGGCTACAACCTTTTGTTAACATCCATTGCTATTCATTAACATGAAAACTGGTTTTAACTTGCTACAATATTTTTTCATGTATGAATGAGGCTATAGGGTTCATGTTGAAAAGCTGGATTTCATATCAACAATAATGTTATACAGTAGGCTTACAGTTGCACCATGTGAGGAAGCTAGGGGAGGATTGGGAAGTCCTGAAAAGGACTTGGTAATCTTTCTTTGAGCTTATAGTTCTAAAGAAAACTATAGCGCCGGTTGGAGAGGAGTGGTAGCAGGAGGGGCTCAAACAGGTTAACAATCCGTCGTCAGGAGTGATATAATGTTGTAATATAATGTTGTAAGTGTGTGCACTCGGTTAAAGTATTCTCGTCTATTTTGTATGGTCTATGCAAGAATGACGACACAGTAAAAGAGCTTCCGCAATAACGACGACTAGTGCTTGTCTTGTCATAGATTTACTTTTTGATCTGCCGAGATCCAGAAGGGAAATGGCCTGTATTACTGAACAGATAGTTAACGTCCTTCTGGCTCGCAACAGATGAAGTTTTATTATAATGATATGAAATAATTTAAGTTCAAGAATCTACATGAGGTGGATTTCAATATTGGCTTTTAGATACATGTACAACTCATTAATGGATTATTGTTGCCTTCCATTAAGAAGCAGATGTTGGACTGCATTAGAGCTTAATATTAGAATAACCTGCTACTATCTTCAGGTTGACATGTAAGATGACTGTAATGATTTCATCTTGATCGGAGGAAGGACGTTGGATTGTAATGATGGTGAAATCAGAGAAAGATTACGTATATGTTTATTTGGACATATTATATTATATTTTATTCTATATTTTCACACATGATATAGATTATTTTGTGAGTTACATTATGTATCCTTGCCAAATCGAATCTAAATGCCTTTAAAGATATCCCCAACGAGCCAAATTGATTGTTCTTAACATGTTGAATACTGAAACAGGAGTTAACCCATAATGCTTGGGTGTGTGGACAATATGTATTATACCGAATTCAGATGGTATTCATTGGGTTAAAAAGTAAGGAAGTTTGATATTAAAATGTTTTACATAAATTTTATGTATCATTTCAGCTATTTTGTTGTGGAATCTAGGTGCTTTATGTACAAATTGGAGATTTTGTACGACTTAAAAAGTTTACTTAAATACCGTGGCTCTTTAAAATCAAAGGTCAGCAGGAAATGCTCAGCCAATGTGGAACTATGCCTAGTATTTTCAAAGGACACTTCTGTATTGTTGATAGTTGCTTTAATACAAACTTTTAAAATGCAAAGATTATAGTCATGCTCCGACCTACATCTATCAGATAACTAACTCGTGATTTTTTACTTCCCAAGAGGAAGGAAAGTGAAAGGAAATCGGTTACATACCGTTTCCTTGAACTTCTCTGTAGTGGTATTGCATGTTACAGTCTACCTATATCTGGTATGCAGTGCTGTAAACAAATTATATAAACTTCCCCAAGTTCCCCAGTACCTAATAATTTGAAATGCCAATATTAAATTGATATATATGTTCAAAACGCCTTTCAAATTTTGCACAACAGAACCAGGGCTTTATGATTAAAATTAACTAATATTTGAAACAACCTCCAGAACTTGATAATAAATAAGCAATGGGAGTGAAGTCAAGGTGTATCTTATTGTATGGGAATAAAAGTGTCTCCAACTTGAACAGGAAAGAATGTAGTATTTTAGAAACCATTGTTGCCCTTCAATGCTATGGATATGGTAGAATTCAGAATGTGTATGTTTAATATCAGTCAAAGTACGAATGGGACAGAAAAGTACTAGGCATTGGTTAACTCCACCTGTACCCTTGTTTATAGGTTTGAACAGAAATTATTGTAGCCACACAAATCTTGAGCTGAAAATAAGGTTTCCCCACTAGCACTTGCTCATTAGTATGTGTGTGTTCTTTTTCTTTTGTTTAAAAGAAGTAATTCAAAGTTGTTTTTGAAGATATCTGGTGCTACATAATTACGTAAACTCCTGTGCTGTGATGTTCGTTTCTGTACTGCACTGTTTAAAAAATAAAATTGAATTATGCTAAAACTGTAATATTTGTTACTGTAAGGAATGCATGCTTCTGTCATATAATATCATCAGGGTGTATTTTAGTCAAGACATAGGATAGAAATACCCTATTTTTTCCATAAATTCATACACTTGTAAATATTAAAACATGTCCTGATACTTTGTGTAAAGATGACCCAAATATAGACATGTGCACATATATCTGCCAACTAAGAATACATGCAATAATGTTAACACGGTTTGTTGTTTTTCCTTTCACACAACATCGGGCACATTCCAAATGAGGATGAGACAAGTATTTATTTTTAACGTCAATAAAAGAATAAAGATATTCATGTAAAAAAATATTCAAGTACAAACAATTTTCTTGGTTTGAAAGTTTGATTTTTGAAATGTATCAAAGGTAAAAGTGTACAAATGAGTTAATAAGGGAGAGGGAGAGGGGGAGAGAGAGAGAGAAAGAGGCCAATAGATAATTAGAGAAATAGGTTGATATATATATATATAGATAGAAAATAGGGAGAGAGAGAAAGATAAATAGAGAGAGGAAGGGAGTAACAACATCAATAGACAGATAGGAAAGAGAAAGAGACACATAGATGGGTAATGGGTGGAGGGGGGGGGGGGGGCTTGTGATTATTAGACAGATCATGGATAGAGAGAGAGAGAGAGAGAGAGTGAGACATCAACAGAGGGAGAGGGGGTTATGGAATACATCTTAAAGCAAAGGGTCATGTGAGTACCAAATTTGAAGATGGCTTTTCTCTATGTTGATACAGCCTCATACAGGTAGAGGTTTTGAACGTGATCATATTGCAGAGTGGGTGAGTAGATATGGAAACATTTGCATAGTCAAACATATATCTTTCCTATATACCAGTACATTAAAATATATTACAAGAAAGTAAGCAGGCACTGACTGAAAAGGGGCACTGACCAGATATGAAGAGGGGCACTTATCGGAGTCGAAAAGGGACTTCCATATGAGAATATGGAAGTGGCTCTTATCAAAAAGAAAAAGAGGCACATGTTAAAATAAACGGGGCACTTATCAGAGATGAAAATTGGTAACTATGAGAAGGGGAATTAAAGGGCACTTATAAGAAGGAAAAGAGCATTTATTATAAATGCAAAGGGGCACCGGTCCAAATAAAAGGGGCCGTTATTAGAGGTGAAAAGGAGCAATTATCGGACGATGAAGGGGCACTTATCTGAAGTGAAAAGGAGTAACTTCTCATACCTGAAAAGGGTCATTTACCAATGATGAAAAGGGGCACTTATGAGAACGAAAAGGGACACTTTTCATAGCTGTGAAAAGGGGCATTTATGAGAAAGTGAAAGGGCTCTTTCTTTTTTTAAATGGGCCACATAAGGAAAAGGGAAACTTATTAGAAAGGAAAAGGGGCATTTTTGAAAAGCTAGGAGTGCTTATCCGAATTTAAAAAGGGTAGTTATCAAAAGGGGAAGGGGCACTTCTTACAAAGGAAAAGGGGCACTTGACAAATGGAAAGGGGTATCCAGGCTCAGATTTGAATAGGGCAATTATCAGAAGAGATTTAAAAAGGTACTACATGAGAATGGGAAAATGGACACTAATTGTGGGAACTTGTCAAAGGAAAATTAAGGGGCACGTGTCAAAATAAAAGGGGCACTTACCAGAGGTGAAAGGAAGAAGGGACACTTTTACTTAGTAAAAGGGGCACTTTTCCTAGAAAGGGGCACTTCTTGCAAAGTTAAAAGGGCACTTTTCCTATATGTTAAAAGGGGCACTTCTTGCAAAGATAAACGGCTACTTTTGCTTTGTAAAAAGGGGAACTTTTGGGGTACCTGAAAAAAGTGGGGGGGGCAGTGTGTCCTGGCTAGAGGTAAGAAAAAGAAAATACCACTACAATGCAGTGATATACTTTTTGGTGTACTTATTTACAGAAAGTTTGTAGATCATCATCTATAATATATCCAAAACCATCGTAATCATTAACAATTGTAAATATTGACTGATATAATATTGATAAGTTTCCCAAAATATTGCATTTTCTTTGGAGGCGGGGGAGGTCAGTTGGAAAGACGTTTCCAATTTCAGACTATCATAAAGTAGAGCCGTAGAGCACTTCTCTGTCCTCTGTGGGCGTGAACTGGGCGCGGCTTTGATGTGTGTTATGATCACGTGGGCAAGTTTCAGTAACATGACCATAGAGATATGAACATGACGTACCAACTCAATCAAATACGGAGATATTTGTACGGTGACTGTACATGCGATATATATGCGCTGCGTGTACTATTCTGAATTTGTGTATTCACTCTGTATACATGGCCGTCGTCTGAATGATGTGATTGAAATCACTGGATCAATTAGAGCTGTTGTAAAGTGGAGTCCATATCTTACCGCGACAAGACCAACGTTTTAATGGTTAAACACAACTTGAATTTGAAATTGAAGGGCGAACGAAAAGGGACAAACTCGAGGAGAGTCTCCTAATACACTGGAACTTGGTAGTGAGTGGAACACTACCACGGCCACGGCACTAGCGTTCGCGCTCCAGTTGTGGCGAATCGGTCGGCTGTAGCGGTCCTGTGGAGAAAGCCGCAGAGATTATTTTTGCAGAATTCGAAACTGTGAAGATTCAAGATGGGTCGAAAAAGCCAAGGAGGGGTCACTCAACCAAGTGTGAACATCCAGATGTGTTTATTGGTTGCTGTGGTTATCTTCAGTTTGGTTTCGACTTCTAGTCAAAGCAAAAACGATGGTAAGCTGGACTATAGAAAATAAAAATTGTTCAAGTTTCCTTTTCTTTCTTTAAAAATGTCAATTTCCAATTTCAACCACAAAAGTTCTATGAAAATATTACATTTAGTTTTGAACAATATTCTAATCTCAAAGAAAATTATATGATAGACTACATGTACATGTACTTAAGAAATTAAAGGGTCCTCTCTCGGTTGTTAATGAAAGACATGGGCCTAGCCTCGTTGTAACTTCAAAGTTTTGTAGGGATATTGATCATATTCAAATTAAACAGGGCTAGGCTGCACCCCTCCCGCATTTGGAGGGAGTCTCACGTCACGCCACCATGCTCGTTCTTGCCGTCCCACCACATCACAGCTGGAGACTCTATCCCGCCACCACACCCTTCCTCCTGCTCTCCCGCTTTGATGTAGAATCTCCCGGTTTATGAAAAAAAACTCCCGCCAAACATAACCACAATTTTACCTTTTTTGTGTGCTCAAAGTGTGCTCACTACCCCCTCAAAGGGGTAGTGAGCACTAAAAATATATATATACAGTCAAACCTGCCTATAACGACCGCCCAAGGGAAACACATAAAGTAGCTTTTGTAGACAGGTGGTCTTTATAGACAGGTTCCTTAAGTACATGTGTCAATGAGAAACCATTTTCAAGGGAAACAAAGAATGTGGTCCTTGTAGACAGGTGCAAAAAAAACAAAAGACAAAATGTAAATATCTTCTTGTTTTGAAATGGAAAGGCTAAGCAGTTATCTCGCTCAATTTTGTTATGATATAATGATAAACCTGCTTTTTATTATGATACATATATTTTCAAAATGACTTCAAGAATAGAATACATTTCTTTTCCTTTCTCCACAGGTGATGAGGGGTATTTTCCTTGCAACAAGACTCAATTTGCTTCTGGAGATAGCTTTGTATGCCAGTGTAACAGCACATACTGTGACACCATAGAAGGATATCTACCTCTACTTGCAGATCATTTTACTTACTACACTTCCAGTAAAGCAAGTGATCGGTTTGCAAAGAGAATAGCACCTATTTCAGCCAAATCTAATGCTTCAGGTAAATTTACTGAGTCCATATTTTATTAGAATGAAAAATTTATCATTAGGGGTTTCTAAGACAAATGCTCCGCAACAATTGATCTGCCATCAATTTCCTACCGTAATCATCATCATCATCATCATCCTACAAGCGTGTAGGATATCCTGTAGGTCTCCCGGTCATATCACTTGGTACATTAGTGAAAGTCTATAAATCAGTGCATGCATGAATGTCAGACTATGATATTACAAAGTGTTTGTCTGACCGAAAAGAAACCATGCTGTGTTTAAATGAATTGATGCCGGTACATGTAGCAGTAACTAGAGACGCTGGTAGGCTGTTCCAAGACAGTTCATGAATCAAACTCCGGACCAAACATTTAACCTTGCACTAGTCCTTACCATAAATCTATCCTAACATCATATTGCAACCCTGACCCTAACCCAAGGCCTATAACTTGGCCAAAATGAAGTCCAAACAATTTTCCCTGGAGCAAATTTCAGGTCACCAATTTGTGAGATGTGAGCTCACCTCAAAGCAAACAAGATGTTTTTCATCTTCTTTGTCTTTTCTCATCTTTTCACTCTCCACAAAAAGATGTCTCAGTGACAAAGGAGCCTAAGTGACAAAGAAATTCATAATGCCCTACATCGCTTATTAATTCATCAATGTTTAAAAGAAATCACAGGTGCATAGTAGATAACTGTGGTACATGTATATGAACATATTACCCCTCCCTTTCTTTTTCTCTATTCCTTCTTCCTCTTCCTATTCCCCTCTCTCCATGTCTCTATTTTGATGATTGCATAATTCATCCATTTTCAAACTATTTATGAAAAATTATTGTTTCCAGTTTTTATCATTTGTAAAATTCTGAAAAAATTATAATCTTCATGCAGAAAATTATATGATACTCATTAAATTCAATATTTTTTTTCCTATCATTTCTCTTTGTCAGCTTCTACAGTCAATTTGACTATTAATACATCAGATTTGTACCAGAAGGTGTTGGGTTTTGGTGGTGCTGTAACTGACTCTATGGCTCTCTCTGTCAAGAATCTATCAGCTGCAACCCAGAACCACCTCATCAGGTCCTACTATTCAGCTGATGGTTAGTATCAACAAATTTATCTTGAGGCCAATGGAAAACTCACGGTTAGACTTGAACGAGATTTGGGACAAAATTGCATCACGATAGGAAATGACAATTTGAAATGTACATTCTTCCGATCTGAGGTTCTGGCTTGTCATATTTGAGTTAACAATGTAAAGATGACAGGGTATATGGAACCTTTTGATCAGAGAAAAGGCCTGGCTCCCTTAGAATAACGTTTGACTAGCAGCACCCAATTCATGGCTATTAAGGCTGTCATACGACCCCGGGCATACAACTCTCACATATTCTCTTCAACATTTAGCTGCTTGTGCATTTCTCCCACTGGAACAGTATGCCCAGTGTTGACCTCAGTCATGGAGGAAATTAATTGGGGGCCCCATTCATCAAGCCTTGGCTTTTAGGGGCACCCTGACCATTTTCACTGTATCAATAATGTTCATACACGCATAATTTGTATACTGTTTAGATTTGAAATGGTTTAATAAAACAAATTGAATTCTTAATCCCATGTAGCTGAGTGTAAAGCATTTCATTTCATAATTCAGAGCACATGGTGATTAGTTCAGATCATCATACATGTTCCTTATCAGAAATGACACTTGATGTCTTGACAAGCCCTTCACAAACATTTACATTTTATTCTGTCATTGCATGCCTACATGTATGACAAATTACTGAGATACCGGTAGTGTTATCTAGGAGATTAAAAGATATATGTCATGTTCAGTTGCACATTGCACCTCTAAAGCAATCTTGGTCCCGTGATCTGATTGAAACCAGAAGGGCATTTTAACCCATAAACTTTTAGATAACACAAGTTACGCCCTTCTGGCTATGAGCAGACAGTACATGTACTTGTTAGCTTGAATAAAAGGCAACCTACATTTGCAACCTACATTCTTCAGAAAAAGGCAGATTTATCTTAATATGATCCTTCATGGATTACATTTGAATTACGTACCAAATAAATTACTAAATAGTAAAAAGAGTACCGTATTTGTATTATCATTTGGGAAATACCTTAAATTTCCCCCTTTTGGGGGGTTATGCAATGCCCAGGTAAAGAGATGCTAGGGTTTGAAAAGTATGCTACATGTACATCTTTTGTTAATATCTTGACATATTTAAACCCTCATCATGGCTCGGTAAGATTTGACATATTTATTACGCCCTGTACACTACATGTAGCACTTTGATTGCCATTGCCGAACTTCTTGATAGCCAAATTTTGTTTTTGCTGTTTACATGTACTTGTTTCTAGAATCGTACATTTTTTATCTGCAATTTGTATTCTGAGGATTTTTTTGGGGGCGGGTGGTAGGGGCAAATATTGGGCTTGGGCCAAGTATTGTGCGTACAGTACCGGTATGTGTACACTGCCAGAGTTCAAATTCCTCATTTGTATATCTTCAAAATACAAACACAATGGTTTCTTGATCATGTGACATGTCCTCTTCATGTTGTCGATAAGCGCACCACTGGTCATTATTAAAGGTATCATACATAGCATTGTACAGTATCACCAAATATTAAAGTCCATAACAGTGCACACATGAATGTGTAAATATTTGATAGATTGACAAATCCCATGACAGATCATGTCAACATGGTGTGACAATTAGACAGTTCATTTGAGGGTGACCGAACTACATGTACAGTATAAAGGCTTGTAAAGTACATGTACATGTATTTTTAAAACTCCTGAGAATAAAAAAAGAGATTTTTTTTTTCTGTCTTATAGAAAATGTCAAATATGTTTCTCTGACCTCTCAATCCATGAAGTACACTGTTTCCTTTTAAAACTTGTTTTGGGGTTAAAGATTTATCAAAAACATACTTGTCCTTGTTCTTAATGCTGTAGTGGATGTTGGTCACAAAAATACCAAACAAGAGCAAACATAATTTGTATATGTTTCATGCCGTAATTTAATAATTACTTTAATTAGCCTGTATTACATATACACATAACCACGGTTTCATGACTGTACCAAAAATATATACCGTATATCTTGGAAAGACAGTGTGAAATTTTCCATTTTTTTTCCCCATGAAAATGTCTACCAATTTGTGAGCATCCTCTATAAGTGCTCGTATTTACATCCTACGCATTCTTGCTCGTTAATACTTGATTCGGTCATAAGGCATGGAACCAACGTGTGATGACTGCAGACATGACACGTATGATTACACCAGATTTAATCACCTTCCTGAAAAGATTTCTTCACTGCGTCCTATTCAAAAAGCAACATGGATTTGGAAAATGCAATCTTAAGTATCCTGCCATTTTCTTTCAGGACTGGAGTACACATTCTCGAGGATCAACATCGGAACCTGTGATTTCTCTAAGCGACCGTACAGTCTTTGCGAGTCGGAAAATGATTTTGCCCTGACTAACTTCTCACTAGCCGATGAAGACATCAACTATAAGGTACAAACTTATTTTATTTACAGTGTTACTCTGTCAGGATAAATTAGCATTTCATCACTTTTTGCAATTGATTTTGGTCCTATTAATCTCTTCATAGGACGGGGGCCTTGATCATATTTGTTACTTGTGTCAGTGTAAAATTTCATTTCAAGTACTCTTGAGAATTTTCTTTCACTTGTAAGCAGCATTAAGCAGAATGATTTTTACTTCAGTTTTAATAAACAGACCTCTTTTTATTGATGATCCTTATTTTTTACTTGTAATATTTTGTTCTTCTTATACTGTAATTTACCCCTTTTCTCACCTAAGTATCAAACTAAAATAAAATGAAATAGAAATTGTAGGTCCAATACAAGATCTTTGGTAGACCAATGTGGCACATAAAAGACTGTATGGCTAAAAAAAACACTCTCATTGCCTGTTGAAATAATATTTTATGAAATAAAGTATAAATCTTGTCTGGAAGTGAAGTAATCTTTGCAGGAAGGTGAATAAAGCTGGTTTGAACATATCAAGTGGAAATATCTTCTTTTATTTTTATTTTTTTTGTTTTGGGGGGTTACATGTTGACTGCAGTGACTATAAGCTCTTATCTTGTTCATTTTGATGGTTTAATTCTTGCTCCCTTTAGATACCCGTCCTTCATGCTGCCATGGAAGCCAGTGTGCGCCCTCTAAAGTTCTTCTGTACACAGTGGTCTCCTCCGAAGTGGATGAAGACCAGTGGCACCTACCGATACAGGGGTCAGGTCATTGGGGAGCCTGGTGGCAAGTACTACAAGACGCTCGCCTTGTATCTTGCCAAGTAAGACTGGTCACAGATATTATCTGTTATTTATTTATTCCACTTCACAGTCCTCTGGGCTCTTATATCACTTTGAATCCAGATTGTAGGTGGTTAATGAACAATGTCGAACATCAGTCATATTTCTTGCATCAACACTTGACAAAAAAAAACCTAACCCAAGACTGAAGCCTAGCCCTAAACCCAATTCCAACCAAGCCCTAATCTTTTCTCTCTCTCTCTCTCTCAGAAGATAAAAACACTCATGCCGTTGCACATTTCATATAATCAACATGTTGTTAGATTGTGTGACATAATATGTTCTGGCGGCTATTGCTTAGTGGTATCATAAATCTTGATCACCAGTCATGCTTTTGTTTCACATCAACTCATAACCAAACTTAACCCTATCCTTGAAACTTGGCATAAATCCAATTGCAACCAAGCCCTAGTTTGCAGAAACATACCCTTGTCAGTCGTTGTGCGTAACAGTGTCTGCAATATGAGACTACTAAAGGCTCTGTACTGATATCGCTCCTGGCACAGCCAGAAACTGACAGATCTAGGCTCTGCTCAAGGCTTTAGGAATTATGGTCATGTATTTGGTGGTGGTGGTGGTTATTTTACCTGACTGCTAAGAAAGCATGAATGCTTGTTAGTAAGCAACCAGACGGCCGATGGCTTTAGGTCCTCTCCGAGGGACCTGGTAATGAAGATTAATGCCTTACCAAAGGGCACTAGCGCATCGACTTGGTTTTGAACCCAGGTTACGGGATTACGAGACCATTGCTCTATCGACTGAGCTATCGCGCCTCCTCTGTACTGTGTCAAATTAGAGTTTGTTCTTTCAAACTAACCCTACATCTTTGACTGAATAAAGCTAAGAGGAAATATTGCTGTAGTAAATGTCAGATCTCGTTAAAAAGATATTCAAGATATAATAATACAATATTTATATTTATTTATAGAGCGCATAATAAGCGAAGTTTCTCTATGCGCTATACAAGCATGAATGACAAGAGAAATATAATAACATAAAAGGAATCAACAAAGGGAAGTATACAAATCTTATAACTACTAAAATGACTAACTTAACATAGTAACCAACATAATAGAAAGATAGCTAACATAGTCAAAACATATAACGTAAGTTAGGACAAAATACAATTGAAGCTAATTATTAAAGGCAAAAGAGGTGCATTTTAAGTATAAATTTGAACGTTGCAGAAGTGGGTGCCTTTTGTATGAATTTGGGAAGGTTGTTCCGAAGGTTTGGTCCAGCAACTGTCAAAGATCTGCCCCTATAGAATAATGTATTGGTTTTGGGTACACAAAGTAATGCTTGGTTACTTGAACAAAGGGTTCAGGGTGGATGGTATTGTTTGAGCAATTCAGCCAGGTATGAAGGAGAAGAACTGTGTTGTGCTTGACATGTAATTAATTTATAACAGATAAAAATGACAGACAAAGTGAAACCTTTATATTCAGATTTTGCAAAGTGATACTCGTGGTACTTGATGAAGATAAAAATAGATTTATAGGATGCCAATTACCAACAAATATTTGTCTGTGCATGTTTGGGGTTCTTTGTAAATGACAATATGAGTTTAAATAGTATTTCTATAAAGAGATACTGCAAGCTTGAATGCACGCTCAATTATCTTACAGGCCACAGATGAGTAGACAAGTTGACGCATAGAATATGGCTTGCAAGGAGCCCAGGTCCGACTGGGGTTCCATGCGTAGGGTTCTACTTTCCTTTTATTCTTTATTTTCTATATACTTGTAACTGTTGACCAATAGAATGCCATGTAAAGTTTTAGAAAGTTTTTTAAAATTATATTCTAGCAGTACAATTTTTTACATAACGTATTTGTTTTCTGGGGGGGGGGGTGAATGGAACATGTGGTTTTGGTACCCTTTAAAAATGTCATATTTTATTGAGATATTGGAGTGAGTGAAACTTAAATAGCTTATAAAGCTACATGTACTTGTGATGAAAATGAAACTTAGTAATAAAGTTCATAACATAAATATATAAGTATCCGAGGATGTTTAAGTATTCATAGAAACAATAATAAATCTCATGAAAATATAGTCTACAGGTATTTGCAATCTTGTATGTCAAATAGGATACACTACAATTTTGTTTCAAAATGGCAGTTGTCAATTACTGTAATTAAAACCTATTTGTCTAAAAGTATGAATGTTAAAAACCTGGAATTTAAAACATGAAAGCAAAACACAAAAAGAGTGTGCTTTTTTGTCTTAGAATCTTTGTCCAGAAGACCTTAGTATTTTGTGTTGATCATGAATGAAATAAATGAAGAGAGTCTGCACCTTTATTGGATACATAAAATTCACCATATCACCCCATCTTATACAGTGTAGTATACTGGTATCAATTTTCAGCTGGAATCAGAAGTATACATGTATGTATCAACAATCAAGTTGGCTTCCTCTTTGTATTTTTCTATTTTTGGTGATGAAGATTGTACTGTTCCCATTTGATGCTTGATATATACTTGAGGAAATATCTGTTTTGCATCTGTCTTTCTTTCTTTCTATGAATACTTAAACATCCTCAGATACTTATATTTCTGTTATGATCTCTATTATTAAGTTTCATTTTCATCACAAGTACCTGTGTTCATGTAGCTTTATATAGGTATGCTATTTAAAGGGATCCGGTAACTTTGTCTCAGATTCTGAAATAAAATTCTGGATTTAGCTCATGATGCAATGATAATTATAAACCTTTAGGTCAGTCAGGAACCCCATGACTTTTACAAGCCGATCGCCTGTATGATTATCAAGATATTTATGATTGGAATTACAAATTTTGAAAACCGTTCGCCTGACGGTTTTCATAACACTACAGTCTATTGGGGTAAACGAGTATGGTAAAACCGGTCACTCAAAGATTTTTACTTTTTTGAGGCACTTCTTGATCATTTTGAAGCGCAATTTTTTTAGGGCTTCAATATTACACCATAATCACAGACACTGATAACACGTAGGGCCGTGTATCTCAGATTTAACATTGTTAAACGAGACCTTTAAGTTTCGCTCACTCCAATATGTCAACAGCTCTGTATAAAGTTGAAAGCGAAAATAGAAAGTGGATGTTTGAGTATACATGTTTATCTTTTTTCCTTCCTCATCCCATGTTCAGCATTATTGCTTCTCTGGTACACCTGAGAAGGTTCCCTAACATTACAAATGCAGAGGGGACTGAGCAATGCTTGATTCTCCTTGAAATATTTCCAAATCATAGGGATTTCCTGATGAATAAGTATTAAGTGATGACTAAGAATTCTGCAAGAAAGCTCACAATATGTGATCTGACCTTGTCTTGTATTAACAGGTTTACAAATCGTTCACAGACAGGATACTGATAAGATTGAGATGGAAAACAGTCATCATTCTCTGCTCCAAACTACTGTATTACCAGAAACATGAACTGTTATAAGGTGATACTGATGGTTGATTTCACAACAGGACACCTACCAGAATCGCAATAGTCCATGTTTTGAATTGAATTAATTGTAGGCTTTTTGGCATGAAACCTTAGCAAATCTAGACGACTTATCAAATGTGCAAAATTCCATGCTCATAAATGCTTCTGATTTTACAGTCTTATATCAATTGTATCCCCCTCTCTCTCTCTCTCTCTCTCTCTCTCTCCCAACAATACATGTGTACCTAATCGTTTATTTGTTGTTTATCCTGAAGATTTATTGAAGGCTACGCCAAGCACAACGTGTCCATGTGGGGTATGACGATACAGAATGAGCCCTGGGCTGGGGCCATCAAGGACCAGCCTAATGCCTGCAACTACATGACGCCCCAGCTAGAGAGAGACTTTGTAAAGCGGGACCTAGGCCCCACCCTGGAGGAACATGGCTTGGGGCACGTCAATATCATGATGCTGGATGATCAGAGATTTGAGCTACCTGATTGGCCGGTCGTGGTAAGCGATATACAGTTTCAAGAAAGTGATACTGAGGAGAGACTAGAATGAGAGATAAGATGGACAGAGGGGTTATAGGGGGAGAGAGATAGAGAGGGGGGGGGGAGGGCATGTCAATATCATGATGCTCGATGATCAGAGATTTGAGCTACCCGATTGACCGGTCGTGGTAAGCGATATACAGTTTAAAGAAAGTGATACTGAGGGGCGACTAGAATGAGAGAGAGATAGAGAGGGGGGGGGGGGCACGTCAATATCATGATGCTCGATGATCAGAGATTTGAGCTACCTGATTGGCCGGTCGTGGTAAGCGATATACAGTTTAAAGAAAGTGATACTGAGGGGCAACTAGAATGAGAGGGGGGATGGGGGAAGAGAGAGAGAGAGAGAGAGAGAGGGAGAGGGAGAGGGAGAGGGGCAGGCACGTCAATATCATGATGCTGGATGATCAGAGATTTGAGCTACCTGATTGGCCGGTCGTGGTAAGCGATATACAGTTGTGACAAAAGAAAGTGATACTGAGGAGCGACTAAATTGAGAGATAAGAGAGAGAGAGACAGAGGGGGGTAGGTAGATATACAGTTGTGACAAAAGAAAGTGATACTGAGGAGCGACTAAATTGAGAGATAAGAGAGAGAGAGACAGAGGGGGGTAGGGAGAGAGAAGGATGAGAGAGAGAGAGAGACGGACAGACAGACAGACAGACAGAAAGTGAGAGACAGAGAGAGGGGATAGCAAGAGTAGCAAATGATATAGAAGATACATCAATTGTAAAACGCTAGACCAAATATGATGTAAGGTTCCTGCCTATTTTATTTTAGACATACATGTATATCTCTCCTTTTTCTTCCCTCTGTATTATTTTATATCTTTAATGCTTTAAAAGACTAGACTAAAATAATCACCCTCATTTCTTTTCTCTGAGGAGAAAAAAAAACAACCAAACAGGAAATTTCTCTGTAACACTTCGCCTTATGGATTCAAATCACACTCCCTCACATTTTTTCTTCTTCAGGTCCTTGGTGATTCTGAGGCTGAGAAGTACATCAAAGGTATCGCGGTTCACTGGTACTGGGACAAAGAGGCTCCGACCCTCAAGTTGGATCTCACCAACAACCTCTTCCCCGATAAGTTTATCCTTTACACGGAGGCGTGCGAGGGCACCTCAGCGACTCCCGGTGTGAAGGTCGACTTGGGAGTCTGGGCGAGAGGAGAAAGGTTCTCACAGAGCATTATAGAGGTATTAAAGATGTCATCATAACCAGGGGGGGTCCAATTTTTTTTTTTTTTTTTTTTTTTGGAGGGGTTGAGTTGGGATACAATTCTGAAAAATATCAGGAAAAATATTTTTGCATTTTTTAGGTGATAATTGACTTTAAGATTCTCTTACAAGCAAGCTTCCCCCCTACCCCCGAAAATAGAGCTGAAAAATTAAGAAATTTAACATACCAATCTATGTGCACTTTTGACCTGAAATGTAATAGGGGCACAAAAACACAATAGGTGAGGCTTATTTGTTTGTAGGGAGGGGGAAGTACATGTTTTGTCTGATTTAGGCTTTCTGTCCGTTATTGCGATTTACTCTGATGAGTGCGAGACATAAAGCTTTCATATGTGTCTGTATACCGATATGCTCTATTCATCGATTTTATAGTACCAATCATTTCTTTAATGAAACAATCCTTTGAAAATACAAAATTAATATTTGAAAATTCCCTTTTTACAATTGTTTAAAGCCCCATTGCACTACCTATAGCTACTTGCGCCCTCTATATAGCAAAAAATGCATTATCGGTGCCTATTGGTCCCCCATGATCCCCTTTTTCTTATGTTGTTTGAGAGCTGATTTGGTGAGATAACCACCTGTCAGTGACCTTGCAGGGAGGTCTGATCCCCCCTGGCCAAACTAGAGCAGATGGGCTTTAAAACATCTTCTTCTCTTCTCTTCAGAACATGAGCCACTGGGTGACGGGCTGGGTAGATTGGAACATGGCCCTCAACATCCAGGGAGGTCCAAGCTGGATCGCCCACAAGCTTAACGCTCCTATCATCGTCGATGCAGAGTACGACGTCTTCTACAAACAACCCATGTTCTACCATTTAGGTCACTTTAGGTGAGGCCAAGGCTTATTTGTTCTTCCTCCTTTCTGTAAATATTGTGATTGTTTGCTAAAAGTGGCGTGTCTGTCATAAACTGTTAATATAAACCCTGAAAAACAATGATTTTTTTTTGGGGGGGGTGTTATTTTCATATCGTTAACGGTGCCAGCCTCTGTCTATACACAGTTCTTTTTAATTTTGTTTTAATGTAACATTAGAATCAGGTCAATTATTATCAGTAGCCCTTTTGTACATTAATTTGCATTAAGATTATGGATAGGATTAGGATGAGGGGTAGGGTAAGGGCTATGATCAGAGTTATGGTTTGGGTAGCCTCATTTGGTCACTAGAATTGAAAATGATGTGGAATGCCATGATTAATATAATACCTATAAAGGGTGGAAACTAGAATGGGTTTTTGGATTAGGGTTAAGATTATGATTTCAGTGAGGATTGAGGCTTGGATTATCATTAAGGTTAGAGTTAGAGTGTATGTTGTTTCATTCTGTCAATGCTACTGATTGATAATGGAGTAAATATACTTCTATTCCTCTTTCTTTGACCCCTTGCAGCAAGTTTGTACTTCCTGATTCTAGCAGAGTGGGTCTAAAGATAGACCAGAGCGAGGACCAGAAGCTTGAGGCAATCTCCTTCCTAAGACCAGACGGCATAGTAGCTCTAGTGGTCATCAATGTGTAAGTCCTTGCTCTTGACCTATAGCCTTTAAACACTCGCTCTTGTGTGACACTTCTCCCTCATTGTGGGAAACATGATGAGATGATGTCATGAGTGACAGTGGTGGGAATTTCCTAGAAAGTACCACATTTATAGTATAGAGTTATTTGTTCTGTGGTATAATCCCTGCTATTGAAACTGAATACTTAATTTCACCTTTTTTAAAGGTCAGTAATTTTCTTACAGGGATGTTAATACACATGTTGACATGTATACATGTGTAAATGATTATACTTCACAACTTTAAATATTTGGAAACTCTATTTTTAGAAACCAGAAAGGCAGTAACTCGTATTACGTTTACACTGGGTTATCTGCCTTCAGGCTCTGAGTAGATAATGTGGAACATGAGATAACTCGAAAATAACTTGATGATGATAATAGTGATGGTGGTGGTGATGATGATGATGTTGTTGATGGTGACAGTAGTTTTAATGATGAGGATAAAGTTGTTGGTGATTATGATGACGATTATAATGATGATATTTATCTATGTTTTTCCTCCACCCAGGCAAGAAGATCCCATTCCCATCTCCATCAACCATTCCACAACCGGTTTCCTAGACGCTATCGTTCCTGCTCGCTCAATACAAACTTACCTCTGGAAGGCAACTCACTCATAACTTCTGCACTGATTCATAAGCACCTCCTCACTCGACACAGGCTGGTGTTAGTTTAACCAGATATGCATTAATATTCCACCTTTGAGGCCTGCTACTGCAGTGGACAAATGATGCACAGGTACGAGTGGGTCGGTAGGAATTGTGTGCACAAAGTAACTTTGGGCATGGTCTAAACACAGGAGGCATAGCCAAATGTGTTATAGACCACGCCAAAGTTACCGCATGCACACAATTCTACCGACCCAGGCAAAAAACCTGCGCATCATCTGATTTATAGAATGGGCGTAAAAAGAAGTAAATTTTACCGAACGCATGAAACAGATTAACAGGATGCATGAAACTGATTTACTGGACGCATGAAACCAATTTACTGGATGTATGGAAATAGTTGAGTCAAATCTACCTTCTCCTTGAACTGTTTGTAAAGGGCTTACATGCAGAATTGGTCACCCATCTATTTTCAGTGTCTCTACAGTCAAATATTGTATGCCATATTGTAAAGATACCGTTTTAATTTTTAAAATATTGATTGCTAATATTGCATCTTATTTGTGCATAATTTATGCAGTCAGTAAAATTAAGTCTATTGTCTTTACTGGCTTTTAACCAATCAGATTGCAAGGAGTTCTGAACCCATTCTTTAATACTTGTACCTACTGTACCTAACTATCTGTTTTTCTACTAACGTTTCTACTTTGATCATGACTGTATTTAATTCCTACAATCTATTGTATATTGTATGAACCAGTGGAAGGGATTTCCGACTACTACTGCAATTATAAAAGGAAATATTAAAATTCTTTATATTACGCTGCAATATTTGTATTTTTGTTACTCACCAAAAGTATCGGGGCTCTGTTTTTTTACTTAACAAAAATTGTTCGATGATGTGTCCTACCGTTTTCCATTCTAAACATTGGACCAAAATATATTATCAACATGTTTTCTAGTGATTTCATGATTTCATTTCATCAAGTGATTGTATTACTTACCAAAAATGTGTGCTTTTTAGCTGTTTCCTACATGAATTTGCTTAAAGGGATAGTTGAGTTTCTGTAACAGACTGCAGATGCCTTCAATGTGTAAAATTTAGCCAATGCGTTCATATCATTCCGCTTGTTGTGCGTATTATAACCAACACGAAAAAGGCAACATCTGCATTGGCTAGAATTAAACGTAAAAGGCGCTATCTCAGTTTTTTTTTCAACGGCTGGTTCAAATTATCAAATATTTGGGCACCACAAATATTAGAAATCGTTATATTTATTGATATTTCAGCCGTAAATTGTATGTTCTTTCAAATTCGACACTGAGTTTTTCATTATCTCACAAAAACATTATTTTGTGTAGCGCCCTCTGCAACAAAACTCAACTATCCCTTTAATGAAAACATTTGAGGAGAGATCCTAAAAGAAGAAAAAGTTGTACATACATGTACTTATCAGTGCTTCCTCTTGAAACAGATTTTCCTGTAGAGCTGTATCGAAAGTGGACACTATTAAACTCACCCAGCTTTTGTTTCACCAATAAGTTATCAGTTTGTAATATTTGTAAATGCAAAAACTGCTGTGTTTCCAAAGAAAGATTATTATCAAAGTTTGCAACAATACAACTTCGATGAAAATAATTTGAATTCAATAATTTCACTGTAGGAGAAAAATATCAAAGTAGCTTATTACTACTAGTAGACATAACTTTAAAAAAGTAAATTCTGATGAAATTTTTTTGAGGGTTTATCAAAACTATACATACAGGACCCGCTATATCACATGTGTTCTATGAAATGGAATTTTTTTTTTTTTTTAATGTGAGTAAATACTAATTTGTTTTTTGTTTTTTTGCTTGCATGATTGTGGGAGATATCCTTCAGCTACTCAAGTTTATAGCATGTTAATTGTTGATCATGTAGTTATAGATATATTAGGCCTAAAAAAAAAAGATGTTGTATTGCCCTTTGCAACCGACCTAAAAATCTTGAAATCTACAGTCAGCTTTTTTTTAAAGATTTTTTTTTTTTTACCGTTGTTTTTTTTTAGAGAGAAAAAATATTAAAGCATTCAAAACTGAGAATTATCAGCCCAAAGATTTCCAAATGGCCAACCCATGTTATTCACCTAAAGAGCAATACAACATCTTCTTTTTTTTAGGCCTTAAGCAGGGTATCAGGTACATTGAGAAATAATATATACATTGTCGGTATCATTTATGCAATTTTCATCTCAGGTCAATAACTATTTTTTTTTAATATGAGCAAGTTGAAGAGATTTTGTTATTTTGTGTCCCATACGATACAAAGTAAAGTTAAATCTGTGACTGGTCATTGACGTACCTTGGACTAGTCCAAAGGTATATTCCAGATCGGAAAAGGAAGTTTTCTTTTGATTCTTATGTGGTTTGACCAGGAATAAACAAAGGGGGAAGAAAATGTAGAAAATGTGATTCATACAACAATCATTAGGCCAGTTTCATCATTCACGATATTTAATGCATGTGTCTTTGAAAAGTGCCTACAAATAAATTATTTCACTATTCAGTTTAATATGTATAAGAATGACGAGGTTATTGATATTGACATACTATTACGCATGCTGCTTTTGGCGATATATTTAATTTGTCTGTAACGGTGCATCAGTAAACTGTCTGTATGTCCATAGACAATTCTTATCTGAATAACTCTTTTAACTGTTCAAATGTTCTTGATGATTAACTTTGAAAGTGATCAATGGAATTTGTGTATAATTTTGAAGTTCATCCTCATGTAGATTCTTGAATCATGCTTTTGTGACCAAATGATTTGTACATAATGGAAAGTCAAGTAGGAGTTGATACATGTAGGAGATTAAATCTTGAAGCAAACTTCATATATGAAATATTTCACATCTTCTGTCTGGCTTGTTTTAAAAGATGGGTGTATTTGAGTGCTTTGATAGCGAGTACAAAGGGAGTGTAATGGTGAGCTTAATGATGATATTATAATTGTTGATTGCTTTGCATAATTCCGACATGGTCTCTTTGCGTGTTAAAACATCATTGCATACAGTATACCGGTATGTCACAGAAACTTCGATTACACACACATTGAAGAACGATTGCATTTTCAGCATGGATTTAAATTAATCCAACAAAGTGATTTTTTATTCTTGTGGGAGTTTATTCCAAAGTTCTTTTTGAATGCCCTATTCTCATATGAATTGGTCTATACTGAAATTTGAGAGCAGATTTGTTTAATTTGAACAGAGAATGCGGTGCGTTCACATAGATGAGTTCACAAAGATAAACGGGTATACCATGTATACAATTGAATATCAGTAAAGTAGTTTATATTAAATCATACATCTTATAGGTAATCAGTGAAGTTCAGATCTAAATGACTTGAAATAAAAGAATGAACTAGTTTCTCTCATCATCAAGAGATGTGAGTTGGTCTAAGGGTAAGTTCGCTTAGTCAGGTACCCCTGGTTTGAAATCGAGTCTCATCGTTTGGATGATGACGTTAAAAGGTCGGTCCCCAGACATAAATAATCATATCTGATTGATACACGTCTGTAAAAACCCAATTACACACAATCTATAGCTTTCTGGTCCAGATATTTTCTAATTTAATCGCATCTACCCAATATGTGTAGAATTGAATGTGCTATGATCTGAAAATACCATACAAGTCTGGACAGGGAGAAAGTCAAGGAAGAAGCAAAAAAATAAGTTATTTGCATTGTAATATTTTTATTTATATCCTTTGGTAATGGAAATATCACATGATTGCACAGTGCTTGTTCCTAAATACAATGAGAATTTACAAGCCATTAGAGTTGCAAATATATACCATTCACATTCAAATATATTACATTTAGTCATTTACCATTCAAATGTATCTGTTACACAATTATTGTCAAAAATGTTCACATTGATTTGTTATTTTACTCCAATATTTTAAGATCATACAAATTGCTCAGGCTTATGGAGGATGTAGATGGTCTAAAACCAAATCAATCAAAAATTAAAAAGCAATTAAAGCTGAATATGAATACACAATTACTTTTCACCATAGGGTCTGAATTGAACATTTGGGGGTAGCCTTATGCACATAAAACATAATGCCCCATTTTAAATATCTCTTTAAACTTTTTTTGTTTAGAAGGGGAGGGGAGCATAATTGATATTTAGAGGCCCATTAAGCAAACCCCTATACATAGATATATAAAATGTATATGTTTCATTCTACCCTCATTTCACCATTTCACCATTTTGAATTTTATCATCCTTCTATTCTTTGGTACATATATTTGTTGGTCTATTATTCCACAATGAATATATAAAATTAATATATAAAATGATATAAAAACATATTTCATACAGTGTAGCATTACATACAATATTTAAAACTAGATGGAATTTTGACTGCGCGCAGTCGAAAATGATGCCTCCGCCATAGAGCAATTTAAACAAGTTTGGAGTTTAAATCTCCAGTGGTTCTTGAGATATCATGATAACAATCTCAATGTATGGAATTTCATAAGTTGACCTCTGTGACCCTTGACCTTTGACCTACGTGCTCCAAAATCTAATCAGATTGTCTTCCTATGGTGATACACACTATCATTAAGTTTGAAGTTTAAATCTCCAGTGGTAATTCTTGAGATATTATGATATGGTGATACATACATGTACTATCATTAAGTTTGAAGTGAAAATTCTCCAGTGGTTCTTGAGATATCGCGATAACGATCTCAATGTATGGAATTTCATAAGTTGACCTCTGTGACCCTTGACCTTTGACCTACGTGCTCCAAAATCTAATCAGATTGTCTTCCTATGGTGATACACACTATCATTAAGTTTGAAGTTTAAATCTCCAGTGGTTCTTGAGATATTATGATAACAATCTCAATATATGGAATTTCATAAGTTGACTTCTGTGACCCTTGACCTTTGACCTACGTGCTCCAAAATCTAATCAGATTGTCTTCCTATGGTGATACATACTATCCTTAAGTTTGAAGTTTTTACATCTCCAGTGGTTCTTGAGATATCTTGATAACAATCTCAATGTATGGAATTTCATAAGTTGACCTCTATGACCCTTGACCTTTGACCTACGTGCTCCAAAATGTAATCAGATTGTTTTCCTATAGTGATACACACTATCACTAAGTTTGAAGTGAAAATTCTCCAGTGGTTCAGTTTTTGAGATATCCATGGTTACACAAATGACAAAAACGACACACGAGCCAAAAAGCACGATTCATATTTTCACGAACCGGCACGCGCCGTTATAAGTCAATGGGCTGTGCCGGTTCGTGAAAATATCTTTGCGCTTACAAGACCTAGACGACGCGACACAGGCGCTTGTGCCGGTTCGTGAAAATAAAATACGCGCTAAGACAGCGCGAGCGCTTTTGTCTTGCGCGTAAAGTTACATAGGAAAAACGACACAGTGGCTTGTGCCGGTTCGTGAAAATATTTTTGCTACGTAAACAGCAAAATAATATTTTCACGAACCGGCACGAGAGTCCAAAGCTTCGTAATATTAATAGTAATTGTCATTATGCTTAACAAATGGAATGTATAGAAAATACAGAATATTTTCCTTTCATTGATATGTATTTTGTGATATAAAATTTGACATAAGGTATGTTTCTGGCGAATTCAAAACGGGCTAAACGTAAAACGCGTTTTTCTCAGAATGTACTTATTTCGTTGCGCGTTGGGCTGTGCCGGTTCGTGAAAACGGCGACGATGTGGCAACACCATATTCACTGGATTACAATGTGATTGCACAATGATATAATACATTTCTTTTATGATCAAACATTTTATTTACAGCATGAAAGTATGGAAATCTATTAAGAACGGGAGAAGAAGATTGGCCTAACACCAGCTAAATAGTTTTCCAATTATCATAAATTCAATATTTTGTCAAGTTGAAAAGAAAGAATATTTTCATCTTGACTACAGGGAACCTTGAATACATGAAGCTGAAAACATTCCATCTCAATTTTAATTATTCATTTTTGTTCTTAACTAGGAAATATTTGGATGTATTTGGGCAATTCTTCCACTTCCATTCTTTAATTGTACAGAACAGTGTCTGCACTGTGAGACTAGGCTGACATCATACTGCATAGGCACTGTAATTTAGCTGCTATGAAAAAAGCCAGAGACTGGCAGAGCTAGACTCTTCTCAAAGCACTAGGAACCATAGAAGAGGGTCAAATTAGAGTCTGAGCTTGCAGACTTACTTATCTGTGTATAATAAGACACAGAAACGTGAAGTGCACTTCATTTTAATAACTCATTACATTTTGCAGCAGTGTTTTCTACAATTTCATGTTTGAAAGCTGCTTCATCCTGAGAGTTGTTTTGTAAAGCTGTGCGTAAAGTTACGAATGACTTTACAAATAATTTGAATATGAAGAGCCAAATGGGATGCCCAAAGGTTTTTCTGACATGTTCACAAAGTGTGACTGTATTCCCATAATCTCAATTAAATTGAAGCCAAAAGTACACTTTGCATTTTGTTAATAATGATAAGGATCTACATCTGCATATTTCAACTTTAGCTTATGCAATTAAAAGGATTTGAGAATCCCATTTAGCTCCTCATATTCAAGTCATTTGTAAAGTCATGCGTAACTTTACGCATAGCTTTATGAAACACACCCCCCAGCAAAGATCCCAAATTAAACTTAACTCTAAGTTGGACTTAAATAATATGGAGAGCCATAATGAAATATATTTAAAAGCAAAAATTGAAGTATTGTAGACTTTTCATAATTTCCACATCAAAAACATGAAATCTTCCATGATAATAGAAAATATGAATGATTTGAGTCAACATTTTGTTATGCCTTTTAAAATAACTTATACAAAATATTTTCAAGGATGCTAACGACTTTCCATATTTGTTAGGTCCAACTTAGAGATAAGTTCAACTTAAGATCTTTATGAAACACCCCCTGGAACGATTTTACTTGTCTGTCCAGAGGTAGGTCTGAATAGATTCGGCTGGTATCCTAGCATTGATATAACCCACATCAGGGTCCGATATAGTCACATCCACGGCTTGGTCCTCCCTAAAATATTAGAACACATACACACATCATAAATATTATGTAATCACACAAAAAAGGGAGAATGATAGATGGGCTGAAACAAGAGACTAACTTCATGTTGTGATAAGTGTATCTATTCTAAATACACATGTAATTACTGCATGATGATTTGACATTATCACACAGACTTGGTCGAAAGCAGGCTTTGTAAGTTTTTACTGTGGAGCAATTCAAATTTAAATGTCTATACATACACCAATATTCAAGTACAGCTACAGCAATACATCTTGAATCAAACTGAAGGCCATCCTGCCGGGTGTTGGGTCCCCCTCCCCCTTAACCCTAACCCACACCCCCAACAATAGATCATTATTTCTCTCTGATTACCATATCCTAAGATACCACTTACTTATTTAGAAGGACGATTGCATAGGTGTGTTGATCTGGTAGCTGGAAAGCAATACTCAGTAACTTAGTGTCTGAATCCACGGTGTGGGGTATACGGTGAGAGTCAGGAACAATAAATTTGCTAAAATAGAAGAAAACGGATAAAGGAAAGAATTCTAAATTATGTAGAGTGTAGGGATGTGAAGTACTTTGATAAAGAATAAAACATACCCAGATATATTCAAACCTGTCTACAGCGACCGCCCAAGGGAAACACAAAAAGTGGTCTTTGTAGACAGGTTCCTTTAGTACATGTTTCAATGAAAAAACCTTTTTCAAGGGAAACAATCAAACAAAAAATGTGCTTGTTGTAGACATTCGTTCTTTGTAGATAGGTGGTCACTAAAGCAGGTTTGACTGTATCATTAATAAGTGATGATCTTCATACTGGTGATATTAAATGATACTTAATGATTGAACCAGTCCAACTTTCATTCTTGAGTTACAAAGAACACCAAAAAAAACATCAAATTTACAAGGGATATGAATAATGTAGTTGTTATTAACTGAACATTAGCAGAAAGCCTGATTTAATTGGTTACCTTTTCCTTTTAAGATTACCATCACCTAATCATAATCTTGGGAGGAAAGAATACATTTCCTGTTTCTTGACATTCAACAAATTATTTACCCATTGCCAACTGGAAACGGGTGGCCCCTGTATTAAGTCTATGGCAATGAGAGCACTCGGTAGTCAACAGGTGGAAAGAAATAACCAGCCACTGGGATTATACTCCTGATCATATGAAGGTTATTTGAACTTGTATCCTCTCAAATGACTTTACAATTCATGCAGTTCATGGTCATACATGTATATATAATTATTAGGAGCTGGATGAGGCAAGATGTTTTTTCCCCAATTGAATTGCGTTTCCTTGACCGAAAGAATTCTCACTTCATGGACATACATGTATTAAAGTGTACATACTTAGGCAAGGCAAGATGTTTATTTGAATCAAATTTCTTCATTTTAGCCATGACTGACAGATTTCTTGCTTTATGGTAAAAAAATATACAAGCATGCTTGGGAATTGGGTAAGGCAAGATGTTTTTCTTTTTACAGTTCAATTTCGTAAATTTAACCCACAACTGAAAGAATTCTCATTTCATAGTCATACATGCCTGTCGTTAGGAGTTGGGCAAGGCAAAACATTTTTTCTTCCAATCCAATTTCTTCAATTAATCCATGAATAAAAGACTTTTTACTTCATGGTTACCGGCATACATGTACATAAATTTCCTTAGAAGCTGGGACAGGCAAAATGTTGTTTTCCAATCAGATTTCTTTAATTTAGGCGAGGCGTCAAAAATAAATATACCAGCAAGCGGCAGCTAACTGTACTTGTGCGTCCTGGCTGCATTTTTTAAATTAGCTCAGCCGGCTACCGCTGGCGGTAGGAAATGGCATTCAAAAGCATGCGCCGGCTGCCGCCTTTCGAATGGAAACCGAGCCTCAGATCCCAGCCTGGCGCAAGCCGGCTGGGCTAATAAGTGAAAAATAATTGCCCCAGCCAGGCTTCGGCCGTAATTGCAGCCTCGATGCGCCAATACGTGAGGCGGCAGCCTGCTGGGATCGATATTTTTGACGCCTCGCCTTAGCCATAACTGAAAGATTTCTCACTTTAAGGTCATATTTTTTTCACAAATTAAAAATTGATTATGGGGATAATAAGAAATAAGATAATAAAAATAGGGAAAATAGGGGTAAAATCGGGCAGATAAAAAAATCGTGAAAAAATGGGGGGAAGAAAAAATTGGGGGGGGGGAGGGGGAATTGAGGGGGGAAAAAATGGGTATCAGTAATTATCAGGCCTGGTATCACCACAATAGTTGATCATAATTCATTTTTTTAATGAAATAAATGGATAAAAAAGACATATGTCAAACGGGGCACATCGCAAAGAGCCCCCAAACCAGAACCGAGACTAGCTAGCACAAAGGGAAACGTCCATACCTGAAGTGACCCAGATGGTAGAACATGGGTTGCTTGTAGAAGACGTCTTTCTCCGCATCCACGATGATAGGAGCATTGAGAAGGTTTCCGGTGAAGGATGGTCCGCCTTCGAGATTGAGAGCCATATCCCAGTCCGTCCAACCAGACACCCAGTGATTCATGTTCTGTCAGATAAAGCAGGGATAGTCATATGATACAGGAGCTCCAAACTTTCTTCATGCAGTGACAATTGCTTCAGCTTTATTTTTTTCATTTCATTTTTTTCTTTTCGTTTATTTCAATTTCTAACAATATAAAATACATGGGATTGCATTGTACATAGTAAAACAATGAAACTTAAAAATATATTTGTAATTGGTCCATGCACTGCGTACAACAGGCAAATAATACAGGTTGGTCATGAAGAGGACTGCTGAAAAGCTGGGCTTGTAGATTGCAGCCTCCTATCACTTAATAGTATATCAATCATAATATTTCATCACAAACAAAAGATAGATGGTTAGGGTTTCGGTCACGATTCGCTCTTAGGTTAGAACTGAGAAATCAATGCCAGGAATGGTTAGAGGAACTAGTGGCATGAACGGCCTGCCATAGTTAATTCCAACTTAAAGTCGATCTTAGTCTTTGTGAAACACCCCCCTGGAGTGACCGTACAAAACTACCTTTCTCGACATACGATTCTTACCTCCATGATGCTTTGGCTGTAGCTCTCTCCTTCCGCCCATAAGCCCAGGGTTGCTGGTCTCCCGTTGCAGGCCTCTGTGTACAGCATGAAGAAGTCTGGAAAGTACATGTGCGTCAGGTCGAGCTTGAGAAGGGGCGTTTCCTTGTCCCAGTACCAATGGATACCAATGCCAGACACGTAAGACCTGGCATCTGCATCAGTCAGCACCTACATGTATAAAATAGGGAGGAAAAGGTTTTGATAAAGGATTAAAGGTACCATTTTAAAAAGTTAAATCTGAGATGCATGGCCCTACGTGTTATCAGTTTCTGTGATATGGTGTACTATTGAAGCCCTAAAGTGCCTGAAAAAAGTAAAAATCTTTGAGTGACAGGTTTTAACATACTCATTTTCCCCAATAGACTGTAGTGTTATAAAAACCGTAAGGAAAACGCAAATATCTTGATAATCAGATGGCTTGACTGACCTAAAGGTTTATAATTATCATTGCAGCATTAGCTACATGTAAATCCAGAATTTTGTTTCAGAATCTGAGACGTTACCTATTCCCTTTAACCGCTCATGATAGGCAAGTTTATTATTGAATTTCAGATGACATGAGGTATATACTGCCTTCACACAAAACCCAGATAAAAGCATTCCCAATCAGTTCTTCTTTCATGTCCATCATCTGATCTCAAATGTTCTGCCAGGCTCTTGCACACTGAAGAGCCTTCTCATTTGCTGCCACTAGGTCTTCCAGGCAGCATTGTATGGTCAACTAGGAGTGGGAATCTTAATAAGAGTGACATAGATTGCACAGATGTTCCACACTCGCATTCGGTGTATGTGTCATCATTGTATCCCCATTTATGCATGTTGTATTTGCATCGCCCCACCCCTGTGCGAAGCCTATTAAGGGACTTCCACGTCTTTAAGTTACATATATGGCCCAATCAGTTGGTGGTTTAAGCCATACTTACAACTTCAGGCCAGCCAGGTAATTCATACCTCTGCTCATCCAGCATCATCAGCTCCAGGTCACCAAAGCCGTTGGCGTGTAGGGCAGGTCCCAGGTCGAGCTTGATGAAGTCCCTCTCCATCTCGGGGGTGAAGTAACAGGAGGGGGTCTTGTAATTGTTGATGCCACCTGCCATTGGTTCGTTCTCCACCGTCACGCCCCAGAAGGTCACGTTGTGCTTCCTGTACTCCTCAAAAAACCTAGGACAAACACATACCATTGTGTAGTTGTTTGTTTGTCTTTGTTTTTGTTTTATTTTTGCTTTTTTGTAATTTTAAACAAAAGGCTTTGAATTCCCCTTCAATATTGACATATTATTCTTAGTTTGCCAATAATCATTAATCATTTTAGTTATTTAATCTGTTACTATATTATTGTCTAGGCCAAACGAGCCAAAGTGGAAAGCAGTTTTGTAACTGACAATGCTACCCTGTAAAATTAATACAACAAATAAATAAATAAATAAATAAATACACAATAGATCTTCCCAATGGGCTTTCCAACTACATTACAGTATATTCCATGTCAAAGATCAAAGGAGGATTCTGTTGGTAATCAAGCAGCCACTGATTCACTACGAGTTCTTACAGGAACTATCTGAAATGTCACTCTCTTGCTTCACTCGCTCGCGAGATCTGTACAGTGTATGTCTGGTGTTTTTTATCTTAAGGTAGAACCACATCCTTAGACATGGAGCTGGACAATGCACTGTACATTGAGTAGGCTTTATATTACCTAAAACTCAGATATGTCACGTTGAACACTTTTGACTCATATTTTGAATCTAGCTCTTGCTTCACAATGAACTTAGGTTTTCATCTGCATCCCTTCTCAAGATAAAAAAGCCTCCTACCTGATAAAATAGTTTGCCCATGTCTTGTAGTATTTCTCTCCCGGATTGCCAAAGATCTGTCCCGGTCCTTTATAGTTGTTATTAGTCTTCATCCATATGGGTGGGGTCCAGGGGCTACCAAAGAGCTTGATACCACGACGAGACACGGACATGGCTTCTTGAATGAAGGGGATCTACAGACACACAAGAAAGACAAAGAATTCACAATCAAACGAATATGAAATATTTGTGGATTAGCCAAAGTCATACAAAAAGAGGGGGGTGGGAGTAGAATGATGATAAATGCTGAAGGATTTGCAAATTTAACTCAAAAAAAGTATTCTTACAGCAAATGCAAAAAAAATACTCTACACAGCATAAAACAGAGTGTCAATCAGAACAGACTCAACAAAGGACAATACCTTTCATGGCTTAAAATATCACCACACATGAGACATAAAAAAGGCTGAAAAGGAGGAAGAGTCTTCTGTTTTCATAAATATGAAATTTCTTTGCATTATGTAATGCATACCGGTAATTTGTAAAAGGCCTTTCTTTATACACCCTCATTTCAGATGATTTCTTGATTATTTTTTTTCCTTAAAGACAAAGTTTTGGTATGGGGTCATGAATTTGGTTCAATAGAATGTATTGGAAGCATATGCAATTTACAATATTAAATGATCGTTGTCGCGGTTGAAATGGAGTCTAACGTGATGAAATTTAAAAATAAACTCTTTATGTTGTATAGATCTTTAAAGTATACCAATCACCCAAAATATTTGTATTGTTGTATTATTTTTTTTAAATTCCAGAGAGTGACTTCTTGTGTAGTAGACATTTCCATCATACTGTGACACTTCTGGCACTCCATTATTACATTATTACCCAAGTCATAGCAAAAAACTGAATATCTAGTGCTCTAGCATATTGGGTACGCATTTAACCTGTGTGGAGAGTGGCAAACATAGATCAATGTTTAGACAACAGATGTTAGTGCTAGGCTGGAATTTGAACCTTCAACCTTTAAATTGAGAGTCTAGTGAATGAACCACTATACTGTTATGTAGTACACGTATCACTCCTATCTTCCTTCAGTCATTCACCTTTATCCCACACCCATGATCTAAAACTGACCCCCCCCCCCCCATTATCTTTTCATTATAAACATTTGACCATTAATGACCACCCCAGAGTTAACTTTAAGGATCGAACCACATTCCTAGAACTACGACTCACAGGCCCAAACCCCACTCACTTGCACCTCTTCATTGCCACTCCCCATAATACCATAGCAACCCTGACCATAAGCATGTTTAAGTCACCCATCCCAACATTTTTTCTCTCCCCAAAAACTTCCCTTGTAAAGTTTTCTAATCGAAGGGACTTTGATTTCAACCATCAACTGCTGAACATATACTACGTGTAATCTAAATTATATACAATGTAATTGCATTGAGGATTGTTGCACTCTGCCGAATAAATGCATCATATTTGAACTGTATAAAGAACTTGTATTCAGTTGCTTCATTTATAAACTCCTCATCATTAAATCCGATCCCAATTAACACAACAATAGCACAACACCTTCACACCGAGAGATCCCCCACCTTATACTTGAAATCCTCTGTAGCTAGAGAGAAGTTGTCAAGATTAAAGTCCCCAGGATGATCATCGTAGGAGTAGTAGTGAGTGGATAGGTCAGTACAGCCTATAGGTACACGGCTTAAGGTGTACTCAATACCTGTATGCAACACAACCAGAGAAGAAACTACTTCTTTGAGCCTTGTTCAGATATGACGCATTAAACCGCGGCAGTCTTCTTTAGGATGACAGAAGTGTAATATGCTTTACATTTCTGTAACTTATAACACAGAGCTCAGTGAATACACAGGTAGGATGCTGCGGGCAGTTGCCATATATTGATAAATTGAAGAAGAAAAAATCCTTCATATTCGGATGAGCCTTTCAAGGGGAGAGATCAAAAATATTATTATGGTCTGAATGAATTGGTTCCATGACAATGTATATATCAGTTTTTGTATTCTGTACAGATAAAATTCAAGTTTAAATACACTGTACATGAAGGTGAAAGTGTCTTGTAACTTCTTGTAGCATGCATGAACAGAACCCAAGTCTGATTCGGATTCAGTGCACAGGAGCCATTACATAAGAAAAGTCACCACTTATCCAGTGGATAACCTTTATGACAGAAGACAAATATAATAATACAAATTTCCCTGATTTTTTTCCCAGATTGGAGTGATATTTTCATGTTCTCTTGACTTTATACTGACTTTTCTGTGACTGGAAACTAAGGAACTCATTTCTTAGGGTTTCCCTGTTTTCCAAGATATATAGCTGAAAAAGAAAAAAAGAAAAAGAAGAAAAAAGTAGCCTTGAAATCAAGAAAAGCCCATTACCCCAAAATATTTATTTATTTTTATTTTCAATTTTTGTATTATTATTATTTGTATTATTTATTTATTTTATTTTATAAAAAAAGACACTCAGTTCTGACAGGATATGTCAGAGTATTGGGGCTCTGACCTATTTCTCAGCCCGCTGAGGACAGAGGGGTTGAGTCCAAGTCTGAAAATGAGTCTGAGTCACAGCGATGTAATTCCAAGGCCAAGATAACTTAGGCAAGGAAACCCATCCTTTTAAGAAGAAAATTAAGCACCATCTGTTTATGTCGTAATTTTAATATTGTATAAATATTTTGATACTGTACAGAGTACCTTGAGCAGTCTTTTAGAATGGATATGTGCCCTTTATAAGTTGACATTATTGATATTATAATTATCCTTGTTATTATTATCCTTGAGCCCAAGTCCGTCATCAAGCTCTCCATCACCGGTTCTTACCATCCTGGGAGAAGTAAGACTTCATGAGGTTATGTCTGGAACTGTTGGAGAGGCTGAATGCATTGATTGTTGCAGCATCAGTGGTACATCCACCGAATCCAATGACTGACTGGTATCTGGTGGCCTTGTCAATCTTGATGGTAACGGTGGAACCTGCAGAATAATTCAATCATTTTTAATTTGATGGTTTATTGAGACTACTTAAAATTGCATATTCAGTTTACAATGAAAGCACATGAAATACATAGCAAATTTATGTGCACTTTCGACCTAAAATGTAAAAGGGGTACAGAAACACAATAGTTGAGGCTAAAACAATTATTACATAATGCTTGCGAGAATACATTCAAAGATGAAATTAACAGATTAATAAAATTAGCATGTATATGTTAGAAAGGTTATTTCTCATTTGTTCATATTAGACCGTGGGCCGAGCGCAATTTTAGGGCTTAGTTTTCTTTTTTTGGACTGACTTTGTGGTACATAGTTTTTGGTAACCAGAAATTAGGATAAAAATACACAAGTCCCAAATCAGCTTATTCCTGCGAATGAGTCCTTGTCGTTCGTATAAAACATAAGTTTCATTGACAAGTTATTTAAGAGAAATGTGCGTGAACGAGACCGCCAACTCTCCGTTCGTACACGTGTATAAACTCACCGTGCGACGAGAGTGAAACAGCACATTCTCCGTCTCCGTCGTACGAAGAAATTATGTAATCCATTCGAATATTTCACAAAGCCAATCACATTTGCTGATGTGAATAATATGATTTTGCAAATATGAACTGCGAAAACTAATGAAAACCTCGTCAGGGTGAAAATATTTCGAAAATGAGGGGTCATAGCTACCATGAAACAGACGAGAAATAGCGCGTTGCCAATTTGATATTATTGTAAGGATCGTATGCAATTCTCTTGAATGTACACTGATCTGTGTAGAGATCAGTGGCTCCGTACTGACAAGACTCGAGTAAGTTTTGTGTAATTAAAACTTTTGATGAAAACATTTCTTGTATTAGCAATTAATGCAATGGTAGTTTGAGAATAGGCCTACAGAATTAGAGTCCCTAACTTTGTAATTATAAAAAAAGATATATGTCTTTTTGTATTTCCAGTCTTGTAGTAGTTTTTACATGTTTTCAAATGTTTGATTTTTTTTTTTTTTTGGGGGGGGGGGGGCACGCTTAATAAGGTATACGGGATGTGGGTGACTTTTCTTTCCTGGAGGAAGAAAAATGACAATGTTTATTCAAAATTACACTGCATTCACTGGCTTAAAAATTGATAACATATACATGCTGAGGTATTATATGTGAAGTGTACAGAATGATGATGTATAATTTTATGTCGTCTGGATTTTGAAATCATGTGATGTTATTATAGTTTGTTATGTTTTGATGAACGGAATGCCCATCTGCATGAATGTGTGAAGAACCATTTACTGGATGAGAATGTGAAATGGAAGATTAATGTCAGTACGCAAAAGCTTCCACTTAACCCAAAATATATAAATATAATTCTATAATATATCATTCTGTACACTTCACATATATACCTCAGCAAGTATCTGTTATCAATTTTTAAGCCAGTGAATGCAGTGTAATTTTGAATAAACATTGTCATATTTCTTCCTCCAGGAAAGAAAAGTCACCCACATCCCGTATACCTTATTAAGCGTGTCCCCCCCCCCCCCCCCCCCAAAAAAAAAAAAATCAAACATTTGAAAACATGTAAAAACTACTACAGGAATGGAAAAAAAAAAGACGTATATCTTATTTTATAATTACAATGAATATTTAGGGACTCTAATTCTGTAGGTCTATTCTTAAACTACCATTGCATCGCTAATACAAGAAATTTTTTCATCAAAAGTTTTAATTACACAATACTTACTCGAGTCTTGTCAGTACGGAGCCACTGATCTCTACACAGATCAGTGTACATTCAAGAGAATTGCATACGATCCTTACAATAATATCAAATTGGCAACGCGCTATTTCTCGTCTGTTTCATGGTAGCTATGACCCCTCATTTTCGAAATATTTTCACCCTGACGAGGTTTTCATTAGTTTTCGCAGTTAATATTTGCAAAATCATATTATTTACATCAGCAAATGTGATTGGCTTTGGGAAATATTCGAATGGATTACATAATTTCTTCGTACGACGGAGACGGAGAATGTGCTGTTTCACTCTCGTCGCACGGTGAGTTTATACACGTGTACGAACGGAGAGTTGGCGGTCTCGTTCACGCACATTTCTCTTAAATAACTTGTCAATTAAACTTATGTTTTATATGAACGACAAGGACTCATTCGCAGGAATAAGCTGATTTGGGATTTGTGTATTTTTATCTTTTTATTAACATTATCTAAATCTTGTACCGGAATCTATGCAACGAACTGGAAGGAAAATCGCGCTCGGCCCACGGTCTATATCCACCCATTAACAGCCCAATATTAAAGAACTCCTTTAACAGCATAGAAATAATAAATTGAACATTAACTTGTTATTAATACATGATAGTAATAATAATTAGTTAAATGTTGAGTTGTTGACAATGAGGTCTAATGAGGTTAAATGAATATATATATATATATATATATATATATATATATATATATATATATATATACATGTGTATAAGGGCATAATTTGAACAAAAAGCAACAAATATTTGCTGAATCAGATATTTTCATTCTTGAATTTCAGAGCAAACAAATCTAAAATTGTAATCTAGTAAGAACTGTGCACCTTGATCAGTGTGTAATTATGATGCCCTTGATTAAGAATCTGTTGTAAGCATTGTATTGTGACCTTTTAATTTGATTTTTATCAATGCAACTATGGGTGATTGATATTACAAGTAGGTTATCTTTTCCTCAAGTGTGGTCCTAAAGTTATCTTCAAAATCTTTGCTAAATCAATTTTGAGACAGGGACATCAACCAAGCTCACTCACATGACAACTTATTGTTCAAGAGGAAGCCAACTTATCTTACCACCATTTAATCCTGTCTGCACTAGTTTGGCCAGGAGGGATTAGACCTCCCTTAATGTTCACTGAGAGGTGGTTATCTCATCAAATCAGTCTCAATTAACATAAGAAAAAGGGGATGATGGAGGACCAACGGGTATCACTTCGGCATCGTTTGCTAGAGGGCGCAAGTAGCTACAAGTAGTGCAGTCCAGCTTTGAATACAGAAAAGCACTGGTATAAATTTATGTTTCATTCTAAAGTTTAGCCTTGCTTGAAACAAATTTTCATTTTGTCGGCCTACTTAATGTGTACTGAAGTTGGGGTGAGGAGGGGGAGGGTGCCCACATGTAATGCCTCCCCCCCCCCCACCCCCTCTTCTTGGATCTGTAACTAACCTGTAGAATTTGATGTCGTTGAGATGGGATACACCCTCTTGGTTAGACGATCTCCCGTTGTATTGCTGGAGGTGTATACCGTGAAGTGGCCAGACTGCATCGGCTCATAATCCTCTACAGTATCACAGTAGGTGGAGTTACAGACGCACACAAATGTGTCCCCTCCAGGAAAGCGCTGTTGGTGACATGGTATGGCAGCTAAAGGGGGTGTGGGTCAAAAAAAAATAAAGCAATGAAAGCAAGGGGCAGTTTCTCGAAATAGTCATAGGTCTTACTTCTTGGGAATCCTATTGATCCTATTGAAATGTGTGTTATAGAACTAACATCCGTTTTTATGGGATGTCTACGAACTTAGACTTATGACTGTTTCAAGAAACTGGCCCCAGGGCTCAATACTAGCAAGGGTCCTCATTTGGACTCCCCATATTTTTAAATGCTAACTGGGGTGCAATGTGTCCAGACCCCACATATCCTATCACGACCCCTAGAAAAAGGCAAGAGTGGAGCCTTGAGTAAAAGGAAATTAAGAATTCTGGTAATACCCCCAATCTAAATTCTCAAAGGATTACAAATATATACCGGTACTGATTGTTCAAGATTACAAATAAAAGGAAATTAAGAATTCTGGTAATACCCCAATCTAAATTCTCACAGGATTACAAATATATACCGGTACTGATTGTTCAAGATTACAAATGAAAGATTTTTAACAAGCAATTTTCCAAGAAAATGAAAATGAATAGAAAAGAAAACAAACTACAAGTAGTAGTTCCATCTAATGTGCATTACACAGTCTTAAGAGTAATGATTGCAGTGATTCCCCACAAATGTTTTCTTTAGTTTGTTTGCTGGTCTAAACAACCCATCTTCTACATGACGAACTATTCAGAATGGGGTCGTAGCTTATCACAAAATGAAATTCTGTTACTTGAGCTCAAGATCAAATTATCCACTACAGCAACATTTTTAATTCTTTTCACTATCGAGCAGGTTGAGAGTACATCAAATGAATAATATGACTTTAAAATTGAAAAATGTCCTCTTTTATTACAATCATCTGTTTAGAGCAAGAAATGCGATAAAAGATAAAAGTTACTACCCATCTGGCTCCCAATGGATGAAGTTATAACTTGGGTGACAGTATGTATAGTATGATAAGACAAATTACCTTGAAATTAAATTTAATATATGTTCTGCATGATTATTATTGGAAATTCACAAAATTAAACTTACTTGTACATGTGGTTAACTGCACGGCGAGTAGGAGCAATACCACACAGCTAGTTGTAAAACAAGAACAAGCTTCCATGGTGAACACTCAAAATCTATGGAGAGTAGGGGAAATAATTACAATTATTATTGACAGGAGAATGGAAAAAGAGAAGGAGAAGGAGAAAAAGAAGAAACAGAAGAAAAAGAAGAAGAAGAAATATAAAGGAAAACAGGAAGAAAGAGAAGGAGAAAAGAAGGAGAATAATAAAGGAGAAAACAAAGAAGGGGAGAAAAAAGGAAGAGAGGTAAAAGAAGAGGAAGAGAGAAAAATAAAAACAAAGGAGAAGGGGAGGAGGTAGGAGGAGAAGAGGAAGAGGGAGAAGAAGATAAAAAATAAGAACAAAGAAGGGAAAAAACAAGAAAGAAAAATAGGAGAAGGGAAAAGGGGAGAATGACAAAAAGAAAAGAGCTGGAAGGCGAAGAGGAAGATGAAGGAGGAGGAGGAGGAGGAGGAAAAGGAGGAGGAGAAGGAGAAGGAGAAGGAGAAGGAGAAGGAGAAGGAGGAGAAGGAGAAGGAGAAGAAGAAGAAGAAGAAGAAGAAGAAGAAGAAGAAGATGGAGGAGCTTCAACTTTCATCTGGGCTTATTCCCCTTTTCACTCTCTTCTCTCTATCCACTTTTTCTGTAACCCATGACATGCCTTGCCTCATCTACTTTATTGTGTTGTAAATGCAAAGAATTCCAATACAATTCTTACAAAAATTGGCCCAAATAGTCAAGATCTCTTTCTTGATCCCCACTCATTTACGTTCCTCGTTTTACTAAATCATTGTCAAACTTTATGTTTAAGATTCAAGTCTTCTTTAAAAAACAAAATTCACATTCAAATACATATATCATGTGCAATCGAATTATGCAGTTTCCTATTGTTTATCATATTGATGATGAGTGAAATAAACAAATCTTGTCGCGAAGGTTCATTACATATAACAGCATGCATCGCTAGCTAGCACACGCCAATGGCAACCGAGCTGACTCTGCTGTGGTCTTGCTCCCTAGCCCTGCCCTGGGCGTGGCGCTGGCGGAGGTAGGAGGTGGGGGAGCTAGAGGAGGAGCACGGGTACCGTTCCGCTGACGGATTGGAAGTCTCAAAAGTCTAATCCCTGCAGACTGCAAAAGATAAAGAACCCTTATTTCTCACTCACAACTCACAAGATGACGGCAGATACTCACCTTCCTTTGAAGTTTGATTTGAATTCCACAAATGATAGAAATGGATTGATGGACCTACTACTAGATCATCAGTATCCAACTACAGATGTGATCAACATGCAATCTAACTTCGAAGGTCATAGTTTGTTTACCTAGTACATGTGAGCTCGTGATCACGTGTCTACACTGAGTCGATCAGGTGATGATCTACTTTTACCATTACCGAAAAATACTGGAAGGATGCTGAGGCAGCAGTCGACAAGTCGAGCTCAATCTTACTCTGCAAACACAGACCCAATGTTCACAAATGAGCCCAGACCTGGGCCCCGTCTTATGAAAAAAGAGTTGCAATCAGGGGCGGCGAAGCGTCTTCCAATTAAAGTGGGGGACACCTACAAAAAAGGGCACTTTCTGGGCAAAAGAGCCGCATATATGCACCTACAAAAAGGGAAAATCCCTCAAAGCGAAATATACAATGTTAGACGTATTGGTATATACCTCAATATTGCGATATATTACATTATCAGGATGATTTCAATATTACCCTCTTGACATTTTAGTACAAGATACTGGTTAAGCATCATGCACTACTGTGTTGGTATGATGGTCATCACTTTAAAGGGATCCGGTAACTTTATCTCAGATTCTGAAAAAGATTAAATCATGGATTTAGCTCATGCTGCCAGGCGCGTACGCAGGGGGGGGGGGGTTTGGGGGGTTAAACCCCCCCCCCCCCCCTTTGGTAATTTTGTGTGTGTAAACCCCCCCCCCCCAAAAAAAAACCCTAAAACCCCCCATCATGCACTACTGTGTTGGTATGATGGTCATCACTTTAAAGGGATCCGGTAACTTTATCTCAGATTCTGAAAAAGATTAAATCATGGATTTAGCTCATGCTGCCAGGCGCGTACGCAGGGGGGGGGGGGGTGGTGATGGTGATGATGATGGTGATGGTGATGATGGTAGAGTAACAACAACAACAAAATCTCGAGAAACACGAAAGTAGACACATCTTGACCATGCCTGTCAAAACAATGCAGTCCTTAAACTATGCAGCTATCATCTAATGCTCAATCGTTGTTTTCATTGTCCCCCCCCCCCCTGTCATCGCCGCCCCTGGTGAAAAGGGACACTTATTGCAAAGGAATAGGGGATCTATCAGATTTTGATAGGGCTTATCAAAGGTGAAAACGGGCATTTATGAGAAGGGGCCCGGGGGGGGCTCTTTTTTCAATGAGGGCACTTATTAAAAGGGGAAGTGGCACTTCTCGTACCTAAAAAGGGGCACTTATGAGAATTGAAAATGGACACTTAATTATTGCAAAGGGAACTTGTCGAAGCTAGGAAAAGGGGCCGGTATACATGCATGTCAAAATAAAAATGGGCACTATTATGAGAGGCACATATAAAAAGGAGAATGAGCACTTCTTGTTAAGGGAAAGGGGCATTAATCAAAATACAAGGGCCACTTTTTTATGTAAAATGGGCACTTTGGGGGTACTTGAAAAAGTGGGTGCGCCGCCTCTGGTTGCAATTCATGATAATACTTATAAAAAGACTGTACTCATATCTCAGATATACGTTGCCGGCTATTGATGTAACTCATGTGCAAATTCGGTCTCTAAGAAAGTGTACCATTTTTCTTTAAAAGGCATTAGACTTTTTAAATGTCAGAGTGTTTTCGTCTTTGAACGTGGTTTGTCACCGACGCAAGACGATAATATCCAAATAAATGGCCGGAAAGACTAGAGAGATTGTAACTCTTCAATGCGGCCACTATGCTAATTTTGTTGGGACACACTTGTGGAATATACAGGTGAGGAAATGTTACCTTGCGTTAATAATAACAGTCCCGTGTACCTAAAAACGTGTGTTGTTTTCATTTTGAGAAGACATGGAAAAGTCATTGATAAATTAATATCTAGATTTAGATCTAGTCTAGCCTCTAGGGGTCTAATTATATAACCGTCGATATGCATTAGCATTTACCACTATTGTTGCTGGTGTGGATATAACTGAAACGATAATAGATGATTATCGACTTGTGATGATTAATGATTAATTTAATGATTAATCTTCATTTCATGATTAGAAGCCTGTACTTTTCAGGAAGAAGAAGAAGATGAACATGAACATACTGGGGATGACGATGACGATGATCATGATGAAATGATGGCAATTAATTATTGCGGATTCATGAATCTGACGACGATGGTGCTGATGATGTGGGATTACGATGTTATGATGGTGAATCTGGTATGATGATGATGTGATGATGATAATTACAAAGTCAAAGATGATGATGTTGGCGGGATGGTGTTGATTGTGATGATGATGATCATTGAATGGGTTCTATGTACATGTAGATGATGAACATGAAATATGGTTGATTGTAAATTTGATATTATTGGCAATTTCCAATCTTGTCTCAATACGATAAAGATAATGTGGTTTTGCATTTACAAGTACAACATCTTTACGTTACGATTTGATGATAAATGATGACAAACACTGTGGATTTTACAGAAGTAAGTCATGATCTAATAAAGAGATAGTAAACTAAAACTATAAATTTGATGATTGCGATTGTTACAGGTAGCTTCTGGCTTCTCCATAGATTGAAATCATCTATGTAGACATACAAGAGCTTGATTATAATGGCAAACACATTTCTCATCCCAATTTTCAGAGCAAGCAATTTGTTTCACTCATTGCATTTGAAGGTGAATATCCCCCCTCCCCCCCCCCAAAAAAAAAAATCATTAAAGTTTCACCTTCTACTACTTTTTTTGTTTTGTTTCAGGAATCATCATTTACCTATGATAAGAATCCTGCACAGACAATACCAAAAGAAATCAACAATGATGTACTTTTCAGAGAGGGAAGAACATTACAGGTTTGTGTTGAAAAGGAATTTTCTTTTTTTAATGAAATGAATGCCCTAATTTTAGCTATGGATCTTCAGTTTACCAAAATTAATTTTTTTGTTATTTCTGCCTTCTGAATATTAGTATTTTCTACTCATATATTAAAGAATTTAAATATTAAATGAGAGCTTCAGCCTCAGATTCCATCAGTTTGATCTTTTCGTTTACATTTTTTGGCTCATTGTGATAAAACTGAATGACATGAAAGGCTTCCATATTCTTGTGTAATGGTTTATACAGGTTGAGTAGAGTAGTATTCTGTAGAACAATTATTTAATCTGGATGCATGAATTTTTCTCCAAAATACGTTTTCATTAATCAGCTTTTGTTTTTTTCATAGTGATCAGACACAAACAAAATATAGAGAAAATAACGAAACATTTCATGTAGAAATAAATCAATTGAAACCACCAAACTTATGTCTGAGATGTGTAATCCTAACAACTTCATGCACTCAAAATGAAAAGAAAAAAATTACCTGGAAACACTAATCAAGAACCAAAAGCTCTTTACAAGCCTTTTATCTTTGAAAGAAAAAAAAACTGTATATTGGACTCACAAACCAATACAGTCTAGTTTCCTTCTTTCTGTAAGATGTAAAAGTAGTGTTCCCACTTTCTCCCAAACAGGGCGAGGAGACATACACTCCAAGACTGGTGTGTCTCGATCTCAAGGGCAGTCTAAACACACTCCGGGCTGAAGGAATCCTGTACGACTTGAAAGCAGAAGAGGATGTGCTCTGGTATGTATAGCATCACCAACAAAGATATTCCTTACCCCCTCTTTTGACTAATTACTATTTTTCCATCTACAGTGAAACCTGTATATAAAGACTGCTCGAGGGAAACAAAAAAGTGGTCTTTATAGGCAGGTGGTATTTATATGTACATGCTCCTTTAGTTAAAGTTTCAATGAAAAACCATATTCAAGGGAAACAAAAAATGTGGTCTTTATAGACAGGTGGTCTTTCTATACGGGTGGTCGCTAAAGCAGGTTTGACTGTATTTTATCCACTTCCTATTTTGAATTTATTACTTTGACTTTAGTATACACAGAGAGTTATTATCCTATGACAATAAGTCTTACAAATTTGTTCTTGTCATGTCCTAGATGGTGCATATCATGAAATGAAAATATCCTTTAAAATTATCATTTCATGATATCTGCTTGATTATTTACTTATGGCATTATGGGTGATGCTCTATTCAATCAGATGGCACTAAAAGTACTGAGATTCTTTTACCTAAGTGAAATAAAAAGTATATTACACTTTAAGCCGTGAAAACCGCCACAGTTTTGCCCTGTCACGTCTGAACGGGCCTTTACAGTAGTTAAGATTCTAAATAGACCAGAAAGGGGTTGCATTTGCAATCAATTAATTTAGTCATGTGGTTTGTACAGATTGGTATGCTTGGCAAGGAAAGGGTTAATAAAAATACAACCTACTGGTAATCATTAGATTGATTATTTCTGAGTGTTATATTCCACCATGGAACAGTAATTCACAATCACTAATTTACACCTATAATACATTTTCAAATTATTTCATAGCATTGTAGTATCGTATCTTTTTAAGTTTGTAGCCTTATCATAAGGTTGGTTTTGTTTGTTTGTTTGTTTGTTTGTTTTAACTAGAATGTGATATTTTCCTTTTTTATTGATGGATATAGGGGTGGTGATATCACACTCCATAAAAGCAGCCCGGCTCACAAAAATCAATTTCTGGCTGATCTTGAGGCTCAAGATGTAAGTATGTAGGGTTCTAATCTTTAGTTTTTTTAAAGCAGGTCTACACTACTTGTAGCTACTTGCACCCTCTATATAGTAAACAATGCCTAAGCGGTACGTGTTGATCCCCATGGTCCCCTTTTTCTTATGTTAACTGAGAGCTGATTTGATGAGATAAACACCTGTCAGTGACCAGGCAGGGAGGTCTAATCCATTCTGGCCAAACTAGTGCAGATAGGCTTTTTACTCATTCAACTCAGTCATCAAGATACATTGCCAAAGGGAGCTGTCTCCTGGAAACGGTGTACCCTAAATGATCATTTTAAACTTAAAATAGCTGTTCACAAGTTTACATGTATCTGTAATACTGTTGTCCATCAATTTTTGTTAGAAATATTCTAGAATAATGATAATGATGTATGTATGGAAGAATAATGACATTTAGAAAGACCAGGGGGTGTTTCACAAAGATCCTAAGTAGAACTTAACTCTAAGTTGGACTTAAAAATTATGGACAGCCATTGGAGTCTTAAAATGAAATATATTCAAAAGCAGAAATTCAAGTATTTTAGACTTTTTATTAATTCCACATCCAGAACATGAAATCTCCTTGATGATAGACAATATGAATGATTTGAATAAACAATGAATGCCTTTCAAAATAACTTTTACAAAATAATTTTCAAAGATGCTAATGGCTTTCCATAATTTTTAAGTCCAACTTAGAGATAAGTTCAACTTAGGATCTTTGTGAAATACCCCCCAAGTGTACAAGAGAGAGTTAGAGTGCTCTCATGAAGACAGAGAATCTGTATTCAATTGTTTACTTTCTGAACACTTATTTTTTTTTAGATTACATATAATTTATTTCTGTTTGTAGATAGTCCTCATGTATTACAGAAAATGTTTGTTTTTTTTACATACAAAGTTAAATAAAAAAATACACATACTGGTACATAATTATATACATAAAGGTTAAAAGGCGAGAAATTCAAACAAGCCCTACTTCAGAAGAAAAAAAGGAACAGAAAAAAGAGAAGAAATGTAATGTTCAATCAATGGACTACTATCTATATTTTAAACATTTAGCAGATTCTTTCTGTGTCATATTCTGTAACTTCATCCATCTGATATATTAAATTAGAAGAACAAAAGTATACAATCTCCTCGATAATAACAAATATTAATGATGTGAATCAACATTTTATGCCTTTTAAAATAACCTATACAAAACATTTCAAAGATGCTAATGGCCTTCCATAGTTGTTAAGTCCAACTTAGAGATAAGTTCAACTTAGGATCTTTAGTGAAACACCCCCCCCCCCCTGATGATCATCTTTTATTTGGGAAATAGTTGTACATGTAGGTAGCGAAGAATGTGGAGTACTTTATAGAGAGTACCCAAGAAATAAAATACATTACACTCTGTCTCTCTAGGAGTATTACCATCAGGGTGAGCCCAAAGTCGGAGATGACGAAGATGACCTCTCGACTCCTGACATGGATACATCAGAGGTCAATGCCGATGACTCCAAGTTCGATGACCCTCCAGGGTTAAAGCACTACGATCTGGATGATGATGTCTATGTGTGGTCTGATTTTCTCCGTAGTCATCTTCACCCCAAGAGTGTGTCCGTCGTCAAAGAATACTCACATGACAGGTAAACTGAATGGGCCATAGTCCCCTCATATACTGTTCAGAATTATTCAAAGTCTAAATGATTCAGCAATACGCCCTCCCATCAGCTTCAGTTACTCTTTACTTATTTTGTTAATGTAAACTGAAATAAAAGACATATCTTTAATGATTTAGGGAATCTCTGTTTAAGGGAAGTGCTCCGTTTATTGACAGGTAAACACTAAACTGTTTTTCTCTACATTATAATGATGATGATGAGATGGAGGAGAAGGTTGAAGGTGAATTTGATGATGATGATGATACTAATGAGGATGATGATAATGATCATAACATTGAGGTTGATGTTGGTAATGAATTGATAATGATGATGATGTTATTGATGTAAACTATATTTTAAAAAAGCGTGTTCCTACTGAGAGAGGAGTTCATCTTCTCGTGAAGTGCTCCTTATATAAACAAATATAGATTCCACACTAAACTGTTTTCTCCTTTCTTTCACTGAGCAGCACTGTAGGTGGATTTGACATGTTCACACAAGGAAAAAATGTCTTCAGGAAAAAGGACGTCTCAGATGAAATTGAGGACAAGATCCACTTCTTTGTGGAGGAGTGCGATCACCTCCAGGTAAGGAGATTCAACATTTACTCTAGCAACATTTCCTCCGGGGGTTATTTTGTCAAGGGCATAGGATAAGATTTAAATTTGCAATTGAGTTTGAGGCTAGTTTAGGGTTGTGGTGAGGGCTAGGTATAGAGTTTCGTCCATGAATGAATTTAGGAATTAGGTTGGTGCAGGATATTGATGGTGGAGCAATAGTTCTTAAATGCTCTTTAATAGTCAATGTCAAAAAAATTCTCCATTATCCCTCTTTATTAGGGAAAGTATAGGCATATGTATAGTTGGATCGTCATACTTATACTGTAAAACCAACCAGAAACTCTGCAACATTAACTTTCAAACATTGCTTAGGACAGCCAATTTCATGGCAAAAATTTCATGAACTTTAAAAATTGCATTGTGTCAATTGTGATTCAAACACTTTGAGACATGAAACTTTCACGAATATGAACCACTCGCCGATTTCATGAACATTTCAGGTACAGTAATTGCTTGATGATTTTGTCTCTGTGTAGGGGTTCCAAGTGTACCTAGATTTTTGCGATGGATTCTCTGGACTAGGGTGTGGCATGTTACAAGGGCTAGCTGATGATTATCATGGGAAAGGTATCTTTGCTGCTGGAGTTGCCCCAGCCATCTTTGACGATACAGTGAGTAGTTTTTGTTTATTTTTACAATAATCTGTAATCATGAAGGTACTTTTTGACAGATAATGGTATTTGTGATGATGTTGGTGGTGGTAATGATGATGATGGTAGTGATGATGATGATGGTGGTAGTGGTGATGATGATGGTGGTGGTGGTGGTGGTGGTGATGATGATGGTGGTGGTGGTGGTAGTAGTGGTGATGATGATGGTGGTGGTGGTGGTGGTGGTGATGATGATGGTGGTGGTGGTGGTGGTGGTGGTGGTGGTGGTGGTGATGATGATGGTGGTGATGGTGATGATGATGGTGGTGGTGGTGGTGGTGGTGATGATGATGGTGGTGGTGGTGGTGGTGGTGGTGGTGGTGGTGGTGGTGGTGGTGATGATGATGGTGGTGATGGTGATGCTGGTGGTGGTGATAATGGTGATGGTGGTGATGATTATCAAGGTGATGTTGATGATGGTGATCATGATGATCATGATGGTGCTAGTGATCTTGATGGTGAGTGATGTTGGTGATGGTGGTGATGGTGGTGTCGACGATAATATTGATATTACTGATGATAATGAATTGAATGTATTTAACAGAAATCGGTAGTAAATGTTATAAATCGTCACCATTATCTTCCTTATCATCACCACCGTACTGATGATATTGATGTTGATAATGATGGTAGTAATGATCAAGATCATGATATTGTTGATTGATTAATTGCTGTTAGATTCTCATCCTTTTCAGGTTTTTACACAAGTGAGGAATAAAATGCACTTAGAATATAAAGTACCCTTTTTAAAAAATCTTTTTTTGTATTGTAAAGGATATTATTAATGATAATCTGGCCTATATGACTTTTTGCTATTGTAAATGATTTGTTAGACGTATAATTATGATGAATATAAACAACTATTAATCAATGAAACTTGTAATTGTCTTTCTTTGTACCTCTTTACAGAATCCATTATTAGATTCCTTTAGAATTCTGAATTCTGTCCTGTCCTTCAGCAGACTGGTTGCTCACAGTTCATTATTTGTGCCTCTATCACTTGCATCTACACTATGGAGGAAAGTAGGACCACCACTCTCTTTTCCTCATCTTCAGTACAGGGTATGCTATATTCCATTATCTATATACCACATAAAATTTGAAGCCACTGATTGGCTAAAAATGCAGGCATGAAATTCACTGCTGATTTAGTAGCATTGTAGCGAAAAATATTGACTGGGCGTAGCTCTACCTGTGCATACAATGCAAGGTTGCTATTGATGCACATGAAGTTAACTTTAGATACGCGCAGTGGACACATGCACCTCTTTACGCTTGGTAAATTGCCTTAAAAATGAATCTATTTTTAGGGGGACATATTCAGGTCATTGCTCCTCAGTAATTTTCATACTGCTCAATCTCCAATCTCTGACATTGATGCATCTGGCGTAAAGTATCTTCCATGGATATAAACTTAACAATGAGAGATGTTTATCTTCCTGGAGAAAAAAATGTACACATATTTCTATTAGTCCAAATACAACTCATTAACACTCTATTCTTGGGGGATGGGATTTGTCACCCACAATATGGAAGGGGATATTTATGATCAAATTAGGAGGTAAGATGGTTCAGTCTGTTGACCATCTGCTAGTTAGACTAAATTATCTTGGGTTCGTTTCCAACCAGGGTGGATAACTAAAGCCTTTATAGTGTGTCATTGTCCCCCTCCCATTTTTCAAAGATCCAGGCTATATTACAGTTGAAAACACTCTTTCCCTCGGTTAGGACATTATGTGAAGGAGAGTCATCACCTTTGCATGTTAATAAACGCAGTACAGTCTTGTAAAAGAGTAGGCAGAAACTGTGGTGTAGTGGTCCACCTGCGCATCCCAATCAGTCATACCGGGAGGAGAGACCTGAGTGTCACAGTGACTCAATTGCAGGCACAGGTGATGCCAGATAATCAATTACAATTTTCCAAATTAAATTCATGATTCTTTTTTAAATATTCCTTTCTTTGCTCTACAGCCTTCCATGCCCTATCACACCTCTGGTATCTTAGCTAGTGCTCTGGACACGGCCACTCTGCCTCTGAGGACCGTTGATAGCTCAGTTACTCTCTCCATGATGACCGATGCATTGGGTGCTAGAGGAAGAAAGGTAAGACTGAATAAAATCCTAAGACACGTACCTGTAATGGCCATTTTGTGCTCTTTTCATAGGATTTTGTGGAATGTTTCTATAAAAAATGCTCATACATCACTTTTTTCAGTTGTTCTTTCTTCTTCTCTTATGTTTATTAACCCACAATTTTGTACCTGGTTTATGAATTGAGTTGAGTTTCAAAATATGCTACATCAATTTTTATCTATCAGAGCTTATATATTTAAATAGATGTTATTTTATTTTTTATTGGGATGGGAATTCTTCTTTTTCTTCTCTCAGATCATGGTTTTATGTATGTAACATGATTTTTTACTGAATGCTAACCATTTTATGTTGTCCACGTTACAAAATAATTCATCGCAAACTGATTTATCTATCCACAAATTTTGACTAATTTCAGATTGCAAGTCTGCATACCAGCTTCCCTCTCTCCTTCCACTCTTCATCAACGCTAGCTGACACCCTTGGTGGTTCACTGTTACCATGCCAACCATTAACACCGCACTTGGGACAAGAGACCGTTGCTCCTTTCGCTCAGTCGGTCGTACTTCGGGGGACACCACAAGACAGAATCAAAAGGTAGCGGGGGGGGGGGGGGGGGGGGGAGGATCAAAATAATGAAATTTTAGAGCAATAAGTTAAAGGCAGGGTATTTTACCAACACTACTTAAGATTTACGTAACTATACTGCCATCTGCTGCTCACTGTGTCCCGATGTGTCAACAGCCATATCCCACAATGCATAACCAACTGATGATGTATGCATGATGGTGCTTGGGTACAGGAACTGGAAATCGCTCCATCTATGCCATCACCGAAGAATGATGCAGTTGAAAATACATTGCAGCAGTTGTAGCGATGTCCGTCAAATAACCTGCCTTTAAAATCCAACTCTTATTATTTATTCAGAGCAACACCACTGTCTTTCCATGATGTTGTGAAGAGGTTAATTTGAATGCTAGTGAGTTTTCCCCATAATTCATACATTTCTTATTCTCTCTCTCTCTCTCTCTCTCTCTTTATTTCCTCTTTTTATTTTTATTTATGTTTTTAGTTTTATTTTTAAATTTATGAATGTGGTTTGGTATTTTATTGCTAATGATTTTTCTTCTTTTCTCATCAAGGCCACCCCAAAAAGACTTGAACCCATACCACAAGTGCTACGATGAAGAAGAAATGCTCAGGAATTATTTGTTGTCAAACTACCAAAGAACTCTAAGGTACGTAAAAATCAAAATGACCCCGAGCTATATGAAAATGTGTGGCATTTATATTAAGAGTTAATAGAAAATGTATACTTCAAATGATTTTGATTAATTGGATTAAAAAATGTAACAAAAATACACCATGTCATCATTTACTGCCCCATTAAATAAAGTTAATAGCCCTACTATAGTTCAGACCTAATACAAAGTGAGATGACATACAGTTGATGACTACATTCTCCATACCCCTTGTAAATTTGATGTGTTATATGTTTGCTGTAACTGAAGAATGAAAGATAGACAGATTAAATCAGGGCCTTTGTTGAATAATTTTTTAGATATAAGCTTTTATATACCTCACTTAAGTAATCCAGCAATCTGATTGGTCGAAATTGCATTCATAAACTTTAACTGTTCCCGAAAATTCCCTGTAATCATGGTTAAAAAACAGTTCAAAATCCCAATAACCATGGTTATTGGGAAAATAGGTCAGTCTCCATGGTTACCCCATAGGTTTACATGTTAAAAAAATGGTCTGAGTGATCGAGGATACCGTAGGTGTGCGAAGAATTGGTCGGTAATTTCAATACAATTGAATCTTGATCGATCTTACCGACAATTTTATCTTGCATTGTTGACATTAAGACGAAAATAAACTTCCAAAAACAAAAAAACAACCTCTGCCGATAGATCTTGATCTAAATTCGTGCCAATATGCATTGCAAAAGTAAAAGAAGGGCCTGTTTAATGGAGCAGCCGCGAAGCTTCCACCACGCGAAGTAGTTTTCAATTCATTTTAATGTATATATATAAGAAAAAACTGCTATGTATGGTAACAGAGCGCGATAGCCGAGCGGTTTAAGGCGGCGGTTTTCTTTACATCACCTTTGGTACGCAAGAGATCGAATCCCATCTTCGACAAAAGTTTTTTTTTTTTTTTTTTTTTTTTTTTTTCCGGCATATAAAAGTATTAATGACTGCTTTAATATTCGAGAAATAGTTGTTTTTCTCAAAGCAGTCATTAATACTATAAGATATGTCACATTCTCAAGAAACAGAAATCAGGACACATCAATTTTCACATACTCTAAAATTCCAAAACTTGGTAAAGATATGAATTATTAAGTTGTTAACTGTATATGATGTTAATTTATGTAAAGATCTCCACAATATTTTGTTACATATGGGACACCAAATACTTGTCTATGTTGATATTATTTTCAAACTTATTCGGACATGGTGCTGACTTTGGCTATTCTTTTTTTTTTCCTGTTAGTTCTGGCCGCTGTGTCAAGCAGCCATGTAAAACCTTGGCACCGTTTCCCCACCTGTTCGGTCCTGAGGTCAATAGAGATGGATTCCTAGCTGATGAAGACAGAAAGAAGGAACAAGGTATGGAAAGTTCATTCTTCTGGAAAGAACAAGTAATAATTTGACTTTCCTCTGGCATGTTTCTTTTGTCAAGTGTCCAACTATACTCATCTTTACCGTCTATCTCACTCTCTTTCTGTTTCTCTTTTTGTTCTCTCTATTTCTCTTTATGTTTCTCTCTATTTCTCTTCATGTTTCTCTCTTTCTGTTTCTCGTTTCTCTCTCTCTCTCTCCCCCCCCCCCCCCTTTCCTCTCTCTCTCCCCCTCTCTCCCCCTCTCTCTCTTTCTCTCTCTCTCTCTCTTTTTCTCTCTCTCTCTCTATAGGTACAGGTACTTGGTTTTGCAAGAATATTTAACTACATGTATATCTGTCTTATGGGCTAGTCCAAGGTATTCGGTGCCCTATATGTTACCCAGTAAAGAGGAGTCATAAACATTGATTGACATGAAAAGTATCATTTACATTCATCATTGTGCTCATCCAAGCTGTTGTAGGGCAATTGACATGATATAATGATCAGGGTTCTACGACACCTATCCCCTGGACAACCACCCCCAGGATAACTACCCCTAGAATAACCACCCTCTAGGACAACTACCCCCTAGGACAACTATCCTACGGGGTAGTTGTCTGGGGGAGGGGGGGGTAGTTGTCCTAGGGGGTAGTTGTCTGGGGTAGTCCTAGAGGGTGGTTGACCTAGGGGGTAGATGTCCTATAAGCTTGTGTTCCATAAGTTCCTGACAACCGTTACTGACCTTTCTTTCCTAGGCGTGGAGAGTATCCCTGCGATGACCAGCCTACAGTCCAGTCCGGCGGTCAAGCATCTCCTCAAGTCCCTGCTCACTGAAGCGCGCAAACTGGACATCCATAAATTCCATGGCTACCTGGAGGAAGGCTTGGAGGAAGATGAATTCAAAGAGCACCTGCAGGACTTGGAGCAACTTATGCCATGTTACTTGACTGAAATAGAGAAGGAATTTGATGATGGTGACGACGATGACGACTATGATGATGTTGATGAATGAACGAGTTTTAACAGTAATTGATAATACATTTGATGATGGAGAGGCTTGCAACAATTTGTGCCACACTTCTTGACTGAAATTGAAAAGGAATTAGATGAGGATGATGATGTTGAAAGACAGAGGTGAAACAGAGAGCATCTGCATGACTCGGAACGACCCTCGCCATGCTTCTGTAAAGTAATTGATAAGGATGATGAGGCTTGGAACAGAGTGAGTTTGATGAGGATGATGACCATGAATGATGGAGGTAAAACAATGAGCAGCGACATGACTTGGAACACCCCTTGCCATGCCTCTTTACAGTAATTGATAATGACATTTGATGATGATGAGGATGTAGATGTAGAAATGACAAGTGGGAGAGTTTAGACATCTGCATTAACAGGAACAAAACAGTACCATGCTTCCTGACATAAATTGATAAGAAATTTGATGATGAGGGCGGGGGAGGGAGGAGAATGACAGTTTGTTAAGAAGGATGATTATGATGTCGATGAGTGATGGAGATGATACAAGTCTGTTAGATCATGACCTTGTTGTTTGAAGATTTGTAATCAAATCAACTCTTCTTGTAATCGACTAGGATCCATCTCAACTCTTTGTACATGTAAGACACAGCCCTGACCTTAAAAAACCTGTTTGGAGACTTTTGAAAGGATGCAGTTTTAGTTTTGTGGCTGAAATACTCTTTGGTGTTGTTCAAGTTACCAATAAGCTTGGAAGATGGTTCCAACAAATGTTAAGGAGATGGGATGGTGATGTGGTATGGATAGAGGCTTCAGATGGCATCTTCATGACCACCCTAATAGCATAACAACTATGAACATGATAACTATGGTCAGGGTAGTGGTGATGTTGGCAAGAGTTGGAACAAAAACAATTCAAGGAATATTGTAAGTATATTAATCTTCATGATAAGCGTTAGTAAGCAAGTATAAGCTTGCAGGTAAACAAACCTAGAGACCTACAGCTACAATTCCTTTCCAAAGGGTGTCATTTGGGCAGATTATCAGTTGAACACCTTGACTCAGCCGAGGGGATTTTGGCACCCTGATCTAAAACAGTGGCTCTAATTACTCCCTACTTTTGACATGGTATTGGTTAAAACTGATGACAATAAATGCTGCATAGAGACTCCTTGTCAAGATTATGTCATTTAATCTGAAGGGAAAAGATGGAGCATGAAACTTTTTTTTGAAGGACAGAACAATGAATATCCATCTAATGTGAAGATGAAAAAGAGCTTATATTAGTCCTAGGACATTGATTTGGAAGTCGTGTCACAAATGAATTTGAAAGTAACAAGGTGATGTTGATATATGCAGATCATGTGATGATATTTTCCTTGTCCGAATAAAAAGCCTAAAAATAGTCCTATAATAGTGACAAAACTACATAAAATATGTACTTTGACCGATTCAACTCAACTGACTTAATCCACATACTGAATTGAATACGGCTCCAGATTGTTTATGTGTGTACAAGGCTGAATGTTGGGTTAACATATCAACAATTTTTGTCTGTGGAAAAAATATGGTAATGTCACATATCCTATTGTCGGATCACTGTTAATATTTTGAAGGCTTTCAAGAAATCAACTCGGGGGCAATTTCAGTACCTTCTTGCCTTTAGAAATCATGTTCAGACTACACAACATGCCGTTGTCAAGTTTACATATTACAAAAGGAGGATGCACAAGGCAATAGAAATTGCCAGTGGTTGAATTTCAAAAGTCTTTGCAATAATTTTTTTTAATGTCGCTATTTTGTGGTACTGTGTTTTTGAAGTGCGCTTTTATACTTTTTGTCTATTTATTTGTATAATGGATAATGGATGAAATAAATTTGACATTCAGTCAAACTATGAATAAATGTTGCCTAGCAGTTGTCATTGGAGTTTCATGCCATAACAGTTATCTCTCAAATTTCTGATTTTTGTCTAGTTTGCTGAATAGTTCTTGTAATTTTCTGTGATACGGAACTTTCCAATTTTTTCCTCTCTTATTAGGTTAATTGATTGCTAAAGTAGATATATATATTTATATATATATATATATAGAGAGAGAGAGAGAGAGAGAGAGTGCTACATAGAAAGGGAGAGACAGGAGAGAGCTAGAGGGTGATTGAGAGAGAGAGGGATCGAGACATAATTATATACAGACAAAGTGTTTTTTGTTAAAAATAGGGACTAATGAAGGGGTGGAAGGAAGACGTCGACAGCCGGGAGATAAAGGGGAAGACTAGGGGGAAAAGGAGAGAGACAGGTAGGGGGCAGAGAGGGTGTGTGTGCGTGTGTGTGAGAGAGAGAGGTACATAAGATGGGAAAGGGTATAGTAATGTTAAGATGCAGTGCGCCGTGTCTACATAACATCACATAGCCTAGAAATACAGCCAAAATTATCAATCATGATCTGAAAACATGCTGCTTATATCTTACTGAGCTATTAAAAAAAATGTTATCTTAATTCTGTACTTTCACCATCAATACTAATTCCTCTCGGTCAGATAACACCCCTTCTCAGGGTGATCAGTCAACCGTGATGTACGTCATCTAGGCGCCATTTTGTGAAATCACATTATTAAACAAAATCATTACAAAAATGATCCTATTTGGTATTTTAACTGGTAGGTCAAGATCAAGATATTAACAACACGGTCGCAGTTACTATCGAAAAATCAACTCAAGGGCGATTTCAATACCCTATTGTATATCCATACTTTCGAAAATAAATCAAGTTCGGATTACGTAACAAGTTGTTATCATATTTGCAAATCTTATTAGTTGACGCACAAGGCTATTGAATTGCCTTAAGTTGATTTTTCGACAGTAGTTGCGATGGTGTTTATAGCGAAGGAATTGACGCCTTATGTGCATGGACAACGGCATAAAACAGCAGAAAGGAATGAATCGGTACTCAAAGAGAAAACGAAAGAAACGTATTCTTTTAAAATGAGATTTAATGCGTAATACGAATGAGAGGGAGAAGTGAGATAGACTGCGTCCTCTATCTTCTTTAATCAAACCTGCAATCCGATTGTAAATTGTTTATATTATGTTCCGGTCTCGGTTTCACTGAAAAAACGTGAGTATTGTGTATTATCCGAGCTACAGTTATATATATTATGCCCGTGGATTGCACAGGAAGCGTCATTTTGGCGGTGAAATACTGCGTCAAGCCACAAAGCATTGACGCCTTCTTTTAAGGCACCATGCGAGAGGAACATCATACAAAAAAAAATATGCGAACTTAAATATGAACTTAACATACAAATGTTGCCTTGAAATACCGACGCCTTCATTTAATATGTTTGAATGGCCTGGGTATTATAGTCGCATATGGTAAGAATGACATTATCAAGGCAGGTTATCTGAGGAGGAAAATGCCTTCATCATATATATTATGGACAGTAAACGCTCCATAGCATCCATGTCTGCCACACCTGCCTTCACAAAGAAAGAACAAATCTTGACAAAATATAGCTAAAATTACTGGTATATTCAGGTGTGAAGAATCCCCCTTAGGACCGTATTAGGGCAGTTGTGACTAAAAAAACTGTGCCCCCTTCACTGAGGAAGCCTGGAGAGGGCTTGCCGGATTCCCCAAATCGTAATTTGGGGGGAGATACTTTCAAGAAAAAAAAATACGGGCTGCGACAAAGTAAACAAAAGCGCACTTATACCGTCCGTATAAAGTCATATAGAAATAGACAATGACACGTATTATAATGATATATATACATATTGCCACCCTATACACAAAAAAAGAAATCTTGATAATCTTTACAACCCCTCATCCCCCCCCCCCCCCTCCACTCCGGCGTTGGGATCGTCAAAACACCCCCCCCCCCCCTTTCGTCATTGCTATTATGAATCTCAGCATTAATTTATAATTTCTTTTTTAATTTTCTTTGGTTAATCAATATTTCTCTGACAAGCAAATGATAATACTGACACATCTGATATCTAGATATGATAATATAATATGTACAAGATATGTATTTGTTTATTGAATATTGTCAATACTTAACACTGAAATCAAAGAGTACACATACGATTTTAAATCGTCGGTACAAAATGATTATTTCAAATTTGATATAATGGGCCCTATCGGCATGTAGGTCTATTATTTTCCAGAAGTACTATTTATGTCGATGCAAAATAGGGAATATTTATGACGTTAAACATGTATAATAATTTCTTACACCATAGAGCAGATAAACATGACAATGGTAAGAATGCAAAAACTTTCTCAAGGGCAATTTCAATACCCTATTTACACATGATGCACATTGGCAAGTTAGCACTTTTCAATAGGTGATGCACAAGACTATTCAATTGACTTACTAGGTTGATAATTTGAAAGTCTTATCGATTGTGTTTGATTACGTGTATTGAATAGTTTCACATACATATCATAAAGGTGAAGAAAGTTTATAGCTATGAGTTATATATTTACGCTACCTCGGTTTAATATCTTCACATGCTATATTCACTCTCAATCTCCTTAAAATCTATACCATCCATATATCTATTGTTCGTTAAACGAAAGACAAAAACGTGCCATCATTGATGAATCATGTCAAACTATATATTCTCATACACTTTTGTTACGGTACGGTTCGACGTAAGGAATGCCATTTAGATCGAGGTATACTAACGCAAGCATAAAGTTCTGCGTCATGAAACAAGGCATCATATACTGATGACGAGATAATCATTTTCATTTTGAACTTTTAGTTGTCAAAGCAGTTCTGCATTCCATTGCATGCGAGGCGTCAATTGCCATTGCCTGACTTAGTTCTGCGTCAGTTGCCTGGCTTAGTACTGCGCCAGTGACTTAGTACTCCGTCAGTGACTAGTGCCATCTTTGACGCGCTATGTACGCGAGAATGACATCGTACAAAAATTGACTGCAAACTGAACAGTCCAAAGAAGGCTTAACTGACGTATGGACTACTTTCGATCCTCACAGGCTCAATTGGCGCAAGAAAAAACTCAGTCGAAATGGCACCTCGTAACATAAGTAATGGGTCTTTATTCTGACGACGTATCAGAATAATTTACCTATCGATAAGGCAATTAAATTAAACCTAACTTGTATCTAGTTTCCCGCTCTGACTTAACTAAAAGGCGGCTTTATTCGATGCCACTTGGCAACTTCGATGCCGAGTGGCTGCAGCATCTCCGTCCAGTGCGCCACACCCGTCTCCCCGGCCCCGATGCCGACTTCGACCTTCCCAACCATGACGTCGGTCGCTAGTCGTCGACCACGGAAGATGGCGAGGAGGATGGAGTGGTGTTGGATCTCATCGGATTTGGGATGGAAGAGGAATGGTTGATTCCAGATGGGGCTGGTACCAGAGCGACGCTGTGTGCTGTATTCTCCGACCATTTCACTCTGCTTCAAGAGACGGACAGTGACGTAAACATCTGAAACAGAAAATGATTTTTATTTTTTTTAATATTTTAAAGGTTATTTTTTTTTAATCTCTTGGAAAATATTTATATTTATCAGTAAAAAGTCATGGCACGTTTGTAAAGACTTTCGGTAAATAAAGCTAAAGGCAGTTTAACATGCAAAGACGTATACAATCCGAATAGTATTTTTAAAGGCGTTAAGTCATTAAGTTGATTTCTAGGAAGTTCTTACAGCCGCGTTTTTTAAAATTTGTATACGATTGCTACAGATACTCCATTCATTAATATTAGGTCTTTTCAAAAATTGATATAAAGGACGCAAAATACACCTATCCTTTTATAATGAAAACGCTAAGGGAGTTGGGAGATTCAGAAGTATTTACGCAATTTCTCAGAGATCTTCAATATCAAAGTAACTACAATTCTCTGCTGCTGGTTTTGTTGTTGTTCTGGGTCTAAAAACGTGGAGCATATCAAAGCCATATGGTTATAATTGCTGTTATTGCTCTGCACTCACGTCATTATATTAGGGCATCGATCCAGCCCATGCCTAAACGACGAATGCCCGTTTCATGCACATGGTGACACGAGGTGTAATTTTTTGACGTACGAATTCGTCAATTACTACTGGAGCTGCGTTCATTTAATGTGTCATAATAATGAGAGCGATATCGTACAAAGAAAGGAAGTAGAATTAACAGTGCAAATATTGCTTTGAATGACCAGCGTATGAGCTATTTGCCTTTGCGCGCTTTATTGTATTAGTGCAGATAATGACGCAGGTGAAATGACGCAGTTGAAATAACGCCTCGTGTTCAACGGCTTCATTGTGCTATGGTGAACAGTAAACCTTTATTTACAACGCCTATGCCAAACACCAGCCTTTTGACACTCCAAATATCCTTCTATCGAAATCGGCTGCCTGAACTCTAACGATTTTGGATTGCCAGAATGGAATGACTTCCCCTCTCCTGGGCCCGGTTGTGATTGGTGCGGATTAATTGCTCACAAGACCAATGGAAAACATACTCATATCTCTTTAGTTGTTCAGAGTTGCAATTAATTTGAATCAATGGCAACTGATAGGTCCAAAGGCCCCGTTTCATAAAAACTTGTCATCAATAACAAGTGCCACATTTCTATAACAAATTTACTCTTAGCCAATCAAAATTCAACGATTTCAGTAGCTTTTAACAGTTACTGCAACTTGTTATTGATAACGTTTTGTGAAACAGGGTCCTTGTCGTCATGGCTATCATGACCTAAAATCATACACTAACCTCCATTGCCAGGGAGAGCACTGTCGACCAAAAGGTTCTCTGCCTTCCTAATCATGACCTTAAGTCGATCTGCTAAGGGCTGGTATTGCAAGGATACAAACAGATCTCCGAGGTACGGCCGATTGGACGTCTCTTCCGAAGTAGACTTTGAGCGCATCTGTTTCATGCAGGGAAGTGAGGGCTGATATATTTTGAAGTGAATCAGTTTAAACTCTTAGGAGAAACAAAAAATCTGAAAATCTTTGGAAAGAATTCAACAGCAGTATTGTTTGGGGGAGGGGGCTTTCAAGAAGGACCGTCTGCGTTAAAAGTTGTCTTGAAGGAATTTGAAGTATCGTGGTCAAGTGGATAAGTCACCGCATTGTGAATTACAATGGTTTGAAATAAATGAGCTTAAAGTCTGCATTGTGGGAAAATGAATCTGGGAGGGTTTTGAAAGAACTTAAATTTACACGTAGTTATATTATACGAAATAGTGTCAGTTCAACGTTCAACAACAAACTGCGTTACACTACTTAAACAAGGTATATATTTTGACTGCGTTCAGGGGCGTACGCAGGGGGGGGGGGTTGGGGGTTCAACCCCCCCCCCCCCTTTGGTATGTTTATGTGTGTAAACCCCCCTAAAAAAACCTAAACCCCCCCCCCCCTTTGTATTTTTTTTTTTTTTTTTTTTTTTTTTTTAAATTATAAAAAAAAAAAAAAAAATGCCCACGGCTAACCTAAAAAAGGTGACCTTACCCCCCCAACGAAGAAAAATGTCAAATTTTCAAATTTCGAGACCAAAAAAAAAAAAAAAAATGTCCGCTTTTAAAATCATTTTAAACTTACCCTTTGTAAATTCTTCTTCGGAAGCTTGGTTCTCTTTATACTGAACGTCCTCTGTAATTCCAGAAGGCTGTCGCCCTTCGTCAAGAGCTGATGACACTCTGCAAAGACCTCTCCGCTAAAACGATCCTTTCGGTTCCACTTCTCCCTCACATACAGCTTGATCTTGAGGAAGCTGCCTTGTGCCTCGGCCAAGGTGACCTTACAGAACTGGAAGGACTCGTTGAAATGGGGATTTAGCGATTTACGGACGATGTCGGTGCGGAATCCGTCCCTGTACTTGGGCAGGAGACTGACCTTGAGGAAGGAGGAGCAGCCAGGGTAGTATTTTCGCGCCAATCCCGAGACGGATTTGAGACAGACGAACAGAGTGGAGTCCTGAGTTGAAAAGTAGAGCGAGAAGTGAACGACGGGTTTCTCGTTGCCGCCTTGATACACCGTCCATTCGGACTCGCGCCCGAGCTGCTCCAAGTCATTCTCGGAGCTGCACGAAGCGAGGGATGAATCCGATGACGACGGGGTCAGTGAAAGCACGGCCAAGGTTTGTCTTCTCTGAGGATCGACCGCGATCAATTTCGTCGAGGGTGCCGGTGCCCAAGACTGGGAGCGTCCGTAATTGTCAGGCTGGTCATTAGGTGTTTCGACCCCCTGATCATCCGTCTGTACATCACTAAAAGGATTATCCTCGATCGGATCTTGCCGAGGCACTGGGGTTGTTTTCAAACAATCTTCGTCTCTCTTTCGGAAGAAGTCGGCTTTAAGGGGTGTGATAGCGAGAGCATGTTCTAGCTTTTCTCGTCGTTTTTGACGTTTTTGTGTCTTCCTAGCTCGCATGCAGCAACAGATAAAGATGAGAAGACCGAAGGAGATGGAAACAGCTAGTGCGGTAGAAACCGCAAATATCAACGTCACTGTGAATTTAAAAAAGATTATTGAAACAAAAGTTACTTTCAGCTTTCTCATCACAAACCATATCGAATTATGAAGAAAACCAGAATCATAATCACGGATGTCTATTTGTTCACTTGGCGTAACTTAAGGTCTATAGACATGAGGGGGGGGGGAGCACAGCAATGTTTGGTTTCATATTATAGGTCCAATATTATTGAAGGAAATTCTATCTGGAATTTGGCCGTCTTTGAAGGAAATTTGGTACAAGAACCCATTGCCTTGTAACTTGATTAAAATTATGGTTTTAATAATCTCTAAAACGGTTGAAAATAAGAAAATCATATCCACGGGCTAGCATCTGGTTTTACCTTCTTTCACTAATCAGAAATTAACATTGGAGACGATGAGGCAAATAGCCAGGATATAGATAAGGAATAGGTCTATATTACATCAAAGAATGATGATGATTATTTTTATTATTATCATTACGAAATGATCATTATCATCTTCTTCCTCATTCTTTATCATCATCATCATCATCATCACCATTATCATTATCACAATAATAATAATAATAATAATAACAACAACAATAATGATAATAATAATAATAATAGTAATAGCTAGAGTAATGACGTGGCCATGAAAACAATAATCCTCAATGTTTGTTTTTGTTCTTGTACTCTGGCGCGCGAGCTGAGAAAGGCCAAATAATTATATGACGTCAAGGTGGCGTTGCCAATGACAAATAATGTAAATATTAAGAGAGAGAGAGAGAGAGAGAGAGAGAAGAAAAAAGAGAGAGTGGGGGTGGAAGAGGGAGAAGACGGCCTGGGGTGAGTATACCCCGGGTATATTCTGAGTAGTTTGAAAGGGTCACATAATTTTTGTGATAGTTCTTGTTGGGTCACAATGAATTTACTGACGAAATAGTCCGTTGTCAATAATTGGTAAATTATGAAAAATGTATTAGGCAATTTTTAGAAGAAAAAATGTCCAAACTAACTACGAGTGTTGTTTCCCAATTTAAACAAAATTGTCTGTTGTTACTTTTTAAGCATTTAAACAATTATGGTGGTTTTGGTCCTTTTCATGAATTATTTTTTAATTATTATTATTTTAAATATTGTAAACTGCAATAGGGACACGTATTCGAAATCTTTAAAAAAAAAAAAAAAAAGAGAGAAAGAATAAAGATTGGGAACACTGTGTATATTTATAGGTATGACATTATCTTTCCAAAAATATATGTTTCCAACAAAAATCCTCACAAAATTCCCCAAACAGCCGTCATTTGACCAAAAATAAATATCTTGGTTGGTCATGCTACCTTCTTATGGTTGTATAATCAAACGTTTACATATAACCATATAAGAGTGCTTTGGCATTGATTATAAGTTAAACATATAATTACGACCTCTGTAATTCATTAACAGTTAAAATAGGCAACGGGCGCGGATCTGGCTCTGGCATGCTTGGCTCTTGTATTTATTTCTACACGTGCCTCGTTTGAATTCTGCTACAATCAAGAAAAACATAGAGGGGGGCTTGAATAAACAAGCCCCGTCTGGAACTGCTACTGACAGGCGATATTGCAATGGGAATCTGAACACCTGTGATCTGGATCCGGACAGATAACAATATTTGCTCAATACCGGGCTCAATACTCCTAATGAATTGGCACTATTAGAATGATTAGGGAGTCACTATCAAAAATAGAATTTTGTTTTATCAAATTCCAACTAAATAGCTGATTACGCTTTTACCGATTACAAGTACTTATTTAATTGGGTATTTCTAAACTGTGTTGTGATAAATGGCAGTAACAACACGCTGTGAGACTTGTATATGTATATATGTATGTATATGTATGTATATGTATATTATATTTATATATATTTCAAATCGTAATTAAATATAAAGCTTATATTCTAGCGAGTAAAACCATCGGACGAAGACTTATGGAAATTAGCTAATGTTGTCTCCACATTCCTCCCTTTCTATTAAATTTTGCTCTACTCAAGAGCGCAGAATTCCATTCTCTAGTTGGCAATTAAAATCCTCCCTAATTTGGTACTTTAGTAAGGTTTTATGAATAAACTGGTCTTTTATGGTTTGGAAATTTTATCATAAGACCATGGATATCCTTGCACTCGCTAAAATATTAGCATTTACTCATTATACAAATGGTTTAGAAAGTATTTATCTCAATGTCACGACCGTAAATGTTCATGCAGTCTTCAATAGATCGGCTTACAAACATATTCAAATTGTGTGCATACTTTTGAAAACAAAGGTTGTTCTTGAAAACCTAAAGCTTGTCCGATACTTGCCTGACATAGCAACAGGTAAAGTATACAGACTGGATTCCAAGTATTGTAGTTCATTCATTGAAAACAGGTTAATGGGACAATTCGTAACTAGGTCTCCAGGAAAGAAACATCCATACATTTGAATTAGTAAACCCGTCTATTCCATTTAAAAAACATTAATATTCATGGCATTATTATTTTTTTTAAATGGTTTGGAAATCATTTTAAAAGCCTCTTTGTGATCGGAAGGTCATGCCACTTGAAACCATAAGTGCATTCGATTGCTTTCACGCTTGCCGAATCTCTTCAAAATGTCTGCCATTGTAGATAAACTTTTCATTCAAGTGCATGGTATGTGATGGGATGCTGTGTTGAATGAAGGGGCGGATCCAGTATTTTGTAAAAGAGGAGGGGCGCGCAATTTCCCAAAAGTCTGTGACAACGAAAAAGAAAGGGATGTGACATTTTTGAGGTGCATGTTGATCAAAACTGTGAACGAGGGTAGATTTCTGTTGCGTCAGTTATGCCAATCTGTTGTAAAAGGGCCAAGGGGCAGTTGTGCCCACTACATACCCCCCCCCCCCCCCCCTGTCTGCAAACGATGAATGGACCATGCAGAGATCTGAAGTATATTGATGCGTCATATCGTTCGGAGCTTTAGGCCTAACAATGGTGACCTGGGCGGTATAAATATAAGTTTGTGGTATTTTGATAACTGCAAAAATATGCCATTGGAATGAATTATATTTTAAGATGAAATTCATTTGGCTGTAAAACCAAAGATAATCTCCTTCCTATTTTCAAGATAGTAATTGTCTCACAAATAAAAGGCGATAAAGAAATATTTTCGTCCTGTTTCTTTATTTGTTTTTTTGTTAGTATGTTTGTTGGTGATAATCATTATGCTATGTTGCTCATTTATGGTAATCATAACTACTTTAATACACTTCAAATTGCCAATGATGTTGATAATATTTCACTGTATTTACAATGGACGTTCATTAAATTGCAGAAGTTTCGGCTATTAATTCGGCTATATGTCTTCAATGTTTTGAGAAACTTCGAAACTGTTTCCCGATCGTTCTCCTCCTCCTCTTTTGCTTCTTCTGCTCCTTTTCCTTCTTCTTTTTCGTGTTTACACGAAACATCATTCTGTGTCCCCTATGACACAATTCCATATTTTCCATCTGAAAATGAAATATGACTCAATATAGGCTACCCGACGACTTTGAGAAAGTTATCCCTTTCGTATAAGCCTATAACAAAAGCAAAATCTTTTATTTTGTCCAAGATACCAAAGAATGTTTTCACAGCCCGTCCTTTGTTCTTTTAAAAATAAAGCAGGCCAGGAAACAAACACAATAACTTTACAAATCGCATTCCTTAAAATAAACACAATAAGACAAATTGACAACGTACATCACAAAGGAACTAAAGTCGTATGTGCATGATAAACAATAGGTTACTCTAAACGACCTGACATGTACATGCTAGTTTTGATTATTCAACGACATAGCAACAACTGAGCTAATGTATGCAATCTGACTGCGTTCTGACGAGTGCAACACAAGACTTGTAAAAAAAACTCGACTACAATATATACACCAATTGAATTGGGAGACGAGAAGCACTATAAAATCTAAATTGTCAAACTATAATCTATGATGTACAAAATTGCTAGTCAAAAAGTGATGTCGGCAAACGCATGGAATCTAATGTTGATATTGTACTAATTAAATCTACAAAATAGAAATTGATGACAATTTTGTGTTTTAAAGTCTCATTTGATATCGCAATAATAGATTAGGCGCCATCGCGTCCGTCCATCAATACGTTAAATTATTACCAGTACATCACGGTATACACATCGGAAATACTTTAACGAATTAACGGTCTCATTTAAACTTGAACTGCCAACTGAAATGACGACTTTTAGTTAATAGGAAAGTAGTAAAAACTTACATGGAACCATGGTGATCCTCAGATACAGTTATTTTCCAACAAGAGTTGCTCAGAATATCCAAGAATTGTGATCTATCCGAGAGCGGTCTTCATAGGTTTGGATCTCGATCCGCACTGTTGTGCAGCTTGCGGTCGACGCCTACCGGCCGAGTCTCATCACTCCGTGCGTTGCAAAGATCTCGCTCAGGGTTTCTGAGATTGTAATTTCCCCTGCTTATTGTAAGAAATATAAGCTAGATAAACGTGATCTTTCTTGCTCTATTTTCCCCTTTTCAGACATTTAAACACAGCTAATGCCCTCTCTGCCTAAAAGCATTGTTTTACAATTTATATATCGTAGTCTTAACAATAAAGATCAATTAGATCATCAAAATAACACGCATGGTTCATTATAACGAGTTGTTAATCTGCGTGGTAGGCTACATATAGCCCCTAGAAGATTACTAGCAGAAGAAGAAAAAGAATGTTCTACACAAATCTAAATATGTCAGAAAAAGAGGAATAGGAGAACAACACCCGGATAACTACCCCCTAGGACAACTTCCCTCCGGACAACTATTCCCCGAACAACAGTATCCCTCGGATAGTTGTCTGGGGATAGATGTCCTAGGGATGGTTGTCGTAGGGGGTAGTTGACCGGGGGTAGTTGTCCTAGGGGGTAGTTGTCCTAGGGGTAGTTGTCCGGTGGATAGTTATCCGGGGGTAGTTGTCCCGGGTATAGTCGTCCCAGAGGGTGGTTGCGCTAGAGGGTGGTTGCCCTATGGGGGTAGTTGACTGGGGGGGGGGGGTATCCGAGGGGTGGATGTCCAGGGAGTGGGTGTCCTAGAACTGCAAATCTCCTATCATGTTCTTTAACGTTGTGAATCACTGAGCGGTGACGTGAGGGCCGCGGCAAACACCGCCCCCTGCCCCAGCTTTCTCAAAATGCAACTGCATTCTCGTCTCCAAATAATAATACAAATTTTTAACAAATACACAGAGACCGCCTCAATGCCACCAACATGAGTTGGCAGAAAGGTGCTGAATAATTTCAAAATAATTTATCGGCGTGCTGCAGATGTACGCCTATGCATGTATGACAAAGTGATTGATTAATATATTTGCTTCATCTCTACTTGGCTCTGTTCTTCAGAAGCGGATCTAGAGGGGGGGGGGGGGGTTTGGGGGGGGGGTTTGCAATCCGGGGACCATTTTTTTAAATCTTATCTTTTTTTTAAACTTGTAATTTTATTTTATTCTATTTCTATGTATTTATTTCATTTATTATTATTATTATTATTATTATTATTATTATTATTATTATATTATTATTATTATTATTATTATTATTATTATTATTATTATTATTATTATTTCTTTTTGGGGGGAGGGGGGGGGGGTTGGGCGAACAAATGTCACAGAGTCCCTTGCCCCCCCCCCCCCCCATCAGCTTTTTTGAGGACACGGGCCACCGCCGAAGTGACAAGCTAGGCCAGCGTTGCCGATTCTCATCCCCAAAATCCCCACATTAAAAAAAAAAAAAATTGGGGGATTGTTGAAGTCTTTGGGGATGAAAAATAAATATTTGGGAATGAAAATAATATTGAGTTTTATGAAAAACGAATTTGGGGATTTTCTGTCAAAATTTGGCAACTTTGGGGATATTTTAAGTGTCGTTTGGGTGGGGATTTTGTGAAGATTTAACCTGGCAACGCACGCTGAGCTGGGCTGCTCATTTCCTGGATTACTTGTTCAAGTTGCTCACTTGGCGGGGTTCAAATAAACACCTCAAAAAAAATCGGCTCGCCGCTTCGCGGCTCGTGGACGATGCTCCGCATCGTCATTATTTTGGTCAACCCCCCCCTCTAGTAAAAAGCTAGATCCGCCCCTGTTCTTCCTCCAATATTTAGTTTTTCAGTGTTTAACGTCGGTATTTTTCTCTCAACTCAACAATATTAAGACGCCTCCAGCTACCATTACTATTAGGCTTGCAATTTCGAAATGTAATCAAATTTATGCATAAGTCTTTGTTAAGTTAGTACCTCGTTACAAATTATTTCATTCACCTGTTAGCTGTTACGAATAATTGTATTTCAATAGTAAAAAATGTATGCAATTCGCATTGTGACTATTGAAATACACTAATTCGTAGCAGGTGAATGAAATATTTGTAACGAGGTACTTGACAAAGATGTATGCATTACATTTTGATCAGTGGCGTATCCAGGGGAAAAACATGTAAAAACACATTAGTTTTTGGGGAGATGGGACCCCTCCCTGGCGCTCAATCGGGGGGGGGGGGGGGGGGGTGCGATTTTCAAATTTTCGAGGGCCAAAAACTACCCCCCCCCCCCCACTGAGCGAATTATCGGACGGGTGTTTCGCCGCTAAATATTTTCTTCAAAAATTGGGCCCCCACCCTACCACCGACTGGATCCGCCCCTGGTGGTGGTGGTGCATTGTTGTGGTGGTAGTGGTGGTGGTGATACATCGGTGCGTTGTGGTCAGGCGCGTACACAGGGGGGGGGGGGGGGTTTTGGGGGGTTAAACCCCCCCTTTGGTATTTTTTTGTGTGTAAACCCCCCCTAAATTTCCCTAAACCCCCCCCCCCCTTTTGGATTTTTTTTTTTTTTTTTTTTTTTAATATAAAAAAAATAAAAAAATAAAAATTCCCATGGCTGACCTCCAAAAGATGACCTTACCCCCCCCCCCCCAACGGAGCAAAATGTCAAATTTTCAAATTTCGATACCAAAAAAAAAAAAAAGTGTCCTCTTACCCCCCCCCCCCCCCCCCCCCCCCCCCCCCCCCCGCTTATTCAGCAGCTGGCTGAGTTGTTGCGAAATTTTCGGCCCGATTTATAAATGTTAAACCCCCCCCCCCCCCCCCCCCCCCCCCCCCCTTGAAAAAATCCTGCGTACGCGCCTGGTTGTGGTGGTGCATGGTGGTGGAAGCAACAGCGACAGTAAAATGCAGCGACGGTATCTGACAGTGACCTAGAGTGTTCAGTCAGGGGAATCGTCACGTTCGTCCTTGTGAATCATAAGAAAGCAATAATTTTTTGATAATCATAATTATGATCACACGAATTCAACGAACCATTTTAACCATTATATAAACTGGTTCACCACAAGCGTGTGGTTATAATCTTTTAAACTAAATAGCATCCTCATCCCTGCGTGAATATTATTGCCACTAAAATGTGAAACAAACAGTTTATTGTCATGAGAAATTGTCTAATTTTAAGAGTCTGTCTATTGGAATACCCCAGGGCAGTGCACTGGGTTCTTTGCTTTTTCTTGTTTTTATTTATGATATAAGTGAATGTTTAAGATCATGTTCATGCAATATATATGCTGATGACGTTGTTATATATATTTCTGATCAAAATATCGGAGTAATTAGGGCTAAGCTGCAGGCTGATCTATAGAGGAAATTAGTAAGTGGTATAAAAGAAATAAACTAAAAGTTAATACTGAAAAAACTTACAGTATGTTATTGAAACTATTCAGGATTTAAACATTTCTTTGGATGGCAATAAAATCAAAAAAGAAAAAATAGTAGGTATTTAGGAATTGAAATTGACGAAAACTAAGTATGGAATAACTTACCCTCTAATCTACAAAATGCACAATCCATCACCTGTTTTAAAGCTTATCCGTACTAGTCTATAGGAGCGATTAGACTATCCTGCAAGTTCACTGGACAGGTGGTTATCTCATCAACTCAGCTCTCAATTTAACATAAGAAAAAGAGGATCACGGGGGACCAATTTTCACCGATTAGGCATTGTTTTATATATAGAGGGAGCAAGTAGCTACAAGTAGGACAGTGTGGTTTAAAAACATGTATAAAAAAACCTATTTCAGCAAATTATGAATAATATCATCGTTGTTTCAGCTTTTTTTGCTTTAAGTTTAATTTGGTAATTTCATGATATAAGTTTATTTTGTAATGTGAATGAGTTTTGATTTTAAATAAATTAGTTCATTGTTTGATTCCATTATTGTGTTTTTATATATCTAATTAAATATCATGTAATTTTGACTTGGTTTTTACTTAAGATTATGGCCACTAATATTTTATTCATGACTTCATGAGTATTTTAACGATTCTCATGATTATTTTGGTTTTATGTTTTAGTGTAAGCTTTTAATACTCAGGACCAGGATGTAAACCAGTCCTTTCTGATCTTGTTATCCTGATGAATTATGTTCAAATAAATAAATAAATAAATAAATGTATACAGAAAGAAATATACGCAGGCAGAATTTCAAAATGATATTCTTGGCCATTCAGAATATGATAAGAACAAACATTTATAAATATCAGTTACAAATTGCAGTTCATTTTTAAATTATCACAGATTTACTTGGCAAAATAATTTCGAAGAAAAAAACAATCAGAAACACTTTGTAAAAGGTAACCAGGTCCACTTTTCATAAACTTCTTTTCTTTCAGATTTGTATTACATATATACTTTACCATGTCATAATAACACTTTATCGCTGATATTATGTGTTCAAAGCTGGCAAACACTGTTGCATTTGGCTGCAAAAATGATTTCCTTACTATAATCATAATACAGTTGAGGGCACTGTTGTTATTTCCATGAAACCCAAATAATTTATTTTAATTTCTAAACTTAATAGGTACATTATTACGGCACAGCCAAGTTTTGACCATATTTCAGTAACAAAATATTTGTATAAATGTTTCTTCACTGTTATTACAGAAGTCATAGAATGAACATAGGTTATCTGTAACTAATTTAAATCTTAACAAAGCACCTTTCATATAAAGAATTCTATTCAGTATCTTGAACTAAAACCACCTCATGTTTACATCGACATATTATTGTACTCTGTTTCTTGTACTATTATAATGCTGGTGGGAAGCATATTTCCACAATTTCTCTCCCCTTTCCTTTTCTTCTCTGCAAGTCAGTCTTTTCTATTTGTATTTGTTATTGTTGTTGTATCTAAGTTGAGGGCTGCGGGCACGTCAAGCTACTTTGCTTATTTCTGTAGCCCCCTGCATCTAATGTATGTTAATTATGCATTCAATATATTTGTTTAAATTCGTTCATTATCTGTATAAAATTATATACACTTAAAATATTGTATCAAACCATATTATGTTCATGAAAATGTATGATGTAAAAAGAAAAAAAAGATGCAGAAACCAATAAACCAACCAATAAATAAATAAATAAATATTTATCTATCTAAAAGGAAAGTATGTAAAAAGAACTCCATATGGTATTGTGAAGGTCAAACTCCTGTTTCCACTTTGTAAGACTTTTACATTCCTTTATATTATCCTTCAATAAAGAACGGTAGATGTGCACAACCCTTTTTACTTTTATTAACAACAATGCGGGATGATACAGGTAGGTTCAACGACCTCTGGTATGATATTTTTTATTAAAGGTAGGCTTTACTACTTCAGTCAGAAGGGATTAGACCACACAGCGAGCCAGCGAGGTCACTGTGACAGGTTGCTATCTCATTAACTCAGCTCTCATTTAACATAAGAAAAAGAGGATCATGGGGGACCAACAGACACCGATTGGGGAAGTTTTCTATATAGAGGGAGCAAGTAGCTACAAGTAGGACAGTGTGCCTTTAAAACCAAATCGTGACAAAAGCCATAATATTGAAAAAAGTTTACGTGTACATTGTATTTACGTTGAAAATCAAAATATGAGAGAAATGCCGAGAAATGCCGAGAAATGATCCATTTGTTCCTAAAAACATCGTTAACGAAACGTACCCCGTTAGCACACCAAGACTTAAAATAAATTACGTTATTATTAACTTGTATTCTAGGATTATGCCAAATTTGCACATTGTAAATCCTGCATTGAATCCCGCCCCCCCCCCCCCCCCCCCCACTCCGAGAACGGACGGACCGCATGCGTGTTACCAAAATGTCCTTTCGTAACAAAAGAAAAAGGTCGACCCGTATTGACTTTACACACCGGACTTTTGCTGAAAGGGGGGGGGGGGAGTCGATTGGAACGCGTACCCTAAATAACACTGAGTGGGGGGGGGGGGGGGCGGGCATTGAACCGTTGAGCGTCAAAAGGGTATCATCTACACATTGCGTTAATGAATGGTCATGAGGACTTCCCGATATAACTAGGCCTATTATCATTCATCGTTATTATCATTGTTATCATCATTATAGTTATGGTTTTTGTTATTATAATCATAATAATTATTATTATCATTATTATCGTTATTATCATTATAATCTTTATTTTCATTATTATTATTATCATCATTATTATCATTCTTAGTATTATTTGGCCTATTATTATTATCAACATCGTCATCATCATCATCATCGTCATCATCGTTATCAGTATAGTAGTAGTAGTAGTAGTAGTAGTAGTAGTAGTAGTAGTAGTAGCAGTAATAAGTTTTGGCGTCACCTGTGCATGGGTGGAGAAAAACGAACTGCAGCACTGTAATCCTGGGGTCTCTATTCCCGACATAACTGATTGGAATGTGCATAATTATGGATGATGTGGCCTATATAGGGACCTCTTCACCGGGGTTTTCCCCACTGCCCTCAAAACGATGATATTCATCGCTGTTAGACGCATGTTATGCCCACCATCAGTACGCCAGTGTTCAGGGGCTCATGTCTTCTCACCCCTATCATAAAAAACACACACGCTTTCCCATCCTCTAACAATATTTCCACGATATGGGCGTATTGCTATTATAAAATCCTCAATTAATTGATAAATATAAGGGTATGCGGAATGTTTAGGAAGTTTGATTCCTGTTTAATCTCCTTTTCTTTGAATGGAATATAATCGTGATTGTGATCAATTCATATTTTATTTTATTTTTGGTTAAAAAATACAAACCTGTTTTACTCCTTTACTGCTGATTTTTTTTCGTGGGGGGGGGGGGGGGCTTGCGTTTTGCCCCCACATTTGATGATAACAAGTAGATGTTATAATAATAATGATAATAATAATAATAATAATAATAATAACAATAATAATAATAATAATAATAATAATAATAATAATAATAATAATATTGGATTCTTATATAGCGCACGTATCCACCTTGCAATGTGCTCAACTAGGCGCTCCAATATTACCTGCTATGTGAGGCTGCCTGATTAAAGTTGCTTCTTTCTTTTTATTCTATGAAACTTTATTTATATGACATGACGTAATAAATAGGGAAAGCTACTATATTATTGTAAATCATTTGAAAAGTTGTTTGCTTGTCTTTTTTTAAAGAAGGAACAATGTAGTTTTTCCATGTTTAGTTTTTTTCTTCTTCAAAATGCAATGATTGTCATCAATTTGTCAAGTGTTTATATTATTTATTTAGTTATTTGTCCAGGTCCCGGATATACCTTGACGGATGAAAAGACATCGTTTTTTTTAGAGCATTGGATAAATATTGTGTCTTTTGTTAAATTAATAAACCGGGCTTGTGAATAGGCCTACTATTGATTTTAGTAGTTGACACAAAATTACATCACTGCACAGTGCACATGTACTTCCAACCTATCAAGGACTTTCGAGAAACCTCATTTTGTGACACTGGCAGGTCACCCATTCTTTCTTTTTCTCTTTAACATACTTTTTAAAAAGAGAGGGGTCGAGCCCCGAGCCCCCGCCGTTCTGCAGATCCTGCAATGAAGGATTTTAAATTAACATATTTTTTACCTCACAGTAAATTTTGGAATTTGTAATTTTCCAACAAACGCATAAAAGTATAATGTACAAAAGATATTGAGAAAAATCCGGAGAAATCACTATTTCAGCAACATTTGTAAATCACTGGTATCAAATAAGAAATAAACCACGTTTTAATTTTATTTGGGGCAACTGCCCCCCCCCCTCATCAGTACGCCAGTGTTCAGGGGCTCATGTCTTCTCACCCCTATCATAAAAAACACACACGCTTTCCCATCCTCTAACAATATTTTCACGATATGCGCGTATCGCTAGTATACATAAATATAAGGGCATGCGGAATGTTAAGGAAGTCTAATTCCTGTTTACTCTCACTTTTCTTTGAATGGAATATAATCGTGATTGTGATAAATTCATTTTTTATTTTATTTTTGGTTAAAAAATGCAAACCACTTTTACTCCTTAACTGCTGATTTTTTTTCGGGTGGGGGGGGGGGGGTGTGGCTTGCGTTTTGCCCCCACATTTGATGATAACAAAGAGATGTAATAATAATAATGATAATAATAGTAATAATAATAGTAATAATAATAAAATAATAATAATATTGGATTCTTATATAGCGCACGTATCCACCTTGCAATGTGCTCAAGGCGCTCCAATGTTACCTGCTATGTGAGGCTGCCTGATTAAAGTTGCTCTATGAAACTATTTAATTGACATGACGTAATAAATAGGGAAAGCTACTATATTCTTGTAAATCATTTGAAAAGTTGTTTGCTTGTCTTTTTTTAAAGAAGGAACAATGTAGTTTACCATTTTTCTTTTTCTTCAGAATACAATGATTGTCATTAAATTTGTCAAGTGTTTATATTATTTATTTTGGTACTTGTCCAGGTCCCGGATATACATTGACGGATGAAAAGACATCGCCTACACTATTATCATCAGGGACTTACGTGTGACGTCCATTCAAGGCAGTGCATTATCATTCTAGGAGAGAGCAATGACGACTGCCCGGCAGAAGAGCGTGGGAAAAAACCGGGCTTGTGAATACTATTGATTTTAGTTACTACATCACTGCACACTTCCAACCTATCACTGATCAAGGACTTTTGAGGCACAAAGTCACTGACAGAGTGACTGCAGAAATACGATACTTCAATAACGTTAAAGGGATATTTGAGTTCTGTTTCAGAGGGCGCTACACAAAATATTTTTTTGTGAGATAATGAAAAACTGAGTGTCAAATTTGAAAGAACATAATATTTAAATGACAAAATCATCTTTGTTTGATCAAAATCGGTTCAGAGACGGCTGAAATATAACGATTTCTGATACTTGTGTACCACCACAAATATTAGATATTTTGAAAAATTTCAAAAAAACCGTTGAAAAAAAAACTAAATAACGCCTTTTACGTCGTATTTCAGCCAATGCCGATGTTGGCTTTTTTGGGGCATTTTCGTGTTGCTTATAATACTCACAATTATCCGGCTCATGTATTGTTATTTTTAATTAAATAATTAGTTAACGTTCACTATGTTTTTTTGAAAGTGGAGCTGAATTGGTATTATCGTATTGGCTAAATTTCACACATTTTGGGGTCTAAAATTACCTTCATAGCAATGTTAGGTTCTAAAAGGGCACTATAAATGCCATAGATAAGAATAAGAGCAATAACCATGCACTTTGAAGGCATTTGCGGTCTCAAAACAGAACTCAACTATCCCTTTAAGAACTGTTGGTATTTCAAGTCAAGTCGCTAAAATCAAGGAAATAAGACCCCATGTATTTTGTTGGCGGTAATAAATATTGATTATGTGCTTTCACATCTTATTGCTTTCTAGACCACCATCTTTCTTTTTTAAAATAACATATATCCCGAACATTATTTGAATAATAGATACTGAATATTGGAGACCGTGGCGATAACAATTACATCATATTCTAAATATTGATACCCGGATGTGTAAATACACTTCTCTTTCGTAGAGATTACCTCGAAGTTATACCGCATGAATACTTCCAACGAATCAACGGCTAGCGAAAAGCAAGAACACACCCCTAAATTCAGACCTACCAATCAGGAAACAGATTTCTAATTACGTTTCATTAACGTAGTTTGTAGAATAACTTTTATTTTGTATTATATCTGGTCTTCCATGAAGCCCCGTGAAGAATTATCACTTCCGAGCTGAAAAGGGGTCTATAAAAACTGCTGCAACTGCTCTCAAAATTCAGAATCCTGATTCAAAGCGAGACATCCTACTAGCTGACTCTCTGTATCAACTATCAAACTTTAGACATCGCAAAGTTCATAGATTGCTAGTCCATCGATCTTTAACTAAAAATCCTCACATCTACTAAAACCGTTGTACGCGATCAAGTTGCAGCCTCCTACCAGCATGGAAAAGGAAATCAAAGTGAGTGACAGTGCGGGTGCCATATACCTATTTTTTTCCTTCTTGCATTCGATTTCTAATTCATATTTTACATACCATTCGAATCGTCACTCGTGCATATATAGGTAAATTTCTTCTTCCAACCCAACAATTAAATGTTATTTTATGCTGCTTTTCAGTTTACCCGGAGGCATTTTTTTAAATGCCTGTAGATGTGGCAGATTGGGGACAGTTGAACCGAAAAATAAGTGGAGTAGCCAATAATTGATAATATAACGTGTCTCGGATAAAGCATTGCGTGCAGTAAAACAATTATATACAAAACAAACGCTCAACGGTATAACTGATTATATTTCCCCTTTTCTTTTTCAACCCCCCCCCCCCCCCAGGAAGTATATCAGGAGAGCCAATCAAACTCGGTTCGTCTGACGACCATTCGATCTGTGACCATCTTCTCGACCGTATTCTTGACTAGCTTGGTGCTTGGAGGGTGTATTCTTGGAGCCGTTTGGATCGCCCAAGATGGTTTCAATCAGTGCACGAGGGAAGATGTCATTCCGGGAGAAGAAGCAGGAATTTTCGACCGTGATATGGTAAGCATATGGTCCTAGATGCCAGAATATAATATGTGTATCAACCCCCCCCCCCCCCTAAAAATAAAATGGGCGGGGGAACTAACATTTTTAGATCACTTTGCATTTAGGTCGAAATTGTAAATAAGGCGCAGTAGTTATGTATTTTGTATGTTTCATTTATTTCTGCATTTTTTAACATAATAAAATAGTAATATACAAACTAAGTACAATATTATCAACAAAATTTAAAATACATATATAATCATATCATGATATAAATCAATTAAATAATTGTACCTTTCGAAAATACATAGTTGATTAATCATTTCAAAATTGAATACCTACAACCTGGTATACTTTGATAATTTTGCAGTGACAATGGTCACATATTCTCTAACTTATGATGTCGTGTATCATATTGCTTGTATACATGTAGTTAAAGTTGTCTCTGCTAATGCTGTTATCACTCATTATTAAAACCCCGCTAGGGAGCAGTATGTGTTGTATAAACAGTTTTGAAATGTCACCTGTCTAGAGTGGCCACTTTTTTGGTTCCCTTGGATGGCCTCAATAGACAGGTTAGACTATCCCAGTCAGTCACAGGGACAATCTGTCCAATTCAGATAGTGAATTATTTCAAGTTTGTAGACTTTTAGAAGTAAGTAGACCCAACCCATGAACAAGGCTGTCACGAAAGTTTCTAGAGCTGTGAGAATTATATTTCGTGCAAACGAAAAATAATAATCAAACTTCGTTTTAAAACTGTTTCGTTTATGTTTAGACGAAGGATACCAGGTTGGTGATGGGAGATGGTCGCATCATGACAGAACATTTCGAGTACATTCAAGCCAGCAATACCCTTCTCATCCACACACCACCCAGTAACTTCAGTGGCTACTCTCGGGCTACCGTAGCATTGGACTACGATCGGGTATGTACATGTATTAAACTCAACTGTCTCATAATCATTATTTTACACGAGGGCAACGGGAGGGAGGATGCACATTCCCCTTCCAGTGAAATTTAGCGTACTTCTACTTTAAAAAAAAAAATGTTTATATTCAATGATGATTATGTCAAGATTTTTATTTCAATAGATTATATCAATTTGTATAGGAAAAGAGAGAGGGGAGGGGAGGGAGTGTGAGACAGAGAGAGGAGAGAGAGAGAGAGAAAGAGAGAGAGAGAGAGAGAGAGAGGGAGAGAGAGGGGGAGAGAGAGAGTGAGAGAGAGAAAGAGAGAGGGAGGGGGTGGGGGGGGGGGGGTGGAGGCAGCTTGAAAGAATACTACTTTCTCCCACATCCTCCCTTCACTTATGAGCCCTAACTTTTTGCTTTAGCTTCCAGTGTCCTAAATTTTGTAAACAAAATACGATATAGAATAGATCATTCAAAGTTTGAGATTTCCATTTCTTTTTGGCTGATATACTTTTCCATGATGTTTTTGTATCTCTTACCCACAGTCCCTGGTCTTTGTCAACATACACGATGAAAACATCTGCATTGCATTCCCATGGCCTGCAGAAATGGCTAACAACCTGAAAAAATTCATGACCGAAGAGGGCGATCAAAATGAGGTAGGTGGCATTTATCATGTTACTGTCGATATATTAAAGGTACTATGTCCCTTTTGCAGCCAACATCAAATTCTACAGAACTTTGCAGGAATTATGAATATGACATGTATGTCCTATCTGTGAAATCTAAACCTAATTAGCAGTGTCCTGATATTCATATTATGCAAGGAAATCCGTTTACTTGCTAGACTTCACTGTCAGACACCAGTAGTGACTGACTGGCTTTTTTCATCTTTGGTAATAACATACATAACATGAGCTGTAAAGGGTACATGAGCATTTGTCTACATTAATAACCAACTTCTTGTAATTGCCAAAATTAAACTGATTGAATCTTTGCGCAGCGCAGACTATTACTTAATGGCTATATAGCTCCTAAGTCGATTCGACATCTAATAGTCGTTATTTTCCCACTTAAAGTGGCATTTTCAAGCCCCCCCCCCCCCTTTTTTTTTTAGGAAAGTTCTAAATTATTATTGTCTTTCAAATGCCGTTGGAATTTAACCTTCTCATTTTTTGACCTGCAAGTAGGCCTACATACATGTAGTACCTTTAAAGACACTGTCGGAAGTGACAAATGAAATAGTATTGAAAACTTATGAGTCATACAAAATTAAAATAATATCAATTATATGCTAATAGCTCTCTGAAAACTCAAAATCTAAAGCTTTGAAATTCGGGAGTTGTCGACCTAAAAACTAGGTACCGACTTGTTCGACATCATCTTATGCGGAGGATGCTTATTCACAAGGACTCAGCTATACGTATAGTCGAGCCGATCGGGTCCCGACATATCGTCAACGTAACTGTGGCAATTATGACACCTGTTGACCCGTAATTTGGAGGGGTGTGGAAGATGAGGACAGGTCCTAATTTGCTTTTGTGCGACACTGAAAGGGAAAATATACTTTATTCCTATTCTACGTTCATTCAGCTTTCCATTGATATAAAGTTGTATTTTCATAAGAAAGGGGCTTTAAGGCTTAAAGTAAAAATAATAATACAGGTTTATCATTTAAATGTATTGTATATTGAACGAGCTACACTGCATGCACGTTGGAAAAAATGATCTTGGGATTTGTATAGTAATAGAATTTGAAAGCTTATTTCAAAATTATTTATCATGCAATATATGGCTTGATTGTTTGAATAAGAGAAATGCGAAGACAAAAATATGACCAAAGATTGGTTTAAAACATTAATAGGGATCACGTGGGTCATTTTTTTTTAACGTGCGGTCGGGGTGATTAGTTCCCTTTTCTTGTCACTTGAGACGGTCAATGATCCATTGTGTCATTTTAAAGCTCGTCTGCACTAGTCTGGCCAGGGGCAGGGGGATTAAACGCTCTCTGCAAGGTCACTGACAGGTGGTTATCTCATCAAATCAGCTCTCAATTAACATAAGAAAAAGAGGATCATGCATGGGCCATGGGGGACCAACGGGCACCGCTTAGGCATTGTTTTCTATATAGAGGGAGCAAGTAGCTACAAGTAGTGCAGTGGGGCTTTAATACTGGTGCCTGCAGGATGCAGTGTCTTTTAAAAGACGCCCGGCTGGAATGCTCCACAGGAAGTGGGGAAGGGGCATAGGCGTGCTTTGCGTGCATACCAGCATGAATTTAATGAGCAGGGTAATGGCCGTATCTAAAGCGCTTAGAGATATCGTAGATGTATTAGGCGCTATATAATAATAATAATAATAATAATTATTATATTTGCTTACTTATCAGAAGTCTCTATAAAAGCTCTACAATAATGCAGCATAATTACCCTGGCTTTAGCAGAGCAGCTGTCACGCGCTCTGCGTTTCAAGGAATAAATTCCTACCAGGTCCCCATTAACTTCACCGTGGATGGAGTGTGGCAAATGCAGATCAATGTCTTGTCAAAGGACATTAGTGCCACGGTGGGACTCGAACCGCGGACCTTGTGATTGATCATATAGTAATTAACATTCCCTCTCTCTCTAACCCAGGGTGAAGTGCTTGACGTCGTAGCCCGAGAGTTGACCGACATGAACTTTGTGAACGTCGGAGAGATCCCCGCGGGTTTCCTACAAGGGTCCAGCGGTACAACCGTCGGGGCCCTTTGTGCTGGTAGACCCAGCTACTGGTTAGAGGACAACGCGGTTGCATCCAGACAACGAAGATTAGCTAGAGCTCGAGAAATTGATATCATTATCATCTGTTGGCCAGAGTGTTGTATTCTCATTATAATTGCTACAGAGTAGTGGTTTGAATCAGTCTTTGAGAGTGTATAATCCACTCTTTGTAGCGTGGATTTCCACTCAACATGAAATTATCCCCAATATGATTCCTCTAAGAGTGGATTTCTACTCTACATTTAGAAAGTATATCACTACAATGTGCCCTGCATATCCTACTGAAAATAGAACTGGAGAAATAAAACTCCACAGTTTTACCTTAATTTGTACAATAGCGGCACCTCTAGTCGGTAAAAAAAAAATTCGTGTAAAAAACTAGGGGGCTTTTGTGATTATATGTGAAACTCAATGTCTATAGTCTAAAAGAAGCAACTATTGCATTAGTCTTGTACATTTATCAAATGTTAAGTTTCATTTTTACTATTAACAGATTAATACAGTATAACAATGGAGTTACACTAACGTTTATAACATATTTCATATGTATTGTAATTTGTAGATTTATTTGTAATTTTGTTCTGTTTATTATAATTGTTTGTCATTGTATTTTGTTTGCTAAAGCGCTTAGAGACTTCGATGGAAAGCACTTTATAAGCACCGTTTTATTATTATTATTATTATTATTATTATTATTATTATTATTATTATTATTATTATTATCATTATTATTATTATTATTATTATTATTATTATTGTTATTATTATTATTATGAGTATTATTATTATTATTATGATTATTGTTATTATTGTTATATTCATTCATTCATTATTTTATGTAATCACAACAAACCCTTATATAAACCCTTATTTCTATTTTAGTAATTTGAATTATAAAAAAGAAGAGATTAGTCAAAATTTAGAAGAAATTTTGTTTTCTTCTACATGTAGTCAGTGGAAAGTCCGACACCAAAAATATAAAAAGCGATCTCTGAACTTATATCTATATATTGTAATATTTCAACTTTTATTTCATCGTAGTAAGTGGATTGCATTTGGTGTTGATATATGTAGGTATGTATGATACTTGTTGAAAGTTTCATTCATATAAATCATAGTTTGATAATTGTAATTAATAAATAAATGATTTACTGAATTCACATTTAATAATCTAGTCGTTTTTTTTTTGTCATTTAGAATCAATAAGGTGATTTGTGCTCTTGTTTAAAAAAAAAGGGTTTGAGTATAAAAAAAACAGATATGCAATTGAAGACGATTTATAGATCGATGTACAAAATACAAATGAAATATGAATAATGTGAAATGCAAGATATAAAAAGGCAAAGAGAGGCAGAGAGTGTGAGAGAGAGTGTGGGTGTTGGTGAGTGAGTGTATGTGTGAACATGTAATGCGTCGCGCCATCGTTTTTTTAAATAATTATCTTCAACCCCTTTAAACCCTACTTTTAACGCGACATTTATATAATTCTTCAATTCGTATTGCTTCTTTAATAAAGGGATTGTGTCTTTGTCTCAGATTCTAAACTAAATCCTGGGTTTCATAGCTAATGCTGCAATCATAATTATAAACCTTTAGGTCAGTCAGGAATCCCACGACGTTTAGTAGCCGATCGCCCATCTGCATGATTATCAAGACATTTATGATTGGGAATCGAAATTTCACAAACCGTTTTTACAACGGTTTTTATAACACTACAGTCTATTGGGGGAAATGGGGGGAAAATGAGTATGGTAGAGACGGTCACTCACAGATTTTTGACTTTCTTGAGGTCCCTCTACCCCCCACCCCCCCCCCCGCGAAGCGCGGGAGCTTTGAGGTTTCATTAAATAATTTAATAATCTAATGAAACGTTAAGGCTTTTGCGCTTCGCGCGGGGGGGGGGGGGGACTGAATTGAATTCAGACAAGGATTAAGAGTTGAGAACGGTACCAAAAAATCGTCTTCTTTCTCTAATAATTTTAATGAAACCTCAAATAATGAAATTGAATTCAGAAAAAGATTAAGAGTCGAGAACAAAACAACGAATTGTCTTCTTTCTCTAATAATTTAATAAAACGTCAAAGCTTACTCTTGCGCGGGAGGGGCAAAACTGAATTCAGACAAGGATAAAGAGTCGAAAACAGTACAACGAATCGTACTCTTTCTCTAATAATTTAATGAAACGTCAAAGCTTCCGCGCTTCGCGCGAGAGGGAAGAAAACTGAATTTAGACAAGGATAAAGAGTCGAGAACGGTACAACGAATCGTCTTCTTTCTCTAATAATTTAATGACATATCAAAGCTTCCGTGCTTCGCGCTGGAGGGGGAATCTGAATGCAAATAAGGTTTAAGAGTAGAGAACGGTACAACGAATCGTGCTTTTTTCTCTAATAATTTAATGAAGTATCAGAGCTTCCGCGCTTAGCGCGGGAAGGAGGGGGGAACTGAATTCAGACTAGGATTAAAAGTCGAAAACAGTACACTAATCGTCTTCTTTCTCTAACAATTTAATGAAACGGCACGCGTGCTCACTACCGCCCCCTAAAATAAATTCCTAGCCACCGACCGGGCCTTGTCCCCCCTGCCCCCCCCCCCCCCCGAAAAAAAAAAAGTTTTAAAAAATGGGACCAGAATTGTTGGACAGAATTGGGGGGGGGGGTATTTAGTTTTAAAAAAGTGTTCACTACCCCCCCCCCCCCCCCCTATTGGCCGACACGATTTTTAAATTTTGGGGGTCAAAATAGAAACAAACAAAATAGTGCTCACGTCCCCCCCCCCCCCCCCCCCCCCACTGAGCGAAATACGGCCGGCACGATTTCAAATTTGCCCCCCCCTAAGAAATCCTGGACCCGCGTCTGCATTAGATTACATTATAAAATGTACTATTAATCCATATCTATTTTGTCTCAAAAAATTCCCACACCAGAGCAACATTTGCGGTCTGTCCGTTCTGCCATTGCATTTATATTTTGGAACAATCTTCCTGTCTACACTCCGAGGTAACTCCAAAACCGACGATTTCTTAAAACCTACTCATTTAAAATATCTTAATAATCATATGTATTTAATCGATATTTCATGTACATGTGTAGGCCTATTTTCTAATTCTTTCCCTCTCGCTCTCTCTTCTATCTCTCTCACTCCTTCCCTGTTCTCCTCATCTCTCTCTCTCTCTCTCTCTCCAGTCTCTTTGTCAGCCTCTCTTCTACCCCTCCTCCCTTATCTCTCTCTCTCCCACTCTGTCAGTCTTTCTTCTATCTCTCTCCCTTCTTACCCCTCCTCCCCATCTCTCTCTTTATCTCCCTCTCTGTCAGTCTCTCTTCTACCCCCCCCCCCCTTTTTCCTCCCTCATCTCTCTCTCTCACTCTCCCCCTCTCTCTCACTCTCCCTCCTTCTCACAATACACTAACTTCTTTTCTAAAATATAAACAAATGTATCACATGTAACATACCTTATTATTTCAATTCTGGCAGCAACATATACTACATTTAATTCAAACAATAATAACAATAAATCCCTCTAATTTTGTCTTTCAGATAAACTATGACAATCAAGAAAACATGGAAGACAGAAAGAAACATGTCTTCCTACAGCACCCTCTGTTTACGCTGCATCAGCAATTCAAATATCATCCATTTCACTTCATAGTGTAAAGGTACATTATATACCAGAAATTTAACATTCCTTTGTATGCGATATACACAAACTAGAATCATTTCAAGAAAATCACTGCTACAGATAATTTAAAAAAAAGATCCCTTCTATTTCTAATTGCACAAATACCAAACTAAATCCCAATAAATGACCAATGTATATATCACAGGCCGCTTGTAAAGATATAGTGCATGCAATACAAGCAATAAATACTTTTGAGTCAAAATGTAGTCATAGTTAATCAATTCACACACAGGTATATTACTTGTACTCCAAATCATTCTCATCAATAACAGTACAACTTCTTAATCACTATAATTCTTAAGTTTACTACTGTTTAGCTGGTAGTTTCAGACAATGCCATTCAAACATACAAACTTGTAGAAAATAAAAAGGAAGATAATACAAATTTGTGCGAAACATGTTGATAAATTCAAAATAAAAAGGAATGCTACTGTCCTAATACAAAAGTGGGCATTGATCAAAGCAGTGGAATTATAATAGGAGGTATCTATGTATATACAATGGATTCAATACCTACAAGTAAAATGGAACATTATCTGTTCAAGAATGCACTAACATACATGTGAATGGGATGATTTTAAAAACAATTTTTGTTTCTATTAATATATTTATTTATTCTCTGTTATTTATTAATTGTATTAATTTATTATTATTATTTGTGTGTGTGTGTGTGATGGGGGGGGGGGGGGGGTTGCATCAACTCATGAGTCATGAAATGCTATACCACAGAATTCATTGGATTGCAAGAGTCTCCATTATCCATGAATGATAAACCTTTACAGGTTTGCATATAACTAATTCAATATCTACATGGACGTTTGCAATTGTCACTTTTATTTTAGATTTACACGATTAAATTCATACAAATAAATAGGATTGTGTTGAAAAAAAGTCTTACTTTTGAAGCACAGTTGGGTTGCAAAGAATAAAAAAATCCTTAAATATCAGTTTTTGGCATAACAAGAAAGCCATAGTAAGTCTGCATCAGTAAAAAAAAAAATGTAGAGTTCAAATTATGCAAAATCTCACATAATAAATTGAACTTCTGAAGAAAACAAAATCTCATACATCTTTAACAAACATACATGACTTGTTGAGTGCACTACTCTTCTCTATTCATATTCATAATAGAAACCACCTGAGTTGAAGAACATACTGCTCCTCTTGCAATGATGATGGCCATTAATTTTCAAATTAACTTGCCAGAACTAAATTACTAAGGCAAACAACCATCGCATCAGATTAAATGTTTGTTGTATATAACTTGTAAACCTTTTTTAGTGGATATGGTTAATATATAAATAAAAGTACTCACAACTATTTGATTAATATGTTTGCATGTTCATGCCACAAAGTTTGAGTTTCAACACAGTTGTTTTAATAGAGGGAGGTAAACACTGAGTGAAGATATGGAATACAGGTAGATACAATATGTGATGACTTTGATATCAGAGAGGGGGTGATAGTTGATGAGTTAGGAGCTTGGTAGATTCTATTCTAGCTGCTGAACCCTGTCACATATGGCCTGTGTAAACTCAGAGCAGGTTGCTGTTCCACCTAAATCACCAGTCAGATGCTACGGCAAGGAAACAAACAAAAATAGGGATACATACAAAAAATGTTTTACAGAGAAACCTAATGCGTTTTTGGCTGAACATACACTGTTTAAACTATTTACAATTAACAACTAAATTAAATTATACTCAAGTTTTGTATTTTTTTAAATATGTGAAAAATTGATTTGTCCCAATTTATGTTTCATGAGAATGTGACATATTAAAAGTATTCAACAAATTATAATTCAGAATTATCTTACTGAAAAGTTAAGAACACCGACGATTGCGCGAATCTCCGAAGCTGCGTTGGATTTGTTGCAACTCCCAGCCCGGTAGCTCCCCACCACAGAGTGTGTGAGCGAGGTATGATTTTGGTTACCGGGCCATGTGCTGTCTAAGCCAAGGACATTTTTACAAGTGCGATTTTTAGTACGAGTTTCTGGTCAGTTTTCTTCTTATTTCTTTGGTTGCACAACGATTAAAAAGATAACTTCTTCAAATTTGCTGCTGACGTGGTTCAGACTAGATCTTGTCCGATGTGTTTTCAAGTCAATTTTGTTAATATATTTTTTTGTATGAAGTTGCCTACAAATAATGGACGTGCTGTTTTGACTTGCGATTTTTACTGTTTCGGCGTATACGCCGCACCCCGACTTTTTGATATTTTCTCTTCCAAAAATACTGCGGCCTTTACGCCGGCAAATACGATAATGAAAAATCAAAAGTAAAATCAAACTTACATGGGTTATGAATAATTTAGTTGTTAACTGTAGTTAATAGTACAGCCATTTTACAGAAATTACCGCCCACTTATTGCAACAGAAAATATTACAGCTGTGTATTAAGTATTATAATTATGCACTTTATAACATAAACAAGTCCATGCCTATGAGACTCCATTTCCTTTTATTTTTAAGTATATGTATATCATTCCTTTTTTTTCCTGTCTTTCTACTCGGATCTGTCTGAAGAAACGCATCTCTCCTTCTCTCCATTGCCTTGGTGTTTATGCCACTTTTTAAATCTTGAAACTATGATAAATTTGAAGTGTAGCGCAACATAATAGATGTTATTAATGTTGTTAGAATGACAATACATGATAAAACATTTAAATCTTACAACATAGCCCTTTATACCACTTACCTCTTTTTCACTGATGACCTCGAGACATGCCTTCTCGATGCGACCCGCATGTCCCATGAGCTCCATGTGTCTAAGCATCATAACAGCACTAAGGAGGAGAGCTGTGGGGTTCGCCTTGTCCTCCCCTGCTATGTCAGGGGCTGTACCGTGAACCTTAGAGGAAAACAAGAAATAGTATTAAAGCCCCACTGCACTACTTATAGCTACTTGCGCCCTCTATATAACATACAATGCAAAATTGGTGAACATTGGTCCCCCATGATCCTCTTTTTCTTATGTTTATTGAGAGCTGACCTTGTAGGGTGGTCTAATCCCTCCTGTACACTAGTACAGATGGGCTTTAAATCATTTGACCCTACATCAATACGATGTTTGAGAGTAGATGGTGACCTTCCTCCCACACTGCGCAGGTCAGCACATGCGCAGATACAATACCAGGTAAGAAGATAAGACAAGGTTTCTTCCGGCTTCCATACAGAATATACAGCAGTGCCAACTAATTCCTGATTTTACTAAACTATTGTTCAGGTTTCATGAACTCCCCTGATGAGTTGATGAGATCTAAGTGGGCACCATCATAATCTGTTACTTATAGCTTATTGGTTCCAAAACTATAATTTCCAGCTCTCGATTTGTTTTATTTGTATGGGAACTGGAAGTGCCTTTGCAAAACATACTCATGGCCAGTGCTGCCCTCTATGGCTCAATACCAAAGTTGGGGTAATGAGAATTGAATAATTGACCTTACTGCAGGATATCCAACAAAGCATCACTACATTGAATAAGGGTAAGGGTTAGTGTAAGGGTCAGGGCGAGAGTTAGAGATTGGGTTAGGATAGGAGTAATTGTAAAAGATCAGAGTTAGGGTCACTTGTTCAGTAGGGAATTCTGCAGTTGTTCTGAATACTATTTCTTTCTCAATTTTTTTTTAAAGAACTATATGCTTCACTGAGCATATAGGTAAGTGAGTATGTGTTCTCAATTTTCTACTGATTGCAAACTCTTATTGTCATTGATTTACAAGAAATAAAAACAATAATGCCAGGGTAATATGCCATGGATAACTGCATCATATGAGAACGACCCTTAAAGACATTGTTTAACAATGTTAAAGCTGAGATGCAAGGCCCTACGTGTTATCAGTGTCTATGATATGGTGTAATGTTGAAACCCTAACAAATTGCACTTCAAAATGATCATGAAGTGCCTCAAAAAAGTAAAAATCTTTGAGTGACCGGTTTTACCATACTCGTTTTCCCCAATAGACTGTAGTGTTATGAAAAACGCAAAATTTGGTTTCGATTTCCAATCATAAATATCTTGATAATCAGATCGGCTTCTAAAAGTCATGAGGTTCCTGACTGACCTAAAGGTTTATAATTATCATTGCAGCATGAGCTAAATCCAGGATTTTGTTTCAGAATCTGAGACCAAGTTACCGGATCCCTCTAATACTTACTGATTCAAAGATGGCGACACCTCCAGCTCCGATGTTTCCACTTGGCGTTACACCAAGACCTCCTACTAGACCTGCACAAAGATCACTGCAAGAAGACAACAGAATGCAAATAAATCTTTCTACAAATAATATTCTTATTTTGATGAACTAGAAAAGGGTCATCATTTTTTGTGTTATCTTATGCAATTCAATAAATACCGGTAAATGAGACATTCCTGTTAACTTTCCACAGCAAAAATTAGGAATCCCTAAAGGTGAAGATATGATTCTAGTATATTGTAAATCAGGGTTTCTCAAAGTCCGAACCGCGGCCCGGATGCAGACTGTTAAAAAAAAAAACCTTAAAAGGACCGGGGGCAGAATCCACACCATTCCTCTATCATTTGATACTAAATTAATGTCATTTTGACTAATTGGTACCATGGGTACTGCATAGCATCAAAAACTGCTGCAGGGAGAAGAGAACTGAAGATCATATTAATAAAATAATAATAAAGATCAACAATAATAATCATCGGAAAAAAAAAAGAAAAAAAAAATAATGATGATGATAATAACAACAACAATAATAATAATTAGAAGAAGAACAACAATAACAACAACAACAAGTACAAGAATTAGAAGAAGTACAAGAACAAGAAAAACTAAGAAAAAGAAAAAGAAGAAGAAAAAGAATAATAAGAGAGAACCTTGCCTCCAAATTCATATCCTCACTGGAAACCTATAAAGCTAATATTACAGTAAATACCACCAAAGAGAAATAATCAGTGAGAGAATATAAATGAGATAGAGATTTCTCCAAGCAACCTACCTGAGGATATCACCATATAAGTTAGGCATGACCAACACATCATACTGATTGGGATCTTGCACCATCTACAAAACAAAACAAACAATAATTAAAAATCATAACAAATAAACGAGGGTTTATATCACTATAGCGTTTCATTTGATACTGCTGTACTCACTGAAAATCCTATTCTGGGTCATACATCATATAACTTATTTGCAAAACTGTTAACAAATTTCCTCGGTCAATCCAACTCAATTATATCAGCAGCTTCATAACTATTATAATTTGCAATTGATAACCATTTTTTTTACAGATATACCATCAAATATAAAATTACAAGAATGTACAGAAATCCAGACCTGGACTCCGATGAATAAAAATAACAATAATAATAGCTACATTTATTTTGTGCATGTATCCACCTAAGGGGGTAACCATAGCGCCTACAAACTACTGTAATTGTTGTTATTGGTGGAGAGTGGCAAATATCAATAAACATGAAGGACAATAGTGCTGTGGCAGGTCTAGAACTGCAAACCATGTGATCTACATCCACATGTGATCCACAGTGATCAGTCTAGCAAGACAAAATAGAAAAGTATGTCTCTCTCTGATGCTATTCTTAACATTTTGTAATACAGTCAAACCTGTCTATAGCGATCACACAAGGGATACACAAAAAGTTGTCTTTGGAAACAGGTAGTCTTTATAGACAGGTTACTTTAGTACATGTTTCCAAGGGAAACAACAAATGTGGTCTTTGTAGACAGGTGGTCACTAAAGCAGGTCTGACTGTACCAATCATCTCTATGATTAACTTACATTAAGACAGACTGTATCTAGGTAGATCTCATTGAACTTGATGTCTCTATGTTTCTCTGCTACCTCTCTACAGCAGCTAAGGAACAGACCATCGGACATCCTCCTACATATGGACAAAAATAAGGCACATTCAAATAATTAAAAAATGTATAGCCTATCTGCACTAGTTTGGCCAGGAGGGATTATTCCTCCCTGTGTGGTCACTGGTAGGTGGTTATCTCATCAATATCAGCTCTTGATTAACATAAGAAAAAGTGAATCATGGGGGGTCAACGGGCACCGCTTAGGCATTGTTGGCTATATAGAGGGCGCAAGTAGCTACAAGTAGTGTAGTCCGGATTTAAGAAAATTAAGAAAATTCTTTAAACAATCTTGATCTTAATCTCACATCCCAGAGAGTGGAGAGATCAGTTTTTTTTACAATGGACATTTTCTGATACTCTTCCAGATATGCCAACCTTTACATTCAGCTTTCAGGGAGGATTCATTCAGAAATCAGGGAGGTTTCTATCAATTGCATACAGCATAATAGGAATAATCTTTCAAAAAGTCAGGGAGGCATTGACATTTGTATGGAGTGACGTATACAGAAGTAAAAAAAAGATTTTCAGGGAGGGTTGGCATCTCTGCTCTTCCCCAATAACATAAAAATAATGAAAACGTTCACAAATTATTTGTTACCTTTCCCAGCACTCAAACTTCCCTTTAAACCATGGTTGTGTATTATATAGAGTAATGACTGATTCCAATCCTTCTTAACTTGATACCAACATCATCTCTGTATTAATACAGAGATAAGAGTTTGTAACTTTGAGATTGATTGGAGGACATATAATCAATGGGGATCAATTGCAACTCTTAATTAGACAGGGTCCAGGGGGTGTTTCACAAAGATCCTAAGTAGAGCTTAATTCTAAGTTGGACTTAAAAATTATGGAGAGCCAGTTGTAGCCTTAAAATGAAATATATTCAAAAGCAGAAATTCAAGTATTTAAGACTTTTCTTAAATTCCACATCAAGAACATGAAATATCTTTGATAATAGAAAATGTGAATGATTTTAATCAACATTTTATGCCTTTTAAAATTGAAGATGCTAATGGCTTTCCATAACTGTTAAGTCCAACTTAGAGATAACTTCATCTTTGTGAACCCTAAGCCTAATTCTCTGATTATGAACCAATTGTGCCTTACATGATGTTTGCTTTGTGTACAGCCGTCACTGTATGTCTGCTGTTAGCCTTGGCGTACTCAAAGGCAAACTCAGCTACTCTCATCGAGGCCTCCTTGGTGATCAGTTTGATACTCTGTACCACACCATCAACGATCTGCAAAAAAGGGGGGAAAGATGGAGATTGATGAGGCATTATTTATCAAATACACGGATGAATGGATGGTGGTTTCATTACTAATGCCCTATTCTACAATAGAGGTGGATGAGAAATGGATCCTGATTTAAAAGTTGTGGTCAATAACATTATTTAAGGAAGCGAAATATAAAATTACAAATTTTACAATCATTAGAATTTGCCAATATATGAGTAGAATAAGGGCAGCAAGAAATATTTGGGATATTATAATTGATATAAATCATTTGTCTTATAAGAAATCTGAATGTATATAGTGCCTAATACGAAATATTGTGTCTAAGCGCTTTACAGATATTATTATTACCCCAATTATCAAATTCGCTCATGCACAGTGTGCACCATCTCCTCTATGATCACCTTGAGGGTGTATGGCAGTTAATATCCGAAAGGCTTTTGTATCCCTACCAGGTCCCTGTTTCTCTCCTGGGTATGGAGCGGCAAAGGTAATTTAATGCCTAGCCTAAAGACACTAGTGAAGAGACTAAATTTTAAATACCAGTACACAGAGTAGAAGGGTGTAAACTCCCGTACAATAACACAGAGATAATGGCCTTCTGGCTCCTAACAGGTGATATGAAAAATGTACAGATTGCAATTCTAACTTACTGTATGTTCAATGCCACTGTACTCTCCCTCGGTATTTTCTCTGATGGTGACTAGATCTACATCATCATAGGGAGTCTTGTAACCCTCCAGTGACTTGCAGGGTCGAACATTGGCATAGAGATTGAATTCCCTGTAAACAAATCATTAGATTAAGATTGTAAAAGCATAAATCTATAGATGTGGGTTATGATTTGCAAATTTCATTTTCAGATTTTAGGAAATAGATAATTGCATGAGCGAATTTTTTTTTTACTAAAAAATTAGAAAAATGATATACATAAATCTGTTTTGAAAAACATTCAAAGGCGCTAGCTCCTCCAATAAAGTTAGCATTTAAATGCATGATAATCTGTAAACTATGACGTAATTTTAAGGTTTTTCAAAGAATAAACCCGTATTTAAATTTCATATTCTACTGGTTAATGATTAAATATAGAAATGATTTTATGTTACATTTTGTCTATTGACAAAAGAATAAAATAACCTGAACAAATTTTAAATGATCACTCAGATTTGTCAACATCATGACTGCATGCATGGATTAAACCACTTCATTTGGCTTTTTGGAGCTAGACTGCCCCAACCTCCTGCATGTAAACAATGTATGTCTTCATGTCTGGTAATATATTCCTCAAAGACTTACTTTCGGAGGGCAAGATTGAGGCTCATATGTCCTTTACCAATGGGCGTGGCAAGGGGTCCCTTTAAACCAATCATGTTCTGATTCATGGAGTGCACTGCAGCTGGAGGGATACGGGTGCGCCCATCGGGGCCCTTGACTGGTGTTACATCCACAGCCTCCCATTCAACAGGCACCTACACAGGGGGTGGGGGTCAGATTTATACAAGCTGGGCTTACAGGGATACATTTCCAGATCAAAATATTCACAAGTGACATTGATTTACAAAGATACTTATAAGAAGAACAAGGACCTGGGCCCCGTTGCACAAAACTTACCATTGATGGTAACTTTGCCATCAATGGTAACTACCATGGAAACCTTGATTTTGATTGGCTGTTGAGCCCTGTTTCATGGTAGTTGCCATTGCTGGCAAAGTTATCATCAATAGTAAGTTTTATGCAACGGGCCCAGATGTGATGTACGCACATTTTTTCACACCAATATTCACATCAATAAAAAAAAAACATTAGAGCAATTGCAATACTACAAAAGCAAATGAATTTGAATAAATTAATACAAATTATTCTCAGTACACCTAATTATCTAGAATACCTAATGGAAGCTAACATCACATAATTGCAGGCATTGAATCAGATATAGATCCTTTCATGATTCTTTATACAGTATAACAACACTTTTTTTTGCAAACATAGGTAGAGAGAAGTATTGGTAATAGTTTGAAGAAGTTTGAAGAAGTTTTTGAACATCTGTCATCAATTAATTTTCAAGAGATTAAAGTTTGCAAGGCGTATTTTCTCTTGAAGGAACATAGACGATAAGGATAATTTTATCGGTTTCAGAAAGAAAATCTAACCGTTCTTCATTCTTGGTCTTTAAAAAAAAAAATCATATCTGAACAAGTCTTAGGTGAGTACAGACTTACATCAGCAGCTCTGAAAATTTGCTGCACAGAGGCAGAAATTTCAGGTCCTATCCCATCTCCAGGGATTAATGTGACTTTTCTCACCTGAATAAAAAAACATGAGACAAAATGATTATATTCAAATAAATACAAACGGCTGTGAATAAAACACATATCATGGCTATTTGATTCAAAGTCAATCTATTGGTAAATGTAAATAAGTTAGCAGTTGCTATTCTGAGGACTACATACATTGCACAGAGACTCAATTAGGTTTAATTATGAATGCGTCTATTTGCTGGTGACTGAAAAAAATAAAATTCTCTATCCTGAATAATAATAACGATATTACCACTACCAATCCACTACCACAACCATGGCCACTACTACTACTACTACTAATTCCAATTAATTTGAAAAAAATCAGATGTCTGAATTGGAACAATCACATTTCAATGTTGTTTAATGCAGATTGCAAGGGTAGTGCAAGGTAAACTGGAAATAAAAGTAACAGCACAACTGCAGGACTTTTAAAAAGATAATTCTACTCTGCGTTAACTTACATTTTGAGAATAAAATCTCTTGTTGAGGCTCCTGCTCACACCCGTTTTCTAGAAGAAAGAACAAATTATTGCTGTATCATTATAAAATTGGAAAAAAACAAACATATGTCATATGCAGTAGTATGGCGGTGTAACCATAGTTTGCGCGTGAAATAAGTTGGCTATTTCAAAAAATTGGTAAGATTTCAAAAATCTGATATAAACAATGGAAAGAGAAACATAAAATTACCCAAAGACAGAATTTTTTTCTGGAATAGGGTGTGAAATTATGAAAATATTGACAAACAATCGGCAAATTTTGCAGTCATTTGCGTCCGTTCCGAAAAATTATGAACTTACCAATAAGGGTCTGGAAATCTTCATTTTGAGAGCAGATATCCTCAAAATTGTAAGTAAGAAGTGGTAACATCTGATTGTATGATATCTTGCCTCGCAAATTATGAAATTACCTTATTTTTGAGGGATCATTTTTTTTTTATAAATCAGATGTAAACCCACCGTGAGAGAAGTAAGGTCCTCTTGTTTTATCAACTTTTTTAGTTGCAGTGCGCATGCACAATGGGACATCGAACATTTAGATCGCGATATCTCCTGAATCCTTTGACGATAAATGGTCTAGTTGAAGCAATTTGTAGAAAACACTTTGCCGTCCATTTGGTGATAAATGAAACACATAAATTTGTGAAGAATTTGTGCATTTTCTAATATGTTCTAAAATCTCTGCAAAGTTTGGTCACCCCTTCATATAGTAGGGCCAGGAGTAGAGAAAAGTTTAATCATTCATTTTACACCAAAATTACCATAAAAAATCTTCTGAATAAATAAAGCACAATACTTTTTTTTCTTCATACATTAATCAGTAGGGGCGCTGGTCCGAGAAAAAGGATTGTCTGTGTAAAGGGGAATCCTCTTCGTAAACGCGGACCGATGCGTCCTCAAAAATAAGGATCTTCCGCATTTTCACAGATGTTTCATATTTTTGAACGGCGCGTTGGCGATGCGAAAAACGGATACTGCAATGATTTTCTTGATGCATTTTACTTTGACTTTGTACAGAGACTTTCACATTATGAGCGATAAATACTTGGGAAGACGGACAACCCATATAAGTAGACGGTAAACTAAAATTATTTTCTTATGCGGTATCCATTTTTAGCATCGTCAGCGGGGGTTCGGTAACCCGAAACCCGCAGAGCGCCAATGAAAAAAAACGTCCGCGAAAATGCAGACGATCCTTATTTTTGAGGACGCATTTTGTCCGCATTTACGAGGATGATCCTCATTCTCGGACCAGCGCCCCTACTGTTAATTACACATCCACACTGGCAAAACTTTTTTTCCCCAATCGTTTTTTTCCGCAAATATGCTAGCGAAACTGGACGCAAAGGAGGAAAATCAGCAGCGGTTTCTTTGAGCATAGATTTTGAGCTGTGATTTTGTGAATCGGCTGGAAATGAGAGAATTTATTTATTATGGTCATTATGGCTCTCATATAATCTTCATTCCTCAAAGTTCAAACTAGTCTATTTAAAAACTCAGTCTAGGCCGAGTAGGGCAGCAACCTCGGCCGTGTCTCCGGCAGGGATCAGGCAAGAACCGCAGCCTACAGAAATTCCTACGTATGGGACCAAAGTCAATGTCTACGTTTTCCTGTTCGATAAAACGTTCGGAAAATCATTAAGATTGTTCAGATATTTCACAAAATCAATCGTACAGATCATCAACGATATATGATATACATTATGTAGTCATTCATAATCATAAATATTTCTTAATTCGATCAAAATCAATCAAATTCCTTACCAAACTCGTCCACACTTTGCTCGCCATGGTTCGGTAGTTCTGAGAATAAATTATTAGTCTTCTTTTCAGCGCTTTAAGCCAGCGCTGGAAAAAAAAAATTATATTCAGTGCCACTTAGAGGAATATTTTACATGATCCATTATGCATAAATTGAAACTTAAGTGCCCAAAATGTAATTATATTAATCAAACATAACTCAGAAACTTGTGAAAAATTTAAACATCACTGTAAATTATTAATAATTCCCTGAAAGTCAGACTAACATTTAAGTGGTGTTCCTGTTACGCAAGAAGCTACATACATGTAGTTCTTTCATTCATTCCCGTTGAAGAAAAAAAAACTTCTGAACTTTTGAAATATATTGAATATGTGGCGCATGAATACTTTTCGTGTAAATTGATATCATGTAAGTGCTATAATTTTTATATCAAAATTATAAAGGCATCAGAAAGGAACTTTATCCTTTGTTAAAATTGTATAATTTTATATAGCTATAAATATAGATCTATATGATAGAAAAAGTATATCTGTAAAGCACTTATGAGACATCGAAGATGTATTAAGCGCTATGAAAAGTGGAGTATTATTATTATTAATATTTTTAAGTAAGAGTCATTTCCTCTTACACATATGGAAGGGGATCCTGTCATCTCCATCCTTTTCCTAGTTTCTCTTTTCACCCTCTTCTTGGGGCCATAGCTACTTGGATGAGGGAGGGGGTTTATCAATCCCTATCTCAAAGTAACTAGGCTCCTAGTATTTTTTTGTCTGTTGCCCCCCCCCCCCCTCTTTTTCTCTCTCCCTCTCTCCTCCCCTTCTATTACATCAAGACCAAAGAAATAAAATAGAAGATAATAAAATCTGAGTCTATTTTTACCAACATTAACCTGATCTAGCTACTCAGTCTCTCCTTCTGGCACACTTCCACCCTCAGGCGCAGATCCAGGATATCTTAGGGAGGGGGGGGGGGGGGTCATTTTTTGTTGAAAATTTGCTCAGTGGGGGGGGGGGGGGTAGTGAGCACATTCTTTTGGGGGGGGGGCCCTCGAAAATTTGAAAAATCGCACCGCCCTCCTTGAGCGCCAGGGGGGGGGGGGGGGCATCTAAAAAAAAAGGTAAAATTGATGTGTTTTTACACCCAGGGGGGGGGGGGGGGGCCTCCCCTGGATCCGCCACTGTCCACCCTCACACATTTTATTCATTCTTTGCATTATTCTTTTTCCCCTAAAAATGATAGCCTCCAAAGGGTGTATACATCATAAAACAGGATGTATATAGCAAAATTTTGCAGGCTGTTCTCATATTTGGTTTTTAATTAATCATGAATATAAACAAGGCAATAGAGTCTGCCCCAATGCTAGGGAAAAGAAATATGTTAAAAAATGCTCTCCCAACTTTTGTTCCTACCGGTATTCACCAAAATGATCTCACTCGGCCTGTTTTAGGGTACAATACATTACATTATCATACTTAAGTTACAATATGCACCTACTCATAAAGAAAATGGAATTATAGAAACCTTAAAAAGGGCTAATTCCGATAACAATTAATCAATCTTCACATGGACTTTCATTTCAAGAACCAAATATAAAGCCAACACCCCCCCACACACACACACACACACATACATAAGTAAGTAATGAAATTTCACACTATTTTTTCATCTTCAAACCTTATTTATTATCTATCATTTCAATGTATAAACAGCACAGGAAATACACAACAATATTAGAATAGAACTTACTACAAATCATTACATACAGTAGAAAAATACTAAAAATAACAATTTGAATCACAGAGGATATGGACTAAGGCACATTATTTGTATGCAAGGAGGCACATATTACTTATTGAATCCCACACACATAATACATACATGATATACATTGTTGACTGACATACTCACTAATTGATTTATGAAAAGTAATTTCCAATATATTATCCAAGTGTAAAATACATCAATATAAGCCCATAACAAATTTAATGGTGTATGTGCATTGATCTCGACTATATGCTTGATATAGCATTGTCCTTGTTAATATTTATTAATTCTGTTAAAACCAAGATTTTCAGACACCAAAATATGATCATAGTATCTTGCTATTGATCTTGTGCTTTGAAAACATTTAACGCATGTATTAAATATGTGGTTAAATAAAAGTTCTTAATAGAAATTGATTTCGATTTTCCTGAAGTCTGAATCACAGTGCAAAAAAAAAAATAGAGATAAAAATGCAGATGAGCTTGAAAACTAATAATGTGCCAGTCTCATATATTTTTTAATAAATGTGCAGATGCAAACAAAAATAAATATCTATGCATTAAAGTATACTCCTTTGCCTGTCTCAAAAGTGATTTAAAATGAAAATTTGATAAGAGATTTTGCTGCTAAATGACAATAAAATATTTCTTTCTGTTTTTTTAATACCATGATCAGCATCTAAATATTTTGAAGATACATGCAATTATTAGACATTGAAGAAAAACCACAAAAATAAATCAATTTGGTCCTTATACCAGCACAAGAAAGAAAAGAGCTAAACTGCAATAATTTACAGCAATCACTTTGAAAACAGCATAAGTATACAACCAATAAGTTAGAAAAAGAAACAATCAGTAAATTATGAATCGTTATTTCACAATATTTCTCATGTGCAATTATAGTTAAGTAAACACAAAATTAGCATAGTTATATTGTTAGTGAAAGAGCGTTGGAATTCTAATAATTAACAAGCAAAAGCTGTTCAAAAATTTACATAGCAACATCTGGCTCGGAATGTTACGTAACTACTACTTCTCTTTGGTGAAAATTAAACGACCTTGTCTTATCTTTCGATAATCTTGAGTTCTGATGATCATACAAAATATGGCGGAATTTGATTTCAAAACTAATTAGTTTATAATAAAACAAATAAAAATATACAAGCTGTCAGAACATGTTTGATATCAGTCATAACTAGATCATACAGTGTATATAATACAAATAACCCAGAGGATTACAGTATATCCATGTCAATGATTTTACCTTGCCATGATGCTATCTTCAACAAATTTGAATTCAAATTTTAAAGGTCTGACCAACCCAAAATAAATAAACAATCCTATTTATTTATTACAAACGCAACAAGATTCAAAAGGGAAAACAAATTTGAGAATTTGTCTTTAAAAAGGATATTTCATCACCAGAACTAAAGATTATCTCTACCCCTTAATAGCTGTAATATGGAACTGTTGAAATATCGTCTGTTTGGAGCCAGAAGGGTGTTAAGCACAGAGTTAACTAACGCCCTTCTGCCTCTTAGCAAACAATATATGTCAATGTGGGAAAGTATATGCTCTATAGTTCTTGCAAGGAAACATTGTTTCAATTGAAATGACTATGAAATGTAAAAACAATACACAGAACGTTAACTACCACAGCGCATGTCTTAAGGAGTATTTCCTCATGATGAATATGAATAGACTTGATTGGAATGGGGCGATTCCGTGCAGTGCGTCCCCTACAACATATGTCTTTTATCCATCAATTTCATTCAAAAATGAAAATAGCTTGGTATGGAGACACATTGCTCGGAATCTCCAGATAGTGCCAGGAAAAAAAGTCCCCCACCATGGAAACTAATATGTATAAACAGGCATACATGTAGATCCCTTCATTTATATTGCCAATAAGATATTTTTTTCTCCTTCGAATATGTACATGAACTCTACCTTAATGAATACTGATCTACCTATTACAAATATTAATTACCAGTACTATAAATGGGATGGAATCATATCAATGAATACTTCTAACATTTTGAATACAAATTAAGTACTTGAACGAGTATCAGAGTAATAATTTCAGAATACGGCGCATACAAATGAAAGTGAAAATAATACCTCCTCCTTGAAACTACAGCTTAGCCTAGAATCTTCATGATGAAACTTGAGAAATTCATAACGTATAAGCTCTTCAGATTCTTGATGGATTCTCTAAATCATTCTCTATGAGCATATTCTCATTGAACGTTAAACCACGCATTCTACCATCATCATGTAATATTATTTTCAACTGTAGTTATGTTGTAAAATCCCCTCTATTGCTGTTCAATTTAACCAGTTTGTTGAATTTTGTCTACATCGTTGTGATAAAATACAATATTTTTTAGCAGTGCTAAAACATCTGAAGACACATGATTTGCTCTATCTACAAAAGTGGATGTTAACAGTTTTGAGTTATGCAGTACATGATTGATGAAGCACTATATTGCAACATAGTATTCATTTAAATAAGTAGTTATTTCCTAGTCATGATTCAAAATCAGCATGCAATATGGACATACATCAGAACACAGACAGACAGTCGAAACACAGAAGTACTGTTCATTATAAGTCAAAACATATACAGCTACAATAGGCCATTTTCGTAATGTAACCAAATTTAATGCATAAGTCTTTGTAAAGTGCCTCAATACAAATTATTCTATTCACCTGATTAGAATAATAGTATTTCAATAGACAGAATCCGAACTGCATACATTAGTTGTTGCCAGGTTGGACAAACATTATGGCTTGACCTACCTAGCAACACTTAATATATGCAGTTGCATTCTGACTATTGAAATACTATTATTCCTATCAGGTGAATGAAATAATTTGTATTGAGGCACTTCAAAAAGACGTATGCATTAAATTTGGTTACATTACGAAACTGGCCTATTCACTCTAAACACACAACAAGTAAAAGGAAATCAGTATAAAGAAGAAAATCAGTGGGGAGACGAGTTTCATCATCATACCCCATATAGGAGCTAGAATACAAAATATACATTAACAAATCCTCATCAAATATGAACATGACCATTACCAACACCAACAGACCAAATCTCTCAAGTTTAAGTACATTCATGTATTATTTTTTAAATACTCTTTGTTAATTGATTAAAGATATATACATTGGAAATGAGACGTAGAGCAATGGTATTACAGAGTATCTATTGATACCCCCATTTCATACATTCCATTGAGAACCAATATGTTGCCAGAATTTTGGGCAGCTGACCCCTTTGTTCTAACCATTCAAAGAGTGTGGTCACTGGTCACTTTATAGATGACCGTCACCTTTAACCCTTAGCAGTTAAAAGTTTCCTTATTTTCTAAATTAATCAGTTTTCCCTCCCCATTTGGCAACAATTAAATCGTATTTTCCACTTTTTTCATAGTTTGAAAACACAAAACGTGCTGCAAACTGTGCTGGTGTAGAAACCCAGTCCCCTTTCTAGTCATGATGTTATTAGTAAAACGGAGAAGATAAAAACACAGGCATGAAATTCGCTAGACATAAGGTCTCATGAATAATGTAGCATTCAAGGAACTGTTTATTTTTTAGTACCATTTCTTGCATCACAATTATATATGACAGCTTTGATACTACTTTACAGAGCATGATGATATGATTTTACAATTATTATACACAATTTCAGCAAATGATTCATCAATTGGTGTACATGGACATTTACTGTAGAGAGGACAAGAGATGTAAGAGCTGTATTGTCTGCAGTAGGATAGCTTTAATAGCGCTATTGTGTTTGCTGCCCTCTTGAGGCATGATCATGTTAAATTGTTATTTTCTCATGTTTGCCTTATTTGGCTCTGCAGGTAAAGACAGATGTCATTATGTTTTGCTCAGCTATGGCACATAATTCTGTACAGTCTCTAACTAAGATGGCCTAATAATGTCTTGAACAGCTTGGGAGGTAAGCATGATGAAAGCTAATGAGGCAAAGAGTACTTAGAATGATGTGACATCTTTCAGTACTGCACAATGATGAATTACACACAAACTTAATAGATGTAGATAAATATTAATTAAAAATGAACAATGTCTGACTTAAAAATCTAATTGTTCTATACAACATAAGGCACCTTTTTTTATTTTCCTTCAACAAAACTTCTGTGCATTAAAATGGGCATTTCCAACTGCTGCAAAATCTTTTCTCCTGTTACTCTCTTAAGTAAAGCATGAATGGAATTGCATACTGCAATAAAGAGAACACATGTTTAAGCTGATTCCGAGATTGGTCACGCTATCAGCAACACTTACCACAAACCTTCAGACACGGGTGGGGTGATTGGTTAGCTGCAACGACGAATCATAATCATGACTCCCCAAGTGTCCCAATCTTATTATTAATGGTTGTTGGAAGACTTGTAATTAAAGGGGATCAAATGTCATCAATCAACACTGTCTGGATGGTGCCAGACTAGTCCAGCCCAGTAGACTAGTCCAAGTCATCATCAACAACACCATACACTCAAAGACATCTTCTCAATACAGCAGTGCTAGGGAATAGAACTATCGGTCCAGGACAAGGTTTCTTGGAAGCAGTTGGAAAGGCCAATTTCATAAGACTACATTTATTCAGCTCTCAAGTCCCATGAGGTACCAAGTACCTGGCCTTTTAGAGATGGTCTACCACGCCATTCCGGTCCTGGCCTTGGTAGGTAATGCCTACAGTCTGGAAAGTATCTGGTTCCTCTAGGTCCTCTTCCTCATCATCACTCACCTAGGAAAGAAAGAATCAATAAGATTATTTGATGAGGTACTGGAACAATCAAAGACTAACCCCACTTGAAAGAACAACATTAAAGATAAAGTTGAGTTCTGGGCATGCGATTGCATTGTGAAAGAAAAGGTGTGGAATGGATCAGAAAAAGTTGATCATGTAGCATGTAAGTATTGGTGTGTACTGGAAGGTTCTGGAGTCATCAAAATCATAATAAATTTGGCCAAGTCTTGATAAAGTAACAAGCACGGTACACAGAAAGATGTATATGAGACTACACAAGTGGTGTCGGGCATACTTACCTTGATTTCCTTATCTTTCTATTCTCATTATTCAACCAGTATACATTTTCTACCAAAATTGTTTGGCAAATGACATTTATTTGTTATCTTGAACATTCAGTATAAGTTTTGTTTGATTCTGTGAGAATCATTTTCTTTTTTTACCGGAACTCAAGTTTATCTTTATTACCATTTCCATTTATATAGTACAACTTACTTTTATGATATTCTCTAAATGCACTTATAAGGTGTTGTTAGCCTGGCTAAGGCTCTCCTACTATTGCAAGGCTCTCAAGCTTCAGCCGAGAGCCAAAGTATCTGTCCAAAGCATATTTCATAATTTGGGACCAGAGGCAAACAGAATTTTATCATGATTTTTAGGTTATCTGTTCTCATAGAAAAGTGCACTAAAGGACATGTATACAGAGTGACGACCTGCTTGCAAGATTACGTTTGTACGTTCCCCTTTGTTGTCTTTAGTATTGTATGTACATGTAAGTACTGTATGAGCTATCCTTGTAACTTCCTTCTTCTTAACTTCTCTCTCTTCTTAACTTCCTGTAGCTGCCTTTACCTTATGTAATCTTGATCTTTCCTCTGTTGTTATGAATGTATGTATTATGTTTTTTATATTAAAAAAGTTTGTATCTTGTTTATGCTAAGTATTTATTTGGGGATCACTCTCATCAAGCCAATTTTAGCATTCATAATTCCCCACTTGATTTCATCTTATGTTGATGATGAACAAACATGTATAAACTTTTGATGCTTTTTAAAAGAGAGTGTAGTAAATAAATGAAATATCCCCCCCCCCAACCCCTCCCAAAAAAAAAACACCCTTTTTTGTCATGTTGACTTACATCTCCATAGATATCCTCCTCGTAGTAATCATCATCAGGCTTCCCAAGCGCGACATATTTGTCCTTGATGTTGTAGTTCATGGAGGGTACCTTGGCGTACTTGTGACTCCAGCAGAGTTTGCCGTGCGAGCGGGCCTGCAGGAGACCAAAGACCGCAAAGAACAGGACGATCACTAACAGCACGCAGAAGACGATGGTACTGATGTGATACCTCTTCACGCCTCCCACTACAGCCGGCGCGTCGTGTACGTAAGCTTTGGGGCACTTGTCTGTGGGAATAAAGGCAGAAGCAAAAAAGGTCAGTGAGCAGTACAACATGATGGCGGAAGCATGCTTCATCTGCACGCCTCCAACGACTGGCACTGTGCATGTGCTTTGGGGCTCTTGTCTGAGGGGAGGTTTAAAGAAATTAAAACTACGTCAATAAACAACATGGTCCCTTTTCACTTCATACATGTATATAAGCTCCACAGCTGTGTTGGATAAGAGAATGAGTTAACGGGTGAATATCCATGGATTGTGTTGTACATCTCAGCGAGTTGTAGAATGCTAGTATTCTCATTATATCTCCTATCAAAGATGATTGGATAGTACTGAATTCAAACTGTGATTCAAAGTTATTAGATGGTAGTTTTCTTTAAAATCTGACTCTGTTTTAATCTCACATGATATTTCCATTTCTATTTCCATTCTTGCATAAATGTTTTGAAAGATAATGATTACACTGCCGAAAACCAAAAGGGCATTAAATCATTTACTTTTAAAACAGAATTAACGCCCTTCTGGCTTTCAACTGACAACAACTACATGTCAACATACTTTGACCTAATCTGTCCCATTACAGACGAACCTGCATGTATACTTTTTCCAGTTTACGGATCTCATTTTGACAATTGCAATATAATAATTTTCTATATTGTTTTAGATTATGATTAATTGCAATAATTGCTTCAAAATTTCAAGTTACTTTCACAGTTATTCATCCTTCTACTATCATTTAGCAAAATATGTATATAGCTTGAGGTATGAACAATTATGATAACTTTATTATGTATCATTTCAATTTTACATGTGTATGATCAATCATCCTGTTTTTATACACACTTTATGTAAACATTGCATTATTGGTCCTTGGGGACTACTGCATTGTACATTGCATGTGTTGATATTAATAAACCAAATTTTATTCATTTAGAAATAATTGTCTCACGTGTGTCAGGGTCATCGCATCTCTCACAGCACTCCTCGTTATCTTGAACATCATTGCAGCATGGAATGCACCTGGAGTTATTACGGTCAATTTTCTCGAGTCGTAGAAGCCCCTTGCAGGAAATGCACTGGTCGGGGGCCGGTCCAAAGCATTCTGCACAGTTGGCATCGCACAAGCCACACGTCTGTCAAATAGAATGAAGAGGTAATAATAATAATAATAATACGCAGTTTTTATAAAGCGCTTTTTACAATCACTAATTAAGCGCTTCCAAACTTAGAGATTATTACCCCGGCTTAAGCTGTGCTGCTATTACGGCGCTCTAGCATTTCAAAGAATTAATTCCCGACAGGTACCCATTTACATCACCTGGGTTGAGTGTGGCAAATGTAGTTCAATGTCTTGCCAAAGGACATTAGTGCGGCGGCAGGTCTCTAACCGTGGACGTTGTGATAAACTTAATCACTTAACCAGACAATCTATGGTCAGCTTTTACAGAGAAGCTCGATTCCTGCTAAAGACTAACAATTATTTGTTAGCTGAGCTTTCACACTCTTGTCAGTTTGGGAGAATATCTATCCTCAGGAGAAGACTGATCTTCATAAGAACCTCACGCATATTCCAAATGACAATGACAAGAAGTAGCTGGACAGTTGGGACCAAACTTTCTTGCCACTAAGTGTGTGTAGTCCCATATACCCATATATATATTACTTACATATATATATATATATATATATAAGTTACTGATGAGCCGTACCAATAAAGTGTAACCTTCAAACTCCTATATCTACATTTGCTCCTACAGTTGAGCACTGTCAGAAATTGCAGTTTCACTAAACTTGCTTATATATATATGTACTCCATGAAATTACAAGTAATCAGGCAGTAGTTTTGAGACAACAACCGTCTCGGCAAATCTTTAACAAATATTATTTATTGACAAATTGAAAACATAATCCTTTTAAAATTGCAAGTAAAACACGATTCAAGACGGAAATACGAATGTAAGTAGTACTTTCTTCACAAACAGTTACGTTTAGAGCAGTTTTTTAATGTGAATTTGTGCTGGTCGGAAGCAGTATATTTCATCAAGTCCTCCGTGCTGGTCTGGCCCGACCGGCCGGCCTGCCCAGAGCCGACCACCGTAGCTAAACGCTGCTTGCTATTATATTACCGAACCCCGAACCAAACCAAGTTTGGGTGAAAAATTGCCAAACTCTGCCGAACCAAACCGAACACGAACCGAACACGAACATGTCGTCTAACTTACAGCACTATCTTGTACCCCTTCATTTCTGTTGTAGTATCTTCCGCTCCCGCATCTATTGTAACAGACTCCATTGTCCAGTTCATGGTTGGGATGACAAGAAGTGCAGTCGAATGGACCATAATCTGGAGAAAAAAAAAGGAAAAGGAATTTTTAAATACTGATACACGTCATCTCGTAACTTACAATTTTATTTTTCATCTCGTGACCAGCAAAGCAGTTCTCTCTCAATTAAAAATACATTCACTCAGGGTCTTGTAACATAAAATGTAACTGAATTATAATCAATTGTAAAAAAGCTATAATTGTATCTCCAATCTTTCTGCAATTCACTGTATCTATCTGTAACATAAAATGTATCATTACTTACTATTCATGGTAAATTTACGTTTGATTAAAGGAGACACAATTGTTATTCTTTTGAGAAACATGTATGTCTAATCGGAACATTTTATGTTACAGGGCCTAGGTCCTTGATCTGGTGGTGTCGGTTCATATTGAAGGTGTCAACACATCACTGTAAGCAGAGTTCAATAATTACCTCATATCTGTGGACTTTCAAGAACATTTTCCACAACATATGACCCCCTTTTAAATTTTGCCTAAAAGCAGGTACAAAATGGACTCTTCAAATTTAACACTATTTTGGGCTGATCGACAAAAAAATTGGGTTGGGGTACAGTATTTTCATGGAATTACCTGTTAAGAAAAAATTCCCTACTTTGTAGCAGAGTCCTAATAAAACCCGGAGCAACTGTCACACGACCATACTTCGGAGCATCTTCTCACCTGAAAACCCAATTGCAACTCTAACTTTAACCCTAAATCTTTGAAAAAATAAGCCTGAGGGGTGTTTTACAAAGATACAAAATATATTCAAAAGAGAAAATTCTACTATTTAGACTTATCATAAATTCCACATCAAGAACATGTAAACTCCTTGAGACTAGAAAATATGGATGATTTGAATCGACATTTTATGCCTTTTAAAATAACTTTTACAAAATATTTTCATAGATGCTAAAGGCTTTCCATAATTGTTATGTCCAACTTAGAGTTAAGTTCAACTTGGGATCTTTGTGAAACACCCCCCAGGAGCAATCTTCACAGGAATCAAATTCAATCTTCTTACCAGTACAAGACAAACACAGGTCATCACACTCATGACATACTGGGACGTTCTCTAGCACGGTGAAGTATCCATCACCACACTCATCCACACACGTCGCCCCAAGAAGGACCTGGTCGATACGACATGACGTGCAGGCTGATCCAATTCCGATACACGTCTGGCAAGTCTTGTCGCACCTCTGGCATTGGAATTCTGTATCTGGATAATATCTAATTAAAAACAAAAACAATAATAATAATAATAATAATAATAATAATAGATTTATATAGCGCAGCTTTTCTACAAAATTATTCAGCTGTGCCGGTTCAGAGCTCCGTTTTGACTACATTCTACAAAATAGTATAATGATACAATAATAACAGTGCTATGATATCGATGATGAAGATGATGATTTATCATGGAAACTGCAGAATCTAGAATTTATGTTTTTAAAAAAAATCCCTTTCAAGAGTGTGGTGAACTATCGTATTGTAATTTGTTGCTAGAGATGTTCTTGTTGTTGACATAATTGTGGATAAAATGCATATCAATGAAACCCTACACGATGAGCAGAAACAGACTTGAACCTTGGTCCTGTTGCATAAAACTTATCATTGATGGTAACTTTGCCATCAATGGTAACTTCCATGGAAACCTTGATTTTGATTGGCTGTTGAGCCCTTTTACCATGTTAGTTACCATTGATGACAGAGTTACCATCAATGGTAATTTTTATGCAACAGGTGCCTTGTCTTGTTTTGCATACCCTTCTTCACAATCCCATCCGCACTCTCCCCGAGCTAGGACCATTTCATCACGACAGCTGGTGCAGGAGTTTGGTCCCGGTCCATTACAGCTACTGCAGCTCTGATGGCACGGACGACACTCATTACCTTCCATGGCATCCTCCAACAGATACTCGTAGGTATACTGAGGGCAGTTCTCCAAGCAAGCCCCAGTTGCTGCGATGAAGGAAAAAAATGACATTTATTTTTCATTTCCTTTAAGGGTAATGCAATGTTTCTGGAATTTTTGAAAATTGGATTGATAGTAATTCTTAAAAATGTTGATATATTTGGATGCCCCTGTGGATGTATTATAAGCACTATACAATTTAGCCCCTAGAACACTTCTGCTTTCGAGAAATTGAATTATCAACAACAAAAAATTACTGGTGCTCCCGGTAAATTTCAAATATTTCAAATAGCGCCTAAGGCCATTCCATGGTAGCTGCGATCATAAAAATCTCAGAATATGCAGTTCTGATATATAATTTCCAAACAGGAATAGCAAATCGGTCGATTGTAGTCAAGAAACATTGTTTTATAGTTATAGTAATATCAGTCGTGAAAGGACGCTTTACAACATAAAGAGTTTAGTATTGACAATTTTATTACTTTAGACTCGATTTCAACCGTGACAACGATCATTGAATATTGCAAATTCGCATAAGCTTCTTATATGTTCATTTGAACCAAATTCATGACCCCTTACCAAAACTTTGTAATATCTTTAAACCTTTGTTCAGCCATTTAAAAAATCTTGTAAAAACTCATATGACAAAGTATTAATTAATAATAAGTTTTTCAATCATCATATAACATTTGTAAAATAAAAAGGTTCCAGCAAAAGCTTATAGGTGGAGTTCCCTTTAAAAGAATGAAACATAAGTAATTTAACAAAATAACAGGGAAATCATTTAAAGCATAATAACAGATGTATCTAGACTAACAGGGGAATGAAATGATATTACATTATCTACATTACAACTGGTTAGTATGGCTGAAACAGAGGCATGGAAAAGATTGAGAGAGAGATTTCAAAAGATATGTAGCAATAAAGAGAGACAAAGAGAACAAGTTATAAATAAGAGAGCAGGTAAGATAGTATTAATATGGGAAAAAGATAAAAAATGAAATATCAACATAAGAAAGAAGAAGCTTAGGAGATATATTGGTGGAAGGTAAGGGCATACCTGTTCGTAAATATCCCAGATTGCATGAAAGGCACTGGCTTTCATCTGGCCCATAGCAGGTGAAACAATTCTCACTACCACAGGGTAAACACTCTCCATTGCTATTCAGGTAGTGTCCTTCAGGGCAACCAAACTGACACATACCATGCCCATGCACAGGGTCAGACAGCTGCATGCCCTCAATGCACGATGTGCAATCAGATGGGGAGCCAGCATCGCAATTGAGACAAGTCGGATGACAATCTGCGAGGGAGAGAAACAGGATGAAAATTGCTTTATCATAACTAGATTTATCTTAGATGCTGCTTGTAAGTATCGGCTTGCATGGTGATGTAGATATTCAGTAGGCTTGCACCATGTGAGAGAGAGGGAGGATTGAGGACATATCTTGAGCACAATGCATGTATCTAACCTAGGATTGCTCAAGGCACCGCAGTTTAACAAGTGTTACCCTAGCTGTAGCTCAGGCTGCCCTACAGGACTGAAAGCATTCAAGAAAGTACTTCCTACCCAGTACTCATTTACTACACCTGGGTAGGGAGTGGCAAATAGAAATTAATGTCTTGCCAAAGGACAACAGTGCTATTTACAACAGAATCAACTGTACATTGACTTCTACAGAGTTTGCACTTGCATTTGCAGTACTCGACGTTACGTTACAGCCTCATAAATACTGGTCATTCTAAAAATTCCCTATCACAATTTCTTACCAAAGCATTCATTCGAGTCTTTGTCTTTAAATTTGGTGTCCTCACACTCCTGAACACAGCGGCTACCCTGGAAATGGTGTTGGGCGCTAGCACAAGTAACGCAGTCCGTGTTGTCAGGCCCTAGGCAGGTGCCGCAGGATGGATCGCAGGATTCGCAAGTTGCCTTCCCATCATTTGTAAAACTCACGATGTATTCGTTTGTTAAACATGCCATGTCATCTTCATTCACGCACTCCCCAAAGTAGACAATGTAGGATCCCTGGCAGACTAAAAAAAAAAAAAATGAGTAATAATAACAATAATAGTGGGTTCTTGTATAGCGCTCATGTCAGTCAGATTTGACCCTCCTGGCGCTCCCAAATATTACCCTGGCTTTAGCACGGCTGCCATACGGCACTCTAGCATTTCAAGGAATAAATTCCTACCAGGTACCCATTTACTTCACCTGGGTGGAGTGTGGCAAATGTAGATCAATGTGTCTTGCCAAAGGACATTAGTGCGGCAGCGAGTAGAGGAATACTCAAGTTATAAGCAGGATATACCTGTAAATCTGTTAATACCCCTACTACTTATAATACCGGTAATATAATTATATAATAATTGCTGCCCTTGAGTGGTATATCAGATACAAGGCCAATATTATTATTATTATACATACAACAAATAGAACTAAAGTGAAATTTAAAGGATTTAAAAGATCAATTTATCAATCTGTGGCAATTGAAGTGGCACCCTTGGAGTGACATATTTTAAGGAGAAACTACAGCAATATACTAACTTGATATTGAACTTGATAAACAATAATATACTAACAATATCATCATCATCATCACAATAAAAAAAATTAAAAAGCGTTTTACCTACAGCTATTTTCAATAACTTCTAGGAATTCTTACCTACTTGCTAAAAGTTCATTACAGCAGTAAACTATCTCATAATTATATCATATTCATCATTATGTACATCATTACATCAAGGTAAACATGTATATGTTTTTATGAGGAACTGTGCATGAAACCAGATTCAGAATCACAGTACTGTTTCAAATATATATATATATATACCTGTGCAATCTCCCCAGTCATCACATTGATCGCAATAGAGAGGGCAGATGTTTGCGTGCTGTATACAATGATTGGTCTCAGAATCTTCAATGTATCCACTGTAGGGCAAGAAGGAAAGAGAGAGAAAGAGAGAGAGAGAAAGAGAGAGAAAGAGAGAGAGAAAGAGAGAGAGAGAGAGAGAGAGAGAAGAAAAGGAAAGGCAGAGACAGAATGGTGGTGGGTAATAGCAAGAGAGAGAGAGAGACATGGGGGACAAGGGGACACAGATGAAAAGACAGAGAGATGTGAAAGAAGAAAAGGAAAGGTGGAGACAGAATGGTGTGGTGGGTAATAGAAAGAGAGAGAGAGAGATGGGGGGGGGGACAAGGGGACACAGATGAAAAGACAGAGAGATGTGAAAGAAGAAAAGGAAAGGTGGAGACAGAATGGTGTGGTGGGTAATAGAAAGAGAGAGAGAGAGATGGGGGGGGGGGACAAGGGGACACAGATGAAAAGACAGAGAGATGTGAAAGAAGAAAAGGAAGGTTGGAAACAGAATGGTGTGGTGGGTAATAGAGAGAGAGAGATAGAGAAAGAGAGAGGGGGAAGAAGAAAGACGAGGGTAAAGGTTATAGAGAGTAGATAGAAGAGAAGAGGATGAAAACATAATAAAAAAAGAAGAAAAGTAAATATCAGACATCAGACATGTGAATAAAGATGGTAAGAAATTTGTTTTACTTCCAATTACTCATTTCCAGTACTTTCCAGTGAAAACACACTCACTTCCCGTTGAAGTATGCTTCCTAGCACGATTTGTCTGCACACAGCATAGACAGCGGTCTGGAGGGGTCTAAGAAGCGAACCAGTCCAAAAAAAACACAATCGGGTAGAAGGTATGCTTCCTGGCACGGTTGTTAGACCGCCGTAATGTAGACCGGTCCAGAAAGTGAGTGACAACGAGGTCCAAATCACTATGAATATCTTCAGCTAAATTGTAAACTCATAACACTTTAACATGCATCCACCTTTAATAATTATGCAAAAATTAAAATCACATAAATGACAGAAAATCCATGTATACACACAATATAAAAAGCCATTCCCAACAAAAAATATGCTATGATCGCAAACTTAACAGACTGCATGCAGGCACCAATTAATGCACAGGTTCAATGCAAATAGTTTTCATACAAGATCTTTATAATTACAAATGGGGTTCTTCGCAACTATCTGTTAACTCTTTGTCAAAAGTAGAGAACTGGGGACCGTTTCACAAAACCATCATACTGTAACTACAAGATCAACGACATCTCCACAATGTCGCTTGTCATGTCCACTTAGTGTTTCACAAAATCATCTTCACCAAGACGACGACAACTTCTGCTACAAGAGACTTTTCGTGACTTCAAACCTGTCATATCTTTTAAGGACGACATCTCAAGTCAATATTAAGTTTAAGTCTATGGGCAGCAAAAAAATATGAAAACTGAAAATTGATTTTAAGTTGATATCCAAGCTTTCATTTTACTGATAAGCTTTTTATTTTAATCATGAAGTTGTCGCTTATCCGCTTCCTGACATCTCTATAGGTCGTCGCAGACAAAGATATGACTGTCACACAGTTGGTTTTGTGAAACGACCCCCTGGCCATGCAGTCGTATGCAGCATCACAGACGAATAGTCTGAGAGGACCAATGGAATTTTGCAGGTATGGAAGGGTAAGAACCTTAAAGACACGATGCTTCTCCTTTCCTTAAATTCATTCACTGCGGCCCGCAACTCACATCTTGTAATCCAGAATCATGCAAATATATAGGAAAGATATCCCGTCCCTCCAACATCCAAAGGTAATCAATCCTAATTACTTGTTTATTCAAGAGATTACTTGTACTCCAATATCATGCACAAACAATGCACCTTTTATAGCTTCATTAACTCTCTACAATGCAAGGCAAAACAATCTTAATTATTGTTTATTCAAGATACAAGTTTTATGAGCACTTTTCTCCAAGCAAATCTTGTAAACCTACGCTTTGAGGCTCATCGCCTGAAATCCATTGCCACTACATGCTCTGAGACAGATTATATTAAAGAGCAATCCAAACCTTGTACTAAGTTCAATTGTATAACAGCAGAAAAATAAAAGAAACAGAATGATTAAAGTTTGAACTAAAATTGGACAAAAAACACAAGAGTTATGAGTGTTTGAAATATGAGTCCCCTTACCCTATGTGAATCTCAAATTGGCAATTTGGTCAGTCGATTGTGAGTTAGTCATGGACAACTATCCTGCTTGTTGTGTGCGAAATCATCATTAATTTCTGTTTTTCTCCTAATCGCCTTATCCCTTGGGGCACTACTCAAAATATATAACGGCTAGCATAATATTACAGGTCTTCTAAAAAGGAAAGACTCTCCCCGAGTCAAACATTTATGTTAAAAAAAAGACATGATATTAATCCAGCGGGTTGGAACAAGTGGGAAAGTTGTCTGGCACTATGTCAGAGTGACATTACTAATTCAGTCAATTTGAAGTGCCCATACATGGAGTGATTAAAAGTTTTACAAATACATAAATTTTATTATTTTATGTCCAATTTCGTTAAAAAAACTAACTAATCTCCTTCTCTGATTTTCTGCTGTATTTTAGAGTAGTTTGTTATAAAGGTTTGGATTTCCCTTTAAAATGACCATTCATGCAAGAATTTCTTACCGTGTCTGTACATTCTGTCAATCAGATGGAAAGAAGAGTACAATAATATCAGAGAATACGTTGATCTTTTTTCTTATGGATACAGATTGATTTGCATCTAAATTGAAAGCTTCACTGACAACCTACAGACCTTCCTATTAAAGCAGAGTATCATTAAAGAAAATAAATGCTGCTGACTTCTGTCAGAAATTTCCAGTGATGTCATGTCTAAAGATCAGTCATTTTCAGAAGAATTATGTTTTTTTCTTCATGGAGCCATTTCACTAATTCACGCAATTGTCAAAGTTTAGACAAGCAATGAATGACACAGCGTGGTAAATTGGCAACATGTTATTAAATGTTAACATTCACTGTTTTGTGAAGATGTTGGGATTTCAATATTTTCATACACTTTACTTTTTATTCGACCGATGAAACAATGTAGCATATCTTTGTGATTTCTTACACATGACATAAAGACCTTCCTATACAGAACATCATAAAACTGAACAAAGCTGCTGATTTCCAGCACCAATTTGAAGAACCTTGCCTACCTTGGACAGGTGCTGAAACATCGCCCTTGGAAGAGGTATGTTCCATCATAGCAACTGATGCAGGTCAGGTAGCTACCGTCACAGTCCCGACACTCCACGGAACACTGGCGACAGTCACGGAAACCCAGCTCTTCGCTGTCATAGTAGCCTTCTGGACAATCTTCTACACAGAGCTGGCCATTCCTCAGCAGCATGTAGGTGTCTGGGACAACAAGGAAATAGCACACAAGTATTGTAACTACTGCACGACATGTCCAATGTCTTGTGAAATACAAGACCTTTTGATCAATAGGATTTGGGGGTCTGAGCTCATAAACCCCCTGTCTAGTACTCTACTTGATGATTAGTCAAGTAACAGCAATGTCAGATTACGTGAATGAACTCAAAACAATTAAGGGCTCCAATAAGCACAAGCTGTAATTCTTTATTCACAGTCCGATTGCAACACTAGCCCTCATTTCATTCTTTGGCTAAGCAACTTTTGCAGAGAACTTTGGAAAGGGGGTTCCAATAAGCAAATACTTTGCTCATAGCCCTCATATGACAATTTGAACACAATTTGTTTTTTTTGGCTTATGATCATTGCTAAAAAAAATACCTAGAGATGCATTAACTAGCAGAAAAAGAAAAAATTCTGCACTCACTGTGTCACTCAATCACTTGGCATTTGAAGTCATTTATTTTTAGATCGGTACAAAAAACAAGAACAATAAAATCCATCAATTGGCAACATGAAGAATGTTACTAATGACTGCACGTTTAACAATTCAGATTGGCAATTTTCAACATTTTCACATTTTGACTTTTTAGTAGATAAATAAATAAATAAAAAAAACAAACAAGGGAAACGCTCTCGGCGGTCTCGCCTGCATAACGCAATTCAATATGATAAACCAGAACGTCAATGACGTAGCGCTCATCCGCATCTCACAACAACAAATATCGTAAATTTTATGTGGTACACTTTTGAACTGGTCAAAAAATAGAAATTTGATGCCCTGGAAGGGATATAATTTCATTTAATTTGCATAAAGTACCATAAATAATCAATGGAGCAAAATCTCACAATTCTGTGTAGAAGTTTATTGTTCCAAATTTAGCTCTACCAGATAAGGCAAAATCGGTCAAGAAATGAGGGAAAAGAAGCAATTTTTGTTATTTTTGGAATAAATTTGCATAAATTACCATAATTAATTAATGGAGAACAATTTCAAAATTCTGTGTAGAAGTTTAGTGTACCAAAGTTAGCTCTACGATATAAAGCAAACCAAATCAAAATCGGTCGAGAAATGAAGGAGAAGAAGCCTTTTTTGTGATTTCGAATAAATTTGCATAAATTAGCATAGATAATGAATACCACGATTCTGTGTAGAAATTTTAAATTCCCTCCTAGCCCTATCATATGAAACAATCAGAATCAAAATCGGTTGAAAAATAACGAAGAAGCATTTTGAAAATCTTAATGTTGATGCCACAACAAAGTCTAAGTTTGTTGACCTTAAATGGCCTTTGACCTTAACTTAGTGACCTGAAATTCTACTCACATGATTGGGGAGACTTGATAACCCTATAGTCCAAGTTTCATTGACTAAGAACTTATACTTTCAAAATTATATCAAAAATTCAAAAACTTAACCTTAGGTTAAGTTTTCGATGATGATGCTACAACATAGTCCAAGTCTGTTGACCTGAAATGACCTTTGACCTTGACTTTGTGATCTGAAATTCTACTCACATGATTGGGGATACTTGATTACCCTATAGTCAAAGTTTAATTGACTAAGAACTTATACTTTAAAAATTATACCAAAAATTCAAAAACTTAACCTTAGGTTAAGTTTTTGATGTTGACGCCGTCGCCGTCGCCGTCGCCGTCGCCGTCGCCGCCGCCGTCACCGGAAAAGCGGCGCCTATGTCTCGCTTTTTGCTACGCAGGCGAGACAAAAAAACCAGTGTTGCCAATTTTGAAAAGAAGAACTGCCCTGAAATAAGATCCTGGCAGAATTCCGTCAGGGAACTCACCTGGTGCACACTCGATGCAGTCCCCAGGCCCGGAGTCCAGACAGGTCTTACAGGATGGATCACATCTCCTGCAGACGTTGCTCTCATAGTCGGGGTAGTAGTCCACCGGGCAGTCCGTCACGCACGCCTTAGTGGGGGCCAGAAAGTTGTAGTAGTTGCAGGAGAGGCACTCGTTGGGACCAGTCCCGGTGCATGTCTGACAGGATTTGTCGCAAACCTGACAGTTTCCGTTGGAATCTGGTGGCGCAAGAAAATAGTTATACAAGGAGTCATACAAAATCAGCCTTAGACGAAAGACTTCATGCATGGCTGATTGTCAACAAACGGAGTTAAGTCTTTTGTCAATTCTGCTTGTTGCTACGGAAGGCAGCCAGTGAAAACATAACTTTATAAATCAAAATGTGGAAATGCAAGCATCATTTTAAACAAACAGAACTTTGTTATTCCTAACTCATTTTTCCTGATTGAGGTGTCATATGAAAGGGCAAAAACTGAACTTTCTAGAATTGTGATTTTCTCTTTGAAATTCAGATACCGTCCGCCAAATGACTTTAGGTTTCCCTCTCTCCAATGTGATTAAGTTATGATAAAACAATAATTCTCGGTTTCGTTTTTTCTGGGACGCACTGGGATTCAACAGTGTACTCTTTCAATGTAAAGCGCATAGAGAAATAAGTCTTAATCATCATGCGCTAAATAAATAAATTGAAAATTATTAACACTTCATGTCAATGGGCCAAGAAATTGGAGGCTAATTCTTTCATTCCTTACTCCGTGATAAACTAGATGGAACTTCGACTGCGCGCAGTCGAAAATGATGCCTCCGTCATAGAGCAATTTTACAAACCAAAACAGAAGAAATTTTTCGAATTCAAGTTCAATTGTAATCCATTAACAGGTTCTCAGAATATTGTGATTACAAGCTATTTTTGCATACATAATGAGCCCATGACCTTTGACCTTATGAACCAAGAATCTACTCAGTTCATTGGCTCTGCAAGAAACATACATGACCTAAGTTGGCAGGAATCCATCAATCGGTTCTTGAGATAACGCGATCACGAGCTGTTTTTGCATACATAATGTGCCCTGTGGCCTTTGACCTTTGACCTTGTGACCCCTACATCTAATCAGTTCATCGGCTCTGCAAGTAACATACATGACCTAAGTTTGGCAGCAATCCATCAATCGGTTCTTCAGATAACGCGATCACAAGCTCGTTTTGCATACATAATGAGCCCTGTGGCCTTTGACCTTTGACCTCGTGACCTCAAAATCTAATCAGTTTTTCGGCTTTGCAAGTAACATACATGACCTAAGTTTGGCAGCAATCCATCAATCAGTTCTTCAGATAACGCGATCACGAGCTCGTTTTGCATACATAATGAGCCCTGTGACCTTTGACCTTTGACCTCGTGACCCCAAAATCTAATCAGTTCATTGGCTCTACAAGATACATACATGACCAAAGTTTGGCAGGAATCCATCAACCAGTTCTTCAGATAATGCGATCACGAGCTCGTTTTGCATACATAATGAGCCCTGTGACCTTTGACCTTTGACCTCGTAACCCCAAAATCTAATCAGTTCATCGGCTCTACAAGATACATACATGACCAAAGTTTGGCAGGAATCCATCAACCAGTTCTTCAGATAACGCGATCACGAGAACGGGACGTATGTACGTACAGACGTACGTACGTACGTACGGACGTACGGACGGACGGACAACCCGAAAACATAATGCCTCCGGCTACTTCGTAACGGAGGCATAAAAATGGCTGAGGAAAATGACATGTCATTTCTAGCTAGCTACCTTGTCCATATCGGACAAATAACCATACCTTTATAAGAACTGTCGGTGCAAGACGACCTGCAGAATCCAAGTTCTAGTTCAAAGTTTGCCAAGCATGAGTTACACTCATGGTCACCTGGCCCAGCACACGTAACGCAGGACGGGTGACAGCTACGGCAGGTCCCCGTGTACTCGTCCCCGTACTGCCCTTCTGGACAATCCGTAACACACGAGGTCCCTGTTCATGAAAAAAATGAATGAACAATCAAACCAGTATTAATGGACACCTTCATGTGACAAGAATATCACTAGCTTTCAAACAAATAGAGTACAAATTATGTTTATGTATGGTCTAAACAAATTGGTGAACTAACGTCTTGTTCAGATATGAAGCGGCAAAAGCGGGCAGTCTATTTATGTGCTTCACATTTCAGTATCTTAATATAACACAGAGCTCAGTGAATATGCGCAGGACCTTTGTTGAGTGCAGCCGGCATCCATTTACACCTTTAAAAAAGGGTGGTGTTTTTTGGGGGGCGGCGGTTTACAGCTACATATCTGACCGAGCCAAGAGAGCTACTGCCTTAGTTTGCAGTGGGAGAGAGGGGTAGAATTTGCCCCCAGATCCCAATTCCCTCTCTGTTTGTAATGTTTGTAATTTCATAGCCTTAAGTAATTTTCATATTTTTGATATCTTTTGATCAAAGACTGATAAACTTGCATGAACCTGACAGCATTTACACAAATTCTAAACTATCCACGGCCAGAATAGAGTTCTCCATCTATTGAAGTTCATGAAATTCTTCAATCTTAAAACGTATCGAACATCTATTGGTACATGAAACCAACAAAATGCAACCTGACATGAATTTCCAGCATATCTCGCATAGTCTTATCGAAAGGATGACGGAAGCCTTCATTGTGTGTTAACGTGCCCCTTCCCTTGTTCATAGACGCAGGTTATGTCAAGTGGAAAACACTCCGTCCCTCGGTTAAGACGTTAAATGGAGGCCCCGTGTACAGGATAGTCACCACCCTTGACGTTAAAAACCCTTTGCACTATTCGTATAAGAGTAGGGGGAAACCCCGGTGTAATGGTCCACCTGCACAACCCAATCAAGCCGAGTATACGGCATCTGCAAGAATCTTCAGTATTGAAGGAGGCAGATTATCTTGAAGAAGAAGAAGAAGAAGAAGAAAGGCTTAAGGCTAGTAATGTACCTGAAAGGAATTCGTCCATCTCGTAGCATATTTTGCAATTATCAGGACCCGCACCCACACAGGATGCGCACTTGTCATCGCAATCCTGGCAATTTCTCAACGCATCATCGTACATGTCCTCTGGGCATTGCGTCAGGCAGAGGTTGTCAAAGTCATCGTAGAAGTACTCATCGTCGCACGAGGTGCAGGTGTCTGGTGATCCCTCACAGGTCCTGCAGGTCGGGTGGCAGAGCTCACATCGTCTGGTGTGTGGGACAGCAACCTTGCCAGGTGGACACAACAACACGCAAGCAGCATTATCAAGATAGTAACTCTCCGCACAAGTCTGGCACACATCTACGATACCTGCGGTCACAAGAAAATCACATTTTTTCTACCTTTAATTTTATTAAGTATTAACAACGATGATTTGTTACTGAATAAGGCATACACATATAAACAAGCAAATAGCTGGATTGTGTCTTGCCCACCCTGTCCAATCTACATGAATATTGCCAAACAGCATCACTGACCCAACTTTGGTTGCACTTGGAACAATATCTGCAAAGTTATTAGTCACCAGAGTCTTGCGGGTCAATACTTACATTAAACCTAATATGATGTTTGACCTTAGATCGTGACTTCCAACATCACTACAACATATAGGTCCCCCAAATGCAATTGACGTACCATGTTTTTTTGCATTTGGAATGACAGAGGCAAGGTGACTTGTTACAAGAGGTATCAACAACAATTGATATCCTTTAGTCCCACCTCCACCTTTGGTGGGGGAGACAAATACAAATAACTCAAACTTTTATACCTAGCGCCAGCAGGACATGAACCTGGCATTTTCAACATTTGCCGTCTAGCTCTCAAAAGAATATTCACATTTAGTACCTTATGCGTTAGTGAAACGGAAGTCAGAAGGAAAAGTAAAATTCCTTTATCCTACTGTCACTCATAAATGCATCTAAATTCCACTGACATCCCGACTCCAAACTGATGCCAAACCAACAGATTCTTGGCCATATGGAGTTTGTGATTGGTCTGGTGTTGGATTCATTGATGTGACTGGAGTACTGACATTCATGCAGTGCATATTCGCTATAAAGCATTCGTACACACAAATATTTGTATAACAATCCACAAACTTATCACTGATCCTAACCATTTAAACAGCTATCACAATTAGGTACTGTGCATTCAAAATCCGAGGGTTCAACGCATCGTTGGTTCTCGTTGTCACGGCTCAATCCATCTTCGCACTCTGTGCACTCATCAATGCCGTATCCTGTGCATGTTTTGCAGCTGTCGTCACACAGCTCACATGTGTGGATGAGGGCGATATCTCCCCGATCGTACTTGAAATAGCCGGCTGGACAGTAGTGCACGCAAGCCCCTTCAAGCAGATACTTGAGTGGCATGTCTGAAGTATAGAACAAATAATTTCATTTGGATGACAATGAGCAGGAAAAAAAAAACGAGTACGTACATGTAAAGTTATATGCATGAGCCACTGTGTATGTGCGCATTCCATTGTTACACCGTAATAAATGATGGCGGTTCCAGCCCATGCCCGTTATGTAGCTGATCTCATACTTCTAATAAAATCATAAGCTATAGAGAACCATAAGCTATGGTCTTAGCAACTTTAAATTGAACTGTTCTCAGACTTGGTAATACTTGATTGACATGGTGGCAGCGGTGGGCTTACCCATCCTATCAAAATGGAAAAGGCAAAATTAAATACTCCTCATACATTGCATGGACTTTAAATGTACACCTACATGTGATTGAATTCTGGTTATGATGGAAAATTGTCTCTCAGAAAATGAAATTAATTTTGTTCAGTTTAGACTCATCTAATTCCCTTTTAAACATTTGATAATTTATGATTTGTACCTCATAAAAAGAAAACCTTTTTACAAGTACACTAAGTCCTGTTTAAACCATGCACATTACATGATTTATTCAAAATTTCATGAAAACATGAAAATCATTTGTAATCTTTCTAATTCTTTGTCCGTCGTTTTCAAAGAACATTATAGTAGAAGTGTTTCAGTAAAAGGATTGCATCTTGAATTGTCCTAATATTCAAGTTATAATTTGTTTTAAATTCAAAGAATTCAAAATTGTTCACTTTTTGAAGATTTTTATTTTTCTTCAACTAGCTATTTATGTCACATGTGTGCAGTCCCTTATACCCATATCTTTGTGCATACAGTCACATGATAAGTATTTAACATTATTATTAACTGTACAATTCCATGATTTATTTCCATTTTATAAAATAAAATGCATCATACTCCACTACAAACATACCAATAGACTGTTTACACTGTGTGCAATCCATGATGCCGCCACCATTGCAAGTCTCACAGGTCGAGTGGCAGGGGAAACATTCCCCTCCCATCGAGTACTTCCCATCTTCACAACCCTCTCGGCATATGATGCTATCAGCGACGTCATCAATGACGGCGCTACGAAGGACTCTAGAATGAAAAAAAGAAAGTCATATAAACAATCACAAATTATTACGATTATTAACATTAATATTATCATTGTCATTACTTTGAATAGGTGATTTGTGAGAATCACATATAAAGATCGCTTGAGGAAATGCGGATTATTTGATTTGATTTGATTCAATTTATTTATTTCTGTTTGATTTTCTTTTTCTTTTGCATTTTTACAAATATATAACAAATAAACATTGCAAATTCACACATGACAAAAGAATATATGTAGAATAAAGTAAGGCTGGCTGAAACTAATCGAAAACATCAAACAGGAGGGCTGACAAAGTAAGCAAAGCTTGATAGTATGACTACCCTCAAAGGATACATAATAATATAAATATTATATAGCAATATAAACAATTCTCATTTCAGTAATGTTTCTAATTAGTTGAAAAAATAATATTAAAATCTTCTGAAATTCGACAATGTCAATAAACATGTATTTAGTCAGAGAAACTGTAAAACTAGAAACTATAAAAAATGAAACACAAAATTGAAGTAAACAAATTGATAAAAACAGTTAGTGGATGACAATATGACCTTCATGAATATCATATATAAATATATATATTTTAATCTAGAGACTACTTACTTTGATGCGGCACATTGAATACAATGGTGTTCATCTGCACACAAAACACATCCATCGCTGCATGATTCGCAGTTTCCATTATCAAGAAATTTTCCTTTAGAGTACAGAAGGAAAAGATATTAAAGATAAACTCCAGTACTGGTAAAAAAAAAAATAATAATTCTCACAGAATCAAACGAAACTTACACTGAATGTTCAAGATTACAAATAAATGACATGTGCCAAACAATTTTGGAAGAAAATGTATACTGGCTGAGTAATGAGCATAGAAAGACAAGGAAATCAAGGTAGTACTAGCCCCGACACCATGTGTGTTGTCCCATATATAGCTTTCTATGTGAGTGCTTATTACTTTACCAAGACTCGGTCAAATTTATTATGATTTTGATGACTCCAGAACCTTGCAGTGCACACCAATACTTACATGCTACATGATCAACTGTTTCTGATCCTTTCACACGTTTTCTTTCACAATGCAATCGCATTACCAGTACTAAAGTTTATCTTTAAGTGTCAGATTTCTACTTGTATAAATTATATGTTATGATCACTCATTAGCTTTGAGTTTAAAAACAAAGCCATACAACTATTGAAAATAAATAAAGACATGAACTAAATTTCCGCATTTGATTTGATTTTAAAAATCATTATCTAATTTCAAGTTGGAAATTAATCATTACATACAATGTACATGTATTGGTACCCACAAGTACGATTTATTAAAACATTGTTCTTGTGGAATTTCACTCGAGCGATGCTTCACATTGAAAGTTATTTTCATGAAAAGCAGTGATTGGTGCACTTCACAACGTTTTCAGTCTGAGTGAGAAATAGAAAGATAATGAGGATTTTGTTTTTCTTTACCACTACCCACTAAAGCAATTTGGTAATATTATGTGAAGTGGCAGTGACACCACCTTCTATGGTGGAGGCATAAGAAGAGATTGGAATAGAAAAAGTGAAAATAATTCATTACTCCTCCTGTGGGGGCGTTTCACAAAGATCCTAAGTCGAACTTAACTCTAAGTTGGACTTATATATTATGGATAGCCATTTATAGCCCTATAATGAAATATATTCAAAAGCAAACATTCAAGTATCTTAGACTTTCATAAATTCCACATCAAGAACATGAAATCTTGCATGAAAATAGAAAGTGTGAATGACTTCAATTAATATTTTATGCTTCTTAAAAAAACTTTTACAAAATATTTTCAAGGATGCTAATGGCTGCTTTCCATAATTGTTAAGTCCAAGTTAGAGATAAGTTCAACTTAGGCTCTTTGTGAAACACCCCCCTGATTTTCTTTTAAACAATTACACTCATACAGTCCATGGCATACAAAAAGAGTGTCTTACCATTCTCGCAGGTTTGCAGGCATGCCCCTCCTACCAAGAAGAATCCTTGATGACAATCCACACAGTCTGTGAATGAAGGGCCCTGGCAAGCTTTACAGGTTGAATGACATCTTGAAGAAATCAGCAGACATACAGCATGATTAGTCATATATTGTCACATAAACGGGTAAGTATATATTTTATGGTGGTTTGCACCGACTAATCCCCCCCACCCCCTCAAAAAATAAATAAATAAATAAAAAATAATAATAATAATAATAATAATAATAATAATAATAATGATAATAATAATAATAAAAATAAAAAATAAAATAAAAATAAATAAATTAATTAATTAATAAATTAAACAAAAAATATATAAAAAAATATATATGTATAATAATAATAATTTTTTTTTTTTTTTAATTGTTCTCATTTCTTCATTCTCCTAATGTGGCATTGAAACCTCCCATAACAACTTTGATGTCTCGTGAGCCTAATTATTTCATAGCCTATTCAATCTCTTTTACAGAAGAGTTTTACCTCAGCATCATCATGATCTAATGTTGGTGCATAAACCTGCAGGTAATTTATAAAAATTACTTAGATTGAAACCAAAATAGTAACTGTAATACAGTCAAACCTGCCTATAGCGACCACCCAAGGGAAACACAAAAAATGGTCTTTGTAGACAGGTGGTCTTTGAAGACAGGTTCTTTTAGTACATGATTCAATAAGAAACCATTTCCAAGGGAAACAAAAAATGTGGTCTATGTAGACAGGTGGTTGCTAAAGCAGTTGTGACTGTAATATGATGTGAAATCGATTGAGATACCTCAAGCACTGCCTGGATCCAGCATCAAAGCTGTTGACAATGTAGTAGCCTTCACTACACTGAGTGGGCAGGACACATCTCATGTCCTTATGGACATAGTCATTATAACAAGCTGTGCATTGGGTCTCCAAGCCTCCGTTACAGGAGAAGCAAGATGGATGACAGGACTGGCAACGCTCGTCCACCATGTACTCGCTCTCCATGCACCGGGTGATGCACTGCGAGCCACGCAGGACGGCCCCGTCGATACACGACGTGCACTGGTTCTCGTTCCCCTCGCAAGATCTGCACAGGGGCGAGCACTGGCGACACATCTGGAAAAAGGGATCTGGGATTCCAATGAAGAAGAAAAAATAGTAAATTGGTAAATACGTGTAGAAAGTAAAGACAAATACATCCAAACAGTACTGGAAACTGGTTCTCGTTTCCCTCACAAGATTTGCAGAATGTGGAGTACTGGCGACACACCTGGAAAAAGGGATCTGGGATTCCAATGAAAAAAAAGAAAATAGTAAATTGGTAAATACGTATAGAAAGTAAAGACAAGTCCATCCAAACAGTAATTGGGAACCTGTAGAGGAATTGATATACCGGAAGGAGCAGAATGAGATATTGATGATACATGCTTAACACTTTGGTTGCTTTCTTTGCTCATCTACATGGTTGCTTATTTGCCACACATGCATATTGACACACAACAACAATAGGCCCCAATCGACGAAAGGATTGCCTTGTGCAAAACAGTGGCTTCGCAAAATAACATATTTCTGGTCATGGTCAACTCCATGACAGCCTGATTTACCGGTATTACTAATCTTACACCGGAAGAGATTAAACGAATCTTGAAGCCTTTGGTATATTTATCCCACTTTTTTTTCTTCCCTCAACTATGCCCCCCTATAATAATAGGGAAAATAGGGAAGAATAGAGAAAATAAAGGGAAAATTAACATGCACATCCTTATTACAATGTATGTTTTAACAATAAGATAAAAATACACACACATGAAATACAACGAATAGTTCCCTCCATGGTAAAGATATTTCTGACAATTCAGGACCCTCTTTTCTACAACTTGCCAAGAGTAACCGCTGCTAGATTTCTATAACGAATTTGCTCATAGCCAATGATATTAAATAGTTTCTATAGTTTATATCAGTTATTGAAACTTGTAATTGATGACGATTTATAAAGGAGTGACCCTTGGGCCTGTCTCTTATCTTAAATGCCGGCTGTACTAGTTTGGCCAGGAGGAATTAGACCACACAGCGTGGTCAATGACAGGTGGCTATCTCATCAACTCAGCTCTCAATTAACATAAGAAAAAGAGGATCATGGGGGACCAATGGTCACCAATTAGGCATTGTTTTCTATATAGAGGGAGCAAGTAGCTACAAGTAGGACAGTGGGGCTTTATCTAACTATGCATACATACCTTTGTAGTAACCGGTTTCACAGGCTTGAACGCAATCATTGTTGTCACCGAGGAAGAGGCCGGTGGCGCAAGATAAGCAGTGATATTTGGAGTTGCCACTGCAAGTCTTACAATGGACGCTGCACCTTCCACAGCGGATATGAAGCTCTGGTGGGGTGAACTGGCCATCTGGGCAAGTAGGCACACAATTCCTGGAAAGATTTGGAGAGGGGAGGGGGGGGGGGAGAGATGGGTTTGTAAGTTCAACAGTCAAATAACATGGATTCATAACAACTATAAACATCAATGATATAAAGATGAATTGGGATCATAACAAATTGAGTTTTTTTTTTTAAAGGCATATTTTGGCATGAAGGTCTTTTTTTTTTATCACAATGACTTGCAAGAGAAATGTTTATTAGAAAACATGGAGCAAAAAAAAAATTACAAAATTGAAATTGGAAGCCATCTTGGATTTGGCTGCCCGTTTGAATTAAAGTACACGTCTCATGATCCTAACAGAAAGTGCCACTCACACCTTGTTACATGGAGGTACAGTGGACCTCATTTCTCAATTAAGTATGCACACAGCTGCAGAAATATGGGAATTTTGAACTTGAAGGAGACCATAGGCAAGCAGACACTGAATTGAATTGAATTGAATTGATTTGAAATGATATGAATTTCACGCAATTGAATTGAAACTGATATAATTGATTTGGGGGACGAGGGAGGGAAATAATACAATATTTCTTTCTACACTCACAAGGTATCTCTGTCTTTGTAGTGCCTGCATTTGTAGCATTCATCAGCATTGGGACCAGAGCAGCCGTAGAGACATTCCTCATGACATTCTTGGAAAGATTCCCAATCAGAACTACTCCACCACCAGCTGGAGTCCCACGACAGAGAGCTGGAGGAGGCAGCACGGACGTCTCGCTGAAGGGTCTCCGAAACGACCCTCAAGGGAGAAACATGTCGACCGCGGCCGGGAGTGGATTGCAGCTCAGGCCGCCCAGGCCGCCGGATGACTTCTCCTGCCCCTTCTCCTTCTTGTTCCTCCGTTTCTTCTTCATGGGGGGCCATGGTGGTTGTGTCTGGAGAAGGGAGAAGAGAAGCGGGTAGGCTTTCCGTTCCACGCAGGGTGAGCCTCACCATCCTTACATTCACTACATTGCAGAGGATTAAAAAAAGATGAAAGAAAAGAAAAGAAATGGAGTGTTTAAATAAGTGAAAATACACACATACATGTATAATAGCCTATCCATTGAAAGCTTTTTAAAGTGACCCGGTAACATTTTTGAAAGTTAATGAAAAACTGTATTTTGTGTATGAATTGTTACTTATATTATATTCCCTCTACTGTACTTACCCTCTAACCTGCAAGAAATCCTGAACAAATTCTCAAACCACAAAGATATTTATGGTTTTATTTGAAGGCGTCACTGTGCAACACCCTCAAGCTGTAAATTCTTCCAACCGTTTTCACATTAAAATAAGACATAAGACAGGTTTTTTAAAATCTTTCAACACTCAAATGTCTGGAATGGTATATAGAACCAATTTATTACTTTGTGACAATTTAAGTTCACCTAAAATGTAATTAAATTGTAATAATGTAGTTGGGAGAATTAAGGAGATCAGTTTTTCCCAATTGTTATCATTAATAATGGGCTGTTTTCACTCAAACTTTCAGATTATATTTAATTGTACATCTAGCATTGTAGTCACTACCTTAGCACCATTTTCTCTCATCTGAACAATGTTACCAAGTCCTTTTAATGACAGTGAGACTTGCCTCAGGGACCACCATGGTTCCCTTGAACACTGTTTCTCAAAGTGACCTGTACCAAAGTAAACGATACATAAACACCACCTGCCCTTAGAGGACACATTGTTTGTATCCCTTGAGCAGTCTTAAAGGCAATACAAAGTTTTGGGAATTTTGAAAATTGAGTGGATAGTGATTCTTTACAATTTTGATATATTTGGATGTCCCTGTGGATGTATTATAAGCACTAGAAAATTTAGCCCCTAAAACACTTCTGCTTTCGAGAAAAATTGAATATTAAAAACTACCGGTGCTCCCGGTAAATTTTGATAAATTTCAAAGAGCGCCTACGGCCGTACAATGGTAGCTGCGACCATGAAAATCTCAGAATAATAATAATAATAATATTTAATTTTTATATAGCGCTTAATACAAATGTGATATATAATTTCCAATCGAGAATAGCAAATCAGTCCATTTTAGTCAAGACACATTGTTTTATAGCTTAATTACTATCTCGAGCTATAAAACATAAAGAGTTTATTATTTACACTTGAATAACTTTAGACTCAATTTGAACTGCGACAACGAGCACTGAATATTGTAGGATCGCATATACTTCCAATATGTTCATTTGAACCAAATTCATGACCCCATACCAAAACTTTGTATTACCTTTAACCTACAAATTTCACTGCGTTATGAAAGAAGCCAAAGTGAACAATGGGTACACTTACGTGCGTTGTATTCGCCATTTCCAATTTGAATGCGCCATGTTCCGATAGGGCTCTCTCCCCAGAAATGAACGCTCATGAGAGTCCAGCGTTTGAAGCCAATTCTGGATCGGTCCTTGAAGCGTTGGCTGAGCAGGGTGCTGGTGGTACCTGATGGGGAGGTCAGCTTGACCACCACGTCCCCACGCCTCCTGGCATTGAGCTGGAGGGTCAATTGGACATGCTCCAGGTGCTGGATGGCTCCCCCTTGGAAAGGATCTGTGCAGCTTGTGACTTCAAGTTCAGAGTTGTAGTTTTTCTGTCTCCTGATGAAAGAGCTGCAATAGATGGATATCAGGAATGTCAGTTAGAATTGATCAGAGGGCCTGAAAATCACCTAGAATGAGCTATTTTGTACAAAAAAAAGCCTAAACTATGGTCTGAAAATAACTTGCCAGGGCCTGAATTCTGGCTATTGCCTGAAAATTGGCATCCCTGGAATATACAAGAGGAAAGAGGAGTTATTTGGAGGAGATGCTGGAAGACATTGCACAACATCAACACCATGAGCATCTAGCAGCTGTGGATTTAGCACACTAAAATAATCATCATCATAGCTGGATCCAAAAGGAGGGTCAAGACACCTCATTCCAAGAAATAAATAAAAAGGAAAACAAATTAAGAGGAATGGAATTTTCTTTTAAAAGGAGCCAAATTGGGAAAATTTGTCACCATACCTAACCATTTGCATACTAAAGGGAAAAACTGAAGACAAATATGAAGTCAAAAATTATTATGTTTTGTCCCCCCTCCATGAGTGTATCAGAGAGGGTCAGAGGCATTTCCCAAATTTTATTCTTAGGGGGATAAAAATAACAAGGACAAATTGTGTTCTTCTTTGCATCCCCCATCTCCCTTAGTGAGTCTGGAAGGGCTGACGTGATTCCTAAAATCATGTTTTCTTAATCCACTCATGTCGATCATAATCATCATCATCATTATCATCTTTACCATAATAATCCTTCAATTCAAATCATAGTATGTCATCATCTTAATTCGGGTTTACGTAATACATGTGCACTTGCCATGCATTTGAGTGAATTGAATAAATAAATAAAATATTGTTTCCTCTATAAAGTGACTTGATAGTACTGCCAAATTGCTACAGAATATGATTACTTCATATCTGTGTTAGTATGTACCAAATGTACTGATTACTTTCTACAAGTCATGTTTTTTAAAAATATTTTGCAAATTGTTTATTTTCTTCTCCTTTCATTGTATTTATCCCATTGTATGTTTATCCTGTTTTTGTTATCCCATTTTATGTTTATCCTGTTTTGGTTTTTTTCTGTAAATGTACAATTATGCATATTATTTTTCTGCCTTGTACTGTCCTGTGTATTCAGGCAGTAGCCTACGCTTGAATGTTTCTCTTTACATGATTTATATTGTTATGTTCAATAAAAAAGGTATGGGATTTTAACACGACAAAATAATTGAAATAAAACTGGCAGTCACATACTGCATTGTACATGTACAAGTTCTTACAAAGCAAGTAAAATATATTTTCATCATCATTGAGAAAGCTGTTAAATAATCAAAGCACAGCAAAATCAAGCAGAAGCATTAGGGGATACTTATACTCTAGCTGGCAAAAAAAAGCCCTAACAAAACATATCAGAGGTTTAGTGGAATCCATAAGCCTCGTTCTCAATGACCCTGTTTACCACCTCAAATAGACCACTGCGAAAAGTACAATAATATAAGCCTGTGCATCTCCCGTTTCTTTGTCTTATACCGGATATTAACAAGTATGCTAAGGGGCTATTAGAAAGTACAGACTCTTTTCTTACCTCTATCTACCGTTCGTTTACTCTTTTCTTACCTCCTTCTACCATTCATATACTCTTTTCTTACCTCTTTCTACCATTCATATACTCTTTTCTTACCCCTATCTACCATTCATATACTCTTTTCTTACCCCTATCTACCATTCATATACTCTTTTCTTACCCCTTTCTTCCATTTATATACTCTTTTCTTACCTCTTTCTACCATTCATATACTCTTTTCTTACCCCTATCTACCATTCATATACTCTTTTCTTACCCCTATCTACCATTCATATACTCTTTTCTTACCCCTTTCTTCCATTTATATACTCTTTTCTTACCCTATCTACCATTCATATACTCTTTTCTTACCCCTTTCTTCCATTTATATACTCTTTTCTTACCTCTTTCTACCATTCATATACTCTTTTCTTACCCCTTTCTTCCATTTATATACTCTTTTCTTACCTCTTTCTACCATTCATATACTCTTTTCTTACCCCTATCTACCATTTATATACTCTTTTCTTACCCCTATCTACCATTCATATACTCTTTTCTTACCCCTATCTAATGTTTAACAAATAAACATAACTACCTTTATTGTAATACAACAAAACAAAGGATATTTCATCCCCTTTCATGTGATAACAAATTTATGATGAAAGAGCCTATGATCATTGATGAAAGGTGAATAAAGAAATATATATGTAATGAAATATAACTTAACATGCCCTGTGAACTTATCGTTTGTTTTGTTTTTTTGCATTTTACTTAAATGAAATTACATTATACATCACTTATGTGCACTTCAAACCTTGTAAAACCCTTTTAGATACAAACAGTTGATATGAAGCATGCACTGAAGCCAGCTCACACACTCAGCAAGCAGAGATACACATTTCATTTTTACTTTAACTATGTAGATTGAATGTTGACTTTCAATGAAGAGGGAAGAAATTTAATTTAAGTAAAAAAATACTACCTGAGCTGGTAGAAAATAAACAGCAAGTATGTTAACTTTATCTCAGAAATTCATTTTAAATTAGATGGTAATCCTATTACTTGCTATTAAACTTGTTTCAAACATCTAAGAAAAGACCTTTAACAGGATTTTCCAAAAAGGGAAGGATGGGGGGGGGGGGGGGGGGGTATGAAATGTACGAGATTGCAAGCATGAAGTGCGAAGCCTTTACAGCTTTAAAATTTATTATGATAACATTCTGAGGCACTTCTGAAAGCGTAAACTGAACATTTACGTGACTATTTCTTAGCTTTTTTCCTGCTATTTTTGTTCTCGGAAGGATCCGCTCCTGTTTAGAGATTTTAATTTGCAAGATTAACATGATAATCCTTGCTGCTCTTTCAATATTTGTATTCTTATGCATTCTACTTCTCAAAAATTTAGCGTTCACACTACACAGGGCCCTGATTCATAAAACTTTAAGTCACTCACAAGTATCCCATTTCTATAACTAAAATTGTTCTAAGCCAATCAAATGCTTTGATTTCGGTAGCTTATAACAGTTATTGTAAGTTGTTTTTGATATAAAGTTTCATGAAACAGGGCCCAGATATCAGTTATAGCGAGGTTTGCATGAAAGCATGGTTTCAGAAAAGTACAAATCCTGCAGTTCTCACCTAAACATTTCCAAATAACTGGAGGAAAATGAAAGAAAAAACAACAAATATTTGACAAAAGTAAATTTCAAACTCTGTGCTTTGAGCAGGGCTCAACACTTACAGGGGTCCAACTCACAAAATCACCCCAGACCCCCAAAAGCTCAAACATTTACAAGAACCTGGGTCAGTATTTGATTCAATACTTGCGTTTAAATGTCAGTCAGCTTTTAACTTACAATGAGCACTTAGCTTAGCTAAGTAAAATGGCTTACGTTTTCAGATGACAGCCAAGTAGTTTACTTCAGCAAGCCAACATTGTGACAAAACACTTTCTGATAGATATGGCCATTTTACCACAACCTCCCTATAAAAGTTTATCCATCTGTATATTACCTTGTCGCCATGGAAAAAGATGTCTATGTATTCAAACCTGTCTAGGAAGGTCACCTGGATACAGTGGCCCATTTTGTCTGTTTCCCGTGGGTGGCCTTAATAATGTACATATATGACTGAATCATCGATCCTTAGTCTATAAGAGCACAGGATTACCTTTGATCTACGTTGTCTGCAAACTTGGAGCATGTCAACTGCTCAGGTAGAGTCTCCCAGGTCTTGGCTTTCTCCACCATCGCGGCAGCATTCATCAACCCAAAGCCAAACCAGTGACTCGCTATTCAGGAGGAAACAAAAAATAGGAAGAAAATTAAGGGACTTGCATTAAAGGTAATGCATAGTTTTGGGAAATTTTCCAAATCGGTTGGATAGTAATTCTTAAAATTTTTGATATTTGGATGCCCCTGTGGCATAAGCACTAAAAAAATTCTGCTTTCGAGCAAATTGAATAACCAAAATTTACTGGTGTTCCTGGTAAGTTGCAAATATGTCAAATAGCGCCTATGTCCATTCCATGAACTTTGTCAGTCGTCAAATGACACAGAGTGGAAAGATTAGTGAAGCAAAAGACATTACTAGTATACTTTAAAGCGGGACTGTCCTACTTGTAGCTACTTGCGCTTTCTATATAGCCAACAATGCCTTAGCGGTACCCGTTGATCCCCCATGGTCCCCTTTTTCTTGTATTAATTGAGAGCTGATTTGATGAGATAACCACCTGCCAGTGACCACCCAGGGAGGTCTAATCCCTCATCGCCAAACTAGTGCAGATAGATAGGCTTTAATTCCAATTTGTAATCTACCTAGAACTAAAAAGGGATGTTCATGCATCTGACCTTTGTCAAACTCTGTGTGACCCAAATCTATAAATTGAACCAAATTGCTATCTCACTAGGAGTGAACACATTAATATTTCTAAATGCCTTCCTAAAACAGGATTGATTGTCTCAATTATCGTTATCAAAATGAACAATGAACTATAAAACTGAAGCAAGACTTTAAAGGGGAAAAAATAGGGGGAAAAAACACCGCTCTGAAAAGAAAAGAAAAAATTCTTAGGAAAGGGTGGAAGAAACAAGTATGTCAGTGGCTCATAAAGCTACACAGCAGCAAATACAAAGATGTGATGCATTCACATGCTTTTATTTAGTACACTGGGTAACATTTTGTACAGTAGCTTTTTAATCTAAAACAAAATTTCCCCATGGGAATTGATTTTGAGAGAAAATATGATCTAATATTTATCTGTCATTGTTTGTCAGAATCGATTCCCCTCTATATTACTATCCAGGCACTTCACCTAGATAGAATCATACTAAAATGACATTTTTCTAGCCAAAGAGTAGAAATAGCACAGCTTTATGGTCCCCCACTCCCCCCCCCCCCAAATCAAATAATCTTATCAAAGTACCCTCTTAATTACTTTGGAAAAAACGGACACAACAGAAAGCCCTTTCGATTTAAATGTTCAGTTTCCATGGTAATGACTGACCTTCATAGCCTGCGCCGTTTGTTGTCCACTCTCCTGACAACTGGTGGCGCTTTGATGTGATGACAACCAAGTACTGCACATCACGCCAGGTTAAGTTACCACTGTACAGGGAAAAAGTCGAAAATTGTCCGTGTAAAATTTCCTCCTTGTGATATAATGCTACATCCTGCACTTGTCATTTTTTCTTCTACAGCATCGTAAAAATATGTCAAAAAACATAACAGTAAGATTTGTGAGACAAATTATTGATTAGTTAATGAGGCAAAGAGTGGTCCAGAGTGTATCTATTACTTCACAAAGCATGAACCAACTCCTCCAAGCTCATGATGCAAAGCATCAAGCAAAGGAAGTTCATTATCAAGTCTACTATACCGATGGAGGCCAGACTCTGTGATCTTTATCAACTCACTATTCACAGTAATCCAATGCAGACATTCATTTACTTGTTGGCATACATTAAACAATTATTCTAGGACAGCACACTTTCCGGCGATGAAAAATAACAAATAATGAGCTGTTTTATAGGGTTTTTTCTTTTTCTTTTCAATCAGACTTCTATTATCAATTTTGATATCACTTGTATAATAGTTTGGCTTGTACAGTAAAACCTGTCTATAGCGACTGCCCAAGGAAAACACAAAAAGTGGTCTTTGTAGACAGGTTTCTTTAGTACATGTTTCAAGGAGAAACCATTTTCAAGGGAAACAAAAATGTGGTCTTTGTAGACAGGGAGTCTTTGAAGACAGGTGGTCACTAAAGCAGGTTTGACTGTATCTGGCTCCACAAGGTAAGCAGCTATCAGACTGGTCTAAACCAGTCTGAGGGACAGCATAAGGTAAGGAACTTACTTGGCTTGAAGGGCTAAAGAGATGATGCCAGCAGCCATAGGTGCAGATGCTGATGTTCCACTGAAGTTTCCAATACATTGATTGTGTAAATCAGTCGTCACCTATACATTAAGTCCAAAGAGATAGTAATGATGATTTTAACTTTGTAAATGTACACACTAGATACATTCTCAGGCTGCTTACTAGTAATGTCTATTAAATTCAATAATCTGGTGAGATATAAAAGTAGTCTACTCACTTTGGCTATCAATCAAGACTAAATATCTAGAAACTTTAGCACTCACTTAAATTGTTTGGCTATATACATTGAGACAAAAACAGCTAGCTAGCAGACTTAAGCCAATTACATGTATGTGCAAGCCTAAACTGGCTTGCAAAGTTCCAATGATACAAGCATATTATATTGGCAAGTATTTACCAACGTGCAATTCTAAAACAGAATTTTGGAATTACTGCATTACTTCACCATCACTATAAAGAGTCAGTATTACATAGCTTAAATGCTACAGATACAAAGTTATTTAAATGTTGTCATGAACAGAACATAAATAATAAACATGACTCTACCCAAAGATTGCAGAGTGAAACTCTCTACATAATTCAGTAAAACTGAATAATTAATGTCTTTAAACGATTAGCTAATGATGAGATTATCATATAGGAACTTGTTTTCTTTTAGCGATCCCGAGGCATTAACAGATCATTTATCATTTTTTCTTTCGTGATTGTACTTTATTTTCTCATATTCTTTGTTAATTTTATACCCCTTATCTTCTTAGAAATGACATAAAGCAAAAAGCTAAATAAATCTAGACTTACCACCATCTTTTGATTTTTGTTTCCACTGCTATAGGTGGATGCCAGGCTTGCAGAACAATGCTCGGAGTAGAACGGTCTGTCTTGATTCTCTGTGGTGCTACTCACCACCAGGGTGTAGATGCTGTTGGCGTAGCCATCGGCATTGCAATCATCATGGTCTGCCCCACCGTTCCCTGAGGCCCACACGAATATGGAACCCTTACCATCTCTTCCCTGAAGATTGGAAAATAAAAATGTAAAAAATACAATGAAACAATAGCCAAATTCAATTGCACAATTGGGCAAACCTAGAAATTCACATAGGCAAACAATTCTGGAGAAACTCCAATGCTTTATTCTCATGTTTATTTGTTCATTTTGTTCATTTTGTTCACTTGTTCATTTGTATGTTATTTATTTTGAAATACAATAAGACCATCTCCATAAATAACATACAAATGAACGACAGGAAAAAAGTGGTTCCAACTCTGCAGAAAGGAGTTTATCGTTGATTTATTGAACATATATGTCTATCAAATAAAAAATATCATTCATTCAATTAATTTTGCTTCGGCAGATCTAAGTGCATCATCTCAAGAAATAAAATTTAGCAGAACAATGTCATCACGTTCACATTTTCTTCTTTTCAGAAAGAATGTTAAACCTGCCAAAATATTTTAGCAAGAATTCAATAATTTCATGACCCGATTCCAGCAGGAATATTCTTAAACACTTTATTCCAGTTCCTTTTTCCTCTAGTGACCACAAATTTTAGATGTTTACTTTCATTTCAATTATACACACAATTTGGACAAACTACAATCATTTGTAAAATACACCATCATTTGTTGCAGCTAGGGCCATTAGGAGTTCTACTAGGGGTAAAAAAAAATATACTATTTCTGAATTCTATGCAATTGTACATTTTCAATAGTGTTGTGAGTCCATTTCTTATATTTATATTCCACTATGAAAAAACGAGTTATATCAGTGTTTCCGTGAAGATGTCATTCTAACTTTGCTACTGTGTATTATCTATTTGTGTATATAATGTTCTATTGTATATTGTTCATGTGCTTTATGTAATGCCAACAACTGAATTACCAAATAGACCAATAAAATTAGTCTGAATCTGAATATTATAATAATAATGATAATAATAATAGGCATTTCTATAGCCCCTTCTATCTAAAAATTCTATTTCGAGGCGCATTTATTATTACCCCGGCTTTAGCCTAGCTGCCATTACAGCGCTCCAGCATTTCAAGGAATTAATTCCTGCCAGATACCCATTTACATCACCTAGTGCCGCAGCGGGACTCGAACCGCAGACTTTGTCATCGACAGTCCGGCGACGTATGCACTCGACCATGACACCTCAACATCATCATATTTTTGTTATTTTGAAATACAATAAGATCATCTCACGTTTGCAACTCCGGTTCTCATTGCAGTCTGAGTTATCTCGGCTGGTCCTTCGACGGTGTAGCCTCCGTCGTCGGGGCCCCAGGAAGCGCTGTAAATATCAACATGCTGAAGGTTGAAGGACAACGATGAACCTTCCATCTCATCCGTAATCATAAGATCAAGCATTCGGATACCTGGCAAGCAAGAGAAAAGAAGGAGTATTTGGATTAGGAGTGTTGTAATGACCAGGGGTGATAGTAAGCACTAAAAATGAAAAAAATAGGGTTTTTTTTCTTCCCCTTAACCACGCCCTCATTGAGTAAAAAAAAAGGAGGACTCAGGGGGAAAAAATGGCATCTGACCACATTCCCCCCCCCTATTTGAGTAAGAAAATTGGGGGAAAATGTACAGTGTATGTCCTTTTAAAGATAATTTCTTTACATTGCTTCTCTCCATCAACGTGTAAAATGGGTATCTGGTCGAACATGAAATTCATTTTACCGGTAGGTGTCTTCAGCATTGTAAGCTTTTTCTGACAATGGCACATCGCCAGCATGCCCCCCCCCCCCCATGCCTCAAATTTTCAATTTTACGAAAAAAGATTTCTTTGTCTACAATCGGAAATGAGCCACTGAATAAAAAAATAAAGAATTTAGAATAAGGAATATGAGAGTTCTTTTAAATCTTTCACCTTTCCAGTTTTAAGGATGTTTCCTCTTACAGCGGTACATGTATGTATAAACACTAACCTCCAATCTGTGCACCAAATGCAATTCCGACACCACATTTGCTGTTGTTTGGCTGCATCACAATTTCACCAGCACAACGAGTACCATGCCTGAGGAAAAGAGAGAGGGAGACAAACAGATGAATGGATAATAATTGACACTAAACCGCAAATACTATGTTCGACAGTAGATGGCGACCTTCCTCCCACACCACGCAGGTCAGAACATACGCAGATATGATAAGACAAGGTTTTCTTCCCGCTTCCATAGAGAATGTACAGCAGTGTCAAATAGTTCCTATATTTAATCGACTATTGTTCAGGTTTCATGAATTCCCCAATGATTTGATAAGACCTTTTGAGACACCATCACAATCTGTCCCTTTGCGTATAATAGTTCCTAAATTATAATTTCTATCAGACTTTCCAATTCTGACCCACTGTATTTGTATGGGAACTGGAAGTGCCTTTGCCAAAAATACCCATGGCCAGTGCTGCCCTCTACGGCCAAATACTGTAGTTGCGGTAGTGAGGATTGCAATTACGTGCATGCTCCATTAAATGTAATTCAAGTTTTTTTTATCTGTAACATTCCTTTTGTTTTCTTCACAGTGAGAGAAAAAAAAGCATTTCCAGTACTACCTACAGGCTGTAAGAACCCAATTTCATAGAATATATTTTCTTTTTTATGAACATGTTGTCATATTGGCAAAGCAAAATAACGGTACTGATTCATAAACTCAATGACAAGCCATGAAATTCAAGCATTCCATTTGACATTGATTTGGTTCTTTCATTTTTCTGCTTTTATAAATTATACAAACTTTAAATCAGGTTGGCTTCTCAGGCATTAACTGTCAAGCATGAAAAATTGAAAATAATGGTACTCGATTGTTGCTATTATTGGATTGGTTAATCGAAATCGTAAGACAACTTTCAAACTCACATGTTATCTTCCTTCATTGGTATATACACTGGAATAGGGTCTGCATCACGTGAAACAAAATCATAACTGGCCTCGGAATCCTAGATGAGTAAAAGAGAAAAAAAGAAATGTTTCAAGTAATTAAATGCATTGTATCATTTCTTTGGAGCCAAAAGGGCATTCAGTAATATCATTACCGGTACTTACAAAGCGAATGCCCTTCAAAAACATGTTTTTGATGAATTCCATTTGTTTCTTTTTCTTCTGTTTTTTTTTAAACACATGCACATTTTATACCAGCAGTTTAGGACAACATTTCAAGGTTATAATTCATCAGCTTTGCCTCATCAAACTGGGACCATGCAATCACTCCTTCAAAATTACAACTGACTGATCATTCTAATTTTTCTGATGTAACTGGAGAATGCATTCAGTTTGACATGTACATGTACTAAACACGTCATTCTTTAAAGCCCCACTACACTACACTCTGTAGCTACTTGCGCCCTCTATATAGCAAACAATGCCTAATCGGTGCCTGTTGGTCCCCCGTGATCCCCTTTTTTCTTATGTTAATTGAGAGCTGATTTGATGAGATAATCACCTGTCAGTGACCATGCACTTAGTTGCAGAGAGCGTTTATTCCCCCCTGCCCCTGGCCAAACCAGTGCAGACAAGCTTTAAAATGACACAATGGATCATTGAACGTCTCAAAGACAAAAGGACCACTTAATTAACCAGTCTCACCTACATGCACAGCCAATGTACAGTACAAGGACGTACAGAAGCTTGTATGTATTCTATATTGTCTACAGTATTGTAGGTATACATGTATACAGTTATACACCATCTAAATGTTTACCATCACAGCAACAGACAATGGATGTCGAGAGAGAGAGAGAGAGAGAGAGAGACAAGGGCAATGATGAAGAGAGGTGCAACATGTGACCTCCTACCAACCCACCCTGCATTCCTGCTATTCAGTGTGTTGTTCTCTCAATACACAGTATGGGGATTAGTCTGCAGGCACAGACTCTCATTTGATATCTTAACAGAATGTAAATAAGATTGTTTCTGGAAGACTGCAACGAAGCCTAGCTGACTGCATTGGGAGTATAACTTCAAAACTGGGCCTGCACATGCATGGACTGCAGTCTGGCTAGACTCACACTGCAGACCCTCTGTTATGTATTACGATTGAAAAGGATTTGTGCCTGAAAATTAGAATAGAGGTGCCATTCACTGGCCCTCTTTCTGCAGGGAGCCATTGAAAGCTGCATTGCAGAGGTACACCAGGCATGATGAGATATGAACCCAACTTACTAGCTCCATTTACACGGCAAGCTAAAATCGTTAGTTTTTCTCACATTCTGAAGGTTCATCAGAAGTTCAGAACTTCCAATAACAATGACAAACAACCCAAATCAACCCAACCCAAAATCAACCCAAATTGCCTTCTTATTTACAATTTTAATGAAGCTGGGAAGAGCTTGCACTCCTTCAGGTCATTGTCATATGGCTCCCAAAAAGGAAATTCACTATAAAGGTAACAAAACATGAGTCAAAATCTTGGTCTTCCTTCAGAATGACTGATAAATTAATTTTCTCTTTACATGTTTCTGTAAGGTCTTTCTCATGACCATAAAATCAAACAAAATTAAAACCATAGAGGACCACAACTACATATAAATGTACAGACATGTAGTATATGAAAATGTGTACCGGGTAAATATGTTCAATGATACACAGTGAATTCATTTGCATCCCAAATCTGAAAATATCATAGCAACAAATGTAAAATTGAGCATTACATGTACACACTGTAGGAATCATCCTCATAAACCAACTGGCTTCCCTTTAAATTCGGTCAATCAATCCACCATTACTCATTTTCAACTTCCATGCAGTCAGCGGCATGAAATACAAATCAATAAAACACGAGCCTGTAGCAGAAAATGAACATCATTACAGCTCTATCCTATCTATTTCAGTGACCTTTGAGTTACAATAAAGATAAGCAAAGGGTTATTCTAATTGATATCTAATGTGTTTCAACAATGTGTTTTCTTTTTGTATACAGTCAAAAAAAAAAAAAACATTCAGTGTGATTTCACATGATTTAATTTCTCACGCAAAACATAATACAATGAATACATGTAAGTAAATTGAAAAAAAATATGCAATGTAATGACAAATATAATTGAAATAGCACGAGAAAAGAGGAACTAAACTAGAATCAGAGCTTATTGTTGAAGTGTTAGTTCCTAGTATGTTTACTTACATAATTATTCCTGATGTCTGTATGGGTATATTCCAATCCATCGTCCATGATGGTGATGACGATACCAGCACCGGTGTAACCCATATCCCAGGCTTGCTGGATGTTCATACTCGCAGTCGGTCTGGAATCTCCGGTGAAGTTTCCATCCTAATTAAGAATCATGCAAAAAAACACAATTGATATCAGATTTAATGATGATATTCATATATTTATAGTGTTTAGTATTACTCAGGTCTTTACCTTGAAATTACGCGCAGTTGTAGATGGAATCTCCTGTGAAGTTTTCATCCTAAGAACCATGTACACAAAAATTGATATACCTTAATGATAATGATATTCATATTTTTATAGCGTTTAGTATTACTCAGGGTTTTACATTGAAATTATTATTACCCCGGAGTTGTATTCTGAGATTCATTTTATCTCAATGAGATAAAAACACCCTTTAAATCTTTTTAAATCAGTATTCTGAGAATCGTTAAACAGTGTGCAGTGAACATACATGTATATGTAGGCTCATATGTACATGTACAAGTATAAATGGTGTATAAATATTGTTGCCAAATCATGTTGAAATGGCACACCAGTTTTTCCAACTTTCTGGAAAGATCTGTATCTAACGATCAACCTACAGTATATCAAATTTGTACATATGTCAAATACTGGAACTCTACATTCTTCATGTGAAGGATTTAACAGGGATCATAATGCACTCTACAAACTAATATCTATAGTCTAAAGTGCAATACAAATAACATGTTTTGTTTTCAATTTTAAAAGTATACATGTATATGCATCCAAACTCCAAAGTTCTATTGGCAAGGTATACATGTACATGTACAATGAATGTTCGCATGAACCATTTCTCTCTTTTCAAAATAGGAACTATTCAATACTACCGGTATATTGTACTTGTGTATATGTAATCTTGCCCCCCCCCCCCCCCAGTATGTGGAAAATTGATTTGTTCTGATTTATATTTCTGAAGAATTTGAAACATATAAAAGCTTCCACAAAGGCCCTGATTACCGGTGGGGTCACTCCCCCGCAGAGGGTGACACGTATGACCGTTACCACAAATGCAAATAACCCCCGTTTGCGGTCAATTTCAAGGACATTTTGTGAAATTTAACCACCTTTTTTAAGTCAAAACAAGGACAAAATCGTACTTTGGAATACCCCTTGTTATAAGATTATAAGGACACTTTCGCAAATTTACCCCTATTTTACCATATTTCAAGGACAACACTCAGCTCCGAGAATTTTTCTTCCTGGTTTTTCTCTTTTCCATTTTCCTGACCCCTATTTATAAATTTCGAGGACACCTGTGAACCCCTATTTTCTTTATTTCAAGGAATATTTTGTCCGCGGACATTGCTTGAAATTGACCCCTTTTTTCTGCGATTTTGGTAACGGTCATGCGGTCCGGAAGTTACCGGTAAACCGGTCTATCTTTCATTCTTGACTCGCCCCCCCCCCCAAACCCACCCTTTCACCCATTCACATTTACATTACCGGTATGTACAATGAGAATGAATAATTCAGTTGTGACCTAAATGATCAATGTTTTGTCAATAATGCCTCCTACTGTGTCTCCTATTCCATGTGATCCATGGTAGATTGGACACAGTCTGCATGAATCAATATATGCAGCTAGCTAACTTCAATATCCTTTTTAAGATTAACATTCCTTGTTAACCCTTTTGCAACAATCCCTCTGCAATTTGTGGTTACAAGCAGGATTTTAACAACTTTTGATTCAGAGTTGTAAAAAAAACACCCAGATGCATGAGTAGAAAGGACATATTAAATACATGTATACACACTGCATCCATTTTGTTTTTGTTGCATGAACGTATTTGGACTATTTTTTCTCACAATAATATCTAGGTATTTCATCACTAGTATTATCACAGCTCTTTTGGGCTTTCCTGAGCTGAACCCCTCACCTTTCTCATGTATTTTTTTTTGCTGGGCCTACGCATTTTACCAGAGTATTGTGTATTGTTCAGAGTTCAGATAAAGTTATTGCCCTTTGACCCCTCCCCTCTTTCTACTTCACAACAAGGGACTAGGCCAGAGGAGTCCTTTAAAGCCTGTATGCACTAGTTTGGCCTGGGGATTAGACCTCCCTGCAAGGTCACTGACAGGTGGTTATCTCATCAAATCAGCCCTCAATTTATATAAGAAAAAGGAGATCATGGGGGGGCCAACAGGCACCGATAATTAAGGCATTGTTTGCTTCTGTATATAGAGGGCGCAAGTAGTTATAAGTAGTGCAGTGGGGCTTTAAATAGTCTAATGTATTGTATATTGTATATTATTCAGAGTTCAGATAAAGTTATTGCCCTTTGACCCCTCCCCTCTTTCTCCTTCACAACATGGGATTAGTCCAGAGGAGGCCTTTAAATAGTCTATTGTTATTTCAACAAGCAATTGTCAGTCAGCAAACTATACCCACAAAAAAAGGTAGCTCAGGACTACCACTGATGATGAAAACCAGACTGAACAACGGTTCTCCTTCAATACACATGTACAAATGTAGGTACAGTGAAGATGTCAATTGGGAGTGATGATGTAAGTGGGTAGCTATGTTCATGTAACACAGGAATTACAGTTACATAATAGGAGTAAAAAGAGGTTGGTAATATGCAAATGAGCAAATGTGCCTATTATACATGTACATCCTGTACCCCCTTCCAATCTCTTTGATTTATTGCCAACTGGTAAAAGATGGATTGATCATAGATACTAGATACTTGAAACTTGAATGGAAAAAAGGAAAATGGGCAATTACCAGACTTTTGCATGACACCATAACTCAAACCAAAGCCGAGGACATAACCGTGTAAACTCCATGTAATCAACCATTTCAGGATAACCAATTAACTGTGAAACTGAGAGTTTACTTTTGGAGATGATTACTTCCTATTAACAAGTAATTTTGTCAGTGTTGTTTCATTTTGTCAAAGAAAACCACCAATGTCAAACTATGAAAAGAGAACTGTTTGCAAGAGAATGCCAACTCAAACAACAACAACCTTGAATCAAGGGAACAGAACAAACAAAGAAACCTTTGTGCATTTCTTTTGAATACAATAAACTCTTAACAGGGTAAATACATGTACATGTACAATGTGTATTGAATAGCCAGGTCTTTTATGTAAAGGAGACACTGCAATGGCGGAAGAATATGCAGTAAGAAATCGCTTTAACAAAACAAATTGAAATAAACAACAAAAAAGTGGTGGGGAGGGGGGGGGGGGGGGGGGTTGAATATTTTTTAACACTTTCACTATCATAAATTGGTGCTGCACAGGTTTTCAAAAGTAGGGATGTATAGACCCTTTTCTTTCTGCTTCTCTATTCTAAATGTCTTTTTCTTTCTTCCCTTTACCATTTTTACCTTTTCATTTTTTATTTTTAACTTTATTTTATTTTTTTGTTTGGGGGGGGGGGGGGGGAGGTCTGCGACTGAGGGGAGCTTCAGCCCCTAAAGTCCCCCTCCCCCTGAAACACTAGTGGTATTTACTACACACATGTGCATGTAGCCTGTAGTAAATTGACCAAATAAACAACAAAATGGACTGCAATATGGAGAATTTCTTGAAATGAATTACTTTCCAAACCAAAATAAAACTACTTTCTCAGATTGTAAAATATGTAATACATAAATACATGTACAATGTTTCAAAACGCATGTACAGTGTATGTACAGTACAGTATATAAAAATCAAATGAATTTCTTTTTAATAACTCATTTTCCCTGAGCTCTTTTGGAACTTTCTCTGTTTCCTGGTAGTTTATTTTTCACTAATGACTTCATCATTCCTAATACCAGAGGGACTTTTTTCAGAGTACTATAAAGAAAACAAACAAACATTTAACCATAACCCTGATCTACTGTTGCATTATCATTTTGTTATGAGCACACCCAGACTAAAAATTCTCATTTGGTAAACAATCATTTGCAATTCAACCAATTTTTTTTCAGTGTTTGAAAATCCATTGCAGGTGCGGTAGATCTGTGATTTTCCCCACCGGGTTTTACCATAATACTTCTTTGTCTGGGAGACAAGTGAAGCATTTTCAGTTTCAATGACGTTTCCCGGATTCCGGGTACATACATGGAGGAATTTTCACCTTTTGAAAATGCCTCCATGTGTATCATTTGCAGAAGCTTTGGGCAATTTAGAAAAGGGGAAGACGGAAGTTGAGAAAATTACCACAAATGTACTTAAAATAGAATTGTACATAGGAATTTTCACCTTTTGGAAATGCCTCCACGTGTATCATTTGTAGAAGCTTTGGGTAATTTAGAAAACGGAAGTTGAGAAAATTACCCCAAATTCCCAAAATTCATAAAAGGTACCCAAAATAGAATTTATCGTTCATGACATAATACATGTACATGTAGTTGTAGTTGTACCACATACATTCACATGTATACAGTTATCTCCAAAAATGAACTTCAATTACAAAATTGAGTTATACATGTACATTTCACATTAAATATCAATTTATGCAAAGTAAATTTATAAATTTTGTGGTTTCCACCAAGAGGAATCTTTATATGAATGAATGAATGATGAGTGAGTGAGTGAGTTAGGTAGTTAATTCATTAATTAACTCATAAATGAATACCTGTGACAAAATATCTGACAAGCATAAAGCAAACAGGCAACAACAGGCACCCTTCCAGTACTTTGCAGTACACACCAATACTGCCAGGTATACATGCGACATGTACATGATGAACCTTTTCTGATTGATTCCACACCACATTTTTCTCACAATGCAATCGCATGACCAGAAATCAACTTTATCTTTAAATATACATGTATGTATATATATTTTTATTTATTTATTATTTTTTTTTTTGGGGGGGGGGGGCGGGGGGGGGGGGGGGGGGTGAGGGGGAATGTTATTTTCACACTTCCAAAGGTGTCATACAGGGAGTCAGGGATATCATACAATTACTGTACATGTAGGTGGTGGGTTAATAGCTCAATAATTTGCAATTGAGAAACACACTGTATACCTGAAATTGTATTTAGCGATATCATGGTGGGCAAGTGAGGCTTTGTCAATTAATTAATCCATCAAGCAGGCAAAATGTCAAAATTCATACAGGCTTTGAGCTACCCAAACAAGCCCAAATCCATGGCCACATGTTCCCCCCTGGAGAGGGTTTACCCCTCAAATACTCTTTTCACACTGGTTTTGCTTAACCCCGTACTTTGCTTAGCCCCGTACTATCCTTAACCCCGGACTATTTTTTTGGCTTTTCACACTCTCTGTTTTTAGTCCTGTACTAGCGCCTATTCCGGAATAAGAAAATTCCCGCTGTTCTCACTGCATTTCGTTAACCCCGGATATCGTGTATGTTATGATAGGACATACTTCGCATCTGGCCAGCTGCGATACGCTCCATTGCGTAGTACCGGACTATTTTTCGTTTCTGTTCTCATTCATTTGCTTAGCACCGCAATTGCGGGGTTAGCAGGAGTTAGCACCACAATTGCGGAGTTAGCCCTGCTATTTTGCAGGGTTAGTTAACCCCGTACTATAGGTGGGGTTAGCCAACTTTAGCCCACTTTGGTAAAAACCAGTCTGAACAGAAAGTGGAATAGGCTTAACCCCGTACTATAGGTGGGGCTAAGACCCCCCCTTAACCCCACCTATAGTACGGGGTTAAGCAAAATATTGTCAGTGTGAAAACAGTAATAGACTTACCATGTACCACTGGTCAGACCAGAGGGAGTCGGTGAACAGGTGTAAGTGGGTGCTGTCTCGTTTCACTCTCTTCCGTAATACTTGCTGCTCAAACCATTCCACCTGAAAGGTAGAACAAAATAAATAGGAATCAAATCTACATTCTACAATTTCACTAGAAACATTTACCCATCTTGATTCTCTGGAAGTTCAGATTAATTTGTTTTCTTTTTTTTATTTCTCTTCTTATAATTTCTGTTTTTGTTTTTTAGTTTTTTAAATGAATGATAAAGGAAGACAAAGTTAATTGTTTAATTATGGACTACACGATAATATATGAATTTCCAATATTTTGTTCAATCATATCTCCTTCAATGTTCCATATTGTACATGTCATTTATTGGCATATATAAATGTACATCAACATTTATTACTTAATAATATTAATGTTACTTGCAGACAAACCAAATGAACTTTAAATAAATGCACTCTCTGTTAATCGAAAATAGACTTCAAACCTTTACAATACCCTAAGAATACAGAACATAAATCAAATGAACTTATGAAGGCTGAACACCTACAATGTAATACCGGAAGTCATTAGATTTAATCATCTTTTCAACTTGAATACCGGTACACATTTATCTTATAATCCGGGCATTCTGGGGCAATACATTTCCACCAAAAAAACTAAATTACACAATCAGCTTGGGTAACATGTGGCTGACGAAGAAAGGATGTACAGCTGTTTAGAGCAAGATGGGCCTTATTACTCATACATTCACATAGAGATTTGAAAATCTCCTTCCGAGACTTTACTCTCAGTTGACAAAATGATTTATTGATTGGTTGGCAGTCAGTCTACATCAATTCAGCAGTCACTTCATTGTTCAATCAGCCCAATTAATTTTGGTATTTACAAAACAAATAATGCACTGATTTTCACTTTTCAATGTTTAAACAAGCTGGGTGTTCAAGTCAGCTACATACGTCAGAGGGTAGAATTAAACAAATATGTTGATTGTTTTCAACAAATCTGACATTTCCTCATTTTATGGACATTACTTTGCGTGTAATTATTAATAATTGGTAACTGCTGCCTTTCAAGTGTTCATCTTATCATAATACCAGTGACAGGAGCAGGCATGTGGCAGACATGAGTTGGTCAAAATAATAAATTTACAATAACAAATCAATTTCAACTGTTCAGACACACAATGCTCAACATGTTTAACAAAATATTAAGACCATTTGAATTGTAAGGATTATTTGTTAAATTATCAGAATGAGCAAACTCAACATTTCTACATGATTCATTGGATACAAAGATACTACAAAACCTGAAGCATTCACGTGCATGTTTGCAAATTTGGGGAATGGTGAAAATTCACATATTATTTTGTACCATGAAACTGGCTGTACATGTACATGTACATGAAGTTTGCAAAATCTTCTGGTTTTACAGTATTCACCAAAATCCACAGCGAACCTCAAAAGTCGCATAGAGAATTCAGTGATTGATTTACAGAGCGTTGTGTTTTTTTTTGTTCACATTACTGTCACAAGATGGCCAAAGGGAAAGGATAGAAGAAGAGATTCAAATTTCAAAATGAAATGTGTAACAAACCTCAGGCTCGTCTGCAATATTTGTATGTGCCCCTGTGCTGGCCATGGTAGACCGCTTGAAGACTTTCTGGTGACTAAACATGTAGTGGTCTTCTAAGCTTCCAATCTGGACATTGCGAGAGAAAAGTGTGTGGAATAATGAGGAAAAAATAAAAATACAAAGGTAGAGGGGCAAAAATTTGCAAAAAAATAATTGAATATACCTGTAAAAAATAGAAGAGAATGTCCATGCATGAATTCAATTACAATGTTTGTTTTTTAAGACTTCACTTAAACTCCCCAGGGAACAGATATACATGTACATGTATGCGGCTGAATCCAATGACTGGGGTAATGACACAATGTAAAGCACTTAGAAACACAGTATTAAGCACTATACAAATGCAACTACTATTAAACTCATTTGAAGTCAACCAGTTACAATAGTTTCTCCCCTCCCCCCCCCCCCAACCCCACTTGACAAACCCCTACCCCTATCAAAGAGTTTGAAACCTTGGGCATTCTTTGCAGGTGTCGGATAAGTGATAAACCCAAAAGATTTAAAGCATGGTAATGATTTGCAATTCAAGAGACTAAATAAACTGATGTATCACAACTGAAACTAATATTTTGTCTTTTGTTTCTTTGTTCTTGTTGCTGTTTGTTTTCCTTTCTTCCCTTTTCATCAATAATCAGTACAGTCTTGTTTAATAATCATTTATTGCTAATTTGGATTTTTTTTTTATTGAAATAGCTTGTTGATAGTACAGTGTACAACTTCAGTTTGACACCATTCAAATGTAAGAGCTTTTAAAATTCAACATGAACTGTAGGCTGCAGCTGCTACATACCGGTATTGAGGTAAGTATAAGCTTGGGAGCAAGATTGTACTCTAAAGAGCAAAGTAAGTCACAATGTCACATCCATCACAAAATATTTTGGAAAGTTACCAAACATTATATCAAAATTCTACAGAATCTTGGATGATCTTTGACACTGAATATTCAAGGAACCTCCAAAACTGGTAGCCCCATTGTACATACTGAGGTATGTACAGTAGGGTACAATGTTGTATGACAAAGATGATTCGAAATAGTAAATACCTTGAATTTCAATTATTAATACAGTGAAACCTGCTTTAGCGACCACCTGTCTAGTATAAAGATTAAATCATAGATGGCTTCCCTTGAATAGTGTTTCTCATTAAAACTGTAGAACTAGAATGTGTTCACTCAAAGACAATCTGCTTATAAAGACTGCCTTTATTTAGTAGTCAATGCTGTCACCCTTAACCAATTCAAGTTATCCCTAGAAAGGTATTGGAGAAAAAATCCAATTAAGTTTGAACCATACTTGAGACGGGATGCAACAGTAAAGAGGGACAAATAAGCTAAGCTTCCGGTCTCTACACCCAAGTAGACCAAGTAAGTAAGTATCTGCCTTGAGTGGTCTACAACTCTACATGTATTAAGCTTTCACTGTGTTATTCAGAAAGCAGAGAGTGAAGATTCATGACATGTACATTATAAGCTTAAAGGGCAGTCCAACTCTTCTAACCAGAAGAATTGGAAGGAATTGGAAAAACCAAAGAACAGGTGGTACAATTTTGAATAAAATCTGAAATATATACAAAAAGCAATAAATGTCTGAATGATGAGTGCAGAAATGTACAAGCATCTCATATCTAGGCAAATTGGTCAAAAATATAAAGTGTATTAAAGACTGTGCAAACTCTCTCATTTGGTGTTAATAAAAACTTCAAATATGACATGTGGGTTCTCTTCTAGTTACATTTCCCTTGGGGCTGTACCAAAATAAAAATCATTCATGGATAGCATGTCGTTACAGATCCTCCCAAAAGGCCAAAACAATACCCTACATGTATCTAAATAAAATGCTTCAGTAATAAATTTTCCTCACTTATATGTTGTTTAAAATAAATAGTTTATATCAAATGGGAGGGTTGCCTAACAGCTTAAGGGCCAAAACCGATACACCAACTAAAATTTTGAATTTCATAAATTTATCAACATCTTAATGTTTGTCCATTACTTTCACCAATATGCTTTGGATTCTTCTGCCTTCCTTCAGGGTAAACTCCTATAAAGTTTGGACTTACTTCCTGCCCACAAAACTTGAAGTTTGAGCTTATTTATTAAAGGGCAATAAATCGAAACCTTTTTAATAAGATCATTTGTATCAATTGTATGAAGGCAGGAGAAATACAAGTGAAATTAGTAATGGATCTTTCTTACCCCCCCCCCCTTCTCTCCCTTTTTTTCTTCCTTTTCTCTCTCTCTCTCTCTCTCTCTCTCTCTCTTAATCATGTTAATGTCACTCTTTCTTCCTCATCTTCTTCTTGGAACGTAAAGAATTTTAAATATTTAATATGCATAGATTAGAACAGAATTTTAACTTTGGACAATAATCATAATGCATTTCCATCTCCAAAAATCTATTTTCCCAATGAAGTTACTAGGACAGCTACATCTTCAGTTTTAATTTCTTTTAACAGAACTCCAAAGCTAACAGTGAGTGTATACCTGTCCGTGGTTAATGTAGCCATATTTCTCCGATAGACGGTCCGCTGTGCTTCGTCCACCCCGTACGATCAGGGCGAACTGATGTGTATAAAGACCCTCTGCGACATCACACCAGACACACAGTACCACTAATGTGAACACGGCAAAAGTTGTGCAAGTCCTCCAAGAAGCCATACTAAAATGCTGTTTGTCACTGTTTCTAGAACAGTTTTAGTCTTGAAACTACGTAATTGGTCGCTAGTGTACACCAATAACTCGTTTACATGTCTTCAAATCAGTTCATTATTCCGAGATAATCCATAAAATATCTTCTTTTGAAGATGCTCCAAACTGGAGAAAGCCAAAGAGTCGGGGATTGTGAGACCAATGTTCGGTAACACGGCATGCACTCATAAAGCGCACATACGATGATGATGAAGAATGTAATCGCAGACAGGTTCGTAGCCGGGGTTCGTAGGTACTCGGAAGTTATCCTTCTCAATTGCTCACTTCCTCGACAGTGTCCATCCAAAACACTTCGACTTCGAGAATATCTCTTTATTCTTGGATGATGTCGTAATTTGTCCCCTAATCAAGTTCGACCTCCAATCCAATTTCAACGCAATGTCTCTCGACAACTTTGCGGATCGTAGCTTGCTCGCCTGTTCCACGTCCTTATGCACTGCACTGCGCAGTAACTTCTGATGATGGTATAATGGGACCTTTGACCCCAGGGGGTGCGAACAATACCCCCTCCGATTCCGTTCAATGATCACCTGCCAGTCATTCTACCGAGAATTCGATTCGGGTTTTCTCATTACCCCGCTCTGGCAAGGTTATTGTCAAGAACGTATTACAGACACTGACGTCATCCGGTCTATCTATTCTCCGAAGAAAAGAGCAATTTTAAGAGTGGTAAAGGAAACTATAGACACCAGACTGCAGTTATGTGGTATATTTTGTCTGAAAAAGAGCTGGAGGACAATATTAACTTATCATATTATTCATTCACATAATAGCAAAAAGAGGAAGAGATTTATTTCTAAATATATGCAATCATCTCAAATTTTCAACATAGAGAACTAGAGCAAATGCTTATCTGAATGAACTTTGAAGATGTGCCATGAATGGGATATACAAGTTAACAAAAATGATAAATTTAAAAGGATCCAGTGTCATGGAGTTCTTTTAAAAATGACCCATTTTGTTGTATCATCTGGGATTTTTTATACATGTATCTGTTAAAATGTAGAATAAGATTTTTATCCCATTGAAAATAAAAACTACATTTCCCCTTTTTAATAATACAAAAATAATATTTTTCTCTAACTACTTTCAGGAAGGTTTTCATTTTGCCATGCATTCAAATTTCTAGTTCAACTTCATGAAAACCTAATTACTCTATTGACCCTGTTAAAGCTTTGAATGTTAGGTTACTTTTAATGGCTATTAATTAATGCCAAAAGTTTGTCCATTATAGTCATGATTTAAAATTAGCTTTACAAATTATGCCTCAAGTTTACTTTGGCTCGGGTGCATGCAACCACCAATTCTAGCTTTCTTTGTTGTACTTAAAATTACTGATCATTGATTATTCTAGTCATCTTGCTTTTCTTCTCATTGTATTATTGAGTTGTTTGATTATTTCTTGATGGAATAAATCGTCCAGTATCTTTCATTACAAATCAAAGAATGTGTATATTGGATCATGCTATTTTGGCTACAAAACATGCCATAAACAATATACTGTATTATGTGTCTGTTGTACATTTTATTTAATACATGTATGTATATCATCACCTTCGTAAAATATGGGGCAAGTCACATTTTGAAGGAAATTATATTTTTGCCCAGGACATTTCTCCATGAGGCTATCCATGCACCTTTGTTAAATGACATATGTGCTGAATTGAACATATTCATGCTGCTAATACCCAGATAGTATAATGGTAGAAGTCAAGCGTGTGACTTAGGCTGTTGAACTTTTTGGCCTACATTGTAGTATGCCAAGAAATATGACTTAGGCATCAACAAAGATGGTTTTAAATGAAAATATGTTAATTTCCTTCAACTATATTGTTTGTAGTGGGATTAAATTAAGTGAACTGTTTTGCCCAAGACACTTACTCCAGGATTAATTTGGCCCAAGTCAGGTTTAAAATTTCCTACGGCCGGGTAAGTCACAACAGCACGTTTGCAAGTAATCTAATCCTCTTATGAAACAGATTTGAAAGACAGCATTATTTGTATTTCAATATATATATTCCTAAACCTATCCGTGTCGAATGGGAAAAAGTATCTATCTTTTATTTTGTTTGGTTTCAGTTTTTCTCTGTTTTTCTCAAATTTTGAAAAATTGACTCAGGCCACTATTTTAAGAAGGCGACGATATTGAGGGTTCAGTGACACAAAGACGTAACTCCATATTTTGCCAAAATGAGTATTTGATATCAAACTGTTCAGAAAAATGTGGGCTTTCTAGGAAACACAAAGACTTAACTCCACCCAACACCCATTTGAAGTCAATGGCTAGTGAAGCACAGACTTAACTCCTTATGTAAGGCCCAAGTGCTCAGTGACACATAGACCACTTTTTCTCAAAATGGCAAAAATGGAGTTACGTCTTTGTGTCACTGACCCCTTCATATGTGTATCTAATATTTCAATTTAAGTGTACAGGTCCATGTAAAATGAAATAGCATTCACACACTCTCATAGACTCCAACAAAAGACTTGCAAAATAAGAATGAGAAAAAGAGATATCTTTTCATTTGTTTACATCAAACATCTCCTGGTGTTTTATTTTCATCTTGGTACAATGTTACATGTACTATCACTCGCCCTTGTTTTTTATCCCATTCGACAGGACCACACAATTGTTATGAATAAATAGAGGTTTCTTTAACAACAAAAAACCTACTTGTTGCTGCAATTTTTAAGATTATAAAGACGGTCACATTTCACCATAACGATAGAATGAGACTACGGTAATCATTTCCCAGCAATGATGAAAGGGTATTAAAAAAACACTTTGCTATCATCGATCATGGAAATAAGTAGTACCGGTACATGTAAATACTTATGGTATATCAGTGTCAAGCTAAAATAAACTTTGTGCAACAATTCTTCGGTTATAAGGGGGGAAAACTTTGATTTTGTATAGGGAGACAAGACTGACAAAATGAATTTTGTTAACCCCCTCCCCCTGCAAAAAAAAAAAAAAAATATCTTTACAAATCTTTCCAGATTTTGCTGGAAATAGTGATAAATACTGCAAATCATGAAAATACCTTTGACATTGTCTATATCCCTTAAATGAAAAAAAAGTTGAGGTATATGAATTGAATAGCAAATACTCTGATATTCATGACTTATTCAAATAAAATGGACTAAAATAAAAAAAAAAACACCACAAAACAATTTTGATTGTAGCCAGAGTAAGAATTTTGAACTTCATTTGCAATTTTACATCTACAGAACTTACTTCAAACATGAAAAGATCTCCATTTTTTAAAAACATGTTAAATCAGTCGCTTTATACATTGATGCCATAATTCACTTTACATTTCTGTTTTAAGAGTGACATGTTTTGATATCTTTGGGGCTAATTTCCAATACATTACTCTATCTTGGCAAATGCAGATCAAGTGACACAGATTTACATAGATTAACAGCAGCGCAACAGCTATGGGAATACAAGTTATATAATTTAAACTTAGATTGCACACAAGGATAGGAAAATAGCACGAACTGCTCTCGTAATTTCACAAATGAATAACACAGAAATAAAATAACTGGGCACAAAAATAATGTAAATCGAATGTACACGATGATACAAGCTTTTCAAAACTTGTGAAAGGCACCAACATGCAAAAGAACTAGACAGGCTATCTACATGCATCATAATTTGCATACACACACACAGATTTTGACAATTAAAAATTCAAAATGAGCATATTTGATGGTCTCAAAAACTAATTTCATAACTATATAACAAGAATACCTCGTAAACACTCAAGAAGAGAATTCTCAACCTTTTTCTAGTTTAGTGCTTATGCATTAAAACAAAATAATGCAATAAAATGACTCATAAGGAGCATGCAATGACATGATGTACAATGTATACAAACATAGATAATAAAACATTATAAAAACGTCACATTAACAAATAACATCATCTTTTTCAAACAAGAATTATTAATAAACTTAGCTAACAAACATTTCCAACCCCCCACAAAAAAAACCCCAAAAAAAGTGTGCTTATCATTACCGGTACCTGTTTTTCGTAGACATTACTATTTAAGTTTGAATTGGTTTTGCATCAGTGTTGGTCTTTCCATTTTGACAAAAGGTCCCTTTTTCATAAAAACTCATTATCAATTTAAAAAAAAAACTGTGTATTTGTCTATGACAACTTTGTTCACAGCCAATCATAAAAAAATTCTGAGACTTCAACCTGCTGTTTTTTTAATTTTTTAATAGTTAAGAAAATACCTGGCCCTGATTATTAATTGGGGCAACAAGCTATCATTGTACAGATTATTAAGCAGTGTCATGTTCATATGAATTTGGGGCAAGAAATGGCAAAAAACTATACATTTATAAATAATTTTCAAAATGGTTGATCCGATTCTCTTAATTTTGTTTGTCAACCGGCCATCAACAAAGAATCGAATTTCAGTGCATGAAGCTAACAAGTCAATAACTCTACTGACATATTTAAAAAAAAAAAAAAAATCAGCAGCTTCTTCAACACTACCGGTACTCTAATTAGAGTATACAAATATAAGATGATTGTATATGTACTACAATTCTCTTATTTCTTCCTAATGCATTTCCCACCTACATTTTCCCAACGCCGTGTTTCTATGTAACTGTTAGATGTACATGTACTTCGATACAGGCCAAACATCAATATTTGTGTACATAAAAGTTTTCGCCTACATGTAGCAACACAAATATACATATGTTTTCAAACATAATAAAGCATCCATTCAGCGTGGGAGAGAGAGAGAGAGAGAGAGAGAGAGAGAGAGAGATCAAGTAGGAGGAAGAATGGGAAAGAGAGCGAGACAATTGTGATGAGGAGAGAGAGGAAGGGAGAGATGGTGAGAGAGGGAGATCGAGTGAGAAATGGAATGAGAGAGAAAGAGGGGGGGGGGGGGGAGAGAGAAATTAAAGTCATCTCCTTAGTCACAAATATGAATATTTTACTTTGTTTTCAGCCAACCTCAATATTTCAGTTGAATTTTTTAATTAAGTAGTTTACTCCAAGTCTAAGAAAGCTGCCTGGCAGACTATTAAGTGGATTATTTTAAGCCACATGTCACACCGTTAATTGTAAGCTGTCCACAAGCACATGAAGTGCCCACATTCTTAACAATGCAACACAAATAATGTGCATAATCTTAGATTGACTGGGGAGAAAGAGAACAAAGGTATATCATGGTGCAAGAAAAGTAATGTTATACTTTTAAACAATTCAAACAGAATCTAAAGAAACTAAACCAAACCCTGAAAATGAATCATACTATCTACATGTATATTACATACAGATCAAATTTTCATCTTCAATTTACGAACTGAGATAGAACCATTCCCAATCATGTACCTTTGTATCCTATCTAGAATAAGTAACTTCCAAAGTTCGATTAAAATATGCTTGAAAACAAAATCAAATGTATAAAGAGAATGCAAAACATGCTCTGCCCCCAAAACCACACTGAATCAAAGCAAATCCATGTCGGAAATTTTCTCAAATTTTCTATGCTCTCACATGAAGGATATAATGATGTACAGATATTTATCAAATGAAACTGTTTAAAAAGAACTGATTTACTGGTGGCATTTACATGTAGATGAAACCCATACCTTCAGCCCTATTTTAAATAGCATACTTTTGACAATCCTTTAATTAAATCATGTCTCGGGAACACCATGAGTTTGTTCATATTTCATGTTGACTTATGCTTTAAACAAATATTGAGAATATAACATCAGAGACGAATACCGTTCTTTATAAAAGAAATACCGGTAGTCTATATTACATGTCTACAGTCATGTACATTACACGTACATAAAACCAAGGTTAATGCTTTGAGTAAAACCAATCTTTCTTCTTTGGTCTTACACTTCTTTCCCTTGGAGACAAACTGTTCCTGCGTGTTGTCGTCTCCTTACCCGGTCCCCTGGGGGAACTCCTAGGTGAGATACTAGCAGAAGCCTTGGGGATGTCCACATAGAGGACTTCCTTCAGATCAGGTTTCTTTGGCCTACCTTGTTTCTTCTCAGTCTGCGTGTTGCATCGCACTTTTTGAAGTTCACCCATTCTTTCGTTGGATACCGACGTGTTGTCTGTCCTTATTTGCTCAACAAATTCACTCTTGTCATTGAACTCCTGGTTACCTTTGGATTCTTTATGGACGTAAAGTTGCTTGTCAAGCACCACATCTGTATTCTTCGGGGTTGGAGACGTCTCACTCAGCCTCAGCGTGCCAAGCTCTAGACAATCATCCAGTGTCTTTCCTTTACTCTTCGCCTGTTTCTTTAAGATATCTAAGGTGTCAGTTAAATCTAGCTCTTTGTTCTCGCTGCTTTCCTTCTTCCTGACGCTTCCATCTTCAAACTCTCTGTTGGACAGCTGTTCATTCAGCTTTTCCTTCTGCAACTTATCCCCAAAGGCTTTCTCTACTGCCTCATAATCCATAAACACAAGGCTCTCTTTCCTCGCTGTTTTGGACACGGCTCCTTCCTCTGTTTTCTCTTCTTCTTTCTTGTTGTTGTCTCCTGTGTTATCCTCTTCAAATTTCTCCATCAGAAGATCTTCCTTCGATCCTCTCTTCTCTTCATCATCTTGATTGTTGCGCTTCTCGCTGATCTGATCATCTGCTTCCGATTTTTCACTGCCTTCGTTGTCAGACTCGACCGAGCCCTTTTCGATGGCATCTCCTTCCCGCTCTTCCCTATCCTCCAGGTTGTTGGGATCCATGGACATCATCCCCTTGAAATCCTCCCACTTAGCCTCCTTCTCCTCATCATCCGACTTCTCGCTCTCTTCCGTCTCGTTCTTCTCACTATCGTCACTCCTGTTGTTGCCTACACTGACCATCCTATTCAAGAATGCATTGTCTATGCAAGCTTCCTTCGCCTCTTCATCACTGAATGAGCCCAAACTTCCCTCGGTGCTGGACTGCACAAGGTCTCTACTGCTGCTGGAGTTGTCTTCGCTCTCATCACACACGTTCGCGGTACGACCACCGAACGAGACATCAACATCTGTCCTCTCCAGACATTCTTCAAGGATGATTTTCTTAATAACAATAGGTGGTAGATCGTCTATTTCATTTTCAATGTGGAAAGGATGCGTTGCTTTGGCTTCATCCCTGATGCATGAGTACACTTTGAAATATGGACTTCTCAGTGCCTCCTCTGCTGTGATTCTCTCTGAAGGGTCAAAGGTCAGCATGGCAAGCAGTAAATCAAGAGCTGTGTGAAGAGAAAGAGATAAAGAGGATTGAGCATTAATGAAACACATCAGAGAAATTGCCAATATCTCAGATGGCTTTGATAGTACAATGTTAAAAAATCGCAAACCTCATGTTCAAAGAAACATCATTACAGATATGTTTTTAACATATGAAGTGGAAGAGGTTTCATTAAGCCCTGAAAAACAATCAAGCTTTGGGGCTGAGTGATATAGTAATAATACATGAGTGTGAAATATCATAAAAAGGCCTTTAAAAAGAGTACAAATACTTTCTTACACATGTCAATAAATGTTTAAATGTTAACAAATTTATGTTCTTGATCAATGCTTTGTTTCACCTTAACAACTTGAAGACAATTTTATATCTGTTATTGTAATTTCAAACATGCTTTGTAAAATACAAACCTGGGCCCTGTCTTACAAAGAGTTGTGATTGATCCAAATCTATCGCAAGTCCTCTAATCAATCGCAAGTTTGCAGTCTCCTATCTCTTATGTACATAGTTGCGATCGATATCAATGGCAAATAAGTTGGAATTAATATCAACTCTTTGTAAGACAGGGCCCAGATAACTTTGTGAGCTATCATTTCATATTCTGTACGTACCATGACAGTCTAAGTTACAGAGCACCTCTTTGAGGGGATGTCTAGGATAGCCGTTGTAGTTCTTCAGCAGTTTGCTCGGAAGCGTACACAGGATTTCATTGAGATCCCTGTCGTTGAGCTGCACCGAGTCCAGGACCAGCATCATCAGTTCCAGGTCATGGTCTCCAGGGAACAGGGGCTTGCCAGTGACCATCTCTGCCAGGATGCAGCCAGCAGACCAGAGGTCAATGGCCTTGGTGTAGTCGGTGGGTTGGAGAACCAGCTCCGGTGAACGGTACCACTGGGTGGACACGTTCTGTGTGAGGTAGCCCTGGAGAAAGACGGAAAATATGTAAATTGTCTTTTAAATGTTGTATACGACAGTAACATTGTCTTCATGTTTAATGTGGTTTTAAGAAAAGAGGATTTCTTTCATTGGAGTCAGTCATATAGGTACATTGCAGAATTGCTATTAGAATAATGCCCCATATTTTATAATATGTGACCAACATAAATAACATTTACATTTGTTTAAGGCAGTAACATTTCATGGTCATAACAAACTATATTAATCTAGTTAATGTCACATGTGGTAATAAATGAATTTGTGCTTTGAACAAGTTTTGGTTTATATTTTTGATTAATTCTTGTAAAATATTGTATAAAAAAATACGATTTAAGAAAATCTTTTATACAACCCCACCGAAACCATTGCCTTCAAACCTTGCAGATCTGTTTGTACTCACTTTGTGTGAATAGTCTGGATCCACAATTCTTGCCATTCCAAAATCCCCAATCTTGAGCACCAAATCTTCCTGATTGATTAAGACATTCTCTGGCTTGAGGTCCCTATGCAAGACGTTGGCACTGTGCAGGTACTTCAACCCTCGTAAAAGCTGATATGCAAATAGCCGGACATGTTCGTTGCTGATACGCTGTTGTTCCATCACCACCCTTAGATCTGCATCCACCAACTCCTGTACGATACAAAGCGTCCTCAGCTCAGACGGGATACTGACGTGATCCTCATCTTCAGAGTTATCTGAGTTGCCATTGAAGATCACGTCGTATATCTTGACAATGTTCTCGTGCTGAAGCTTCCGGAGAATGCGGATTTCCCTCAGGGCCGATTTGCAACTTTTCTTGTCGGCGAGCGAGATGCGCTTGATGGCAACGCTCTTGTCACACTCGCTGTCCACAGCAGAGAAGACCGTTCCACTGCTGCCGTATCCTAGAGGTCGAAGGTCACAGAATCTGGATCCAATGCCATGGGGCAGGTATGGCCCTTCGGTGGGAGAATCTAACCTCGCCATACTGTCTTACCACAATCTACCTGCAAAGAAGGAATAAACAAGTGTTCAATATGAAATAGTTCATAAACCATATACAGTCTGTTCTCAGGCTACTGTTGTGTGGTATTGTCCCAAAACCCAGTTAATTATAAAGTACCTTCATATTTATACCCTGTCAAGATGCCCAATTTGAGATGCACTTAAAAGCCATGTAAACGTATGTCTTTATAATCCTTCCCCATAGAAAGACCAAGTACATTCATAATTCCCTTCCCAGGGAAGACCACCTCTATTATGTTTAACCCCCATACATAAAACTACCAAGTTGTCCATTGTTTTGGCGGCTCTCATTCATGTCTTTGTCCCTTTGACACAATGTATCTACCTTCATATCACTTGTATCTTTCGTATAAACATTACATGTTCTGGCTTTCTGAAGGGAGTTGAGTTTTGATCACCATTAGATCAAGACCCTCTTTCTAGCTGGCTCTCACTTCATCTTGTGTTCGAAGTTCATAATGATGTGACTGATTGGATTCTCCAAAGTTTGGAGGTAATAAATACTCTAATATGACTCAGTAATAGCAAGCCTCTCCTTGCTGCTTCATTGTTTGTACCTCTCCGACTGCCAAAATCTCATACACCAATCCCAACACAACATGGTGGACATGCATTACAAAAGACAATAACAGCTGAACTGTAAAGATGAAGGGCTAGTTGAAGATTGAATAAATCATTACAAAAGAGAGACAGAGAGACAGAGTAGGAAATGAGAATTTATTGGATTTGCAACAAAAAGTGGTGCACAGCCGATTTGACAGACTCTTTTCCATTTGTGAGACTGTCTCTACTCTCCTATATTGGTGATTTAACTTAAAAACAACACAAACGAGGGGATAACAACAAGGCCATTTTCCCCAGTCAACTTTTTGCCTCCCTAAGGCCAGGAGCCCATTGTGTGTTGATCATAACAAAAACTATTATGAAAACATAAGTAGATGGTGAATTTTTAAAAGTAGAAAGTCAAAGGGGTAATTTTTTGATGAGGAACTTACTTGTCATCAAAATCGAGTGCGCGATCAGACACCCTAATAATGGGTCTTCTCAAATTGTAACTTGAGGTAGTATTTTTCTACTACTCAAATCTTAAAAATTGAATATCTTACTGTACGCGTGCATGTAAGGAATATGGGTGCCATAAAATGAGCTGTATTCAGAGTAAGATTTTTTGAGTATCGCAAGCTCAAAAGTTTCTCACCCCATGTTACCACTGCAGTCGGATACTATAACGCCGTATCTCTGTTTAGTTTAGATTCCAATTTCTGATCACCTTTCCCGCAGGTGTAGTTTTTTGGCTGTGGGAGGAATTACATGGTCTGGCCGCATGCATATTATTTTTTTGTACCCCAGCAAGCCTGTGCTATAGATCGCGCTCCATATTGACTACGTACGCTCATACGGCTGACAACTGCCTCGTTAGGCCAAAAACTACAATGTACCTCTGAAACAGTGAACATGAAAATGAATATTGCCATGGCAATTCATGATTTTTTTTCCAGGATTTTTTGTTTTGTTTAAATTATAATAGTATTGGCTTCATGATTTGAAAGAGAAATGATAATAAATAGGAACTAAAGAGTCCAAAAATAGGATTTTACTTTAGTGGCCGAAAACTCCCTCCTTTACTCTAATAAGTTTTTGTTTTTAGGAAAAATACTCCAAAAAAGGTAAGAAAATTGACACGAAACAGGTAAGAAACATAACAACTTTTAAATCATGACCATTATTTAAACAATTGATGAAGATTTAGTCGATTTTTGTTATGTTTTAGTAGGGTATCTCCGCGCCGGAGTTTATGCGGACGATCCTAATGTTGATACTGTTTAAGTGATAAATTTACGTACTAAACAATTACCATTCACAACTATAGTTCGTATATAATTTCAATAGACTACTAGGCCCTAGGCCTTTCTGTGAAATGAGTCAGGCACCAGTCATCGAGTGTGTATGGTGGTGTGACCAAAGTTCGCGCATGACCTAAGTTCGCTATCTCAAAAAATCAGTAAAATTTCTAAAATCTGATATCACCAATAGAAAGAGGAACATAAAATTACCCAGATATGAAATTTTCTTTGGAATTGGGTTCAAAATTGTGAAAATTTTGACGAAAGATCAGCATCCAAGGCGGATGATCATGACTGAAGCCTGCGTTGTGTGTTAACGGCCCTCCCATTGTTTCATAGACACAGGCTATGCTAAGTAGAAAACACTCCGTCCCTTGGATAGGACGTTAAATGGAGGCCCTGTGACGTGGAGAAGAGTCACTGGGCTTTGCATGGCAAGAAGCCATTGCACTAGTAGGGGGCAACCCCATTGTAGTAGTCCACCTGCGCACCCCAGTATAGTACGACAATACTCTGTAAAGAGGATTGTACTCTAATTGGAAGAAGAAGATCAAGAAGAAATTTTGCAATCTTTTGCGTTCGTTCCGAAAAATTATCAACTTACCGATTAACGGTCTGAAAATCTTCAATTTGAGAGCAGATTTCCTCAAAATTGTAAGTAATAAAGTGGTAGACCTACCAACTGATTGTAGTTGTACGATATCTTGCCTTGCAAATTGTGATATTACCTTATTTTTGATGGTTCACATTTTTTGATAAATCAACTGTAAACCCCCGTGCGATATGAAGTTAGGTCTCGTTTTTTTTATGACTTTTGCACCACGCACGGTCCGGACTAGACAGCAATAACCATCTGATTGGGTCATTTCTTTAATAAAACTGACATTTGTTGTCATTCCCCAATGGTCTAGTGGAGCCAGATGTAGTCTCAGTGGAACAACCGACGATTAGAGAGACTGAAGCTTTCGGTCTAGGTCCGGACATCAAATTTTTAGATCGCAATATAGGTCTAGACCCTAGGCCTAGATAGCCTTAAGGGCTCTCTCGAAATGTTTTTTTAATGATATTATTCGAGAGAGCCTTAAACGGCTCCCATACCCCTGCACGGAGAGGCATGTAAACAAAACTCAAAAGTGGTCCAAAATCACACTTTCGCGCACCCGACCAATATTGGACAGTGGCTTTGATAAATTTTGTCCGAGTTTTGGTCTTAATTAGCGCTTTAATTTCAAAATCGGATCTAAAAATAACAAAATAAGAGCAATTTTCTTACCAGACCGATACAGCTCAGCTCCCTTTTCACGTGTACCGTGTGAATTCACGATGTCTACACAATGGTGATGACCTCTGACTGGCACTTCCGTAATTGTGGGTAAATTGTGCTGCTTCCGTATAATGCGCTGTATGAGTGTTATTCAGCGCATTATACGGAAGCAGCACATTTACGAAGTGCTAGTCAGAGGTCATCACCATTGTGTAGACATCGTGAATTCACACGGTACACGTGAAAAGGGAGCTGAGCTGTATCGGTCTGGTAAGAAAATTGCTCTTATTTTGTTATTTTTAGATCCGATTTTGAAATTAAAGCGCTAATTAAGACCAAAACTCGGACAAAATTTATCAAAGCCACTGTCCAATATTGGTCGGGTGCGCGAAAGTGTGATTTTGGACCACTTTTGAGTTTTGTTTACATGCCTCTCCGTGCAGGGGTATGGGAGCCGTTTAAGTAGGGTGTCTGATCGCGCACCCGATGTTGTGTGCTAAAATTCTTCCCATAGAGATTACACGCATCCCTATGCAGTCTACGTGCATTGCGCGACCATGCAAAAAAAGTCAATTTTTTTTTTTCAATTCGAGATTCAAACCTTTATCTGTTGTGATCCTGAAGGTGATAATCAATAAATGAGGTGTCATATGAAAGAGCAGGTAAATTCCAATATTTCTAAAGGGGCGTAGCCCCCGAAATTCTAAAAATATCTTGGTCAAAACAGCAATTGAAACATTGTGTCCTGGCTAACTCTGAGGTTTGTCACTTTTGAGATATGACGCCCCGATCGATAAGTAGTCCCAGTCCTAAGGAACAATTCTATGTGCTTATATTTTCGCTAGCCCCCAGGGATCACAACTGATAACAGTTTAAAAATACCCTTCTCGCTATTTGGTGGATCAGCTAATTAGGGGGCGTGCGCTCCGCTCAGTCCAAACCATGGTTACATCGCGTAACATCTCCGCGCACGAACGAAACCCCAAATTCAAGTATGGGTGGCCATTCGCGGCATAGAACCCGGAAGTGAATACACGTTATAGTCAATGGCAATATCGCGGAGACATCTCCGCGATATTGCCATTGACTATAACGTGCATTCACTTCCGGGTTTATTGTGCGACGAACGCCAACCATACTAGTCAATGGCACATGTCGCGGAGACAGCGTAGCTCAAGCTGCAAGTCGCGGATTGGCTTAGCAGCATGCGTACGATATGCATACGCTTGCATATCGCGCGATACAGCTGTTTGGCTAAATTTAGCAAAACAACATCACTCTGCGTAGACGTCTTTTTCGTCGATTTTGACCAAAATGATATGAATATACCAGCGTTTTGGAGGGGCTGTAACTTTTGATAGAAACATCGGTGAGACTTGAAATTTGAAATGTATTATTCTGATAACATCTTTTATTCAAATATCAAACAAAAATGGTGAAAAACGATCCCAAATTGAAAATTGAAAAATCGTTCAGACACCCTAGTTTAAGGCTCTCTCGAATAATATCATTAAAAAAACATTTCGAGAGAGCCCTTAAGGCTAGGCCTAGATATCTCCGAAATCTGTCGACGATAAATTATTGAAATAAATAAATTTGTGTAGAATATGAGAAATCATAGATCGAATATCACATTTTGTAATATGTTCTAAAATGTCCCCGGACTTTGGTCACCCCTTCATACACAAATACTCACACACTTGCGTGTAAAGTCTACGGGAAGGTGGAATCCCCCAATACAGTTTACAATTACCATGATTACACGCAAAGACAATGCAACGAACAGCTACAGCTGAGCAGTGGTCTATTTTACAAGAATGTCCAATACTAAAATGTCAGATTTCATTAGCATACTTACACGTAGACAGAAATAACCTTCTGGAATGGGTGCCGGGAATTCTTTAATAAAACTGACATTTGTCAACCTCCTCCATAGAGGAGATCAGTGGAGCAAGAAAGGCAGAAGTAGTTCGTAGTTTCAGCGGAACAACCGGCCGTCGGCACTCCAGCAAAGCATAGATACTCAATGCTAATAATGCGTATTGACTTTTAGCACTGCTTTACGTGTTAATAGGCAGCATTTGAATACATGAATAGTCAATACACTCAGAACACACAGATGCACACAGTTATGCCGATGTGACTGATCGGCAAGTTTGACAGTGGACTCACAATTTGATTTTTTTAATTATTCTTTCTAACACCAGAAAGTTAAACAAATTGTATTTTACTGCTATTAAGGTGTCATCAATTGTCACTTAATTACCGATTTTGATTGAAATCAGTTTAGTTATGTACAGTGGTGTTTGAAATGTTAAGAATCAATAGCACAGCTTTTAATACACAGCCAGGATAGTAATGCACCTATGTGTGGCCGTCGGTAAGGTATCATTTAGAAACTGAAGCTTTCGGTCAATTCTATCCGTTTAATAATTAGACGACATACCGGTACACTGCACCCATAGCAATCCACTGACCTTCAGTGATGCATGCATGCTATATCCGAAACAGCCAACTAGAAAAAAAAATGATCTCGAGTAAAACTGTTGTGTCTATGAACGAGCGAACGAAAAAGACAACCCAAATTTTAAACCGATTAACCATTCTGAAGCATGGCAGGATGCAGTTAGGATCCACTTTTAAAGGCTTTTGGGGGCACTAATCAAAGGGCAATTACATCAAAAGTAACGGGGGCTTATATTTAAAAGGCTTATCAGAGGTAAAAAGGAGCACTTATAAGGGGAGGGGGAACTTATCGAAAAGGAAAAATTAGCACTTATCAGAAGGGAAAAGGGTACTAATTATGAACAGGAAAAGGGGCACCTGTAAAATTAAAATGGGCAACTTTAAAATTTGGACAAGCATTTATCAAAGGTGAGAAGGGCTGCATGAGATGGAAAGGAAACTTCTTAGAAACTAGGGCAAAATGCATTTTTAATAGTACAAATGAAGAGGAGCACCTGTCAAGTAAAAGTGGCACCTATCAGTTTAAGAATTGAGAAGGGGCGCATATTACAAGAGGAGAATTTTCAGACTGTTGCCACCCCCCCCCCCCCCCCCTGAGAATCCTGGAATAGGGACCTTTACCATCAAGTTAATCTGTTCATACAGATGATTAAGAAAAATTCTTTCATCATTATTATTCATTCCATCTGTTTGTTTCCCTTAATGAAACCACATTAAATAGGAGGGGAAAAAACAGAAACTTGCAAACACCACATCTCCCCCCCCCCCCCCCCCCAAAAAAAAAAAAAAATCTAATTCAGAAGAAATAAATGACAGCAACACAGGATTAAATTACATTTGTTATACTTTACTCGCCATATTACACCTTGTTATAATAATTATTTACAATTACTTTTCAAATAAAGTTCAATAATATACTATTCTGCTTTTCTGTTGGCCCCAGACTATGTCAGAGCTAAAGAGAAGTACATCACATTGAATAAAATAATAATAATATCAATAATAACGATGGATATTTTATAGCAGACCAAATTCACCACACAAGGTGCTCAAGGTGCTCCAATTATTACCCCGGCTCTGCTAGTTTACTCATATCGATGCTCACAGCATTCAAGGAATTCCTCCCTACACTGGTACACATTTAACACCTTGGTTGCCTAGCGAGAGGTGGGGTAATTTTGGAGCGCCTTATGCACCTTGAGTAATGAATATGATTATGAGAGCTCAGTATCAAAACTATCCAACGTTATAATTCCTCAGAATAGCCCTTGTTTCATTTTGTTCAACAATGTAATTTGCCATATATTAATTTTGTCCTAAAACTCTGTCCATATTATAATTATTTCTAAACAAATTAACAGTAATATTAAAAAACTTTGATTCATTGTTGTATCTCATGTATGAGATGCAACAATGAAGTGAAATATGAATATCATACTATGCTAACACAATTCATTCATTTGTGTTGAGCACCTACATCTGAACTTCCTGTTCTCATATTTGTTACATACACATATATTTGTATAAAAGGTTTAGATCCTGTTGAAAGAGTGTCGACATGTATGTCTACACAAAAACTCCATATCCATTATAATCATCCTCAAAGCATCTTGCTTGAAAGAAGTTCAATTTTTACATTGTATGTATAAACAGAGCATCATAACAGGTGCCTTTTTCAGACACAATTGCAAATTGTAAGGAAGTGAGATGTATTTGTTTGACATTAATCATTCTAAATTTTCATTGAAGTATAGATAAGAATATCATGAGCATTATACCCAATCAACTAAACATATGGCAAATATACATCATTTTCATACTAGAGACATAAATATTGAGAGTAGAGATATAAAGGTAAAAACTTGAGTTCTGGTAAAAATAGAATTTAAATTATCACAGAATCCAACGAAATTTACACTGAATGTTCAAGATTACAAATAAATGACATGTGCCAAACAATTTTGGTAGAAAAAGTAAAGTGGCCGAGTAATGACTAATGAGCATAGAAATATAAGGAAATCTAGGTAATTAGTAGGCCCAACACCATGTGCTTAACATAGGTCACTATGTTCAAATTCAAGTTGTGGTTTTTATCGAAGATGATGGCCAGTAAGTTTTTGTGTGTTTGGTTTTATTATACTGGTTCAAACAGCCAATCTCCTGCAGGATAAACAAATCCAGAATAAATCATAGCAATTTTCTCTCAAAATACGATTCCCATACCAGAGCTCAAGATTAGCTTTATAACATTCAAAGGAACCACTCATTTTAAATACAGAAACATGGAATGTTTTTTCTTCTTCAATAATTACATATTATTCACCGAAAATGGAATTATGTCCACTATCACCGACACCTAAATACTATTTACTGAATTTAATGAATGTGAAATAGTAAGTACATCATATTCTAACTGCTTTATCTTGTGACTGAATTATTTGATTGCCAAATCCAAAAAGAGAAAGATTTTTATAAGCATTTTTCAGTGTACTTTGAATGCACATAGAGACATACGTGATATGCAATTATACAAAAGTGCAATAGTAAATTCATCATATTAATAGTCCTAGACTTGATCAATGTTATAATCTTTGGCATGTATGATATGCAATATCCAAGATCCGGTATCCGTCATAGTTGAATAAATAACATGTCTACCATAACAAACCAGACTGCCAACTCTATATTATCCTGAGTTATCTACCATTACTAAGACCCTCAAACTCGTCCTGTTATAATGAATACGATTGCAACTATTCTTGAAAAATCAACTCAATAGCAATTTCAATACCCTTATGTATGTCCTATAGTAATCATGTTCAGATCACATTATACATCATTGTCATGTTCACACATTTCAGTAGGTGTGAACAAGGCTATTAAAATTACCTTAGGTTGATTTTTTCTAAAGTACTTGCTATCGGGTTGATAGCGTCTTTGAACGCACAGATTATGTAACATTACATGCAACTTGAAATTTACAACAGCAATAATTTTGAAGGGAAATATATGAGTTTATCTAGTGAAGAACAGCTTGCTGGCCTTGACTTGGGTATGAATCCAAGTGACATATTTCATATGATAATGTTATAGATAAGCTGCAGTTATAGATATATAAATAAATGATTTATTTGTCTGGAAAAACAAAACAAGACCCATTGAAAACAACCAAATTCCCTACCTAGGTACATCAACAAAATATTAATAAATTTGCTGACAAAAACTCTAATGCTTCCTGTCCAAATTCTCATGTTATAATTTACTGTTACAACAAACACATATACAGTTCTACAATTACATTGCAGTTTACAACTAAAGCACTTAAATAAATTTGAAGTCTTCTTGTCAGTTCATTACTGAGGTGTTGCAACAAGAATGGGCAAAAGGACAACACATAAAACATCACAATTAAAACGCAATTCTTTGTGGCAGAGGCATGAATAATCATAAAATTATCTAGTGAGACTTATTTCAGTCAGTTCGTGATAGCATTTATGTACTCACCAAAGTATCAGTATTACGCATTACAAGGGTACCTGTACTTCTTGCAGCTTGGGGGAATGTAAGAACTGCACACGACCATCACCACTTAAATCTTTACAGGCTTCCGTTGACGAAAGGAACAAACAATGGACTGCCAAAGTTGCCTTTTGTCATACATATATAGTATCTCTATTTATACTCTAGAGAATGTGGCGATCTACAGCTCACTTCAAAGCAAGTGTTAAGAGTTCAATATGTACTGGCAGAATGTCTAAGAGAGTCCTTTGAGAATCTTGCAGTTCTTTGAAACAAGGCTTCTCTTCAGTAGGGTGACTCTATGCCTGTCGATGATACTTCCTCCAAGAAACTGTTAAGAAAATAAGATTGAGAAGCAGGATGTAATGGAGCACTATTAGATAAGAAATTTGACCATTACATTTACTGCATCTTATATGTATTAAGGTCAATGGACCGGTTAATAAATGGTATAAAACAAGCTATAAGAGAAGTTAAGATTTAATTTCTGAAACACATATTTTTTCACTGAGCAGCTGCAGTATCCAAGATATTGCAATTTTTCTGAAAAAAGCCTTTCAAATGGTTTCTCCACACAGAAAATTTCAACTAAAAATTAAGGCTATGGACAATGAAAAGCTTTAAATGCATTGTTTAATTTCTTGCAGTATTTGGAAATGTTGACATTTAGAGCAGTGATCTTTTAAGGTTATTTTGCTTATTTATTTATTTTTCAGGTATGATTCAGGCTTGATTCTAAGGAGAAGGCTTAGAGGGGTCAAAAGCCCCTCCTGAAAAGAAAAAATAATAATAATTTGACTCATTTTTATAATATAGAGGATAAACCTCCACATGTTTGTTTCTATCACAATATTTACTTTATAGCTCTGGTATTTTTACCTCTGACATTTGAACACTGAACCCACCAACTTACGGAAAGAGAGTTATTCGAATCTAGGTTTTTGTGAAAAGAATGACTCTAATACTAGGCGTAGCTTGGTTCATGTTGAAGATCGCTAACTATTTATAACTAACCTTTCAAAGTTGTGTACTGTGGTACCCCCTAGGATGACTCTAATACCAGGTGTAGCCCTGTTCAGGTTGTAGATGGCAAGACACTCTTCATATGTAACCCCTCCAATCATGAACGCTACAACATCTTGGGGCCTGTACAAAAAAATCAACAAGCAATGAGAGTTTAGTTCCGAGACATGCTACATCCGCTTTGTATCAAAATTGAGTAAGTACATACAAAGACACGTCTAAATAGTAGAAATTCATGTAAATGTAGATGTAAGACACTTTTTATATGTTACCCCTCCTATCATAAATGCTACAACATCTTGAGGTCTGTACAAATAAATCAACAAATTACGAGTTCAGTTCCAAGACATGCTACATCCACTTTGTATCAAAATTGACTTTTTTGCACGAATGTACTAATTTTTAGTAGGTACAGTCAAACCAGTCTACAGCGACCGCCCAAGGGAAACACAAAAAGGGTCTTTGTAGACAGGTTCCTTTAGTACATGTTTCAATGAGAAACCATTTTCATAAGAAACAAAAAATGTGGTCCTTGTAGACAGGTGGTCTTTGTAGACAGGTGGTCACTGAAGCAGGTTTGACTGTACATACAAAAGACACTTCCAAATAGTAGAAATTCATATGAGAAAAGGAAAGGTATGGCCTAAAAATTGAGTGTGGTTCCAAAACACGCTATATCTATGTCAGTTCAGTTCCAGAACATACTGCATCCATAAAACAACGGCATGCTCAGAGAATGGACCAATCGCAGAACAGCATGATGCACATGAATGAGAATAAATTGCCAACAAAATGTGACATAACTAAGACATTTTGTGATTAAATTGCGAAAAAAATGGATCCTACCTATCTCTGAGTTGGCTGCTGCCTAGGTACGGGTAGGCTCCCTCCTTCAGCTTGCCTTTGAAGAGCTGGTCAAGCGTCTCGTAGATCAGCGGTCTGTGCTGTGTGTAGATATTCTCTACATCCTATCATGAAAGAATTATTGAAGAATATCCAGATCACAAGGAGTCCATTTCTCACTCTCTCTCTCAATTCTAACAAATAACACGCACAAAATCTAGACCACATGCAGCTGCCAACTTTTAAGCCACTAAAGGGAACCAATGACAATTTCTCAGGACGTTTTTTGTTCCATGCCATTATACAAAATTCCAAATATTACTTTTATCTTTTAAACAGTTCAATTCAATTAAATTTGAATCTTTATTCAGCCTTTATCAAAAAAATTACAGTGATAATATACAAGAAAATGATAAGGACCCATGATTCTGCTTGTAATCGGGGCCCTGTAACAAAGAAACAGTTCCTATTCGTTCCTTAAAATCTAAATTAAAAGTATCTTGGGTAGCTTACCTTGAGCCCCTTGAAGAATCTTCTAGTCCTTGACATAGGATTGTCTTGACCAAACAGATCGGTTCCTCTTGATTTCTCTCCTCCATACTGTATGATAGACTTCACAAGCTGCAAATAAAATCATGAGAAAAACAGATTGTTCATCCGTAGTCCATACTATACAAACGATGGTCTCCATGAGCTGTGTATATAATGAGAAAAATCATCTTAAAGCCACATAGTAGCCAGTGTCCATGTGTATTGCATTAGAATTAGCAAACACCAGATTTGGATGGATTACCAATTAATTAAATACCAATAATGTTTGCCCATTTCTCTCAGGCAGCTTACCCGTGGTCTCACCAGAAAATACTCCAGCTTGCATTCATATCTTGAGGGTGAGGGAAGTTTTATTATGATGAGAATTCTGGCCCTTAACTAGGATTATAATGGGGGGTTGGGGGAGCGCCCGAGGGGAGGGGGAAATCTGACATTTTCCTTGTCTGAAAATCAAAATTTAGGTACAATTTAGAACACCAAAATTAGTATTAATTTTTTTTTAAAGCGGACCTCATGTTGCTAGCGGGAAGGGATTGCCAAATTTCCACAATAGAACCCACTGCTATGAGCCTTTAACATTAAATGGTGTATCAGAGTCCGAACACTCATGTTACAAATGCAAAGATTAAAGTGTATTCTATTAATCAAATTATTTGATATGAGAAAATTATCACTTCAAAGAATATGAAAGCAGAACATCTAGTATGAAGACACAAACACATCTATTTCCCTTTACCATTCCGCACATAAATCATGCTGCAAACATCATGAAGTTCAGATGAAGGTCACAATTTGGTCCGAATAACGATAAAACATATTACCATTCTGTGCTTATCACCGACTCCTCTCCGCCTCAACATCTCCATCAGTCCAACAGTGTTGTTGTTTTGGTGACGCTCATATCTCAGGCCGTAGAGGGCGACTAACCGGCATGCGTCCAGATCTCGGACCTTGTCACTCCCTAGTAACGTACGGATTCTCTGTAACACAAGAGTAAAACAATACGCTACAGATCATATTTGAAGAAAGAAAACAAAAACAAAACAAACACAATCCACCGTTTTTGAGGGTGCAATACCGGAAGTCAATATCTTCATTGGCTACCGGTACTTAATACACATAGTGTATGGAAACTGATAAGTACATGTAAATACTGCATTTTCTATGCAAGATAATACCACAGACCTGAGCAAGTCTATTTTTAACCCACCTTTTTGAACAACTTTTTTTATTAATGAAGCGGTTCTTTTACATAATACTTTTACAATGACTGATCATAGCACTTTTCAGAGTATTATTACCCGACAAGTGGTATCCTAAAAATAATGTTACCTTTTATGTTGGTGAAAACAATGTTGAATGCCATTAAATCTAAATTAAATTTAGATTAAATTGGGATAATTCATTGGTTAATGTGTGCACAAGCTGTCTGCATTTGCAATTAGAAATGAGAGACACCCTCATGGGCACCTCATGACCAATACAAATACAAATTGTGTGCTATTCCAAGTTTTAAAGAAAATTAACACTGTTTGCACTTCTATAAAAGATAACAAAGTTGTCAGAATTTGGCCTAGCTCATGAGATTTGATCGTGATCCTACACTGACAGAACAGACTCTTTACTCCCTTGAGTAGAGATCGCTGTGAGAGTGTGCAGTGGGCTTAAAGCCCGTCTGTACTAGTTTGGCCAGGAGGGATTAGACCACCCAGGGTGGTGACTAACAAGTGGCATCTCATCAACTCAGCTCTCAATCAACATAAGAAAAAGAGGATCCTCAGGGGACCAATGGTCACCGATTAGGCATTGTTTTCTATATAGAGGGAGCAAGTAACTAAAATTAGTACAGCGGGGCTTTAAGACAAACTTAATTACCTTGAGAGCTTCGTTGTGATCTGACTGGCATGCTAGCTCCTGCTCCACCTCTGACACCTCTAGAAGATTGTATGCTCTGACCTGCCTGGACAACTCCTGGACGACCGTCACATGCTTGGCCACTGTACCGGACATCTTCTTGAACTGAGGGTAATTCTCTACAAATGCCTGCAAGAGAATTGGTTGGAGTAAAACTGGTTTGATTTCAAAACTTGTTTGTTATTTCTTCTCTACTATATCCTGTAGACTTCAATGAGCATTCCTGTCCATTTGGACTTGTAGAGTGGCTCATTGTTAGGAGTAACGAGTACATAGGTCTATGATAGTTCCCATTACAAATTTATTGAAAATCTGTACTATTTTGTCATGTTGAGGAAATAAACTCGCAGCAAAATATAACTAGAGGAATGAGACTGCGTCTCCAATATGCCTCTGCCAATATGGTTGCTCACTGATCGATGACCCTGTGACGTTTAGGATCTGACCTCAAGAACCAATCTGTTTTCATCATGCTCACACACATATTTACTCAAGCCCAGTGTGGTCAACATTATGCGAGGGAGCAAAGCCAATGAGCTTTAAATAATTTGACTTTTATAACCTCAAAAAATAATTTCTCATGCAATATATCACACAAACTCTGGGCAAATATACTGCATAATAAAGTCATAACTCGGCTTAATTTTCTCCATCTTCTCTTTCGATTATTTTTTCTTTTTGCGCGGCCTTTATAGTTTATTACACCCCCACCCCCCCCCCCCAAACAAACAAAAAACAAAAAAACAAAAAATCAAAAAAATCAAGTGCCGCCCAGGGCAAGTTTAGCTTCAGAGAGGCATACGTCAGCCAATCACAATGTATAGCATGTAACGAGAGGGAGAGAGAGAGATGGTGGTGACGGGAAAGAGGTATTAACTTTGTTACCTTCATGTCGGCAATGGATTCAATTTTCTTCTGACTCTGAGATTTCTTCTGGAATTCTTCCATGAGTTCTTTGATCCTGGTACAGATCTCTCCATAGTTGTTATACAGATTCTGTTTAGATGATGAAGAAAAACAAGAAGAGGCTATTAGACACAGAAGAAGAAAAAAAAAAAGAAAAGAAGAAGAAGAGGGAGAAGAGTAAGAAGAAGGAGAAGAAAAAAAGAACAAGACGAAGAAGAAGGAAAAAAAGAAGAAGAAGAAGGCAAAGAAGAAAAAGATGAGCAGAAGAAGAAGAAACTGAAGAAGAAGCAGAAGAAAAAGAAGAAGAAATGGAAGAAAAAGGAAGATGAAAAAGAGGCAGGAGAAGAAGGAAAAGAAAAAAGAAGAAGAAGAAGGGGAAGAAAAAAGAAGCAGAAGAAGAAGGAAAAGAAAAAAGAACAAGAACAAGAAGAAAAAGAAGACGCAGAAGAAACAGAAGAAGCAGAAGAAACAGATAAAGAAGAGGAAGAAGAAGAAGGAGAAACAGAAGAAGAAGCAGACGAAAAAGGAGTAAAGGATTTACAAGAAGAAGAAGAAGAAGAAGAAGAATCTAATTCTTTACAAGCGGCATTTCACTTTCACTCACATTGGCATAGAATTCATCCTGCTCTGCCGAAAGCACTACCTCCTGTAAGTCTTTGGTCACGCCTGGTACTTCGGAGAGATCGATGCGTTTGTTCCTTATCCCTAGGAGCTCATGAACCATGGCCTCGTACGTCCACTAGACATGAAAATGTAAAAATATATTTATGAGGGTTAAAAAAATACATCGGAGCAGTGAGCAATTTAGCAATCAAAAGCTCTAAAAGTGCTCTGGTAATTGAAAAGAGTTCTGGTAAAAAAAAAAACTAGATGGACCTTCGACTGCCCGCAGTCAAAAATGATGCCTCCGCCATGGAGCAATTTTACAAACCAAAACAGAAGCAATTTTTAAAATTCAAGTTTGATTGTAGTCCACTAAAAGATTCTCAGAATAATGTGATTACAAGCTATTTTTCATATACATGTTTGACCCTTCGATCTTTGACCTCATGAACCTAAAACCTAATCACTTCATTGGCTCTGCAAGATACATACATGACCCAAGTTTGGCGGGAATCCATTGATAGGTTCTTGAGATAACGCGATCACAAGCTATTTTTGCATACATAATGAGCCGTGACCTTTGACCTTGAATCTTGTGACCCCAAAATCTAATCAGTTCATTGGCTCTGCAAGATACATACATGACTGAAGTTTGGCGGGAATCCATCGATTGGTTCTTGAGATAACGCGATCATGAGAACAGGACGTACGTACGTACGGACGGAGGGATGGACAACCCGAAAACATAATGCCTCCGGTTACTTTGTACCGGAGGCATAAAAATACTATAATGTCTCTGTGAGAAAATGGCACTTATACTACACCAAATCCTAAAAGAACTCCTGCAAACAAAAAATATTTTTTACTCTGAATATTATAACACTGATATGTCCACCAAAGAAGCCAGCATGTAGATATATCACAGTAAAGTTCATAACCCCATATTTCCACAATTTTCAATTACATGTAGCTCTAATTCATTTTTAGGCAGTGAACTTCCAAATTCCAATGCATTTTTTTTGTTAAAGGCATTGTTTAACAATATTAAATCTGAGATGCATGGCCCTACCTGTTATTAGCGTCTGTGATATGGTGTAATATTGAAGCCCTAAACAAATTTGCACTTCAAATGATCATGAAATGCCTCAAAAAAGTAAAAATCTTTGAGTGACCGGTTTTATCATACTCATTTTCCCCCGTAGACTGTAGTGTTATGAAAACCATTAGGAAAACAAATTTTTAAATTTCGATTTCCAATCATAAATATCTTATATAATTATCATCACAGCATGAGCTAAATCCAGGATTTTGTTTCCGAATCTACACCAAAGTTACCCAATCCCTTTGAAGCAGAGAAATTATAATTTACAGAGAGAAAAAGTAGATTATAATATAAAGAGGTGAATTGATCGTCTTACTTGGTTGAGGAGCGGCGTGACTGCATCTCCTCTTCGATCTAAGATGAGCAAGACTGGTGCAACATCTGTTCTCTTGAAGTCAAACAAACCAGCATCCTTGGATATTACTTGCTGTAAAAGGAGTCACCAGTCAAATCAAAATATCATTGATGACTGAGTAAATGCACAGGGAATAATTGAAATGGCCCAAATATGATTAGAACACAGGCCCTTTTCATCTTCTAATAAACATATGGTAATGTATACAAGGAATATATCAACCAACTTGTTCCATGATCTGAGCTGGAAATCAGCATCCCTTCATGCGATCTTTAAAGATTAGTACTTTGGGAACATCAGCAGAATCCTGTATAGTGTTGACTGAATTAACAACATACCATTAAACAATTATTATTCCATGTGTAGTTTCGAATAAAAAGATTGAAGTATATGTATACAATAGGAAAGGATCCAAACTTTATTCTATTTTTCATTTATTATTACTATTATTATTCATTTATTATTATTCACTTATTTATTTAACTTATATATTTATTTATTTCACTTTTTATTATTTATTATTAATATATATTGCTTTTTAAAATATTATTATTATTATTATTATTTTTATTCATTTTTTTGTTCGGGGGGGGGGGGGGGGGGGGGGCGGGCGGCGGCTGTTCCACTATGACATGTAGCTACATTAGGTGTAATCAATTCGTACTACAGGAAACATCAATTTCAAAATCAAAATATGTCTTTTTTGGACTCTTTACTTCCTATTTATTATCATTTCTTGTTCAAATCATGAAGCAAATATTATTATTATTTAAACAAAAAAAGAATCCCAGAAAAAAAATCCTCCTACAATCAGAATGTGTAATTCTTGGAGTAGAGGAAAGTACCTACCCTGACAGTTTCTGCAAGTCTCTTGGCCATCTCTGAGGAGTTCTGATACCTGATCATGGGGCACTTCTTGAGTGAGAGGAGCACCGAGGTCAGTCCAGCACAAACACGGTTCAGGACTGGGGGGTCCCATCGCATGCCCTATTAGGTAGTAGACAGAAATATCAAAATGGCTACCAGACAAGCAAGAAGAAGAAAGCAGCACAGGGATTTTTATCATAGAGGTGCTGTGGTCCAGTGGATACGTCACCGTCTGTGGATCACACCGTTAGCAGTTTAGAGTCCTGCCGTGGCACTAATGTCCTTTGGCAAGACATTAATCTACATTCGCCACTCTCCACCAAGGTGTTAAATGGGTACCTGGTAGGATGTGAACGTCAATGTGGTCGGATTGGCATGTGTGTGTTTGTAAAATAGTGCCTTGCCGGAATACTCCCCAGGGAGTGGAGCGTGTGTATTATCGTTTGAAGTGTTAGCAATTGAATCCAATGACCAGGGTAATAATAATTACAATGTAAAACACTTAGAACCATAGTATTATCATTATTTTCTGCAGAAAACTAACTTGTAAAAACAAATAATTGAAAGATGCATAATCTGTAATGTGGATACAGCTAATTTCATCATACTGTAAAACCACCACAAACATCTGTGACATGAAAATTTGTAGTAACTGTTAACGAAGGCAAGGTTTGAGGTAAAAATTTCACACAATCCCCAATTTGGTTGTTATGTTTCAATTATTTTTCGGCATCAAATTTCTCAAAGTGGATCAGTCACGAATGGTGTGAATATTTCTAGTATGGCAGTATTGAGATTGTTTTTTTCTACTCAAATATTCTTCAGTATCATACTTACTCTTGCTGTACCAGTAATGTTGAATGAAAATACATGGGGGCAGATGGCTATATAGTCTCCATAGAATTCCTGTTAGTTGACAAAGAGCGTAATGTATGGTGAATAACAGCACGATATCATAATGTTCAAAATGTTATTATTATTTTGTTTAAAGCTATTATTATAATTAAAGTTTCATTCATAAAAATCAATCTATGAATCATGCTACTGCATTTAGAGGACATACGTACATGCAGGTACACTCTGCAAAAACAAAAAGTGGACACTTTCATATATTAAAATAATATGAAAGTAATCCTCTTTAAGATGATAAGCAATTGGAATCATACCATTAACGCATGAGTGAGTATAGTCATAAATAACAATAAACAAGTTTCCGACCGAAAATTGCAAAAATGGCACATCTTGCCATTCAAATGTTGATGAGCATTGGAGGGATCCTGTGGCTCTTCTACGATCTTGGGTGGAAAGGGAGGGGGGCATCTTGAGCATGCTTGTCAAAACCATGCAGTCCTGAGACTACAGTTGACATCCAGAGCTCAATTATCCTTATAGTTTCTCATTCTTTGTTTTCATTGTTGAACAAAAATGTTTTACAGATGCATATGTTCATTAACATTTGAATGGCTACTTGCTCTATTGATGTATTTCTTTCTAATCAGACCTTTTAATGCTTAAATGAATGTGCCCGTCCAAGCGTGAAAGTTCACAACTTGATCTCAATTGATGTTGGTAGACTATTATTTTTCTTCAATTTGATATATATTTTATTGAAAAGATGATTGGTACTACAAAATCGGAGAATCGCGTTGAAAAAAGCCATACTCCTGTTATAACCGGCTAGCAATAATCCTAATTTAGACAGCCAATCAGAGCTTGTTATCTTCGTGCATTGTCCCATTTAGTTTCTGTTTATATTGTTCGATTTCAGCTTTCTGTTCATTCTTGAGTTTTACTCTCATATATTTTATTGTAATTTATTGACGGGTTGTGCAAAAATTTTGAACTATTAAGAGAGTCTGCATTCTTTTTTGTAATATCTAAGTGTATTTTGAGTACTCACCTGAACTTCCCGAACTACTTCTTGTTCATCTGCTTCTGCGAGCAATTTGACATCACTTTTGCTGACAACATTACTGAAGTCTGTCAAATCAAGCAAAACAAATACATTATTTTCAACAGCACTGCTCTAGTAATATCTAAAAAACAACAAGATGATTGCGACTGGGTCTCCAATTTGCCTTCGCCTACATATATGTTCACCATAGATCAATAATCCTCATCTGAAACTCAATTTGTGTTTCACTGATGACACCTTTAAAAAATTAATAACTTTCCCACTTTTAAACGGATATTGCTCAAACTTTCACTAATTTATTTCTCGTTTTTTCTGCTTTAAATAATTCTGGCTAATTATTAGGGTGGACTTCCCTTTATTACTTCACTACACTGTTTGAGTACTATACATTTCATATTTAAATTTCATTACAGTCTCATTATTGTCTTGCAAAGCAATACTTCCCCATTTAGAACAAATATTTACAGCTTTACTTACAAATGAAGTATACAGCATATTTGGGATTTCTCAACTCATTACACAGCATTTCAATGTTCTCCTGGATTTGAAGTAGAAGAGAAGAAGGAATATAAACAAAAATTAGTGATGTATACAATATCTTCATCACATCCTGTATTGAATTAGGTTTGTAAAAATTACTTTGAAAATCTATTTTGAAAAATAGTTCGGAAAATCATATATAGCAATGATACATGTAAGTTATGTAACATACAAATTTACTATTAATTCAAATTTTAACAAATGATGAAAATATACTAAAATCACTCAGGCTGTTATTTACCTAGTTATTGACAAAATAACATTCAACATTATGTCATTTTCATTTTAAAAACTTTGCAAACCTGAAAAGACTTTAGGCCTAATAACCTAAAACAATTATGTGCTTACTGCAGTGTAATTCTCAGTCTATCTGGGTTTCCAGTGCAGATATATTCAGGATGCTGTTAAGTTATTATCCAACATGCAAATATGTGATACCATGTACACTTGGTAAATCTGCATTTACAACTTTCACAAATGTATATTATTTCATTGTTTAATGAATGGAATAATGAACAAAAGAACAAGATTACAATACATTAGTACATTACCGGTACATCTCATTGTCAATATTTTACTTTCTTTTCTTTTTGTATACCCTTGTTAGGCCAAATAAATATTTTAAAAAACATGTTTAGCATCCTGCTTTTTTGAAAAATAGGAAGGAGGAGGCCCTTTTTTTTTCTTCTTCAAAATGGCCGCTCAAAATGGCCACTCGGTACATTTTCCCTGACAGTCGGGCTATTTTTCGAGATGGCTGCCGACATTTTTTTAAAAAAATTTAAATCGGAAATAGATCCATTTTAGCAGTGTTTTTCATGTTTTTTTCTTAAAAAAAAAAAATATTAAAAAAATAGGAGGCGGCCCCAAAAAATGAAGCGGGCAGGGATGCTAAACATGTATATTTTTTGTAATGGCCTTAAACGTGTACATAGTGTATGCAAATATGTAAAGGGCAAGTTCAGAGTATTTGGTCATAGTCTACTCATGAGTATTAGGAAATTTGCCTCTATTTAAAATGACCTTTGCCCTAATCTTACCCTCTTGGGTCTGATGTAACATATGCATCGTAGATGTTTCATGACCTCCCTGTTGGCAGAGTCTAATCGCTCAAAGAGATAGACCTCCTTCTGTAGGATCTCAGACTGGGCATACACCATGGTTACAAAGCTGATCTGTAAAAAGGGGGACAAAAAAATTCATGAGATAGACCTACATGTACATGTAGGTCTCCATTGTCACAGATTTGGCTGAAAACAGGACTGTCAGAAACAACATCAACAACAAAGCATTTTACTTTTAACAAGCACTGCACTGGCTCTCCCAGTCCTAAGGCAAGAACGGTGTGTGGGTCAAATCTGAATAGATCTAGTCGATGTAAAAAAAAGTGACACACCCTTTCCTAATTTGTATTTTTGTAACGTAATCCAGCGAAATTGAGCTTTAGTTTAGGAAACCCGGAGACGGATTTGGCGTAGAATGACACCAGAATACATCTCATCTAGAATGCTCTTAAAGTTTTTGACTTGTGAAGAAAACAAAATGACTATCATGGAGTTGGTATCATGAAACGACCCCAAGCTATAACTTTTTATAAAGTAAAGGAGCCGGTTTTCGGCCACTTAAGACAAAATCCTATTTTTTGGACCCTTTACTTCCTATTTATTATCATTTTTTGTTCAAATCATGAAGCAAATATTATTATTATTTAAACAAAACAAGAATCCCAGAAAAAAATCACGAATTGCCATGACAATATTCATTTCAATTTTCCCTGTTTCGGAGTCAGTTTTCGGCATAGCGTACCAGTTTTCGGCCGCATGTACAAAGTCAATAGGAAGCGCGCGCACGGGCCGTGCGTTTCCGCGCTGATCTATAGCACTAGCGGGCGGAGCAGATATCCCACGCCGGAGCTCCCCGGAGCTCGCCAGGCCGAAAACTAGTACTGCGGTGATCGGATGTTGGAATCTCAATTAGAGAGATATCGTGTGTGCGTTGTGGTGTGCGGCTGCATTGATTTAATACATGCGATGAGATACTCTTGAGCTTGCGACTAGCACAAAATCGGGCTCTAAATCTGAAAAATACTTGAATAAAGCTCATTTTATGGTACCCATATTTCTTACAGACACGCGTAAGATACTCGATTTTTCAGATTCGGGTAGCGGGACCGCCGATTACATCGCTAAATTATTAGGATATATTTTTCATTGCAAATGTGGTTCTTCAGTGACACTGGCAAGGTATGGTATGTGTGGGATATGTGTTATGCTATTATGCGATGTATTTTAGAGGGATTTTACCTTGCATCCAACCAATCGGCCGAAAACTGGAGCTGGCCGATTACCGGCTCCTTTACTCTAAGCTACTTTTAGTTACTTTGACAATACACACTACTGTACCACACACAATAGTGTACGTGTGGGACAATTCATTCATTTTCACAGATGTTTTCGAAGAAGCTTACCGTTTCTTTGTCCATCAGGAGTACCTTCATGCCTGGACCACTTTCCTCTATCATTTTGGCAACATACTGCTTCACTGCCAATACCACATTCATATTCAATAATATGTCTTTCTCTCACTAAAAACAAAAATAATGTTAGCGAAGTTGCCAACATACGTTTAGACCAATAGACGTCTCGCCCGTAAAACAATTCTCCTCTTATCAACTCGACCTCGAATTCTATTCGATCCGCGCAGCTCAGTGCAGTCACCATATGCATAGGCTGTTCTAAATATCTCCATGGCTATAATACTCAAGTGAAAATGCCGATTCATATCTGCAAACTTATTTATAATTATATCACAATCATAATTTGGGGAAAGTGACCGTTGGTATTATCTGAGGTTGGTGTCAATATATTTGTGTTAATTTAGTACATCCATATCTTCATTTAATTTGTATGACCGAAATTATAAATAACAATTTATTATCGGGTCCAGATTCTGTCCGCTTTTTCTTCAGTCACCTCTTCCTCCTCAATCACGCATCCCCCACATAGCGCGATGTCTCCACTAAATACAGTGGCGGATTCAGGGGGTACAGGGGGCACAGGGGCACGTGCCCCCCCCCCAGGCGCGGATCCAGGATTTCTTAGGGGGGGGGCCCAAATTTGAAATTATGCGAGCCAAATATTGGTACGTTATGGTGACCAACAGTGACGTAATGCGGGGGGGGGGCGAGTTTCCCCCTCCCAGGCTTTGACGTTTCATTATATTATTAGAGAAAGAAGACGATTCGTTGTACCGTTCTCAAAAATAATTCTCGTCTGAATTTAGTTTTTCTCCTCCCGCGCGAAGCGCGGAAAATTTTACGATTTATTAAATTATTAGAGAAAGAAGACGAGTCGTTGAACAGTTCTCGACTCTTAATCCTTGTCTAAATTCAGTCCCCCCTCCCCCTCCTGCGCGAAGCGCGGAAGCTTTTACGTTTTATTAAATTATTAAAGAAAGAAGACGATTCGTTGTACCGTTCTCGAAAATAATTCTCGTTTGAATTTAGTTTTTCCCTCCCGCGCGAAGCGCGGAAAATTTTACGATTTATTAAATTATTAGAGAAAGAAGACAATATTCGTTGTACAGTTCTCGACTCTTAATCCTTGTCTAAATTCAGTCCCCCCTCCCCCTCCTGCGCGAAGCGCGGAAGCTTTGATGTTTTATTAAACTATTAAAGAAAGAAGACGATTCGTTGTACCGTTCTCGACCCTTTATCCTCGTCTGATTTCAGTTCCCCCCTTCCCGTGCGAAGCGCGGAAGCTTTTACATTTCATTAAATCATTAGATAAAGAAGACGATTCGTTGTACTGTTCTCGACTCCTAATCCTTGTCTAAATTCAGCCCCCCCTCCCCACCTGCGCGAAGCGCGGAAGCTTTGACGTTTTATTAAACTATTAAAGAAAGAAGACGATTCGTTGTACCGTTCTCGACTCTTAATCCTTGTCTAAATTCAGTTTCTCCCCCTCCCCCTCCTGCGCGAAGCGCGGAAGCTTCTACGTTTCATTAAATCATTAGAGAAGAAGACGATTCATTGTACAGTTCTCGACTCTTAATCCTTGTCTAAATTCAGTTCCTCCCCCTCCTCCTCCTGCGCGAAGCGCGGAAGCTTTGACGTTTTATTAAACTATTAAAGAAAGAAGACGATTCGTTGTACCGTTCTCGACTCTTAATCCTTGTCTAAATTCAGTTCCTCCCCCTCCCCCTCCTGCGCGAAGCGCGGAAGCTTCTACGTTTCATTAAATCATTAGAGAAAGAAGACGATTTGTTGTACAGTTCTTGACTCTTAATCCTCGTCTGAATTCAGTTTCCCCCCCCCCCCCTCCCGTGCGAAGCGCGGAAGCTTTTACGTTTCATTTAATCATTAGAGAAGAAGACGATTCATTGTACCGTTCTCGAAAATAATCCTCATCGGAATTTAGTTCCCCCTCCATCCCGCGCAAAGCGCATAAGCTTTTACGTTTCATCAAATAATTAACGATTCGTATTACCGTTCTCGCCTCTGAATCCTCGTCTCAATTCAGTCCCCCCCCCCCCCCCCCCCTCCTCCCCTCCTGCGCGAGGCTTTGACGTTTTATTATTAGAGAAAGAAAACGATGCGTTGTACCGTTCTCTATACTCTTTAATCCTTGTCTGAATTTCAAAGAGATGGGGTCGAGGCGGCGGAGCCGGCCCCGGAAGCTCAGGGGTTTTAGGCGTTTAATTAAGGTCAGATGAGCATATGTTTGTGTATACCTTATTATTTTGTGACACTGGCAAGTCACTATTTGGCGTGGGGTTCAGGGGGCGGAGCCCCAAAAATCAGGGGTTTTAGGCATTAAATTACCGTCAGATGATCATCTAAGGGCCCGCCGTAGGGCCCTAGATGGAATCCAGGGGGCAAAGCCCCCGGAAGCTTAGGGGTTTTAGGCATTTAATCACGGTCAGATGAGCATATTTTGATGCCTCGAGGCTCTCGATCCCCGCCGTACCTCGGGCCCTGACATGTAGGAATCTCAAGAATCATATTTTTTGCCTGGTTGTAAATTTAGGAATTTTTTTATTTTCCAACAAACACATACAAACGTATAATTTACTAAAAAGTGAGGAAAAATTTCGGAAATTATGTCATTTCAGCATTATTTGTAATACACCGTTGTGGAATCAGAAATAAACCACGTTTGAATTTGATTTCCCCCAAGCCCCCCCCCCCCTCTATCAGTACGCCAGTATCTCCTCTTTTCCTTTTTTTTCTTTCCCTTTCCTTCCTTCTCTCTTATTTTTTTGATGGGGGGGGGGGGGGTTAACAGCCTGGGAGGCAAGGCCCTTTCGCCCCCCCCCCCCCCGATCTCCTTCTTCCCCCTTTACTTTTCTTCTTCCTCTTCTTTCTTTCCCTTTTTCTCCTTTTTCCCTTTCTCCCTTCTTTTCCTTCTCTCTTTTTTTTTTTTTTTTTTTTTTTTTTTTTTGCGGGGGGGGGGGGCCAAGGCCCGCTCGGCCCCCCCCTGGATCCGCGCCTGCCCCCCCCCCCCCGGTAGAAAAAAGGGGGAAAGGGGAGGGAAGGGGAAAAGAAAAGGGGAGAAAAGGAGGAAAAAGGAGGGGAAGAGAAAGAAAAGGGAAGAGGAAAAGAAAGAAAAGGGAAGAGAGAAAGAAGAAGAAAAGAGGGAGGAGAGAAAAGGGGAGAAGAGAAAAAGGAGGGAGAAAGGAAGAAAGGGGAAGAGAGAGGAGAGAAAAGGCGGAGAATGAAAAAGGGGGAAGACGGAGGAAAGAAAAGGGGGAAAAGGAGAATAATGAGACGGAAAAAGAAAGGGGGATAATTATAAGAAGGTACCGGGAAAGGGGGTGGGGGCACGCAATTTTGCAGTGTGCATAATATGGGGTCCCTCTCGTCAGGCGTGTTCCCCCCCCCCCAAAAAAAAAAAAGAAGAAAAAAGCAGAACAACAACAACAAAAAAGCGATGGAAAAAAGGGGGAAAGAGAGAATCGTTGTGAGTTAAAGGAGAAAGGAAAACAAATAAAATAGATCTAATAACGATAGAAGAGAGGTGCGAGAGCATTAGAAATTGCATTTCTTTTAAAAGAATAGTGGGATACCAACCAGAGGAGTCGCTAAAGGGGGGATGTCAGGATATTGTCGGCAAAATTGCGCTGCTGTCGGGAAAATGAGAAAAGGGGTACGGAAAAATGAGAGTGAAAGAAAAGAAGAAAAAAATAAAAGGAAAAGAAAGGAAAGAGAAGAGAAGAAAGAACGAAAAAAAGAAAAAGAGGAAGGAGAGGAAAGAAAGGAAAAGAAGGAAAAGAAAGAAAAAGGGAAAAGGGAAAAAAGGAGAGAAAAAGGAAACAAAGGAAACAGGGGTGAAAGAGAGGAGAGAGAGGGGGGGTAAGAGCCTGAGAGAAGAGGAGTCGGAGTAAGAGAGAGAGAGAGAGAGAGAGAGGAAGATATTGGGTGGAGTCACCACGTCGAGGGGGCAAGAAAGATACACATAGATTATGTTGCTGTGTCGGGTCCGTTGTGTCGGTATACTTGCTCGATCCTTGTGTACTATATCAATGCAGAAGTTTGAAGTCGATGAGATGTATCATGTCGGTCAGCCGGAATCGTCTTCTTTCTCTAATAATGGATTAGGAGACGAGAACAGTACAACGAGTCATCTTCTTTCTCTAATAATTTAATGAAACGTCGAGGCTTCCGAGCTTCGCGCGGGAGGGGGGCAACTGAATTCAGACTGGGATTAAGGGTCTAGAACGGTACAACGAATCGTCTTCTTCAACATTAATAATTTAATGACAATTATGTGAAAGCTTCCGCGCCTCGCTTCAGACAAGGATTAAGAGTAATAATTTAATGAAACGTCAAAGCTTCGCGCGGGAGGGGGGGAAATGAATTCAGAAAAAGATTAAGAGTCGAAAACAGTACAACGAATCGTCTTCTTTTCTCTAATGATTTAATGAAACGTCAAGCTTCCGCGCTTCGCGCAGGAGGGGGAACCTAATTGAGACAAGGATTAAGAGTCGTAAAACAGTACAACGAATCGTCTTTTTTCTCTATTGATTTAATGAAACGTCAGAGCTTCCGCGCTTCGCGCGGATGGGGAAAACTTGTTAATAACTGAGTTCCTGGCCCCGGGTTTATAGGGTTAAATTAAATCTGCGCTACGCGCGGGAGGGGCCCGGGCGAAACAAGAATTAAGAGTCGGGAACGATACAACGAATCGTCTTTTTTTCTAATAAGTTAATTAAGTGCCAAAGCCCCTGCGCATTCGCGCGGGAGGGTGAAAACCGAAAAAATAACTTAGTTCCTGGCCCCGGGTTTATAGGATTAAATTTGTAAACATTGGGACATTGGCATTAATATATTTGTCGGTAATCGATGGCTCCCCCCCCCCCCCCCCCCAATGAAAAAGGTCTAGCGACTCCCTTGATCACTGTCTTTGAGCATTGTGCAGCAATGAAGCATATACAACGTCGCTCTAACTTCTAACCAATCAGAAGGCCTCGTTTTTTTTTTCTACAGAAAGTGCTGGTGGACATTAATGAGCCAAATGTGGCTCTCAAATTGGAAAAGGTCCCTATACTCTTGGAGGGGGTAGGAGAAAGCAATTTTACGTCATATACTCCAGGAAGTGCCGGGAAATGCGCCTAATGGGGTTCTAAAATCGCAAATGCTTCATACTCTAAGAGGGGGTTCTGACCCCCTCCCAGACCCACCCCCGCTTGATCGCTCCGCCCCCTCGTCTCTGACTACTCGTTTTTTCATATATTTCACCCATGCGATTTTGTGCCCCTGCCCACCCTCGGTAAGAACTTTCTGGATCCGCCACTGAAATAAATGTCGCGTGATCCCCGAACAAAACACTTATAATTACACAATTTCTGTACAAGGTCAAGGATTACGAATTAATATCTCTTTAACCGTTAAAATATTTGTTTTAAAAGTTAATAAGTAATGAATCACCACCTTTAAACTCCTGAAAAGGAACCTCGGACTCATGACCCATATTAACCGTTGGAAATAACGTGTTACTTATGACATTCTCTTTCGTATAATTATGTTTTCGAAAAATTTCCCCCTAATTGAAAATCCCATAATAAAATTGACCGATACACGATGGACTATAATCTAGCTCTTCGTGTAAAGGTTTATGAAGATCAGAGTCATCCCCGTAGCTGGCTGACAAAATTACGATTGTCTTGTTTGGTTTCGAGAAACGGGCCCCTGATTTTCATTTTTTTATTGCATGATAGGCAGTCCTGTGACTGTGAGTATTATTTTCAAGCATCACGTGTACCTCTTGAAAACTATCCGGATTCGATTTAATCACAAAGAAGAGTTACTTGGAATACAATAGTACGGTAGAAATGAACGGACAGTTGCACAAGCTACAGGCATCCCCGCAGCTAGGCCTCTTGAATTAAGATCTTGATTTTTGAAGGGATGTTGTTATATACTGTCATTCAGGCGCGCCGGAAGCAGTTTGGGATTTGTTTTATTTTGTATTTTTTTTTTTTTTTTTTTTGGGGGGGGGGGGGGAAGGGAGGGGGGACAAACGTACCAGGGGGCTCACCTTCCAGGGGCAGTGGCGTAATGAGCAAAAACGTTTGGAGGGGGGGGGGCAGAAGAAAAATCTGCATCACCACCACTCTTACATGCACGTTACACGCAGGCCCCGCTGAACGTTTTTCAAAGTGGAGTATAGGCTATTAACGATCAGGTAGAGCGTAAATTGGCGTGGGGTCCAGGGCCTGAGTCCCTGGAAGCTCAGGATTTTTAGGCATTGAATTACGGTCAGATAATCATATTAATTATTTAGGTACCTTATTTGTTACACTGGCAGGTCACTAATTGGTGGGGAGTGCAGGGGGCAGAGCCCCCGAAAGTTCAGGGGTTTTAGGTATTTAATTACGGTTAGAGGAGCATCCAGGGGCCCTCTTTAAGGCCAAGTTGATGTGGTCCAGGGGGCAGAGCTCCCGAAAGCTCAGAGGATTTAGATATTTTACTACGGTCAGATGAGCATCCATGGGGGCCCGCCCTAAGGCCCTTGAGCCGGAAGTATTTTCTACACATTTTTATGTTGCACTTTTTCAAATTAAGGGGGATTCAAAAGTATATAAACATAGGCCAGTATATGTATGTATATATGTATGAATTTAAGAGCGTATAATGTACGTATAATTGTATATACATATTTTATACATTATGCAGGTAGTGTTTCCTTGTTACACTTATATTATGCCTAATTATGTAATACGGAAATAATCCATTCAGTATAGCTTTGGCAACTCCTCCGAGTCTTTATTGAAAATATATATCACTTTAAATATAATCAATTTATATCAATAAATGAGTGCTATTTACTAATTGTTTCAGCAAATTTGTTACAAAGTAAACAATCACGGATGTCTCTTTTTTATTTTAAATAAAACAAAATAAAATAAAATAAACATTAAATTACTGGGCCCCTGTTTCATAATTTTTTTAAAACAAGCTTTACAATGACTGTTATAAGCTACCTAAATCGTGGCGTTTGATTGGCTAAGAAAAAATTTGTCATAGATATTCAGCATTGTTATTATGAAACAGGACCCGTGATCTGTTGCAAAATGAAAGTGATCGCCTGATGATCTTATGCAACATTATGATCAAGGGGCGTTCTGATGAATGATGACTTGCGATTTTTATCAATCCGGATACACAAAGAGCTTACGTTTACGGAGAGGGCTTAGTTATCCCACTACACCCAATTAGTATGTGAGTAGCATGGAATGAATACTACTAGCGTACTACGAAAGTACCTTGAGTGTGCTAGCTTTTTACACACACGTATTAACGAACTTGTCAGGTGAGAAGCTTGAAGGAAGGAAGATCGAACTGTTTTTAGTATTATATTTCCTGTCGGATATCATTAAAAATGGCACAGACTTTTGTAGATGCTCAGATACGTGACAATAAGGTGAGTTTACTTATTATTTCAAATGATTAATTTGCAAAAACGTAATATCAACCCCCCTCCCGATCCCGTGTTGTTGTTGACAACGCCGGCGTAATGCAAGTGGTCATGCCGCCGAGGCTATGGGGCTGGGGAGTCGGATCCCGTCGTCGTTGTTAGTTAGGAAGACGCCCTGGACATGCTGGAAGAGAAAATGCTGTATCATTGTAGACTTCTATGCGCTCGACTCTAGTTAGGGTTAGCCTAGGGCTCTATGGTAACGAGTTGTCCAGAGCCGTTTGTTGGGTTACTATACTAGTATTATATCTCTCTTTGAGAGTTTTAGTTTTTCAATAGAGGGTTTCTTAAAATGTGCTTTAATTATATAGATCTATGACACATACATGTGTAGATTCTACAGTAACTTACTACTGTAGCTGCCTGCTAGTAAGTATGACTGAGAGTGGTCGCATGAGTGGGAGTTTTATTTTGTTACTCCATTATGTTTCCTCTTCAAATTCAAACTGGCTGGATTGTTTCCTGCTATGTTTAATACTGTTAGATAGCCAGGAGATATTAGCCACATGGCATGCAATAAAAATGTAGTCTAGTCTAGAACTATGTTTGTGTTTAATAGTTTTCATATGAAACAATTCTAGATAATTGACCCTACCTGTTTGCAAATTCTCAATTCATATTTTTTTTTTTTTTTTTTGTTGACAAAAATGGAAACTTAAATTTCATTGAATTTTAGTTTCTATTTTACTCTTTTTTTTCTTCATTTAGGTGGTGATGTTTTCCAAAACTTTTTGCCCTTACTGCAAGATGGCAAAGGATTCTCTAGCTAGCGCTGGTCTTAAGGATTACAAGGTGGTTGAGTTGGAAAATCATAACATGTGTGCTGAAATTCAGGATTATCTGAACAAGTTGACTGGAGCTAGATCGGTAAGCATTTTACTTGTCAAGCTGCTGTTTAAAGGTAAAGACCAGTATTGGAAACGTCCCAATTTCAAAAAAATGAAATGGAAGCTTTTTATTACCAATCATGTGAAAGAATATGTTTGACTAATACATGATGATAAAGATTTTGCTGGGAAACCGCCTACTAATTGATATATTTGGTAAATTAGTTTATCTATTGAACTGTGAGAGATAAATGCACGAGTCACGCGTAGTCCCATATACATCTTTCTGCGTCCAGTGCTTGTAATTTTACAAAGACTGGGCCAAATTTCTTATCATTTTGATGATTCCAGAACCTTGCAGTACACATCAATACTTATATGCTAGATGATCAATCTTTTCTGATCGATTCCACAACATTTCTTTCACAATGCAATCGCATGACCATAACTGGTCTTTATCTTTAAGAGCCGACATAGACAAACAATGCGGCAGCAATTGTTTTATTTGTCATTGTTTGTGTGGTGTTTGTTTCTCTGTTTTTGTATTTGTTATTTTTATCTTGCCCTATGTTTGACCAGGATTTCTTTAATGATTGTTTTAATATTGAATACAATGGACTGTTTTCAATAAATATTGGTAACTATAAGTGCATATGATCTTGAACCATATTACAAAAATTTGAAACACTAACAATTTCAGGGGTTATTCTATTAAACTCTGTGTACATATAAATTGTACATCCAGAAATGTCCATACAATGCGAGAGGCAAAACAATATTTTTTAATTCAATTCATATTTTTATCACTCTTGAGGATAATATTTTTTTCAATGAAATTCTTGAATGTTGACTCTGCACAGTGAGAAAAAATACCCAAGAATAAAATTAACATGTAGATAAGGAAAGACCAAAATAATTTTGAAAGTAGGAAATGGGCAGGAAAACAAAACTGCTGACATGTAAAACACAGGAATTACTTCAAGGAAGTCTCACTATTCATGTAGGAAGTGGTTTAACTTATTTATACCTACACTGCCTTGCCTTTGAGCCTTGAAATGATATACCCCTATCTGCAGCTCCTGGAAGCTGATGATATGCTGTGGCTGTGCATCGGTATGAGTACCAGGGTGTAGTAAATAATAATTGCATTATCACATATATTGTCTGTTCAGAGCCAGAAGGGCATTAACTCAGGATGAGTCGACGCCCTTCTGGCTCCAAACAGATGATGGAACATGTGCCCATGTACTGGTGCAAGTAAAATGTACCTACCAGGGACCTGTTTCACAAAACCTTTTTTCCATGACAAATGACAAAAATCAGTGACAAATCTGTTGACAACCAATCAGAAGCAAGGATTTCAGTAGCTTATAACAAAAACTGTCATTTGTCACTGATGTTTTGTGAAACGCCCCCTGAAATGTGTTTATAGCATGTAGGGACTAATAGAAGACTGCACCACATGAATGACTGGTAGTGCTGCCTCTCTTTACTAATTTTGGATGAGTTTGTGATTTGTGGTATTCAACACTTTCCAAGTTGGGAATTGAATTACACCGCTAAATGTAAGTGCTTTTTCAATTTTCACCAACCAACTTTAAGGCTTTTTAGCATTTCAAGGTGTATTTCTCTTTCATCCTTTTTTACCAGGTTCCCCGTGTGTTCATTGGAGGGAAGTGCATCGGTGGCGGCTCTGAAACCAAAGCGTTGCAGGAAAGCGGGAAATTAACCACCATGCTCCAACAGAATGGTGCAATGTAATGTGCAACTAATCTTCCAAAGCAATGTTCTCTTCTGGTGTGTAATTTTGTGCAGCATTACCAATGATGTTAGGATTTCATAGAGCTAGATTATTTCAGTTTCTCTTTGCTTCTTACCCACATCACGCCAGTGCTTTTACATAATTATGTAGGATTAACTTTTGCCAAATTGAATGATAATCAGTGTACAAATAATCCTTGTTTGCGAGTGCATTAGTGAATATGCACAGCTCGCAGGTTAGGTCACAATCGGATAACAAAAGAGACTGGTCGAGTCCATTATCCAGCTCATTGTGACTTAACCAATTATGTCTGTTTAGAGCCAGAATGGCATTAACTCATATTGTTTTACACACAGTTCACGCCCTTCTTGCTCCAAACAGACAATGGGAACCATAAGTTTTAATGGCTAAAGCCCAATCAAATACAATCCTTCAAGACCTGCATTATTTTTGACCCCCCCCCCCCTCCCCCCTTGACAACTTCCCTAAGTGGTCTCCCAAAACTGCAAACAACTTTCCTAATGATTACTGTGACTGACATTGTCGGTCTCAGCCTCTCAGGGTATAACATTGTGGGTCTCAGGGTATTTATTTCATCCTTGTCAGTCAAATGAGATGTTCTTTGTTTGTAGCAGAAAATCAGAATTATAACCCAATCTCTTACACACTGTTAACCAACCAGTACAGTTATATGTTACTGATGAAATGTTTCACAGAGTTGTCTTTGTTAAAAGGTATCACTTACCAAATTGATTGAGCTGATGATTTACATGTAGTGGTTTATTGTATTTTATGCAGGCACCTACAGTACCACCTATATATTTCATTTCCTTCAATAATTGTTGCATTCATACTGGCATACCTGCCAACCCTCCCGCATTTTCCGGGATATTCCGCATTTCTGGAATTTTAGGACCTTAAAATGCGGGAGATTCCGCATTTTGGAAATTTAAGCCAAATTGGGCTTGTATTACCATTTGCCGCGATTTGTGCGAGAGCTCTCGTATAGTATACTGTGTGTGTGTTGATGGCCGCGGAAGCTCATTTGGCTTGTAATGACGATTTTGCAGCGTATTTGTGCCACTGATCTACAGCGTAGAGATCAGCATTATGTGTGTGTGTGTAGCGTCTGGCCTGGCATGTACTCTCCATACACGTACACACACACACACACCAATACAAGCGATGTACAAGAACATGCACACTTCACCAGCGATAAATTTTGAGCGAACGGGTTAGCTTCGACGTGTGATCGTGAATGGTTACTAAACTTGCAAAAAGTTTGTCAGTTTTACTTATAATGTCTTCCAATCCCAAGGAATACGCTTGCTTGATGGATTCATGGAGTTTACCGTACCGTACTAACTTTTCAATTGTCTAATCCAGTATTTGGAAGAAGTGTGTCGGGACTATGGTATACAGAGTGAACGCACGCTGCAGTGCGGTACCGGAGGTGAGTCGGTGCCAGTGGAGTGGGGCGCGGCGGCAGCGATGGCGAGGCGTACCGTACATGTACTGTGTATAGTTTGATCGATGCATGTCAAATGTTGCCGTAACTGAGCTGTGTTGGACAATCGCTACACCGAATTGAATTCAGCGTACCTGCCAACCCTTCCGAATAATCCGGAATATTCCATTTTCTGGATTTTCAGGACCCCAAAATCCGGAATATTCTGTTTTTTTTCTCAAAATTTCGATTTTTTTTTTTTTGTTTTTTGTTTTTTTTGTTGTTTGTGTTGGTGTTGGTGTTGCTTAAGCCAAATTAAGCTTGTTTTATCCTTTGACGCGATGTTAGAGTTCACGTATTGCGTGCGTTGAAGGGCTGCATGATTAAAAACTGCCGCTGCATGTGCTAACGCCTGTTAAGTGTACAGATTTCTTATTTTCGAAGACATACCGCGCTAAAAATTCTTAATTCTCATTTTCAAATGTTGGCAGGTATGTACTGGTACAGATCATGTAAATGAATTGTATTACCTAAAGTGTTCTTGCAGCATTTTTCCAATCAGAGCAAACATAATTAGTTTTATGCATATTTGATTTAGTGCTCTAATTGCCACATCCGCCAGTAAAAGCATGTTGAGGGAACCATTCATCACTTTTGAATTGAATTTTTCCAACAATATAGATTTGTTTTATCATTAAGAGTTTATTGTAATGTTCAGAATCATGTCACATTAAATCAAATACAATTGGGCCATGAAGGGAAAATGAAAACAACATCTATGTAATATGCCATGTCATGCTATTGGTGCTCTATTTTTTCACAGTACATGTGTGTATATAGATTGTTGTATACGACTAAGATACAAAGATTTTATAACCTCACATGTAACAGGTCACAGAAAATGCTGAAATTCTATACCTCTTTATTCGTCGCCGTAAAAAAAAAAGAAGTGCTGATGTCATTTAGTAATTACACACTCATGTATTTGGTTACACATATATTCAATTTTGAATGCGCAAGGAACATGTATAAATCTCTGTAATAATTGTTCTTGAATTCGCTTGTGAGATACAGCCAAAATTGTAATTATAAAACTCTATTTAGACTTTAGAGTCTTATAATTATCTGTATGCATGCATTTTTTAATGAATTGTGACCATATTTGGCTGTTCTTGAAAAACAACTGCAGTATAAAGAATGCATGTATGCTGTACACTGTATAATTGCATTATTTGCATACTTGTGATAGTGACGAGAATTCGTTTTTCAATACAATATAAAAATAGAACTCTCGGACTCTATGTCATAATAGTGTAACTTGCAAAATTCAGGAGTCTGCTGTCTGTAGAATCATGGTTCACAGATTGTGCCTGGGTCCCTTTTTTTAACTGTCCAAGTGCTTTCAATTTTGAGTTAACAAGTTCCTAAATCAAGAAAAAGAATGTATGCATGTCATATATGGTTATAATTATATATTTCTAGAGGAAACACATATTTGTCTGTACTTGTTCTTAGTCTAATAAATGATTTTCTAATGAGTAAAGTATCGACCTCTCTTTGTATCAATTTTATGTACATGTGTCTTTCCTCTACAGAATATATGATTTTCTAATTAACACACAGTACTGGTAAGCAACTAGACACTAAAATATAATGACAATTCAAAGGGAAAATTTCCTTGGTGAAGACAGACAATCATAGAAATGGTTAAAGTTTGAGGGGAAAATGGACTGAGAAGAATAAATGTGACTTCTTTTGAATTTATAATTGTTTCATGAATAAGCCACCTCAGAGATATATCTGCGCAATCTCTAAAACTATTCGAGACTGTTGGATATATATGTGTGTTCATGAAAGTTATGTAATTATTCCTTTGCATGTAGGCACTGGCGGTACATTCTGTGAAAGTATTCCTTTTCAAGAGGGCAAACTAAAGGTATTCGTGAAACACCTCCATCACTTTGGTCGTGGTTATTTTAAGATGCACAAAGTGGGACGTCTCCATGTGTAAAAGATCTATGGATATTTTGGGGGTCACTTTTACCAGTGCTATATCTCCAATACAAAGACAAATATTAGAAGGAACAGATGCAATTTTTCGTTATGTCATTATTGGAGGCGTATTTGTAGATATCCTGCCTGAATTAACATCTATTCTATTATGATGATTTGATAAGAAAATTTAATGTACCAAAACAAAACAAAATACTCGTTATAGAAATCGCAAATGAACTGTAAAACCAGGAAGCTGTAATTTATTACAGCTTCCTGGTAAAACCGCATAGCCAAATAATGTGGTAAGACAATCATGACAAAAATACTTAACCACTCTTTCTCTAATTTTTCACAAACTTTCACCAACATGTTTCTAGGTTTTTCCCTACTTTTAGGCTCTGAGCTTCTACTTGTCTTTTTTTCTGTTCTCAGAGGCCGATTTACACCATGAACAATTATTGAAAAAGCATGAATATGCAGGGAAAGAAAGATGATGGTAGAAAAGAGAGGGGAGAGAGAGGAAAAGGGAGGGAGAGAGAGAAAGGAAGCCGGAGGGGAGAGAAAGAGAAGGGGAGGAGGAAGAGACAGAAGGGAGACGAGTAAGCGATATATAGTCTATACAAAACTACTAAGTGAAAATAAAATACTACCCAACTTACACTTCATTATTTATTTATTTGAATTACGTTAATTGGCTTTAATATTGTAACGTTCAATTCCCGTTAATAACTGAGGAGATGGGTATGACAAACGAGTAGAGCATAAAAGGTATTTATAATACAGGCGCGGATCCAGGATTTCTTAGGGGAGGGGGCCCAACTTTTTTTTTTTTTTGCCCGGCCCCCCCCCCTGGATCCGCCACTGTTATAATATATTATTATATATATTATTATTATTATTATTATTATTATTATTATATAAATTAATCTTCTTATCCATGATATCTTAAGTGATTTGGTACGCATAGATGTCAAATATTTGTACTCCACTATCACTGTATATGCTTCCTATTCTTCAGTCCTGATTTAGTCCTGGTTTATAATTTGCAAATTTGGTTCTATGGCAGCTATGGGAAACCTCGTCAGCCCTTAGTAGACCTTCCAATAATGGTGACAAGTTAACTAGGAATATTACATGATGATTCAGTGTACATGTTTCCAAACCATATTCGACTATTAGTTTCGTTTGTCCCATTACAGGCTCCCTAAACATATTGTCGATCGCTCAGTAAAACCACATTATATTCCCGACACGGCAGTTGTAATCAAGGCTCCAAAGTATGGTGCTTTTGATATTTGCATACACGCACTAGCTCGCTAATGAATTTTGATTGTGCAAATTTTACTAATGGCAAAATCAAATACAGGTATTGTGCAACCGCATTATGATTATGTTTGGTCAAAGTTCAATACTGTTTACTAAGTCAAGACCTCGACACACACAAGAGAACAGTTACATGGCAGGCAAAATAATGAAGCATAACGTCAGACGTATAATTATGTTTTTGTTTTAATTTATTTTACAGACTATATTATAAGCATAACTGTTTGGCCTGATCACGGGGGTCTCAGTCATGTAGAAGTGCTGTAATTAAGCATGCGTGTTCACAGATTTTCCAGACACCCACTAAACGAGGATTTCTTCTGATGCCAAAATACACCCTAAACGAGGATTTCGCGTGGTTTTCCCCGAATTTTATATACTCTAAACGGGTATTTCAAAAAAGTGTACTTCTAAACAAGAAAATGACCCAAAATGGACGTCTTTAATGAGGCACCGCCCGGGGGGGCGTATTTTTTTCCATACCGCTAATGCGTCGCGTCCAATTAAAAAAACACCCCTTTATACGCGTTTTCTTGGTCACGCATATTTATGTTTACTGACTGAGACCCCCGAAAAAGAAGGAGAAGAAGAAGAAGAAGGAAAAAAGGAGGAGGGGAGGAGAGAGAGAGAGGGAGAAGAGCAAAAACAAAAAATAATGAAAGATGAAGAAGAAGAAGAAGTTTGTACCCTCTATGTTAGGATCCAATACCGAGTTTTCATAGAGCGAATTCCTTTGTAGCCGAGATGTCCATTACACACCCGGCCCAGAAATGAAATGTTATTGTTTTCATGATTGATGTGTCTGACTGTCATTCGTTAGTCTTCAAATGAATGCTTCGTAGACTTGTGTACTGGTAAGTCAGATTCTTCATAGTGTGTATAAAGGATTCTTTTCTAATCAAGAAAGAGTTAGGGCATAGACTTCTAGCTCTAGACCTATTCCAAAATATTTAGGTGATATCGAGGGCGGGTAGGGCCTAATCACCCCGGCCGCGCCCGGTGGGCCGGGGTATTGACCACTGTGTCGCTGCACTGGCGTGTTGTTAACATTTTGAATTTGATACTTTCTAAACAATTACTACTTTGTAACTTGTAATTCATGGCATGAAGGCATTGAAACATTAGTTATAGTATATGCCTGATGATAACTATATTGATGATAGAGGGCATTCCTGGTTCTGAGAATCAATGGGAATTTAGTATTGATCATTTTGATGGCATGAATAATCCTCAAAAGACGGACATGGACATGGGCATCTGAGGCAATATTTCACAGAATTCAAAACTGTCATATTGCGGGCAACCCATTGAAACTGTTTGTTAGTACATGTTTATTAACATGTTGAATAGAGATAGAGTAGACCACTCGCATTATAGAAGATCTATAGAATCTTTATTCTTGATAATTTCATTTTATTCTGTAGAGTCAGTGACTTGGTAGAGGTCTACTAGATCCAGATGATCTATACAATTGGTTGGTGCGTTTAATTTTGAAAATTTGGATGCAGTTTTTATTTAGTATTTCAGCTATTTAGTATTTCGATCTGTCTTCTTGTTCAGCCATTAGACAATTTATTCAACTAGATTTTTTGGGCCAGACTTGACTCTGATGGACATCGACAGTCACAGCTTCCATGCGTATTCAGTTGGAAGACAAGGTGCCATGCAACATCCACAGATTGTACATGGAGCTCAGAGAGGCAAGTCAGGGATGATTTTAAATGTGATGAGAAACTTTGGGTTTTTGATATAGCAAACATAAATGTAGATCATAATCTATGATACTGATTTGAAATATAACCTCAAGCTTAACAGCTATTGGCTACAGAATAATCTGGCTCTGCTCAGAAACTCTTAGGAACTATTAAAACAGGAGTTCCACCATTCAGAAAAATTCCATAAACATTCATTTTCTTAATTATTAATGACGGAATAGTTTTTTTCATCCAGGGGTTGTATGAAAATATATTTACAATACTTATATTTAGGCTGAATGTATGATTGAAAATGTTCTTCATGCAGGGAAAATATAAATTCTAATACAGGGCAAATGGGAGGGGAGCCTGCAAGATCCGTCGCAGAGTTGCCAATTTGTGTTTGATTGATTGTACCTTCAAAGTTTCATAACTTTCTTTTTTTCAATCGGTTTAAAAAAAAAACTTTCACCGACCTGTTTCTCACATTTTTCTGCTTCTCTCATTTTTCTACTTCTATTTATACCAAGTTAATGACAAGATGGACTTCCCTGTTCTGTAGAAATTAAGGCATTTATTGTTCAAATGTAGCGTGGTAAGCCCCTGCAAAAAGTGCATGCAATAAAGGACTTGGCTTATTCAATGAGCACATACAGAAATATGAAGCATATTACACTCTAGTGACTCTTCTTCATCAGAATACTGCAGTTCTGCAGCATTATATCTGAACATGCATTAACACAGTACCACAGTTTATTTAGTTGCAAATCTGACCATTTTCTTTTGCTGTCTTTTGTTTGCAATAGATGGTGTTGATCTGGAAGTTGATTATAAGGTGAAGAAAGGTGAGACATTTTGTGGATGCTTGATGAAAAGGACTTAAATATACATCTATTTACTTATTTATTTACCCAGTAGTTATTTTTGTTGTTTTTGTTTTTCCCTGAAAGGTAACTGAAAGGATATTTCCTGAAGTATTTGAAACTTCTGTCAGAGAATGTGGTTATAATGTGTCATTGTTGCAGCGTAAAAGGAAAAAGAAAGTCAGGCTATATTCTTTCTTGAAAATACACTTTTTTGGCTTTTAACCAAGAGGAAGTCTGACTTTCTGAAAGATCCTCATCACTAGTGGAAAATGCCCTACAACATATGTTTTAATCCACATGATTTGAGGGAGGCTCCCATTATTTGGACATCTTTTTTGTTTTGCTGATTTGAATACCTAATTTTAAAATCCCAGCTAATAGCCTGACACTGACTATTACTTAAAAAATGAAAGAGTAGACATTGAATTGTATTACATTTTAAGTTACATAGGTTGTTCCATTTCTGTTTTATTTGTATCTATATTTGCATCATCCACACTAGCAATACCATATAGCATTTTTGGGGAAATACGACAGGACTTTTGACCTTAACAAGACTACTACATGTTGCATGGTTTATTTATTAATTAACACCATCAAAAAGAGTGAAAATAATTACCTGGCTTTCAAATATGCAAATAAATGTTTTAATACGTAGTCATTTTTTATTCACAGTTACTGACAAGTTCTCTGAATGCCTACACATAGTGGTGAATGAACCTTCCCTGGCCCTCTATCGGCTTCAGGAGCATGTTCGTCGATCTTTGCCTCATCTGTCACAGTGCAAGGTGATTTTTTTTTATTTGATTTGATTTGAAGTGCATGTACAACCAACTTTCAGTGATGCTTTGAATAATTTACCATATACATGTATTGACAAGGACAAATCTTATTATATCGTATTCATATTAAATTGAGTTAAAGTAATGGTGATTTTGTACATATTCCATAAGGATTCATGTACATGTGCATGAAGTGCATATGTATAAGTCATACTTCTACAACAGACACACAAGTGGAAGAGTGTCTCAGTCAGAAGTATTTCACTCGGTCCCGTTACGGTCGACTTACGCGAGGTTGGCTGTATACTAGATTTGTAGGATATTAATCTCTTTTTCATGTTTGATCTATTTCTCACAATATGGTACCACTTTGTTTTTAAACTGCAGACTGACCTAGCAGCATTGCAGCAAGAGGTACAGGGGAAGTGCTATGATGTAGATTACGCCACGAGGTAAGTAGTCTGTTATTATCATTCAATGTTGAAAATGGTTGCATTGATTAGGAATCCTAAAAATACTTTATACAGTTCTACTTCAGATCATAGATTTTAGGCTAGAACTCAAAATATTTGCCAAATTTATTTGTTGGTGTGTATTTGTTAGTGCATGTATGGCTTCTCAGATTACTTGTTTTAATGTTGTAATTAACCATAGTTGTAATTCAAGTTTTAAAAAATGCTATCAAAAACTGATTTTTAAACCATGTACTTCATTAAATTGATTAAAGGGATAACCCAACAATTAGATAAATACACTACCGGTATGTGTAATTCATACTTGCGCATACAGGCATTGAAGCACTAGTTATGGTAATGATTATGATGACGATGATGATATTGATGATAGTGGGCATCTCTGGGTCTGAGAGTCAATGGGAATTTAGACATTGATTGATGGCATCACATTTTGATTACTTGATAGTCTAATCCTCAAAAAACAGACACAAACCCATTTTTGACAAGTAAAAACTTGGATAGGGAAGCTCTTGACATCTGGGGCAGCATTTCACAAAACCATCATAGGATAATAGTTTGATAGACCCTTTGAATCGCAAGTATTGAATGTCATCCGAGCAACTCACCAGAGCAGCTAAAGACAGTTTAAAGTTATTATGAACCTGTTTCTCAGGGTCCATTTCATTGTTGCCCCAACGTCCTCCAAGCTATGTGACTTAGATATACAAATAGATAGATACATACATACATACATACATACATACATACATACATACATGTAGATAGATATATAGATAGTAGTGCAGTAATGTACCAATGTATTTGTTATCTTACAGGACTGTTGACGGCATGAAAGCAAGCGTACGACCTTTCACCTCCATCAATACCCTCCTCAAGAGTGCTGTGGTCACCAAGCAACATTTGAACCACCGAGCTTCAGACAGGTAAGTTATATAACCATAGGACCTAAGACAGTTATCACTACATATGTACCACTTAAACCTTTCAAACAGAATGAAAACAATTGTAACTGTACTTGAAAAAAATTATGCTTTTATTATAATGGGGCTACATGGACTTGAAAATATAGCATATTTTATTGCACCAATCAACACCTAATGACGTTTTTAATACCCTGAAAGATTGTCATTTCCAAAATGTGTAAATTGAAATTGCTTCTGCCAAATATATTACTCTGCCAGTATAAAGGTGAAGAGAAAACATTGCATCCCTTGCATTGTCAATACAGCTGGAAGGGTCATTTTTTTGTTCTCTTTGAGGTGTTTTTGTTTCTGTTTCATTAGAATCAGTAATTAATATAAAGATTGCTGTAAGTATTGATTTCTTTTATTCTTGTATGTATTCATTATTTGTAAACTGAATTGTATGAGTCTCCAGACTTTTTATTCTGTATGTTTTTATTTACAATAAACCAGAATTGAATAAAGCAGTTGGTTGGTTGGTTGCTTGATGTTGATCATCTGCCACCATTCTGTACATCAAGATACGTACTTGTAGAGCAACTGTAGTTCCTCTTAGTTTACAAAAGTGTTATTCACAAATAAAGGATCTTTTGCTCTGCAGGTTAATTACAGTGAAACATGATTATATTAAGAACACTGTTATTATGAACCCTCTTTTGCTGGTATCACTTCTTTACATGCTATGGTTTTTTAAGGCTGATATAAAAATCCCATGATCCAATGGAGTTTGCAATGTACAAGGTTCCACTGTAATGTACATGTACAACATTAAAATCTGCATGTAGTGATAACTCTGACCTAAGTAGAGCAAGCAACAGACAGGTGCATGTAATCTTTTTAAACAGGTCCATCAAAAATGTTCTAATGACAAACGACTAATTACGACAGAGGTGACCTGTATATACAGGTTGTCATTTTAGCTAGGTTTGACCCCATTTAGGTCTTCAAGTCAGACGGGTCTCTTACTACTTTCTGTTCTCCTTTTGGTTGCATGAGGAATCTTTTTTATTCAAAATTCACATACTGTGTACATGCCTCTGTTTTTTTAGCGTGAATTATCAGAATAATTATTTTCTATGGACACAGCCTTTTGTCAGAGTCGGCCATTGGTTCATTTCATATTTTCACCAATGTTTATATTTGCCTCCCCCTCCCCTCCCCCCCCCCCCCTCCAATCATTATCGACCCATATATCCCTCAACAGAAGGGAGGTACTTGAAGGAGGAAGAGGAGAAGCAAGTAAAAGATCATCTATACATGGCACTCCTAAGAGACCACTCAGTCAGGCCAAAGATTGATCATGGGTATATGAAACCACTTATTGCCCCCTTTTGTGTAACCCCTCGCTCCCTACACCGCATTGTGCTTTGGCATGTGAATGTTTCTAGACAAAAATAGGTCCTACTAGTGGCTGTTTTAGGCCTGGCGCACACTACATGATCTGAATGTGATTTGATTATTGAAGAAATAGTAATTACATTTATTATAGAAATTTAAACAAAGAACTTTTTACTGATTTAGATATATTAGTGCCATTAAGCCTTCCAGTCAGAAAAAATGCTGAATAGATTTAAAATTGTAGACAATCGCACTACTGGTCTGGCGGCACTTCAATTCTGAGCTGATTTAGCTTTTCCTCCAAGGAAACTTTTGATTTAATCAAGATTTTTAGGGTTTTCATGTTCACATAAAATGCTGTTGTAAATTCTTCCAAATTTAGATCGCAGTCAGATTGTGTAGTGTGCGCTGGGCCTTAGTTGTCAGTAGACATTTTTAATGTCTCGGGTTACCTTTCCTAACTTATAATCAGGCCAGACCTGTCAGTCAAGCTAGCTACATGTAGAGGTTGATGGTATATGAATCCACTAATTGTGCTCACTTGTACCCCCTAGTTTTCATTCTGTAGCATGAGCATGTTCCATCTTAATAGGCAGGTGTCCTGTAGAATCAGCCTTTGTATGATTGTTCATCAACATTTTGTGAAAGTGTATTAATTGAGACCACTCAGTCAAGCAAGAGATTGATCATGGGTATATTTAACAACTCATTTCCCTTTCCTGTGCTCCTAGCATAACATTGTGCTTGCCTGTACCCCCTAAGATTGTGCTTTAGCATGTGGATGTTTCATCATCATAGAAACCATGTCCTGTCTGTAAAGCTGGCTATTGTTATAGTCATGAAATGCTGTTGAATGATTTTGGACTGTGGGCATTTTAATCACCCAGACCTCGCAACCCAGAGGATGATGGGTATATAATAAACCACCTGTTTTGCTTTCTTGTATCCCTAGAATAAAAGCTTTCCATTTGTGGATGTTTCTTATACCCCATTCACAGTGGCCTCAAACACCGCGACAGCAGCGGGACTGTCCCGCTGCTGTCGCGGTGTTGTCTTCAGTGTGAAGGCTCGGACCCGTTATAAACTATCGCGGGATAACACCGCCTCGCGATAACGCCGCGACAAACTATCGCTAGGTTCGCCTAGCTACAGCAGCGGGACAGTCCCGCTGCTGTCGCGGTGTTTACTCAGTGTGAAGGCTCTCCGCTATAACACCGCGACAAACACGTGTGATTTGTTTACTTACCTATCACTGACCTCTTTTCTCCAGCAATGGGGAACATAAAGTGAAATAGAAATAAAGTAACCAGTGGATTCAAATTGATTTTATTATTATGTAGATATTATAATTATCCAAATAAAAATATTTCACACTTCAAAAAATTAAAATATTCTGACTGGAAGCAATAAAAATGCTAGTTTTTTAAAAAGTAATATGATCGAGGATACAAAAAGCAACTTGACATGTTTACCTTTTGCAAGCTTGCCTCATCGTTTCAAGCAATCGAAAACCCCGCGCTGAAGTATTTCCGGTCATATCGGGGTCACTCGCGGGTCATGAGCCATGCATACACGTGTTTGTTACGGAGGTAATAAAAATCACCCGCTGCAGCGTGAATGGGTACATGATATTTATCCCGCTGCTGCAGCGGGATAACTTTTCTACTGTGAATGCATTTGTAGCGGTGTTATGGCGGTGTTGCCGCTCCGCTACAACGCCACTACAAATTTCAAAACCACTGTGAATGGGGTATTATAGACAGGTGTCCTAGTGGCTATTTTAGTTGTTATTTTACCTTTTTGTTCATGTTGTGTCTTATATTTCCCTTACATTGTATTATCACCCAAAAATCTAAATATAGCTCGATAGAGATTAATGGATAATGGATATAATTAACAACTAATTGCAACCCCTTAGCTTTTGTATGTAAATGTTCCATTTATATAGACACGATGTCCTTTCTGTGGAGGTGGATATTATAACATTTATTAGCATTTTCAACATTTTGGTTCAATATCTTTCTCCAATTACTCACTTAGAAATCTCATCAAGCAAGAGATTGATGGTTTCAAGAAACCCTGCTTGTTTGTACCCCCTAGCATTGCGCTTTAGCATAAGTATCTTCCATCTTTGTATATAGGTGTGCTTTAGTCATGCCCTGGCCCCCCCCCCCCCCACTCAGTGTTATTTAGGGTACGCATATGCTCGTTCCCTCTTTTTGAAAGCACCCCCTATCTGAGTACTGCCAACATTTCCGAACCCCCCCCCCCCTTTCTCGGGCTTTTTGCTGGCTTTTCCTGCCTTGGAGACCCCCCTAAATTCGGGAAAATGCTCAATGTACCCTCCTAAATTTGGAAAAATGCTCAATTTACCCCCCTAAATTCGGAATAATTTCTCAGGAGTCCAAAGAGATGAGAGAAAAAAAAAAAAAACACCCCCTTTTTAAAGAAATCTCTGGGTGAAAAGTCAAATAGCCCATTTTCTTACAATTCTCGGGCCAGACTTTGTCTCACGAAAAGTACCCCTTAACCGGACATTTTGGTAACACGCATGCGGTCATTCCGACCCCGGAGTGGGGGGGCCGGGAGTCATGCTAGAGACAGAAAATTGATAGTGGTATGCAATAACCCAAGGTATGAAGAGTGACATAATGTGCATGATACTGTAAATGATTGAGTCATTAACTTTGTGTTTATGCAAGAATTATAATTTGCATGATGTATATATATATTTTCTTTGTTTCTGTTGTATGACATGTATTTCTGTTCATGATAATAATAATAATAATAGTAACATTTATGTAGCGCTTAATACTAATGTTCCTAAGCGCTGTACCATTATAGACGTGTACTTCTCCTAATATTTTGCATAAAAATGTCTCATAACTCTAGCTCAGAGAGACCAAGGTTTACGACACGTGTTTATCAAATTTACGTGATCAATGAAGAGGTTCATCTGACTGGCATTGTAACTGTTTAAACAATTCCTTTTAAACAGTGAAAAAATATATATTTGGGGGGGTTAGCATTCAATGGTTCTAATGTTCATTCTGCAAGCTTTGTCATAAATGTAGATCAAGAATCTGCTAATACAGTATGACTATTAGTTAAAAGCATGTATAAGCACCAGATGTGAAACATCTGATCCAAGATCTGCATTCTATGTGGTCAATGTAAGAGCACATACATTTTTTGTTTTGGTCCAGTTTTTGAGGAAAAATGTAGTGGCGCTTCGGCAAGCCGGTGAATAAGCAGGGGGATGGAGAGGAGAAACACTAATTTTTTTTGTGGGTGGGGGAGGGGTCTGGGGGAGGTAAATATTTACGTTACTATTCTATTTTTTAAACGTTAAGGGGGTTCTGGGGGGTGGGGGCGGGCACGTCAAATCGGCCTGTGGATCCGCGCCTGGTTGCGATTGATATCAATGGCAAATAAGTTTGGGATTGATCGCACCTGTTTATAAGACGGGGCTCAGATGTAAAACATCCATAAACTATGGCCTCTGTGGTCAATGTCCCATCCCATTCTACCAGATCTAGTCCTGCATCAGCAAAAGCTCCATCTACAGTGTGTATACCAATTGTCTTACAATACTTGCAGAATATACTTCAAGCTGAAGTTTTCCCCAAAGCAGGTCATTTTTGTATAATCGCTGTGCAAAAGGAAAAACCTTTACAAAAAGTTATGAGGCTGACGTGGAAGCTAACACTGATCCATCTCTCTGTTTCTTTGCAGCCTCGAGCATGGTTACTACAAGGTGACTTGATGCCGTAAAGCTATGTGAGATACCAGGACAAAGCAAGGACACAGGGACTCTTTGTAACTTTGTAACTGGTAGTCACTAGGGAGGGAGAGAGAAATGGCTACAGTAGGATTATACATTGTCCCTTTCAGCAGTTTGCGGTTCCTGATCATTCATGAGATTGCAGGTGCAAAAGGGGGGTGAATTTTACTATGATGGGTCTTGGTGGGAGTTGGTTTGTCATTAAAGTTTCAGTCAATATTTCTCAGTTTACAGGTACCTCGAATTGATATTTTCCATAATAATGAAGGATTAATTTTCTTTCCTTTTTCTAAATGATCTCCTTGAATTATTACTTTTTAATATTCCATGTCATTGTTGAAAGATCAGATGAACGGATAAATAAGAGATCACTGTAGACAAGGTTCATGTATAAGTGGCCATCTTGAAAGTGCTTTATTCATCTCCTTCCGCCAATCGCGGCCTCATTACGCACATCAACGAACTATTGATGTTGTTCATATAGTACCACAACATCCCCCTTCTTTCAATGACAAGTTGATAGTGCTCTCATTAACCAGTTATATCTTCCCTGCTCAATAGGCACTGTACATGATGGAAATTATCCACTAAAACAGTAACACAATTTAGAAATTTCAACAAGAGGAAACATTCCAAACATATTCTTCTTTTCTTTTTTTTTGAGAAGCACAGTACTAAAAACTGTTCAACTAAAACTTACAAGTACCTTTCAACAAGAAAAACAAATTTTAGAATGGTAAAATAGTGTCCTCCACTATAACAGGCATATTTTTGTCGCTGAATCGACATACTTGTATAATGTAATTCAACTTTTTATAATTTACATAACTTTTGCTGGAATAAACTAAAGTGATTCCATATTGCTTTCTGGCAAACAGTTATAAACAACATTTTCCTGTGAAAAAACGTTTTTCATCCCATTTCAATTAGGACTTAGCAATACGACAAATCAGCGTAACAAAACTATAATACCTGGTCATTTGTGTGGAGAGAAGAAATATCATGCACGAGCACGACATACAATTGTTAAATTCGGTTCTATATACAGAAGAGATTTTCTGTTGAAAGATAGCCAATATTAAGCGTGGCAGTTATATAAAACATTTTGGTTATATACATGTATACTGATTAAGAAATTGAATCACCCGATGTCAAATATGAGGTTTTACTATCATCAATGTAATTCTACCGGGTATGCTAAATCATTAAACAAATAAAGTATAGTTGTTGTTTATCAATCTATTAATCGATGAAGTTTTTATTCTTGATAACGAGATGGGGGATTAACCTTGCGACCATATCGTGTGACATAGGCAAAAGAATCAGAACGAGGGATTGAACCATCGAAATCCTGTGTTCCTGCGGGTGTTGTGCAGTTGTCACCATCCTCTCTTGGAAGATGCTCTGTCCCTGGTGTGGGTGCTGTTGCCGTCTCTATTTGTATCGGCATCTCTCGCAGATGGGACCTGTTTCTCCTTAACACCCTGCCATTTGGTGTTGTCACTTCATATGATCTTGGTTCTGGGCAAACTCTTGAAACCTCAGCCGGCAGCCATGTATTGTCGTCTGGATGCAAAGTTCTGACTTTCTGGCCGACCTTCAGGAGGGACAGTACCCGACCGGCATGTCTGTCATGGTCGGTCTTCATCACATCCCGCCTTCGCTGGAGCTGGTCGTGGACATCGCTCATCTGTCTGTCATGATCATGGCGACCTGGAAGGGTTGTCTTCATTTGCCTCCCAAACATCATCTCGGCAGGAGATGGCAGGTCCGATTGAGGCGTTGCTCGAAGGTGGAGAAGTGCCTTTTGGACATCTTGTCCTGTCTGTTTGCACTTCTTAATCATCGACTTTATGGTGCGTACCATCCGCTCAGCTAGGCCATTGGAGCGCGGATATCTCGGCGATGAGGTGGTGTGCTTGATGTTCCATGACTCACACATGTCTTTGAAAGCTTTTCCAATGAACTGGGGTCCGTTATCAGATATAACTTCGGAGGGCACTCCCAGGAGGCTGAAGGTTTCTTTCATTACGGTAGCAACTGAAGCACTTGTGGTGCTGTGCATTTTCCTGATCACAGGGAACTTGGAATGATAGTCAGTAATGAGTAAGTATTCAGTTCCATCAAGAAAAAACAGGTCTGTGGCTACCTTTGTCCATGGCGTCATTGGAACTTCGTGCGGTTGGCGGTTGTTGCCGATCCTGGTTCTCCTGGCAAGCAGGGCAAGTCTTGACAAGGTTTTCAATATCCTTATTGATGCCTGGCCAGTATACCGTGTCCCTTGCTAGTCTACGAGTTCTCTCTATACCCATATGACTCGTGTGTAGCTGCTCCAGGATGTCTGATTGCAGCGTTGAAGGTATCAACACCTGTCTTCCTTTGAAGATAATGCCGTTGGCGACACCCAGTTCCTCTCGGTATGACCAGTGAATCCTTGAGCTGCTTGGAACCTGCTTAATCACGTCTGGCCATCCATCGTGAATAATTTTACTCAGCTGCCTCAAGTTTGGATCGCTTGCTGTCTCTCTCTGCAGCTGTGTCTGCTTCATAGGTGTGAAGCTTGCCAGATCATTGTCATGATTCTCTTCTAATTCCATGACTTCATCTACATGGAGCTCAACGATGACGTCTCCTCTCTTTCTGGGGTTTGGCAACCTACTGAGTGTGTCTGGTAATGTCATCTGACTTCCGGGCTTGTATAGGACATCACAATCATAGCCCTGTATTTTGACGAGAAGCCTCTGTAATCTTGGAGGCGCACTCCCCAGGGGCTTTCTACAGATCGTTTCGAGTGGTTTGTGGTCAGTGTAGACTGTGAACTGGTTACCAAACAGATATGAATGGAAACGTGTGATCCCAAAAACAAGTGCCAATGTCTCTCGCTCGATGTTTGAGTAGTTTGATTGTGCATCTGACAAACTCTTTGATGCGAATGCGACTGGTCTTTCATTCTGAAGGAGGCAGGCTCCAAGTCCTTTGAGCGATGCATCTACCTCTAGTACTGTTGGGACACTGGGGTTATAGTACCGTAGACACTTTCCTTCTGAAATTTCTGATTTCAATCGTTGAAAGCATTCCTCATGGTCCTCCTGCCAGGTAAAGGGAACATCTTTCCTCAGAAGATCACGCAGTATTGCTGACTTTTCAGCATAGTTTGAGATGTATGGTGATAAATAGGTCATCATCCCTAACACTCGCTGGAGATCGTCCTTGTTCTGTGGTGTAGGCATTTCTCTGACATCCTCCAACTTGCTAGGATCTGGTTGTATGCCTTTGTCTGTGTACAGTGAACCAAAGAAATTGATGCTTCTCGCCTTGATCACACACTTTGTACTGTTGAACACCAGACCTTCTTTTTGTGCAACTCCCATCAGTCTCCAGAGATTATCATCATGCTCCTGTTCAGTCTTGCCAAATACAGCTATGTCGTCAGCTATGCCTTCACAGCCTGGCGCCTGTGCAAGGATTGTGTCCATCCTTTGTTGAAAGATGTCTTGACTCACCGAAAGTCCAAATGGAAGTCTGCGAAAGCAATACCTTCCAAATGGTGATCTGAATGTAGTAAGCTCCTGCGATTCTTCGTCCAGGTGGACTGACCAATATCCTGCCTTTGCGTCCAATTTCGAGAAGTACTTGGCCTGTGAGAATGCAGGATTGAGCTCCTCTAGAGTTGGAATCTTGTGAGGGCATCTTTTCAGGTTTTGATTGAGCCTTTTGGGGTCAAGGCAGACTCGCAATGACCCATCCTTCTTCAAGGCTGTGGTGAGGGAACTGCACCAATCTGTGTGATGAGTAACTTTCCTAATGATGCCGTTACTTTCCATCTGATCCAGCTCTTTCTTGAGCTTGTCCCTCAGGTGGATGCTGCATTTTCGAGGCGCATCAATTGATGGAGTTGCATCCTTCTTCAAGTGCAACGTTGCCTTGCCACTGAAGTTCCCAATCTGGTCAAACTGGTCTGGGTAAGCCGCCTGTAGGTCTTTAGCTGACCTGATGGGAGGAAGATCATTTGGACTGTCCAGGCCCATCTGTTGTTCTACTGTGTGAATCGTAACAATCCCTAGCTTTCTGGAAGTAGGAAGTCCGACAATGACTGGTCCCTTTACGTCCGCAACATACCATGTTTGGTCTACGACCCAAGGCGACCCTTCATACATCATCGACATCATCAATGTGCCTAAGCAGCGTAAAGGCGTTTCTCCGTAGGCAGATAGTCGCGTAGTAGTGGGACGGATAACATCTTTCCATCGAGCCCTGTACATGTCCTTCAGCGTCCGCAGTGGCAGAACATTACCGCTGGCTCCTGTGTCAACCTTTGCATTGAGGCGATGATGACCCCTCAGGTCTGGACATATGATGTTGATACTCGCATATGCTTCGGTCTCCTCCGAGTCAATAGAGTTTAGCGATATATGTATCATGTGGAATTCACATTCCCCACTGTCCGGTTGGTTTGTGTCGTCCGGTCCAATTTCGTCAACCTTACGCTGGTTCCTGCTATGAAAGGATGTAGGCCTATACTGCCTGTTTCTGGGCTGTCTCTGCTGTGAGCTCCACCTGTCTTGTGATGGTGGACGTCTAGGAGGGATCTTCGGTTTGACCTGTTCTTTCGTCTTTCGACACATCTTCGCCCAGTGTCCTTTGACGCCACACGAATTGCACAGGTCCGCGAAGGCTGGACACCTCTTTGGAAGGTGTGAAAGACCACAGTTCCTGCATTTCTGCCTACTGTCGTGACTAACAGCATCAATGTTCCCACTTCCAATGGTGTGGAGCGTCTGCAGGCACTGTTTACCGACTTGAATGGCCTCATATTTGCGGCCTTCTTCAAGAAGCTTATCAATTGAGAACCCCTTTTCTTTGTCGAGTAGGTCTTTCTGAAATGACTCGAGTTGTGTAGACGAAATCACCAGCTCTATGAGTCTTTCACTCAATTCCCCCTCGGTGAATTTGCATTCCTTTGCCTTACTCCGACATCTATTGACGAACTCGTCGATCGTTTCTCCAGACATCTGCTTGTATCGCATTAATTCGAGACGATGAATCCTGAAGTTCACTTTGACATTCAGTTGGCCTTCGATTAGGGCCCATAGCTTGCCTGGGTCCTTCTGATCCTCTACACTGAGGCTAGAGGCGTTTATCCTGCGTAACCCTTCGTTCCCAAGAGCTATCTTTATTTTTGTTGCCTGTTTTGTAGTATCAGTTATCTCATTATCGAGAAGGCAAAGTTCCATTCGCTGTTGAAATAACGTGAATTCTTCAGCGAGACCACACTGAGGGTCCCACTTCATCTCTGGATAGCGAGCCATGGTCCTGGTTTCTACAATGGGGTCTTGGACTACACAGGTAATTACATGTAATACATGAATTGTGACTTAAATCGACATGTAGGCCTACATAGCAATTAGCATTTACACTATAGACTAGATCTATATGTACAACTTCAAAATGTAGGTTCAAATGTATCAAAATATATCAAGTCTAGATCCATAGACAATTAGACCCCCTTGTGTAATTGGTCTAGCAAAGACAACTGGTCCTGGACCCGCTTTAAGGGGATACCGCGGACCACTGTTTGGTCTATAGTACCAGTGGCAGTAGAGTCTACCACCACTAGATCTAGATCTAAGTTAGTATTTAGTAATAGTACATCAGCACTTCTACATACATGTAAGAGATATGTGTATCATTCACTTAATTAGGACAGGTCCACATGTAGAAATTGGACTTGTTAAGGTCTAAAGTAAACACATCTAGTCTAGACCAGGTCCAGTAATATAGAACAAGGTGAAAGTAGATTTTGATCAAATTACACCTTCTTAGTCATACTCATTCTCATACTCGGTCTAGTCTAGATCCATAAGTGGAGTCTAGACTAGAAAAAGGTGTCTAGACTATCTATCTAGGCTAGGTCTTGATCTAGACCCCTAGACTAGATCTAGACTCTAGTCCAGTTTTATACGACAAACAAAGCACATTAATTATCTATGGTTTAATTGTTTCAAACCGAGTCCAAACATTTATATGTCTGCTTAGATTATAGTCCATTTGATTGAGAGTCTAATCTAGTTTTCATTCCACAATCAGATCCGGCCAAGTCCAGCATAACCTGGATCTACTTGCACGGTCCGCAACACGACGCTCTGGGTCCGAGTGGCGGCTAGTTCCAAAACCATAATGCAGTGCAGGGCTGGAAGTCCGAGGTAGCGGCCTTAGAGCTGTACTGTTCCCGGTCCCGGTCGAGCCTCTAGGCTCTGGTCTTGTCGAGCCTCTAGGCTCTTCTCCTGACGAGCCTCTAGGCTCTGCTCCTGGCGAGCCTCTAGGCTCTGGTTCTGCCTCCGCATCAGTTCTGGTCCTGAATGTAGGCCTATAGGGCTTTAGTCTGACAGTCAATACACTAGTCTACTCGTAGTGTTTCCCGCGTAATATAGTGCGCAACCTTACGCCGACACAAAGTCATATTGGAGACGCGGCTGTGAGTTTACTCTGCTGGCTGTGCAGTGTGATTGTCGGCAGTTCAAAAACCGTCCCTTATCAATCTTTCATAAGTCATTCAAGATTATTGCTTGCCCTATGTGATCTGCAGTTCAATAGTAATAGATATGGCAATTCTTTTGACCGCTGCCACCATGTTGAAAGATCAGATGAACGGATAAATAAGAGATCACTGTAGACAAGGTTCATGTATAAGTGGCCATCTTGAAAGTGCTTTATTCATCTCCTTCCGCCAATCGCGGCCTCATTACGCACATCAACGAACTATTGATGTTGTTCATATAGTACCACAACAGTCATAGGCCCGAAATCAGAATTAATCCGGAAAAGCAGTCTAATGAATTCCCGTAACAGTTCTGATTTTGATTACTCTAAGTTTACATTTTCCATTCATTTTATTTGATAGGTGTGATTGATACAAGAGAATTAATTTGAAAATTTGTGTAGCAGCCAATCATTGTTTAAATATGTTTAAAATCTATTGATTAATGAGTAGTAGAGCTGTGTGGTGCAGGGAGCTGTTGAACGACAACTGACCATGCATTGTGCTGCAATAACTCACAATCCTGATTCCCTGTTTAGAAAAGCTCGACCTATCCAATATGATGTTGTTTCTACAGACTCTACCAGTCTGGAGTTTTCATTTCAATGGAGCTTATAAAATTGCTGAGTTTTGAGATATGTCAACTTCTCTGAAAATCTGAAAATCAATCAAGGACATTTACTTACGTTTATTGTTGTAACTTGTTGTATAAAAATGTGCAATTTTTATAATATAAAAGAATATATAAACTTATATGCCAAAAATTTGAATTGCATTTATTGATGGTGCTTCATTGAATGCTGGGAAAGTGATTGTTGTATATGATTTCAAAAGGAGAAATAACAGGAGTAGACTAAGAATCACAAACGAATTAAGGAAATGTTATGAAATACAACTAATCATTTGAGGAAGAATGAGGTGAACTGCACTAGTTTGGCCAGGGGGATTAGACCTCCCTGCAAGGTCACTGACGGGTGGTTATCTCATCAAAGCAGCTCTCAATTACCATAAGAAAAAGAGGATCATGGGGGATCAACAGGCACCAATTAGGCATTGTTTGCTATATAGAGGGCGCAAGTAGCTATAAGTAGTGCAGTGGGGATTTAAATGAGATTGATGGAGATGGAGATGGTTATGTTGCTGGTGAACAAGAAATGATGATGATATTGTTTGTGATGTTGATGATATAACTCACTTGTAACTCACTTGATCCAGGATTATTCAGTTTTTATACTGTTGTTCCTATCCATGGTTTCCCTTGGTTGGGGTTGTCATATTTATCTGGGACATCTTTCCACCATTTCTCAATATAGTTGATGTTGATGATGATTGCTATAGTTGATGACAGTTTTGTTTATGATGATATAGTCTTTGATGATTATGATGGTGATATAGTTGATGATAATATAGTTGATGTTGAAGATGACGATACAGATGTAGTTGGTGATGATTATGATGATGACTGTAATGATGGTAATATAGTTGATGTTAAAGATGATGATGATGATGATAATGGTTGTAAGAGATAACATAAAAATAAAATTCTCACTTCATCTATATATCTCTCACAGTCCTTGGCACTGGTCAGTTGAAATTATGTTTCATTGTACATCAACTATGTTCGGCCATTCAAATTAGCAAAATATGTAATTTAAAGAAAAAGAAGGGAATTTTCTCATTTAATTGCCCTTTGTAAAATGTTTCAACATCTTCTGTAGATAACAATGATGTTGTTATTAAAGATGTTAAACTTTTGAGCCCTTGCAAACGAAAGAAGGGTGAAAGTCAAGTTTTGTATTGTATGGTGGTTGCAGAAAGGACTATTATAAAATGACAGAAATACAAATCATCTTTCTACTTTGCCATCGCTAAAGTTATCACACGCGACACTTTTTTTTTTACTGGCTTTGATGTATTCTGAGTCAAACAAATACAAGGAAAAACGCACATTACATTGTGTTAAAATTTCATGTCAATTTACTTTATGTTACTCTTTCATGTTTCATTGTGCAACTTGTCTTGCGCTACCTTTAATAGCTTTTACTAATTTATAAACAGTCACCGCCATTTGAATCTAATTTGTATTTGTATTTCACGTTCAAGAAAACTGATATTTCGGTTTTTAAAGATTGCTAAATCTTCTCTTTTCGTCAATGACTGTTCGATGTATTCTGCAAATGAAATCACAGGAGCATCGTATACGCATTTAGCATTTAACCAACCCAAGCAATCAATGCAATACTGTTGTTATTTTTCTATCTAGTCAACACGTTTACTTCAGTAATAGCATTTCTATGTTTGGTTCTATAGTTGATAATGTGTGAAAGGATTTGCTTTATGTCTCTCGTAGATTCATATATTGCGATTGAGTTTAAATAGACTGTTAATTAGGTACTGAATGGTTTGAAGAATATTTCATTAGATTCTAAACTTGAGGAAGAGAAGTATAACTTCATTTTCTTCTAGAATTGTATCGTACATTTCAGGAAAGGAATGTTTCTATTAGACAGATGAGTAATTAACCTAAAATATAAATGTCTCTAATTGCTTTGGAGCGTCAAAGAAGTCATCATATTTATCCTCTCTCTTAAGAGATTTGAGATAATCGGTGTTCTCATCAACACTCTCATCGCTACCATGGTATGTACTGATTCTATCGAGGTCCTCTTCAATAGGCGATGTCTGTAAAGAGAACAAATATGACGAGTCATCACTTATCATCTGGGGCAGCGTTTCATGAAACCGTCATAAGTACAAGTTCACCGACATCCCATTGAAACGTGTGTTAAACTACACGCCTTTCAATGAGATATCGGTGAACTTGTACTTATGACGGTTTATTTCGTGAAACGCTGCCCTGGAAGCAGTGAGACGAACGTGAAAACATGATTTTACTACGAACCTGAAGATATGATTTTACTAGAGTAGTCGATTACTTCAAATTTAGATCTCTTTCGGATAGTTTTATGAACTTGTCAAACATTGTGCGTTTTTCTGTTCAGCAATATCTTCTTATTTCGACATGATACATGATTTCCATTTGTTTTTAGTTATCACTTTTCATTATTGGAGATTTCATGCAAATTTACAGCTAAGTGGCGCCTATCTCCAAGAGCGTACAAGAAATTTGCTCAGATATAATGGTTTCTTCTTTCTTTAGATGTACAGTTCTTAAAGAGATCAAGTAAATGTTGAAGTACGTAAAGTAATGATTTATCGAAGCATCGGCTTTGTAATCAATATCTTATTGAATCATCATTCTTTTGTCGATTTGCAGGTTCAGTTGGCGATAGATTGTAAAATCAAGCGTCCTTCTCTAACCTGACACATATAGTTTGTGCGAGATAATGTGAAATTCTAAATTGGAAGACAGAAAATCAGGTTTAAATAGAGAACCGTCGGCTTAAAGTCCTCACCAAAGGACTTGGTAATAAGGATTAATGCTCGAAACCAAGATCTCGCGTTTACGAGACCACTACTCTATCTCGCGCCTCCTATACTCATCATGATAATCACATGAAAGTAGGAGCCTTTTTTACTTGAAGTGTATCATTACAGGTTTATCTCTAGAATAAAGTTGCCTGTATTGCAGGAGTAACATCCAAAACGTACCTCACTTGGCAACCCAAACTGACTGAACTCCTTGGACTTTCTGGCAAGTACTGTGCGTCCGTTCGTGATATCCTGACGTTGGAGTCGCTCATCCTGTTGCTCTTGACGAATAGCCTCTGTCCTTTCTTCCTTTTCCGCTTCCGTCTTTTTGACAATGGTTGTCGTATCAATGTCAAGGGCTGCAGCGATGCATTCATGCACCGCCTCCTTGATCTTTTGAGATTTCTCTTGCCTCTTCTGTTGACGAGTTTCCTGCAGATTCTTCAAAAAACACGATCGAAAGACTTTCAAAAGATCAACTTATATATGGTAATTTCATTATCTTGTTGTGCATCATCTTTTGAGCAGTGCGAGCATTATTGGTGATTTTAAGTTCAGTGTCGTAAGCTGGTGTTGGTGTAGTGAAAACACCAACACCAGCCACATCCCCGAACTTGTAATCACCCACTGACATAAAACATACTAGAAAGTACCAAATATTATTTTTCTATAGGCATTACAGAATGGTACTTATATTATGTTCTGGAAGCATAATTATGAACGGACTGGACCTCACCCATTCTCTGTTTTTTTTTTTTTTTTTTTTTTTTTTGAAGTAAATTTCTTCTGTTAAATGTTGTTGTAGGCATGTCGATCCATCGTAGCTGACTTGTACATTTTGTATGTTGTCACGGAAAATCAAGTAGCCGGGTTGCCTACCTGCCGTTTGAGTGTGGCTTTCTCTTGCTTCGACTTGATCTTTGCGGATATCTCCTCCATTCTTTGTCGTTTCTCGCTGTCCGTCTCCCTCTCCAGGCTTTCAAGGCGGCGGGGTGGCTTGGGAACACGCTGCCCTTTGGCTGTCTTGGGACGAACCGTGGTCATACGGACCTCGAAGGATACACCACCTGGTTTGATATTTTCTAGAATCACAGAGGGCTTGGAGGCATCACTTACCAGACCGGTAGAACTCAATTCCTGGAGAATCTCCGCGTTGGTTCTTTGCTCCTTCGTGGTATTACATTCGTTAGGCTTTGGCAATGCTGAGGTGGGTATCGTCACTATGGCATCGTTTGGATCTTTGATGTGGAAAAAAGGTTTTAAAAAAAACAATAATATTTAGGGCTTTCCGCAACTAGGCTCCGTTGCACAAAGCTCACCATTGATGGTAACTTTGCCATCAATGGCAACTACCCTGGAAACCTTGATTTTGATTGGCTGTTGAGCCCTGTTACCATGGTAGTTGCCCTTGATGGCAAAGTTACCATCACTGGTAAGATTTATGCGACGGGAATCAGTCGACTAACATACACCAACAACTGTAGCTACGCATTAAGCAAATAATAAACAAACAAGGGGTGGACTTGTATGGGTTGAAATTTGTATCCTATCCCATGCGATCCTTGAACCCAATAATTTATGAAAGAAGAAGCTGTCAACAAGTTAGAAATATTTGTTTTCCTTTTGTTTGAATTTGGGCAATTTTGGTCCGACTACCCAACCCCTCCCTCTCCCCCACTCACACACAGTCATGAACATTAAAAATGATCTGCCCTACGTGTTTCACTCACTTGTCGTTGGTTCTTCTGGTAAGGTAAAGACCACGTCTTCGAACTCGGACCGATGATGAGGATACTTGGGTTTTGTTTGTGGAGCTGAAGGAAGTTTCTGGTGATCTGAGTCGGTCAGCTCGCCGTACATCGAGACCACGTTTACTTTTACCTCAGAGTGAACAACTTTAACACCACCATGTTCCGTCTGGGAGGAAAAAAGAGTTTTGAATTAGTAATGTTCATACCACTTCTTTGAATTCAGTTAAGTGATGACGACTTTAATGATGATGATGATGATTATGATGGTGATGATGATTAATATGGTGACGATGGTGATGATGATGTTAATGGTTGGATTTCTTGGGGGAGATGAAAGAAGTTTCTGGTGATCTGAGTCGGACAGCTCGCCGTTCATCGATACCACTTTTACGTTTTCCTCAGAGTGAACAACTTTAACATCACCGTGTTCCGTCTGGGAGAGAAAAGAGTTTTGAATTAGTAATGTTCATACCACTTCTTTGAATTCAAACTGATCATGATGGTGATGGTGATGAAGATGATGATGGTTGAGTTTCTTGGGGGAGATAAGGGAAGTGTCTGGTGATCTGAGTCGGATAACTCGCCACAAATTGACACTAATAATTTATCCTGGGACTGAAAAACTTTTACACCACCACGTTTCGTCTATGAATAAAATAATAAATTCAAGAATTCGCCAACTTCAATTTATGATATCATTCACTGTCATAACAGTTTTGAATCGGTATTGTTTCAAGAATTGTAAACTGAATAAAAAATAGTAAGCAATCTATGACATGTACTGAGAATTAATTAATTAATTATCCGTACCTAACTGACAATAGTTTTCAAGATATTCAAATATCTTTTATGAGAATAATATAATATTTCATAACTTTTTTGTTTTTTTCTTATTTGAATTGTTTAAAAGGGCATTTGAGACCCCTTCCTTTTTTAATTCTTAGTTCAAAATATGAACAATAATGACGTGGTTCACAGGCAACGGTTAGTTGTCACTCTCGATACTTAATCTAATTTCAGTCTATCATAAACAAGCTATCAATGTGTTTATAAATACTGTTTCTCTAATACAGAGTGTAATTATCTAACTATTTGTATTCTTACGCAGGCAAGTTGTGAGAAAAAGTTGGTGACTTTGTTCCAAGAAACTTTTCCTAATTTGGCCTGCTTCTCATCGGACTGTGGCTGTGGTGATGCAGACTGGTTGCTGTTGCTATGGTAACCTGAAGGCGTCACTTTATTTTTCTTACGAGTCATAATCCTTTTTACGTTTCCGTATGGACGAAGTCGTTTCTAGTAATGGCATTACATTTTATCCTCCTTTATCGAGTGTTATGCGAGGATATTAAGTAAATGTTTTGTGTTCGCTATATCACTACGCTGTCTCCATGTCGTCACTACTCGTTGCTAATTTTTATTTGTGACGTCATTTCCATGCGCTTTACAAGGCGCGTAGTCTGTGCGCATCAACCTGAATAATAATTGTGACGTCTTTTTCCGGTTTCTAAAGTTGTGAGTGGCGAGTTATGAGAAGCGTGCAACCAAAACTTCTTAAACTTCTTGAAAGTAGGTCATTTTGTCATTAATATAAGTGAGGTATATGAAATAAGATATAACACAATGACCACCTCACTCCCCACGAGGTGACGGGTGTCTGAATATTTGTCATCTTTTCAAAATGCTCTCCTTAACCGGCCTCGTTATCTCTGTTTTGGAGGTTCTTCTCATCTCCATTTTTCTTCTACCACTTCTACTTCTATCTGTATTACAGCACTTATGGATGAAAGCAATATTGGGAGGCAGGATGCGCTCATCATGAATCTGGGAAAGGAAAAAGAAATGATGAACCTGAAAAATAAAATTAGTAAATATGCTCATCGAGTGTGTGCCTTAGAAAACAAGATGGATGCATGAGAGTTGTACTCTCGCCGTAACTGCCTGTAAGAGTCTTTGGTTGTCCAGAAAAAAGGGGGAAAACAACGATAAGATTGTACTTGACCTAACAAAAGCGATTGAAGTTGATCTCATGTTAGAAGACATCGAAAGGAGTCATCGTATTGGTCAAGAGAAAGATGATGGACTCCGAGTCATCATCGTGAATTTCAAATTACTGTCCGAGGGAAAACTACTGAAAGGAAACAAAAAAAGCAATCGTAGAAGAACAAAAATCAAAAACTGCTGCAAGACACCAAGGAGTCGCAAATTGTTTTAACAGCTTGGAGCTCGGACGGTCGCATCAATGCATTGATGAAACGACCGAAACATGAAACAAAACTGATAAGAAACTCATTTCTGTTATAAAATAAACCCACTCGTATTACTTCACAAACTGCTACTTTGATAGACAATATTTATTAATGAAAATAGAATGGATTTTAATTGCGGTAGGTTTTCTAATGACATTACTAATCATTTACCAATATTTCTGCTTTGTAAAATTGAAATAATGAATACATGTATAAAGTCCAACAAATCATAAAATATTTGTAAATCAACTGAAAATAGTGTGCATTCATTACAATATGATTTATATAATACTGATTTGTCTTCATTATATATTTTATCAATTTTAGAGCACATTTGTTCAGTAATATAAGGTTGCATATGCCACTTTTCCGAATAAAACAATGTTTATGTAATAAAAATATTGCATTAGTTGCTAATAAAATCGGAAGGATAAAGATTAGAATTCGTAAGCTTTGTTTTTCTGTCACACTAATGAGTAATATTAGGAAGAAAAATATATTATACAAAAAGTTTTTACATGATACAACCGCTTCTTTTGAATTACGATATAAGCAATATAGCAATATAGATTTAGATTTAATTCACATTTCATTAACTGATGCTCAGATATTTTAGATTCAGTGCCTGAAACAGGTGCAGGTAATAATTGTAATGAAATATTGACTAATTCTTTTTCTGATTCATTATTCTTTCACCCTATTTTATCGAAATTGAAGTTATATCGGTCTGTAAGTCATTTACATAAAATGGATTTGACACTATAAATAAAATTCTCTTTGATAAAGTTATTAACAGATTGTTAAACCAATAACTTTCATTTTTAATTTATCATTAATAAATGGAAGTATCCCATGTACACTTAAACATTCAAAAATTGTTCCTTCCCATTTATTGAAAAAATATCGATCAATATCCATTTTGCCATGTCTTTGTACATTATTAGAAAAATGTGTGTATAATCACCCGTATTCATTTCTTACACATTTTTTTTAAAAACTAATTGTCAATATGGTCTAAGATGTTATCATTCTACAGTATATGCATTTATATTTACAGAATAACATTGCTTCAGCTATTTCATGCAATGATATTAGATTTGAAATTTTCATGGATCTTTCTAAAGCTTTTCATCTTTAGTCAACCATCATACATTATTATCTAAACTGTGTTATTATGGTATTCAGGGTCTTTCCCTGATGTGGTTTAAAGGTTATTTAAGAAATTGTTATCAGTATACTGCCTGTCATAACAATTAATTTGAATATAGTTTGATTAAATATAGTGTCCCACAAGGAACAATATCGGGACCTTGTTTGTTATTTTTACATTAATCATCATCAGTAAATAATTCGTTATGTAAATTTAAATATACAATGTATGCTGATGATACCGCATCATTCTCTGATTCAGATATAGAAAGCATATAATGTTAATACAGAATTAGATAAAATACCAGAATATATATTATTATAGTAAATAAGTTAGTGTTGAACTTGAATAAGACTCACTTTATTTCTTTTCATATTAGAGTGCATAACATTGTAGAAAAACGTAAAAATATGAAGCTGAAAATTAACTCTACAATTATGAATAGAACTGAAACAGTTACATTTCTTGGTGTAGTCATAGAGGAAAACTTACGCTGGGATTGTCATGTTGAAAATATCATTAAAAAGGTATCAAGGTGTGTAGGTATTATGCATAAAATTAAATATTATCTTCCTTTATCAGCATAATATTTGTATATATAATTCGCTCTTATTGTCCAATTTAGTGTATTGTATTGTATTGCAGTCCGGGAGGATTGTAATAAATCAAAAATAGATGTTCTTTTTAGATTACAAAAGAAGGCATTAAGAGGATAATGTACTGACAGTCATTGTTTCGCCCATTCAGCCTCTTTATATAAGAAACTATAAACCCTGAATACGTATCATTTATATATTAAGTTTTATTTAGTATTTATCGGATTCTTGTATTTTAAGACACTATACTGCCAACAAATATGTACAATATGTTTTGTTTGAATAATTATGTACATGTTTATAATACTCGTAAAAGTAATTTGTTTCATTTATGGTTAGTCAAATCTAACTTTTGCAGAGATCAGTACATCATAGATTACCAGTTATATGGGATACTTTCCCCAATGATTTTCGTACGTGCCCAACTACAATTTAATTTAAAAGAAAACGTAAATACTTCAATATGAATGATTTATATCAGTTGTAATTCTTTTGATTATTTTATCTATATATTTCTGATATAATTTACTTGTTTTATGTCTTTTCTTTTCTGTTGTGTTTGTTATATGTTTAAAGTAAAACTGTCAATATTTCTGCAAACTACTAACATTTTTCTTTGAGGTAATTTATACCAAAAGGCCTCTCAGGCTTTATTCTATTCATTTTCCAATATCATTTGCAGGTGATTCAAAACTTCGATGTAATTTTTATTTGTGCATTTGCATCGAAATTGTTAATGCTTAAATATTTTTTTTGCTTTTTATATGAGAATGAAATAAAAAGTAACACAACAGTTATATTTTTAAAAAACACCTAGAAGTGGTATGACTGCTTCCTAAAGATTCTCTTCTCCATCGTCTACTCTGCTCTCTCCGTCGTTCCTTTTCTCATCCACACGTATGGCTGTAAAATCATAGTCCCTGTTTGCCTTGTATCGCACATAGAGACGGAAAGCAGTGATGAAACACACGGCATAGATTATCATAAATACCGCGTACATGCTCGGAAACTTTATCATGGCCCCTTCCATCACGTGATCATCTCGAAAGGTCAACTTGACGAGCGCGAGGGCGAGCGCGACGTTTTGGCAGCCGGTCTCGAAGGCGATGGTACGGCAGTGTTCGGGAATCCGTCGACTGACGAAGGCGATGGCGTACCCGACGAGGAAGCCGATTGGCGGAACGAGAGCGGCGCTGAGCCAGAGTTCCCATGTGGCAATGAAGAGTGTGGGGACGGCGATGTAGTCTAGGACTACGCTTACGATGAGAAGAATGATACCGATGATGGTGCCAGCCTGAAATTAGATTAAAAGAATATGTAAAGGAAAAATTAAATACTAGAGTAAAATAAACGTAATCAACAAAGTACAATAATTGTTATCTAAAGTAGATCATTTTAATAAACATGTACATGTATATCTTTCCTCATACAAATTCGTCATCAGTCCGCCCACTCAAATGAAGAAAAAAAAAACGAATATTTGTCATTAAAAAAACTTTAAAATGGAAGAAGGCATATATTCAAATTTTGAGTACGCATCTTGTACACAAAAATATTTATTTATGTTAAGCTAGGGGTACAAATGGAATCTTAAATGTCTTATATTATAGATTAAACTGCTGACTGTGGGCATGAAGTAATACATTCTCCTAGACATAGTTGGACTGCAGCATCGGCCATGAAATTTTGAAATGGTCGGAAATAAGTTGCAAATTAATCTACATGAAATTTTGACATAGTTTAGCAAGATTTTTTTTTTACCATCGAAATTGGTTTGGTCCACCTCTCCTTCTTCCATCTGATCAACATGCCGATGAGGACCGGGATTACAATGGCTACCAATCCGATGATGATGTTGATGAAGGGAATGACTGCTTTCTTATCCGTCCAGCGGCGACTGTAGATAAGGAGATTGAGCGGCATCATCCCAATGGCTACTACCGTTGACACAGCTGTCATACAAATGCTGAAATGAAGAGCATAATAATTAAAAAAATATTTTAAAAAGGAAACGTTGAAATTAGCTCATGGAGATCGGCGAAAGAAAACTACAATTTGAGGGCAGCTGTTGTAATTGTGTGGAAGGCTTTTGACTCTAACACAATGGTAATATTAAATTACTGGTATTATATGTAGAGAACAACTAAGAAGGGAACGTCTAAATCAGCTCACGAAGATCGGCAAAGGAAAATTGCACTTTGAGCGCTGTTTTGATTGTGGAAAAGGCTTTTGACTCTAAAACGAGGGGGTCTGGGTTCGAATCCTGTTTGGTGTTTACAACCTTGGACAAGGTATTTTACCCATGCCTGTCCCTCTCGACCCAGGTGTAGGGTACCTCACTATGAACATGACGGACAAAGAAAGAGGACAAAATATACAGTTCCTCATTCTACCCTCAACCATTGCTGTGGTAGACAAAGGAACATCCCTTCACTGCTTGTGTGTAAAAATTTGTAGAACAGGTGTCACACGCATATTCACCTGTTCTAATTATTTTACATAATAGCAGTGAAGGGATGTTCCTTTGTCAACCACAGCAATTGTTGAAGGTAGAATGAAGAACTGTATATTTTGTCCTCTTTCTTTGTCCGTCATGTTCATAGTGCCTGTAAATGTTGGGGACAATAACAATAGCAGGATCCGCAGGAAGAGAATGGTTAATTCTGATGAGGCTATACCCTTGGTACATTAAAAAAAAATGCTCATGAAAATTCATTATCTCTGAATTTCTCCTCTTACATTCCAGATATAATACTAAACGCTTCATTGCAATTTACGCACCAGAAAATTTCTATGATTACAAAGTGGAAAAGCATAATTCCAAATGTTGTGGTTCTGTCCAATTAATTATTGCACCATTTTCCTGGAAATGATTGATGCCTCATCTGCACATGAGGCATCAATTCCCTGCGCCAATCAAGGAAATTGAGGCAGATAAATCCATAGGAAAGGCACCAGACGCAACCTTATTTTAGGAATAAGGACGTGAGGGGCGTTGCACAAAACTTGTTCCAAATGACATGCATACAGGTTTAGAACAATTTATTTTCGACTTATTTCTATTCATCCATTTACTCACTTTAGTAAGTTCGGCATTGAAAGTTGTTTCAACAACTTTTTGATCTTTATTAGAGAAATATAAAGCAGTATCATCTGCACACAAATGAAATGCACATTTGTCAATTACAGAAGCTAAGTCATTAATGAATAATACAAACAGAATTGGCCAATAAAACTCCCCTTGGGGTACCCCGTTATTAATAGAATATTCATCCAAAAATGTATTATTAAAAAAAGTTGCGATTTTTCTTTTCGACAGATAACTTGAAAACCAGTCCAAAGATCTACCAACTATACCAAGCCGAGCCAGTTTAGATAAAAGTAGCTCGTGATTGACCATGTCAAAGGCTTTATTTATTATGTAAATCGATGAATACCGCCCCGATGTAATGTAATAATCCATGGCTTGGAGCCAGTCGTTAGTTACTTTCAACAATGCCGTTATCTCTAAATCCTGATTATTCTGGTAACTTGAATGAACTTAAGTAGCTGAATTAGGACGATCCTTTCGAGGATTTCAGAAATACAAGTATATAAGAAAAGAAAGTGGTCTATATCAGGATTTGATTTGTCCCCTTTTTATGTAGAGGGATTATCTTAGCTACCTTCCATGATGTTGGCACTTTCAGGACTTCTAATGCTACTATCCAGTCTAGTTTCATTGAGTGCAAAAATGTTACTTTGGTTTTTCATAACAAGTAAATTGGCAATGATAAGATGAACAAATTTCAAACCCATAATATATAATTCTGAATATTTCATGAAGCTAATATGATAATTTTTCTGGGTGACCTCTGATTTATTTTCATGAGAATTTGATACAATTGCAATAGATTCAGGTACATTTAGTACATTCATCATAAAATGGCAATACTTTCATGATACATTTCGGGCATCGCCATTACAAAAATAATTCAGACATGTCATTATATTTGCGCAGGAGGTATGAATCCAATCATCACAAGCAGTACAAAGAAGTGCTCTATGGTTGACTTTAACATGATTATTGCATAATACACATACACAAATTGAGGTTCATCACAAACAGAAAACAGAAAATATAAAATCAAATATGAAACCAAGTGACAAAAAAATAAATATGTAAATAGTAAAACAAAAACAACAAGAAAACAGGTGGAGACAAACCGAATGTTAAGTCAGTGTCGACGAAACACCGGCATAAAAACCCCACGAGTACTTATAGCACAATGGTTTGACTCCTCCTGTGCAGCCGTAATCATCTGTCTTGTTTACTGTGTCATTAAGACTTTTGAATTTAACGAATTAAATGACGCAGAAGATTGAGCCTCGTGCGCTACTAAATAGCAGTTGTAATCACTGCATCATTTTAACTTAAAGGAAATTATTAGCGCATGCACCAATAATTCGACGCAATGTTTGCACCATTCATTTTGCATTCACTTCGTTCACAAGGTCACCCTCACATGGTGCGTCAAACACTGCGTCAGTCATTGACGTTACTAGCAAAATGACGCTTGATATGCAACGCCAACGGCCAAATTGTGCGTACACATTGCATTCATCCCTCGCGTGCATCATTCATTTTGATCGATGTTTACCGAATCATGAATTCATTTTAGTTTGAATGTATCAATTTGACGCAGGGTATTGACGCCCCTTGTGCAACGGGCATTAAGAAACTCAAACGCGACATTACCTGAGGCATACATCGCCATTAGTCCAGTAAGTAAAGACACTGGATACGTTTCCCCCCGGTGAGCAGGTAACGATGAGCACACTGAGAGCGTAGGGTGCAGGAAGGGAGAAGGCCAACGCCAAACAGAACCCTATCAGAGGCAAGAGGACGAACTGACATAGCATCCCAATCAGAGCACTCAGGGGACGTCGGATCTGGTATCAGTGAAGACATAGTCGAATATTTAGAACATAATTATAATCCCCATGGTTAGAATCATGATGTTGAAATGATTATTTGTATGTGGTATTTAACAAATGGCTGAGCGCAAAGGTGTTCATCAGTAGACCTACACCATTTTATAAAACATATGATTAGAGACTATTGAAGTTTGACTACATTATTCCAATGAACGAAAATGTGAGATCATGTAAGAGGAAACAAAGATGTTGCCTTATGGATGTAGTGACGGAAGCAAACAAAATGTACGTATAGGCCTATGAAAAAGAAAATTGCCAATGGGAAAAGATTTGATCAGCACCCCTATGATTTTAACGAATAGATGATTTGAAACTCACGATCAGCAAATCGTTTTTATTTATAATAATATATACATAACTTTTATTAACACTAACGATAATGTATATTCGAAGGAGTTCCCACTTAAGTAGTCGAAAGATGAGATTTCAAGATCAATACCATAGAGCAAAACGTTCTATTTCATTCGTTTAGCATTAGGTCGCAGGGTCGACACTTCAACGACCGAGACATAAAAAAACGGAGACCAATCAAGGTTTCGATTCATCACTGTATTAAGTTCATACACGGCAGCAATGATAGGCTAATCGTTACTTTCAAATTGAATATTCCATGGATCGTCAAAGACAAAATATGAAATTTAATAGGGTTTCATTTGCCGCTAAATATATTTTCCGAAAATATGTATCTAAGACAAATAACCAAACAAAATATTAGCTTTTCATAGTTGCCGACAAGTAAAACAAAATAATTTAGGACAGCTATTTGTAGCTGGGGTCTGGGGTGTCATAAAACCACACCCATTCTGGCAATCATTTGCATCTATGAGAGCACTTATTGGTAAAGGCTTTAAGCTCATATGCTAGAGGTCTCAAGTTCGATCCTCGCTTGGTGCTTACACCCTTGGGCAAGTTGTTTACCAGCATCTGTTCCACTCCACCCAGATGTAGTGGGGTACCTAGTAAATAATTACAGGGCCCGCGAGAAGAGCAGTATTAATATCAATTGAATTGTTTTTTTTAAATTATCTATGGTCAGTTTCAACTTACGCCTTTCTTCAAATCATCTACAGTGATTGAGCAACCCATAGCGATCATGATGGTAAGAAGGGAAAATAAAATGATGACCTGGCGAACCAGTCGAATCAAGTTGACCCGAGGCGACAATCCCTCTTCGGTAGAAGTTGTCTCGTTCCATGCCAGGTCAGGGAGCAGGTCAGAGGTCACCTCGAATGTAATCCCTGGCGTTGTCATGGTGATGATCTGTACAAGATTGGGAAAACGAAATCAACTGATGCAACCACCAACCCAAACACTAAGTGGAGTTGAAATCCACTCTTTCATGTGAGGGATTACTTTATTTGGAGTGGAATCCATTCCAAATTAAAGTGGAATCCACTCAAAGTAGTGAATTGAGGTTGTGAGAGTGGATCCCACTATTTCGAGCGTTGATTTCCACTCCAAAATAATAATAAATAATAATAATAATAATAGTGGGTTCTTGTATAGCGCTCATGTCTGTCATACGTGACACTCCTGGCGCTCCCAATTATTACCCTGGCTTTAGCACGGCTGCCATACGGCGCTCTAGCATTTCAAGGAATTAATTTCTGCCAGGTACCCATTTACATCACCTGGGTTGAGTGTGGCAAATGTAGATCAATGTCTTGCCAAAAGACATTAGTGCCGCGTCGGGACTCGAACCGCGGACCTTGTGATCGACAGTCCGGTGACATTATGAAGTGATCTCTAACATAACTACCGATTGAGTAGCCACTCCTATACAGGTGTATATAAAGAGCAGAGAGTAGAGAGCATTGGTGAGAGTGAGATTATTAGAATAGGCATTTTGAACTCGGGATTCTTGTTCTATAACGGACTGTTCTTCAAACACACTTATAATTATGTCACTTATACCGCCATATATCCATGTTTTTAGCGTACCTCACCAAGTTTTTCATTTGACTATACAAAAAGTTACCTGAAGCTTGCCCGACTTGGGAACCAATATTCTCTGCAAACAGATCCAATCCATGGATATGCTTTCATAGTTGCATTGCATCAAAGGCCTAGTACGGGTACACTCGCGCCAGTAGGCAATAACCCGAATATAATGAACTTACCATAATCTAAATTTTAAAACGAACAAAACAGACAAGAAATGCACTTTGTTACTGTGAAATTAAATGCAATTTTGTCATCAAACTTTACTATATAAGATATAACAACTACAAGCAGGCTACCTCAAGAGAAAAGAGAATGGTAGGCCTATGGAGACTTACCCAAATATATCCGCTCTTGGAACAAATCTGCTCGAAAGTAGTTAATTTGCAGAACTCTATATTACATCATTGTAAGACACTAAAATCTAGGTGAGCTAGTTTTACGTTTACTTTGGAATCTCCTTTGTTAAAACGTGATTGTGTATGGTTACTGAAGTATGGTCACCCAGCACATAACTTTGAAAAGAGCTTGCCTCTTTGAACAAAATATGGAATACGAAAGAATTCGATTTCACATATATTATTATGGGACATGTACACCGTTTTGCTTAGGCGATATACATGATTGTATCAGACCTAAAGCTCGCAGAAACTGCAAGGTGACACTGTGTGAAGCAGGGATCCCACTTAGCCGAGTTGGAGCCTCGAGTTGTGGCGAGCTGGCGCGATCTTATGGCAAGCAGTTATATCATTAAAACATATTCGTGCAAATCTAAAAGTCCCTAATTATAGTTTTAAAACTTCCAACACTCTTTGTTCCGATCCCATGTGAACCTCGTCGTATTTATTTGGTCATTGTTTAAGACTTCGACGTTTTGCTGACTTAAAGTTTGAAACTATACAACGATGCCGTGCGAACCTTGCTATTTATCATAACGTCTGACGGGAGCGAGATCGGGTTTTTAAACTCAATGGCAGTTCCAGTGGTGTCACCTCAGAGTTGTTTTCTGTTCTTGTTTTTTGTTGTTATAAGAATATTGTTCACCTTCCTTTCTTTTCGGAGGTAGTCAACATTTTCAGACACTGTTAGACGCCCCCCCCCCCCCACCCCACTCCTAACTCTTAATAGACAATTTTCAGATGTGTTGATATTCAGGGGGGATCGGAATAATAAAAATAAAAATAAAGAAATCACCATTTCTCATCCCCAGCTTCCCCTTTCAGGAATCTTGGAGGGATCCGGGTGTGAGGAATAGGGAACTAAACATAACGTTTGAAAGGTAAACCCGAAACGAATGATCATTTCATTTATGGCCGAGGAAAACTAACACAAAATAGGCCTATATATTCATAATACTATTAACATCACTATCATTTTGCACTGTCATCAAAAATGTAAATCATTGCAACAACGCGATACCATCAATGTCAACACAACAAAACTCTGCAAGAAGCACATTCCTAATTCGGACTCTGCCACCCATTTTACTTATAATATGGTATCTGCCTTAACATGTGACAGTAATCTGTCGGCGGGAATTCATGTTGCATGCTGTTATACACTAGCCTAGTTGTTGCTATATGAGGCATTCTCTCATTTAACTCTTCAGTTGTCATAGCTATACTTATGTGTATATGAATGTATCTATCACTTTATCTTTGTATGTCATTAATGTGCATTATATTTTACTTTATTAGTTGCTGATAAAGCTCTTTTGCTTTTAAGAATAAATATGGCGTTTGTTCGGCACGTTGAAATCCTTTCTTGTAGTGGAAGTTGACGCAAAGTAGAAGAGTCTAGCGCCATCATGTGCTATACTTATTTTCTTGTTCCAAAGCATTCTCTGTCGCTATTATATGTTGTTAAACCAAATGAACCGTATTCTACTAAGAATTAAACCCGTCGCTGGATCCATGCTTCCTTGGAGAAGGAAAGGCTTAACCGGCTCAGAATCGTAGTGACGTCAGACAAGTAATGCGATTGTCTACGATTTGAAGCCGATTCAGCTTTTATTCTGACTATAGAAGAATTAAATACACTGACATGCCGGTTATTAAAGGTAAAGACCAGTATTGGCAACGCCCCAATTTCAAAAAATGAAATGGAAGCTCTCATTACCAATCATGTGAAAGAATATGTTTTGACTAATACATGATGATAAAAAATTTGCCGGGAAACCGCCTACTAATTCATATATTTGGTAAATTTATTTCTCTCATGGTCTGGTGAGAGAGATAGGGTAGTCCCATATACATCTTTCTGTGTATAGTGCTTGTAACTTTACGAAGAATGGGCCAAATTTCTTATCATTTTGATGATTCCAGAACCTTGCAGATGCTAGATGCTAGATGATCAACCTTTTCTGATCGATTCCACAACGTTTCTTTCACAATGCAATCGCATGACCATTACTGGTCTTTACCTTTAATAATGTTACTTTAGAAGGCAGATAGTAGTTGTAAAGATTCCATATCAAGATTTAAGATTTTATTGTCCATATATAATACAGAAATTTGTTTTCCATTGGTGTAACGAGTAATATGTAAAACACATGACAAAAACATGGTGTCGTGTGCTGAAAGCCAGAAGGGCGTCAAGACCCCGCCCCCACCCCCCCCCCACACACACACTCAGTGTTATCTATGCTTGTTCCCTCTTTTTTAAAGCACCCCCTATCTGAGGACTGCCAACATTTCCGAACCCCCCTTTCGCGGGCTTTTCGCGGGCTTTTACTGCCTTGGAGACCCCCTTAAATCTGGAACACTGCTCAATGTAACCCCCTATCTATGATATTCAAGATATTTTATGACCCCCTTTTAAAATTTCTAAGGTATCCAAAGAGAGAGAAAGTAAAAACACCCCCTTTTTAAAGAAATCTCCGGGTGAAAAGTCAAATACACCCCCTTTTTTTACAATTCTCGGGCCGGACTTTGTCGCACGAAAAGTACCCCTTTGCCGGACATTTTGGTAACACGCATGGTATCCTTCCGTTCTCGGAGTGGGGGGGGGGGGGGGGTCCAGACTCTATAAAGAAAAAGTCTATGATCAGGTACGGTCCTCCGGCTCTCAGCACAAAACATGTCAAGACAATTATATGACTTATACATAGCAAGAATTTTAAATACAATTCTGAATCACATCATGAATATCAGATATACAATCAGATGTACATTCGCCCTTTCTTCTCAAGTTGGATCGCAGGAGAATCGTATATTATGCTCCGGGCTTTAATCCAATGATCAGTGTGTTTTATCTAGGCCAACGCTAAATCAGGTGTTGGAAAGTATATGGAAAGTGTGTCAATAGTAACACCGACCATTATCGTTCGGATCACCTCTTTGTCAAATGTTGTTTAAACTCAAGCTCTTCGATATAATTTCACTGCTCGATTTCGATAGAGGAAAAAAAAAATCAGAATTGTTTGTAATAATATATTTGTAGATTTATAGTCTTTGTAGTAATACCGTTTCAAAAGTCAAGCTTATATAATAATTTGTCCTCTCTTATTTCTTATAAATATTGTTTAATTTGCATGATTGTATATATTTGAATTTGTTATAAATTACATAATAATATCAAACCCTCTTTAACATCTCTCTTATTTTAATTTCTCTCCGCGCATTCAGCACTATAATTATCATAAACTCCAGATTCGTCCATTTTAATTTATTTTTGATCCGTCAAACCACTGCGATTCTTAAGAGAAAAAACATGTGAAATTTCCATAGTTATTTATAGGGGTGCACCCCTCCCATAGGCAAAAATTATACTTTTGTTTATTGTAAATCAGTTATTTTATTTCTTTCTTAGTTGTTTGCCCCATCCTCCATGCACCCCCACCTGCAAAGAATCTTGATGCGCCAATGGTTGACAAGTAGATTGGTTAAGAGAAAGGGTGAAATTAATGGATTGTATCTAATAAAAAGTACATGGTCTGGTCGAACTATAAAAGCAGTGATCCAAGAACTGATTAAATCATACGAGCTCTTCTTCCTTTTAATTGTCGTAACCTCGTTGCGGTATTTTATGAATGGGGTCAGTTCTAGTGCCAAGGACTGGTCTTTTCCGGATTAGATCTTCATAGGACATGTCGTATATGCTCTGATTCTGTAAGGCTTAAGTTGCTGTATCTTTACAGATTTAGTATTTTGGTTACAAAGGGAAATTGAATTTTTTTATTAAGAAGAGTTCTAATACACTGTACAAATAATTGTATAAAATAGGATATTTGTTAGCGAGTATCCGATTGGCTGAAAGTCGCCACGTGACACTCACCATTTTGCGTGCACGAGCGTGACTTTTTTTGCACGGTATAACGCGTCTTTTCTCTTTCTCTCTCGCCCCTTTCTGTTTTCTTTTCTGTCTCTCTCTCTCTCTCTCAATCTGCCTATATGAAATTATAATATATATATATATATTTATCTGCCTTGTTGCTTCATATTTCTCCCTGTTGCGGTCTGTGTATGCACTCCTCATCTAATTTGTTCCTGTCTGCCTGATCTGTCCCCTCCCCGTCCACCGTCCCACCATCTCTCCCCTTCTCTCTCTCTCTCTCTCTCTCCCTTTTCTCCTTTTCTCTCTCTCTCTCTCTCTCTCTCTCTCTCCTTTCTCTCTCTCTCTCTCTCCTTTTTTTTCTCTCTCTCTCTCTCCCCTTTCTCTCTCTCTCTCTCTCTCTCTCTCCTTTTCTCTCTCCCTCTCTCTCTCTCACTTTATCTATTTCATCTACCTTCCTAAAACTTTCTTTCTTATCCCATCCTCTTCTTTCTTCCTCTCTCTGTCTCTCATCCTTTTTATTTCACCCCTTCCCAAATGCTTCGTCTTTATCCCTTCTTCCTCCCTTAATTCTCTCTCTCTCTCTCTCTCTCTCTCTCTCTCTCTCTCTCTCTCTCTCTCTTTCTCTCTCTCTCTCTCCTCTCCCATATCCCTCTCTCTCTCCCTCTCCCTCTCTCATCCTCTTTCATCACCTGTTGCGGGTATTCCTAGCCGGGTACAGGTTTCGATGAGTTTCCGGCTTCTATCCTCGAGTCACCTGTGTAACCGAGTAAGATCCGGTTCGACTGAAGTCAACTCCCTAAGGAGGGAGTAACCAGTTGAATCATTCACATTAGGGGCACATTCAGGATGTCGTAAAATTAACAAATTGGGGGTCCAATTTTTCAAAAGTCTGAGGAGCAAACAAAAAGAAGAAAAAAAAGGTGATGTAAATGGGTACCTGGCAGTAATTAATTTCTTGAAATGATAGAGCGCCGTTGTGGCAGCCTTGCTAAAGCCAGGTAATAATCAGGAGCACCAGGAAGGAGTGTCAAGTCTGACAGATATGAGCGCTATACAAGAACCCAATATTATTATATAATCGAGCAAAAAGGGCTGTCCGATTCCCCGAAATCACCAACAAGCAACAATAAAGAAAAGGGGGAAAAGGGGATCCGGACCCCCTGTAACCCCATCCGCTCCTTGTCATGGTCTTCTCGCATGAGTCAGAGACCAAACCCTGCATTTTGCACTGAATTCCCTGCTATTCTGTCATGAATCACCAGTGTGTTCTGTTATATTTGCAGACAACGTTCATTTCAAAACAACTGTTTGCGTGCATGCAATAATAATAATTATCCTGGTAGGCCCAAGAGAATGTTTTGAAAGAACAGAACGACATGTCAAGGCAGGGGCGTACGCAGGATTTTTTCAAGGGGGGGGGGGGGGGTTTAAAATATAGTTTGCTCCCGAAAATTTGAAAATCGCGCCGGCCGAAAAGTCGCTCAGTGGGGGGGGGGGGGGGGGGGGGGGGGGGGGGGGGGGGGTAAGCGGACACTTTTTTTTTTTATGGAGGCCAAAAAAAAAATCGCAACGACTCAGCCAGCCGAAAAGTCGCTCAGTGGGGGGGGGGGGGGGTTAGGTTTTTTTAGGGGGGTTTACATACATAAAAATACCAAAGGGGGGGTTTTAACCCCCAAACCCACCCCCCCCCCCCTGCGTACGCCCCTGTGTCAAGGTACATGCATGTATTTCAGTCAATGTTAGCCTCAAATGGCACGCATGTTCACTATGATTGATTTTTTTTCTCAGTGCAATGAAACGACATTATTCCTCTGACTTCTTTTTAATTGTGGGGTTGAAGATTTAATCTTAGACGCTGAATGCATCCATATACACTGATGAAACTACATGGACCATACAATATTAATATAGGTGATTCTTTTTTTTTTTAATCGTTTGAAGATGGAAAAGAAGAAAAAAAGAATGTTGATTTCACATTGCTACGTTACTGCATATTGCCAAGATATTTTGATAGTAACAAAAATAAGGATGCTGTTAAAAATCGGTAATCATGTTGATTAACATCCCCCAAATAAAAAAAGAGAGAAAGAGAGAGAGAGGGAGAGAGAGAGAGAGAGAGAGAGAGAAAGTGATATGATAAATTAAAAGCTGATATAAATGTTATCGTTATTTTTTCACAGTTTTCTTCTTCTTTTATAAATGTAATTTCCGAACTTACAATTTAACTTGTTACAAGTCCCACGGTATACAGATTGCACATTAATTAACTGCTGTGTTTTTCCCCAGTAGATGAAAGCGAACTTGACCCTTGACCTTTAACCCCCCCCCCCCCCCCCCCCCCCCCCCCCCCCACTTCCCACTCATCCCTACCTTGTACGGCTTCGCTTTAATTGACAGTGGTCCAACAATAACAATTCTTGCGGCATTTCAAATGTATTAATCTAGATCACAATGATCACAGTCAATACAATTATCACAAGCCCAAGAAAATAGAGATGGGCTAAATATGAAAATTCTGATTTGAAATAATAACGTTTTGTATCAACTGACCTTTCCCAACTCTGTGTATTGTCTCTAATAGAGTACGATCCAGGGTACTTAGGAGCGAGAAACGATTTCTTTTTGCCTCCTGTTTCCTTGAAAGCCGAACGCAATGCCCCATTTCGGGTTAATGCGTCGGATACAAAGGATCATTTTCAAATTTCCTGTTTGCCGGTTCCTTTTCTTTTATATTCTGGCAAAATATTACCTCATCGACTTGCCCTGGAGTTCTTGGGGCTAAAGTTGATTGTATTACGAAGTCTAAGGTCAGTGCTTACCATTATGATAATAACGACTGACCGTGCGTTCAGACTACCAGCTTTTATCGTTTAACCAAAGAGTATCTGTACGATAAGTAATACCATTTTCCTATAGTCTGAACGTCGTATTAAGAAACGTCGTATATGAACGCGTCGTATGGCGAAACGGGGCGAAACGCACGTTTGAGCATCGTTTCGAACGAAAACTCGATCAAGAATAGTCTGAACGTCGTATTATAATTCTGCTTACGCTTATGCACTGTACACTCCTTTCGACAAACTATATATGATTCTTTATACGACGTTTCTTTATACGGGTATCGTATACACTTTCTATAGTCTGAACGGGCTGTGAGTCACAGAGGATTTGCTCTCTCTCTCTCTCTCTTAACGAGGAAGGGGGTGAAAACTTTTCAATATTTTTGAGGATATCCCTTCTCTATGTGACGGTCAATGACCTCATAATGAATGGTGAATTCCTGTTCCCCCTCTCGCTATGTTTCATTTTATGTCTCAAGTGTTTGCACATGAAATCAGCGGTTAGCAATCATTAGCTAGAAATCTCAAGGGATAGAAAAGTGATTTTTATTTTCTTTACTATGATGAAGAGCCAATGAAAAATCTGATACTGTGCAATAGGTTACAGTCCGTTTAGTAGGATCGTAAAATTGTAATATTTTGACTTTCTCACGCTAACTCCAACGTTCTAACATATAGATGAAATCATGACATTGCATTGTTCAGCCCACTACATTGAATTCACTAAAAGAATTCAAAAGCATTAGACGACATAGTTTTTGGAATATAAGATAATGATAATAATGATAGTAGTAGTAGTAGTAGTAGTAGTAGTAGTAGTAGTAGCAGTAGTAGTAGTAGCAGTAGTAGTAGTAGTAGTAGTAGTAGTAGTAGTAGTAGTAGAAGTAGTAGTAGTAGTAGTAGTAATCAATAATAATAATTCTACTGATGTTTAACAGCAATGATAGTAACAATATCACCAATAGTATATAATGCTATTTTGGCTGAAGAGCCTGTTGTTATTATCAACAAACAATAAAGGTATACCCATTTACACCAGAGTAGATAGTGGCAAATGTGGATTAATGTCTTGCAAAAGGAAGTTTGGGTCGGCCTGGGATTCGAACCCTCAATCCTTAGATCGAGGGTCAATTGAATGCTACCACGGCACCTCCGTAATATTTCGTTGCGGCATCATCGGAAGTAAACAATAATTATTACAGAATTTACATGTATGTACTATAACCAGGAAGACCCCTATCTCCCTGCATAGTACAACTTAGTTTATAGGTCAATTTAGAGTACTGTTTGAATCTCAGTGTAAAATGGAGTGGTAGACCTGGAAAGATATCCGTCTTTAATTGGAGTGTTCATTGAGACATCATCGGTGTAATCGGGTGTCTCCGAAGAGCCTTAGGACACAGCTTATCTCATTTAAACTTGGGCTGGGTTTAATGATGTAATGGCATTTCCCATGGCGACTAGCGATTCGAATTTTATGCCGATGATGTAATCAAAGTTCAAGTATAGACTATTATTTGGTACAATATTTAGAGTAGCGTATTGGAAATAAAAATGATCTTAGTAATGATTACATCGCGATGATTAAAAATGGAATATTTCAATACGCTTGAAATCTATACAGGATAGGAGATACAGGGAGGAAGACATGGACACACCGCAAAGTGAGAGCGTGTTGGGAGGAGGATGGTCAGGAAAATAAAGAGATATGAAAGAGAGAACATGTGGCCGTGTATAGAATAAGAAATAAGGGATAAAGTATTAAAAAAAGGAATGAAGGAGAGCAAAGAGTAGAAGGAATGAGAGGTATGAAAAGCGTTAAAGGAGAGAGGCAGTGAGAAAGAGAGAGAGAGAGAGAGAAGTGAGAAGGTGAATTTTTTTTAAAAGAACCTTTACCCTCGAAATGAATATGACAGGAAAAGGGCAGCTCTTTTTAAGTTTCTATCTCTCGTTATCAACAAACTTAAGGTACAATATCCCGTACACTAAAGTGTTTCATGAGTTTTTGAATAACAAGATTGTATTTATGAGGAACGATTAGGAAGCGTAAAATGATGATTTGAAGAATTAAAGATCATTAGAGATCCAATCACGTTTCGGTTAATGCGTTGATTTGTGCCACGTTTTTTAATTTTTATTGAAGTGTCATAATGGTAATCTTTTTCGAAATTCCCAGGCTTCTATCTCTCTCTCTCTTTCTGTCATTCTCTCCCTCCCATCATTACCCACTCTCTTATTTTTTGCTCTCTCTCTCTCTTTCTCTCTCTTTCTCGCTCTCTCTCCCTCTCTCTGTCTCTCTCTCTCCCACTCTTTCTCTCTCTTTCTCTCTTTCTCTCCCTCACTTTCTCTCCCTCTCTCTCTCTCTCTCTCTCTCTCCCTCTCTCTACCAGCCCCCCTCTCTCTCTCTCTCCAACTCTTTTGGCAATGACAATGCCGCCACTCCCAGTATGTCAATTCAAAACAGCTTAGTTTTCATTCAGTTTCAAAAAGTATTCAGCAATTTGATAATTGAAAGAATTGACACAAAGTTTAATGGCTTTTCCCTCTCTGAAAGAACTTTATCTCCTGTCTTTAATTCACATCAGGGAGTAAAAATAAACCTGCACTTTATACGCATCATCTCTTCCCGCTTTTATGTTTCCTTGTTTCTTTAACCAATTTAAGTTCGCTTAAATCCAATTTTACATTTGATAGGGGCATATTTTGATTTGTAACTGACATTAGGTGATCCACACAATTATCCTCGATCTTTTACGTCAATAACGATTGCATGGTCAACTAATTAGTGAAATATACTTGGCCCTTCTTTTAAGTGATTTCGGAAAAAGACGGTTACCTCTACTTTATTCGTTGTTCATTTATGACCGTCATGACATATGGTATGAAAGGCTGCCTTGAGTTTGCTTTGTATTTTTTCAACAGCTATACCAGTATAACCTTTTTTTTGGGGGGGGGGGGAGGAGTTGAGAAAATTGGACGTTCGCAATTTCATTACTCATCCAAATATTTGTTAAACATAGGCAGTGCAATACATGAACCTGTAGATATATATGAAACAATGTACAACATTCATCCAATGATAAATAACATTTGTTTGTACATGTGTACGATATTTTCCATTAAAAAAATTTTGGGCTCCTAAATTTTACTTAAATGTAACCAATAACCTGCTAATATATATAAACCTGCGCCTGTTTTCCCTCAAAAGGTAACTCTTCATTGGCGGATCCAGGGCCGGTGACAGGTGCACAGGTGCACATGATCCCAAGTAAAACCCTGTCTTGCATACCTTAATTTATTCCCCCCCCCCCCCAACAACAAAAAACGATAATGAATATAGAAATGAATAAATAAATAAGTAAATGCATAAATGAATAGCAAGAGAAGTAAATGAATAAATAAATAGATTTAAAAAAAATGAATACGAAAACAATAAAAAAAATGAATTAATAATGAATGATATAATGAATAAATATTTTTTTTTAAATAGTTAATAAATCAAATAAATAGAATAAATAAATAAACAAACAAATGAATAAATAAATGAATAAATAAATAAACAAATAAGTAAGTAAATGAATAAATAGATAAATTATTAAAAAATTAAAAATCTAAAACAAAATCTCAAAAATGTCTATACTACCTACTGTGTACTTGTGCCGCCCCCCCCCCCCTCACATTTTTTTTTAAAAGGCATAAAAAAGGCACAATGTCATGCAGATGCAATAAGATTTTCTTTCTTTCATTTACTAGTATAAATATATACTGTATATAGATTTTGTTCAGACTTGGATCCCAAGAAAATTCTAGACCGGCCTCTACCTTTAAATCAGAAGAACATCGCGTCCTTGTCAATGCATATGCTCGTATCTCTGAATTACGCGAACATTTATTTTACATGCTTGAATAAAGAAGAAGGATAAAAAATAACTACTTGTTGATGCCTTTCAACGCTAGAGGATGCCTCACTCCAAAATCCTTGTTAAGTAGTCGCGGGTATACCCCATGTGAGACACAGGTAGTTAGTTAATCCTTTAGGGGATGACTTGCAATAGATACCCGGGCCTTCGGGTAGCTCTAACTTCATTTGTCTCCGGCAATCTACGATTTCTCGTGGATTATCATCTATCGTCGTATTACCGCTTCAAACATCCGAGATCTTCTCATCGTTTCCGAGAATTTCTCTGTTCCTTAAAAGTTTTTCTTTTTTAGATGATGGGTCTGTGGATTTTAAGTCACTGAACTTATATAAAGCAGACAGGCTCACAGCACACTTGTTCCATTAAAAGCTACAATACAAAAATCATAAAAAGTTTGAACATTTTTAAGATCCGAATTAATCCAGGTTTAGAGTCTGTGATATCTTCTACTCAATATCAGAAGGGGAAATATAAACAGTAATATTAAACAAGACGCCATACAATGTGATGCATTGCACAGTTCATCAAACTAATTGATTTGCCTTGTAATAAATATTGACCAAAACATGCACTCAACAAAATTTCCTTAACAAAAAGCGCAAACATTAGCGAAAATTAATTCCATAACTAATGATCTTTTGATTTTAGAATCGTACCTTAATAACATAAACGTTAAATAAACAAAACAACACAAAACGACAATGTGCTCGGGAGAGTTTACTTCAGACTTATAAAACTGTAGGTGTGTGTCTGTGTCTTCTGAGGTGCGGTGAGGAATACCAAAGCAAATTATCGTACTTCTTCTATATTCGATTATGTTGTTATTTGGAGAATATAAATTTCCAAACGGTTTAACGATTATGTCTCTCGACCTTCTGAACTCGGGACTTGAAGGAGACTGGTTCCGCTCCCTTCATCGTAAATCGAATGTTTTTTTCTGGGGGTGACAACGACTTCCTCTCGAACGCACTGAATCCAAACTTACTGAATTCAAGCCAACTTGGAGGTGGAAAAAGTAATTTTCAAGATTATGTACTAGATCTACTCTCTAAAAAAAAATCGAGTTATCACTAACGTGACTCCTCTTGAGAGTGAAAATGTAATGAAAATAGAGTGAACATTCACTCTTTTCTTCTTAGAGAGCACTCTAAAATCAATCGATATTCATTCCTAAACAAGTGATCCCTGACGTCACTCCCAAGAAAGTGAAAATAGAGTGAAAATTCACTCTTTTTTAGAGAGAGAGTAGATGCATCAGAAAGATGTGAATATAGTATATAGCACCAATTTGAGCGCTCATCAGCAGTAGTATAGAAAATCACTACTACTTAAAAGCATGACACCAATTCGTTCAAACAAATATTTCACTTTCATTCATATTAATTTTTATTAATTTTATCAAAAACCAAGCCCACTTTCGATGTTCGAATGAATTTTGTTTTAAATGATATTGCCACGCAGTTATGTTCAGGAATAGTACATTGCTTTGACCTGAGGGGGGTATATAATGATTGTGACCTCATCTGTTTATGGGTTTATAAACAAGTAAAATACATAGTCTGATATAAAATCCGACTTAATCTGGACTTACATTTGGTGATATCTACCTCCTTATCTCAGAGAAAAATGGCACCAGAGTTTAAAAACTGTGGTGGAAACAAAATTGTCAATATCGGGTGTGTATATAAAACAAGTATAATATATGATGAATAGAGATTTTGGTGTTGTCAATTTAATACTCATACATCAGCTTAGTGATATTAATAGTGATTATGGCATTTTGAAGAGTCGATTAGTTTAAATATAAGTGCAGTGAGGATTTATGAAATACTTTAAATTGATACTCATTGATCGGCAACATGAAATTTATAAAAATCCATGGCAAATCAACATGACCTCTATGTATACGTGATAACGAATGTAAGGCTATTATAATTCATGGTTAGTAAAGTGGGAGATCCAGGATTCTCTGGCCGAGGGGTGGGGTTAGGTGACCCAAACATCTTTGACAGGAAAAGAAGGCTAACAAAAGGGTTGTCACTTTAATTCTAGTTCTGATATTAATGCTGGAGACACAATCAAGAGTCACATTTTGTATTTAAGCTACGTGAGATTTGGCTTTGATGGGGGCAGCCGCACCCTGCACCCCCTCTACCCCCGCCCTAAATCTGCAACGGTAAGAAGCCACGGTATCTTAAATGTAAAGCCAACTTCAGGCATACGCTTACTTGGGGAAGAAAAGGAAATGTCATTAACTTTCATAATATGAGATGATACAAATTATCAAAGAACATAAAACATAATATTTGTGATTTCGTTTTCTTGTTATCACTCTATTCATGCTATCAACAAAATTAAGCGCTATTGCGACTATCACCGTTGTACAATAACCTATGGTATGCTCTGTATTGTTTTGACAAATCTACTTTAGTATTTGTGTCCTCAATTTTGTTGTTTTATTGTATGATTTCTTTAAATATGATATCTTGTGATATAAAAGGATGTGAATTAATTTAAAGATATTAGACTCATAGACATATTGCTTCACATGACACGACATGACACCAAATTCATCAAGATTCATTACAATTTCATTTTCGTTACCAAAACATATAACCACCTTTAATAATTCGCGATACATTCGTGTAATGAAAAGCAGACACATGGGTGCTTTCAGCATTCAAAGGAATGTTATTTTCTTTAAATTCCTTCTTGAAGCAGTTTGCAAATGGTATCTCATATCACTTTACATGTTGAACATTTTTAAGCTCGACTTCAGAAAATATCCTAAGGTAACCTCCCAAGAGTTGGTATCTTAAGCAGTAGCAATGTAAGTGAGTCACGTTTTGCGACAAAGTTCGGTGTGAAAAACAGTAATAATAATAATATTTAAAAAACGAGGGCGACCGGCGTTAAAGATGAAGTTGATTTCTGGTCATGTGATTCCCTTGTGAAAGAAACTGTATTATATTGTATTATTGTATAGGTTTGTTGAGATACATATCATCGAACATGTTGCTGATAGCTGAAATGTACATGGCATAAAATTACATTGATAACATATCAAAAGATAAAGAAACCTAAACAAATAATATGGCGTATATTTAAATAAGATTTACAAGTTTCAATGATAATATAACATTTCCATTTGTTTTTAATAAAATAGAAATTTGATAAATGTGTGGAAGCGTTTGAGAATTATTGATTATCCTGATTATATACATATTATACAAGAATCCATACGGTGAGGCATTCGAAAGGTTGAAATTAAAAGAAATTTACTCAGCTTTGCTAAAGATCACAGGCACTCGATCTACACAGAAATTTGTATTTGGAACTACGCACACCAGTGACATGAAAGTTAGGTCCATCCCCCCTTGCTATTTCTCGCCATAATTATTTAGAATATGGGGGTATTTGAAGGGCAATCATTTTAAGGGGACATTCTAATTTGCTGTTCTTCCCAAAAGACAAAAAACTAATAAAAATGCTCACAAAACATTTCTCAGCTTTACCAGAACTCAACCTTCTCTTTAAGTCTTTCCATGCACGGCGTTTGGCAAAGAGCCACTTCTCTGAAATGGGAACAATTCGCTTGACAGTTATATAAACACGTCTTGAAACATCGGAAATCATGTTTGGATTACCTGGGAGAGTTCCCCTGAGATTCAGCAAAGATATACAGGTTTTTCCTTCGAAGAGGAATGTAGAAACTTTTTATCTTTGTTTGTTCATTTGTTACTACTCTAAAGTGTAGATTATTGGGAGAAGTTCTTTTGACTATCTTTAAAAAAAAAGTTAATGTGATATAATAAAAACAATTCAATCATATCCATCTTTGGCACTATTAGCCCAGAAACATCAGCTTTACACCTGAAAATAATCAATCGAAAGAAATATAGGCATGGAACATAATTGTCTAACTCCAAGTGGATTATAAGCAGGATTTTTCTCTATATTTGAGGTGGTGAGTGGAATACCTTTATTTCCCTGTTCGGACTCCATTGACATGATGAAGTGTAATTAAAGTCAACTTTAGTTGGCCCTCAAGTTAGATTCACTTTCAAATTCGAAATTTGCCCCCCCCCCCCTTATTTTCATCTTTGCTTTCTTTGTACATTCTTAGATTGGGGAGATGTAATTTCTGTTGGTAGCGTTCCTTCTTATGAATACAATATTAATGAAATAGTCTACTTTAATTTGCAGGAGGAATTCATAGTCCATATGTTGGATGTTGAATACAAACGATGTTTTTGAGAAGCTGTACAGTGCTGTAAAGTTGATAACACCCAATATGTTGTGCTTGATATGGATTAAAATATACCATAGGTCATGTCATTAACCGTGCAGATTATGAATAAGGTGTGGAACACTTTTGAAATTATGCCAGTCGAAATTACGAAAGGGGTATGGCATCGTTAATTACCTTTCAATTTCCAGACACATGCTTATTAAAGATAGTACTTCTATTCAACCTAAGCAGGATAGCATTATAATACCTTTACGTGTTTCAGTGCAAAATTCAATTTCCTTGAGAGAACGATGAAAATCGCCATTATGTCATTATGTAGTGTTCGCACAAATCGATATTGACTTTATGTACCTTTTTTCATTGTAAAGCAACACGTTTATGTTGTTAAGGCTCCATTGCTGGTACAAAATCGAAGTGACTTCATGATAAATAAAACAAACATTAATAATGATTTTTAAAAACAATAGCAACCATGGAGCTTCAGAGGATAAACAGTTCTTTCAAGATCTTAGAATATGTTATATACTCATTGCTGTAGTAGTATAAATAGTTATTTTATGATTTTATTCTTCCTATTCTCTAGTTCCAATTCAATGTAATTCATTCAAACTAGTGTAGGACAACCCTTCGCTAGTTTATACTCAGATAACCTACTTTCCTAGCATGCGTGCCTGGGCATTCTTGCAATGTCGGTATAAAACCTGACACATGTTATTTTGACTGTACACACGCCTGTTCAATTTGCTCTTATCTAGATTGCATACATACATCCAATACCATGCATGGTCATTAATTAGCTTATCGAGATACCCACACCCGGTTACCATTTGATCGCGAAATCAACATCGTAACAATTAAAAGAATTAATCGAAATATATTGATTATATTGGTCACAGGTACTTCAAGGGAGAGTTGAATTCTGTTAAAGATGACATAGAAACAAGTTGTGTGGTAATTCATTCTTCTTATGTCCGTTTGGAAGACTACCGTGGAAGTAGAAATGTCTCCTGATAAAGGATAAGAGTACTCTAAAAATCATTAATATGACAAGAAAGAGCTGAAAAATTGGAACTAAACGTTTGTATATAGTCCCATATACAAAGGTTTGTGTAGCAGTGCATGTGATTTTTAAGCAGGATTGAAACAATTTCTTTTCATTTTAACCATTCTAAAACATTCGAATATTCAGCAGTTCTTGTGTACTGCTTAATCAACAATTCCCGATTGCTTCGAAACATTTTCTTTCACAATGTAATCGTATTACCCAAAGTCGATGTTTTCTTGAAGTTTTAAGGCAAAGGGCCTCAAAAAAAGCTGTAATATATATAATTCCAAATGTTCCCAAGCATGCAGTGAATATGCTGGTAGTAATCAGAAGTCTTATTTCCGGCTGTCTATTTAGTTTTGTTTTGAAATCGGCCGGTGCATATATCATTACTTCTCTTTGATGTTTGCCAAAAGAAATATCCTCCACTGCCGAACAAACATTTTATAGGCTGTTGGCCAAGAAGAAAGGAAATTGTAAGTGCAAAAGGCCAGTTTTTCCATGATGCTGTAGAAAGTTCCCACTTTTTCCCTTTTTTGAAATTATGATAATGAAAGTTAATGTGAATTGTGGATGTCAACATATATGCACATTAACCTAATTCTGTTACCATGTTGTTTTCTGCTAGATGTATCATGTTTAACGGCAGCTGCATTATAAATCCATGACCGGTCGAGATTATTTAGAACAAATAAACAAAAATCTGTGATAAAAGAATCAAGTAAGAAAGGGGAGGGGGCGTTAAAAATATACCTTATATGTGACTCCATGTTTGTATATTGCAAGTCTCACAAATCTTCTGAACACGTACACTGTAAAAAAAAAAGTTGGGCAGGTGTTACTGGGTAAATCGACGTTGGGCAAATTTTGTCTGATAATTGGGTTATTTTCTCCCAACAGTTTACTATATGAAGTTACCTAATGACAGGTAAAAAAAAGGTTGGGTAATATCATAGGGCAAATTAGAGTTGGGCCATTTTTGTCTAAAATTTGGGTTATTTTCTCCCAACCATTTATTACATGTATTTACCCAATTAAATGTTCAAAATAGGTTGAGCAGATGTAACTTGGCAAACGTAAGTCGGGCAACATTATTATCCAACAACAGGGTTTTGTTCTTTTATTAGAGGTGTCGTGGTCGAGTGGATATGTCACAGGACTATGGAATACAAGGTCGAGTCCCACCGCGGTACTCATCTCCTTTTGCATATAATATTTTATCCAACTTATTTGTCCAACTAGTGTGTAACTTATGCTACACATTATGGTGAGAATTGGATGAATTTCTGATTGGGTAAATTTTTGTTGGTTAAAAGTCGGGTATTTTCTTTTTATCCAACACTGGCTAAATCATGCAACATCTTTAATTTACCCAACAGCTGGTTGGACACATAATCGCCCTCATGTTGGGTAAAAGTTGGGCAATTTTTTGCCCAATATCTTTTAGAGTGTATACTCAAGGGTTCGTGTACGACTGCCGACACATATTATTATAGCGCCCTCTTTAACTGAACATTCCACGCCCTCATTGAATACCAATATTGTAAGGATTATGAAGAGTTCTCATATACATACTTAACAATTTATTTACTACAAATTACCTGAGCACGGGTGTTGTCATATAACTTTTGATAATTTTATGGAGATGGGCTTGTCGGACAAAATTGTCAAGTTAATAAAAAAGGGGGAAGACGAAGAAGAAAAAAAAAGAAAGAGCTTCCTTATACCAAAGAGATATCACAGGGAGGGTTCTAGGACACCTACCCCCTGGACATCCACCCGGATAACCACCCCAGTCAACTACCCCCTAGAACAACTACCCCCTAGAACAACTCCCCCTAGGCAAACCTCCGTCTAGGACGACTACCACCCGGGACAACTACCACCCGGACAACTACCCCCCAGACAACTACCCCCTACGACAACCATCCTCTAAGAAAACTTATCCCCGGACAACTATCCTAAGGGGTAGTTGCCCGGGGTAGTTGTCCTAGGGGGTAGTTGTCATAGGGGGTAGTTGTCTGAGGGTGGTTATCCGGGGTGGATGTCCAGGGGTTAGGTGTCTGGATACGCACAGGGAGGTATCTCTTTGCTCATACTTTTTTTGAAATTCTGTTTGTAGGATTCACCACCGAAGGTTTAAACAAAGTTCCCGGAGAGAAATTTAAAAGGGTCATTTTATTTTTGTTAAATATTGAAGCTTTACAAGACAACACCCATATCGAGAACAAGCACAGATTGTCTTACACATTTTTCTGAATGGGGCGATGGTCACAACCCTTGTAGAAATGCCCCTGACGAAGTCATACATGTTATATTGTCGTTCATTAATCTATTACATCTTTGCTAGGTGAATACTGCGGCGAAGCGTTTCTGCGTGCATTTAGCGATAGACCCGGTTAGACAATTATCATGTTATTATACGTTTTCGGAAATCCGAAACATGCATCAGTTGAGAAGGCAATGATGTGAAGTCTATTAGATAATCAAACGGCGACAAACCAATGATGTGACATTGCTACAGAGGCACGGGGTCCCCCAATCGGATGACGAAAAAGATGGAGAAAGAAATAAAATTGAAAGGGGAGAGGCTGCGTGAAAAAAACCCTGACACGACCAAGTTCTCCCCCTCACCCTCCCCTTACTCGATGGCTCTGTTCTCTCGTACAATCATTCACCTAGCAAGACTGACGCCCCCCTCCCCCCCCCCCCCAATGGCTGGACCAGCTACACGCCACTGTTTACAATCATGGGCAATGTACTTACCAACAGCGGCCGTCATAATTTTCCTAATATCATAACACGCACTGCTCCAAATTGCTTTTTATCCATGCATGACTGAACAATTTTAGGGGCGTATGTCACTGTTTTTTCGTTTGAAATAGTCTTTGACCTTTATTTATAATTAAAGTAGCGGGACAGGAAGAAGAAGGCGTTGGGCAACATTAGTGCTCTCAGAGCCACCTATATACACGAACTTGAACTTTATTGAAACCCACAAGATTACCAAATGACAACAGGAAGTAGGGTGATGAAGGGAAAGTTTTTCTCTTGCATGTTTACAAAATGATTATTACAAACTTTTACAGGACAAAAGAATGTGTTGAATATTAGAGGCCAGTACCAAAACAAAATCCAAACATGTCAAACAGGAGCTTGATCGAACTACTATATCTTGTAAGTATAATACGCATAAACTTAAAATAAGAAATTAAAAAGTGATTAGCAAGACTAAAGAAGCGAGTTCTTAAATGTATAGAATATTTTGTTCAAAAGGTATATATTTCAATAACATCACGAATAATATAATAATGCTCGTAATCTCTGCAAAGGAAAAAACAGAAGTAAATCTCGATTACTTGTGGAACTTTTTTCTCCATATTTTCAAGAATGAACAACCCAGCGGTTTCCCGAACCCCTCACACTCACTCTTGAATCCATGCCCAGTTGTAGGACAGTGCAGGCACACGCCCACATGGGTAATTACTACCTCCCGTTACCCCCACTGTTACATTTAAGAAAGCGCTGCTTGGTTCAATAGTTTTCACATACAGAAGCTCCCGTATCAATTCAAAGCCGTTTAGCGAGGATGTTGACTCTTAATGTTGATGATTTGCCAAAACAGCGGGCATTTAACAAATAAATCTGATTTGTGGAATCGCCCACACCTCATTGTAATATGTAAACAATGACTTTTATCTGTGAATGCTCTCAAAAGATTCAGTTTACATGAATGTGTGTCAAAGCGCACGACATAATTTTATTGTGATCCACGAATCGGGGATTTTACCATCATTCGCGTAAATGACTATGTATTAATATGAAAGATATAATTAGCTGATGCAAATAGTTTTAAAACGATAGCAATTTGTGTAATACGCCATAAGAAGCCGCGAAGTACGTGTATTAGATCCATCCCCAGGCAACGAACCATAGAGTGCGTTTCTTCTCAGTTTCCTTTACATCTATCAATACGATCAGCAGTGCTTTCCTCGCATGGGCCAAGTGTTGACATTCGCACTGCAAGCTCAGGATCAAACTTCGAACTTGTATTTTTATTTTCGGGGAAGAGAGAGAGAGAGAGAGAGAGAGAGAGAGAGAGCTATAACTGGAGCTCGACGTCAATATTTAACGATATCCTCATAAAATCGGAGCAGCCAAATGAGTTGTACAACAAACAATCACATCGTACTCACTGACTCAGCTCAGACGTATTGGTAATGTGACTGTGAGTGGGAAGCTAGCTGATACAAAACGATGTTCAAACATTTTGAAACGGTGAGATAAAGAGCCGCCTCGGGCTTTCGTGTAACTATATAATTTTGTCATCCTATAAAAACCAGGAATTGTCGTCAACATCAAAGCAAAATTGTCAGGAAAAGAAGCCGGAACAATACATGACGTTAATATTTTTATTATTGGCTGCATTTAGCTGATTTGATATTTCGGTGAGTCAGACTCGGATATCTGCATCAAACCGAGAGGTCCTCGAGAATCATTTACTGTACGTTGTACCTCGGTTTATGATTGGACGGGGATCTCGATGTTTCGGTCCTATGTGGATTCGAATTCACTCTCGATGAGTGGCGTACTTCGTTTATAGTGGGAGCTTCGCACGTGTGTTAATCTCGACGTATGGTCATACAGATCTGCTTGCGGACATCCCCAAAGGCATCACTGAAGCAGTCGATTATGATCATCAGTGGTCTTCTGCATGCGCTGTGACCTTGACTGATATCAATATTACTGGGGATCATTATAGGGGATCAAGTTCACCAAAACGATTGGAATGAACTAGGTGTCCAATAACTTTGGAACTCTTTCGATAATGGTTCTTCTGGATTGCAGCCTGGACTCACCTTTCGAGCCTGTGAGCTTCATGTATTAAGCTCATACACAGCTGGACACTATAAGTCATCGCGTTCTTTAATCTCATAATGAACATGATTATCTGTTACGGAGCCAGTCATGTCAATGTAATCAGACACTGACAGATGCGCCAAAAGCTCAAACATCTTTCGATGTAACTTTATCATCAATATTCCTGCCTGTGATCATGGACCTACTAAATGTGATGCTGTGAATATTTGAGATGAGCATGGTGAATGCGTGATCAGATTTGGATAAATGACACTTTCCGGTCATTTTGATTCTAGCAATTGTCTCAGAGCAACCAATTTTTCGTGACTGATTATACAATTTATCGTTTTATCAGGTTGCAAGGTATTGCGTTTTGAAAGATTGGATAATCTATGACAAATGGAAATATGACGTGCTATAATTTCATTTTATTTTCCTTGTGAATGACGAAACACATGTGTGACAAATCTGCGTTAAACGTTAGTTATTCTCTAGATACACTCACCCTGCGCATCATCTTTGCCTGGAATTTTAAAATTTCAAATTTCAAATTTCAAACTATAAAAGTGCTTCTAAACTAAAATTGCAGGTATACTTCTCTCCCACGTGTGTTGGTTTGCACTTCCCCCCTATGACTGGAATAACCCGTCTCATACGTGTATAGGACCGCACTTGTTAAAATCTCCAGTACCCTTTGGTATATAGTGTCGGCAAACACTCCTAGCCGTCATCTCCTACTACAATTTTTTTACCAAGTTATATTCCTGAAGGCTTTGACGCTTTTACGATTATATACATTGGATGAAACTTCTTTTCTCTCATTTTTTTTTCTACATTCGGCATGAAAGGAATACCTGAAAAAAGGAAGGCGTGACCATTCTTAGGTGTTAAGTGGTAGCGTTTAATACTTCACTGCAACGAGTGTCGTTTCGATCGCTTCTCTGAATCTCTTCTGTTTAGCATCAAGGACGTGATATAAATAGGCCTTTATAAAACTTTCTCGGATCTAGCAAGAAAATATAAAGACATCGGAAACAGAAAGAATCCGTGGGGGACCAGCTCCCCTTGATAATTTTTAAAAGAGCCCGCTGTCAAAGAGAGGGCCTACACACGTGCCTTTGTCCGCGGGCTGGAGCCCCGGTTTTACCGACGCCTTCCCGTCAATGGTCCTTTGAGTGCTCCATCGAGATCAATCCATTGCTTTGTGTGCCGTTTGATTTTTCTCGCCTCGTCTTTTGAAATTTGTCGGAATTCGTATTTACCTGACACGGATTTACTCGAACAAGCTGTGGATATATTCAACTCTTGTTTTTCCCCGATAAAACGGAAAGGAATCATTTACGGGTGAGTGGAACATAATATTATACTTCATCATAATTCATCACTATTCTTTAAATATCTAATACGTTTCCGCTTGTATTGATTCTCTTTCTTGTCATAATACAGTTCGTTATTCGCAAGCTTATTGACTCCGCAGGTTCGAGGGTTCACTATTCTTGCAGGCAAGGAATTACTCATTTGATACCATGGTGTGTGAATCATTGATGATTTTTATACAACGCAATAATTAATATCAGGGCATGAGTATATACTTGGAGCAAAAGTGTGGCGCCGTGGTGTATACAGTGACAGATCGCGATTAGAGAGTGAGGAGAGAGAGAAAGAGAGAGATAGAGAGAGAGAGAGAGTGATGGGGGAGAGATGGTGAGAGACACTGAGGGATATAAAGCAAACTAGACGATGATAGAGAGAAGGGGTGAGAAGAGGAAAGACACGAGAAATGAGAGAAATAAAATGAACGACACGAAGATGTGGAATGACAGAAAGAGAGAGAGAGAGAGAGAGAGGAGAGATGAAAATATAATAGACAGAGAAAAGGAAAGAGAGAAAGAGAGAAAAGGGGGTAGATTGACGGTGCTAGGTGAAATGGGAGTGCACAGTAATTCCAAGTATGAGATCATTGTTTCATGGAGCCAGATCATCATCTTCAAAAGTACGTGTCTCTTCTCTCATAAATAAGAGTATAATATTCCTTCTTGTAGAGATGACTCCATCTCAATCAATACATCGACTTCGTATTTCATACACACATTCTAAGAATTTAGTGAACATTCTTGCTCTGTTTGAGGGCGAATACTTAAGATCGTTGATTTTGAGCCAAACTGATTTTATATGAGCCTGCTATTATTGTTACTTCTTATAGTTTTTAGTTTTGATACAATTCGTTTTCTATATTTTTGTATTACTTTGCATGTTTTATTGAATATTATTACACCAAGTTCGGTAAATGTATACATCTTTAATGTAAGGCCTATTGTCCCGTATTGGAAGATCTGAATGAATCATAAATCTTGAGCCTCCTGTCTCTCTCTCTCTCTCTCTCTCTCTCTCTCTCTTTCCCACCCTCACCACCCCCTTTCTCTATACCCTCTCTTACTGCCTCCTCTCCCCCCCCCCCCTCCCCCACCTCTCCTCTCTGTCTTCTTTCTCTCTACCGTACCCAAGTATCTATTTCTTCCCTCATGCTCTCGGCGTTTATTTTCACTGCTCCTTCAGTTTTATCATTAGCTTAGCTCTCTTCACCTTGCTCTCTCCTACCTGGAGTATCGATGTACTTTGTTTCGAAAATTTGATATAAATCGGTGTATCATATATCTGTGCACTCAACAACTGTCACTGTTGGGAGGTCATACGATATTTTTTGGTTTTGTTTAGCTCTAAAACGTGCTTTTGTTTACAATTTCAAGGTTTATGGTATAACTGCTACTCCTCGTGCAAACACGAGAAGTCATGCACTTTGAAAGATGAAGTTCAGTACTTGGCCCCGTCTTTAAAAAGTTTTCGCAATTGATTTGACTAGCGATTGGTTCGTCGCAACTCTTTACAAGACGGGGCCCACTGGTCTTGCACAGACATTGTGATAGAAACAGTGTAGAAGCCCGTGTAGAAGTTATTTGGGAGAGTATGATTAGAAAAGAGATTTGAAATGAACAAAATAACAACAAACTGATTCGGTCGTGGTAAAATTACCGTATTTACAGCGAGAAATGCTGAACACAACGATAGGTATATGGAATACAAGCATAAGGCATTACAATAATATTTGGGCTAAAGTTTTAACCTGCCATCCTGACCATTATATGAATTTGAATTATGATCAGCGATAATATAATAAAATAGCACATCAATAGCAACATTGCTACCCCGACAGTTATCTGCTAGTAAACATGACCCCGCTTCTATACATCATTCATTTACGAAAGATTAAAATGAATAGGAAATCTAAAACCACCACCACTCTGAGAACTCGATTGTTTTTTTCTTCAACAAGAAACTATCTGGTGTAATACATGTACTTCTATTCGTCATGCTTGTGACGTACAAGGGATCCATGCTTCCCGAGACAAGAATCTCGAAATTTAGTATTAAACAAATTCTTTCTAAAAAAATGACTCCGGGGGTTGCGCTGAGTGCAGTGCTGATGGGAAGAGCGATTGGAGGAAAACCCCGGATGTCTTTGAATGCGAAAGTGTTTCTTGTGCATTACATGTCAGGCCTTTAAAAGATGTTGTATTGCCAAAACCTGGGTATTTTTTCTCCCTCTTCGGGCTGATATTTCTCAGTTTTGAATGCTTAAATACTTATTTTTGTATTCATTAAACCTTTTTTTTTAAGTCGACCGTAAATTTTAACATTTTTGGGTCAGTCGCAAAGGGCAATACAACATTTTTTGTTAACGCCTGATTAGGCCTATGTGTGCAGAACTATGTTTGAAGTGGGGTTTTCTGCTGCCCCTGTAAAAGTGTCCAACGGTTTCGGGGTTCATCTAAAAAGTGGTGTTGCGTCTTGCTTGAGCCCCAGAGTGAAGAATGTTTCCATTAAAAGAACCATCAAGAGTATACATTTACAGCTTCAGGCAAAGTTGGGCCATACTTATCATCTTTAAAAATATTAGACCAATATTGGTTATAAATTAAAAGTACGATATTTTATATTGATGGACGTGCCCTTAAAATTTACCACAAGCGCACGAAGAAAAAAACGAAACATTCAAAGCGTTCATTACTTCATTGACATCTGGGATTATTGATAACTTTCAGAGGATAAAAAGTTAGACTGAAACATTAAAAATATAATGTGTACATGAAATTCCAAGGCTATGAGAAATCATTTGCACTTCGAAGACACCCACCGTACAAGTACAACATTTTGCGCCAAAACCTATACTGCCTATAGGAATCGCGATGCTCACATGTTCGAACACTGTGATTTAATTTCCTTTACAAGATTTGTTATCCCCTCTGCATTTTCGAATTTCTCTGATTATTTTATTTAATAAGACATTATACAGTGATTCTTGGCGCACGAAACGCCGAACATTACCCACAATAATTTTTTGAATTTACTTTGTATCCTTCAGAGAATTCAGCACAAATTTGTGTTAACGATTAATGCAGTTACACTCCCCCCCCCCCCCCCTCCATGCTAAAAAAATGTATCGACGTCACTTTCTGTAACGTTTAAAGTGCAACTCTCAATCGACATGACGGAGTGTGGGCTTGAGATTTCAACTTCCAACTTCGTTTAGATACCTATCAATTCCCTCCCTAAACATAGGCAATGATGACCTCATTCTTGCGACAAAATTAGAAGAACATCCAGTATGATAATCTTGTTGACGACAGGGGCGTTGAAAGTGGGATAATTGTGAGGTATATGGATTATGATTGTGGTTGACATGCGATGTCACACGAGAAGTATCGTCCAATTCATCGCGGTATTTTATTAGGGTCTGCGGTATATCATAGAACCAATTATGTCAAAAAGTATCATGGCCATGGTTGATAACGAGATGAATATAATTATTCATGAACAAATTGTAAAGAAATTTTATTTATTGAATAGACATGCTTGAATTTGTTCCGTTTAACGCGAGAGCTACTTCATTTTCTTCATGGCGTATAAGTACAAGTCTGAATTAAATTGTGTTGTAAACCTTTCATTTCACACTCGCCTCATTTTGTATATACATTTTGTTAAACTCAAGCCTTTATATCAATATTGTCAGTGGTTTAGCGTGGGCCTATAGCCACTGAGGGGACAGTGGCATCGTGGGGGGGGGGGGGGGGGCGCTGGTTTTACTCAATGAATGGAATTAAATGAGAACAAAAAGGGAACTGTTTTAGTTTTGTTTAAAGGAATGTTCCAGGAGGTGGTCGTATTATTTTGTTTTTTAATTTGCCCTTTTTCGTTTCATTTTATGTTTTTCCTTTTCTATTCATCCGTTTGGTGGCACGAGCCCCCCCCCCCCCCCACACACATGCACTTAGCTACGCCACAGTTATTACAGGTATAGCTGTACTTACGACCTTTGAGAAATGAGAGGGCATGGTTCGTTCCAGTGTCACTGTATTTTCACAGATTTGGGATTAAATTTGGTGTGCTTCCCTATCTCCGTGAGGTCTGTTTCCTTTCAATTTTCGGATTCGTGTATTTACATATCAAGAAGACGTGATATAATTCATGCAATTCAATTGATATACCACCCAATGCTGTTCGTGTAGCCTGCTTGCATCTTTGTTTTGGCACAAATGTATTTCGGTGTATCGTGCCATTCTCATGTCGCTTTGCATTTATTTGAGGAGGTGTGGGAGTCGAAGGGAATTTGTTTGACGCCTCCGCGGACTAGTATTCAATCGTTCGTCATATTGAGTGCACAGTTGTCACCAAACACTGTCAAAGAAAATGTAGTATATTGTATATAAGGGAGAGAGAGGGAGAGAGAGAGAGAGCGAGAGATAGAGACAGGCAGACAGACATAATTAGACAGAGAGAGATAAAGAAAGAGATAGAGAGGGGGTGAAAGAGAGATGGTGGCTGTGAGAGACAGACAGTGAAATCGAGGTACGCAAAGACAAGATCAGGTGAAATTACCGTTGCCATCGTTACCTTTCAATCTATAGTTCATTTACTTTTTTTTCTTCGTTTTCCTCCCATCATTAACCCTTGTATTTCATTTTCTGTTTTTATCTATGCTCTAATAATTACTAGATTTCTAAGCATATCACTTTTTACCTTCTCTTCCAGGCAATCCTCTCTCACCCCTCCCCCTCTCTCTCTCTCTCTCTCTCTCTCTCGCACTTTCTCTCTTTCTCTCTCTCTCTCTCTCTCTCTAACCACTTCTCTCTCTCTCTCTCTGACTCTCTCTCTCTCTCTCTCTCTCTCTCTTTTCTTATCCTCTCCTTTCTTCTGCAGCGATGACTTCATATTTCTGGCTAAGAATTTCGCTTTCATTCTTCTATCTTTTGATAATGTATCGATCGTCTAATTATTACATCAATATTTCTTTCTCATATATTACCGTTGCCCCCCCCCCCCCCCATCACTACTGTAACCCCACACACTATTCTCATAATTTTGCTTTCATCTTTTTATTCCGTGTCAACCCAATTCGTTATGAACTCTCTATTTAACGCTTGCAAATATCTTAATATAAAAATTGGGTCATCACTTCTTTCAGTTTAAAAAGCAATACAGAACATAAAGATAAAACGTGAACATTTTCAGGTGGCGAATTCATCATCGAGCCCACAACACTTATGTTTAATATTCAACTGGTCGTATCGTTTTCTTGAGTGACAGTGGATCATCACATGATGATACAGACAGAAGCATGTCATGGATTTACGAGGCAAGCATTACTCAAAATATTTCCCATGAATCAAACACCCCTCCCCCTCCCTCTGAATAAAGTTATGTAGATCGGAAGGAATTAGAATCATTCGGAAACGAGAGATTTCCGCTTGATAATTAGCGTCTAAGTTCGTTGACTCGCTGTCGATCAGTGATCACAATTTAGAAATATTATACAAAAATAAACAAACAAACAAACACAATATATATGTATATATATTTATATGTATAATTATATAGTGTGAAAATTCACAAAAGGGGAACTTTTATTGCCGTGGCGTAGCATAGGAACAAGCATTGTGGGGGCACCTACACCATGGGATGGGATCGGTCTTGCTAGATGGATGAAATGCGAAGTAACGTACGTTACCATTGATTCGAGGGTGGAAATAGGGACAGGGTCGTAATGGCTATTTAATGTTCCCTTCCCTCGTCTCCCTCATTGATATCTCTCTTTTCTCTCTCTCCATTATTATTGTTATTATTATTATTATTACTACTACGTTCAGTTAGTTCTGCTCATCGTTACTAAAATATCATGCATTGCCTGCACTCCTGTCACGCGCTTTCGAATCTTGAATAATATACCCCCCCCCCCCCCCGCCTCCATCGGAATCAGAGTTCAAATGGTGAACGGAGGGTAAGTAACACCTGTCGCATGACTTCATCTTCTTGGCTGGGATACCTTTCTTTGGAGGGCAAATCCAATCCATGCAGATTTATAAAAACATTAATTGTTCCCAGAGGAATAAAAGTGTAATGACATCCCTTATTAATTAGTGACTAATTAGTGCAGTTACCTTTCGTTTATGTCTCACTGCTTGTGCTAAGATACAATTTGGGTCAAAAGAGTATTGATTTTAAGAATTGGGTAGTACAAGAGGAAGTAGACATGCTTACCTAACCAGCATGCAGGTGCAAATAATTTGTCATAATTATACGTCTTTATTCTCGTTCTCAAAATTGAACCAAGTCGACCAGTTTATTATACATTTTGCGACCAGTTAGTTAAATAGTTGTACTCATCGGCCATACTTTGTCAAGGGCGAATATCTATTTTTTTAAATAAGTGGATTAGTTCAATTCCACTAGAGGAGGGGACAGGATAAACAACAAGTAAACTCAAAATTTGATATCTTTAAGTTTTTTAAATTCTCTGCAAAAATATTAACTTTATTAACTATTTTATTGACATTATATTAAAACGTAAAGTTTGTCACTTTCCGAACCTTGTGTACTTATTATCATAACCAACATTACTGTCTAGTATACCTTTCATGTAAGGCAGTATCTATTTGGATGTGACTCCTTTAGCATGTGTACATAAATTGTTGCTATGTTGGCTAAGCCTCCGGCAATACCTTTTGAAAGTCAAGAACAAATTTTATTGAGGAAATGTCCCGAAAATGAATACATATGTAAACTGGTCCTTTTTTAAAATCAATGTACAACTACAAGTTTTTAAAAAGTTTAAAAGTTTAAAATTAAAGTACTGTGAGGCTAAGTACTCTAGTCTTGTTGCATGCTTTCTAACCTGTTTGTATTTATGAGCGTCTTGATCTCATGCATTCCCGTAATGGCACTCAATCTTTCGAAGATGAAAGGCAAACAGAAAGAACAACGAAATAGACATTTCGAAATAAATCGACCAAACTATAGCCGTTCACTAACTACTTTGTATTCTTTCTCCATGTGCAAGAAATCCATTCAACCTTACAAAGCTTTCTTTTGACACGGTCACAAAAACATTCTAGAGACTGAAGATGAGCTTTTCTCCATGTCGACATTTTTATATTAAAAAGCACTATACGGGAAGAAAAGTATAGATGTTATTGAAATTATTGTGGCGCCCATTTTATCCTTCAAGCAAAAAGCAAATAAACGATTTCTTTGACGGAGGCGACCGTTTGAACTCAAATACATTTATTCGGCCATGAGGCGAATGTACTTATTGCTGTGTTTACTAGAAGTGTTGAGAGTGGTTATAGTGCGGTATGGTATGTAATCCCGTAGGATTTTTTTGCCAAAATCTATTTTCTTTTTTTGTTGCTGTTTTGGCTTCAAAAGGGTCCCAATTGGCCAAAAATGATGGGGTTCAAATTTTGATACCCCTCCTTCACTTCCTGGGGGGGGGGGGGGTCCATATTGGGCGCCAAAATGGCTTATATAAAGCGCAATAGGGAAATTTGGTGTCTTCGGGAAAATTTGAACCCCATCAATTTCTGATAGCTTGGACCCCAATGAATCCCAAAATGCAAAAAAAAACTCAATTTTGGCACAAATGTCCTACGGGAGCTGTTTCAGTGACATACCGTACCACACTATTATGGGTGAAGGATGCAGTTGCTTATAATATCGAACCAGTTCTATAGAGTCAAGCGAATATTTTCACGACAATGTTATGGATATTTTCTTAAATACAACTTCTTCGAGATGGATGGGTGCTGTGATCATTACAACCCTCCCCCTCCCCAGGCCCTTTTCCACGGGGGGGGGGGGGGGGGGGGGGGCACGTACCCCCTAAACAAATTCCAAAATCGGTTGAACTTTTTAAGCCCCTCCCCAGGACGTCGATCAATTACATGTAATGTGCCCCCAAAAATCAAACTCTGGCTACGACCCTGCCCCCCCCCCCCCCTCTCCCGGCCCCGTCCACTTATGAATTCCTTGGTATGATGTCCATGATGCATCCATAATGTGACTCATGTTATACTGACTGACTATTAACATAGATTTGGATAGATCTGTATGTATACATTATACCTAACATTTATGAGGGGTGTATAGATCTTCCAGGCCAGCGTCATGTTTTTAGAGTCATTACTTTGGAGTTAAATAGAAAAGGGGAGATAGGAGATAAGTGATAATGTGATTACATCATTAATCAAGGCTATCTTTATATGGCATGGATTAAGTATGACGTTTGATCGCAGCACACTTGATGAGAGAGAGAGAGAGAGATGGAGAGAGAGAGAGAGAGTGAGAGAGCGGGAGAGAGAGAATACAAAACAAATACTATAGTGCACGTGTTTTAAATGACTTTATGACATCATTAGTGAATGTAATAAATTGTTCATGTCAAAACAAGAGTGTTTATGTGGATAAGTTTTCATATATAACTTATATAAGGCCTTCTGCTTCAATTTCTTTTTCTTCTTCTTCTCCTTCTCCTTCTTTCTCTTCTTCTTCTCCTCCTAATTCTCCTTTTCCTTCTTCTACTTCTTCTTCATTTTCTTCATCTTCTTCTTCGTGTTCTTCAATTTTTTTTCTTAATCGTTCCTCCTCCTCCTATCCTCTCCTTCTTCTTCTTCTTCTTCTTCTTCTTCTTCTTCTTCTTCTTCTTCTTCTCCCCTTCTTCTTCATGTCTTCCAATATGTGCCGCACTGAAATATAGCTTTTCTCTATCTGCTTGTATCATCAAATCAGTTCAGGACTATACCGTCCTTTATTTTGTAAAAAAAAAAAATGAATAGGCCTATTCTCGGTGAACGTTCTCCCTTTTAGTACGTTAGTGGAATTTTTCTTGGTCACAAATTTGGAACCGACAAGAGCTGCGCTATTTAAAGAGACATTCTTATAATCATAGCGAATGAAAGATTTCCTTGTTGCATTTACAGACTTGGATAAAAGTGCAACTCTCTCCTTCCCCTTTTTCGATTTTCTCCCCACTCCTATATTCAAGGTGTTGTCTATTTTTTGTCGCAATTTATTTTGTCGTTTTATTTTAACTATGTGCTTTAAATAAGTTTTATTTCAACCATGAGCTTTAATAATAATGAGACAATATTTATAAAGCGCAACATATCCATCTCTAATTTTAATTCATATCAGGAATTCAACATACTTAAGATTAAAGATAGATTAAATGTTAACTTGCATGTTAGTTCATCATTTAAATAGTTTTAAATCATTCCTAGCTTCATGTCAGATAAATAAATTAGTGTAATCATTATATAAATTGAGTTGAGCATGTGCTATGATGTATTCAGCTAGATAGGTATATATGTTTAGAAAATCCGAGTGATGTAAAAATAGATATATATGTCTTGAATGAATGGCCTTTATTATTATACATTATTGAATATTGATGTATATACATTCAAACTTTTCTAGTTGAAGTTCATTAATTAAATTGTAACAAAGATTATTGAAGCATTTTACTAAACAGTGTAAAGACTTTTCATCGTATTGATAACAATCCTTAAGCCATACATTGAAGAAATACTGCGAGAATACTATTATTTGCTTTGACGTAGAAACCTCCGCAACTCGAAGCGAAAGACCGTATTTGAACTTATGCAAAGAAGTTAGAGAAATATCAGACTTTACTCCCCAAAAGCAAATGTTTGACAAGAGTATTGAATTGATGACTTTAGGCATTTTAATCTCAAATTACGATTTGTGATAAACGAAATAAAAACCCATTTTCAAGTGGCCGAGTGACACTTCCGTTAACAAACGTTCTTTCTTGTTCCTATTTAAATTTGTTCAGGTTGATTTCAGACGTCTTTCTATCTATGTATTTATCTTTTAATCTATCTCTTTATTTATCTATCGATCTATCTCTTATTTAAAATGTAGTTTCAACAACAGTGTTGATTTTAGGCCAGTGTGAATAGCCGGGGGAGAGAGAGAGAGAGATGGGGGGTAGAGAAGGATAACAGAATGGAGAGAACGAGATAAATTAGAAGAAGGGGCGAAGGATAGAGAGGGAAGAAGTGAGAGATGAAGAAGACAAAGGAAGAGACAGACAGAGAGAGTGGGATATATTATATATATATATATATATAGAGAGAGAGAGAGAGAGAGAGAGAGATAGAGAGAGAGAGAGAGAGATAGAAGAGAGGAAGGAAGAGGAGAAGTGAGAGAGATAAGGTGATGAGGGATAGAGATAGAAAGACAGAAAGAGGGGTTAAGTAAGCGTGGGGAGGAGGATGGTAGGAGATCGAGAGAGAGAGAGAGAGGGGGTAGAGGGAGAGGGGAAGGAAAAGAGTCAAGAGAAGGGGAGAGAGAGAGAGAGAGAGAGAGAGAGAGAGAGAGAGATGAATACAAATATGACGAGGCAGAAAGACAGAAATAAACAGAGAGAGAAACCTACTATTTACCATTGACAAAGAGAGCATACAAACAGATAATCGCGGATGTAATCACAAATTGATAGCTTAAACCGCCCGGAGGATTTATTTCAACGTGTATGGGATTTGCATTCTTTATTCCGAACCCCTTTTGAATCGTCATATCGTTGACATTGTACTTTTATGGCACTGCAATGTCAATCGACTGAAATCGAATTAAGATGGTTCCGTTTAGTCTTGGAGATAAAGCCTGTGGGTCCTACCTTTCACCAATACTATTACTTTTGTACTCGAAATGAGATGGATTAGCATAAATGGAATCGTGCTTATTCATCAGTTTATTTTGATGTTGTACTATTAGGACTGAATGACCTTTCTAAATTGATGCATTAAAGATTCGATATTCACTAATGACCTAGATAAGTTTGAAAACAAATTCAGATGATATCCATTATGGAGAGACGTTAGCCATCTAGGAAGAAAGTTCACTCCAAAGTGCAAACCAAGGTTAAAGGTCATTACGAGTTTGTTCTAGCAATGTTTCCAGAATTGATTATTGTAAAGTGCATACCAATATTGATTTGAATGAGTAAGATTATCAATCAGGGTATTTTTTTTCACAAAACCGTCATAAGTACAAGTTCACCGACATCCAATTGAAATGCGTATATTAAGGTTAACACGCGTTTCAATGAGTTGTCGGTGAACTTGTACTTATAACAGTTCATCAAACGCTGCCAAGAATATTAAGAAGTTAAACTATTCAAAAATTCCGTTTTTAACAATTGGCCAAAAATTTAGTATTTTGTAAAGTGTCACAATTCCCAAAGGAAAACTGAATAAAACGTTACTTCTTTCTCGGAAAATGTTCAGAATTTATTTTCATCGATTTTTTCCCCTTAGGATCTAAACATCGTAACAAATTCAATGTTGATGTTTAGTGGTACGAGATTATCTTTTTAATTCTTTGGAATGTTATTTGGCTTTTGCTCTCGACGGATTTCCATTTAACTGTTGATTCCATCAGGTCTATTGAGTCTATTGAAATGAAAAGTTTCACGGCCCTACCATTCATTACTCAAAATATATTAATTGAGGGAAACATTTGCACCATGTATCAATAAAGTTGCAGGTCTCCAACCCCGACAGACAAACCTTTGAAGAACAGCATTTAACCCAGATTTTATCACTCTTAAATCAGAGTCATAAGCAGCGCTCAAAATACACGGGGGCGGTGGGCGATTCGCCCCGTGAGCTCCATAATCGCCCCCGTCAGGTTGCTCACGGGGGCGATTGCAAAATTAAAAATCGTGGACGATGCTCCACATCGTATTTGGGGTACCCCTCTCCCACCCTTAGCAAAAAGCTTGATCCGCCCCTGTGTTTTTGATGGATATGGTAAAGACTAAAAGTAAAGAAAGAATGTAAATAAGGTTGCTCCGAATAATGAGGAGGAAATTATGTGCAGAACGGGAAGAAATGGAAAAATGTCCTCACGGGGATAAAAGTCAATAACAGCTATGTAACAAGTAAATTTCTAAGAAGGAAAATACCGACTTAAATAAATGATAATGATAAAATACCAAGGAGTTTCACGGATACCAATTCAATGGAAATTTGTATGAAATTAAGAGCCCCCGTCAGCACTAAAAGAGCCCCCGTGAGAAGGCTCAAGGGGGCTCTTTTTTTTGGAAGAGCCCCCGTGGGCAAAAAATTCATTTGAGCCCTGGTCATAAGTCAATACAAGGCTCCTAACATTTATGTTAACTTTATCCTCCTTTCTTTTCCCTAAGTCATGTAAATTGGTTGAGTTGGGCAGGGTTAGGACATGATTGAATTGAGGCCATTTTCTTCTAACTGTTGTTTCACCTGTATATATAGACTACCGAAGGTGTCTACTTTATGCGGCACGTGCTAGAACATGATAACCTAAATATCATGTTCACAGTAGCTTGCATTCAAGGAGAATTTAACTTTATATGAGGATATAACTTTGTTCTTTTTAGCTGACGATCTCCTTCTCAGAGACACGTAACAATATAGAATCTTGGAAAGGACGGGAGATGGTTTCCTTGCATGGGATCGTATACTGTTGCAATTGAAAAACCTTCAAGAGGTTAAAAATTCTATCAAACATCATTATTGTATCTCGAATTTTGAATGGGTATTGGTCTTATTGCCTCAAATGAGGCTACACCTATGTTGGTATTTCATTAGAGAAAGGGGGGCTACATCCACGCCATGTTGCCATTGCTCTATTGGCTTACGGCTCTTTAACCAGACAATGTTAGAGTAAAGAGGATCCCTTTTAGTTTTAAATGGTTCAACTTCGCTACTGGATCAAATCAGATGGTCCAATATCATGTCTGAATTCGTTCGGGAACCTAGATACTAGATAGTGATGGAGATGGTGCACAATTACGCTGTGTGCGTTTATGTTTCAGGACATTAGAATAACGATAGTTTTACAGGTACTTTGTAACATTGTCAATAATGTCAAAAAAATGCTTTTAGTATGGTTCTTTATGCCTGGAATTAATAATAAATATATATTTAACCATCTCTGAAAGTATCATATACATGCATAATAATTTCCGCCCTCACTGCTCGCTAAGATTTTGATTATTATTATTATAAACGTTATATATAGCTTTTGCTAGTATGAGGACTGCATGTTAGATTTCAGTATAGGAACCGACCAAGACAAGCCTTTTCTAGTTTATCATACCCAGTTACACATGGAGTCTATACATTTATTTCACTCTCTATCTCAACAAATATTGTTATACCTCACTTTCGAGACACCTTTGGGACGAGAACAGAGGAAAGCAAGACAGACGATGCAAAAGTCTAATTTTACATCTTGTATAGATTGAAATCTGGCGCCAAGTTTACAGGGCTGATGACAATCGTAGATTTTTGCTGCTTTATAAAAAATAAGAGAATGAAATCTGTTCATCAAGCCTCCTGCCCCTCCTGCATTTCCGAAATAATATCCCCCTGTCACCTTGCAGCAAACATCAAGAAAGGACATTAATGTCTCACATGATTTTCGGTCAGTTTTAGGGTTTCCTTAGTTTAGAAGTTCACTTCCAAAGTTTGATATAATCGTGATGCACCTGTACAAGTAAATATTATCATGGTTATAGTGTAGCATAACAATGCAACGACCGTCTCGACCCTCTGCCAATAGAAACAAATTGTATAATTTTGTTCCTTTATACCATAACATTCATTCATCATTATGATCCTGTCGTTGACGCCTGTGATATTATATCTTGAAGATAACACTGTTCGATGCGATACAAAAAGAGGCGAATGAAAATTGTATCAGTCTAGACCTATTATTATACTGCTTTTATTAGATTGGTTGTTAAATTGGTTTGTTTTGCATCACTGTTAATTCCTTCACATATCTTGTATTATTGTTGTGCCCCCATCTCTCTCACTCTCTCCCTCTCTCTCTCTCTCTCTCTCTCTCTTCACTTTCTCCCCTTTTCTACCATAACATATTGCAACAAAATTTTCTATCCCCTCAATTACAATACAGTGGTAAAGTGAGAGCTATAATTCAGAATTTACATGCTTTAGTTATAATATCGAGTTTACACACAAAACAAGAAGTTGGGAATACCACACATTGTCATCACATGGAAACAAACGGTTGTTTTTACTTTCCCTTTCTTTGTTCACATCCTGATTAACATTCCAGAGTCTTTAACTTTCTTTCAAATCGTAACCATTGGCCCACGTCTAACTCTACCGCTGATGTATTTATATAGTCCACCAAAGGATATCCATCTTTTTCTACGGAAACATCCCGTTTTCTTGATTGAGCATGTGACGTTTTCCGCTGTGTATTTTCTTTATTCTTAAAGCAGTGGAGAAGGTAATGAGGGGTGGCACACCCCCTTCCAATCGAAAGGCGAAATAAGAGAGATTGAGAGGGCGAGAATTGGGGGGGGGGGCGGGGTAGCAACTTAAAAAGAAGACGATACGACCCCTACCACATACTACGCTCACTCAATGGCCCTCTTCCCTAATATCTAATATACTAGTACGACCAGTGCCCCCATGATTGATACCAGTGCGCCCCCCCCCCCCAAGGCTCGATCCACGCTTAACCATTTCATCAAAGAACATGTGCTAAATTTAGTATTGTGTTGTCATTGTCAGTGCACCAATCGATTTCTGGAAGTTGTGTGTAAATTTATTATTCATTCTCTGAAGGCTGAAAAATAAAACTTAGTTTGATTAAAAAATAATTACAAATTGTAAGACAACACCCCCTCCCCCCCCCGTCGTACCAATGAAATTAATCTTCGTTATCGTATTCTATTCAATTTTCTCCAAAAATTACTCAAAAGTATTCACACATATTTGTTCGATACATGAAACCAAATAACCCCTTTGTACTCATAAAATTGATCATTATTATATTCTTCTACGCAATATTCAAACTTCATGATGTTACCCTTCCGCCATGGCCAACAGTGTTTTTGTTACTTTGGTCATTTTTTGTTACTTTGGTCATTTTGTACCGAAATCTTCTTACACAAGTCGTACTCGTCTGCAAAGTGGAAAGCAAGTGGTGAGTCGTTCTAAGTTTGTCGACAACCAATTCCGTTGGGAGAAGCTCAAAGAAACAAGTATGATATCCTGACAGTCAATATTTGCAGATTAGAATTCAGGCATGGCGTAGCTCGGCTCTTCTACCTTCCTACGCCTTTCTGGAGGAAATTTCTTTTCCACAATCCCGTAATTCGAAGCAACGTAAATTGGATTGTCGTGATAGGTGTAATTTGACTAGTCCATGGGTCCTACAGGTTGAGATACAATCTGGTTTAATTTGTCGTGATGATGGACATGTTGTGAGACGTCATGTTAGCTAAACGTCACAAGTTCAGTGTTCTTAATACAGTCACTGTCCTTCTATACAGAGGCATCTCATGGGTCCAGCGATTGGGGGGGGGGGGGGGGGGGAGGGCCATTCGTGTTCCCCAAATCTCCGGTAAAGGGGTACTTTTCGTGAGACAAAACCCGGTCCGTATTGATTTTACACACCAGAGATAGGGGGTGCTTTCAAAGAGAGGGAACATGCATACGCGTACCCTAGATAACACTGAGTGGGTGGGGGGGGGGGTGGGGAGGTTGTATCATGGGGGCGACAACCTTCTGTTTCTTGGTTGAATGTTTTATACATGCGTAGCCGCCACAAGCGTATACATTATGGGATTGATGCCTTCTTCCTTGTATTACTACTTTCTTGAAAATTTCGTTGATATCACTATGTATACCCTTTATAACTATCTGAGTATTTTGTTAATATGAGGAAAAGGAGGAAAATAAATGTTACTTCAAATATAATTTGATTGAAAAATGCAAGATATCAAGCCTCAGCCTTGTGTCATCTTCTTTTCTTAAATTTAAATACAGTACTCGCCATATTTCCCCTCTTCCTTCTAAGATTCTGAATCTCTGATAATTACTCTAGCGACTTTTAAGAGGCATTTGCACATACTGACAAATCCTAATACCACAACCGTCTGTACCCCCGCACTTCTATATCACTCATCCATGTCCATCGAGTCTACTCTGTAACTGTAAGCACCCATTGTGGCCCAAAATCCACCGACTTTTAGGACTTTTAACACGTTTACCAATAATTGATGTATTATGTAATTTGCCAATTCTTCTGGCGACAATTCAAACTGTTTATTTCATCTTAAGGTCACTTCTTCTGCTATCCTTCTCCCACTGTGACCAAACAATACCATTTCGGTCTCTATTCCAGACTGTCAGACGTTCCTGGGACCACCGAGTCTAGTCTGTTAGCACCTATTATGGACCTGTACATACCAATCAAATAAATTACTTGTCCATTTTATTTCCCGTCCCTTGAATAGTGTTTTCTTTAGGACGATATATTCGGACAGGTATGTTAATTACTGTTGTGACAATGTAAATCTTTTAATGCGGGACTGCACTATTTGTAGCTACTTGCGAGCGCTATACAGTGTGAGTCAAAAAAAAGTTTACACCCAGAAAATTGCTAATTATTTTTAAAATCATGTATGAACAGTATATTATTATACATCTTATGAAAGAGTGTTTTATCCCAAATCATTTGATACCATTTATGTGTGGTATGTGTTCACGCTTGGATGAACAGGTGGCATTGTTTGCGAGAGTGCAAAAATCGACTTGCGCCAAAGTGATGCCTACAGTATGTATTATGTTGGGGTTAGAGAATGAATTGAATGTATCAAAATGAAATGCATTGCATATGTTTTTTTGCAAAGGGCAAAGTCACACACACACACACACGCACGCGCACAAATGTTCGTTGATATTTGATATTCGATATTTGATAAGTGTGGCATGATTAATTTTGTTAGGGATGCTATTTGAATCTGCAAAGACCGAATTAATACCCAAATCCCAATTGTTTTATTCGAACATCACATTAGCAACTTTGGCGCAAGTCGATTTTTGCACTCTCGCAAACAATGTCTCCTGTTCACCCAAGCGTGAACACATACCACACAAAAATGGTACCAAATTATTTGGGATAAAACACTATTTCATAAGATGTATAACAATTTAATGTTCATCAATGATTTTTTTTTTTAAATTAGCAATTTTCTAGGTGTAAACTTTTTTTTTGGACTCACTCTGTATAGCCAACAATGCCTAAGCGGTATCCGTTGGTCCCCCGTGGTCCCCTTTTTCTTATGTTAATCGAGAGCTGATTTGATGAGATAACCACCTGTCAGTGACCAAGCTGGGAGGTCTAATCCCTCCTTGCCAAACTAGTGCAGAGGGGCTTTAATGTAATTTTAATGCGGCTTCCTCGCTTCTTCTATCAATTTATGTCATTTTTAACCATTTCACAACAATTTTTGTACTCTAACTCGTTTATCCTTTTTCTTGTTATTTTTTTGTTGTGTGTGTGTGGGGGTGTGTTTTCGTTTCATTTAAAAATTCGTATCATTAGTATTCATTACCATGAATCTTTTATGGTTTATATTCTATTATATTATTTGTTAATATCAGACTAGGGCTCATCAGAGCCATCTATACACACTCAATATGGCGACTACTGCTTTGTTGTGCAACAAAAGAATATACGCCATGTTATGACCCAGTGAAACCAAGTTGGCCAAACTCTGTGTATAGATGGCTCTGGGGCTCCCTTGTGTAGCAGGCCCTCAGTGGCTCTTAATGGGACTACCCTGCTTTTCAAAAACAAGTGATGAATTAATAAATATAAATAAGGTCGGACAAAATAAGATGCCTATAACCAGCAACTAAGAATGACACCAAAAAAATAATGCATGTTATACTATATTGACATATGTTTCATTCAATTTCCAGTTTTTTCAGATATTATGACCTTTTTAAATTTGTTATCCCCTCTGATTTTGGTTAAATGTAATTAGACACTTCTTAACACATTTTAGGCACAAACCCAATTTAATGAGCTTTCAAAATATAAACACTTTCTGCTTTTTTAAACTGTCCTTTATTTACAAAATGCCAAGTGAAGTTGAATTTGAACCATTTACTCAGCTCTCAATCTTGTCAATTATTCCATTATAATTTATCTTTATATCTTGCAGATACGCGAAGAAAATATCTAAAAGTAGCAGTTTTACTACTGGTTATTCGACAATTTACATTTATTATGTGCCTTTTAAAGTGCACAATATCTCTCTTATTTCAATCACGTGAATAAAACAAATTTTACAGCTCAACTCCATAAGCAGCTTAATTAACGTTCATTATGGATATTATTTGGACATTGCAGGAAGCAAGGTATGCCCCTGGTAAACAGTGATTAGAATAATTCTCAATTTAATTATGAAAATGTTAAAATAGTTATTTCGCTCAAAATATGAACTACATCTCTGAAGGTGGATTATATTTCAGACGTCTTGGGAAGATAATAATCATTGTACAAGTTTCGACTTACAACTTTTTCAAAGTCTATTTCCGTCGCTTGCTAACTGATTTATCAAATTTCTTGTCCAAAGAGCAACTGGATATTCGATATATATGTTTGATATGGTCGACAATCATTATTTTCTTAATTATTTTTTCATCACCAGGGTAACGGTTGCTAGTTGACCGAAACTTTTTAAATTGATATTAAACAACTTGGGCTGTCTGTCCAAAAATGGCGAACACATAGAGTGGTTAATTACATGTTTTACCAAATCCGTTCGACCTAAGCTGGAATAATCATCTTCTTACTAATGTTTAAATTCATTTAATTATCCTTTGTTCATTCTTCAAGTGTTGATTTTTGTTTAATTACCTAACATTTTTTCTGTAAATTGTACAGTAAATTCGGAAGAAACGTTTTTATCTGAAGAAGTAAAGTATAGAGGGAAAACGTGCAAATTTCCTGCATCGTCGTCTCTTATTCTTTGCGCGTTTTAGGATGAATATAGATATATTTTACATCCAGTCTGCTGAGAGTCAGAAGGGCGTTAACTCTGTGATAAATTATTTGAGTAAATGCCCTTCTAAATAAACCGAATCATCGATTCATGTGTGAATGTTTATTTATAGAACACTTGCGAAATGCTTAATTAATTCAGTTCTAAATCCAGGGTTGTTTTCACGTGAACATTTGAAAGCATGCCTATCCAAGATGATGACGTCAGATCAAACTAGCTATTTCATTACGAAGCCTCGCATTCCCCTGTCATATCGGGCGCTGCGCCACATTTGGCTCAAAATCAAGAGAATGGATCAAGCGGGGAGCTCAGCTGCGACAACATTGCGGGTCTCGTGAAGTATGTTGAAGAGTCAGCTCGCTGACGAGTGACGACATGCTTTAAAAGGTGAAAGTTGTCCTCAAGTTGGTGTATTTGAAATCTTCTGGGAGTGGTATAACATGCCATGGAACAATACTGATCTTGAACTTCAATCTTAACATTCAGTTCCGATCGCAGAGGAAATTTAAAGACAAGTAGGACGACTTGTCTTCTTACTTGTACCTCACCACTTGTGCAGATTATCAACGTTACGCGTATATACCAGGGAGATGGGATAGAACGTGTGTACTAATCCAAGCATTTCATATTTACTAAATTCACTGACCTCATTGAATTTAGTTTTTGACTATGCGAAAACTATACCTGTGCATCACAGTGTATACGGAGTTGATTCTAAACATGTTCACACGGTTGACACTGTGGTCAATTTGTGCGCATATACTATGGTCACAATTATTGACACATTATGGATTGGAAATCTAAATGTTGACAGTATGAACTGTTTACGCATCTTTTACGCTCTTTCAATAATGTGTACATACCTTTAACACACTCTTTCCATATTGCGCTTATATATTTAGGTGGGCTGTATCTAATACAGACCACCTTATAATTTTGTTAAAATTGCCTTTATTATTATTATTATTATTTATTATTTATTTTTCTTATTTCGACCCACTATTTTGTGTTCAAGATAATTTGAAAATGGCTCAATCAAATATCTTAAAATTTAACACACATATGTATAGGCATATTCACAAAACACAGCAAATTTTTAGACCTTGACCTTGACTGATGACGTCATCTAGGCGCCATTTTGTGAAAAATTTTGAAAATCAACTTATGATCATATCTCCATAACCAAAAACCATTTCTAATTCATATTTATCATGATCAAGGTCAATATCAGTCCAATCAATTTCAGGTCAAAAACGCGCGCGTGCGCGTACGTCCGCGCGTCAGTGCGCGCGCAAAAAAATTAAATGCTCAAAATCGTCTCAAATTAATTTTGCATACGTTTCAGGTCATTTTAAGCATTTTATAAAAAATCGCGCGTACGAGCATGCGCGCGCGTTTTCGCGCGTAACACCATTACACAACATAGAATCGCCATTTTTTTTTCTTTCATGATATTTCTCAAATTTTTTCGAGGAATTTGATACCATGTTTATCTCTTTATGACCATTAATAACAAGATGAGCGTCAAGTCAAGATAAATGTCCGTGCGCGCGAGCTCTTTTATTACATAGCATATATGGGCAAAAACATGCCTATACAAAATCCATTATAGCTCTTTGGAATGAACCGTGACCTTCAATGTTTTTTCATATTTAGATAGAGTATGAGTCGGAAATATGATTCCATGTCTCATTTGGCCATTAAGTATATCGTGACATCATCATAATGGCCTTGGAACTCAAAATACGAATTTGCATATAATGACGTCAGCATATTTATGTAACATTGATTGTATCTCTGTAAATATTGATCGATTTTCTTCCAAATTTCAATATGATGTAGCTAAGACAATTCTCTACAAGCTCAGTCAACACCATTTTTCATTTTGATGACGTCATCATAGTGAAAATCTCGATTAAAGGCCTCATGTCAAAAGGCCTTCATAATTTGCGTTATCCCTATAGAAGGTGAATTTCGTTCCCGTCATGAAACTACATGATATTGTTTTTTAAGAATTTTTAAGCAGTATCTCGCTTATTTTTGCTCTATTTTGTCTCAAATTTAAGTTGACCAGCCCACCTATACTTGTTCCAAACAAGTATTATATGTCTAGTTTTCACATTCTTTCCACATCTGTGTACGTATCTGTAAACACACTCTTTCCACACTGTGTACATATCTTTTACGCACTCTTTCCATAATGTGTAAATATCTTTTACACACTCTTTCCATAATGTGTAAATATCTTTTACACACTCTTTCCATAATGTGTAAATATCTTTAACACACTCTTTCCACACTCTGTTTATAATGTATATCCTTTACACACTCTTTCCATAATGTGTAAATATATTTTACACACTCTTTCCGTAATGTGTAAATATCTTTTACACACTCTTCCATAATGTGTTCAAACCTTTTACTCTCTTTCTATAACGTGTTCACATTTGTTTGACATATTCTTTCCACACTGTGTGACATTGCTCTTTCCAATAGGGATTTTCAACCCTTTTCCATCTTCAGTTCTTCTCATTGTGCAAATATCATGACTCTTGAGAACCGAAACGAAGTGAATCTAGCTGGTTTGTTATCAGGACATCATGATGTTTTTTTTCTCTCGCATGGTTGGTTTAATTTGTTCTTATGTAGACCATTATAACCAGTTAACCATCACATGGTTCGTATTATATGTATAGGCATTTCCCCGCCTATATGTAGTGCATGTAACAATGTGATGATATGCCATATATTGTCAGTCTACGGTCATATTGTTTCACACGGTATGGTAATAATGGGGACACGATGTAATTTATCCCATACTGTCAACAATCACAATCCTGATCATGCTGATAGGGGTCTAACATCACGCTTCTAATAGGGGTAACATTACCATTTTGATGTACACTTTGGGCCTGGTCCTACCATCGCGCTCCTGATAGGGGTAACATTACTGACTCCGTGTACCTCTTCCCCCTCCCTCTGTCTACCATCACACTCCTGAATGGGGTAACATTGCTGACTTCATGTACCCCTTAGTCTGGCTTAAGCTCCTGATGGGGGTAACCTTACTTACTTTATGTACCCCTTGGTCTGCCATCACGCTCCTGATAGGGATAATATTACTGACTCCGTGTACCCCCCCCCCTCTGTCTACCATCACACTCATGATAGGGGTAACATTACTGATGTCATGTACCCCTTAGTCTGGCTTAAACTCCTGATAGGGGTAACATTACTGACTCCATGTACCCCTCTGTCTAGCATCGCGCTCTTAAGAGGGGTAACATTACCAATACAATGTACCCACGGTATGTGATGTCAACCCACTGGCTACGAGAGATAATGAGGGGTTGTCAAAGGGATACATCATAACTGGTATCGGTGCCCCCCTTCGAGACTCATCGCTCCACCAAGTGTGAATTAACAACGTCCTTGATCGCTAACTTGATGTTGAGAGAGTTGGGGGCTTGATGTTGGTCCAACAGGGGTGTCAACATTATTTTAAATCACAGTTCCTCTACCGGTGCATAGATCTACGTTTCCACATCTGTCAAGTGCAACTTTACCTGTTGTTATAACCTTCTCAATGGTTCATAGAAAAGTCAAATTCTGAAGAAATACGTAATTTGACAACTGCAAAATGTAGCAGTCTTCACGGGAAGTTTTAAGTTTTGGACAGATCGGTAAAAGTAAGTCAGAATCGGGGCTAAAATATATACATGGCTATTATTTCATTTGAGGGAAGGTTTTTCTTAGAATAAATCATAACCGTTTAAATACATCTAGTGCTAACACAAATATTATTCGCATAGTTTATACGTGGTACGTGGGTTAAATCAACTTGTGTCAGGGGTGTTTCTAAAAGAAAATCTACTTCAATATGTTTATCGTTTTACAATTTTCCATTTTCAGTGCTAGGACATTCTATATCTTCAAGTTCATCAATGGTTACTACACGTGCTGCTGCCATTCTCTGGCGCGAGGATAGAGATCCCACGGATATAGGGAGAATTTTTGTCTGATAAATGACCATGTCCATGTCCCCTACCCTCCATGCCAATGACATGTGACCACGGTCGGTATGAGGTCATCGCCAAACTAATAAATCTTACTAGAAACAGGTACATGCATAAATAGCGTCCCTGGAGTATACTTTAAAAAATGTCACACTGCTGCTCCAACTTTCTTTATATTCTTATTGAGTATAATACCTTCAGGAGTCGCATCAACTTCGATTGCTTTCTTCGCATTTCCTCACGGTCGTTTGTTTGCTACATGTGCATTTTTGCATTAAAAAATTGCTTGTGCAACACGATGTCTTTGCAAATTAACAATTTCCGGTCCTCATTAGCTCCTTGCCAACCCCTTTAACGCCGGTATAGATTCGTCTTGCATTGGAAACAGATAGATAATCTTGAAGCCTTTGGAGTATCTGTCTCATAATAGCAATGAGGCAGAGGGAGATTATTCGAGTGGTTTATATAAAGAGTCAATACAACGTGATTATAAAGACTGAATGGATAAATGTTAAACTGCTATCTCGTCATACACTCATACGTTATGGAAGAGGTGAAGTGGATTTAAAAAATCGAACTATTTTGAAGAAAAAAAATCAACCAACTTCCCTGCAATCGCGATTTGTTTATTTTCATATTATGCATTTGACCCAGTTTCGGAAAATATGTTTGTGTCATTATTCGGAATTTGTTCATGCAATGTCAGGGTGAAATCATTATATTATTTTTCCAGAACATCAGACGTTAAATATTTCATCGCAAGACATAAATGATATACAGTTCATGGCGTAATTCAATATGTCGCGACAGTAAATCTAAAAAACAGTGTTTCATGGTGGAGGAATATCAACCTCGACTTCAGTGGCGTAACTATAGGGGCATGACGGGGAGGGGGGGCTGGGATCGACCTCATGGATGGCGCAGAAGGGAGAATAGAAAAAAGAGGAGGAAGATGAAAGGAATATTATATAGGGGAAAACAACGAGACAGAATATCATAAAACACCCTCCATGCTTCTCTTGATCTGAGGCCTTTTAGTTTCGTATTTCATTTACTGAGTAAAACGAGTGCCCCTATGATTACATCACCCCCCCCCCCCCATCATTGGCGACGCTACGCCCCTGCTCCATATATCTAGCTGTACAAGTTAATCCACTGCTTGTTCAACTTTTTTTATAATGGCTAGGTCATGAAGATAATGGTTCCGTGCTATTCCATAAAGTAAACTCAAAAACGTCATCCGACAACAAGGATAATTTCGACATCAATCTTTCACTCAATTATCCTTCAACTTTTATCTTGGACAATCGTTGATGTATGGTACCGTCAAGTCTTGTTTATGAGGGAAGAATGCATTGCAATTGATATTAGATTGACCATAATTCATTATTGTCACCCATACTTGTCAGGCGTGGTCTATCTTTTGACACGGCGCTGATTTGAGATTTGACGGATGAGTTCAAAGGAAGATAAAGGTGCTAGCTGTCACGATCACTAAATTTTCTGTCGGAAACATCTTGTCTGTTTTCCTGTCAATATTGTGAGAAATCCACATATCTTTTATTCAAATAGGTATAGCATAATATTATTTATAAAGATGTGACAGAATCAGGCCAGACTTAGCCTCGGTAGCTAAAAAGGCAAATTGCATTTCTCTTTGAAATGAAGTGTAGTTGTAATCATGACATTTCAAGGACGTTTAATTGGCCCGCTTAGCAAGCTTGAAAAGCCCCCCCCCCCCTCCCCCTCTCACCCCGTTCTCCACAAATTCTCTGTCTTTTTTGTAAGAATATAACATACTTATATAGGAATTGCAAATCTTCATTCAGTGATGTAGCTCCATCGAGCATCCCCCCCCCCCCCCTGGTCGAGGGGGAGAAATAGACATTAAAGCGTATCTGCCATAGTTTACAGGAGGGATTAGACTGCCTTGCAAGGTCACTGGACAGGTGGTTATCTCATCAACTCAGCTCTCAGTTAACATAAGAAAAAGAGGATCATGGGGGACCAATGGTCACCGATTAGGCATGGTTGGTTATATAGAGGGCACAAGTAGCTGCAAGTAGTGCAGTGGGCCTTTAAGAGAGGGGAGCAGAAGGACAGAAAGTGAAGGGAAGGAATGGCAAGGTGAAGAGAAATGAGAGCAACTACCTTATACGTTCTCCCCCAAACGCTCTCTCGCTTGTCATTCATCAAGTAAGACCGATACCGGCCCTGCTCCAACACCAGTGCCCCCCCCCCCCCCTCAATAACTGGACTCATGCTATATAATACGCCCCATCTTTTATATTCACCCGAAATATTGAAACAGCGCCTTCAACCATAGGACAAGAGAGCACTTCTCGGCCATCAACGAATATGGCCGAATCAATATTGGCAATACACTTACTCCAATGAAACGATATGTAAAGATCGTTTGATTGAGGCAAACATGGTGTTAACTGCTGATGCAATGTCATTGATAAAGTGTCAAAAGGCTGTTTGGCCATCTTTGAATAGTTGTGAAGTGGTCATTCGCAAAGGACGGGAGCCGTTTGCAACAAGGGAAGCTTTATTTCAGTTGATATCAGGTACGATTTTATTATAATGTCTTACGACGATTCTTTTCATAATTTTTCCTGCAAAAATAGTATTAAGTATATGTAGAGCAATGACGAGTCCATATGACTTTTCGGTAGAAATATGGAGTGGAGTACATGTACATGCCTTAATGTTTATAATATCATCAATTGTGAAATGCAGTTAATTCTTCCTTTTGTTTAAAAAATCACTGCAATTATAACGTTACAACATTTATTTTAGTTTGTTTTCTTTAATTGTGTTAATTAATGTTCTGCTTTTACCGTTGTATATAGCTTTATTTCTTTTTATTTGTATGTTGTATCATATTTTGTCTCTCTTCCTGAAGTCTTATCCTTTTTATTTCTGGTATTAAATTACATTACTTCCGTTGTATAGCTTCCCGGTAGAACTCTCACTTTCTTTGAAAAAGGCACCGAATTTACACAAAACATTTCTCAGAAACTCTCGAAATACCGAACCACATCACGATTTTGCTATTGTATACTTGTAATCCATTGTGACATACGTCGAAATTGACGGCGACAGTAATCATAATTATACTGGGATGAATGAACGCCCTGCAGGAATTGTATTGTGCTACAGCTACCGCATACAGTCTCTAAACCGCATATAATTTACTCCGATTGCAAATTTTAGTCTTTGTCGCTGTTCTCATTTTTTTTAATGTTTGCCTAACATAGCAGGGTCATCAGGAAACGATGACCTGGGAGGAGCGTTGTCAAACTCGGACGCAAAATGTGTCCAAAAACAATGTCGGTTCTGAAGAGTTCTGATAAGTTATCTTAGTTTTCACGAGACTAAAACGTCCCAGGGGACCTACATCTCGGTCTCGTGTGCCTTCTTAAAAGTGACAGTATTCAGTGGGTCGTGGTACAGACGGACCTCGACAGACGGTCTCTCGGGATTGTCCGCTCTCATAAAATTATCAAACAGGTAAAGGAAAAAATGATAATTTGAATAAAGCTTGAAAGTGGTGATTTTGGCTTTCTAAGAACGTTGAGAACAGATGCATGGTACCGTGATACCAAACGTCTGCCAATGGTAGATCACAGTGCAATCAGGGGGCACGGAGTGCACGAACTCCAAGTAAAATTCGAGTACATTTTCGTAAAATGGACCCCGATATAACACGTTTGTTGTTTCTTATTTTATGTGTTGTATTTATTGATGTGGGATTGGTTTTTTGTTGTTGTGATTGTGACATTTAAAAAAAAACACATTTAAGAGCAATTTCAAATTTTCAAAACATTACAAATCAAATATAAGCATTTAAAACAAATTTAAGAAATACATGTTAGAAACAGAGGGGTCCACTAGGCAATCATCCTTTTCAATTCATTCAGTAAAGCTTAATTATTTTTGTATATAATCAATCACACTCGCCAATATTCATTTCGGTCTCGATGCTGAATCTGTCGCTACTCACTACTGTTTCATCTGCTGCATTCATACTTTACAATGTCCATTTAAAAGTCTCTTCATTTCTGCATACTTTGACTCTTACTCTGCGGGGGTCTTCTTCCAGAATACCCAGACCCTCTTCATGTTCTCTTGTTAAACTGCCTAGATGTCTCATTGGAGTAGCCTCGCTTGATTGCAATGTCGGACAGGTGCATATTATTGTCGAATATTGGTATTGAACTAGTACTTCTTTTCATGAGTCAATAACATTGACCAAAACATTGCTATGTGATTTGAACTTTTGCAAAACAAATACAGTGGCGGATACATAGAGGCGGGGCGGATGCAGTTTTTTTTAGGGGGGGGGGGCTTCATTTCCGAAAAATCACCAGTTTGGCCTATAATACACATTTTTCTTGGGGGGGGGGAGAGGGTTGGGGTAAAAATTGAAAAGGAGGGAGGATGGCAAAATTTACTTGCTTGTACCTAACATATACAATTTATATTTCAAAGATGTATGGGTGGTTGTACGCCTAAACCCTATCACTGCAAAGGAGGAGGAGGGGAGGAGGTGCGTGACCCATCCATTTTGTTGTTCCTTTATTTGTTTTCTTCATTTTTCATTTTGGGGGTGGAGGTTGTTTTGTAAAACTGACTACCAAGCAAGTACGTATAAGGTTGTGTGGTTGCCCCTTTTACTTTTTGGTCATCTCTCTCATAAGCATGCACATCTCCACCCCCTCCCCTCTTTGTCTATAACCTTGATTCGCCACCGAAATATCCTTACCGGATATGACAGGGAAGATTGCCTGACATATCGCAATTTATAATGATTCATTTGCAGTTGCACAGGCTAGGAGCATTTTTGTTCTAATTGCATAGAGGAGGGGGAGGGTCCCAAGATATATGAGGAAAGATTAGGGGTGTGATCATTGGATCATGAAAGCGATGAGAAAAGCACACATAAATTTGGACAACAAGGGCTACACTAAATGTTAAGATAAAGATTTTAAAAAGATTTTTGATAAAAAGTTTGGTTTACCCTTTCCCCCACTCACTTCTTCTTGTGGATGCTGCTTTAGCTATAACATATGATATATCATGAATAACGTTAGTTAGAACTTTAAAACAGTCATAGTTTTAGTATTTCTAGGGAGATGCTCCCTATCATCACAAGACCCTTAAAGGCAATGTATTTTAAAGCCATCGTTAGCATTGCTGTAATGAATTTTAGATTGCGCCATCTTGCGGTGAAGGCATACATAAAACGATTTACGGTTCCTGTACCCTCGCATCATCATGCGCGCATCATGCAGTTGGGGATGCATTGTGGGACTCGGCTGTCGACACATCGGGACATTGTGAGCAATATTATGGCAGTATACGTAAATCTGAAGTCGTGTCAGGAGAATACCATGCCTTTAAAGTCACACAGTATTCGGTGTACATGTACATGTGTATTGTTCGGGTATTGATTCAAAATAAACTAACACCTGATAGAGGTCAACTACCAATCATGGTGTCTGTGTTTTACAAGGTTTCTGATGCAGCAAACTTGTTTTCCCTACAGAAAATACTCCAAGTTGCCTTTACATCTCGAGGGTGAGGGAAATTTGATGATATGATGAGAATTCGTGACCGGTCGGTCGTACAAGTGAAGTCCTCTTAATACCTGTTGTTGGGAAAACACCCGGATGGTGCCTTACTCTAATTCCCCATGAAAACTCACTCTATGAACCTTTAAAGCTCCACTGCACTACTTATACTGCCCTCTTATAACAAACAATGCCTAATCGGTGACCATTGGTCCCCCATGATCCTCTTTTCTTATGTTAATTGAGAGCTGAGTTGATAAGATAACCACCTGTCCAGTGACCTTGCAGGGTGGTCTAATCCCTCCTTTACACTAGTACAGATGGCCTTTAAGTCTCTGGCTGTGTCGCTTAAGTACAGGGTATATGCAGTATGCCGTCATCGTACTCTCACAAATACAGACGTTGTTACGCCAAACGAAGAAGGAGGGTTTGTTCTTGCGATCTAGTACATGTTGGCGAATCCAGCATTGTTTTGGGGAATCCTGTACGTGATCTTTCGAACTTTGGCCCAAAATCAAAGAAATATCTTACGTTGGAAACATCACCTCATTCCTGGCCACTAGAAGTTCTGAAGACCTTCATCATCAACCCTTGTTTGTACTTTTCATGCTTGGAAAATGTTCAACAAACTTGTTGGGAATTAATCAGACCCCCCACCCCCCCCCCCCCCCTCCCATTAAAAAAAACGTTCTTGTTCTGCCCCTGGATACAAGTTGTAAGCATCATGTGAAACATACATTTGAGTTCCGGTCATGAGTTTGCAGTTGAAAGGAGCTGTCATGAAGCCAAACAAAATAGTGAACATTTGTATATTTTTTTGTATATACTATCAGGTTTTTGGAATCATAGAAATAATAAGAAATTGACTGTATAAAGCCTTGATGAAAGTCACAACCGTACACTGTACACTGAAATATTTATATGGGACTTCACAAACAGATAAACATTTTGTTCTAAACACTTCAGCCATTCTTCGTCATGATTATTTTGAAAATGAGGGCATTTGAACAGCCATCCTTTTCAAAACGCAATTTTTTCGATGATTTTCTTCCACACTGACAATTTTTGTTTAAAGAATGGAATAACTCACAATATATTCCTTTCCCAGAAATCAACTGCCCCTGAAGCTTTCAACACAATGACCTTCTGGATCGTCTTAAAGGATTCTTTCTTGCCTCAGTGCAGTGGAATCCCGCTTAGTTTTCTAATTCGAACGTTTACTGGCACAAAATTATGATGAAGCTATTAGAATAGATTGATAATTAATTCTTGGAAGGGATCGGGGTACAAATCCGTGGATCGGTTATGACTGAGCATAATTGATTATGGGTTGGGAGAACGTAGAATGGCATGCAACGATTATATGATTGTCTAATTATGTCAATCTTGTATCATAATCATACAGATATCAAAAATAGAAAAAGAGAAGTATTCATTGCCAACAAATCCAACTGATTTTGAAAGGTTACGTTAGGTTGCGAATCTTTTAGTCTTAACTTGCCTCGCTTGGTTTTTTTGTGTGGATATCTTTTAGCTCTTTATGACGTATCGCAAAATATGCTCTTCTGGTAATATCAAGAGCCCGCTTTTTTATTTTCCTTTCCGTAAACCAAAAATATCAATTATATCTTCTATATTAATTAAGTCCGACGGCTCAGGTTGTTGTTGCTCGTGCTGCTGCTGTTGTTGTTATTATTGTCGTTGTTGTTTTCATCCAGAATGTAGAGGAACAAAGTGCTCATATTAAATAACTGGGTGTCCTAGGGGAGGGGGGGGGGGGGGCGTGTAGTGTACACATGTGTTGGGGAGGCATGTGGTTTTATATAGCGATGAGTTCTGCACGCACTATCATTGTGTGTCCTGGGGGAGGGGGAGATAGTGAACATAATATAGGGGTAAATGCTCCGCCCTACTTTATATGGTTATGTGTTGGATTCGCCATGAGTCAATAATCATTATTAGCTTTCATAATGTGACTTCGGAGGAACAAATCATATAACAATCATACTTTCGCACTCTGTTTCTAACTTTTAATTTCCTCCTTGAATGGTCCTACCATGATGCATTATTGCAACACTAACATTTGCTTTAATGAGAGAGCTGGGAATTATTCAGCCCTTTTGAGGAGGAAATGAATTAACGAGCTCTTTTGATCCATTACCATTACATTACATTTGTCATATCATTTCTCGTGTGATTCTGATTATTTCCCTCGCACGAAACATCTTGGTACGTGATTATTACACTCAGGGTTTGTTCCCATTGCGAGTATAATGTTCGATGGAGCTTTCGACCAGCACAAGCATGCCACGGATCTTCATAATACGACGACTTTATGTATGGGAGGGGAAATAAATTTAGATGTGCACAACTTCCAGAGGAAGAGATGTGTGTACAATACGACAACTGAAGAAAGGCTTAAATGTACTATCTCCCTTTTGCAGCCAACATCATATTCTGTAGAACTTTGCAGGAATTATGAATATGTCATGTATGTCCTATCTGTGAAATTTAAACGTTAGCAGTGTCCTAGTATTCAAACTATGCTAGGAAACATGTTTACTTGCTAGACTTCGCTGTCAGACACTATTGAGTGACTAACTGGCTTTTTTTTCTTCTTTGGTAATAACATACATAAAATGAGCTGTAAAGGGTACATGAGCATTTGTCTACATCAATCCCCCATTTCTTGTAATGGCCAAAATTAAGCTGATTGAATGTTTGAGCAGCATAAAACGTACAGCCATTCGTTACAATGGTCTGAAATCAGACTATTACTTACGGGCTCTATAGCTCTTAAGTCGATTCGACAACTAATAGTCGTTATTTTCCCACTTTAAGACATTTAAAAGCCCCCCCTTTTTTTTTATTAGGGAAGTTCTTAATTAGTATTATCTTTCAAATGCCGTTAGAATTTAACCTTTTCATTGTTTTGGCCTGAAATTGGGACATAGTACCTTTAAAATGATTTACACTTGAAATGGCCTCCGTGTTTCTATTCTAAAGGGCTTTGATGATTTAGCTTGTCTTTTTTTTTTTTTTTTTTTTTTTTTTTTACTTGTAAAGCAATTATTTCAATATTAGTTATGAAAGTCATGGATATTATACTATATGAGCTAATTGTGATAACGTTGTTATTATTATTATTATTATTATTATCATCATCATCAATATCATCGTTGTTGTTGTTATAGTTATTATAGGTAGTATTGCTATTAATATTAATAATAATAAAAAATAATCATGATGATGATGATCATCATCATAATCATAGTTATCAAAATGATTACTGTTAATGTCTTTACTATTGTCATCATGAGTAAGGCCTGAGAGAGGTAACAAACAGTCGGCAATGTGAATGCACCGTTGCTATACAGCTGTTTACGAGGGAACTGTATTGGAGATGGCATTCCGCGCGAATGAAACATATCTAAGAGTATTACTCTAATCCCTCGAGGATGCAACATCATGATCTGATAATCTCAAATTAAGAAATTAAATATTGTTATAAGCTCTCCCCTAGGAGAGTTTCACTGGTGTAATGTTCTATGACGTCATGTTTTAAAGGGCAATAAAGCACTTGAGGGTCATAAACGTGTCGTGGATGATAATTATATATCCTTGGATTAATCAGTGACATTTGCTTATTGATCCGTCTTCTTAAACTTTTATTTCCATTGCTCAAGAAATAATTTAAGGTTGGATAATATAGTTGATTCTTCGATAAGAAAACGTGACTTTTACCTTTGGAAGTTGCTGCAGTAGTAGTGCATGTATTAGTATTAGTATTAGTAGAAGTAGTAGTAGTAGAAGTAGAAGTAGAAGTAGAAGTAGTAGTAGTAGTAGTAGTAGTAGCAGTGACAGTGGCAGTATAGTGTCATGTGGTAGTTATCATACAATTATTGGGCAACTTTGTTTTTAAGTAAACGAAGACTGTACGAAATTTGAGTAGATAATTTGTATACACAAATTACATATCCTAAAGTAGTTGCAGTAGGAGTATCCAGCAATCTAAGGGATAGATATTTGCGCCATCGATGGACACCCTTGTGCCATACAATTCCCCCCCCCCCCCCCCCCCCCATGAAAAAGTATATTGATATTAAATTTCTTTTCAACAATCTGTGCTTATTCACTGCTACTACAAAATTTACATTTGTAAAGCTCAATTGAATTTGTCTGGGCTTATGGCCTGGGACCTGTTTCACAAAGCTCTTTTTTAATGACAAATGACACAAACCAGTGACCAATCTGCTAATAACCAATCAGAAGCAAGGATTTTAGTAGCTTATAACAAAAATCTGTTATTTGTCACTGATGACAAGTTTTGTGAAACTCCCCCTGTGCTGCACAAGCCGCGGCGCTATACTGTATACACCATTATGCACGTTGTCACAGTTACCCAATATTTATGCATAGGTATAGCCTATTCCCTTCACATTTCGGGAAAGGAGAGTAATCGAGCAAGGCCAAACATTTCAATTAATTAAATCACTCTGAAATCAAGTTTGTTTCAGAATTTGTGAAACTAAGTGAAAACTTCCACACCCAGTGGCACTCTACAACTGTATGTTAAAAGAGCTCATCATCACGTACGCCCCAGATGGCGACCTAATGATCAATTTTCTATTTCCCGTCCTGATAAAAAAGTAACAGGCCATGCGCATTTTTCAGAAATACACTTCTTAAATTATTTTTAGTCTAACACCTTTGGCTTTTGGAATATGGACCAACTTGTGTGCATACTAAATATGTTGATCCTTACTCTTATTAACAAACTATTGATTTGAACACATCTTTGAATACAAAGCAATTTATCTAAAGTGTATTTTGAATGATGGTTTATGAAATTAGGTTATAAAACCAGTAAAGTTTGATGAACCTTACGCCATTGCTATTAAAACCCTCCGACATTTTATATTGATGATGTATTTTTTATTAGAAAGTATGCTTTATTATTTATCTTTGGTCTTTAATATGCCATAAAATTATTTGTGGATTCCATGGTGATTTGACAATGTTCAGTGCCATTGTTTGGACGGATCCTATAGATCTTGTTTCAAGTAAACATCCTTCTATAACCAAAAAAAAAACACATCATAAGCTTTGATTTTTCATCAGTTGCATAGTGTAAGGAAAGGGTCGCCTTCCATAAGGCATTTTATCTACCTCTCCTGTTGGACAAGTGCCCCTATAACCTCCTGCCCTACAACGTTCGATGGTATACATTGGCTGTTGCTGTTATTCCTGTTGTTGCTGTTGTTCTCGCTGTTGTTGTTGTTGTTGTTGTGTTGTTGCTGCTATTTATTTTGGTCAATGTCGGTCTTCCATGAAAGTGTGAACTTATTTACGAGATTTACCATTTAAAATACGTCTCAAGCACTTTTATCGTAATCATGCATGAATTCCCACAAGATTCGTCTAGCGAATTTACATACGGTGTTTAAGGGAGGGGATATGGTAAACAGATCGATGTCAGCATTTTTCTGTTTGTTGCTAGATTTCTCTAAAGTTGTCTTTCATTAGAAACAAAATGTGTCTGCAACTAACATAATAATGTAGTTAGGTTATCAGGTGTATACACGAGTCGCTGCTAGGAAAATACTCCAAGATGTCTGCAAAGAAAACAAAAAATAACAGCAGAAAAACCTTATCGCGTTCTGCATACTCATTCTACCCTGAGAAGTAGATCTCGAGAAGGAGGGCATAACACAAAAACAAAATTGTAAACACTCAGCTAGTCGGTTTGAGAATCCTGATTTCATAAATACAAGAAGATAATTTCATGAATGAAAGTCTAGAAACATTTACATTTTTAGATTTAAACGATAGTTCATGTGATGATATAATCATACCTGATGTACATGGTTAGAGTAACATACCATGATAGCTTGGCAAATTAAGTTGCTCTTAGTTTTATATTTGATATACATACAGTAGATTTTCGATTAAAATCAAATATTGAAATACCGAAATGTTATTTAATAAATAACATATCCATATACCCAGAGTAAAAGGATTGGTAGCAAGACAAATTAAGAGATAGAGGAGAGAGAGAGAGAGAGAGAGAGAGAGAGAGAGAGAGAGAGAGAGAGATATAGAGAGAGAGAGAGAGAGAAAGAGAGAGAGAGAGTGGGGAGAGGAAGCGAAAGGGGAGAGGGATAGAGGGGGAGAGAGAGAAAGAGAGAGGTGGAGAGACAGATAGAAAGAGAGAGGGATAGAGAAAGGAAGTGAGGGAGAGAAAGAGAGAAAATTAGTGTGAAAGAGAGAATGAAAGAGAGAGAGAAAGAGAAAAAGAGAAAGAGAAGAGAGAGAGAGGGAGGGAAAGAGAGAGAGAGAGAGAGAGAGAGAGAGAGAACGCGATGAGAAATCTTAACAGGTGTACCGTCGAAATAGACAGAAAGCGGGCCCTGTGGAAATCTAGCCTATACCTCTATAGCAAAAACAGGGTGATTGGTCTATTGATCATGACAAAAACATATCCGAATCATTATGTTTGCCTCTACATTGCACCTGTTTTATATGATGAATACGTCCCCGGAATATATAGGTAGGCCTGTTATATGATTTCAAGGAATTATGCTATTACATGCACACAGCGTGCAGAGGTATCAAATGGCAATCGGATTTGGTCTACTGGTAACATACACTTATAGGCCTTATATTCTATGTTTCGCTGATATTAAGTTGGTTTTAATAGAAGCAGGGAGATGCTCCCTGGTAGAAGCAACCAAAACAAAATGAGAGGAACATGTCTGTGAAAGATGGAGCAAATTTCGATGAAAACTAATCAGGTTAGGAATTTTTAAACTTGCGATCGATCAAACACTAATTGGCAACTCTGTGACGTATCTTGCGAGCTCCTATAACATTTGCTTTTTAAAAAATCTGTAATTGTCATTTCCATATACATGCACCCTAAATATAATTATTACATCCCCTGTATGGAAAGAAAACTGTGACCAATAACGAAAAAAATGAAAGTTTATGACATTTTATTTACAGGGCGAATTGGAGAGGCGCTCGCAAGACAATGTCAGTTTTTCTTCTTGTATTTGTGTTCGATTGATCGCATTATAATAAAGTAATACTGTTGTTCAACATACTTTTCCGAATCCCGATAACATAATTATAGAGAGTTTATTTAAAAATACAATCTAGTTGTGACCAGCACTCACCTTTATCATTCAATTCTTTAGTTTCTCTGACAATATGTCGAAACTATATCTTGAAATTCATTAGGGAGGGAAGAACAGATCATTTCCGATGTAGCATCATGACGCATTAGATGGTTATACGGTTGATTGGGAACTCAGAAAGATGTTCTCTTGCTTTCATGGACTACAATCTATCATCAACGATTTACCTGATGAAAAAGCACCTTCCATAACTCGGTTATGCCAAGTTTGAAAGAGGACTATCCGCTAGGGGATGTATTTCATGCAGGGGCGTTCAGAACGGTGTGGTAGGGTGGGGGATGTGTGACACCCCCTGAATACCTCCAAAGCTGTAGTCCTACCCTCATTGTTTTAATCTCTTGGACCCTTTTCCGGAATATCTTTGTCTGACAACCCCCCCCCCCCTCATTCAAAAGTCATATTCGACGCCCCTGTCTTGTAGAATCATTTATCATTCACGTGTACGGGAAATTATCCTAGCAATCCACGTCCTAAGAATAGATGGGTAAATCATTAAAAATCATGAACAAAATGGATATAGGGATTCCAGACTTCCCCACTCATCTTTCGAAGAAATTATAGTATCTTCAAAAGAGAAATCTTTCCAAGAGGTCATTGACCATTTTTTTTTCGTACGCACTTTCTCTTATGATAAGAAATTGAACTTTTGAGTGATTTTTGTCGAAAAGTGTTTATTTAGTCTAATGTGGAGGGCACTAGACTAAATAAACATGTCAGGAAAATGGTACGATTAGTTGAAAAACATAACAAATTCTAAATGTAGATTTTTGTTGAGGAAAAGTTAAAATCTTTACGGGGAAATACCCATCCAGATAACAACCAAATGCATATCATTGGTGAGGGGCACATTGAATGTTTTAATGATCCTGCTTAAGCCGTGACTTTAGCTCTCTCTAGCTATAATGATACAGTGATCGAGCCTCTGAGCCCCCCGCCCCTACCCTTCAAATGGCGGGGAAAAACACAAAAATAGAGAGAGAAAGAGAGATGGGGGAGAGTTGAGGCTAATTGGAATGGATAATTACAAATGGCTCCATTCTACGCCCTCTCCTTGTTCAATGGATAGGCTTTCTTGCGTTTCATCCAACTTGTAAGACCACCGGTGCCGCCCTCATGACATCAGTGCCCCCAAAATACCCGGACCTACGCCACGCCAGTGCCACACAGTCGTGTCACTGATTTTTAGATCATCGTTATATTCATCAAGTCTTCCAGTGGCGTATCCAAATTGGCCTCGATCAGGAGGGCAACAATTTGAGAATTTTAAATAACAAGTATTGACCTACAAATGATCCCCTAAAATGTTGCTGCATCTGTATATTTATGGTCGGGCATCGGTGAGGAGGGAGAAATTGCCCCCCTTGCCCAGCCTTCAATAATACTGGTGAAGTCTACCTTCAATATGACATGCGCTTTTTCCCCACGTCTGTAGACCAGGGTTAACGTCCTAACAACCCTTACCCCTCACCAAGGGAGCTCACCTGCCTCAGGTTCGCATATATAAGATGGTAAGATCATAATCAGACAAGCTTTTTTTCACTGTAGAATCATTTCCTTGTATAACACGGAGATGATTCCACGAAAGTAATTGTTCCTTTCTCTGCAGCGTTTCCCTTGTGCTCCTCTACATCATCAATGTTAGAGTGTCTAGATCAACAAAAAAAAAAATCATCGCTGTCGAATGTTTGTTTCCGGCAAAATCCCTACAGAACAGCCATCATCGCGGAATTGAACATTTTCCAACGAAATGTAGGATTTAAGTCCTCTTCTCCGTGTATTGTTTGATTCATGTTATTAGTTCCATTCGAAATTCAGAATCATTCTCTTGTCAGCAGTATTCTGAACATGACATCGTACATTTGTAATAATTGCTTTTGGAACATTCGGTTCAGCGTTGCTTGCATTGTCATACCGACGACATAATATGCGTGAACATATACTCATATAAAAGCTATGAATCAGCATGAACGAGATACGATTCTCTTTTTTGTCTTTATAAATATCTCAACTGTGGAATGCTGCTGCAGTGGAACGTTTACAAACATTCAGCGTTACCTCACTGTATCTTATACCTTTTAACACGCTGTATCACTCTTATAGATTTGTTCATTTGTTTGATATGAACGGTTGTTTTTCTTGACTCTATTTCTGCAGAAAAATGGCTCGACAACTTGGGGTCATCACACTCTTCCTGGCGACTTTTCTCTACCTCATAATTATCTCGTCCCCCATGAGACCTGCGTCATCACACAGAAGACTAAGGGTAAGTTGATAAAATATTTCATTTTTAATTTGAGTTTGACTTAACTATGGCAGGCTGTTCATGCCACTATTTTCTCTCATCATTTATTGGCATCGTTTTTTCAAGGGACGTACAAATCATAGTCACAAATTTACATAATCTACATTTGTTGATAATTCATTATTGAAGGAAAAAATATTATCTAAAGACCAGAATGGTGAGAACAAACAATGTCACAAATGACCTGCCACAGTTAAGTCCAACTTAAAGTCGATCTTTAATAGTCTTTGTGAAACAACCCCAGGTACTATCAAGGTTATACGACACCGGCTCCTGCCATTTAATATTGCTCCTAGGTCAATGTCTAAACTAAACGAATATCAACCCTGGGCCCAACCCTAACCCTAACCATATAATTCTTAAAGGTAAAGACCAGTTATGGTCATGCGATTGCATTGTGAAAGAAACGTTGTGGAATCGATCAGAAAAGGTTGATCATCTAGCATCTAGCATCTGCAAGGTTCTGGAATCATCAAAATGATAAGAAATTTGGCCCATTCTTCGTAAAGTTACAAGCACTATACACAGAAAAATGTACTATATGGGACTACCCTATATCTCTCACAGACCATGAGAGAAACAAATTTACCAAATATATGAATTAGTAGGCGGTTTCCCGGCAAATTTGTTATCATCATGTATAAGTCAAAACATATTCTTTCACATGATTGGTAATGAGAGCTTCCATTTCATTTTTTGAAATTGGGGCGTTTCCAATACTGGTCTTTACCTTTAACATGAACCTAACCTAAAACCCAATCGCAACCCTACATTGCCTAACCGTAACTTTGTCATCTAAAGCCCGGCGCTAATATTATTGTCGCCGGAGCCTTTTATCGGAGCTCCAACACAGAACATGAATAAAAACAAAATTACACTTTTCTTTACTGGTATTAAAATTATATTATCTAAGATAGGGCCATCAAGTTGATACTAAATAATCAGTTTTACTATATTATTGATACAGCCGGTAACGTATGGGACAGCATACCTTCAACCATCCCATCTATACTTATGGCAAGGGCATTGATCCCTGTTCTGAATGTTAATGTTTACTCTCACTAAGGGTTGTTTTAATACTTGGTATGTGATCAACTTATTATACATAAAGCAATTTAGTGATTTGTGTACGTGTGCGTCTGTTTGCGTTTTTGTTGTTATGTGTGTTGCTTTGAGTTGCATAGTGAGTGGATCGCTACGTAATGGTCTCCTCAATTTTCCAATATATTTTCTTTCAAACCTTTGTATTCTTTATTTAGACCTCGTTTTATTTTGACAGGGTTGCCCTCAACTCAGAAAAATAACTGCTCGTCCAAGGCAACCTATATCGTTCAACATCAAAGCTTCCCAAAGTTTGATGTCAATCATTTTCGTCTGCCTGATAATGACGTTATAGATCCAACTCATGAGCTCAACATTCTGATCATTTTCGGATGCCAACCTCCGAAACATTCGGTTCATGTTCATCACAGCGATTCCATGTTGATGTTAGCTTGATGATATAATGAGCTCTGCGGTCGAGTGTGTAGAATGATTATGAGCGCGCAGGATGTCAATATAAAACAAATGTTTATTTAATAAAAACATTTATGTGCACATGAGTTTTCTAATCGCCTTCACAGTTCATACGCAAAGCAAAGACTAGTACATGTAAACGGTTTATAATCTTACTTACTAGCACCTAACATTGCCTAATGTTAAAGGAGATCGGCAAATTGTATGAAATGATTATCTTTTTGATATTCGAGTGTTCACATCATGACCATCACTATCGCCATCGGCATCGGCGTCATGCACCATTATCGTCACCATCATCACCACTGCCATCACCATCATCATCGTCACCATCACTTTCAACATCATCATCATCATCATCAACAACATCATCATCCGCTTCATTATCAATACCTTTATTAGAGTAGCGTAATTATGAAACGTACAAGGACTATTGTTGACTAATACTAATAATGAGAAGGAAAGAGGTTTTCAAGCAGCTGTTAGGCACTTGACCTGCAGGAGTGATCTGTAGTAGTCATCCACACTTTCACTCGGTCATTGTTGGGCAAGTGGCTTGCTTTAATCAGAGAAGATCATTTACGTCTAGATGCGAGGTCGGGCTTCGAACCAAGGTCCGAAAGTATGTAAAGAGTCAGTTTGTAGGCAAGTTTTTAGGCAAAAACAGAGAGCAGAGTGCAGACCACATGACCTACTCGATTCCCGCACTATCCTCATCATCAAAACCATCGTCCTCCTCGCCGTTAACTTCTTCATCATCATTATCATCAATATCATCATCATCATCATCATCATCATCACAATCATCGACCCCTATCTCTCTCTCTTTCTCTTTGTTGTTACAACTTAGTACTTACCGAAAACGAATCTTTAGCCGTCAAGATAAGATATCATCATCAGTTAATGGCAAACTTATGCTGCTATACAATTAAGGGGTGACAATCCATGTTACCTATTTTGTGCACTCTCAACTATTTTTGTAATCTTAACAAATTTTAACGAATTTTAACATTTGAAAAAAAGTTGGGATGTCCGAACCAAATTGCTCGACAAGTATTCTGTGAAAATTACAGACATTTTGAATGAGGGGGGGGGGGGGGTCCCACACCCCCTCCACCCCAGCTACCCACCCTGCTAATGTTAGGACCGAATGTTGTGATGACAGCGGGTGTATGTTGATATAGACATGTGTTTCTCGTCTGTCATGTTGTATGACATAATGTTGACCCTGGATCCTCCACTTGGCATGACTTTATAATTTGATACCTGAATGCAAGTCTCGTCTCTCATCACAGACGAGGTTTAAATGCGAACAATAGCGATCGAAGAAGACTTTTAAACGCTAACGAAAACGTGTTAATTGATATAATTCATGTGCTGGAAAGGGATTAGTTGTTTAATCTTATTTGCAACATCTAACTGATCATCAAAATATTTGTTTCAACTATATTTCAAATAACACTTTTCTATGACTGAGTGTTAGGCCCGTGTCTCGTTTCCACAAGGGATGATCTCTGAACGACAAGAAAAAAGAAAAGTATAGCGATAAACATGAGTTTGAATCGTTCAGGTGACCTTAACCAACCAATCATAAAGATATACTTTAGGGAGAACAGTTTTTTTCTTTTTGGTGAACATTGCAGACATTGAGGTAAAGAAGAAGCATACCTACAGAATATCAAATAATTCAAAGATGAAAGAAAAGTCAGAGAAGAAGGAGAGAAAAATGAGAGGGAGTGGGAGAGAGAGAGAGAGAGAGAGAAGGGGGAGGGAGTGGATTAGAACATGGACTTAATACGGATGGACATTCAACGTGATTCTTTCTTTGATCCAATCATAGTCGCCGCCTTCTGATTATGTGCATCTTAATGAGAACATTCAGCTGTTTTAACAATAACGACTGCGTAAGCATTTTCGGTCATTGACAAAGGAGCAGTTTCCCTCTCTTTGGGTTTTGTTTGGATGGTGTGCTCTGTAAGAGTGTGTCTTAAATAAAAGCATCCTCAACGGGGAGCAGCAAAGTTGAAAAACAGACGATTTTGGTGATATGAAATGTATTATTACTGATTCGCAAATTTTCGCACACACCTATGACCTTATGAAACAATTAGAAGGTCATGATCTGTATCAGCCCTGTGCGTTGTAATTCTGGAATATTATGAGGAAATAGGGGGAAACGGGATTTTAAATCACAACCAAAAAATCAAAAAATAACCTCTATCTGGTAATATCAACATGTTTTTCAAAAAAAAAATACATGTACAGTACACGGAATAACAATTTCCGATTATAAGGCAGAACTGCACATCTATTTTCCATGATTTAGGCGAGTAATTATCTTCTGCGCATGTAGATTAACATGTGTACAATCACTATCTTGATTCTGTCCCGGTTTTTTGCCGGCGACCATGATGAGACCAAAGGGAAGAAACATGTACGGAATGTTATTGAGACGACATTGACGGAGACAATCACAATGAATTCGTTAAGAAAACGATGAATGTCCATCCGTAATAGGTCCATGATTCGAATGATGGATATGATCAGTGAACATAAGAAGACTTGCAACAACAACAAAAAGAAGAACAAAAATGGATGAGAGACAGGTCAACACCAAATATAATTGTATTGTTGACTGTTTAATATGATTGTGCACGGAGTATCAATAAATTAATATTTTGTCCACATTCGAGGACCTTTTGCTTCAGTTCGTCAACATGCAAAGAGTCTGAACCTTCAAACTTTCACCCCAGAATGAGGCCCTTCTTTCGACCACGCCTTACAAAATATTGAGACATGGTTTGATATGAAACTTAACATTCCTTGCATTTGAAAAACATTTTCAAAGCATTATGACTATTGGGCTATTTAAAGAAAGAGAGCAGTGTTTCGGAAAATCTCTCATCTCTCAGCAAATCTTCCAGCGTCTTTGATCTTCAAGTTCCCTGAGAACTGTAACGTGTTGGAATGCAAGCTTGTCTTTAGAATCCGGGTACCCAAAGGGATCACTTTCGAAATAAAGTGGCGAGCTTATTTGGTGTAGTCCCACGTGCGTAAGTTCTTGTCTCGTGTTACCCGTTGCGTGATTCATTCAATGACAGATGACATCGTTGAGTCGGAGGAGTTGGCCGAGGCATGCGGGCAAAGATCACCGTGGCTGGGCCGCGGAGGCCACGGGTGGGTTGATGGCCCCCAAAGTGGGGGTGGTTGGGCAGGGTGTGATGAAAATAGCGGCATCGACAAATATGCGAAAAATGAAGAGAGAGTATGGAGAATGAAAAAGAATAGTGCGATTGAAATACAAAATATGCAAAATCATCAGGGTCAAATGAACTACGTAAATGAGAACTGTGGGAGCATGTGTAGGAAATAACATTGAACAGTGATAAAATTGAAAATACTACCCAACAAAAGGGAAGACGAATATGAAGAAGAAGAAGAAGCCAGAATATGATGACCGGGGTAATAATATATCTGTAAAGCGCTTAGGCACATCGTTGTATCGATGTTATTGGGCGGTATATAAAAGCGAGGTATTATAGTGTTTTTAATAAAAGAGAAGAAAAGGAAAAGATAGGGGAAGAATGAATGACAGAAGGAAACAGTATCAGAGGAAGTAGGAGGAAAAGACGCATAAGTCACAAACTGTTATGTAGAATAAGAAGGTAAATGATGTTTATGATGATGATGATGATGTTGCTTAATATGATGTTGAACGAAGCGGGTAGAAAGTTAATCACGATGAGCTAAAACAACGACAAACACAACGAGTCTATTTGGGAATTTGGTAAGTACAGGCTAGCAGGGGGGAATCAGTTTGTTTTTTTTATTTTCAGGAGGGCACATGCCTCAAAAAGTGCTGGAAAACGGCGGTTCATTTTTTGGGGACAAATCATCGGGGCAATTACCCCTGTCGTTATAGATACACTACATTACAAAGATTGGCTGAAAACTTGCCAAAACAATAAACTTCAAGTTGTGTCCTTCCACAGTGGCTTATCCAGACCCTGGCCTCAGGACGGGGCAAATGATCTCAATTTACTGTGATCCATGAACGTTTAGTAAGGAGGGCCTTATTTTACGTTTTTACAGAGGACGGGGCATCGCTCAAAATTACCAATTTGAAGGGGGAATAGTATACTATAGTATAGTTTTTCTTGACTAACATTTGATTCCTAACCTGCTTTTTCTTAGCCGGAAATCTTTGAGGAGGGTCAGAATGTCACATTCCCCCTCCTTCAACTTCGCTCGTGTTCTCCCATTCGTTACTTCTTTCCGTCGATGATTCAAAGTTTAACAGGTATCAATGATCAATCGCTACAAGCCCAATGATATATAGACCACATTGATGGTTGCCAATGTCTAAATTAATTAGTTCCTCCAAGAAATTCGCTCAATTTTTTAGGATAATGCATGAAGGAGGTTGAGTATATCAGGTTGCTTCATCACACCTCTTCCTTGCCTCCTCGGGAGATACCTAGAATATTATACTTATGGTATCCCTATAACGTGATTTTTATCTCAAAAACGAAAACACTCTCTATATTTCTCGTAAACAACGCACGCCCCGAAAACTCGAAACGATTTTCAAACACTTATTATAGATAAGATCTTGCTAAAGAGTTCCCTCAAGAAACATCAACTATTTGGTAAAAAGGAGACTCGATGAGGAAGGGGAAGGAGGGGGGGGGGGGGGGGGGTCGGTGGAAAGAGATAGAAATCATTGCACATCCCATAGGAAGGGGAATACCCGCCTGGAGTTTCTGTGTTGGATGTATTTCCTGATGTGCGCCGTGCCGTTCGATGCGAAGCGTTCGATTGATGTGGGTGAGACAACGAGGTACCATATTGGATAAAATCCAAAGTTCCCGGGTAAAAAGCGATGCTTCACTCCTAATTTCCTGAAATGTCATTCAACTGAGTTTCTCCTCCCTTTCCCCGTTCCCAGGGAACAATCCAGTGCTTGTGTATACGTGTAGCTCAGCGTTGTTACTCTGTTTCGTCAATTGAAGTTTCAGTTGGAGAATTTGCCAAGTCGAAGTTCTCTCTGTTCGATGTAATTTTGGTCATTACGCGGTAAAGCTTTATCACTCCTCTGCGATTATTGCAAACAGATTGATGTCATTTAGGGATGTCTTGGGATGTACATCTGCGTTTGTAATGCCAAGTAGTAGTACAACACTTGCATGTATTTAGCAAACATTCCAAGTATTTCCAACATATTTCCTAAACTTTGCAATCAGAGGATTCTTCGTAATGCTCTAACCGCATTTTCAGCGACTTGTATAATAAGGTATTACTTTGTATATTTGGTAAATATCAATATTTCTTCCTGTGAAGCATTTGTAATACTATTGTTAAGATAGTGAATATGCTACAGTACAGATTACAGGGAGGCATGACTTAATTTTTTTTGACGGGCACTATTAATATTATCGAGTATTTTGTAAATAAATCTTTCACTGCATATCAGTAAACATTATGATTCTTAGAATGTATAGATACATCAACGGTGCAGATGAAACATAAAATGGCAATGGTACACTGAATTCCAGGCATACTCTACACAAAATCACATATGTTTTCAAGTTTTTAAAGTATAACGTGACTTGCTTCGATACGATAACTGATTTTATGAAAGAAAAATACGGACAAGTTTTATATACAAAACTTGAGTAAATTTAATTGGTTGACGATCAGGTGCACTTTCGAATAATGTATGAATCTTATCAGACTATTTAGATGTTGATCCTGGTTGAATCATAGTTTAAACATTCACTGCATTAATCGCTTAGTAATATTTCAATACAGGGAAATAGTACCTAAATCTGCTTTATCTATCTCAAAATAAACTTGTGGAATTATTTTTTTCTTCAATTTTTACAAGATTCACGTTATTTTGGAGGTGCTGTACATCTGTTTCGACAACTTTCTATGATTAAATTCGTAAACCATTCAAACAAATTAAATCCATGATTCTGTATAGAGGTTTGGCAATGACTTTTTGTCAAAATCTAACTCAAGAAAATAAATCACATGTTATAATTTCTACTCATTTATTTTAAAATAACGTTGGAAGTAACAGTGTGGATTCACAAGAGTTAATTCTGTCTTACTAAACAACCCTCTCCGTCGAGTAAATCATTAATCTGTAGAATATATTATTTGTTTTTGCACTGCGTAATGCCTACAAAGGTTCAATCTTACTCCGAACGCATAATGGAGTTACGCCCTCTCTCGTTGTAGAGATTATCTCGCAACTCAATTACGTAAGAAAACTTTGGACCAATCACAGTTCGTGGTTCGTAAACTCTACACGACCCAGTGCCAAACGCTCTGAGAACAACTGTGTATTATTTAATGTCTCATTTTATTTAAACGTGACGTGAATCATGTTGTGTGGTGAAAATGACGCCATTGAACCTCAAACGAGGATAATGAAATAATTTGAGAGAAACAGTGATGTGATGACAGATTTCTTATTACTGCGTTACAACGGAGAATGACAGGATAGCAGTACCTCAACTTGACCCGAACACTATTCTAGTCTTTTTATTAGTCAGTTAGTACATTTTTCTGTTTTCTGTCATTCTAATTGTTTGTTTCCTTTTGTCGTTTTAACTTACTTTCATTTTTTAAAAGGGGTGTTTTTTTCTCCCATAACTACAAATGACACGTCTCTATTTTCATTACTTGTCTGGTATGTCGTTTTTATTTCACATTAATAGAGACATCGCTTCTCACACATCATAAAATCACATTGTTACTGATCTACTGTAGTCATCACACTCTTCTAATATTCGGCAAACATTCTTCTTCTTTTTTTATCGGTGTCTTTTTTTCTCCATTTCGCTCCATATCTCTCAAATCTATCAATGACTCTTGCTCTCTCCTGTCAAATTACACTACTTCCTCTTGTCTGGGTGCGATCATCGAAAGAAATAAATCAAATGTACTTGAAAAAGAACATTGTTGTGTTCGTCACGAATAACCCCTATCGTATTACGTCAACGTGACGTCATTAAGACGCCAACTTGTTTTGAATTCGTTCAAATGTCATAGCATGTAGAAGGCTGAGGTGATGATATAATAACGCTCAAGGCTATGATTTGAAATCAAATCAACCGAATAGTGATGCACGATGACAAATTTGGTTCGAGAGCTGCCCAAAAAGGCGCCTCAGTTTGATGTATCTTTGCATGAAATGAGAGATTGAGAAATCCGGCTCCTCATGGCTGTCGACCGCTTGAAATAATTTGAATATAAAACTCTCTTTTAATGCTTCCATTGTCTAAGAAAGACGTTTTCAGATTATGTGGAATGTGAAATGTTTTGTTGAAATTTTCGAGGACATATTATCGCTCACATTCTTATTTCATGGATGCCCCTTTTTGTTTCTCTCTCTCTCTCTCTCTCTTTCTCTTTCTCCCCCGTTCTCAATCTGTATATTTCCATATTCATTCCAGTAGTAATTAGACTAGCTTATTTCTTATCGTTAGAAATTTGTTTGCGATCGTACATATTATGTCATGTTTATTTTTTGCATTAATTTCGGACAGTTTAAAGCATAGTTGCCGAAGACGCTGTGCACTCAACATCATCATACTGTATAGCCGAGTAGTACTGTGCCAGTCAACACACTCTTTCATGATCTTATTTTCCTCTTTAAGTTATTTTCATCTTTTCGTTTTTTCTTCTTCAGAGACGCGGCATTAAAGATGGCGACTACATGATTTCACATTGGGGGGTGTGGGGACCCTGGTCTACATGCTCCAGGTCGTGTGGGGGCGGTGTTGCAGAACAAACCCGACACTGTCTGCGGAGGCGAATGGGTACCATGTAAGTTGAGCTTCATTCATTAATTGATTAATCATTGCCCTTTTAACGGTTCGAATGCCATTGTGGTTAAACGTTTTCCTTCAATTTAATGTCGGACAATGTTTCTTATTTGTTTGTAAGTAACGGAACACGAGTATAGTTTGTTGACCCGTTTTGGATTTTGAAATTCTTGCTATAAAAAATTATTTGTGCAAGTTTATCAACAACAAAGATGAAAGGTTTAAAAAGATATCAGTGCCCACAAAATTATTTGAGAACCATGCAAGGAATGATACTAAGGTATATATGATTACATTACCAAGGTCGAAGATGACAAAACTAAATTGTTTCCCACTTGATTTGATATTACACTAGCGAGCAACGATTGTCCTTCTTGTATTGTGATATCACGTTGGCGTTGAGATGTGGCGCCGTGCAGGATTTAGTTTCAAAACGTCTCTTCCATATATTGGATTCTAGATTTCTATGAATATTATGAATCCGTTAACTATGCAGTTCTCCTTTCTTCCCATCTTTATTGTTTGTCCCGTATTTACTCACCTCTTACGTGTGTGTATTTGTTTCATCTTTCGTTTTCTTCTCTTCCTCCTCGGTTCCCTCTTCCTCCTTGCATTTCTCCTGTTCCTGTTGCCGGTCCTCCTTTTCCTCCTCCTCCTCCTCCTCTCCTTTCATTCCTTTTCCTTCTTCTACTACGTCTTCTTCCTCTTCCTCTCTTTATACGTATACATCCTCCTCCTCCTCCTCCTCCTCTCCTTCCTCTTCTTCATCTTCTTTATCATTTTCTTCTTCTTCACCTTCTTCTCCTTCTTCTCCTGCCTCTTCATCATCTTCTTCTTCTTCTTCTTCTTCTTCTTCTTCTTCTTCTCCTTCTTCTCCTTTTTTATTTTTCATCTCTTTCTCTTCTTGTTCTTGTTCTTCTTAATCGTCGTTTACTCTTCTTCTTCTTCCCCTCCTTCTTCTTAGTCTCCTTCTTCTTCTTCTTCGTTTTCTTCTTCTTCTTCGTCTTCTTCTTCTCTTTTCCCGTCTTTATCCTATTTTCCCAATATCGGCATAGACCCCAATCATAAGCGGATTTTGTCGATTTTTCTCCAATCTTTAAATAAAACGAACAAAAATTGACAACCTGGAAACCATCTTCTGTATATCGAATTTCGGTTTTAATGGATCGAAACTATTACAGATTACCCTTGTTGTAGCTGTCTTGACGGAATGGAAAATACGATCAACTGGGAATCGTTGGAACCAGCCAAAATTGACCTTGTGGGAAAACATGAATGTTTTTCGTACTCTTACTGAAAATAGCAAGAGCAAATATAGAAAGCACTTGGACAATAAATATATATGCTTCATGTCGGGTGTTTTCATTTCCCACGACGCTCAATATGTATTTCCTCTTTTAGCAATAAGTATAAGGCTCTAATGTTGCCCAGGTTCTTTTGTCTGATAAGTTTCTATACCGATGGATGGTCGGATATTGCCTGTATTCATACTTGAAATGTTCTTTGTAATGACTAGCACATGAATCAGATATGGTTTGGACGGGGTGTGCCGCTCAAGCCTCGAAACCCCTACCCATTTATGAAGGGTGGATTTTTCTCTAGTAAAGCCCATTTTTTACAATTATCGGGTGTAAATTTAGAAAAAACGGACCACTGTTTAGGGATATTTGTGTTTGAAATGGGACCCATGTTTAGGGATTTTTTTTAGGTTAAAAAATTACCCATTAGAGCGGCACACCCCCGTATGTCTTAATATGTGAGTACCCCCCCCCCCCCCCCCCCCCGGTGCATTCATTTTGGACTAATAATTTTTGCGCGAAGGGGCGGGATTATTTTTAGTTGATGTGTATGTAGGCCTAAGCGAAGGATTTTTTTTTTTGGGGGGGCGCTTAGATGCTTGAGGTGGTAAAGGGTTTGATCATGTGTTTTTTTTTACTCCAGTAAGGAAAACTTCATAATTAGATTTGGAGTTTGGTGGAAATTATGGTAATAAGGTCGATGGTGATAATAAAAATGATGATTATTGATGTTGGTGGTGATGAAGAAGAAGAAGATGATGATCAAAGTGGTGGTAATGATGGTAACTAATGGTGGTGATGGTATAACGGTGATGACGACGATGATGATCATGATCATGATGATGAGGATGGTGTTAGTGATCATGACGGTGACGACGGTGGTGGAGGTGATGACGATGATGATATTGGAGATGATGACAGTGGTAGGATATCAGGCTAGCGGCTTGCAATCATTACAATGTCGGAATCCCCATGGAATATGTTTGTGAGGCAGAGGTGGATGGTGCCAGCTGGCGTACCGGAGTTCCACTTTAGCTTTGTTTAATCTAATCAAACATGAAAAACGAAGTACCAAATCATAAACTTAATTCATTATTATAGGGAAACATCACAACAGTCATTTATTTTCAAACGTTATGACGTCATTTTTTTTTAGCCAGAAATGTATTTCCCATAGTTTAGTTGATTGAAGAGCCATGCTTTTCTGGGAACATTTTTTTATCTGATGTTCTTTCACACTTGCATAATACAATAATTCTCCACCTCTTCCCAGAACTCAACCTTCTCTTTACGTTTGCAACTTTGCCATATCGAAGTGCTGATGTAATTTGAAACTCAACAGGACTATTATGAACCGTGATGCTGCGTTTTATATCACGCCTTGATATCCATTCCTTGCAGTTGTTGATGCTAGTAAAAGGTGACGAACGTTCATCATCTTGACAAAAATGGGCGTAACATCGTCACACCTTCTTCGATGCGCATCTGCAATCTTTGAAGAAGAAAGTTTGACATCATCTGATCGGAGTATCACCCTTCAATGCGCATGACTGAACGCAGGGAGAAAACCCGATCGCCTCTGACCGTCGACGCATTCTTATCCTATTCGGCCCACGGGTCATGTCCGAAATATGAGTTATAGACGCTAATCCCCAAGATTATTTGCTATATGGAATGATTGGAATCATGAACTTTGCTCCACTTATTACTGAGGCAATATAAGCCATTTGAAGAATATATGAGTAGGGTACAGATATATGAAAATATGAAAGGTTATTTGACAAAGTAGGGTTGGAATGTTGATATTGATGACAGCGATGACGATGATGATAATGATGATGATTGTGGTGATGATGATGATGATGATGGTGCAAACGATAATAGGGCGATAGAGAAGTTTGAATCATATGAGGAGAAACGCCTGTGTTGATGGGAGAACCTTGCCACTAATTTAACCAAACTTCTCGTCAGTGAATTCTTATACTTGATGGCAACCTGCTGCAGGTAGCGAGTGCCCGTCTGACCGAATAGTCTGACATACGTCTCACGGTCAAGGTCGGATGCTCAGACAGAGAGAGAGAGGAAACACACCTATGAATGCGGATGTGATGTGACAGGTAATACGCTTGTATCGAGAGATACGGAGGTGGGATTCCGGACTAAATTAAATCACCTGTATGTAATACCACAAACGATATTGCATGAGTGAGGTGATACGCTGGAGGTGAAAGAAGGGGCAATATAGATCAGAACATGATGGTGATGAAGAAGAAAGAGATGTTGAAAATTAAAAGAAGAAGAAGGAAAAAGAGAAGAAGAAGAAGAAGAAGTAGAAGTAGAAGTAGAAGAAGAATGAGGGGGAAAGAGTGAGAAAAAAAGAGAAGTCAAAGAAAATAACAGAGAAAAGGAAGAATTACAGATGGAAGAAAGAAAAAAGGGGGATGGGAAAACGGGCTTTAAAAAATTAATGAAATGAAAGATAGAGGTAGAAAGGGTAAAAAGGAGAATGGATTAAAAGATAGTTAAAAGAAAAGTCTGACATTATAGAAAAGTTCATGGAATTTTTTCGGGAATAGTCACTTGTCAATTTTCAATTGGAAATTAGAAATCATAAAACATTTTGCCGCTCCTCTTTTCATTATCAGTTACCTCATCTCCCGTTTCCTATTTACTTTCCTTCATCGTCTGGCTATATTTTTTTTAGTTATCTTGATGGTTCATAGTCTATGAATTGTATGATGTTTCTCAGTTCCTACTATTCTCCGGTGTCTGTCTTGCTTCACTCTTCCTCTGTATCTGCTTCTCTCCTCGCCCACCCCTCTCATGCATCCTCTTCTCTAGTGGCGTAGCCCCAGGGGTCGTGCCCCTTTCAGCGAATGCTGAAAAAACTCGAGGTGTAATAGCCTGATAGGGAGAGGGTGGGGGGGAGGATAGAGATAGGGAAGAAAAAAAGAGGGGTTTGATAGAACGAAAAGAATATGACTGACCATGGACTGACACAAAACATCGCCCTCCAATGTCATTCACTATCAATACGAGTATGACGCCTCTTTCTCCATTTCTTCATCCCTAGACCGGTAGGCTACTCGAGGGTTCGACTCTATAGGGTTCTCTATCCCCCTCTTTACTTCTTATTCTTTTAATATTTCATTGACTATCTCTCTTATTATTGAAAATGAATTGCCAAATTGATTTCACAAGTTCTTTGGCAACTACTGGCTTTCAATCATGCCATTGACCCCGAGATCTCGTGTCGAGGAGGGGCAATTCCTACAAAACATGATAGGAAATGTGGTAATCAACAGTAACATCTCTCTCTCTCTCTCTCTCTCTCCTTGTGCCTCTCCCCTCTATCTCTCCCTCTCTCTCCCTCCCTCCCTCCTCTCTCCCCCTCTCTCTCTCATCACAACTTCCACATTTTCAGTCCCTTCATTCATTCACCGAGTTTTATGTCGCAGCTGCAGAATGATTCAAATGTGACTGACCACCTGAAAGACGAGTAGAGGTTGGGGAAGGGGTCGAGAGTGGGCAAGGTGGGAGAGAGAGAGAGAGAGAGAGAGAGAGAGAGCGGGTGGGAGAGAGAGAGGTGGCAGAGAGAACGGAAGTTGTTATCACAGACACTGATGACTTTAATATTTAAAAAAATCACATTTAATTAACATGCATACGTATCACATTTTCATAATTTTAGGATAAATTCAAAATAAGAAAGTATTTTGTTGACATTATTTTGTGCATAGACGCATAGAGAAACTTCGGTTTATTATGCGCTCAATAAATCTATCTTTATTATTATTATTATAGACGTCTTAAGTTACCAATTAAAACAGATTAGCAGTGAACCACATACAAAACTGTATCATTTCTTTAAAAACTTCACACAGATTGAAGCACAGTAAATGACTGAGCTTTAATACGGTCACCTGCTATGGGCATCCCAATTTTGCTTGTCTAATGAATGTGAATTGAGACAAATTACGGTACAGCCAACCGGACAAGGGGGATGCACTATTCGGAGGGGTGGGAGAACGGGGTATAGACCTGGCTACTCTCCTGGGTCACTGCCCCCAGTACACGCCCTGTCACTTCTTGTTACACCGCCAAAAATCCCCTCTTGATTAGCTGATGACAAGTGGTGGTCGACACGCAGAGTGAGAGCGAGAGAGAATGAGATAAAGAAAGGAAGAAAGATGGAGACGAGAGGGAGAGAGAGTGTGAGAGAGAGAGAGAGAGAGCGAGAGAGGAGGAGAGAGAGGAAGAAGGAGAGAGAGAGAGAGAGGGGGGGGGGGGAGAGGAAGAAAGAGAGAGAGAGAGAGAGAGAGAGAGAGAAGGAAAGAAAGAGGGGGGGGGTGGCTCAGGGGGTGACGTGATGGAGTTCGTAACCTGTAAGAACAGCTGACCTAAATTCTGTTTCCTGTCCCTTTCCCTTGTCAATGGAATGATTCTAGACTATAGTACTTTGTTTCGACCAAGCTCTCAAATTCTCTTAGTCCTTTCTTTACCCATGATAAGTCTTTTTTAATAAAAATCATATAGCCCCTATTTCCCCCCTTCTCCCCTTGTCCCATCCATTCAATTTCTCTCTCTCTCCCTCTCTCTCTCTCTCTCTCTCTCTCTCTCTCTCTCTCTCTTCATCTCTTTCTCTTATTTTCTTTCTTTGCAAAACAGAGTAAACGTGACATAAGCAAGAAATAAGAATTGAAACGGTGTCTTAACGTCTTGAAAATTGTAACGAAATAGGTGATCTAAATCTGATTTTGGAGGTCACTTTTCGGTCATAACCTTGCTGGACTTCAGATATTGTGTCAAAAATTGTAAAAGTTAGATATTATATGAATCAGACTTCGAGAAGGAAATGTTGATGTTTTGACGCCAACAATGCTTTTTTGTTTCTATTTGTATTTTTGCGTCGTATATTAATGAATAGGACTGGTAATAATTGTGCTATTAAGTATTATTTATATTACCATTTGTTATAAATATTCCTCTCAGTCGTTAGTAAATAAGCAATGCATTTTTTTCTGAACGCGCTACGATAGGAGCATAGAGGTGGTGAAGATCCATCGTGTTGTGTTCCGCTTTCAAACGTATCAAGACTGATTTAGCCCTGGAAGACAGACAGCCTATGAGACCGACAGTGTCAGCCTCGTGGCAATGCAGAGTCTGTGGCTGCAGACTTGGGGTTGTCGGTCTGTAGTGGAATAGGCCATTTCTGTAATGTAATGAAAATATAAATGCACACGTCTTTGTTAAGTGCTTCTTTACAAATCAATTCGTTCACATGCTACGATTAATCATATTTCAATATTCAGAATGCGAATTACGAACATAATCATATTGTGGTTAGGTATGATAATATAATAGTTTGTAAGGTGGCACTTAACGAAGATGTATGCATTAGATTTGATTACATTACGAAAATAATCTATTGGTCTAGTGGAATGTCCCGATTAGAGACAAATACGTACTATACAAATATTTATTGAGAAGTTTGAGCCACCAGTCTGAAGTACCTGGGAGTTTCTCGGAGCCAGGGTTTTTTATCCCGAAAGAGGAGACTTCCGTTTCCAGTCAGAGGGGTCCAGACGAGACCCCTTCTTAATTGTTGCCACAGGTAGAAGAGTCATCCCTCTTCGAGTGGCAATTGTCTGAGGTTTTCCCCAGCTCCTTCTTTAATTTACAACTGAGGGGGGCTCAGAGGAAATGGAAAAGAGAGTAAGGATACTATTATGTGTACCTGACATGAAGTGCGTTCAGAAAGAGATATAGGGTAATTTAGGAGAGGACAATGTAGAAAAAGAGAAAAATTGTTTCTTGTCCATTGCCAACTTTCCCCCCCCCCCCTTTGTTTTGCTTCTCTAATTTACAACTGATGGGGACTCACAGGAAACGAAACAGAGAGTAAGGCATACTGTTTTGTGTACTTTACATGGAGGGGTTGTTAAAAGATACGGGGTAATTTAGGAGAAGACAATGTAGAAAAGAGAAAAAATCGTGTCTTGTCAATTGCTGTTTATCTTTGTTTATGAAGTAGGTCCGTCACGATTGTGCTGTAGGCATTTTCTGTCGAATATACGAAACGTCTGGGCGTGTATAGTGAAAGATGTATAAAAATAATAGTAGATTTTGAAAAAATATATAAAGCAAGTTCACGTGCATTATTCTGTTCCCAGCAGTACTTTGTCAGGCTTGTTTTCGGGCAGATCCATCTCTTCTTTAGATTTTTATTGTTGAGAACATTCATTTGTTTTAAAAAGCTATGAGAAAACTAGTCCTGCAAGTGACGATGAAGGTGAAAAAAATATATATACAGTGCGCCCCAGAAAAAAAACAAAACCGAGAATTTGATTTCATTCGATGTAACTCATAATATGATGCATATTTCACAAAAAGTCATTTTGCGGGCGGTATCTGAATTTCAAGGAGAAAATCACATTTCTAGAAAGTTCAATTTCTGCCCTGTCATATGACACCTCAATCAGGAAAAATGATAGGGAATAACATAGTTCTGTTTGTTTAAATTAGTGCTTGAATTTCCATAATTTGATTAAACGAGTTCGTTTTCACTGGCTGCCTGCTGTAGCAACAAAGCGAGTTGACAAAAGACTAAACTCTGATTCGTTGACGATTAGCCATGCAGAAAGAATACGAAAGACTAGATGCATTCCATTTTGGTAACAGGCAGCTAAAGATTGTGGACTAACTTTCATGCCACATGTTTGTGTAGTATATAGGCCTTCACATATCTGTATACAGTGCGTGCGACTATAATTATCTTAGCAAGACGATTGTATACAAACACCAATACTCTACTCAACAACTCTACTTTATCTTGAATGGTCTGTTATCATAAACATTTTTTGTTTTAATCTGTTCTTTCTGTGCAGGGTGCTCACGGGTGCAAACCAATGTGTCGGTCTTTATAAGCAGTACAAATTGTGCAATGCAAAGGTAAGTCAGTATCTTGTCATGATATGAATTCAACACATAAAATCGTGACTGTTTGAATATATTATAATCGTAAATAGGTTAGTAAACCACCGGCTAGTGAGGAGAATCTACTTAACTGGAATTAATGTCCTTTTGGCTATCTTCGTGCACTTCTTTTGTATCTGTATTTTGCTTTTGTTTAACCTTGCCTGGAAATAAAATGAATGAATAAATAAATAAATAAATACAATTAATAAAGAAAGAAACAAACAATGAAAATGTATGCGTCCCTTTGATTTTTTCCTCCATAAACAAGTCTTTAGTTGGAGCAAGATAGCGGTTAGGAAATTAACAAGTTTCTGAAAAAGGCCTTGAAATGCAGACATTATATTTTTTGAAATCCGTACATTTGGGAAGAATTTATTTCCGTTGGGATATTACTGTCTGATAAGATTGGCGTATTCCTATTACCCAAGCTTTTAGTCATACACTTTCTTGATCGGAAGTATGCATTCGATTTTTTCTTCTTCTCGAAGGTAGGCCTATTTTGTTTAAAACTGTTCAGCGGTTTCGAAGCATATTTGTTGCTTTTCACAATCAGATTATGTAATTTGACTTTGTTGTATATGAGAATTGACTTGAATACGATCCCAAAAACTTTCTAAAAAAATCAACCTACATCAAATTCAACATTAGGCCTTGTGTCCTATATACCTTTTAGAAATTATATTTCAAAGCGGATTATGCAATATAAGCAGAATTTTTTTATCAATATACAATATTCCCAAAAGTCTTTGCGGTTGTAGATGGTTGACAGTTTTTGCCGGCTAATCATGACCAACAAAATATATTTAGTGATGTTATGATTTTTTTAATTTCTGTTTTGATTTTCCAGCCTTGTCCAGAAGAAAGTACTGATTTTAGAACAGAGCAGTGCGAGAAATACAACCATGAACCATTCATGGGAAACATGTATCAGTGGGAGACTTTCATCAAATGTAAGTACCTAATTCACCTCAAGCTCACTTGCAGGGGCGGCCACATATAGACCTAATTATATTTTTTAATGTGCTACTAGCGTTTTATAATAATTATTTCTTCAGCTGGCGAGCTATTGCGCAATCGTCATTATGGTCAGCTGATTTGCTGGTCGCGATCGCGCTGTATCGATAGCGCGCATGTCAACATTTCTTTTTAGGTCCTCCATAAGAAAGCTCTAAGAATTAGCCTAGCTATATCCTGATATGGCGACCCCGACGTGAAATGTGAGTGATGACTAAGAAACTAAGATTTATGCTTTCACCTTGAAAAACTGATGTGTATTAATTACCGGTAAATTGTTAATTTGTTTATAAATCAGTTTGCGTAGGTGATCGACATTGGAAGGGCTTAATTTGACTGAGTGTGATGTGTGTCTGTGGCATGATTGTGCAGCACCCAATTCGGCCGGTGTTCATGTGTTTTTGTATTTAAATTAAATCTAGGCCTATGCTAGACCTCTAGTACATTGTTAATTAATTTGTTTAATATCTGTGAGTTGATTTTTCAGTCACAGATAGAGGGGGGGGGGGGGGGGGGGGTCACATGAAGGCCTCAGAAACAGGAAGGGGCAAGGGATCACATTCCAAGTGAGGAACTTTAAAACGGTAAAGACCGGGGGCTTCAGCCTTCACACAAACAAAAGAAGATGCAGTTCCAATTTTGACAGGTGATAGTTCGCCCCAGTCTCTTTCAATTGTGTTTTGCAAGGTTCAATTACACTGCACACAATTGCACCACCAGTCTGTTACCAAGCATACCAAGACAGTTGTTCCGCTGAGACTTCGTCTGGCTCCACTGGCCGTCTTTATACAGTACATGTATGGAGAAGGTTGACAAATGTCAGTTTTTTTTAAAAGAATTCCCTATATTAGTTAATAATTATTTCTGTCTACCAATTCCCTAGATCTGTACTACACAGGTTTCAGTTACTAATATTTCACATTAACTACTGTGTTCTCCATTATAGCTTGGGTGTATTGTTAAATCTTGTTGGTATTTTAATGAATTCGTAGAAAAATTGGATCAGTAATACAATCTAAACTAATCCATTTGTTCTTTCTTTTTGTCTTGAAGCATCTGCCCCATGTGAGTTGAATTGCCGTGCTAAAGGTCATCGTTTCTATGTCAAGCTCGCAGAAAAAGTAGTTGATGGGACTACATGTGGGATTGTCTCGGACAGTGCTATTTGTGTGGATGGCATGTGCAAGGTAAGACTCGATACTTTAAAAGCCTGTGAGTTTCATAAAAGAAAGTTGCACTTGAGAAATTAACAGAATGAAGAGCCAATTGATTTTGAGAGCAAAGCGAATGGCAACTTTGGCAACTTAAAAAGTATTGCAACTAATGTTTCAGTCAGGACCTCCAGCAGATTTCACACAGACCTCAAGCAGGGCTAGATCCAAAAGAACATCCAACTACAAAGAGGAAAAGTCAATTGAGTTAGCAGCAAGCAGAAGAAAGACCTTACTTATTACCACAATTTTAGCATAAATCCAGTAATAAAGATCTTGAAAGTAGTAAAACAATAAAACTCAAAATGAAGTGAACTAAATATCTGTATTATTGATGAAACCAGGTATTCTGTACGCCAATAATGCGAGTGAGAGAAAGGTAGGGGTGAAGAAAGAAAGATAGAGAAAGAGAGGAAGAGAAAGAGAGAGTGACAGAAAGAATAGGAGGAAATGAATAACATAAAGAAGTGAAAGCCTAATTTTGTCCACCTTGTAAGACCAGTGCCCCCCTCCCTGTGACCGAACATCTACTATGCTACTGAACGAGTACTTTTCTCATGGAAAACATTTCTGAATGAAGTTCTTCAAATAGATATAATGACATTTGCTTTGCAATGAGATGTGGTGCAAAATACCTTGAATTTTTAGCTGGTGATGATTAAACACCATCATTATTTTGATTAATATGTATTAAGAAATATGTCAAATACCGACAAATATATCTTTAAGAGTGGCTAGACCTCCCTATAAAGCAAAGGCCATTTGTCTATGGTGGGATTGGTGGCCATGCATTTGATTCCCTCTTGAGAAAAATGTGTGTAGTATTATAAACTGTCTAGAAAGGACACCTTTCTACAGTGGCCAATTTTTCTGTTTCCATTTAGTGGCCTTAATAGACAAGTTTTACTGTACACATGTACATGTACATGTATGTGTAGTCTTTAATAATACCTCATTATTTCATACAAGTAGGCCTTAAAGCAAAAAAAATGTACTATCGATACCTTGTACAGTCAAACTTTTTTTTTATAGTGATTAAACCCTGTAGGAACCCCAAACCATATTCCTTTCATACTTATTTTTAGCTTTTAGCTGTCTCCTGAAAATTCAGTTTAATAATAGGTGTCTCTGAACCAGGGCCATTGGCCATTAACCTTTGTTGAAATGAATCTCTTGCGGAAAAATTGAAAGGAAATTTGATTTGATAATTGAGAAGATGTGCAAGGGCACTCGTATCTAAATGGAAGACATTTGGACTTTCTATCTCGCTAGACCACCTATCTTTTTAGACTAGCTATATGTTTCAGTCTTGTTGCTGTTAAAGATTGTGCAAAACCATAATTCAATGTAATTCATTAACTATTTTGGATGTTTATAATACTACATGTGTTTAGATATGTATGGATCATATGAATATATACTATACATGTACATGCTCAGCCAAATGACGTGAGAATATTTTTCAAATTTTCAAATGTGATACCCTAAAAAAGTTGAGGTATTGGGACCACAATTTTGTTTTTCTTTGAGAAATCTAGGAAATTTAATCATTTAGAAGTCTGCTGCTTTTTATTTGACCAAAGTTCAAATGTTTAATTATAGGTAGAGTGCATATACAAGGCAAAGAACTTTTTGATTTAAAGCCAATCTCACTTGATAGGATGAAAATAGGTTACTCACTCTTGAAAAATCTGAAAATATTTAGCATGGTGCAATTTTATAAATACCATTTTTGTCAAACTCTTGTTGAATGCTTGGGGCTTGATACATGATATTATTACGTGCAAGCACAAAACTTGTTTGCCAGCCATTCAAACCTTGAATTAAGTGCAAAACATGTCAAATTCTTGTTCGTTCATTCACTTTTAAAAGCTTCCATCAATTAAACTACAAGTACCTGTATGAATAAAAGTCAGAGTTATAAAGATGAGTTTACTATCGAAAGTACACCCTTCAAGCAAATGCTCTCTGAAAGAAGTATGTCATTGCCTCCAGTGAAATTGTAACAATCCTTGTTCACGAAAGTCAAACAGGTTAGAGAATTGAAGTCTTTTCTTTTTTTGAAAACCCTTTTCAGCCATTCAGAGATGATAATTAGATTCTAGGGGAAGGTCGTTCATACTTGTCAAAAGAATAATGGGATTTTTAAAGTTTTTTCTAGAGCACAACATCAAATTATTGTATGTGATTGTAAGGTAATAATTTATGCTCTTTTTATTTTGATGATTTATGAATGGAATAGCTTGGTTTGTTGACTTTAATTATAATATACCAGTAAAATTCATTCATCCATTGAAGGAGCTTTTATAGTGAGTAAGTCTGATTATTTTCAGATGATTTTCTGCTAGCTCTACATGAAATAATCTCAATAGAGTTATCTATAGAATGATTCTACTAGTAATGAGATTTAAGGTACATCAATTAACTCATCATCAATCCATCAAACAGATATGGAATGACATGTCATCTTCATTCAGCAATTGCTTTAGTTCAGCTGTAAACTATTTTAGAGAAAATTCAAGAATGAAATTGGAAAGATTCCAGTGGATTACATGAATACTGCAAAATTTTATTCAGGCATGAACTTGTTTGTGCATTTTCTAAGTTACCAAACTTTTATGTTTTTTATTTCAAATTGATGTCCTTACATGTAGATGGTATTCTTTTATAAAACACTAGGTCCTCAAGAGAGGAACTTTGAAGTTGCTGATCAAGAAAAGGTGACCTCGATAGTTGACCCCTACTTCTTTGAATAATTCTTTACTTGTATTACATGTAGGTAGTAAACAACTACTAAAATATTCATACCGTTACCAAGTTTACTTCTTTTTTTTAGTATGTGAAAAATGGATTTGTCCCGATTCATGTTTCTTGAGAATGTGGTATATTGAAGCTTGTATATCTAAAGGTATTCAACATTTCATTCGTTAGTTACAAAACCCCCCCCCCAAAAAAAAAATAAATAAAAAATAAATAAATAAATCTGATCTAATGCAGTTGTTAGCTGTATACTTAGAGACACAAAGTTATTATTAGGCTTATTAATTTGTTGCTTGTTTACAGATATGTCTCAATGGATTTCAAACTTATACACATGGGGCAAGACGCGCCATTGAGTGCAGATAAATTTCAGCAATTTCCTCCGAAACCTCCCCCTCTCACATCCCAGCGTCAACTTACCGGTGGTTGTAACACGCTCTGATGCAAACGATTTAATTTTTTCACGCTGGGCTCTCTTATCTCTACCTGCTCAATGATAACCACTAATTACTAAAAACAATTAGAGTATATTTATTTCTTCCTGTCCCTTTATGAAGTAGTCTGCACAATGTGTAGACACCTGTTATCTCAAATTGAATTGACTTTGAAAGTCCAAGAACGCAAGTCACCATGAATAAAGTTTGAAATATTTTCTTTTCTTCCAAACAATTGCATACACAGAGAACTGATATCAATATTGTGTTGCCTTGCTTTTATTTGTTATGTAATAACTATAATCAATACACTAATTTATATTGCACAAAATATTCATCCAATACATGCACCTCCAAATTCTTCCATTATCCTGACTTGAGCGGCTGTATGGATGCTTTGCATTTTTTTGCTGTGAGCTCTACAATATTATTCACTTTCACTCATCGGCATATTCTCATCTGTTTAGGTAAGTTTGTTGCAGTTTAAGAGAATTTGTTATACATGTAGTTATTATGATACCGGAGTGTTGGCTCAGTCAGTAGAGCGTCCGCCTCACAACCGGGAGGTCGTGGGTTCGAACCCCGGCCGCGTCATACCAAAAGACGTTAAAAGATGGGAGTTGTTGCTACCTTGTTTGGCGTTCAACAATAAAGGATAGAGCAACGTCGATCTGGCGCTGCTCAGTGGCTGCCGGGCTCACGATCAATTGGGCAAAAAGAATTTCCGTTTCGGTTTAATAAAATTTGGAGTGGACTATTAGGATATTATTATTATTATTATTATTATTATTATTATGAAAATTAGCTTATATAGTTTAGGCTATTTTCAAGTTCATGTGTATATTTTTAAAGAATTTGTTCTCTCACTGACTCACTTTTGATTAGGCCTAAAATAAAAACTTGTTGTATTGCCCTTTGGGTGCCAAAACATGGGTCAGTCGGTCGGAAAAGTTTTTTTTTTTTTAAACTTTTTTTTGTCGCCCTCTTTGGGCCGATATTTTTCAGATTTGAATGTTTTTTTGTTTCTTTTTTTTGTCCCGCCCTCTTTTGGCTGATATTTCTCAGTTTTTAATGCTTTAATACATGTGTTTCAAGGTCATCATTCCATTGATATCTTTTTCACCTCATAATCATCCATGGTTGGCACGAGTGAGAATTTTGGAATAATTTTGATGTAATGCATTTATATCCCATTTAAACAAACAAAATACATACCGGTATTTTTTGTATTAATTAATATAAACGGTTTAAAGCTTATCTGTCGTAGTTTACAGGAGGGATTAGACCGCTCTGCAAGGTCACTGGACAGGTGGTTATCTCATCAACTCAGCTCTCAGTTAACATAAGAAAAAGAGGATCATGGGGGACCAATGGTCACCGATTAGGCATTGTTTTTTATATACATTGTAGAGGGCGCAAGTAGCTACCAGTAGTGCTGGGGCCTTTAAAAAAAAAAACTTTTTTAAAATGCCGATTGTTGATTTTCAGATTGTTGGGTCGGTCACAAAGGGCAATCCAACAAGTTTTTATTTTAGGCCTTATTGCAATCAAAATTGTCAAAATCCCACTCGTCCAACCCTCCTCTCGATCTCTTCCCTAAATCTTTCTTGCTTTCATTGATCCCCCCCCCCTGTTGTGTGTCCAATTGTCCATGATTTACCCACTCTCTTCAATATATGGTTTCCTCATTCAAAAGCAAGCCAGTGGACCAGATAATCGGTGTGTGTATATATTGTGCATGGTGGTTAAAATTGGGTAATTATATTACAAAGGAGATATTTATCCCACGACTTCCTTTACAAATTAGTACAGACCAGCTAAGGATAAAAGTCAAGCAAAGAGTTAACTCTTTGGTCAAATTAGTAACCACCTACGTTGAGAAACGGTTCAGTTAGTTTTCTCCCTCCCCCCCCCCCTCGGTCCTATCATTTAAATTGATGAATTAGTCCTAGAATGAGGGAGTTTAGCATTCTTGTAAAAGTATCTATAATTATAAGATAAGGAACAGTAAAAAGAAAACATACCATCCCAAATGTATCCCCATGTTTGTAGAACTGAAAGGAATTTTAAAATCCTTAGTTGTGAATCTAGGGAGGGGGGGGGGAGCATAGAGGAACATCCCCCATTAAATCTCCCTCCGAAGTACATACATGTACCAGGACAAAGGGTGTACTTCAAACGTTAGCCGATGTCAACCATCCCCTGCCAAATTTGAAATCGTTATTTATTCATTCATTTATTTATTCATTTGCTTATCATTTATTAAGGAGAACCCCCAACCCCCCCCCCCCCGAAAAAAAAAAAAAAAAAACAAACAAACAAACACCACGTGCCATAGACCGAGAGGGTAATTTTTCACCAGTAATTTACAAGCATTTATATACTTAGTGATGTTTCATCTATACTTTAATACTTTAATCATGGACTGGTCCATGCTTTAATGAGAGATTAAATATTTTGAATTTCTCAGTGTGTGGCCTGAAACGTTCTGTGCATAAAACTGTATGGATTGTAGTCTACATGATAATCCAAATACTAATAGATTATCTCTTTACTTGGTCTCTCAAATAAAGTAACAAAACTTGGAATTTCCCAGTTTGCGTTGCAGTATGTATTTCTCTCAAACGATTGTTGCCTACACCCTAATCCAAATAACACTATAATATATAGTCTCTCCATTTGGTTTTCCAAATAATCTGATAAAAAAGCAGCGTTACCTTGCAAGGGGCTCAAAAGGTTTACTAACAGATTTGACATGTTTCCAAACAAATGCAAGCAACTTCTAACGAACCGTCTCTTTTAAATTGATTTTGGGATCTCATAGGATGGGATTAAGCTACTTTTTCATTAGGATAAGAAAGACACCATTGTGTTGTTGTTTACGCATTCTGACTTCTGCAGCATTTATTTCACTTTGGAAGTAAACCAGCATTAGTGTATCTCCCTGTCATGCCGCTGAATAGGGATTGAAGGGATCAAGAATTTCTGGCTGAACTAAGTGAAAAGCGTGAAATAGGATTAGCATGGTCTAAAAGTGATTAAACCTTTTCCTCGGATTAAGGTGTTTTGTAATGTGTCCAAAATCTCTTTCATAGGCCATTAATTTCATCTTAAAGATAAAGACCAGTTTTGGAACCGCCCCCCTCTCAAAAAATGAAATGGAAGCTCTTATTACCAATCATGTGAAAGAATATGTTTGACTTACGTGATCATACAAATTTTGCTGAGAAACCGCCTACTAATTGATATATTTAGTAAATTATTATTTCTATTTGGACCTGATAGATATAACGCATGTGTTGCGTATGTGTGGGGGTAGTCCCATATACATCTTTCTGTGTACAGTGCTTGTAACTTTATCAAGACTGGGCCAAATTTCTTCCAGAACCTTGCAGTACACACCAATACTTACAGTATATGCTAGATGATCAACAACGTTTCTTTCACAATGCAATCGCATGACCGTAACTGGTCTTTATCTTTAAAGGGATCCGGTAATTTTGTCTCAGATTCTGAAACAAAATCCTGGATTTAGATAATGCTGCAATGATAATCATAAACCTTTAGGTCAGTCAGGAACCCCATGACATTTACAAGCTAATTGCATGTCTGATTATGAAGATATTTGTGATTCAAAATCAAAACCAAATTTTGCGTTTGCCAAATGGTTTCCACAACACTACAGTCTATTGGGGGAAATGAGTATGGTAAAACTGGTCACTCAAACAACCTATTACCAGATTTCTTTGATTTCAGTTGCTAACTAGCAATGTACTAACAATTCCAAGCTGCTGTGAAGTTTTCTCCTTCTTGACTATCAAATAAAATGAGAGGTGAAAATGATTTACACCTCCAGCTCGGGATATGAATTCCTTCATGCTCAGGCGACATGTAAAGCAAACTGAGCTATATGCCAGGGTTGCTGCCATGGGTCTACAATATACAGTGGATCTAACAGGTCCATGTTCCTACAAAACTCTGCCAGGAAAAAGAGCAGTACAACAAGCCCTAGACTTTGCTCTAATATACCTGCTGCAAGATGTCAACGTTTAACAAGGCAGAGGGGAAAGAGATGAAGTGAGGTGCTGAAGTCATAAGCCTTCAAGTGTCTAAACAAGGTGTGGAAATCTTGATCCTGCCCCTTAAAAGATTAACACCCGCCCCTCTCTTGCTATTTATTCAGGTCATACAATTGGAGCATAAACTCTGAGAAAAGGGTTACAAAATGGGGGGTAACTCTTACCCCATTTCATATGATATTTGGACAAATTATTGCTTCAAATTTACACACAGTCTAGACGAAAGGCCAAGCTCTGGATAATACTTCCTCGGGGCTTTCTTATGTCAAAGAAAATCCTATAGAAAGAACCGCTCAATGATAATTCTTGCTGAAGGGTATAAACTGCATAGCAAATGAAGAAATTGATTTACAGGTAAATGGTCTTTTTGTTTCCTCTCACATTCGTGTACAGTCTTGAACTTGGGTATCCGTGTCGATAATCTGTGTCAACGACAAATTTTCTTCTGGGATTGGAGTCTACTTTTTACTCTTTTAATCTCAATGGAGATGGAAAATCTTGTATTTCATTATGGGAGCCAACAAACCACTTTTGTCCTCGTAGTGTAATAGAAACTAACTCTTTTGCCTTTTTTTTGTTGTGGTTGCTAAATCAAAAGTGATCATATTTCAATGCACATATAACTTACCTCAAATCTCACATGGCTGCTGGGTGAGATTAACAGTGTTTTTATAAGATTACATCTTTTTTTCTTCATATTATAGCGCATATGTTCAATTCTGTGATTTAAAAATACACATACTCATTGTGATGTTGTAATCCTTGTTTTCCTAATTTTTCTAGTGCCAAAGAGATTATTGCACAGTCCTCTAATGGATTTCTGCACTAGGAGAATTTGGTTGCTCTGTACTTCTTCCAAAATGTTAATGTATGCACCTTTGCACTGGTCCTATACACCTGTTTGAATTACATTTTTTATTTAAATAGAAATATGAGATGCTTTATATTCACATTAACATGAATTAATTAACGTACATGTACATTAATGATTCTCCACTTTCCCTGTCCCCAATGGCACCCCATCACCATAATTATGTACTACTATGAGGGGCAGCAGTCAGGGTGGAGGTTGCTCTTCCCTCGTTTCATCCTTTCATCTTAGCTTCTGTTCCCATCAACCTTCTTCAATTTTAAAAGCTATACCATTTAAAGGTACTATGTCCCATGTTGTCCACATCTCCCAAGTCCTTCTAACTCCGCCCCCTACTTCCAACTCCTCCCCCTCCTCCAACTGTCCCCATCAGCCTTCATCCATTATTAACATTGCATGTATGTATCCGGTACACATACAGTAATCCCTCTTTCCAGACACCAACTTAAGTTAAGCCAGTTATCCCATTGTGTATGGCTTGAAGCCATTCGACTGGACAAATATTGTATGCTGCCGCCTTGATCAATCAAAAGCTACAGTAGGCTTGTTTCAATATGAGGTGAGGCACAATGAATAAACCCACATCTTTGAATGCCTTCCTTGATCCGACTATCACCGGTACCCCATCTAGCATTGTCAGCATCATGATTATGTTGCGACAGCTTGCTGTAATGTTCTGGAGATGTTAAAAGTGCAAATATAACATAGCTAATTCGCAGAGGAGTGCTTGAAATGCCCAATGTTTGCTGTATCAACAAGCGCTGTTTCTCCAGGAGTTTATTTCATGTTTTGGCCAGAGCCCATGTACATGTATCAACTCTGTGAAGTCAATCTTGAGGTTTGATTCAGTTTTCAAAGAGTTTGATGGAATGAAAGGAAGATTTCTTTCTTTTCTAGCTTTTTTTTATTGGGAGGGGGGGGGGGGGGCATCTCTGACAAGTAAGATTTATCTGTTGGGGTCTAAAATTGCACTTCAGCAAGGGGGGGGGGGGTGGTAAACTTAAAGGAGGCGCCTTTGTATTTAATTTCTTCCATATTGATTTCTCTCTCCTTTTCTCTTTCTTTCCCCTTTCTTCCCCATTCTCTCACCCATTCTTTCACTCATTTCTCCAATGTCTTCATGTTTACCTTTTTTCATGATGATTACAATGGATTTCTTCGCAAGTCATGACATTTGTGGAATGGTTTATGGTAAAATCATTTAAGATCTTTGAGGTACTCTGCCTCATTCTTGGCTAACACTTTTGACTCTTTCATAGCAACATTGCTTGTCGATTAAGGCTTTTGATCTCGGCCAAAGCACACTAGAAGTATTTTGCTCAATAATTTAATTAATAAAACATGAGGTACAGGAAGTATTTGTTTTTAGAATTCTAGACATTGAATATTGAATTAAAAATGGCTGAATTTGTCAGCTTTGAACCAGAATGGAGTTAACTCAAAATCCTTTTACAACGAGTCAATTTAATGCCCTTCTGGGTCTAAACAGAATCTATTTCGCCTTTTCTTGGTTTAGCATAAGATTTCCATCATATTTGTAACAAAAAATATATTTATAGAGTTCTGTAATTTGACTAAGTAGGAAGTCTGGTTTATTTATTCCCAAGACAAATTAGTTATTTTGCAGCAGTATAAGGAGAACAATGTTGTAGCTTAATGTGTTTGTACCAAATGATGTGACAAACTTTCAAAAAAACAAGTTCTATTTATGTTTAATTTTTATATTGTTATTAAGCAAGAAAATGTGTTTTCTTCCAAATTCTAAACACATTTCATGGCTCTTTGCCATGTTGTGCAATATTGAATATAATTGTTGAATGAAGAAACAGCAAAATGTGCCATATCATTTACCTAAATAATTAATTTGTTAATAGTCTATTTTCTTCTTATCAATTATCATTTGAGTTTCTGTAAAATATAAATTTTTGTAACGGAAGACAAAAGAAAGGGAAAAAATGTGGAAAACATATTGTACTTCCTTTCCAGTATAGGAAATGGATAACTCTGAGGTATATGTTTAAAAAATCACCATAAAATTAGGATTACTTTTGTATCCATGATGCAAATAGAAATGCACTAATTATCTACTTTCATCATATATGGTTTCTTGGAAGTATTTGTTAGTTATTTGTATTGTAGTTCTATTGGCTTCTCGCAATTTTTTTTTTTCCTGAACAAACTTCTCTTCCAGCAAATTATGGAGAGGCAATTTCCAAAGCAACAAAATGTAAACATGAGTATATAATATATATATATATATATATATATATATAATTTTATCACCCTTTTCCCTCCAACCCCTTTAAGTTGTCTCAAGTAATACATCCTCAGAGCAAAGAGCCCTGAAGCCCTGCCCATTATGGCTATTTCCTCTCCTCTGATTGGCCACTCAAGTTCTGACTGAGTTACAGGCCCCTCCCACTCTGGGTTGTCACTCACTGAGTAAAGAGCCTAGGCATCCCACTGTGTGTGTCTACAGCATGCAGCTTTGCAGAGTAGTGTTCTCACTTCACTCAAACCGCTGGGTGAGTTTTTGATGCTGTGCGATGATAAGCAGAGTGGCAGTAGTAGAAAAGTCACATGGTAAATACCTAGTATATATACACGCTTCATGCTGCCAGCTACCTCATCATCAATGCTGCACTGGCTCTGGAATTAAAATCAACTTGCCTGATAAAAAGGTAGAACTTGGTGTTTATCGGCAGATGAGACGAATACAAATCCACCGATCAAATACTGATGTGTGTTTTGCTCTCTCTAATCGCATTCCTGTATGATTGCAAACCTGGATTTGTACTACTGGGCAGTGATTTGCATATGTTTTGAGATCGATGATGGTTTTTGGAAGAAGCTTCATCAAGTTGCATAACCTCACATCATATTGTACATGATTTTGGAGGACTGCAAAAGAAGACTGCAACTTCGATAGGTGACTTTCAGGTTATTTGGCCATTGACTGTATACCTCAACTGCTCTCTTCCAAATTGGGATAGAAATTTGTCCCAATCTCTTCATATTTATGGTGGATGATTGAGCTGATTTCCTGCGCCTTGCGTTGATTGCATGAGGAGCTTCTGATTTGGATACAGGAATCAAGGTCCGGCATAAATTTTCAAACTCTCAGTCAGAGTATAATTATTGTTGTAAATTTAGAGGAGTGTAAGCATTTTGGAGACTGAGATCCTAAATAGCTTGGATCAAACCACTTTCAAATAGATTGAAAGTTACAAAAAGTATACACAATTTTTTTTTATAAGCCAATTTATTATCATCTAACTAGAAAGGAAGCCAATCAAATTTGCCAAGTATTAGACATCACTTTGCCGGAGAGCCTTGAGAGAAGGGGAAACCACCTTCTTCATTGTTTGTTGTGTAGAATCCAAGGAGGATCGACATCAAGATGCAGATGCTACTCAAGTTTGTTCTTGTTTCCCTGGTGATCTACACTCTATTGGATGTTGGTGCTGATGCTGCCAGGAAACACAAGAGATTCAAAAGAAAGAGGCAGCAACTACAACCACAGCTGCATAATGAGGTAAAATGACTTCTTAGCATACATGTAATTAGCATTCTAAGGTGATATTAAGTTTTTTTTTTTTGGGGGGGGGGGGGTCTCTCCCGAAGTGGAATAATAATCTAATGAAAGCTGGAAAAATCCTTTCTGGCCTTGGATGTAAATACCCTTGTTTATGTGCAACTAAACTATGAAGCAGCAGTATGTGTAAGAAGTCTAAAAACCTCTGTGAGATAACAGTGCATTGAGTTCAGGCACCCTACGAAACGGATGAGTGATGGACTTGGCTTGTTAGATTTTTAAGTTTCTTTCAGGTCTTTACCATAAAGTTCATCAGAAATTGTGCATGGAACATCCAAATATTGATCATATTGTTCTGTGGACGTGTGTAACAATATGAGATCATATTCAATTAGTTCTATTCCAATTCCTTCTTTTGTTTCAGTTGCGAGCAGAACTTAATATTATTTTTTAAATACTCCTAGCACTGTAAAGCATGATCAGAGTATCCATTATACCTCAGTTGCACCAACAGACCAACTCCACCTGACTCCAGCACCGACCGGTTCTTTGCCATTGGTAGTAATGTAATGTTTTATTTGCTCTATAGTCAGTCTGGGTGTCGGTCTTGTCGCCGACTATTATTGGTCTCAAAGAGCAATTCATACCGATTCAATTCCATAATTCATAGATGAATTGATTTACCTTGTACTGTATTATGATGCTCACACAATAGGATGTTAGTTCAGCCCTTCATTTTGTTTGCTCACTTAAATGCCAACAGAAAGCTCATCATTTGTCAAAAGTACATTTTGTATATATGCAAGAATGATCATCGGTAACAATTATGTATGTCATGACTATGGCTTGGCAAAACAAATTGACAAAACATTGGACTTTGGCTTCTATTGAAGTCCCTGTCTGTCATTGAAAAGAGAGTATTTTCCACATTGCCCACACAAAGTTGACAAGGAAATATTTACATTAGTAAAAATAGAAAACCACAATATTTGAGAAAGATGATGTTCACTTTTTAGTGTCTGTGTTGGTTTGGTCGGCAATTTGTGGTTTGTATTTTAATCCGTTTGTGAGAAATTTATTAAGACTTTTCTTGTTTTGCTTTGGGATATATTAGATGATTGTAATGATTCATTAACAAGTTTAATGACAAATCTGCTTTTTTTTCTCTCTTGCTTGTGACTTTGTTTATTACGAAAATATTGTCATCTGCAGTGTTTGGCATCTTTTGTTTACAACTAATACCAAATTTCTGTGTCAAGCTTATGCTGTATTGAAGTTCGACTGCAAGAGATTGACACAAACCCTTTCATTTTATCTGACATTTTGGGCAGGTGCACGTCCAGGCTCTAGTAAAACCATCAACTTTAATAGTAGATCATCTGGAAAACTGAAATTCTGACGTGACTGGTAATGTGGGATGAAATGCTATAGATTTAATTTTCTTTGTTGTTAATATTCATAGATTATCAGTAATTAGGCCTATAACAACTTTTACTTGACAAAACTGGATCTTGAATCGTGGCTTGTATACCATGGACTTAGTAATGTTAGTGGAGACTAGTTTTTTGATGAGTTACAATTTATTTATCACCTCTACTCTAGTTTAAATTGACAGTGTCTTTAAAAACAAGAATAGAAAAATGTCCCCAGGCTTTTGATAACACAGCATGCCCATTTTTCAAGAGATGGAAAGTTGGAAACCCAGGGCAGTATAACAAACAACCCACAGTAAGAGGTAACTGCAAATTGGCACCGAGTCAGCGTTCAATTCACAATATATTGTTGATTTAAATCCTTCAATTGCTCTGTGACACCTCAGTGACCAAACCACTTGTGATCGCTCCATGTCATATTTCACAAATCCACTACTTTCCTTCTCCCATTTCTGGTTGTACTCACCTGTGAAGATGGGTAGAGTTGTGTTTAGATTTCACGCAAACCTGAAACTGTGCATACCAAGCGTAACAATTGTAAATACTATTGTCCTTTCTTTACTGTTTGACTGTTTGACTGTTTGAAGTGAATTTCTAGCTTTGGAATCACTTGTCACACGTCCAGATCTACCGATTCTTGGCTACTGGTATTCAGGGTGGGGTGGTGGCAATTTTTGTCCATCTAGTGTTGCTGTGGTGTCTGCCTCATTGGTATGACAGGGTCGGGTTTGATACTAGTGTGGCATTGTTGCCAATTTGTTTACTATTTCACGCCTGTATATTGTACTGATCTTAGGAGTGTTGATGTTTCCAATTGAACGGTACCATTGAGATGATTTACACACGTTTGGGGACCCTTCCACTTGTTGCGGTTGGGGGTCAATGGAATGACGGATGAAATTGCTTTGACTCCTCTCGTAGTGTCCTCTTTATTTTGCCATTATTAGTCTGGCATTTAGAAATATTAAATTTGTCTACAATGGTTTTGCACAGCTGGAATGGAAGCCATACTTTAATTGTTTCCATTATGCAATAAATGCCGACTACAACTATATTGGTAAAAATATTTTAAAAAATAAAAATCAACTTGATGTGTTTGGGTTAGGACTTTTTTTTCTGGTGATGATTTGCAAAGAAAATGGCTTTCTGATTTGTGTGAAAAAACGAGAAATACATTGAAATTGATTGAGATATTGATCTCCAAAATATGCAATTTCATTAGGTTCGTGAAGAAAAAACTATCCAATCGCAAAAGCATACACAATCAAGATGCTGCACTACAGTTGTTGCACTACAGTTGTTCATTGAATTGTATTTTTTCACATTTCCAAGCAAAACGTCCGCAAAGACACAGAATAGAGTGGTTTTATTCATGGGGAAAGAATAGGGGATTAGTGTATTTATAAACTACTGTAGCTCTAGGGGAATCCTAGGAATCTTTGAACAAGAGCTTTCTCTATTTCAGATCATGTTCTTTTCTTTCCACCATTATTATTCTAAGTGATCTGCCCTGAAGATCTACCTACCAGGTAGCATTCAGATTTCAACTCCGGGCTCTCTCATGTTTGTAGAAAGGATTGCGGTAGAAGAGTTCTTTATTCAAAGTTGCCACAATCCGAAACATGACTTGGTTTGCAACATTGTGATGTTGTAATCCTACCGTAAGAGGAATATAATGGAGGTATAATCATGTCAAGGACCCCATGCAGGCTTGAAAGTAAAATGTTCAATTCTCCTGCATTTGACAGGTTGTGATACTGACTGTACATGACACTAAGCATTGCATGAGGTCTGTCTATTATAGTGCGTTATCCAAAACTGATTTTCTATACTGAATTCAGTCTATTTAATGAAATTGATCTGTCGGGTATAGCTCCAACAGAAATAGCACAATTACCTTGTGGATTTTAAAAAAAAACATGCACAGAGTCCAGACTATAACCCCCCCCCCCCTCCCAGTGCCCCCCTCCACCACCATACATTCTAGGGGGCTAAGGGTGACTGTTCTCAACAAAAGTTGTCTTGGGAAGACTTTTGAGGCACAGACAGTCACACACCTGTGCTGATGATGTAATTTGGCTGATCCAATCATATTCCTCTGAAGGACGGACATGAATGCAGACATGAATGTTAATTTCATGCTAAACCTAGCGCAACACCATTGCTCCGGGCAGAAGGGTGGGTGAGAAACAGAACAAGAATTGAAGGAAGAACAGATAAATAGATAGATAGATACATGGATAGATAGATAGACCATAGACAGGGACAGAGAGGGACACAGATAGAGGGAGAGAGAGAGAGAGAGAGAGAGAGAGTGACAGATAGAAATTGAGGGGAGAAAGAAAGAGAGAGAAAAGAGAGAAGAGCAGATATAGATCAAGAGAGAGAGGAGAGAGGGAGGATGAAGAGAGTGAGAGAGAGAGAGGTAGAGAAATAAAAATAAAGGAGAGCTGAGATTAATGCTGAGCATGGTAAAACATTATAGAAGACAGCTCCATCAGCATTCAGCAGGTCTTTATAATTATATGTATTATATCCTCTGTCGAGTCTGTCCTTAGCTACTGCCTGGTAGACCTACATGCAACTCAAGAACACATTTCAATGATTACATACCCTATTTATTTTCTGAATGACAGGTCTACCAGTAAACAAACTTTTTGTGTGTGCCATTTCTGATATGATTTCAGAGCCCATGCATTGAAAAATGGCTACCATGCAAAAATGAAAATGTTCTCCGGTAAAAAATAGATAAACTAGAATGAACTTGATTGCAGATAAATCTGAATGAATAGATTACATAACTTAATTAATAAACTTCATATTATTTAAACAGATTTGTGGCTTACACCCAGTAAATAAGTTATAAAACTTCATATTGATTTTAAACATAAAATTACTCTCACCCAGCACTTGGGTAAAAAAAAGCTGAATTGCTTTTAAATACATTTTTTTAAATTTAAACTTCAAATCTTCAAATTATGAAACAAACAAAAAATTATGAAAAATGTCCGGACTGAATCAGAAATTTGATCTTTTAAGGTGACAGAAAATTATATTATATATTTTTGTATGATAAATTTAATTGAATTGGACTGGTTTGCTCATTCTTAGACATAAAATGTTCCCGTTATAGATTATTCTCTGCATCCTAATCATTCACTTTTTGGATAAGCTTAACATAATAATCTGGAATTAAAGCCCATTAAAAGCTTTAATCTATTTGTTAATCACTCTGTCAATAATGTAGAATGATTGTTAAAGTAGTAGAGTACTAGTTGACCTCTGTATCCTAATGTTGGTTTGCACGCAATCTTTCTCTGTTTCTTTATCGTTGTTGTTTTTCTTTATTTGATTGCAAGTATTGGAGACACCAAGTCTAAGTGGGTGTTTTACTCTGTGTATGTTCAGATAACCAGAATTCATCGTACAGCTATACGAGAATATGATGAATAATAACATTTCCCCTAGCCTGAGTGTCATATAAAGAAATTGCGAAATATGTAACGAAATGTTGTATATTCAAAGAGATATTGTATGTTGTTGTATAGTACAAAACACCAGCTTTTTGAGCATCCATTTGAACAAAAACTGAAAAATTTCTTTATACAAATTTAGTATAAAATTTCCTAGAGTCTGAACTGGTCATAAGAAATGGTACAGATCTTTTTTCAGAGTGAATCAAAATGTGATTAAAATGATTGAAGAAATGTAGGAAACATACAAAGTTATTGTAGAGATAGGCCTATATCTGCAATACCTATTGTGAGTAGCAGAATGTGAATTTGTCTCTCTGTTGTTTTGGAGATGAGTCAATGCTACACCTTTGGTGAGGAATGTAGGCATATATCGTCCTTGTTTTCACGAAGTGACGGTAGCGAGGAAAATCGTAACGCAAAGTGAATGCAATTTTTTTTTCATTACCGTCACTTCGTGAAAACAGCGACGATATGATAGATAGGGCCATATGTTCCCATTTCAGGTCTTTAACCTAAGAGAGTGGATATGGACAAGTATGAAATCTGAGTGCTATATAATATATATATGCCTAATACATGTATTTGATTTACTGGATGGTGTAATATTTGCAAGACTTGCACAATTTGGATATTGTCCATTTGGAGCCAGATGGGCGCTAGCTAACTCACCATAGTCCATAGAGTTAACACCCTTCTGGCTCCAAACAGACGATATATTCCAAATGTTAAAAGCAATATTTTATGACATTTTTACATCTCCTTAAGGACCAGCGATGGCCATGGCTCAATGGTCCAGTTATCTCAAGAGATTTGGGTCGTAAGTTATCCAAAAGACACAAAATGGAATTCCAAGTCCGGTGTTGGCAGGGCCTGGAACTTCACCCCTGAGTGAAACAGTTTCCAGTTGACATAACTTTGGAAAATATGTGACAAGGTCAAGTTGAAGGTCAGGGTCATGTTTGCCCAACAAGTGTCAAAAAAGGAGAATGACAATGGTGGAAGAAGAGTGCATGCAGGCAGGTGCAGAGATGGGAAAATATGAAGTGCAAGATGCAGAGAGAGAGAGAAGGGGTGGAGGGGAGGGAGAGAGGGGAGGAGGGATGAGAGTGGGAGATGGGCAGAGAGAGGAAGCTGGAGGAGGGTACAAAATAGAGAGAGGAAAAAAGTTGAAAAAGAGAGGATGAATGAAAGAGAGAAAAAAAGAGGTGAAGAGAGAAAGAGAGAGAGAGAAGAAGAGGTAGAGTGGGAGAGAGAGAGAGAGATAGAAGATGAAAGAAAAAAAGATAGAAGGAATGAGGGCGTGATTGATCATGGAATATATAGGCCTACTCTGATGTCTCTGAAGTAATGTGGAAGAGGGAGGGAGCAGTTATGTATTTGTTTTTATATGATGATGAAACATTTGAATTTGTATTTTACAAGCTGTACAAAAAAAGGAGATTAATTTTAGAAAATTGCCATCACAAACCCCAGCCATTCGATCAAGGCCTTATCAAAATAATCCCCATTCCATAACTGCACATGTTACAATGGATTAAGAAATGAATTAACGTCTGAGTAGATAGATCAATGGAATTTGAAGACCTGAAGGTTTTTTGGCGGCAACACATAGCTTCTTTGCCATGAACTGTTCCAATTAATGAGAGCTTGTAGGCACGGTAAGGTCATACATGGTTCACACCCAATATCTACATACCGGCTCCTTTTTGAAGAATGAATGCGGACAATCATTCACCCCAGACTCCATCGAAAAGTCAATTTTACGACAAGCTTTTCAAACCCTGTTGATGTAAGATAAATCGATTCCAATCTGATCTGAGAATAATGAATATAATAGATGCACTGATTCATAGGGGGAGGAATGCGACATCTTGTATTGCCCGACAATTAAACATTCTCAATTAAAGTGATACATGACCTTGTAATGCTTTTTTCAGTGGGACGCAAGGAAAACAAGATTTACAGATCAGGTGGTTTAGGAGGCACAAAGGCCGAGCAATCAGTCAAAAAATTGGTTAATCAGAGTTGTGTCAATATTTGTAAATAACACGATTGGGGAGGTGTTTACCAGGTAATGTGCACACACTGTTAAATGTAATTCCCCAAGATCATGTTAGGTGTGAACTATTTGCAAAGGATTTTACTCTAGCTTTCTTGTCTGTTGGTTTAATCTTGAGGCTTTTCATGGAGAACTTCTTTGACCTAAATATTCTAGTACACCTGTACTATTGATAAACGATTATTGAACATGTTATTTACCATGATTTAATAAAAATGGGATTTGGAAATAATCTCTTGAGGATAAACTCATTAAATCTCTAATAACTGAGATATAAAGGTCCTTTCGGCTGTCAGCAGGTGGTATTTGCTTATAGCGCTATTTTACTCTTGAAGATTTGTTCAAGTGAATCAAACCTTGCAATACCTCTGAGTGGCAAATTCCATACTGTTGTTGAAATTGATGGTTACCACAGTAACTTCTTAATATGTTCTTTGTGGAGACCAGGAGAATATGCATTTTTGACTGAAAAGTGGAATTTCGGTGACCAAGATTGCAAAGTATTAAGGTGTTAGGCTTGCACCATATGTAAAACATATACATTTATGCATGCAGTATTAACCATTTAGCTTGGAAATTATTTTTTTACAGCAGTTTCCCAATATCACGAACATGGGAACTTGGAACGTGCCAGTATAACTGGCTCATGTTTATAAACAGGGAGTGTGATAACCCTACTGAGTGTCACATGGTTTATGACACAGGTCAAAGGTCATTTGGCAGTCTCAGTCTGAATATTATTTATCTGAAATATGACAGAGAAGATGAATCTATCTAAGAGAAATTCATATCTCGAGGGTTGACTACTGATATTTGATTTCACTGTGAACTTCAATCAGTCATCACACATCTATTTGAATTTGTCTTTGCAAAGTAAAGAAATGTGAATTTGGCCTGCTTTAATTCTAAGGGACCCAGCTCGTCAAGTTCATGAGAAATTCAAAATCAAGGAGTACTTAGCCAGCGAACACCTTACATGACTACTGACTGTCGGCCACCTGTAAAGGCTGTATAATCAGTAACTTAAATATGCAGAGGTATATTGGTATTATAGCCTGTGATAACTGACTATCGGCACTTTTATGAAGTGTGTGAAACTTCATTATAAGACTACTTAATTGATAACATCTGATTGTTTTACTGATTTTGCTGATAGGATCAACACCAAAGGGGTAATTTTGATGGGCTTCTTAATTGTAATTATAGTTTATGAGGAAACCTGTGTACATGATTTGACGTGCCACACCTGATGAGAGAGATAGGATTTGAGGTTTGGTTTACAATCGAGGATGTTTACCTTCGCACTTGAGAAAACAGGTAGCAGCTTTCCTGTCTTTTTTTTCTGTTTTGGGGGGTTAATTTTTTTTTTAGTCTTGGAAAGGAAGCAGATAACTAAAGATGATTAGATCATCGAAATTATTTAATGTAAATTAGTCATGTCTTATTTGCAGCAAGATAATTAACAAAATTAAGACTGAATGGTCTTCAAAATAAATTTGACATTTTAAGGACCTTTCATTGTTCTACATTCCTTTGACAAACAGATAGCCTGATATTACTGAACATAAATATTGTCTGTTGAGAGCCAGAAGGACGTTAACTTTGTGATATATTACACTATATGCGTTAATGACCCTTTTGGCTCCAAAAGGATTATTTTCTAAACTGTTATTCTACATGTATCTGCTGTTTGGAGCCAGAAGATTGTTAGGTAGCTTAGCAAAATGTAGTGGTATGAAATGACCGTCTGGAATGCAAATTGGGTAATTGTTGAAAATCATAAATCCATCACACAGAGGTAGAAAGAACCACATTATTAGGCAATGGAGTTAGTCAACATATATCATCTCATTGATGCTTAATGTTAGCTTAATCCTTATTTGGATATATGTCCAGAAAAAAACATAGTATTATCAAACATCACTATTCTGCATTTTGCGCTCTGGACACGTCATTTTGTGTCACTACATTTTGCTCAATTACCTAACTGTGATTATAGACTTTATTCATACATGCACATCTTCTGGCTCCAAACAAATTACTTGTGAATACTGGAACATAATTAGGCTTAATATCCTGTCTGAAAATTGTCTTTCTCAGGACTTATTTACTTGGAGGAACTTTTATGTACCGGTAAGTAAATTGAAGCAATTGTTTATGTCCTATATTGTTATATATGATGATATATACTTACCTTTACTAATAACAACTTGTTTGTGACAACTTTTTTTGATAAATGTGACTCCAATTATCATGTTTTATGATGTTTTCCCATTTCCAATTTTTCCATTAAAAACTCAGAACAGTAGAGGGGCTTATTACTCCAAAGAATGTGTCCAATTTAAACTGATGATACTATTTTGTCATCAAGAGCCCTATGAACAATTGCTTCTCATACAAGCTAATCAGAATTTGTTCCGAGAAAGAAATCTAGTTGTCTGTAAACCAGAATATATGCCATCACTTGACCCCTCTGTCATTATATGAGGGCATTCATCGATTTTGCAGTCTCAAGTGTTTTCCGAGTGGGAGATACATGTAAGACATTTCGTTTCCAGCGGGATGGAAGCTTTTTGCTTTCCTATTATAAAGCCTGATGACTTTTTTATCCTCTGATGGGTATGTACATTACCACACATGTAGACTAATCACAAGTTAATCATGGACATTCAGTTATTTTTTTCTAACTACTTTATCTAGGTTTAATCATATGCTTCTCTTACAGAGTGACTTTAAGTCACCATAATATGGTCATTTGTACCTGATGATTTATTGGCTTATTAAAAGAAGTTAGTCCTTCTGCTATAATGCTTTTTATGCCTCCGTTACGAAGTAGCCGGAGGCATTATGTTTTCGGGTTGTCCGTCCGTCCGTCTGTACGTACGTCTGTACGTACGTACGTCTGTACGTACGTACGTCCCGTTCTCGTGATCGCGTTATCTGAAGAACCGATTGATGGATTCCTGCCAAACTTTGGTCATGTATGTATCTTGCAGAGCCGATGAACTGATTAGATTTTGGGGTTACGAGGTCAAAGGTCAAAGGTCACAGGGCTCATTATGTATGCAAAAACAGCTCGTGATCGCGTTATCTGAAGAACCGATTGATGGATTCCTGCCAAACTTTGGTCATGTATGTATCTTGCAGAGTCAAAGAACTGATTAGATTTTGGGGTCATGAGGTTAAAGGTCAAAGGTCACAGGGCTCATTATGTATGCAAAAACAGCTCGTGATCGCGTTATCTCAAGAACCGAGTAATGGATTGCTGCCAAACTTAGGTCATGTATGTTACTTGCAGAACCGATGAAGTGATTAGATTTTGGGGTCACGAGGTCAAAGGTCAAAGGCTACAGTGCACATTATGTATGCAAAAACAGCTCGTGATTGCGTTATCTCAAGAACCGATTGATGGATTGCTGCTAAACTTAGGTCATGTATGTTACTTGCAGAGCAGATGAACTGATTAGATTTTGGGGTCACGAGGTCAAAGGTCAAAGGCCACAACGCACATTATGTATGCAAAAACAGCTCGTGATCGCGTTCTCAAGAACCGATTGATGGATTCCTGCCAAAATTAGGTCATGTCTGTTACTTGCAGAGCCAATGAACTGAGTAGATTTTTGGTTCATAAGATCAAAGGTCAAAGGTCATGGGCTCATTATGTATGCAAAAATAGCTTGTGAACACATTCTCATTAGAACTGACAGATGGATTACTATTTAACTCAGGACATCTTGCAGAGCCAATGAACTGAGTAGATTTTAGGGTCATGAGGTCAAAGATCAAAGGGTCATATATGTATATGAGAAATTGCTTGTAATCACGATATTCTGAGAACCTGTTAATGGATTACAATTGAACTTGAATTCGAAAAATGTCTTCTGTTTTGGTTTGTAAAATTGCTCTATGACGGAGGCATCATTTTCGACTGCGCGCAGTCGAATTCCATCTAGTCTAGATTTGAACAAATAATTGTGATGATTGGAATTACTTGCTGTATTTAAAGTCAACATGATTTGGTAAAAGTAAGCATGTTTATTTATCAGATGATAATGGTAAATTTAGCGTTTATGATAAAAACACAATTTGAATGAAGCGGAAAGCAATTATGGCTTGCTTACATAAAATATAGGAATGTAACTTAAACTTTGCGATGAGAAGGGAAATTATGATAATTTAAGGAAACATACTTTATTAAATGCACTTTATACCCATGAATAACACTTTCAAGCCTTATCTAGCTTTATGCAGTTATTTGTCGTCAAAACTTTTCAGGAGATTTCTTTAATTTCTCCCCTTTAATGATGACAGGACCTCCTGCTTACAGACGATGTAATTTCAACTGCAAAGTATTAAATAGGATGGCTGTCAACTTTTCTCTTGTCTGAGCCTACATTTCTATAACATGAATTGCTAAGCCCTGACAAAAGCAAGCAAGTTTTGACTCCTGTCTGTATCCATTCAATGCATGCCCACCCATGGCATATTGTTCAAAGCTTTTGAATGAGAGGATATATGTCTAATCTGAATTGCCAGTTATCCAATACGTATTGAAGTTATAAATTGAAGGCTTAGAGGCACCATATGTCAATCATGTTTGCGCCCAGTTCACTCGGTCGGTAGACTCGCTTCGAGGTTTAAAAACAGAAAAGATGATATTTTAAATATTAGTTTGGGAGTGAAATTCCATTTTCTCCTGAAAATCACTAGTTCTATTGCCCTCTTAGTAGGTTTATTCCAAGTAATGAAGCATAAACAATGTTGATTATGGTTTAGGTTCTAAGAGAAACTAGAACACAGAAATACACATTCAGACTTTGCATTCCGAAACTGAAACATACCCATTTTTCTTCATCATTCATGCATAAGGGCTTTCTGATCCATGAATGTGCTAAAACTGGAAGATTGTAAAAAGTTATCTTGAATAGCTACATTGTTTTGGCTATTATCTCCAGGGATGGAAAATAATGGCCTGGGTGTTATGCTTTGTTAGTAGTGCTCAGAAGTAGGACATTTAGTGGATGAAGTAACCTGACTGGATCACATGGTTTGTGCTTTTGGTCCCGCCGCAGCACTAATGTCCTTCAGCAAGACATTAATCTACATCTCCACCCAGGTGTAGTAAATGGGTACCATGAGCACAACTCACCAACAAAACAAAAAAACAGAATTAATCAAACTCTGACCTTTCTTTAATGGGATTTTCAAGTACCAGAGGCGTAAATGGTAGTTCCTTAATCCCCCCCCCCAAAAAAAAAAAAAAAAAAATTCCTGCAATGTCGATGGGCCTTGTGTTTGTCAATTTTTCTTTCGGTCCTTTGGGCCAGCTGTTGTATGACTACACCGCTATTGTACATTCACGTGACAGCCCCTTGTCAGATTTTAGTGGTACTAATTTGATGAGGTAGCAACTACGCCACCTGTGCATGCAGGCATGAGGAAGTATCACTTTTCGAGAGCCAGAACTCCCAGAAGGGCTTTAAAAATATGTGATATCTGAAGTGCCATTAGTAATGCCCTTCTGTCTCTCAACAGAAGTATGGTCTCTCAAGGTCCTTGCATTCAAACAACCTGTTCATACAGGCATGAGGGAGAAGTATCACCTCTTGAGAACCTGAAGCCGAAGGGTGTTTCACATACCGGTACATTTTTGTGAACTGAAGTGCCATCATTAGTGCCCTTCTGTCTCTCAACAGAAGTATGGTCTCTCAAGGTCCTTGCATTCACACAATTAACCTGTTCATACAGGTATGACAGAGGAAGTAACACCCTTCTGACTCTTGAAGTATGATCTCTCAATTTCCTTGCATTCACACAATCTCAATGTGTGGGCATGAGTAGGTATTACCTCTGTAGAGCCATAAAGATGTTGCATATATATCTATATATATGAATTGCCATTAGTAGTGCCCTTCTGGTTCTCAATAGTAAGTATGGTCTATCAAGGTTCCTGCTTGGGTACTGATAGCATACCCCAGGATTTAGATAAGAAATCCTTTCTTTGGGAATAAAGCTGTCTCTCCAGATTTCTATAGAATTGATCCTGTATGAATACCCTCAAAGTCTTGATTTGGGCAAATAATAAACAAATGGATGGAGGCCTATAGTATATGATTTCGTGGAATTCCCTTACACTCAAGTAATACCATTCTGGCAAACTGTGTGGCCACTATTTAATCAGATGTTGCTAAACAAGATTTATCCAATCTTCTTCTAATGATTTAGCCAGACATAAAGAAAACCCATATGTATGCATGCTGTATAATGTAGACATTTATAATGTCCAACATATCCACCCAGATGGTGCTAAAGGTGCTTACATTTTTTTACAATAAAAAGATTAAATACAATGACAAAAATACTCTGAAAGTGCTTACAATTAAAACAGAACAGCACATATTTAAGAGAAAACACTTGTCTTTAGATGTGTTTTTAGTTTTTTTTCTTGAAATAATCTAGTTTTACAATCTTTTAATGATTTGGGAGTCTGTTCCACAACCGGGTAGCTGCTGACATAAATGCTGTACCATTTGCACATTGCAGAAAAATGTAGAAATCATTATCAACAGAACTACCTTATCTATACAGGACTTATTGGATATTTTCTTTACTTATTTATTTATTTCTTTATTTGCTTTTTCTGTTTGATACATACACATTGTCGTTTAGATAAATGAGGTGTCAACTAATGAAGGATTATTGATCTAGATCTAATGTTGTTATCATTACTCATAGCATCACAGTTAAAATTAAGATAACACAATAAAAGGCTTAACAGCTCATCATAAGATTGACTGATATGATCACTGACTTACGCCTCTCATAATCCATCTAAGCCAACCACTTTTTTAAATATTGGTTCTTATGATTAGCATATAATTGTTTAGGGATAGTACTACGTCATTTCATTTTTTTCATATGTGAAATTTTCCCATTAATTTTTTCTCAAAGAAAATGGGGAAAATGAGGTGTGGAAAGATGAAGGATTTATTGATTTAGGTCAAGTGTTTTATCATTGTTCATATGACATCAAGATGACACAATGAAAGGCTTAACGGCTCATCATCAGATTGAGTGAGATGATCATCTAGGTGAACCTCCTCTAATCCCTTTAAGCCAAGTTGACCACTTTCAGTGAGTAATCTGTATTCCCCTCGATGACAACTCACTGAATACCTGTCTCATCAACAAGTTTAAGGTCATCTGTTACGACTTGGTTTAAAGAGAAAGTTCATCTACGATAAAATTGAAAAATAATGTGTGAGCTTTCTTCATCTTTTTTTGTCATTTTAAAAGAATTTGAAGCTTAGAAATGTCTCCTTTAAATATTGCTCTTCAAATTCACTCAAAATAGTGGGAAATAGCTGAAAAGTTTGGACCAAACATTTGTGTGTGGTCCCATACACCCATTTCCATGATCTCTTATCAAGATTGAGTCAATTTATTTTCATTTTGATTATTCAAAAACTTTGTAGAGTTGTAGTGGTCTAGTGGATAAGTCATCGGACTGTGGATCACAGGTTCCGCGGTTCGAGTCCCGCCAAGTTAAAACTCAGACGAGTATTGTGGAGGACCAACTAACCAAGAACCAAGGCACTAATGTCCTTTTGCAAGATATTAATCTACATTTGCCACTCTCCACCAAGGTGTTAAATGGGTACCGGTAAGAAGGAATTCCTTGAATGCTGTGAACACCGAAATCGGCTGCCTAGCAGAGCCTGGGTAATAGTTGGAGCGCCTTGAGCACCATGCACAGTGGATATGTGCGCTATATAAATATCCAATATTATTATTATTATTATTATTACTATTATCATTCCAAAACATCATTCCAAAACTTCACATTGCACATTCATTCTTACTACTGTATAAATCAACCTTTGTCAATGGCTTCCATTTTTTCCCTCGCGCTGTAAATTGCATACCGTAACCAGTACCCAACTTAATCTTTAATCTTTAAAGGTCACCTGTTGGATTCGATGAAGCTGTCACTGAGACTTCATCTCAGGTGCTAGACCTCCTCTTGAACCTACTTGTGTACGAGTCATCAAACTGATGTAGTAGCACGTTTGCTTTCAAATCTCAAACCTGTTGCTCCCAGGGCATGGAACTCATGGAAGGCCCCTGTACAAAAAGACCTCCAGAATATAAAAATGTTGTTAAAGCCCCACTGCACTGCTTGCGCCCTCTGCATCGCAAACAATGCCTAACCGGTGACCATTGGTCCCCCATGATCCCCCTTTTTCTTATATTTGATGAGATAACAACCTGCCAAATAAGTGCAGTGGGCACACAGACCTTTACACAAGAACCCAGTAGCTTTAGAGTCCTCTACTATAAAGTAGAACTATTTGATATTTTCGACAGCTTTATTTTAGAATAAAGCGTTAATTTAAATAATTCTTGTAATTCCAGTTTACTAACATCACATTTCTTTTAAAAAGATGCTTTTTTCAAAGGTATCATGTGATCTTGTGAGGTAAGGATTAAAAAACAGAGAACACATAAACATGCAAAAACCAAAATGGCATTACGACTCTCTGTCATCTTTTATGTAGGCCTTTAATTATGCATACAATTATATAGAATGAAACATATCTCATGAAAGGTATGATATCTGTAATTTAATGCATGGAATGTATCATTTATTGATATAGCAGAAGTAACCTTCGACTCGTCTCATATACTAGAGCTACTGTCTTGGAATTCGCTCCAAGGCTAATGATATTTTCTGCAGGTGCAAAAAAGCAGGAATTTACAACTGTCACCTGCTCATCAAGTGGTGCTTATTAAAACTTTACTTTATGATGAAGTAGCCGGAAAGAGCATGAAGGAAGACAGAAGGGTGCCTGAAGGAGGGATTAGCCGATCAGCGTGTCAAAGATTAGCAGACTCTTGAAGACCACTGTTTGTCAATAGATAGGGTCAAGTTTGTTTCTTGTATCATTAGGTCAGGTGTTGATTTTGTAAACCTTATAATGCCATTTAGTGGTCATTACTTGTGATGTGCAGCCAGTGCAGGGATCATCCAGAAAAAGTACAAACATTTACCAGTAATCTAAACAGTAACCAAGGATGGGCTTCTTTGAGTCTTTAGGTCAACAGTACCTATACTGGAACCTACTGACTCCTGTATCAAACCTACAAGGAATATGAAATTTCAGTAGTCATAGGATATAGGGCAGTTCTTCATGTTATCTGTTTGGAGTTAAAAATAAAGAAGCATCCACTCTCATAATTGCATACAAGCTAAAACCCTTCAGGCTCCAAACAGACGACATTTGGGGGTGAATAGCCAATACCGGTAGGCCACATTTTGTCCTCTGTTACAGTTTGATATACTATTCTCAAAACTCCCTCAGGTAGTACCAAAGGGGTAATCCATATTCTTAAAAATTTGCTCTAATTTTTAAGACCGTTATTGAGGAGAGAGGCAGGGGTCAAGATTTATATTTTGGCAGCTGGAACTATTTTTTAGATATTATTCTTACAAAATTGATGACCTGAATTAGCCATGAATTGGCATCAAAGGTATTTGTGTATTCTTAAGAAAGTGCAATGCACTATACAAATTATAATCATAAGATACTAAATAAGTTGATGCTTGGTGCATTTTGATTTTTTACGATACTTTTACTTTCCTCTTTTACTTTCCTGGTCCAAGATATTATTTCTAGATACACACTTTTGTTTACTGTGGTATTTTAAGTATCCATTCTCTTTGATAAATATTGAATAAGTGAGAATGCAGATTAAAAAAAATAAAAATAATAATAATTGGAATAAAGTTTGAAGCACTTTATTCACTCTTTTATAAACATATTTGTGGTTCATGTTTTAAAGATACTCTTCCAAAATATATTAATTAGACCAGGAGAATTATGTGAAGAGCAGGTTTTCACATTAACCATTTCAAAATCAAGTTGAAGTTTATTTCAAAATTTAATTAAAAGAAATGCATGCTAAATACAAAAACATCTTGATTTCACAATGTAAGAGGTCATAAAATGAAGAAAAGTGTTGAATTAAGAGAGGAATTTCAAGGTTAGTTCTGTGGGGCTTTGAAAATGTATGATATATTGAAAAGGTAAAAAAAACTTTGTCACTAGAAGCTCACCCTCTCATGTTCTCAAAAATTTATACCAAGTTATTTGTTTCATACATATTTTGTTATTTCTCTGTGGGATGTGGGCTAATTATGGTATTAGTACATTTCCTTTCCAAAACGAATGCTGTGTACATTTCTTTGCGGCATGCATGGAGCCCCCAGTCCTTGTTTTTATCCCTGAACTATTTTGTAAAATAATTCTCTTCTTGAGGTCCTAATTAAAGATAAGGCTGAGTTCTGATTAAGGTGAAAACAATTGTGAGTTTCCTTATACTCTTTATATCAGGTTAGAAATTCATGGCAGGAAAAAAGAAAGATTGCTCTTCAAAAAGCTTTCTCACTAGGGGAACTATATATTCAATTCAATTCAATTCAATTCAATTCATCTATTTTTCCTCTTTCAATCGTTCATATTTACAATCATGATGGTACATTTTAACTCATTCATATATATACATATAGATCAATTTGCACAATACAATACATCAACAAAATAAACATAAAATATTGAAAGGGAAGGAGGGCTGACTAAAAAGCAATATAATATAATATTATGTAATAATATGCTATCATTAATACATGTTGAGAAGTGCCCTATGGAAGAAGGGATATTTGAATATCCCTGTACATGTATTTGAAATGATGTGAAAAAGCTGAAAAGTTGAGAATGAGCATCCATGTTTTATTTGTATACTTATAGTGCATGTGATTTTCAGCAAAGACAGAGTCACTTTCTTATCATTTTGATGATGCCAAAGACCTTACAGTGTAAACACCAATTCTTATGCAGTCATAAGCAACCTTTCCTGTTGCTTTGAGTGAGTTTCTTTCACTACAACGTAATAATTTTTCCAGAACTCAATTTTATCTTTAAATCTTGTTTACCTTCATTCTCCCTTCGATGCCCTAGAGAATGTTACTGAAGATTCCACAGCAACCTATGTGCAGCCATGAAGTGTAATAGGCTCCGTAGACTGCCTGGGGATGAAAATAACCCCTGTCATATCAAACGCAATTGGGCCGTGGAACTCAATTTCCCCACTTAATACGAACATGAGAGAAGTCCGTGACATACTTGGGATGTTTTCAACTTACCTCCCTCGCCCTAAAATAAAATAAGCAGGAGACTTGTTCCTCTTATCAAATTGTATCAGGATCTACAGTCTAGATGCAATTAATGTGTTGAACTTTCAAGTTGCTTGTTTGACATTGCAATGGAACCTTGCAGCTACACATTACCTTACATTTAAATACAAGTACGCCCTTTAGGCTTTACAAAAGTGGTGATTTTAATAAGTGATGTATAAAGAGGCTGAAATTGTCTTAGGTTAATTTCTTGAAAGCCTGTGTGATTGTTTTAGTTGTACACTGGATGACTAATCACTCTTCATTAGAAGAAAACCGTTCAAAAAAACAAAACCTTAGTAGGTCAGATGCATTGCTAGACAGCTTGACACACTAAGGCTTGTTAGATTGATGGATGTAGATAATACTGCTATTAACACAATAAGAGCAATTAGGATGAAATCACCCCTAGGCTACAATAGTAATTAAGCCACCAAGTGTTGTTCTTGCACAGCATTCATGAGTGATTCATGTGAAAGCTCAATTAATGCACCTGTCTTCGCCTGTTATGAATCAAGAGGGGGCAGTGAAGGTGATAATATAGGCCTAACATTTTGTGCTAATGTAGGCGCATTGGAGCATGGGTTTGAAGGAACAGGGAAAGTGCTAATGTAGACCTGACATATGCCTAATTATTGGTGCTAATAATGACCTAACATAACAGTAATTGAAACTGTTGTGGAGTCCATAGTAAAATTATATTTAGCCAGAAATTGTATGCATATACTGTAAAACTAGAAAATCTTGTGAAATTGAACTTTGCGAAGGACTACGATTTTCACTGGAAGGCACTTTCACTCATTGCAAGTATTCATTGTTGTGTCAATTGGGATTTAATTATTTTGCAGCATAAAATTTCAAGAGGATTAACCACTTGCGAGTTTGTCAGTGTGAAGATCCTCTTAGAGGCTGTTCACACCGGCAAAGATAGCGCGCGCTAGACCGCGCTATCTCTGCGGTTTGGATAGTAAGTCCATGGTACAACGTCGTTTCGGTCCGCCCAACAGCGAGCCACGGCGAGCCAAAAACGGCGTGCCACTGCATGGAGCACCCCTTGGGGGTGGTCCACGAGAGATAGCGCGGTCTAGCGCGCTCTAGAAAAAAGGGGGTGCTACGATAGACCGCGCTATCTCATTGCGGTGTGAACAGCCTCTTAGATGACTTCCAGATAGTACTAATTCCAGAAAAGAAGATCTCCTATCTGTGAATCCTTTGTTATGTGGGAGGTCTGAGGGGTGGTGTACTGCCCATAATCTTGCTTTTACTGTCATTGATGATACAGGTGATAATGGCCCAATTACAGGTAGCCAACAAAATAGGATTATTTCCTTTTTCGGAAACTTTTCCCTTTCATTCTCATTCTTGATGTATCTTCATTCATCTACACACATGTATCTCTCTCCCCCCCCTCTCTCTCTCTCTCCCTCTATCTCTCTATCTCTCTCTCTCTCTATCTCTCTATCTCTCTATCTCTCTCTCTCTCCCCATCTCTCTCCCCTCCCTCCCTTCACCCCCCCCCCCTTCACCCCCTCCCTCCTGTCGTGTGTCTTTGTCTCTTTCTCAGTCTCTCTTTCTTTCTTTTTCTCTGTCTCTCTCTTTCTTTTTCTCTGTCTCTCTCTCTGGCTCTCATCTCTGTATATGTTTCTTATCTACCATTCACTTTTGTCACTTTCAAAACCACAGTCCATTGAGAAACCATGAAGGCCATGAACCTGATTGGGTTACAATGGCAATGAAATTAAGTTGTAAAAAGCCAGGAAGCAAGACCTAGAAAACCCTAATCTTGCACTTGAGGACTACCTCTCATGCACACTCTTACCCCCTTATATTAATCCAGGGTTATCCCCTGGGTTAATTAAGGGGTAATCCCTTGGGGTTGATTAGAGGGGTAATCCCCTGGGGTTGATTAGAGGGTTAATTAGTGGGGCTGACCAGGGGTAATGCAATCATAATTAGAGCTTAGCAGGATTTACTTCCTCAGACTCCAGATTAAAGTGAAACTGCAGACAGTTACAATTTCAATGGTCAAGCTTGACCGACCCAGCCCCTTTTACAGACTCTCTCCCACTGAATAGATCTGTAGCTTTTAGCTCAACAGAGGGTAGTACCTTTGTATCAATGTTTTGGTTGGTGGTTTGTTTTTAAGTGGCTGGGAAGAAAGCATGTGCATGCTTGTAAGTATACAATCAACCAGGAAACCTTAGGCTTTAAAGCCCCATTGTCCTACTTGTAGCTTCTTGCTCCCTCTTTATAGAAAACAATGCCCGATCGGTGACCATTGGTCCCCCATGATCCTCTTTTTCTTATGTTAATTGAGAGGTGAGTTGATGAGATAGCAACCTGTCACTGACCACGCTGTGTGGTCTAATCCCTCCTGGCCAAACTAGTACAGCCGGCCTTTAAGTCATCTCTGAGGGACTTTATAAGTAGGATTAATGCCTTACCAAAGGGCACCATGTCGACTTGGTTTCAAACCTGGGACCTTCCAGTTACGAGACCACTGCTCTACCACTGAGCCATCATATGCCTCCTATTTGGGTTGAAGAATCACAATCTTGTCAATATCTTTTTGTTTCAATTCTCTTTTATCAACCAGTCTCTTTGTAGTATCCATATTAACTTTGTACTTCATTTATTGAGCATCACAGATCTAATTAGCATTATTTGCATGTTCACAATCACAATATTTATATCCCTATTAAATGCTCTGTACCATACACGAAACTGCTAAGCATAGCTTCGATGCTGGCTATGGAAACAGATCATATGCAACTTATTTTGATTGTATATGTACATGTATATTTTGATGGTTGAATAAATAAATGAATTGAATTGAATTGGATCAAATTTACATCCCAAGATAATGCAATTGTTCCAGCAGTGACAATTTTGCTCTGACCCAATTGATAAACCATGGGTTAATCACCCTGCACCTGTTGATAGGCTAGGTGGGTCTTTATAACCTCATCTAGCAGTGTTCGCACGGTTCCATTGTATCTTAAATTTCAAGTCTTTTTAAACAAAGACCCACTAACGAGAACACGCACATGGCACCGAAACAACAAATTTTTGATTTAAACTACAAGGAAGTCTTGAAAGAAAAGCCAGGCAAGCAGTCATTGTACAACCTTCCCAAACCTCAAAGTTGATTGGGTAAAATTTAAGTCAGGACTCTCCTTCCTTGCCTTGCTGCTTTTTTTTGTATTTAGTATAAGATTGCTTTGGTGACTATGAGTAAACTTTAAGTTCCTATTAAACAGTAAGTGTGTTCACATGGTATTTACTGAAAGATGTCTTCCAAGTTTTAAGTTTACAGAATCCTGTATGAACCTAGCTATTCTCACACCTTCACACCTGACCTGTCTAATCCTAATCAAACCCCAGGTATAGATAGAAGTCTGGGTCAGCTAGGTCATGTGTGAAGAGGTCCCCATAGGCATAACCCCTAAACCACTACACATATGGATTGATACAAATATTTCTATTGTAGGACATTATCTGATTAGCAAATTATCTAGGGTGTGCCTAAAGAGCCATCAGACAACTTGTTTTAAAATGTGATGTCCTTCAAAATTAGTTTCTATATTCTGTTGCTTTTCTTGACCAATTTAAACGATGATAGATATAGGAAATAGGCTCACATCTTTTGTGTCTACGGCTATAAAATCAGAACGTGAATATAGTCATCTACATGTCTGTAAGGACATCCTCAATTTATTAGAGGATTAGGATGGGTGTGGATATATCGAGGCCACTTCTCAGTTTTATGGTAGTAATTATCATTTTCAATTTATTTTTTATTGCAAAACGTATTTAAAAAATGGCTTTAATACAGCTTGATCTTATCTCATTTTGACTAGAAATTGAAAGGCTGTTACAAATAGAATTTTGATCCAAAAATGTGATAGCTCTCAAAACCTGGTGTTTTCGTAGCCAATATACTATAGCATTGATTTTTAATATTATTTGATATAATTCAATATCTATATTATTAATACGCAAAATTGCCGCGGGGGGTCCAAAACGGGGCAAAACGGTTCCTCAAAAACGTCTTTCCCCGACCGCGCCCGCCTCCGCCGGGGCGCGGGGACGGCGGCACAATTATACGAGGCCTGTCTCCCGTAACCCGCATGCCACGTCGACCCCGCGATCGACGTCCATGCCGTTAAACGCGTTTTCGGGGTTCCGGGGAGGACGGACGGACGAGAGCACGGCGGGCGTGGTGGATTGCAAGGAGGCGACGAACCTGTGAGAGCGAGTCGGTAAGGCGTGCATCCGCCCTCTGTGCAATCAACAAACAGACACACAGCGGACGAGAATCCACTTCTGTCAATGGGTGTAGCACATCACGTAGTAACGGGTGTGGCTTACCCCGAGTTTAGGCCTCTTGCTATAGGATACGCTTTGCAGCATGTAAGAGAAATACACATTAACAGATGACTCACCCGGGTGAGGGGATGTAAAAAATGCACGCTCTCACGGGTTGGGCTTACCCGTGTTATGCGTCTTTTTATATGATATGCTTTGTAGGCCAGCCGAACCCGCTGCGTGTACGAACGTACGTGTATAATGTATGCGATGATTCTACGCTCACCGTCACACGCACAGCTCAGTCGCTTCGTCTTTGATTCTATGATGATTGCCGTGATTTATATATAGTTTACGTGAATAGAGGTATGCCAGCAGGGTTACTTTGGTATTATCCTGTTCATGATTACTGAATTTTGAAAATCATTCTTCAAAGTAAAGTTTTCACAAGAAATTCATCGTAACTGACAGTTCAGTTGCAAGCTAGCTGCCGTGAGGCATGGGCAGTGCAGTGCGCCACTGATGCCGAGCACTGTCGGATTTGTGACTGTGTGTGAGGTGAGGTGAGCTGAGCTGAGCTATTATAGAGTCGACTCGACAACATTTTGAAATTGCTGTTATTGCCGCTATTTCAATATAGTTTCTTGACTATACAGGTATGAAACCTGAGCTTAGATTGTGATTATTCTGTCCATGTATAGTTGTATGCTGAATTTCGATAATCATTTTTCAAAGTAAAGTTTTCACAAGAAAATCAGACGGTCGTTTAAAAACATAGCCATTGGCATTGTCTTTAGCTGGATAGAATACTTTTACTATGATACAGTTCCTTCATCAAATCAATGCATTAAAACGGGTATTACGGTGCGCCATTCATGGTCAAACAGCGTTATAAAAGTCGTCTAGATTCTAGGCCTAGACCTTATATAAAAATAATCAAATTTTATTTTCGATAGCACATAGGGTCTAGGCCTCTTTCTATTTACCCCCCCCCCCCTCCCCTGCCCTCCCCCGCCCTCCCCCTAGAATCCAGTGGATTTTCCACGGGTCCTGCTAGTACTTATAAATAATACCATACCGGTAAATATAAGGACGTCCTGATACTTGAATTTTGAATACATACAAGTACCGGTAAACAAATAGAGTGTATGGGTATTTTGTAGTTCATCCATACATTTGAAGATGTTGATAGAGAAAGATTAAATTAAAGCCAGCTAATTTTTATTGAGCAGGTCATGTTCTTAGTTGAAGGTGAATTATAGAAAGAGAAACACTAGGAGTCAGGTGCTATGTCAGGAAGTCTCTTATCACACTTTCATTGAAGGCTCAAGTTTATTGGTAATCCCTTTGCAATTTGGATTGATTTTGAACGACCATGGAATGTTATCGTGATGAAGGATGCATGGACTTGTTTGTGAATGAAAGTTAATAATTGAGAAGAAGTTATTTTATTTCGACTTTCCATTTGTACTAGTTGTATACATTACTTTGCTGCATAAAGATGCATCATATCTTGAGCGAATTAAAAAAAAAATATCTCCATAATTTTTAAATAATATTTAGGTTAATACACACATAAATCTAGTTAAATCTAAATATCAAATTCTTGATTTTATGTACTTCATCACTTCGCTCAAGAGAGTAGCGAATCACCATCATTGGCATTGATATTCTGTGAGTGACCATATCAGCTTGTAATGAAGATTGATGAACTCATCATGCACATAAGGTTGTAATCATAATCCTGGAGGAATCGGATGTTATCAATAGATGAAATATACCAGTGGAACAATACCCCGGTCGAGATATAAATACCTGTATGATATCATATATGTCTGATGTCAATTAGGATATCCTCCAAGGTTATCTGTAAAATATTATCATCTACGGTAGTCTAGACAAAGTCAATCAATGAATTCATTGTTTATGCATTTACTTCCATTCCGTGTTTGTGACTTTGTGCTATTATTTTCGTGCATCGACGTAGTAAAGATATCAACTTTTTGTTTGGAGTGTAAAGATACCGGTATTTAGTTTTCAGATATCGGATTTCTGGCCATTACCCCAGGCGCGTAGCCAGGGGGGGGGGGGGGCGGTGGAGGCAGTCGCCCCCCCAAAAAAAAAAACGCCGCCAAAAAAAAAAAGAGAGAAAGAGAAGAAAAAAAGTAAGAGGACTTAGGAAGAAAAAGGAAAAAGGAGTCGAAAACGGTACAACGAATCGTCTTCTTTCTCTAATAATTTAATGAAACGTGAAAGCTTCCGCACTTTGCGCGGAAAGGGGGGAAACTGAGTTCAAATTAAGGATTAAGAATCGAGAACGGAATAACGAATCGTCTTCTTTTTCTAATAATTTAATGAAACGTCAAAGCTTCCGCGCTTCGAAAGAGGGGGGACTGAATACAGATAAGGATTAAGGGTCGGGAAAGGTACAGCGGATCATCTTCTTTCACTAATAATACGTCAAAGCTTCCGCGGGGGGGGGGGGGGGGGGAGGACTGAATTCAGATAAGGATTAAGAGTCGAGAACGGTACATTGAATCGTCTTCTTTCTCTAATAAATTAATGAAACGTCAAAGCGCGGGAGGGGGACTGAATACAGATAAGGATTTAAGAGTCGAGATAGGTACAACAAATTCTTTGTCTAATAATACGCCAAACTTCCGTGCTATGTGCAGGAGGGGGCGGACTGAATTCAGACAAGGATTATGAGTCGAGAAAGGTACAGCGAATCGTCTTCTTTCAAAGCTTCTGCGCTTCACGGGATTGCCAGGTTTTTTATGTGGGGGGGGGGGGGGAAACATTCATGATTGATTCAAATATATAGGAGTTTGTTAGTTTGTGATTGATCGTATCGTGATATTCTGGTATTCTTTTCACATTTACCATCCTTTCGCATATTTTGATTCTGTCATATATCTTTACTATTGTAAAGACATATTTTGTACACTCAATGGTACTGTTGTTGGTGAATTAATCAATTTGGATCAATAGCAATCCGAGATGGGGCTCTGATCACATGTCAGCAAAGCTAGAAGGGGGATTTGTCATGGGTCGATATACAATTATACATATTGTAAGGCTCTCAGCATATTACTTTCCTTATTCTGCTTGTACTATACCTCAAGAGAAGGCACATAATCTATGATGACACTTTGGTTTGAAGTAAAGACATACAAAAATGATGATTAGATGTATCATCATCGCCCATGGGCAGGTGCAGTCGAGGAGCTAATGATGTGTGTTTGAGTTATCTTGGAAACTTGCTACTACAAGGATGTACAGAGGACGTACAGAATCTCAAAGTTCTTTGTAGATCTCTTCAGTATATAGACTTGATCGTGATGAAGACGAGACATAATAAACTCAATGATACCAACCACTAATGATCACTTTTGAACAAAATAGTAGGAACAAGAAGACATATGAATCCAACCGGGAATACTTGGGAACATGAAAAGTTCATGATGGCTTGCAATCAGTTCGAAAATTAGATTGATCAAGACAAGCTAAAATGGATGGGAGAGAGCATGAGTGAAAGCATAGAAGGAAAATAAAAATAACCAAAGACGGTGATTGAGGAAGTACATTTAAGTTGATTTAGAAGTTTATCTTTACTTCATGCATTTCAATAAAATGATTACCCGGTACATTTAAAGGAAATTTATCAAATCATTCATGCATGGTGACAGTGGAATAAATTCAGAAGTTAGGGATAAGTACCATATCCACAGAATGTGACATGAGTAATTTTATTCAATTTCCCCCTCTTTACACCTCTAAATGAGCAGGTTTATGAAGACCAGACATTTTGCTCTGATGGCACATTATTGAATACAGACAGACAAATCAGGATAAATTCCTTGTTATTTCCAAACAATGGGTAGTGGTTTGTGGTATTAATGCTGCAGTGAATCAGTTATATTAGATCTAATCTTTCTTAATCCATTCTTGAGTAAAGTGAAAATCTGGATATTAGCGGAGATTAGGATAATTTAATCATATTTTGGCAGCACCTGTTTTCCATTCTGTAATCGTGCTAACTAAGTTCTTGAAATGTTGTGGTATTCAGTTGTCACAATTGTTTCATTGTTGGATGAAAACTGACAAGTTAATCATATTTCTTATTTTCTCATCTATTGTTTATTAACTGAGATTAGATTTGTTAGGTATAGATCAAAACCATGTTGTTTTCTTTAAATATGCAAAGACTGTTTAAAGATAGCTAAAGAGTCACTGATCCAAATAATTTCCCTTTGGTGCATCTAGCATACCTCGTATTAAACTGTTCAAATGTTTGTTATTCCTCCTCAGGATAGTTACTAAAACAGAGACCTCAAGTCATTATGACTCATTCAAATACATTTTGTTTTGATGGTATTGAAAACGATCAATGCATCTGTAATTTTGATAATTCAAAGTCTTGTATGTATTAAACTAAAGAGAATATAACTTATTCTACAAGTTAATGGGGAAAAAAGCCACCATACATAGCAAGGAGTGATTTAGCTCTGGTGAAAGAAAAACAAAACATTTTCGCATGGAAATCTCCCACTTCTGGGGTACATAAATCCACAAGAGGACCTGTTAATAAAGAAAGTTCTTTTTTTTTTTCTTTCTTTTTAACTCTGGTCTGTTATGCCATAGAGAGGAAGTGTTTATTTTTGCTGTTATAATCTTTCTCTGCAGAGAGTTTCATTTCACAAACCTAAATCTGAACCAATAGTTGGGTGATCTTTATTCTAGTTGTTGAAAAGAAGTGTTGGATATATTATATAGATTTATTCTCTTCATTGAAGGTTACTTGATCCCATATTTCCCCTTCCTTTATTCCACCTGGAGGTTTATGTATGACAATGCCCTCATTAATGACTATCTCATCTCTCATGATGTGACACCTGCAATTCAGATGAAGGACGCAGACCCTTCAACTCTGCCAAGATTGGAAGCGTTGATTAAATAAGTTTCAAGTGTTGTTGTGCTACGTTTTCTGTAGAAAAGGTCCCTTTTCTTTCTTTTTTATTTCCTTTTTTTTTTGTACATCGAGTAATTTAAAGTAACTATATTATTTCAAAGTTGATATGGAATTATTTTGATTGATTGATTTTGCTTAAGATTATGAAAAGTATCCCTGGAAGTTATAAGCTAGGCCTATATATGTTTAGCAACTCAGCTATAGCTGCATTTTAGGGCTACTTCATTAGCTTAAAGGCAAAATAGCCCTAATCGAACCCCCTTTCATCTGAGCACTGTGCTATAGATGAAACCATATAATAATCCTTGAAATATTCTAGCCATATATATACCCCAAGGTTTCTGTAATTATCATCTTGTACTACAAGATGTTGGAGGAAATCTACAGCTTGGCATCATATCAGCAACTCATCTGCCTAATGACAAAATATTTCCTTTCATAGATTTTTTTGATAGAAAGTATACCCTGAAAGTAGAAAGCTATCATCAGTGTCTGCTTCCCCATGTCCGACTCAATATGGGCAGACTGGCTTGTTGGATCTCATTTCCTCAAACAGTACACTTTAAAGCATGCCTAGCGCTACCCATAATTAAAGAAGTTTGCAGGCACAAACCGTCACCACTATATAGATGGTCAAGGTACAGTCTGTCATTCGCAAGCCATAAAAGAGAGTATATATTAAACAAAATGTGCCTATTCAAATTGAAATTAAAAATCTATTTATCAAATGATTGATGAATCCTAGAATTGCTGGCTGTATGTGGATGTGTTGTACTTGTGAGCATGTTTTGCTTACCTAGATAGGTTATTTTTGTGCCAATTTCACTTGTTGGTAACACCCACTTAATAACTGCTCTTTCTGTGTGTTGAATAGAAAAGAAAACAGCATGGGGTAGCAAGTTGTTTTCTATTTTTGGAATTCGCCATGCCGAAATGAAATCACAAGCAAATATAGAGAGTGTACATGGGCTACAAATTGAATGTAAGCACAGTTTTCTTTGGTGTCATATTATTTGTCTGCTAAAACCGTCAAACCTTCAATAGCATTGACATACATGTAGTTATATCAATGATTATTGATTCAGGGTAAATCAAAAGTCCATTGCTGGATGATGTTTGTTGCTTTGGGTATTCTTCATGTACAATGTGGTACTCATGAACTGAGTGCATGGGACATTGAATAATGGTGAAGAATCACCTGGTTGTACTGGCTTGCTGGTGTGAGGGCAAACAACACAATACAGCTTGTAAACATAATTACAAACATTGACTTGTGAGATAGTAAATAATCATTTCAAACACATTATTTCCCCCTCCTTTATTTGCCTACCCTATTTTTTTTAGTGAATGAACATGCAACTTCTCTCACTTCCCTTTCTCTCTCTCTCTCTCTCTCTCTCTCTCTCTCTTTCTCTCTCTCTCCTTTCTATTTCTCCCTCCCCTTCTCTCTCCTTTTCTCTCTCACTCTCTCTCACTCTCTCTCTCTCTCTCTGATCATGGTCTAAACAATGTTTTAAACCTTTCTTTCAGGCTAAAAGTGAAATAAACATATAGAAGAATTTATTAGCTGATACATTTATATGGAAAACATATTGCCTATTCATTGGGCGTAGGGACACACGCTTAATACAGTGGTTATAAACATTCATGAATTTAGGCAAAAATGCCTGGGTAAATTTTGTAATTGCATTCATGATATAACTATTCCAACAAAGCAAGTGCACTTTGTTGACCCCAAATGAAGTGAGTTTTATGTGCATGAAATAACAATTGGGCGAGTGTTCTACTCAATAAAGTCATTTGATTCCATTCCAAATCTCTTGTTTTTCTGGTGACTGAGCTTATGGCAATTAATTAAACCTCAAATTTGTTTAATCTGTTTAATACATCATACCCTTTTAAATTTTGGATGAAAATGCCCCTTTTTTGAGAGTTATAAACCACAACAGAGAGAAATTCAATTAGAGGTGGAATAATTGCACTTCACAGCTTATCCGTTTGCCTTGGACATTGCCCATATACCAAAGACTCTGTCCACACTCACAAATTAAGAGGAGGGTTCTCACTACTACTTTACTTGTATGGGACTGTGAACTTTTAAAGCCCCACTGTACTACTTATACTGTAGCTACTTGCGCCCTCTATATAGCAAAGAATACCTAATCAGTGCCTGATGGTCCCCGATGATCCCCTTTTTCTTATGTTAATTCAGAGCTGATTTGATGAGATAACCACCTGTCAGTGACCTTGCAGGGGGTCTAATCCCCCTGGCCAAATTAGTGCAGATGGGCTTTAAAGACATATCAGAACCATCACTCTTGATAATCACATTTTCCCACTTCATTAACAAGTATAATGCACCTCATATTTTTGTATCTCATACAATGTAACACAAAGATATTAAAGTGAGTACCCCAAGGTCTATTAATGTGCACAGCTACTTTTTCCTTTTTGCTTGTCGTTTATTTAGTACACAGTTTACTGCAGCATGTGTGAATATGCTTTTAGGAGTGTGAAATGGGTAGCGTCCTTCAAAAATTGCTAGATCTGATCGTTTTCTCCAGGTTTTTGTCTAATGGAATGACGCTATTTCCTCAACACATTACATTTTTATTGCATATGATCTTCAAATCTACCCACCTAATAATGCCAGCCTGGTTATCATTCAAATGTTTTAATTTCCCCAGCAAGTTAATGAATTGATTGAAGGGATATGATCTTTAATGCTTACAGTATGGTATTGTTGGTCTGGCTATTATCATTAATAATTTTGTGTTAGAAGTATGAACCTTAGTATCTATAGTATTTTACAGGTTAGAATTTAGCAGTTTGTTTGGTTATTGTTGTTCTGATAAAGAACCCTTCACTTGCCATCAATATTTTATATTGATGATAAAGAAGTTTATTTGTTTTCAAGAAATGTACATTTTTACAATTTCATAATCATAATTCATATCATACTGGCCTAAATTTTTCCACATTCCAATGAAGGGATAGCCGGATTAGGATGGTATACATGTGTAGGGCTACTCTACGAACCCAGAGTATATAGTGCTTAGTTGCTATTGTTACATGCTGATTGCGCCCATAATATTTTTATTCATGAAGGGTTTGTAGAACTACTTGCTTTTTGTCAGTTATTTTCCCCCCCAAAAAATATCATTTTCTTTTGGTAATACCAGAATAATAACTCAGCCTCAAGGGTCAACAGTAATACATTGGAGTGACAAGTTAAGAAAGCAAGAATATTGCTGAGATTTTGCCATGTACCGATTCTATTATTTCACAAACAATATAATTTCCCCTTTGGTAATATAAACACAATTAGAGCATTAATGAATTCAACACCCTTCTCACACACAGAGTGAGTGTATGCTATTTCATGATTTTATCACAATTTTCAACCTAAAGTTAGGATTTTCTTTTTGACAATGAATTGTTTGCTTTAGCATTTTGATCAGTACATAAATTGTATCTGTCGGGTAGTGATACAAATGTTTTTCAAAGAAGCTAGTTTTTAAAGTTGACAATTTCAAATGTTGAGGATTTCTCATGCTTTTATTTTAATGTTGTTTTCCAAGAAACAAGGCTTGTGTTGTAATTCATCAAATAGTTTTGGCTCTATCTAAAGTCTCGCTTCAATTATTAATCTAGTCTTCATTTGTTGTAAGTGTCAGTTTCATGCGGACCAGCTGACAAATATATGTCTTTCTCATGAAATCGGGGGGGGGGGGGGGGGGGGGGGGGGGGGGGGGGGGGGGGGGGAGATAAATGGACATTGTGTATGGACAGAGTCAATTTTTGCTGCTACCTCATACCTTTAAAAAAAATGGTATTAAAATGTGATCACTCCCTTGAAATTAGACTTCCTATTCTTTTGCCCTATTTTTCTGCTGATGGAAACTATAAACGTTGACAGAGAATCGGAAGTAATCATAATGATGGGGATCATTTGATAGCCCTCAGCAATGCCATTAGATTTCAGATATAGTTCAAAGGACGATCGCTCAAGGTCAGAGGTTGGCATTTTTGAAAGCCAAACTTTCTCTACTTGCGTCATGAGCTGCAGCTATTTGTCTGACTAACTGTTGAATATGGGAGAAATAATTGTTGATCATCAGTGTCAGAGTGGACTTCAATTTTCTTTAAATACCTAATCATTTAGAGAATATTATGTTTCGTTCGATGCTGTTATTGCATTTTTCAAAACACAGGGGATTGTTTGGCTGTTGACAGACAAATTTTAAATGTAGTTATAGATCTAAAAGAACTGATGGATTTCCATGTATAGGCTCCGAAAAAAAAGAGACAAGCAATTTCCTCATTATCCCATTCTTTGCCTCTAGCTCAATTTCGTACTTAGAGGGCAGTCTAAACTTTTTAATAAGTTTATTTTTTTTTGAAAGCAGGAAACTAGACAGAATGACAAACGTTTTAAGTTCATCGAACAAATAGGAAATAGTAAGAAAGTTGTGAATGTTTGAAAAATGAAATCATTAAATCTATGTGAATCTCAATCAGGCAATTTGGTTGGTGGATTGTGACATACACGATCAACTCTTCTGTATTTCATAATATACTGAAATATTAATTTCAGTTTTTCTTCTAAACACCTCCTCCCTTGGGACACTACTGAAAATATGTAAAAGGATAGTATATTATTATAGGTCCCCTACAAAGAAAAGACCTTTCTGAAGTTTTGGGTAATGAATTTTGAAAGAAAAACTAAGGTTTAAAGGTAAAGACCAGTATTGGAAACGCCCCAATTTCAAAAAATGAAATGGAAGCTCTTATTACCAATCATTGTGAAAGAATATGTTTTGACTAATACATGATGATAAAAAATTTGCCGGGAAACCGCCTACTAATTCATATATTTGGTAAATTTGTTTCTCTCATGGTCTGTGAGAGATATAGGGTAGTCCCATATACATCTTTCTGTGTATAGTGCTTGTAACTTTACGAAGAATGGGCCAAATTTCTTATCATTTTGATGATTCAAGAACCTTGCAGATGCTAGATGCTAGATGATCAACCTTTTCTGATCGATTCCACAACGTTTCTTTCACAATGCAATCGCATGACCATAACTGGTCTTTACCTTTAAGTAAATTTGTGTGTTGGAACAATTGGAGAGTTGTCTGCCACTACATCACAGAAACATCATTGATTTAGCCAATTTTAAATTCCCTTATATATGGTGATTACAGCTTTCAAAAATTCATAACTTTCTTGTTGTTTGTTGAAACTTCAACAATCTACTCCTGATTTTTTTCTGCTTTTCTTCTTTGTGTGTAATATTTATGCTCTTAGGATGATAACTAAAACATGTACACATTTCTCGCTGTTGTAGAATGATTATTTTCTTTGAAGACTTTCAGTTCATCAGATTATATCTTTCATTTTGTTATGAAGGCCTCTTTTTCAAACAGTAGCATGTATAATCATGGAATTCTATGACCTTGTAAAATGATCATTGTTTGTTTTTACAGAAACTTGTTCATGCAACAGTCATGTTACTGTTTAGATAAGTGGGGTAGTATAAATGTCATTTTGTGTGCACTTTTGTCAAGTTCTGTGTCAGCAACAGGTACTCGGTTCAATGTGGCAGGTGGCAGTCATTAATGTTATCCGTCATTCACTCACCCTCTCAACGGGCCAGGTTAAATAAATAAGCTTTATAATACCAGGCAAAGGGGTACCAAAGGAATATTATAAATGGAGGAGGTGTCGCCATTGAGACAAATTTTACTGACTTTTATACTCTTGAATATACTAGTACCTGTAGGCCCAGCTTCAGTTTATGGAAAATGAAAAATAAGAGTCTTGTCCTTTGAATTTCAGATTCTGAAATTTGGAGGAGAGGTTTTAGGAAGGGTCTTCAGATTTTAAAAAACTGCCGATAAAAAATATTGCCAAGGAATGTATATTTGCAAAATCCCTGTAAAAAAAAATTGAAAGGGGAAGGGGTGCACCCCCCCCCCCCCCTCACACTACAAAAAGTGACAGCCCTTTTGACTGGGTAAGGACCGTGACCATTATCTGAACCTTACCTGTATGGGAGGTGAAAAATACCTGGCAGGGTGACAGAATCTAATGGCAAAGACTAATCAATGAAGGGCAATTACGGGCTCAATGATATAATTCAAAGTATCAATGAAATTATTAAACGTGTCATCCTAAATTGTGAGAAATAGTGTGCACAATCGAACACTTCCCCCTCCAGTTATCCCTTTTAGTTTCCAGTATTCATGATAAAGTCTAGAAATTGGTTGATGCTGTAGCATGAAAGAACATTCAGAAATGTTTGGTGGGTTCAGTATAAGTTATCTTGAATCTGGCCTCCCACTTGGAAAGCAACTTGTTCAAATTGAATACACAATTCAATGAATAAAACTTCTTTATGTGATGATGTTTATTTAAACTCTAAATGTCATATTTAAGTATTGCAGCGTCTTCTGATTGTCTAAACTATTCAAAGAAGAAAACTGGATTGACAAATTTGACATAATGTGATGTTTACATTGTCGGGGTGCTTTGGACCCGAAATGTCATGTTTGAACATTTTATTATTAGAAAACATTTGACAGTATGATGGTGTCTGAGTTGTGTTTCAAAGATTGTTTATATAGTCAAACAAAGTTTGGTTTGGATAGTCATGCTGATACATGTTGTTATAGAAGTGACAGAAATTCATTCCATGTTCCTGAATAACAGATACCATTAGGTATTTTAAAAAAAGATGTTGTATTGCCCTTTAGGTGCCAAAACATGGGTCGGTTGGTCAAAAGTTTTGTTTTTTCTTCTTTTTTCTCCCTCTTTGGGCTGATATTTCTCAGTTTTAAATGCTTTAATATTTTTTCTCTAAAAAAAAATGTTTAAAAAGATGTTTGGGTCTGTCGCGAAGGGCAATACAAAATCTTTTTTTTAGGTCTTACAGTAAGTGTGTAAAGTGTACCTAACAATCTCCCTTGTTTATTCTGATTCTCCCCTGTGAACTTGATTCACTTACCCTTTGGAAATTTACTTTCTTGAATAAGATTGTATAATTTACTCTAATATTTTATTCTATTTTCCAGATTGTTGGTTGTGATGGAGTGCTGGGGTCAGGTCTGTCGGAGGACAAGTGTGGCGTATGCGGTGGGTCAAACACGGAATGTCAGATCTTCTCTGGTGTACTGGACACCCCCAAGATGACCATTGGCTACCACACGGTCATCACGATTCCAGCCGGGTCGATGTATGTCAACATCACTGAGATGACCAGGAGTAGAAACTATCTAGGTAAGATGAGAAAATACTGGGGACATTTCTTGATTCTTGCCATCGAAATAAAAGAATTATTATTCAGTATAATAATCTTTAGAATATGACAACATTTAACATTTTATACTTGACTGGTCAACTGGTTTTTTCATAGGTTTTTATTATGTTCATAGTCGATATCATCAATTTCATCAAAGTAGTCCTTTGAGGATTTGAAATCTTTCATTAGTTATATATTTACCTTCATTTTTCAATTCTTAATCCTCTATTGAAGGAGTTTTTTTCTTCACAATGCATATGTCAGCTTTTTTCCTTCCATCTATAAATTGTACATATTTACCATTTATATTTGATGGCCTACTCAGCAATTTTTACATATAGACTTGCCAACTCTGAAGTCATGTCTGTCAGTACACTAATAAAATGTAGAAATACACAGGAAAACATATTTATGATATCAATCTATTCCATCATCCTTCAAAATTATATATTTAAAAAAAATCATCATTATGTATACATTGCAGGGTCAATATTACAACTCATCAATTTTGTCCCCAGTCATTTCTGGTTATCAGAAAACATTGAAACTGTAGTCCATCACTCTCTCCTTTCAATGGCTGGGTTCACACAAGAGTGTGTGAACTTAAAGTTGAGCCTGTGGTTTAAAACTCCAAGATTATCGTGTAGTTGAGGACAATGTGGATGCACTCATCGTTTCAAAACGTTAAACTTATTCAAGTTCAAGTTCAACTTTATATGTCTTTCTTCCAACATGCATATAATACAATTTAACAAATTTATAACATGTAGAGTATATAAAAGGAACGCTTATATTAAAGGAACAAGTTCATATAATGCATTTAAGTGAGGAAAAAATGAAAGACGAGGGGACCTTTAAACTTAAACTTATTCATATTATTCTTAGCTGCATTTACACATTTACACTGTAAGCAAAAGTGCAAAACCATTGTTTTTTGTTCACGTTCAAGAGTTTCATCGTAAGTTGTTAGGCAGTTGACCACCCATAAACAAGACAACAAAATTAAAACTTTGAACACTCATTGTTTTGGTCTCATGTGAACCCACATCTTTGATAGTTGATCTTTGTTTAAAACTCTGAAGTTTCGTAAACTTAAAGCCCCACTGCACTACTTATAGCTACTTGCTCCCTCTTTATAGCAAACAATGCCTAATCGGTGCCTGTTGGTCCCCCATGATCCTCTTTTTCTTATGTTAATTGAGAGCTGATTTGATAAGATACCCACCTGTCAGTGACCTTGCATGGAGGTCTAATCCCCCCTGGCCAAACTAGTACAGACAGGCTTTAAATTTTAAAACTATGACAGTCGGTCCCATGCGAACATAGCTACCGTTTCTTAAAGTTTGATGAACGATGTTGGCTGGCCCCAAGGGTTGCTACTCAAGATCTGATTTGCCTGCCCTCTTCCCCGCTGGTAATAGCCCAAACCCGAAGAGTGATTCAATACTCCTAAAGGCCTTTCAATGTCAAGGCACAACTACAGGCAATTTAATCGAAGTCTTATTTTTTTGGCTGCCTCTGCCAAGAAGTTGTAGTAATGCTCTAATTTAACAACATTTCAAGCTGTTTATGAAGGGCTTTTTGTTTACAAGTTTCAGAACATAATTAAAGGTTAAATTCAACATTTAGGCATGGTCCTTTGTTATTGAATAATGTAGGCCTATATTTTTTGTAAAAAAAAGCAATCAAACATCATCTCAGATTAGAAACTTAGGTGTTTAATGATAAGGAAAGGAAATTTGCATATATTTCAGTTTGGAAGTATGAATTCTGTTTGTACCTCCACACAAGAATATCCTAATTAGGAGTTTTAAACTTCAAATTAATTTTGCTACATGAGGATGTCAGTATGAATACCATCTTATTGGAGCCAGATTGGCTTTTACTCGTTATTAAAGTGTTGAGTTAATGCCATTCTGTTTCTGAATTTCGCTTCATTTTGATCATTCTAAAACCTTATATAATTCATCAATTCTTACGTACTACATTGCTTCCAGACAGTTCTTTCATGGTGTAATCACATAACTTGAACTCGACTCAGTCTTTAAGGAGCCACTAATAAATAACCCACATAACAACATTACAACCTGTGTATCAAGGATTTCACCTGTTTAAGAGAATGAAATAAAGCGGATTGGCAGGTTCAAAGATCCGCACATTGAACTCATCAAGTAGTTCAAGATGTTGTTTTCAATTTGTATATATTCTTACCCTCTGAATAGTTCACAGAATGTGAGAGTACTTTTTTTACGCTTATGAGACAAATGTTCACATTTTGTGAAACTGAGTGAGATTATAAAGTTGTTATCTCCCCAACCCCCCAAAAAGACCTCTAAAAAAAGCTTGCACATTAAAACTTGGCAATACTAATTGTTTAATGAAGAAATAATATATCATTGTAAATTATTGACAATGATTCAGAGAAAAAGAATAGAATACTCACCTTTTTAACATATGTTGTGTTAAGTCTTTTAACAGATTTTAACCAGCCTTGAGCTTCTTCAAAGAATACACATGATTTCATGTTGTTATTTTTTTATTATCATCATTTACCCAAATACAATCTTACAGAAAAAAGCAAGTATTTTCTATAAGCAAGTATATACGATAATTAGCAACTGCTGGACCACACCAGGTACCTTTAACTGAGGATTGATGTTGTACCAAAGGACACTCATACACCAACCACAGTTCAAACCCAGGACCTTCTGGTTTAAAGGGCACTGCTCTATCCACTGTACCATCCTGACTATTTAATAATCCAGATAATAAAATGCCTATCATGTGTTTCTCCCTTTTCTCCAGGTCTCCAGATCACAGGAGGAGTCTCCGTCTTCAATGGAGACTGGAGCATCGACTACCCAGGAAACTACTCTGCTGCTGGCACCAATGTGATGTACACCAGGTCTGCAAGGAGTATGAGTAGCAATGGAGAACAGATTCTCATCATGGGTCCAACCGCTGTCGATCTAGATGTAAAGGTATGAGAGTCATATTACTAGTTTTATTCAAACCTGCAGTTGAGCCAAAATACATTCTGATATGAAGTTGGTTTTGCAATCAGAAACATGAAATAATGAGTTTGAGGAAATTTCAATAAAGATAGGAGAATCAAGAATTTCTGAAGTAGTAATCAGATGCAAATTGATGACTCTGTGACTCGTAAGTGAGCATCTGTTTATTTGTTTTCTGCTAGATATCTCATAAATTTCCAGCTTTCTTCCAGCCCAATATTCATATCTTCTTTTAGGAGAAGAAGGAAGAAAAAGGAGAAACCTTTTGCACCTTAAACATGTCCCTATTGCATCCTTTTCAGTTTTCAATACACTTTTTGTACATGACATTGCTGATTTTAGTTTTGATGTGTTACCTCTGCTTGTTTATCCTAGAATTGGTACTCGTTTCAGTTTTTCTTTTCATATGCATATTTTTCTTTCATCATCTTCAAACCTTCCTCCCACAGTCGATTTGGCTCTCTTTTGTTCTACCTGATGTAAAGATATTAAATTTTCTGTCCTACACTTGTTGCCAAGTCCAATCCCACACATTCTTCTTTTAAACAGCAATTTACTGGACCCTTACTTAGACTAATATCGAACATCAAGATAGTCAGTTTACACAAGGCAATTACACGTGCAGAAAGAGTGATCTAATCTATGTTCTATATATAAATGTTCATGATGGGTATAAAACTTGATTTGCAGAAAGAACCCATGGGGGAAATCTTACTTCCAACTTGTCATCAAGGCTTAGAGCTCATGTAGGAGTATTGGTTCCTGTTTATGCGGGGATTCTCAGTGACATTTAATGAGATTCTAAATGGGGTATCGGCCGCTGTGTCGCATAGTTCTTTTTACACCTGCACATTGCGACAGAAATAGCGGTGATTTGCACAAGGCATGAAATTGTGGATTGAACGTCTCTGTCATGAGACTAAGATTGAATGTCAGCTTCACGTTTGAAACATTATGGCATTCAGTTATTCCTTAGTCATAGATCCCAGGGCAATGAAATGATGCAAAATAAAAAAGGGAAGATAAAATGGTTGGAGCTGTCAATGCAACTTTGTGTAAAATTCAAATATTTCATTGTTCATGTACATGCGTCACTTCCTACGCATTGTGTGAGACATGTGTTACTTGCTTGAGCTGTTACATCAATCAGTCAAAAGTAGAATGTTGTACAGCAATGTGCTGATATTTGACATTGACTTATTATGTGATCAATGAAATGTCACATTCAATAATTGTAACACGATGTTGAGGGATATATACTAATGCACTTATCACCATGTTACCTATTCAATATCCGGTGGGTAGTGACTGTTGTGGCAATATCATTAAAAAACTTTATACGTCATATTTCAATCATTTCAATTTATTGCTTTGCTTTGTGATGGGAATTAATATTTCAATGTCATATTAGTTTATCATTCCCCCAGAGATATTTTCTTAGATGCTGACACAATCAGAGGTAGAATTTTATTTATCTTTTCCAATCATTAATCCTAAGACATTTTGTATGTTGTAGATTGCCTTTTATGAATACTTAATAATGTGGAGGATATATATTGTTACATCTCAAAAGACTTACAAAATGTGATTTCCTGTTCATATGCTAGTTTAATGTTATTTCCCATTATTTTGCTAATGGACATTAGATAGTGATGTAAAATGTGTAATATAAAATGTGTTGATGATGATGAAGATGCTCTTTAACGTTAGGACAGATGAAGCCAATCCTTTTTATACCCTTGATGCAGATGATTTACCAGGAAAGGAATCCTGGAATCTCCTACGAGTATGTCGTTCCGAATCCTCCAGGGCAGAAGGAAGAGCGTCCCCCACCAGGACGGCAGGAGGAAGGTGGGAGGCAGACATCACAGCAGGTTAGTGAGGAAGCTGTTCCTTGTCATATCGTCAGAGGAATTGTCAAATTACACACTAAATCGTTCCCACCGCTGCCACCGGTTCTGCTAAGTTTTAAGCCAGCTCTAAAGCAATGCAGCATGGAAATAAAAAACAAAAGAAAAGTAATGACAGGGTAAAGCTGATGTGTTGAGCATGTTTTTTTTAAAACTTGCAAATGATTTTGTTGGTTGTTTCCTGTTGTATTATTCTTACACGTACCAAAGTTTTCAGTTGTTCTTTATCATATCATCAAAGGAACACATTGTCAAATTACACCTTTTATCCTACTCCTGCCACTGGTTTTGCATATTGAGATCTGAAAGGGAAAAAAGTGCCCTTTAACATTTTTAAAAGCAAGCATGATTCTCACATGTTCAAGATTTTTTAGTTGTTTCTTGTCATATCGTCAGAGGAATTGTCAAATTACACACTGTATCGATCCCACCACTGCCACCGGTTTTGCCAAGTTTTAAAGCTTGCTTCAAAGCAATGCAGTCGTGGAAATAAAAAACAAAGGAAAAGGCAGTATGGAAGTATTAACAGGGCAATAGCTGATGTGTTGAGCATATTTTCACTTGGAAATGATTTTGTTGGTTGTTTTCTGTTGTATTCTCACAAGAAATGTTATTTCCTACTCCTTCACCCATTTATGCAAAATGAGATTTGAAAATGACTTTCTTTCAAAATTCAAAGCAAGCTGTAAAATGGTAGACAGAGAAATAGCCAAGTAGGCCAGCAGCAGCAGGATAAGAAGTAAACGTGATGAGCATTATCCAAATATTCTTTGTCATATCATCAAAGGAATTGTCAAATTACCCCCACTATCCTACTCCCACCACTTGTTTTGTATATTGAGATCTGAAATAGAAAGGAGTGCCATTTTACATGTCTCAAAGCAAGCTGCAAAACAGTAGCTCATGCACTTAACCTGATTCTCACATATTCAAGTTGTTTTAGTTGTTATTTGTTTTATATTCAGAAGAATAGTCGGATTAAACACTGTATCCCACTGCTGCCACCGGTTTTGGATACTAGGCTCTCTGATGGAGAATGATTTATGATTTAAAAGCTGCTGTTAAAAATAGGAATAAGAGACAAACAATAGCTAATATGCTGAGCATAATGCTCATATCTCAAAGACTGATTTTTAAAGAATTGTATAAATTATACATTGTGTCCCATTTCTCCTAGTCTTGTATACTGAAATCTAACATTGAAATAGAGTGACTAAACAGTGTACATTGTTTAAAGCAAGTTTTTAAACAATCGTGCTGGAAGTGTCTTCCAAGCCCATTTATTTTAAGATTTCTGAATATCTTCTTGTTGTCATCCTCAATTTGATTTGTTTACTATTTATAACCGCACCAAAAGTTTTGGTATTTAAAGCATATGTCTGTGCTCTCCAAATATAAGCAAGATTTGTGTTGATCAAAGTAACTTCATAATATTTGTGACAAGTCCTTGTGTCTGTGCACGCATGATTGAGCCAATATGACAATTGGGGAGACAGAATGTCCCATAATCTTGATAAATTGTCACCTTTTGTGAAATAGAAAATGTTATCATCATACCATCTGGTAGGAGAGATCCCCTGTGGATTTACAACTAGTTTCTTACACAAAAGGCCCGTCTTCACTATCTTGAGATTGCCAAATATCCAGCTATTTGAACTATCCCGATCGCAAACTATCCAGCTATTTGCGTCTTCATTAGAACGAAGTAGCAAATTAGCTGGATAGTTGGTCGGGATAATATCCCAAGATATCTTGGGATAGTTTGCAAAATATCCTTTTTATTGGCAAAATATCCAGCTATTTGTCCCGTGCGTCTTCACTAGACCGAAGATTCGCAATACACGCTAACGCTGAGCAAAATGTCTCGAGCTAATTTCTCAAGGTCGAGTTTTGAGTTTCGAGGTCGAATCTCGAGATAGTGAAGACGCGATTTGTTACTTCGGGATTATTTCCCAAATAGCGGGCTATTTGGCAATCTCGAGATATTTGGCAATCTCGAGATAGTGCAGACACGCCTTATAGGGACATTTCACAAACTAATCTTCAAGTCACTTGTCATAAATTGACTTCATATGTATGTACTTTTGAAGAGCTAACACTTTGCTCACACTTCAGACACAAATCATTTACAATGCAGGATATAGAAGGATGTTTCACAAATCCCATAACAATTGCTTCCTTTTCTAACCTTGTGTCTTTTGTTGTTTGTTATTGATGGGGGCATTGAAAACGAACAAACTGCCATTCTTCATTAGCCAGAGGATACGCATGCCTGATGACAAATAATTTCTTTGGTGATGGGATTTAAAAAAAATATGAAGTGAAAGTTCTGGATTTCCTTTTAAGAAGATATCATGTTTCTTAGAAAAAGCTTTAATAGATCCCTGGATTTTCATGAGTGAAACTTGTGGTATGAAAGCCCTATTGCCATTTGTATGTTTCATTAAAATGATAACCAGAAGCAGATGATGATTTTTAGCAGAAATTCAAATATATTTATGTGTGACTGAGCATTTTAGGGGACTGCATGTAGATAAATAGCATTAAATGATTCTAAATGTGTTGACAGTGTGGAAGCAATGTATGATCCCTTGAATAAGTATAATCTTTCCTCATCTTAAGAAATTTCACTTTAATATAATCTGAAAATTATACATTTTTAGATTGTTGTTGAAAGAATGAGAAAGAAAAAAAAATCTAAATTCTTTCTACTTCTCTCTTCTGACAGAACCCAAGGGGGCAACCCAAAGCAACTCAACCTCCACCAACAACTACTAGACGTACAAATCCTCCAACCACAATGCCTCCAACCACAACTGCAAGGACTACAACTCGCCGTACAGTAAGGCCAACAACTGTTCCCACAACACCACCGCCACCTCCACCACCGGCAAACACAAATGCTCCCTTCCAAGAGGAGCAACCTAAGCATAAGGGGGAAAAGGATATGAGCATATCGAGTGGTGTAATGCCGGGGCATGGCATGGGTAACAAGGAAAAACCCGAAGGATATGCAGGAGTTATGGATACCATATCAGAATCAGATCAAGTGCATGAAGAGAGCCAGGCTCTAGAGGCAGGTCCAGATGGTAGATACTACAACAGACCAGAAGGGTCTTTGGTGTCTGGAGGAAGTGGAGTCTCAGGGTCAGGACCCAGAAACAATCCTGCAATTCCAGAAGGTCAAAGACCTCCTGTAGAGACCGTTCCTGGGGGCGGTAGAGCTTCTAATCCTGGTAGATCAAATACAGGCCGTGGACGTGATACTAGTTATGTCCCAAGTCAGACCTCTGGCAGCGTAACACAAACACAGACTGAGATCCTGCGTGGCAGAGAGAGAGGGCCAGGGGAAACTCCAAGACAACAAGGTCAAGGAGATGCAACAGGAAATGTGCCAGGAGTTTATGTTTCAAATCCTCAACTAGGACGTGGACCATCTTCTGGAAACACAGACAGACAAACACCTGGAACAAGTTTAGATAGTCAAAGAGGAACCAGTCCATCACGCCCTTTTTATGGATATTACCCCACTGGATACAACCCCCCTGAAACCAGGTTACCTGAGACTGATGCCATTCCTCCTGTATCAAGTAATTCTCAGGTAGCGTCTCAGTCATCTTTCAATCGACCCACAGGTATTAATCCTCCTTCAAATCCACCGGTTTCCTCAGCCAACAGCAGGCCGTTCAACTATAGCCCAAATCTACCAAGTGGTAGAGGAACACCTGTCAACAACAGTTCAAGGGGATCATCATATCAGAACATAGAAACAACTGCTCAGTCTGGAGTAACCAGTGGTAGGTTCACTCCTGGAACAAATAACAATCCTCAGTCCAGGCTTCCTCCTACAGGGAGCAGGAATCCAGGAGTAGGTGGGGAGAGTAACAGAAACCCTAACCAAGGTGGTGAACCAACTGGTGATATAGTATACAATCCTAACTACAGACCACCTACTAATCAGGGCTTGCCTCCTTATGGCAGCCAGGGTGTGCCAGGTCGAGGAGTATCATCAAACCCTACAGGACAAGGAAATCCTATAAATGGCCAGGGTACACCTTCTCAAACAGGATATGGGCGTCCAGCAGTTGGGCAGCCGCAGGAGCGACCTACTTTCGGACAGGGGCGACCAAATATTGGACAAGGGTTCCCAAGTCAAGGCCAGGGGGTACCAACCCAAACCAGACCAGACCGTTATCCATTCCGACCAAACCCGGATGCCATTCCAAACCTTCCTCCACAGACTTCCTCCAACCTTCCTCAAACCAGCGGACAGATTGGCGTCTATCCCAACCCTGGTCAGCAACCACCATCCAGACCCGTCTTTGGACAGGAGAATCCCGAGACCAACTACAGCCCATTCAACAGTGGAGTTCCTAGACCTGTTGTTCCCATCGGCGGTGAGGAAGTCGATACTTACGCCAGCGAAGACTACAGCTCCAGCATCCCAGAGGAGGGGCAAGGCAATGAAGCCACTTTTGGTAGGAATCCTGGAGAGCCTGACCCTGCGGTGAATCCGGAAGCCCTGTACATCTGGATGGAGACAGGAGTTACTGAGTGCTCTGTATCATGTGCTGGAGGTAAGCCCCAATGACTCTCCATTTCAATCAAATCCAAATCTTAGAGCAGAAAGCATGCTTACCTCTCTGTGCATCGATGATTGTGAATTGATGATGATGATGAAGTTCTGTAATATCAGAGAAGTTGTTTAACATGTTATAACCCTTTATTAAACGTGCATTATCATACTTTTATGCTGTATATCATGGTACACATTCTGTAAAATCCACTTTCTTTCCTCATCATGTTCTGGATAAAAAAGATTCAACCCTCCTAAAATCCCACTTGATCCTTAAGCTCACTTTTTTTTCTGAATGAAATCTAAAAGACTAATCTAATTTAAAAAAATTGCTGATAGAACCTAGGAAGTTATCAAAAAAGGCTTTTAAAATGATCAAGTACGAATACGAAATCAAGCCAAACTGATACAACAATTTTAATATTCCATTGAAATCATCTTAGACACTTTGTGATTTTGCAGCAGATAATCTTGTTATTTCCGCACCGCTATCCTACATCTCCAAAAGAAGAGGCGACAGACACTTAAAAGCCAGCTTAAACAGGAAATAAATATTGCAAAATCACCTTGTTGACAGAAAATGCCTTTCAAAGGTAGAATTATTTTGGTCAGAATTTGTCAGGAATATTTGTTTTCAAAGGCCATCAACAACCATCCTTTGGATAAAACAATTACTGTAGTATTTTTGCGACTGATATTTTTGTGAGGTTGGTTGATTGAGTGATTAATCTTCTGATTTTCCTTTCGAGCATACAATTATTTCTTGTAACGTGCGTGGTGGATTATCTAAGTTAGGGTTTGCTTGTTGAGATAGTTGCCAATCAAATGAGATTAAATGAAAACAAACAAATGTACATAGATATGTTTGCGGGATGTGAATATTCAATATTTCCTCTTCAAACGTTTACCCCAAGGTGATTTATTGGACCAGAACACATATAGGAAGTTATCAATGACAATTTGCCTCTTTTGGACTACCGGTATTTTATCTTAGGTTTGCAATCCTCAACTTCATACATGAGGAGGGGAATATATTTTTAGAATACTTGTTAATTTAAATATATAGGCATAAATGATAATTTTTCATATCCTTTTTGTCTATTTTGTTGTTGGGTAACCACATATAAACGAAACAGACCAATGCCAGCAATCAGCTGTGCCAGACATAGCTTTTTTTTTTTTTTTTTTTTATTCCTTCAAAGAAGTACTTGCAGTCGATAAATCTTAGCAACTTGTACCTGACTTAAACGAGTTGATGAAGATGCTTGACGAAATACTGCAGAAATAAAAGAATACAGGGTATTTTCTGAAGAAAAGCATTTTTATGCCTCCGCCACCGAAGGTGGTGCCGGAGGCATCATGTTTTCGGGTTGTCCGTCCGTACGTCCGTACGTCCGTACGTCCGTCCGTCCGTCCGTACGTCCGTCCGTCCGTCCCGTTTGACCGTTATCACAATATCTCAAGAACCATTTAAGATTTAAACTTAAGACTCGGGAATAGTATTTATCACCATAGGAAGACGATCTGATTAGATTTTGGAGTACGTAGGTCAAAGGTCACAGGTCACAGAGGTCAACTTATGAAATTCCTTGTATTGAGTTTGTTAGCGCGATATCTCAAGAACCATTTGAGATTTAAACTTAAAACTTAAGGATAGTATGTATCACCATAGGAAGACGATCTGATTAGATTTTGGAGCACGTATGTCAAAGGTCAAGGGTCACAGAGGTCAACTTATGAAATTCCATACATTGAGATTGTTATCATGATATCTCAACCCTTGTAAAAAAAAACATGGATCCATGGTACGGTAAAACCATGGTTTTACCGTACCATGGATCCATTGTAAACCATGAAATAACAGGAGTAAATTGGAACAAACATATTATGGTTTTACCATGGATTTTCCATGGATTTTCCATGGTTAAACTGTGGTTTTTCCATGGTAAAACCAAGGTGTTACCACGGTAAAACCGCAAAGTACCGCAAAGTACCGCAAAGTAAAACCATGGTTTAACCATGGTTTCACCATGGTTTCACCTTGGTTTCACCATGGTATGACCACGGCAAAACCATGGTAAAACTACAGTAAAACCATGGTTTTACCATAATATGTCTGTTCCAATTTACTCCTGTTATTTCATGGTTTACAATGGATCCATGGTACAGTAAAACCATGGTTTTACCACGGTTAAACCGCAAAGTACCGCAAAGTAAAACCATGGTTTAACCATGGTTTCACCTTGGTTTCACCATGGTATGACCACGGCAAAACCATGGTGAAACTACAGTAAAACCATGGTTTTACCATAATATGTCTGTTCCAATTTACTCCTGTTATTTCATGGTTTACAATGGATCCATGGTACAGTAAAGCCATGGTTTCACCTTGGTTTCACCATGGTATGACCACGGCAAAACCATGGTAAAACTACAGTAAAACCATGGTTTTACCATAATATGTCTGTTCCAATTTACTCCTGTTATTTCATGGTTTACAATGGATCCACGGTACAGTAAAACCATGGTTTAACCATGGTTTCACCATGGTATTACCACCTTGATAGCAAGCTTATATGTATGAGGTATAGGCTAATGAGGAATAAAAAGGAAAGACTAAAATATTTCAATTAAGAGTACCATTACACTGACCACAACACCATAAAGCTGTCAGTAATAAGAACAAATATGGCAAGGTATCTGAGTATGCAAGATTTTTTTTTTTCCTGAGTTGAGGTCCTATTGCATATATTGTAATAATAAAAACTGTAAAGAGGGCATGACCCCAAAAAATCACACAAATATACAAAGATAATTTTACCAACTGCAAACATTTGATTTGTTTGAAAGGTAACAAGTTGTATCCCAATTATAGGTATTTGGCTAGTCAGTCAAAACAAGTTCTTCCCCTTCTTGTTTGTACCCTTTATTGTAATGCATTTCAGATGGTCTCTATTTTAACTCTATAATTCCAGCAATTGTTTGATACAAAAAACCTATAACTATATTTCTTCAATTGAAATTGAAATGTACTGTTTGAGAGGGGAAAAAAATTGTAATTAACACTGACTTAATGAGACAAACATAACAAACTTACAAATGGTAATGAACATCTTGCAAATAACTGGATCAATATGGACATATGTTTATAAAATGCCTTTTCACACCTATACACCCATATCCCTCCCTACACACAATAACAAGACCATCTCCTTGAATAATTGAACAAAATGGCCTAAGGATCAGAATTAAAAGCCTTTTATTTCAACCACTTCTATACTAAAAGCCACCCACCCCTCCCAAAAAGACTTTAAACCTGAGTAACAATAAATATAGGATGTACCCTGAAACCCTTACAAGCAGGTATAACAATTGTAAAAGAGGAAATATGGCCCATCTTGTTCAACTTTTGGAACTATTAACAATGTGTTCATTTGAAAACTTATATAATTTTTTTGGGTTACTGTGTTACAATGATTTGTTACAAAACGATACTGGACAATGTCATATGTGACCTTACACCACAAAATGACCAATAGGTCAAAAAAAGGATTGTGCTGATTTTCACATGACATTAAAGTAGAAGTCAATATCTTAAAATGGTGCATAATTTTTCAAATAAGTAAACCCTCTCAAAACGAGCACCCAAGATTTAGAACATTGCTGAAGCAGATTTAAAGTCAAAGTCAGGGAGAAAATGGGCCACTACAAAGAACAGCTTCTATTGAAATGCTGTAAAATTATCATTTTCATTTGATTAAAACAAATATCATATTTACATACATGTACACATGATTTCCGACGCTTAAAATTACGCAGAGGGTTTAAGATACCCTCATTAGGAAATACCAAAATCCTGAATCTCATATTTTGAACAAAATTAGACTATTTTAGCTAGGTTACATATAAAAGAATGTAACATAACTAAGTCATCCGATGGTAAAGAGGAAACTTACTAAAGATGACATTTTAACCAGGCAAGTGGAATCTTACTACCGGTACTCTTAATTACAAAGTAATTATAGCAAATACATATTTTCTTGAACACAAGCTAGTTTCAGCACACAATGAAAGATTACACTAAGTGAATACATTTTAGCAAAATTGTTGGCATCGGCAAGTGAACGAATGAGTAAGTAACTCGATATTTTCACATTTAATAGAAGAAAAAAAATTGTAACATGAAAACAATCTTCTTTGGTCTTCCATCAGCTTTTGTTTGAAGAGCACAATAAACAATGTCATTTAAAACTGGTGAAACTGGTAGATATATGTGAACCAATATTGAACAGCTTAAAAATAAAGTCAAGTTCTGGTCATGCGATTGCATTGTGAAAGAAACGTTGTGGAATCGATCAGGACAGGTTGATCATCTAGCATATAAAAGTATTGGTGTGTACTGCAAGGTTCTGGAATCATCAAAATTATAAGAAATTTGGTCTAGTCTTGGTAAGGTTACAAGCACTGTACACAGAAAGATGTGAATATGGGACTACATGAACATGTGGCGTAAAAATCGAACCTCAATATATAATTTTACATGCCATGTTTAGAATATTAAGGCATTTGATTGAAGATCCATGCTTTTCAGGGCACATTTTTATCTGATGTACTGCCACACTTACATAATACAATGATAAAGCTCACAATTTTTTTTCACCTCTTCCCAGAACTCAACCTTCTCTCTAAACATGAATATCTAAATAGATGGAAAGTCTCAAACGCTGGCAAATTTTTGGGCTTATACATGTATACATGTACATATCAGTTGTGTAAACCAAATTATTATAATGTAAATCTAATCTGAATGAAAGATATTCCTAACACGAAAACAAGCATTTTTATATTTTTGCTGATAAAATACTGGTAAAACTGGCAGATAAATGTGAACCATTATTGAACAGCTTAATAATGACTATAAAGTGCTGCGTCATACCAGTAGCAAGGCTATCTGGAAAGTTTTGATGAGATGTCATGACAAAAATAAATATTCTAAAAAAGAATTCTTTAAAATTTTGTATTGATGAATTATACGCGTGAAGGTAAAGGTATAATTTTACTATACATAGAGAAGTTCACTTCAACAACAAAAAATATCAACAAAATTCAACCAAAAAAAACATGGCGTCCGAGTATTCGACTGTAAGCCTGGGAGTGTACTCGAGTACTTCATTACACGGTTATGCACAGCCTTACTTTAATAAGTGTTAAAGTACAAGTCCACTCCACTGAAAAGTTGAGTCGATTAGATAGACAAAGATCTGTACAGCCCCAAAATAACTTGGTTTTGGAAAATGGTGCTCAGACTTATTTTTAATAATTTTGTTTAAAGCCCCACTGTCCTACTTGTAGCTACTTGCTCCCTCTATATAGAAAACTTCCCCAATCGGTGCCTGTTGATCCCCCATGATCCTCTTTTTCTTATGTTAGTTGAGAGCTGAGTTAATGAGATAGCCACCTGTCAGTGACCTCGCTGTGTGGTCAAATCCCTTCTGGCCCAGTAGTATTGACGGTCTTTAAAGGCCATCTGTACTAGTTTGGCCAGAAGGGATTAGACCACACGGTGAGATCACTGACAGGTGGCTATCTCATCAACTCGGCTCTCAAATAACATAAGAAATAGAGGATCATGGGGAACCAACAGGCACCGATTGGGGAAGTTTTCTATATAGAGGGAGCAAGTAGCTAAAAGGAGTGCAGTAAGGCTTTAATGAGCAAAAAACAAGTGAATGATCGAGCCGGTTCCTCTCACAATGCATTGCGCGACATTTTTTGTGACGTAGGGTCCTCACAACACAGACAGAGGCGTATACGTCACATCTGTGCGGCAAATTTAAAAGTTTTGCTCGAAAAAAAGCTGTGTATTGAAGATTACTTTCTCAGATTCCTTCCGACCGAACAAAGGTGACAGGGTCGATTGTACTGGATGTACTTGCTGAATGTTTGCTGGTCAGCATAACTGGTATAATTTTGAAAAGCTCTCCTCTATAGGGATCCCATACAGATGAATTCTCAAACTCTCACCCATGTCTTGCATAATTTCCGTGAAGTTTGTTGGACAGTTTAGTCTTACAAATCAAGACTGCATGTTCACTGGAACAGTCCATGTTGATGACTTTCCCGCAGCCGAAGATACCCTGAAAAATAAAAATAAATATTAGCACATTGTAGAATTGTATTATATGCTCTCAAATCAAATATAGCGAAAATTATGAGTTGATATTAGCAACATGTACACTCTACAAATGTACCTCCCCCTTTGAAAGCACCCCCTATCTCCTGTGTGTAATTTTAATACGGGCCAGATTTTTTAAACAACCTATTTAAGTCAATATGGGCCAGACTTTGTTGCGTTAAAGTACCCCTTTACCAGAGATTTGGGGTACACGAACGTGCTCAGAGCCCGTTTATGAAAGTGATTCAAACAGCGCTGTTTACTCGAAATTGCTGAATAGTCTCTATGCATGAATCGAAGAAACAAAGCCCTTCTCAACCTCTTATATAGGCCTATACAGCAATTTAGACAAACGGCGCCTAGAGTAAAGGAGGGGGTAATCGACCATCACCAGTTTTCGGCCGGTCCTTTGGATGCATATTAAAATTCCTTTAAAATACATCCCATGATAGCATATCACATATTCCACACATGCCATACCATGCCAGAGTCACTGAAGAACCACATTTGCAATGGAAAATATATCCTAAAATATCACATTTTAGCGATGTAATCAGCGGTCCCGCTACCCGAATCTGAAAAATCGAGTGTCTTACGCATGTGTGTAAGAAATATGGGTACCATAAAATGAGCTTTATTTCAAGTATTTTTCATATTTAGAGCCCGATTTTGTGTGAGTCCCAAGCTAAAAAGTATCTCATCGCATGTATTAAATCAATGCAGCCGAACACCGCAACGCACACACGATATCTCTGTCCAATTCAGATTCCAATTTCCGATCACCGCAGAACTAGTTTTCGGCATGGCGAGCTCCGGCTCGGGATACCTGCTCCGCCCGCTAGTACTATAGATCAGCGGGGAAACGCACGACGCGGGCGCGCTTCCTATTGACTTTGTACATACGACCGAAAACTGTCTCGCTAGGTCGATAACTGTCTCCGAAACAGTGAAAATTGAAATGGATATTGTCATGGCAATTCATGATTTTTTTTCTGGGATTCTTTGTTTGTTTGAATAATAATATTTGCTTCATGATTTGAACAAGAAATGATAATAGGAAGTAAAGAGTCCTAAAATAGGATTTTGTCTTAAGTGGCCGAAAACCCCCCTCCTATCATGAATATTAATATTTGCTCCGCCGTGACCGCGCATGCGTACTTTCTCCTCGCAATGTTAAATCAACGAACATGGATGAATCGTCGGGTTAGCACAAAGAATCACCCTTTTTCCCCCACGAGACTTCTTCATTTTATGATTTCAAGTGGTTGGAAAGATGCCCAAAGGAGTAAAAAAAAAACATTGTTAAGTCTAGTCAAAGTTGTAATTAGACTACCTCTTTTTCAGTATTTACTTTGCGAAAACATGTGACCAAACCCGCTCAGCCGCTGTTTGAATCGTTTTCATAAACGGGCCACATCTGCATGAGCTTCGATGCCTTTGGCATCGGCGTCGGAGCTCCATGGAGTACGTTACTTTCATGGATGCAGTATTGTACAGTATGGAATATAATCTAGTAAATCTACTATCATCATCAATTGCAATCCGTTTGGTTTTTTTTCATGAACAAAATTTACAAAAAATCAAAAAGAAGAATGAGATTTATAACCAAATTTCTTAATTTTTACAGAAAGCATACCCAATTCTGTATCAAGCCTTAAATTATGTTTAATCTTATTACTCACCTCCTGGAGAAAATGTTGACCTTAAAGTATAGCTCCAGCAGCAAAGCAAAGTTGGTCGTTTTCTGCAGACCGATATTTTCCCACACATGAGTGGCTGTGTGGGACTGTACTGTAGTATGTAGACCAGTGTGACTGTCTGGTAAATTGAAATCTAGATCTACTTCGAGTTCTTCATGTTGTCCAATTCTTGCTCTGGAATACTCTTAGTCTCGTACAATTCTTCTTTCCTGGTGTAAATCTAACCCTTATCCCCTATATTCTGGGTTTTAAAGGACGACAAATTTGGCGAAACGGCAAAGTAATGGCTGGAGTGAAGAAATTCAAAATTGGAAATACAGTGTGCATTCCACCACTAGATGGCAGCAAACACACTAATAATTGTATTTATTTTGGGGCAAATTGTTACAATTCCATATTATCGAATCAGTTCAAGGTCATCAAAACAATCGAGTAGTGCTGGTCATACATGTATTATGTATATAGTGGTCATAACTACATTGGTTACATGATAGTAGTTTTTTTTAATTTTTTTTAATACTCGTGTTGAGACCATGTCAAAAGTGTAGTTAACTACGGTCAGACCGTTGTTTGATTTGTGGTAAAACCATGGTTTAACCATGTTTTTATAACTATGGTATCAGAACAATTCTAAAACCATGGTTTAACTATGGTTTCGTAACCGTAGTTTGTCAACCTCGGTAAAACCATCGTTTTAACTATAGTTTCGTTACCATGGTTTACAACCATGGCAAAACCATGGTTTGCACATGATTTCTTTACCATGGTTTTTGTATCTTGGTAGAACTTTTAAAAATGGTTTCGTTACCTAGTTTTTTGTACAGTTGTAAAACTATGGTTAAACCATGGTTTCATAGCCGTGGTTTTTCAACCGTGGTAAAACCATGGTTTCATCCACGGTTCAATAGCCATGGTTTTTCAACTGTGGTAAAACCATGGTTTTTAACCATGGTTTAGTTACAGTGGTTTTCGACCATGGCAAAACCATGGTTTCACCATGGTTTCTTAACCATGGTTTTTTAGCAATGGTTATCCAATGGTTCAACAATGGTTCAATAGCCGTGGTTTTTGTACCGTGGTAAAACCATGGTTTCATCCATGGTTCAATAGCCGTGGTTTTTCAACCATGGTAAAACCAGGGTTACATCATGGTTTCTTAACCATGGTTTTTTAGCAATGGTTATCCAATGGTTCAACCATGGTTTTGTTACCATGATTTTTGTACCGTGGTAAAACCATGGTTTTAAGCATGGTTTCTTAACCATGGTTTTTTAACGATGGTTATTCAATGGTTAAACCATGGTTAAAAAACCATCGTTAAGAACCCACGGTTAAACCATGATATTGCCACGGTTAAAAAACTATGGGTTTTGAACTATTGTAAAACCATGGTATAACCATGGTTCAATAACAGTGGTTTTTCAACGTTGGCAATATCGTTGTTTAACCATGGTTTCTTAACCATGGTTTTTTAACAATGGTTATTCAATGGTTTAACCATGGTTAAAAAACCATTGTTAAGAACCCACGGTTAAACCATGATATTGCCACGGTTAAAAAACTATGGTTTTTGAACCATTTTAAAACCATGGTATAACCATGGTTAAATAACAGTGGTTTTTCAACGTTGGCAATACTGTTGTTTAACCATGGTTTCTTAACCATAGTTTTTTAACCATTGTAATACAATGGTTTAACTATGGTTTCATTACTATGGTTTTAGTACCATGGTTAAACCATGGTTTATTTATGGTTTTGTTACCATGGTTTTTGAACTGCTGTAAAACTATGGTTTAACCATGGTTTTGAAACCGTGGTGTAATAACTGTGGTTTAACCACGGTTTAACCATAGTTTTTAAACCATGGTTTATTAACAGTGGTAAAACCATGGTTTAACCATTGTTTAACCATGGTTATGTTGGTAAAACCATGGATACTCACGGTTGGATCCTGAAAACAGTCGATCCATTGTAAAACCATGGGTGAACCATGGTATTACCATGGTTATGATGGTAAAACCATGGTTTTTTTTTACAAGGGAAGAACCACTGGAGATTTAAACTTCAAACTTAGTGATAGTGTGTATCACTATAGGAAAACAATCTGATTACATTTTGGAGCACGTAGGTCAAAGGTCAAAGGTCACAGGGCTCATTATGTATGCAAAAACAGCTTGTGATCGCGTTATCTGAACAACCGATTGATGAATTCCTGCCAAACTTTGGTCATGTATGTATCTTGCAGAGCTGATGAACTGATTAGATTTTGGGGTCACGAGGTCAAAGGTCAAAGGTCACAGGGCTCATTATGTATGCAAAAACAGCTTGTGATCGCGTTATCTGAAGAACCGATTGATGGATTCCTGCCAAACTTTGGTCATGTATGTATCTTGCAAAGCCAATGAACTGATTAGATTTTGGGGTCACGAGGTCAAAGGTCACAGCGTACATTATGTATGCAAAAACAGCTCGTGATTGCGTTATCTGAACAACCGATTGATGTATTCCTGCCAAACTTTGGTCATGTATGTTACTTGCAGAGCTGATGAACTGATTAGATTTTGGGGTCATGAGGTAAAGGTCAAGGTCATGCGGCTCATTATGTATGCAAAAATAGCTTGTGATCGTATTATCATTAGAACAGATTGATGGATTCCTGCCAAACTTAGATCATTTATGTATCTTGCAGAGCCAATGAATGGTTCATAAGATCAAAGGTCATGGGCTCATTATGTATGCAAAAATAGCTTGTGGACGCATTCTCATTAGAACTGACAGATGGATTACTATTTAACTCAGGAAATCTTGCAGAGCCAATGAACTGAGTAGATTTTAGGGTCATGAGGTCAAAGATCAAAGGGTCATATATGTTTATGAGAAATTGCTTGTAATCACGATATTCTGAGAACATGTTAATGGATTACAATTGAACTTGAATTTGAAAAATTTCTTCCGTTTCGGTTTGTAAAATTGCTCTATGACGGAGGCATCATTTTCGACTGCGCGCAGTCGAATTCCATCTAGTTTTAAATATATACTCCAAAAACATTTCTCAATGCATTCCACCTGTTGATCGTGTTTATTATTCTATCTTCGAAGAACCATGTGTGTGAAAGCCAATGGCAAGATCACAATCATACAATAGAAAATCTCATAAATGGGCCAGACTGGGGCCACCAACATAATAATACAATTACCATACTACATGTGACTGAAATACCAGTTTATACCTCTTTCACACTGGAGGTTTTATATGTATACAAAATTTGTATAAGCGAGGCCATATATGTTATAGTACAACATCATTTAAAGAAACTAGTTCCGAGGAGATGCCCTCTGTTCACTGTTGTTGAGAGTTTAAACCATGTTTCATAAGATAACGTTCAAGCGCTCCAATTACAGTTGAGTGTGTGCTTCTATAAGCCCTGTCCAGTTCTTTCTCAATACGATGTTCTCACTGTTTTATGGACCCTGATCCATTATCAAGCTTCATTCAAAGTGTTAAAATTTGTTTTGTCATACCCGGTACATTGTTTTATTGGAACACATTCCATTGTACCACGTTTTGCTACGTGATGTCTGAAAACAATAACTTATGGATGAGAAAAGTACTATTAAGCAAATATTAATCGACTACGAGGGTAATGGTGCAAACTATCAGCGCCGAGGTGATCTCGGGCCGGGGCTACTATCTTCCCGAGCCGCAAGGAGAGGGAAGATGGTAGCCCCGAGATCACCAAGGCGATGATAGTTTGTATCCATTGCCCGAGTAAAGGAGGTTAATATTTGTTTTATATCCCACATCGGCAATATAGGTCTATTTAAAGTGAATTTACATAATAATAAGAACTGATTCTGCAGACAGTTTAGCTTCAGCTAGATTTTACAAAGCGCAACATGCATACATGTAATACAGTCGATGCGCGCTCATTTGACATTGACATTGACTTTGACATTTCGCGTAACCAAGGCTCAAATTAATTTTTTGTCCACGGGGGCTCTTCCAAAAAAAAAAGAGCCCCCGTGAGCCCTCTCACGGGGGCTCTTTTAGTACCGACGGGGGCTCTTTTTTAATACAAATTTTCATTGAATTGGTACCCATGAAACTCCTAAATTCCTTGGTATTTTATCATTATCATTTATTTAAGTCGGCATTTTCCCTCTTAGAAATTTACTTGTTACATACGTGTTATTGACTTTTATCTCCGTGATGACATTCTCTCCATTTCTTCCCGCTCTGCACACAATGTCCTCCTCATTATTCGGAGCAACCTTATTTACATTCTTTCTTTACTTTTAGTTTTTACCATATCCTTCCAAAACACAGGGGCGGATCTAGCTTTTTGCTAAGGGTGGGGGGGGGGGGGTAACCCAAATACGATGTGGAGCATCGTCCACGAGCCGCATAGCGGCGAGGCGATTTTTGTTGTTGCTATTTTGAACCCCCGTTTTCCTGGCATCTACAAACATGCGGAGCATCGTCGAGGAGCCGCGAAGCGGCGAGGTGATTTTTTGGCGCTATTTTGAACCCCCGTTAATTAGTGATATTTTCCTGGCATCTACTGACATCTACTAATACTGTGTAGGTCTGGACACAATGACACATGATAGCATTTTTCTATGCACATCACATTTTCACTTGGCAGCCCACGGGGGGAGGGGGGGGGGGGTGGTTATATAAACCCCCTAAACCGCCTAGATCCGCCCCTGCAACATCTTTGGTGATCTTCTTCTCAATATTGATTTACTGGTTGAGTTACATTATTTGCTAATCTTTTAGAATAACCAGATTTCAGAGGATTCACACTTTTCACAACGAAAAACTTCTCCATGTTTCAGTCCTTGCGCGATCGTCTCCAGCTCCAGCAGATATTGGGCGTCAGCAGCGTGCACACCGGTACTACCGGCGCAGTATAGCCACTGCTGACGGCCGCACTACAGCTGCACTGCGAGCTCTGTTGTTTGTATCGGTAATACTCATAGAGATGGGAGAGAAAGCGCCATCTAATTAGTTCCATTTTATTGGTTTAAGGTTTGAAAATTGATACTCAATATTGTGTTAAAGTTATATCAGAAAAGATAATCTTTATTTTATAATTCCACGGGGGCGATTTTTAATTTTGCAATCGCCCCCGTGAACCATCTGACGGGGGCGATTGTGGAGCTCACGGGGGCGAATCGCCCACCGCCCCCGTGTATTTTGAGCGTTGCGCGTAACCTACTTTGCTATGTGTATTCAACGGGCAAGGGTGGGCAAGTGGGGTAGCAGCAAAAAATTACTTTACAAAAAGACCTATCTCAGGTATATAGTACTTATCTATACCTTTTTCGTGCTCTGTACAATCGCAATGCAAACAACTATACATGAGGGATATAATACTCTATAGCTGTAAAATTTCTTTTCTACAACAAAATTGGTACAGCTTTCTGGGTGTGAATGGGGGTTACAGGGTTAGAAACCACTGATCAAACACAGACCCATGCCCATAGGCAGATAGGGACATTCCTTTCAATGAACCACAAACAGAATAGGCGTATTTAAATGAAGTCTGTAATCATATTAGTTTTGACTTTGCTATTCAGTTGGTAATTGGTATTTAATTTGTTTGTTCACAATTTGTTGGGCCAGTTTGTGGTCAGCCTATTGACATTGGGTGTGTCAGAAGTAGTTTGCATTGATCTTGAATTTTGTTTTGTGTCAAACTAAATTGAGGTTTGCTCTGATTTGGGTGCCAAAAAATGTTCTTTTGCTTTTTGACTCTCTCTCTCTTTCTCTCTCTCTCTCTCTCTGTCCCTCTCTCTCTCTCTCTCTGTCCCTCTCTCTCTATGCTATCATTCCACATTGATCGGAGTCATTTTTTCTCTATCATTTTTTTTTTGCTTCTTCCTACTTCTTCCCAAGTCATTTGGTACTTGTCTCTTCCTTATATGTTATTACTATCTCTCTCTCTCTCTCTCTCTCTCTCTCTCTCTCTCTCTCTCTCTTTCATCTCCCGGCCTCTCATCATATATCTGTGCATGTTCAACCTTCTACTTTTCCTCCATCTCCCTCTATGTCAATTTCTCATTTTTTTTCTTTCAATTTGTTCCTTCTTTTTGGCCTGTCTCTCCTCCCAATTTTTTTTAAGTTAAAAAAAAAAAAAAATCTTTGATAAGTATTCCAAATAAAATCCCTCTCTGTTTCTTGCCATCAAGTAATTATATCTTCTAATTTGTATCTGTGCTGGCGTTTACAACTATATGAAGCAATATATTGTTCTCAATCTTCCCAATATTCATCAAATGCTGCATGGGAACTTTGCTTGATATGATTGTTTTAGGGCAAAACAAACAGCTGATAAGATCAAGCAATTCTAGCCAGTCACTCTCTGCATTTGTTTGTATTCACAGTATGATATAAAAGGTCACATCAACCAATTTATACTGCCAATTTCAAAGTGGGAATTTATGTAAAATTTTAACCTTGCTGTTGGATTCCAGTTTCATGTTTATAGACAAACATATTCCTTTTTGATAGTGACTACTCATAGGTAGCATTACTGGTGTCAGTTTGATTAAATTTCAATGAAAATTCCTAAATTACAGAGCATTTGTAATTTAGTATTTAAGGCTCAGTACTAACAGGCACCCAGTGCACAAGTTGACATGGTATCCAAATTTCAACTGTGGACCCCCCTTCCAATTTCAAAATTTTTACAAGGGCCCAGGTATATATTCCCCCTGAAATTCAATCTGAATCCCTTTTGTACAAAATTGAGATTGGAGCCCATGCAGCATTTTTAATGAAACAAAATATATGCAGGAATCCTGATAAAGATTTGTCACCTGCTTTTTCTAAAAATCAAAGTCATGCTGCTCCCCAACAATTTCAGACTCATCATGCTCAACCAACTCTAGTCATCTCTGTAGTTTACAAGTCAATATGATTGATTCACAGATTTTATTTTTTTGGGGGAGGAATGATAAATGTCACGTAAAAACTTGCGTTTTCATCCTGATATCCTTCCATCCCTGTTTGAGGCCCGTTTGAATGCCAGTCATAATTAGCTTCAAGATTCCACGAGAATTGATACATCACTCATCGTGGATTGAGGCATGTTAAGTTTAAAGGTATATTTGAGCCCTTCTGTTGAAGTTCAAAGATTTATTCACTTTTGATTGGCTGCATGCCACCCAGTTTGTGACTGGTTTCTTATAGAGCATGGGTGGGAGTCATAGCATTTGTTTATATTGATTTGCAACTTAGATCAAGGATATGTTAGTTTTTAGAATATAATATTTACCTGCTTAGATAAAACAAATGATTAGATTCAGCCTGTGAAGATTTCCCTTCAGCTTGGGAAGATTTCCCAATTTGTATATCAGTATTTTAATGTTATTGATAAACAAAAACCCCAAATCAGTAAACTTCTCTGACTGTCAATATAGATTAATTCTTTAGGGCACTCTTATCTCCAATATCTGTTTAACTGATCTGCATCTGTTGATCACCACAATAATATGCACACAATAAATCATTTAAACTCTAAAGATGTCAGAACACAGTAGGAATCACATTATTTCAAACTTTGACCAGGATATCAAGTTGCCCGTGTATTTATCATCAAGCTAATCTCCAAGTCTCTATCAACTTTCAGGTATGTTGTGTCGGTGGGTGGCAGACTTCAAAATCAAGAACACAAATGTAATATTTTTCTGGCAGAAAATGATGACAAGAATTGAGTGACTGTTCAAATGTCAGACCTGTGACTGATAATATTCCATGGGGAGAGTGATGTATACATCAACAGAATTAATGGATGGATCAAATTTGAGAGAGGTGCCTGTCATCTTGACATTAAGTGACATAAACTCTCATCATCAATAACAGTTTTATTTTGTTCATTTAAGGACAGTCACAGAAAAAAAAATTGGAATTGCATCAACATGGTCTCTTGTATTGTATGAGCTAGGAAAAGATATACTCTTCTGTCAAAGAGTAGCATAGCTCACAATTCATATGCTGAGAACCAGAAGGATGTTAATATGTCATATATTCTATCTAGACCAGTGAGATGGCCATTGGTCAGCTGGTCGGAATCTCACGAATGTAAAATAATAAAATATACCCACATAATTTTGGGTCTACATGTTTTGAAAGTGAATTCATCTCAAATTGTCTTTGACAGTTCTTATTATGGCTAGCATTTTATTTGGGTTGTCAAAGTCATAAACCTGGGACTGGTTAAAATCAACTAAAAGATACAAGATACTCAATTATGTCATGTTGTTTGACTGAAATTATCTGTATTATTTAAGTTTCTATTTCACAGCCTCTTATCCTTGGGTCACTGCAGGCAGTCTCATATTCTATCTCGTCCAGTGAGATGGCCATCGGTCAGCTGGCCGGAATCTTATGAATGTAAAATAATAAAACATGTCTGTATCAAGTTCATATTAGCCTCAGGCAAAGTATTGGATAGCTATCAGCAATGATTGTTGGCGGTCAGTGCGCTCATCAAACGCATAAAATTATTACCCGAAGTTATTTACAGAAAATTTCGACAACTTCCAACTTGTAATTGGTCAATGAAAGATGCATTCCTGTGTGGGGACCTGGATAGTAATAGTGTATTGATCTTGGGATATTGGGAGAAGGTTGGATTTCAAATTCATAGACATTAGGGATTTCCATTTCCCTCTTGACCTGTCTAGATCTTTTGAATTTAACTTGAACTGTGGTTTGAAGATGCAGCCTGCGCAAGGTGCACCTTCAGATGTGATATTATTTGGAAGTGCTGTGGAGTGTCCAGTGTCATTTCAAGACTGCTGAAGCCTTTGTATTTTGTTGCCTGGTAAAGGTCTTATCAAAATCGGGCATAGTCATATATTCCCAGTTAATAACCAGTGGACAAAGATGATATGCTGCGTTTTTGATTGGTTGGTGGTTATTTTACCTGACTGCTAAGAAATTATAAATGCTTGTTAGTAAGCAACAAGACGGCCGACGGCTTTAGGTCCTCTCCGAGGAACCTGGTAATGAGGATTAATGTCTTACCAAAGGGCACTATAGCGCTTCGCCTTGGTTTCGAACCCGGGTCACCGGATTACGAGACCACTGCTCTACCGACTGAGCTATCACGCCTCCTTGGCTTGAAAGCCAATCATGGTTACAATCTAGGAATCAAATTGAAAATGAACTATTACAAGTTTCAAAACACATGTATTGTGTTTCTAGAAATTCTTACAAGCAATATTTTCCCTCCCCAAAATCTGATTAGAAAATATGACAATACAATTCAAATCGCTCATTTATTATTTCTGCCAGCTTTATAGGGATTAATTAAAACTAATCTGATGGCAATCTTGTCATGACACAGCATCTTATATTAACTGGCTTTCTGCTATCTCTGACATCTAGGCCATCCATTGTGTTCAATGTTGAAGATTGTAGAATGAAATTGCAACATTAATGTTCCAGATTATTTGTTAGTTTTGTCTGCAATTTTACACCATTTTGAGAAAATAGAATGACAAACAATAGTTTTGCCTCTAGATTAAATTTTTTTTTCCAACCATGTTGAAAACACAATGGTATTTCTAAAAATCACCCCACATTATGTTGTATACAATCCAAGATAAAATGAATTTTTCTTATCAATTGATTCTATCAGCAGTCAAATTGGCTCCTTGTTACTCTACAACTCTTTATTCTTAAGATTTAGGCCCAGATATTGGCAAAGGTTCAAGTGTGCTCAAAATCTACCCACTTAATATCTTAATTGATATTTCAAGAATATTGATAGAAATAGTTACCATTTCTATATAGCTCCATACATTATGATTCCTACAATTGTGGACCTGATGTCTTACAAAGTCCATTGAATCATGTTTTATTTCAATGTTGGTGGCCCCCAGGTCAATGCTAACAAGTTCCTAAAAGCGAAAGCAGGCACTACCGTCAGCTCCATTTGGCTGCCCTTTTAACATTTTCCTCTTCACTGTTGTCACGTACGTGCTGCCACTTTGGACCAAACGCAAGATTTCCTGACAACTCCCGTACCCTTGTCTCCCAGTGTGGGGCACCATTCCGGAATCCTACCGCACGTGTCAAGACCTATTCCTATTCCTTCAAAGGTTAAATGGTCCACTTAGGAAGACCATGCATCTTGCTTAGTTTTAGGAAGCAGTTTGTAAATGCATTAGTAATTCCCTTGAAACATCAAATATAATAGCCTTTTTGAGCTTTCCATTCATAGATTTGTCTTGGGATGTGTAATTTATTTCCAATAGAAATTGAAAAAGGCATAGAAAATTATGAATTGTTTTGGGGATTATAAAAATTTGTGGTATTTGAACTTGGGACTGTTTTTATGGACAATATATGTAGGTTATAAAAATAGATGAAGTAGAAGAACAAAAATTGTCTAATGGTTCATAACGAGTTTCTTTATTTCAAGCGATAGGGAACTTTCTTCTGTAATCGTATACATTTGATGATGCACCTGAGAATAGTGTGAACAAGCGATGCAGACAGTCAGGCCACGGAGATGGCAGGTTTGCGTAAAATGATCCTTGTAATGCTAGCAGTTATTTCCAAACAAAACACATTATTCTAGTGATTGATAGCAAGTTTCAATCTGATCAGAGTTATTCTTGTACAGTACGTGCCCTATTATTGGGCTCCATCCTGCCACCCTTTCTTCTTTTCCCTCCTTCCATCTCTCTTCTTCTCTCTCTCCCTCTCTTCCTCTGTCTCTCTCTGCCTCTCTCTGCCTCTCTCTTCCTTTGTCCATCTGTGTGAACCTGTATTTCAATCTCTCTCACTCGCTTTTTCATTCTTTCTTCCCCCCCCCCCATTTGTCCAGCTCTTACTAGCATTTTGATTTCCTTCTTTAAAGGTACTATGTCCCTTTTGCAGCCAACCTCAAATTATGTAGAACTTTGCAGGAATTATGAATATGTCATGTATGTCCTATCTGTGAAATTTAAACGTTAGCAGTGTTCTCATATTCAAATTATGCAAGGAAACCTGTTTACTTGCTAGACTTCACTGTCAGACACTATTGAGTGACTGACTGGCTTTTTTTCTTCTTTGGTAATAAGATACATGAAAAGAGTTGTAAAGGGTGCATGAGCATTTGTCTACATCAATAACCCACTTCTTGTGATGGCCAAGATTAAACTGATTGAATCTTTGCGCAGCATAAAACGTATGACCATTCGGTACAATTGTCTGAAAATCAAGACTATTACTTTTGGGCTCTATAGCCCTAAAGTCGATTTGACAACTAATAGTCGTTATTTTCCCACTTGAAGACATTTTCAAGACATTTTCAAGCCCCACCTTTTTTAGGGAAGTTCTAAATTAGTATTATCTTTCAAATGCAGTTGGAATTTAACTTTTTCATTTTTTGGGCCTGCAAATCGGACATAGTACCTTTAATTTCTTACTAACATTTCAACTGTATCATTGTCAGTTTCTTCTTCTGTCATCCTGCATGTTATATTTCTTAAGGCATCAACAGTTTATCTTCATTTTCTTATGGGTTTTCTGTAGTATGCTTTCTACTCATGCACTCTCCCTCATGTAACCCTCTCCAACTTCTTTCTTCCTCTGTATTTTTCTCTCTTTTTACTTCTCTCTTTCTCTCTCTCTCTCTCTCTCTCTCTCTCTCTCTCTATCTTTCTCTCTCCCCTCTATCTCTCTCTCCCCCCTCTCCATTTCTGTCTGTCTATCTTTCTCTTAGCATCATACTGTGTCATCTTCTTTCTATGTCCTGATCTAGCCATCATCTTTTCATTCTGTTTCTCATCTCATCTCTCTCTCTCTCTCTCTCTCTCTCTCTCTTCCATCCTGTCTTCCACCATTGCTCCATTTCCTAATCATGATCTTCCCTACTCCTCCCACGTTCTCCTCCAGCTATCCTTCCCGCTAGCCGTCATCTCTGACACAGCTATCAAGTTCCTAAATTGTTTTGTCCTTGATTCTTGACTTTCCTGACATCTTATTCCCCTGTGCTGTCATCCCATCCTTCCTATGATGTAGAGGCAATCCACTTCAATTTGTCATCCATGTGTAATAGATGCAAAGAAGGTCCATTTACACCAAGAAAAGATAAGACCCATTTACATTACAGGAAGAAAAAAAACTTGACAAGAAAATCGGTCTCTTGAACTACCATTTTCACCTTTTGACAAACTTATTTTGGAAAAAAAAGGGTGTTTGCTAATTCCAATCTTTTGGTGACTTGTTTGCATTCACGACTTGTCACTGCTCTGCCTGCCATGGCAAGGAGAGTCACGTGTGCAAAAAAAAAGCATTCACACTGTAAAAACCGGTTGAGTTTCGGCTGGAATTTACTAAAAACCAAATTCCAGAGGAGGGTTTATTTCATCGCGTTTATGGGTAATCTGCTCGGAACTTCCAACAAAACTCCACAATGTGAGAAAAACAGTGTTTTTTGCTTGGAGTGTGAATGCCCTCATGTGTTATAGATGCGAGAAAAGTCCCTTTGCGCTTACGTTAGAAACTCAAGATTACAATTTCATACAGAGAAAAGCCGCTAAAACATCTGTTTTTAAAAAGAAAACACATCTGTATTTAAAAGGAAAACACATCTGTATTATACTTCAAGAATAAGTTTTACAGCATATTCGCCTGTTGAGAACCTAGGCTAGGGCATTAACCTGCGAGTTTTAACCAAAAGAGTTTTTTTTATTTTGAATTTAGCACTTGTGGGATGAAACACCTTTATCCAGCCACAAATGATTTTATGATTAGGCTTTTCATTATTTGTTTGAAAGCATTGGTATTGGGGATTTTAAGGGGAAACTTTAAATCTCTTATCAGATCTGTAATGTAAGGAAATATTAAAATGAGAATTCTTATTTCATACATATTTATGATATGAATAGATTTCCCTTTTTATGTATTTTTAAGAGGAGAAAGTCAGTCTTAAGGAAGTTTTTAATGATCTTCATTATTAATGTATTTTTCAAGAAAAAACGTCAGGTAAGATCAACAAAGGAACATAAATTGTCATAATCTCAAGAATTTCTAATCTAATTGTAAATTGTAGATTTTCTTTTAAAATTCAATTTTTTTCCCCCTTACTTTTCCCTGTTGGGGAGGGCTGGCGGATGGGTTATGAGCTGGTATGTTCGTTAATATGACATAAAAAGTCAATTTAGGAGGAAAACCATCAGATTACCGGAGGTCGATCGATAAACATAGGTAGTAGGATGTTTATTGGCTTCCCATCCTGTTGCCGTGGAAATGCTACATTATTGGATTAATTTCATCTTCTTCAGACCTCTAATGAAAGTTGACAGTGATGTAGGGAGCATTCAGATAAGGTCAAACCTTGTGGCTGAGGTCAACTATAGGATCTTATTCAAAATGTCATGATCTTATTTCAGTACCCCATGATCCAGCGTGAGGGTCAAATCTTTTTTTTTTAAAGTAAAAGGAAAATTGTTTTAATTGGTGTTTAGAAATATGCTTCATTCAGCCCATTATATTTCAACATGCTTTGTTCCTTTAGCTTTTGTTTATATTGTCCGATTTTGGCTTTCTGTTCAATTTTGCAATTTTCTTCAATGATTTAGGTTACAATGATGGACGGGGGAGGGGACCACAACTGGCCTGTCCCCCAACCCTTCCCATCCAACTGCTTTCAAGTACAAAACAACAACAAATATTGAGCTCCCCCTTCAGAATCTTTTATCTGCCTCTTACTGATATAAAATAATCTTAAATATTACTGGCATGGTATTGAATGCTCATGTAAGTTCCAAATTTTGAGGAACTTTTAAGAATTTGAGACGAGAACTTTTCCACCCACGTCTGCCCCTTACCGGTATACTGATGTTAAATAGATAAACTTAAATATTACTGGCATGATATTGAACACCCATTTAAGGTCAAAATTCTGGGGGAATTTTTAGAAGAGAACTTGTCCACTCTCATCACATCTGGCTAATTGCTCATACAAAAGCTGATACAGAGCCAAAACAAAGATCTTGTCCAAAGTTTTCTCTACCATAGAAGGGGGCGTTGGGAGGGGGCATGGGAGGGGGGGGGGGGTCTGCAGCTTCCTCAGAATTGTGAAATTAAAATATTCTGGAAACTGCCACCTAATTTTTAGGCAGTGAGATGATTGATTTGTTGTTTTTATGTTTTAGCTAGTATTTTTTACCTTATCAATATTTTTTACCTTACAATTTAACTTGCTATCTGAGTACGTTAAAAAAAATGTTGATATTTATAGGCAAGTAATATCGATCAGCCCCCCCCCCCCTTCCCCCAGATCTTGCCTGTGTTCTCACATACATGTCAGTTTACAAATACTTTCTGCCAAAGTATATGTATACATTTATTGTATTGTTCTTCTACAATATCTTCAAATAATTTGGTGTGTATACATCGAAAGGGATTCCTTTTTTTAAAAAGACATATTTTTGTTGTGCTTGAAAGACTTTTAAAACAAAACAAAAATCTTTAATTCTTGTGAAGTTCACATATATTCAGGTTTTGAATTTCATGGCTTGAAGTTCACTGTGTGATCATTGTTTATTTGAGCAGTTCCGGATTAATACTAAAACTCCCTGATCCAATAAGCAACAGTCCAATTTGTTCTAAAGATTGAACTGTTTGTGTTAATTATTATTTTCTTCTTCTCTGACGTTCTTCACCAAACTTGACCCTTCGTTGTAGTAATTACTTGATAAGAAGGTGCCACCGGACAAGATTTTGATGAGATCGAAGGGTAATCTGTGATTTTAATTAACTGGGCGGCAGATAATTATTTGCAAAGGTATTTCTTGCATTTACACAAGCAATTGGGCAAAACCTAGCAGTGATTCTAAAATGCTATAATAGTTGTTGAATGTGACAATGATGTTGAGGTGGAAAATTACTGATTTGAACGACGACATGTAGTGGGGGTTATGAAACCCTATATACATTATTGTTCTTTAGAATCGGCAAAGCTTTGGGTTTGAAAACCAAGCTAAACTTGCAATTTTATGAGTTTGAGTTCCTTCGGAGCACTAATATAGTTTGGCTAAACATTAAGCTACATTTGCCACTCTCAACCCTGGTGCAGCGAATGGTATCTGGTAGGAAGAAACAAGAGCACCATAATAACATCCATGCTGTAGTTGAGTAACGATCTAGGAGCAATGCAGCAATGTCATGCCTGACAGACTTGAACCGTACAAGAACCCATAAGTTTTAATAACATTTGTAAATGGTATTGAGAGAAGGAAAACTAGTGCAAATGCAATTATTTAAGAAATAAGTAGGTCATGTCTTAATTTCATTCTGCTAATTAGGCAAAGAGAGAAATGGAGTTTTGTCCACCTCATATTCTCTGGCACCTGACCCCATGTATATATTAAATTGGCCTGTATCATAACCAGACCAGTGATTTGCAAATTGTTGGGTTATTAATCTGCAGGACATTTCCTGCTTTCACAAGCAATCATTTGGACATCTCAATCAGGTTAGTTATGAGAGAAGTGAGGAATGATTTAGCAGAACTCAAGCTCAAGTCATGGCAAATATACTTAGTGATGTTTGTTAGTACAGATGGAGCTGATATAAAGATTTCGAAAAAATATTTTGAATGTTATGTTATGGAGCTGTAAGGTCAGCATTTAAAATTTCCCAGAAGATTTGTTTGTTGAATTATAGATTTACATGAAAGAAGTTTAATAGGGTGTCATCAATTGATGATTATATTTTTGTGTGTGCAAATCCTGCAAGGGTTCTATTGAAATATGAAATCCATCATTGACTGCAAGTTGGAAAAAAATCTCCAGAACAAAAGAGGAATCGTTGGTTTACTCCTTTTCAAAGAAAAAAAGAGGTTGTCTGAAATAGTGACCTGTAAAGCAATAGCTATAAATTCTTACATATTAGAAAATCGATAAAGTCTCTGATGACTGATTATTTTGGTAAAAAGTTTATAAAGATTAGTCACAAACAGAGATAATGTAGGCGTTCTCAACTTTCTTCATGAGAGTTCCAAAAAAAATGTTTACTTCATCTTCTATATCTTTCAGTGATAAATAATGGTACCCAGTGAGGCTCATTTTAACAAAACAGGTGGAGATGGACTGTCTATTTTCTCGTCCTTTGATGATCAGATTGTTTTTGTAACTAAAGGAAAAGAAAAGTATTTATGTAAAAACAATTGAATGTACACACAATCACCTGCCTGTTCAACCCCTTAGGAGGGAAATCATCATGAAAACGCAGGAAGCAAAATAAGATAGAGCACAGTCATTTCAAATGATATTGAAATACAAGATGATGCCTGGGAACTTTTTTAGAAGCTTGGGAACTTTTTTAGAAGCTAGGGAATCGCTTTCTAGTTTTATTGAGAACACATGCATCATGGTGGATAAAATGATGAGCAAGGGAGGGAAATTAAATGGGTTGGAATGAGCATTCTAATATAGGATTTGCAACTGACAATTTGGATATTACCAGCTGTCTGTTTAAAGCCAGAAGGGTGCTATTAAAGTCTTTGCAAAATGATGCGAGTAAATTCCCTTCTGGTTCCAAAAAGACCATAGGGTAAAGAGGCAAGATTTTGGTATGATTGAGACTGAGAATGGAGTTTTATTTAACTCCAAAATGGTTAACATTCTTATAAATAGTTGAGCTTTTCATTATCTTCACTTATTAACTGACAAATCTGTTTTTAAAGGTTTCTTAGGGGGGCAAAAATTATGCCTTCTTGATACTGGATAACACCAAGATGGCATTCACAATTCAAAGTGGAATTTGCTATTGACAAAGTCATTTCGGTAATCTACTTCGACGTGCAGGTATTTGATAGTCCCACGTTTTGACTGGGTCATCATGCCTGGAAAGCGCTTCACCATTTCATTGACTAGACCTGGTCCACCAAAAGACGCCAGGAACATCTATTAGATCCAAATGACATTAGGGATCCCTCTCCCAGTATCTTAATCAAAACAGAGAAAGGCACGTCCTCGTAATTGCCATGGGCATTCCTCTCTCCTTTTCTCAATACTAGGCCTGTCTCCATCAGCTCAAGATTGCCAAATATCCCGCTATTTGAACTATCCAGAGCGCAAACTATCCAGCTAATTTGCGTCTTCATTAGCCCGAAGTTGCAATTAGCGGGATATTTGGTCGAGATTGTCATCACAAGATATCTTGGGATAGTTTTCAAAATATCCCACTATTTGGCAAAATATCCAGCTACTTGTTTGGTGCGTCTTCACTTCATCAGACTGAAGACTCGCACTATGCGCGTACGCTGAGCAATTATCTCGAGCTCATTTCTCAAGGTCGAATTTACAAGTTTAGAGGTCGAATCTTGAGCTGATGAAGACGCGATCTGTAACTTCGGGATTATTTCCCAAATCAGAAATAGCGGGCTATTTGGCAATCTCGAGATGATGAGGACGCGCCTAATGGGCAGACAGCTATTAGAGGTATGTGATGGGCTATTAGGAGGTAAACGACTGACGACGGTGATTGCCAGAGCTATTCATCAGATTGTCGTAGATGTGACTTTGACATGAGATGGAGGAGGTGAGTGATAGTGATAATAATGGATGTCATCACTTCCATCAAAGAAGTGATGCTGATGCGATGATGGACGTCAATTGTGAGGGGTACATCAAAAAATGTAATGTTAATTATAACCTGTGAAGTGATTTCTTTCCCCTTATGTGTCTGTATAGTGGCTGGACCTTTCCCTTTCGTTTTCAAGAAACAAAGTTCTACCAGGGACGCACTTAGTATAACTGGGTAATAAAGACCCCACGGAAGACCAGCATTCCCATGTCGGTATGCTGAATGTGGGCTATCCACCGTATCTAATGCATTGTTACTATGTTTTTATACAGAAATAAATACTACTACTACTACTACTACTACTACTTTTGAAGATGAAATGCCTTGTCTGAGGACATGTGGGCTTGTAATTGAATCCAATACCTTCTGGTGTAGTTCAAGAGTGTAAACCATTATACCCAAGATTTCAGATGTTTTGAAACTTCCTAGTTTCTTCTTTTAGAACAATTCAACCATCTCAAATGTTTTTCTAAGCCCTGGTATATTGACATGTCTCCTATAATGCTACAAAAATATTTCCTTTTATCCGTATCCATATTTCTATTTGTACCAAAGTTTCACCTCCTCAAAAACATATATCATATATATCCCAGGAAGCAAAGCCCAGCTTTACAAGATAAATATCCAAACGGAAGGCCTATTCCTCCCCACTGTTTGTTTTTCATTTCCTACTTGTAATGTTTAACATAGATGTCTTCCGTAGTCCATGGACCAGCTTGAATCCAAATCTAAAGTCATAACAAATCCCCATGTATCCCTCCGTAGGACCTCTCTAGTGTCATCGTCGCCGCTAAATATTAAAGGTCAGGTACAGTTTTGGTAAGCCCTCAAAAATTGTTTGTCAGATTTCTTTGCTTGTAGGTGAGAAACAGCAAGATGCTAGCAAGAAAAATATTCTGTAAATTTTGTTCATCCTCAAGTGAAATATTAACATAAATGAAGAGGCAAAAAATCATTTATATTTCTAGCCTGGGTTTAAGTTCCAACCAACAATGCTCACGTGTCCTACACTTGTATAAACCCTACAATTATCATGTGTATGCGACACACATGCTATCTCTGAACAAACCACTGAGATTATTGTGCGAGAGAGTCCTAGCGTAGGATGATCTAAGTTCCTTTTGGATTCTTAAATTAGAATTCAATGAAAATCATAGATGGAATATTAAGTAATCTCGTACATTTTGATACAGGGAAAATAATTTTAGACAATATTTATCATGTTCTATACCAACTTCTTTTGCTACCAAATCTGAATGTGAGCTGTAACATAGATGTCTTCAGTAGTTTGTGGACTAGCTAGAATCTTATCCAAAAGTCACACAAATCCCCACGAAGCCCACCATGGGAGCTCTATATGGACGTCATCACTAGCTACTGAGGTCATTAACGTGCTGCTTTACATGCGTTGGCTCCAAGGGTACTTGTGAGCAAGCCAAACCTCATCCGTAAGATGAAGGGTAAACTTGGATTTATGAAATTGATTTAATTAAGGAGATAATTTCTTGGTTGTGCTTCTGTTCCAGTGCTGTCCATCATTCCGCTGCCACCCTCTGACTGTCTTTATAATTGTCTTCTGTTTATACTCGTCTTTCAGTCGTTGCCTTATCAACTATCTCTCTTTCTTTATGTCTTTCTGTTTCTCTCTCTCTCTCCTCTTTCTACCTCTTTCTAGTTGTCTCCCCCAACCCCCTGCCCCCTACAACCAAGAAAACTTAGAGAAAACTTAAAGCCAGTAGTTACCTGACTGTTTACTTACAAACATTATGCTTTCTTAGTAATCATCGATCATTATCTTGATCATCATCATGATCATCGCATCTCTATCTATCTCATTCCTCAATATTCCTACCTTTACAATTGTTTATCACAATGTAGGTCAAAATTAATCCTGCTTCCCCTTATCAAGCATGATGCCTTCTTCAAATAGATCTGGTTGATGCATTATCTGAAAGCATTGTGATCCTAGATATCTTTCTCAATCACTTTCTCTGTCAGAAAAATCACTCTATCTAATTTCATTCATGGTCTTCATGATTCCTGGTTATCAATGTAGAATTGTTGATAGATCATCCAATCAAACCAAACTAAAAGAGTCACATGCCAGCAAAACCACATTGAGTAGATGATTTAGTCATTTGGGAGAATCAATAGCCCACCTTACATTCCCCCAAGCATGGGAAAAATAAAATTTCATGAAATGTTCTCGGAAGGCATCTCCAATCTGCTTCAATCGTCTTCGTGTCGCTGTCCATTAAAACAGACATCGTCTTGCATTCATAACATCAGGTGGAAGTCTTTCACCCCTGCCCAACATACAAGGAGTAATGTTTCCAATTTATTGGATGTAATAGCATTAGGATGCAGTGCCTGGTCCTATTATTTAGAGGAGTTTGGAGTGGTATCACAACTGTTAAAAAGGAGAAAGAGGAATTATGAGAAAGGAGTCGAGGAGCGTGATGATGGTGGTGGTGGGGGTAAGATGGTGTGGTAGGGTCATTATGTGGGGTGTGAGGAGTTCGAACTCGGACACCAACCCCGATGTGATTATTAAGGTCCAGCATGTTCACATCAGGTTCGGATTTAGAGACATGTGTCAAATTGGGGTCACGGGGCAAATTGAATCAGCCCCTCATCTCTTTTTTTCTTCTCCAAATTTACCCAATTTCTACTTTAGTCTCGCACCCTAGCTTAACACTCTCGAGCGTGATGAATTGGATGTGGCAGGGACTGATGAGAAATATTGGGGTTAATTTGCATAGAGGCAGATTTTTCTTTTTCCCCCGATGAGTGAGTGAGATCGATGGTGGGAGGGATGTATGGGGGTGTTAAATTCTGGATATAAATGACATTTATGAGGTCTGACAGAATACCAGAACTCATTGATTATCCATTTAACATTGCCAGAAACAGGCTGGGGCCTCATTAATGTAATAGTATGTGGACTTTCGTTAGATTATTATTTTCTCCAATCGGTGACTTGCATATCCTGTGAGGGAATTCATCATAATTGGGAATGTTTATTCTTGTGATTTTAACCCATTTAGATTTGAGGGATTAAAATATGTTTCATATTTGCCCATTTTTTGGAAGGGGAGCGTGGGACAGGGTGGAAATAGGTAAAATAAAAGAAATGTTTTAGAACCAAATTCATGTAATAGTATTTGAACTTTAATCAGATGATTTTCCAGTCAGTGATTTGCTTACATGTAAACTGAAGGAATTTATCAATGTTTGGAGTGTTCATTCACTGTGACTTACCCCATTTAGATCTGAGATATATTCAAATCTGTTTCTGCTGTTTACATTGTGTGGGTGTACATTAGTAAAATAAACAGAACACTTTAGATGAACTAGCATTAATGTGATATTATTTGAAGTTTTCCAGTCGGTGACTTGCATAGATTGTAAAAGAATTCATCAAAGTTGGAATTTGCATTCATCGCTACCTACCCCATTTAGGCTTGATTACTATTTAATTGTGTTTCATGCTCTTGGCAGTTTTGGAGACGCAAATTGGTAACATTATAAAGAACATTTTAGGGACTTATGAGCTCTCTGAAATATATGAGTCACACTCAGTCAACATACATTGTATCCTTTCATTTAGGAATATGCCGCATGGCCTTTGGTTCTGTAATTAAAAACTAAAATTGGTAAAACCTTGTCCTTTTAAAGCTTATCTGCCGTAGTTTACAGGAGAGATTAGACCGCCCTGCAAGGTCACTGGACAGGTGGTTATCTCATCAGCTCAGCTCTCAGTTAACATAAGAAAAAGAGGATCATGGGGGACCAATGCTCACCGATTAGGCATTGTTTGTTATATAGAGGGCGCAAGTAGCTACAAGTAGTGCAGTGGGCCTTTAAGAGTCAAAAGGGAGCTAACTTTGTAAAATGATTGGGTTAATGCCCTTCTGGCTCTCAGCAGACAATATGTAAAGTCCTTATGTGGTGTCCTTATCATACAATATTTAAAGGATTGAGAATAAAGAGATGATTGGAAGATCAGAGCCCTGTCTTATAAACATTTGCAATTAATTGCAACTTATTTGGGATTGATATCAATCACAACTACGTACATAAGAGACGGAAGACTGCAAACTTGTGATGAATAGCAACTTTTTGGGGATTGATATCAATCGCAACTATGTTCATAAGAGATAGGAGACTGCAAACTTGAGATGGATTTGGATCATTCACAACTCTGTATAAGACGGGCCCAGGATTCTTAAAACAAAAGCAGGTCCATCTGCACTGTCTATTTACATCACTAAATATTATACTTCACACACATCAGTTTTCAATATTTTGATAAGTTTCATGGTGGGCATCATCAGTTCTGTTTCAAATATTTACATTGGAAGATATATATATAAACTTGCGGCTGTGCATAAACATTGGAATACACAGATGGTTATATGCAGGAAGGCCTATATTTATATGGAGAGCTTCAGCTATTAAAAGCATATACAAATATGTTTAGTGTCAAAGTGGTGTAATGTTTTGATCCAAAACAGTAATGGTTCAGCAATGTCTAAAATATCCCTTCTGTTCTGCTTATATAATATTCATTATTGGGGAGAACGTGAGTGAGAATGGAGGGATCAAGAGTCAATTGTGAGAAAAAGTGGGAAAGAATGGATTTCCTAGGGTATATTTTATGTTTGATAGAAGCAAATACATCATCTGAATTCAAGCATATCACGTACACAAGATAGAGTAACAATGAATTTTGTGTCTTATAAATTCAATATAAAAATACAGCACAAATATTGTGTAATATACTAATAAAGAAAACTCTAAATTGATACAAGATGTGTATGAAAATGTTATGTTTGCGCCATCTTGGCCAAAGAAAATAAATAGAGAGCTGATTGTGGTCTTAAAGTTTAGTGGAAAATTCAGTGGCCATGAAATCACTCATTTCTAAAAGAAAATAAAACCACCATTATTTGTTTAGTATCGAATGATTGAATACATGCAACAAATATGGTGTACATAAAAGCAGTCATTTGCGTGCTAAATCAACAATATCGACAATATCAAGTTCTAACATGTGAATAGAATAGCAATCTATCAAAACTTTGGATTGCCCTGATCATAACCAATACCTGCAATGCTAGTAGTATTGACGTGCTTAGAGTATGGACTGAAGTGATCGTACATTCTTCACCGAGTAGATCCCTTCAAAGCTGTTGAAAGGTGTGATTTAAGAGATGAAGTTCCTCTCACCTTTGAGCTGGCATCGATCCTTGTCAAGTTCGGCCCAGTTACCTAGAACTGATGAGTGCATCACGCTCTCCCCCCTCTCATCACTCGTCAAACAATTATCGGGTGATGGATTGGACAAGTTGAAAACATGTGTGCTTTGTTTAACCCCCCATTTATGTCACTGCTGTTTGTTTTTATTGTGTTGTAGTGGTGAATTGAATCTGGTTTTTATTTGATGTGTCTTCATTGTCATCAAGATTTGCTGCATCTCTGTAACAACCAGAATTAAGATGAATACCTATATAGTCTTAAAATGAATATGAAACATATATTAGAAAATGGTTTAAAGGTAAAGACCAGTATTGGAAATGCCCCAATTTCAAAAAATGAAGTGGAAGCTCTTATTACCAATCATGTGAAAGAATATGTTTTGAATAATACATGATAATAAAAATGTTGATGAAAACCGCCTACTAATTGATATATTTGGTAAATTAGTGTGTTGAGAGATACAAATGCATGTGTCGCGCATGTGTGTGTAGTCCCATATACATCTTTCTGTGTACAGTGATTCTAACTTTATGAAGACTTGGCCAAATTTCTTAACATTTTAATGATTCCAGAACCTTGCAGTACATCTATGCTAGATGATCACCCTTTTCTGATCGATTTCACAATGTTACTTTCACGATGCAATCGCATGACCATAACTGGTCTTTAGCTTTAAGTAAATGAGAACAAGCCTTTTTTTGTCATTACATTTACTCTCTTTATAAGATAAAGAAGTGTTGTTTTTATTGTAAAGGATTACTGTGGACAATTGACATTGAAAACAATTAATTTGTTAACAGGAAGTATGTGGAGAGATGTAAACTTTTATATTTATATAAATTTTAATGAAATGCAGTCAGTAGGAACCACCTGTCTGTAAAACGTTTTTTCCTGTTTCCGACCTTCAGCAATCTTTCAAATATTTTGTTCAACTCACAGGAATCCCTTTTTCTAATGACATTCGATAAAACCAAAGTGCTGTCAACCAATGATTTACAAATGATTACCGAAAAAGAGCACAAAATACCTACTTACATGTGTTACTAGTTATTAATTATTCTCTTTCTCCTTTTCTCTCTCTCTCTCTCTCTCTCTCTCTCTCTCTCTCTCTCTTTCTTTCTCCTTTTCTCTCTCTCTCTCTTTCTCCTTTTCTCTCTCTCTTTCTCTCTCTCTCTCTTTCTCTCTC